>NC_141689.1:1540116193-1541318144 GCF_964263255.1 Lissotriton vulgaris | reverse complement strand
GAGGTATCGGGAAACACGAGATACAGGCATCAAAGGGACGTGCCTAATGAGATGCACGGCTGAGACAATAAGTCCGTGCGGCAAGATGAGCCTCGAGCGGCGCCATCTGCCTTACAGTAGCAACCCCCTCGTCATAAAGACACTTACAAAGAACATGTGTCTTCCGCAAATATCTTGGGAGTCCCAGGGTCGCGAAGCGGACAACGTCCGTTCGCTGGCTACTTGAGGGCAAGAGACAAAATGGATGCCGTATCTAAGATGGAACCCGTGGGTATAGATGAAAAACCCACATAACAAACGAACGGTTTAAGTTAGCACAGCGAAACTGCGCACACTTACTAAACTCGTCATTTGCGGTTCATAGATACCAGACTCGACCATGTTCGTGCAAGTCGAAAACACCACTTACGATTGTCACGGAACCTCAGACGCTCCTTTTGCCCTCATGTAGGCAAGCACTAGTCGGAATCATATTCGATATTCATCAGACCATCGAGATGTTGCTGTAGCATAGCTCTGTCCAACCGAGTAACAGGTGGTTGTCTTATACACGTTGTAGCACAGAGGCCACATAAGGCAGGACCACACTGCACACAAAGGCAACACGTGAACAGGAACACTACAACGACTCCGATGATCATCAGAATCTTCCAACCCCAAGTCGACATCAGGCCCCAAAACCATCCAAGTAGCGTCCAATCCCCTACATCCACGTGTATGGATTCGGAGATCTTATGCAACCTCGAGATGGCTTGATAGACAGTAGGAGCATTATCTGGAATGAAAATGCAGCAGCTCGAATGGATCACCTTACATACCCCACCTCGATCTGCTAAGATGACATCTAAAACCATACGGTTTTGTAACGTCATAAGTCTCTCCGCCTGAAGTTCTGTGGTGATATTACCAAGGGCACTGGCAGTAATATTAGCTGTCGATTCTACCACTCGAGTCAACTGTCTCAGGTTCCTACTATTGACCATAGGTCCCCAAAACGGGAGGAAACCCTTGAAAAAGTCTCCTGCCTCTTGACCGGCAGTATCCTCTTCGCTAATTACGCCTCGTACAACTCTAGTCTTATGATAATCGGCATCTACAGTAAACGTCGGAGGCAACAAATTTGCAATGAAACATGAGCCCATGAAGTCAGTGGGCAACCATGTGTATGCACGATCATAACAGATAAAGTATGTACCCTTGGCAGCCAGAAACACAGGGGACGAGAACATCGGCAGAATGTAATTTTCAGTGCAAGCACTTGCTCCAAGTCGGGCTTGCGATCTTCGGCCACGACCCATGAGACAGAAATTACCAGTGTGGGGTACGACCCATATCGGAGGCGAGCTTTTAAGCTGCTTTTCGCTAGTGAACACACTATATTCACCTCTACTTAGGACCCTATAGGCTTGTATCTCTTCTTCGGGAATAAGCGAGGGATCATAGATATCGCTATCTAAATCCTCTATTGCTATCAACAAAGGTTTTTGATACGAGGTAGGACCAGAGTAGGGGGAACGTGGTTCTCGAATGGGGTGGAAACCCAGTGCGCTTCGAAACATTGTTTGAAATGCTCGAGCTGACCCTTGGGAGCTATACGGTAACACCAGATATGGAATTCCCTTATCCGTAGTATGTGGCATCAACCCACACACCCAACAATTAGTAGTGTTAACCACTAACTGATGCTGATGAAGGAGCTGAATAAAGGAATTGTTGCGGAATTCTACACGTCTAGCCTGTTCGTGTTCCGGTAACATATGAAAGGAATGGGGAGAAACAGTAGAGGTAAGTTTAGGGTCAGGAGTAGGAGTAGGTGTAGCAGAAGGTAAGAAATAAGACATCGTGTAATACACCCCACCCGCCAACAATGCAGAAGCAGTCAAGAATAATACAAACAGTTGGAACATAAAACATTTGGTACGACTGAGTTGCTGCAACTTGAATCTGTGAACCTGAGCTCCCTCCAAATCATTCAGCTTCGAGAATGCCATTCCCTACGACCGTCCGCAACGTTTCTTGACGCACTTCGTTCTGTGTAGCAATAGTCAATCCCTAGGAGTTCCCAGGAACCGACGGCCTTTAACCTAGCGTCAAGACCTACTATCCAGAAGGAAGTACGCGCGCGGCCCTACGGCCTTTAATGCACAATATGTATGTATGCAAAAACAAAGTCTCTCAGCTGTGGAGGCAAAAAGGTACAAGGAATAAAGCTCAATATATGTACAATGAATAATTACAGTAATACGAAGGTTCAAAACTGATCACGGAAAACGGGATAATGCAGTTGTCAATACAGCAAAGCAAGATCTTTTATTTGTCCTTAGTGTGAGATCGCAAAGAGTATCGGGTTTTCCCAGGACGTGTCTGCTCGTCAAACAAAGGATCCGTTGAAGAGACAGCGTCCTGCTGATCAGTTGAGTGTTCTGGTCTTGAGTCTTTTGATGCTAACTGTTCAACAGTGTCTTTCTGCTGCGCTGAGGATTCTCCAACAGGCTGTGCGTCGCTAAAAGGCACAAACACCGGCAATGTTTCTGTTTCAGATGACGCAATGCCTCTCCTTACCCACGGGTCTGCCGGCAAAGGGATGGGGACTCTTTTGGTGTGGGTGGCATGCACCCAATTCTTACGTCCCTCAAGACGAACGGCAGTCCTCGTGGCCAGGAGCACTTGATAGGGTCCGGTAAACCTCGGGTCCAGGTTATTCTTGCGTGAAAAATTTCTTGTCACCACCCAGTCTCCGGGCTGGAGCTGGTGGCCTGGACCCTCCGTCTGCGTCGGCAATGCGTCGTAAACCTGTTGGTGAATTAACCTCAGTTTAGCAGTCAAGTCATGTAAATAATCGATCAACATTGGGTACTCCAGATCAGAAAACATTCCTGGCCTAGGAACCCCCCACACATTCGCAGGACGGCCGAACACTATTTCATAGGGACTAAGCCCTACTCGGGAGTGTACAGTCGCCCTAGTTGACAGTAATGCCAATGGTAAAGCGTCAGGCCACGAAAGACCAGTCGTAGCCTGAATCTTCGCTAACTTTAGTTTAAGGGTGCCGTTGTACCCTTCAACCAATCCAGCTGACTGGGGATGATTGGCGCTGTGGAATTTCTGATTAATTCCAAGGCCCTTACACACACTCTTCATCACACTTCCAACAAACTCACTTCCGTTATCTGACCACACGACTCTAGGCATTCCATACCGAGGAAAATATTCCTTCAGTAGGATTTTCGCAGTAGACAAAGCAGTATTGTCCTTGAGGGGATAAGCCTCGATCCATCGGGAGAATGCGCAAACCACAACTTAAACATATTTCAGGGTATTGCATCGCTCCATATGGATGAAGTCCAATTGAATCACCTCAAAGGGACATGAAGGGGGAGCAAAACTGCCAGGAGGAGTTGGGGTTCCTTTGCCAGGATTATACATCATACACACCATACAATTCTTCACCAGACGTTCAGCACATTTCGTAATACCATCATTCTTCCACACCGGAGACAGCAACTTGCAAATACCTTTCGCGCTAATATGTGCTAACCCATGCGCCATTGTCACAACGGCCAGCACATACGCATCCGGCAACATCCATCTTTTCTGATCAGTCAAATCAATCCAACAACCACTCGCATCCAACTTTCCCGTACTTTCTTTCCACTTCATCTTTTCAGTCTCGGTGGCCTCATTCTGAATTGCTTTCACACTCTCGATAGTGTCTTCACACATACTCGATTCTGTAGGCCACCTAACCGAACTCGTCACATACATTCGAGTGCTAAGGTTCCGGGCAGTCTCCTTAGCAGTCTCATCCGCGAACGCATTACCACGACCAACATCATCCGTTACCTTACGATGCGCACTACATTTAACAATCGCAACTTGCGTAGGCAAAGTCAATGCATCCAAAAGATCATTCACAAGCTGGCCATGCTGAATCTTCGTACCGTGCGACGTCAAGAAACCTCTCTCTCTCCACAATCGTCCAAAACTGTGAGCGACACCAAACGCATATTGGCTGTCGGTAAACACATTCACACGTTTCCCTTTCGCTAACACACATGCTCTAGTAAGAGCAATCAATTCTGCAGCTTGGGCAGAATTCTGATTCAACCTTGCAGTCTCTACAACAGTATTCAATGTTACAACAGCATAAGCAGTAGTCACATCACCATTCGGCAATTTAAAACATGACCCATCCACATACAATGTGCCATCCGGATCTTCCAATGGGGTGTTTTTAAGGTCCACTCGACCTTTTGTTTCCTCTTCAGTCCTCGAGTAGCAATCATGTTCTGCTACTTCATCTGACTCTGTGCTAATTGGTAACAAAGTTGCCGGGTTCAAAACATTACAACGTTTTATTTGAATGTGGCTTGCCAATAACGTCAACTCGTACCCAGACAACCTCGCACTCGTCAAGTGCTGAGTTTTCGTTCGATTCAAAAGAGTATCGACTGCATGCGGAACCATCACCGTAAGCATATTATCCATGACCAATCCTGCTGATTGTCGGATGGAGACCGCAGCTGCCGCTGTTGCTCGTAAACAACTCGGCAATGCTCTAGCTACCGGGTCCAAGGTCAAGGAAAAATATGCACATGGACGCTGCTTACCACCAAAAGGTTGCGTTAAAACACTCAAAGCACAACCTTCCCTCTCGTGAACATATAACGTAAACGGCTTACTGTAGTCAGGAGTACCTAACACAGGAGCCGAACACAATGAATCACGCAATTCAGAAAAACTTTTCTGACATTCTTCCGTCCATGGTAAAGGAGTTGAAACATCCTTGCACGTAAGAGCCACCAATGGTTTCGCTAGCAATGAAAAATTAGGAATCCATTGCCTGCAGTACGACGTGATACCTAGAAAGGCACGCACATCTCTTTGGGTTTGTGGCACAGCCATTCGCGCAATTGCTGCAATTCTCTCTGGGGTCAACTTCCTTCCCTCCTTTGACAATAAGTGACCTAGATAGGTTACTTCTTGACAACAATATTGGAGTTTAGAAGGGGACACCTTATGATTCAACTCACAGAGATGTTGCAGCAACGACACCGTAGCAATTTTGCAAATGTCCTGAGTATCAGCAGCCACCAATAAGTCGTCGACGTATTGGATCAAGGCCGCACCGACCGGCAACCTAAACGCATCCAGTTGACCCTTCAAGGCTTGACTGTAAATCGATGGACTTTCACAGTAGCCCTGAGGAGCGCGTTTGAACCGGAAGCTGCGTCCACCAAGAGAGAAACCGAAAAGGTCCCTGCTCTCCTCGGCAATCGGGATGCTGAAAAACGCATTTTTCAAGTCAATCACCGAAAACCACGATGCAGAAGCTGGAATCAGAGTCAGTAGCGCCGTGATGTCGGGCACAACGGGAAATTGAGGAACCACAATTTTATTCACCTCCCGTAAATCGATAACAAAGCGATAAACAGGCGGTTTAGAAGGATCAGTACGTTTAAGAATGGGCAGCACAGGGCTGTTGCACACGTTTCCCCGAGTCTCTTCAATAACATCTTTCTCAATCAGATCATAGATGATCGCTAACAGTGCTCGCTCACCATCAAGGGAGATACGATATTGGGGAATACGTGGCAGTCGCACATTAGATTTCAACTGAACAACATAAGGGGAGATATCAAGTAGGCCCACGTCATTTGGACCCGTTGCCCACAAAGACGCAGGAAGAGAACTCAATTCCGGTGGAAGCTTATCGAGGGACAAATACATAGGAGAGACAACCCTCTCTCCTAACGTAAGCTTTACACCCGCAGGAGAACAATACAAAGTCGCGTACAAACGTTTAAGCAAATCCAGGCCCAAAAGATTTTCACCACAACCCGTAGTCAAAATCAACGGAGCTTCTAGCTCACGTGGCCCAATTTTTAGGGGCAAAGGGCGTGAAACTGGATTGCTAACAGGGGCGCCAGAGAATCCAACGGAAACATTTGTTAAGCCAGACAAAGGTGCGCCCGGGAGTTTCGAATGCATGATAGAACTTTTCGCTGCACCAGTGTCCAACAGAAAAGGCTCAACGACGCCCGATGTAGCAACTGCGACGTAAGGCCCTCTCTGATCAACCGGAACTGATACCACTCCCTCTCCTTGTCTTTGGCTGTCCTAGTAATTACTGTCGTCAGTTCCCTGATCGACGTAATAATCGTCTACATTGTACTGCGCAGATCGTCCTTGCGATGATCCATGTTGATCGAAACAATTATTAGAATTGGATGAGTTATCTGAGCGATCGTTCTGAGCACCACGACCTCTACCACGTGATGCTTGCTGCGAACCACCGCGACTTCCCCTCGATGAGTTACCATTGTTACGTTCATTCAAAACAGGGCAATTGAATTTAATGTGTCCCTCCTGTCTACAATAAGCACATTGATTGTACCCTAACGAGGATCTTTGGGAGGAGGAGTCATTACGAGTTTGGGATCTGTTCGATTGCGACTGCGATCTATTCTGTTGGGACGCATTCTGATTTGAACGCGGAGGATACGCTTGCTGAAGCAACACTTTAGTTTTTAACTCTTTCGTCTTTTTATCAGCACGGTCGTTCTCTTCTTTCTCCCTGTTCTCATAATATTGTGCCGTAGCCAATATCTGAGCTGAGGTAGAAACGGCCCATGCACTTTCCGAATTCTTTAACTTATTGCTCAAATCGGGCAATAAATTCGAAACAAATTTATCCACAAACAATCTCTGACCACCCTCAGTACCCATATCCTGTCCACTATGGTCAATGAACGCTTCCTCAAACCTCGTAAAGAAGTCAGAAACACTCTCATCTTTCTTCTGCTTGCAAGCTGACAATTTGTCCCAGTTTACCCTCATAGCAGGCATAAGAGTTTTCATTAATGTTATTATTCTTTGAGGGAGAGCAGCAATCAACTGTTCAGGCTTAGCACCACCAACTTGCAACCCATCCGCCGCTACAATGGCCGCCCAATCACCACCTAGTTCGTTTGCGTGATTTTCCTGACGAATCTTAGCCCATACAGGTTGCGGTACGACATTGCCAAACATGTCGATGTCGGCAAGATTCATGATTGTAGCATCTACGAGCTGTGATAATTCTTTGTAATACCCTGCAGGATTTTTGCGAGGGTCAGGCAAAGATTGCTTCACCTGCAACACTTCTGATCTTTTCCATGGGAGATGTATCCATACTCTCTGGAAGTGCGGCGGAATAATAGGAATAGCAGTAGCATCGCCTGGCATCCACACTGGTGGAACTTCACGCATGGGGTATTGGCCAGACTCGTCTGGTTGTTTTTCAATATCCTCAACAAACAATGCATGAGGGATCGGAGCGGGACGAAAAGATAGCAATCGTTCCACAGCACGTCGAACATTGGTATCCACTATCAGTCCATTTGCGAACTGAAGCTGAAGATCAGACAGGGCGGTCAGCACCTCGTCAGGCGCATCGGCCGCTATTTGATCATAAAGGAACTTGCACATTTCATTAAACACATATCTCTGGGTTGGTATATTGAATTGACAAAATGTTTCAAGGACAACACGGGGTGGACTTCGAAGAGGATTCACCATCCAACCCATCGCCATATTATATAACGCAACGCGTTCTCTGTTTCCAGGAAGCTGGCTACGTCTCTGAGGACCATCGGAACCAGCGGACCCATGAACAGGTCCGAGCGAATGAAAGAAGCTAGCCGCAAGAGGAGAATTGCGACTACGAGTAGAGGGAGAAGCATAAGACACAGGACTGACAAGAGAAGGGGTAGGAACAGTAGCAACAGCAGGGGTTAACAAAACAGGAGCAGTAGCGGGAGCAGCAGCGGGAGCAGGAGTATGAGGAAGCGGAGGAGCAGTAGGGATAGAAACAGGCAAAGGAGCAGGAACAGTCGGAAGAGCGGGTGCAGGTTGAGGAACAGGCGGAGGAAAAATAGGCGGAAGAATAGGTACGGCAGGGACCACAGGAACTGCGGTACCCTGTACGTACGGAGGTGGCGACTTCATAAGATAAGACATTAAGGGATCCTCAACTGGCTCTTCCTTCTTTTCCGACTCCGTAGGCAAAGCGGGATAACATTTATCTATGGTCATACGCTGTAGTCTATCAAACACTTCCTTATCCTTAACCTCCTTATCTCGCTGAAATTGCTCTGCTTTCTTCACTATGGTAGCAACATTATCTCGCTGATTACGTTTAGTCTGTCTGATTTCTTTCTGTCGGGCTTCTTTGCGCCACAACCGAAAGGCATCAAACATGGCCGGCCTTGACTTTCTTTCGAACAATTTAATCTCTAGATTATCTAAGATCGGGGCCTCGAAGCTACCATGAGGTGGCCAACGAAGGTCGCCGTCCTTTTTCGTGTATTTAATCCAGTAATCGTTAAAGGTAATTGGGCCTAGCCCATGTTTACTATAGAGCTCATAAGTGGGAGTTCCAACCGGAGGTATCGGACACGAGTCCTCCAGTCGGGAATCCGTACCACAAGGTCTGAAACAACTAAACAAAGTACTGCGACCAGGCATCTTGCACACTAGCCGAGTTTCACAAACTTCAAGGGTTACGGGATTTACCAAGTCCCAGCAAAGAACAAAACCCTCGGTTTTTGGAGGCTGCAGTCGTCAAACAACACAACAAAGTACGCTAGCAAAGTGTCACCGACAAAAACACTCACACAGCGTTAACAACAAAAACACTCGCTAAAGTGTCAACAACCAAGAACTCTGGGAGCGACCCACAAATACTTAACTCAAAAATCGATGGCGTCACCAGGAAGGCCCGTCAATCGTCTCGCTCTACCAAGGTCTATGCCAGGCGCCAAAACAGGTCTACAGTCAGGGCAGCAGTCCGTCGCAGCCGTCCGGAGGCGGGAATCTTCGCGGGAAAAGTCTTCGGGCCACTTGTTTCGACAACAGGATCGATGAAGCGGAGTGCACCTTCCCTCGGAGATTTCACACGAAGTTCCTCACGATCGTCGGGCTTGGACCGGTACCACTGATGCAGCCCCACATTGGGCGCCAACTGAAGGACTGGGTTCTTTAAGACCCAGCGGTGCCAGGGCACAACACCTGAAACCTTCGTGGGTAACCTCCTCCGGCGTACGAATCACAGAGACACGGGACACTTCCTTCGACGTCAAAGATTCAAGGTTTATTTACTGCAGGGAACACAGAAGTCACGACAAGTACACCACGTGCCACTTGGGGAGACTGCTTCAAATTGCTTCTGTGGATCGCTCCTTTTATACAGTTTTTACCCATAGGACAACATGGTACACAAAAGTTTACAACCTGGTTCTCACCATTATCCCCCAGAGGGGTCGCTTTGGTCACTTTGAAACACATGAGGTCCGGAACATAAGTGCGGAAACATTTGGCGGTTCCCAACTGTAAAACCCATCTTCCCACCATTAGCAAATTCCAATCGGCAGTAAAACAGATCGAAATAGGAACAAGGACAGGTGTAGAGGAAGACGGAGACAGTGGGGAGATCGGAAAGGGTGTAAAAGGGGAGGTATCGGGAAACACGAGATACAGGCATCAAAGGGACGTGCCTAATGAGATGCACGGCTGAGACAATAAGTCCGTGCGGCAAGATGAGCCTCGAGCGGCGCCATCTGCCTTACAGTAGCAACCCCCTCGTCATAAAGACACTTACAAAGAACATGTGTCTTCCGCAAATATCTTGGGAGTCCCAGGGTCGCGAAGCGGACAACGTCCGTTCGCTGGCTACTTGAGGGCAAGAGACAAAATGGATGCCGTATCTAAGATGGAACCCGTGGGTATAGATGAAAAACCCACATAACAAACGAACGGTTTAAGTTAGCACAGCGAAACTGCGCACACTTACTAAACTCGTCATTTGCGGTTCATAGATACCAGACTCGACCATGTTCGTGCGAGTCGAAAACACCACTTACGATTGTCACGGAACCTCAGCGCGTCCCCTCCCTTTGAGTGATCCCTTGAATGATCAATAATAGGACTGATCTGATTCATCAGCATGTTTTTGCTTGTAGAGAACACTCCAATCTGGTATCTCTATATAGAATTCAGTGATCTCTTTGAAGAGGCCAGACAAATGAAGAATAGGCACAGTGGGTTCAAATCCATCTGCTACTCTCACCTTCCTTACCCCCCCCCAAAAAAATTTAAAAAGTGAAAATACTTTTAAGAGGAGCACCACATGATGAATGAAAACAATTTTTACCTGCAATTCAAACATTGGTAGAAAGGACAACTTTTTATTTTGTTGAAGCGTTTTATACTGTGCTGGCTAGACCTGGAGGTATCAGAGCTCTTTGCATGAGGATCAATGTGTTACATGCTACATAAGTTACATCAGTTACAACAAGCATAGGAGAAAGACATGAGAATACATAATAAAGTTATTAGCGCTTTGCATAGCCAAGACTAATGTCTTAAGGGGAATGGAAGGAAGCGGTAGAGAGGTCAAATGGGGGGAAAGGAAATTAGATAGAGCAAGGCAGACCAGAAAGGGGAAAGTATAACAGGAGGAATAAAGCATTTAAAGCAGTCAATGTGAAAGATGGACAAAGCCATGAGGAACCGTTTGAAACAATTTCCGAAGTCCGGCTGGGTAGATTATGGCCGAGTGGACGAGCCATAGCCAGACTCCTCTATAGTTGTATAGGACAGCTCCACTGGGCAACGGCCAATGGTTCTCGGGCTCTGCTGAACGCTAGCTCTGGCTAGACCCGGAGGCATCAGAACGCATTAAAATAAGGAAATTATTACAGCAGAACAGTGATTACAATTAGTTTCTGGAGCAAAAAAAACAACTGCATATTGCAAAAATACTTCTGTTGAAATAGAGCACAAGATAAAATACTTCAGTTTCTAGAGCAACAGAAAAGATGGAAAACAAGACCAAGGAGCAAAGCTGGAGAAGGGGGGAAAAAAAGGGCAAGGATAAGTATCAAGCCAGGAAGACCAGGCATGGAGAAGAGATTCTTAAGTGGTTGCCAAAACTAAGAGTAGGCAAGTCGGACAAAACAAGAGAGGGTCCAGGTATCGGAAAGATGCTGGGACTAGTAAAGGTAGGGGTGGAAAGGGGTGCCTAACCAAGTTCAACCAGAGAAGTGTAGCAGGCTCCGATGGGTCGATGAAGGGCACAGGTCGCTCTGGTGGTAACGGCATCGTGGGGACAGTCGAAACAGCAAGATGGGGGAACCAGTCACACGGGCCCAGAGAGATGGCGGGCATTAAGGGTAAACAAAAAATCTGATCAAGAAAATCCGATATAGAATCAACCAACCCCAAAGGTAAAGCAGCATGGGGAAAGTAGCAGATGGGTCTGAAATTAGGAAAGGTTGCGGATCTCTCCCAGGAAATGCAAGGCAGACGAGACAGGGCGGGCACTCAGGAGGCAGATTCAGGTGGAGGCAGCTGCAGGGTCAGGAGGACGAGCAACTCCGCAAAAAAGGAAAGAAAGCTCAAAACCCAAAACAAGGCGGCACAGGCGGGGGCTGGCCGGGCACTGGAGAACCGCACTCGCGTCTCGTTCATTCTCATCACCGGTATCATTGCGGGGGGCTCTCTTGTTTTAACAACATCATTGGGTCAGAATAGGTACAGGGTTGGAATCCCCACTGCCAAACCAGGAGGGAGGACCGTTTACATTCAACATTCAGCACAACACAAGATCAGTGACAGTAGTACCATCAATGTCAATATTCAGTGCCACAACAGGCATCCCATATCTCTCCATACTCCCACAGCTTGGTGGTAAGTCTCAAGACCAACTCTTTCCCTCCCCCCTCCCGAGTCTGTGGGATTTAGATCTATTACCTTACCATAACTTTAACAGCAGAAACCATGTTCATGCTTCATGCAAAACAAATGCTGCCAAGTTGTGTCTATCACTAACATGTAAAGCCTCATGCCCATGTCTGGCAGCATAGGCGAGAATTCTCAAATTGCTTTCTGCTCTAAAGGTTTCCATTCATATATCAATTTGAAGGTCAAACGCCTAATATCCCATACTTCTAATTCTGTAACTGTGTAGTCTTTTGTTTCTGTTAAGTCACATGAGCCGTATTGGAGACCTGTGTATGAAAACGTATAAATGTGTGCTCTGTACCTGTGTGCTTTTAGCATTATGCTCATGAGGGACATGGGGATCACACACCTCCTACCTCTGATTCATAGATTATTTTTTATTAATAAACATTTTCAGAATCCAGATATGATGCAAGTCAAGATTTATTTCACAACCTGGTGGTGGTGTTGCAGTGAAGCATCTACCGTTGATCGAGTTTGGTGACAAGAAGCTGGGCAGGCTCCACATGAGAACCCCACATGTCAAGGTAAGCCAGAAAATTCTTCAAACAAGGGAGATTGTGTTGCATGGATTCTGCTCGGGAACAGGACTATGCTTATGACCATAAAACATCAGCATGTAGAGACTGAGTCACCACACCACCTCAGTGGGCCCAGATCCGACCAGTTAGTAGTGCCCACTTGCCCTCCAAACCTTCCCAGAGAGGCAAGTGATTTGACACCCCAGAACACAATGCTTTAGACCCTCTCGGGGATTGTGGTGGCAGGTCATCATCTTTCACTCTCTGGCTCGTACATGTTCACAATAAATGAAAAAAGAGGCCCGAAGGAAGCTTACAATATTTTGAAAAGAGCCGATTTCCAGTCAATTTGATGAAAGTTAAATTGCTTTATTGGAGAGTAAAGGTAGATACCTCCAGCACAGCTTCACAGCTCACAAACCAACTCCTATAATCAAAAGCTAATATTCCACCCTAGAAACATAACTAACATTCTAATGATGACATGCAGAAGTGCCAACTCTACACATCTCCTTACTTAATATATATTGGAAAAAATATATACATTTTTACATATAAAAATAAACGTAAATGAATATGATAACATTTCCATTTTTTACATTCCAAAAATATCAATTTTCAGAAACATGTACTGGAGCACGACATTCACATATGTTTCCAGTAATTTCCATTTTTTACATTCCAAAAATATAAATTTTCAGAAACATGTACTGGAGCACGACATTTACATATGTTTCCAGTACTCCAGGCTGATCCATCAGAAAGAATAACAACATTTCTTTTTACAGACTTCTCTTGTACCGGTGCAGAAGATTTGCTATCACCCTTTGTAGTTACACCACCAGGTTTTATGGTCATCCAGTCGCCAATTCTAAATTCCATTTCTTTCACAACCTTCTTTTCATTAGAATCCTTAGCAGACTTCGTTTGCATTTTAAATACTTTATCTTCGACCGCACTTCTGTCAACCCACACACAATCTTTCACTTTCAACCAACCAGGAACCTCTTTGACACCAGGTTCATGTCCTTTCAAAGCTATAAATGGAGAAACTCCTGTTATCGAATGCGGTGTAATTCTATAGGACCACACCAATTTTTTCAATTCTTCACGCCATGATAATCCATTAGCTAGGGACAACTGGATATTATCCATAATTAGTGGGTTAATTCGATCCACCAAACCATTGGCTTGTGGCCTAAACAAAGCAACTCTCTCATGAATAATCCCAAATTTAGAAAGAAATTCCTGCATTTCTCTCAACACCAGCTGAACACCACTATCTGACACCAATGTCTAAGGTATACCTTCATTCATAAACACTCTTTCCATAAAATGAACAACCCTTTGAGTAGTTATAAATTCTGTGCTCTCTACTCCAAACCACTTGGAATGGTAGTCAACAATGACCATCAAAAATCTACTGCGAGGGAGGAACCTGGCTCGCAACCATGATGGCCGCCTGACTCCTCGGCTCCGCTTACCTTCTCGCCAACCTCCCGATTTCCGCGTTATCCTGATTACAATCCTCGGATTGCATGGCGTCGGCGGAACCGGGAGGAGAGCCTGATCCTACCGCTGTGCTTTGTTGTCCGCTCCCGGCAGTGGAAGCGCCGCGACGCCCTCGCCTTCTCCTGACGCCGCGAGGCTGGCTCCGGGTCTTTGTCCTTTGTGGGTGATCGGCCCCGTGCAGAACGACGGCTGCCAGTGAGTATTGGACAGGACTGGCCGGCGTACCGCTGCAGCTGCACTTCGATCTGGGCGTCCTGTCATGCCGCTTCACCTGATCTGGATGCCGTAGCTGAAGGAGCCACATTGTTTCATCTCTCCGGGCCCGGGACAGCTCCGCTGCTACTTTGTTTCCCTGAGTGCCGGGGTGGGCGCCATCTTCTTGCCTGCCTTCACCTCCTGCTGGCGTGTATCCAGTGCTGCGCCCACGCTGGTACAACAATGCGGGTGATGGAGACTATTGCCCCTGCACCCCCCGCCCGGGTTTGTCATGCTGTGCAACGGCAGGGTGTTTCAGGGATTGCTAAGAGTGCAGGCGACCGACCACCAGGGCGGCTCCATGTACATTTGCCCCAAGTGCAGAACAATGCTGCGTCCTCTCTCCCTGCGGAGCCATTGCGGATTGGTGACATCCTGAGCGCCCTAGGCACCTTGAGAGCTGCCCTGCGTACTGCTGCTGGTGAATTGGGGGACCGGATGGACGTGGTTCTGTCCGCGACCCCCCTACCTGTCCGCGGGAGCTGGCCGCTACGCCACACCCTGTGTCCTATCCCTGTGGCTCTTCCGCCCCGGCCGCCATTGAAGCGTTGGAGGCGCGAGACTTCAATCCTGTTAGTGAACCGGCGGGAGCACCCCTAGGGAGGTCCGGAGTGTCTGGGGCTGTTTTTTGGCCGGGGAGACGGCACCGTGCGCCATTTTTGGAGGCTCCTTCACTGACTGCTAGCGGACCACATTCCCTTCTCTTGGAGCGGTTGCGGTTGTTTGGACTGGCGGCTTTTGGTGGACTATTGCCCTGCGATGCCTCTTCTTGTATCATCGACGTTTTCTTGGTTGCGTGCTGGATGAACTTTTGCGACTGTCCTCCCATCCTGACGAGGTCCCCTCATCCACTCACTTCATCCGAGTTGTTTTCTATCCAGTTGGACTGCGTCGCTGCATCTTACCGTAAGAGGCAAGGTTGAGGGTGTCCCTTCTTAATTCGGAACTGTCTTCCTTGTACTGCTGGGATATTAATGGACTGCCGGGGATTTTGCAAATTGGCACTGTATTGGTAGTGGGGTTGGGGTAAGGGCGGCCGGAATAATGTATAATGGTGGTCTTGGATATGTTCTTATGGCCCTCCCCCGGTCTTATGTGACTTATATTCCTTCTTTTTCTTTTTCTTTATGGAACTCTTTCTCTTTTCTCTCTTTACTTGTTTCTACATTTCGGGTTCTCTTTTTGGGGCGACAGACACACTGCTAGGGGGGGTAGGCCATAGCCTCTGCATGCATGTTGGGTGGGGGGTCTTCTTTGGTTCGCTTTTGTTTCTATGGGCCTTATTTTTCTCTTTTTGTTTCTCCTTTTCTTTTTTGCTTCTTCCTGGGTCGGTGGGGTGGTTTGGTGTTAGGTGGGTAGCGGCTGGCGTGCGCCACTCTTTGTGTTTCATCATCCTGTTGGGCTATCTCTGTGCCGCCATTTTGGCTATGTTTATTGCTCGTTGGATTTCACTGAAAGACGCTGCCCGCTTATTACTTAGATGGATGTTCTGTACACTGATCCTTCCTAGCTTCCGTATCTCCTTATATATAAAATCATTTGAAAATTAACCTTAACTTCTCCTGACACTCGGTGCACGTGGAATTTAGTGTAACACTTGTTGTATGCTTTTGTGTACTGACGTGCTATTGAGTTGACGTATATTTTGCTACAAAGCTTAAGAAGTGCCGAGGCCGGCCGGTTGGTTATAGGCCCGTATTTGTTCTCTGAAAGTGCAAAATAAAGGTTTAAAAAAAAAAAAAATAATCTACTGCGAGAACCAAGCTTAGCAATTGGCCCTAGAAAATCAATTGCCACTCTTTCCCATGGAAGTTTAGGAAAAGATGTACACACCAGTGGAGGTTGCCTTATAACTTTTGTTTTATCCGCTTGAGCACAAGCATAACATTCTGTTACTGCATCTTCAATCTCTCTATCCATTCCAGGCCACCAATACGACTGTCGAACCCTTCTCTTAGTCATGTTTCTGCCTAAGTGTCCCTCATGAGCAATATTTATAGTTTTCCCTCTCAAACTCACTGGTGGTACAAATTAATATCTTCTCAACAATTTTCCTTCACATACACTCAATTCGGCCTCAACATGGTAGAAACTTCTGAGTTTAACATCTTCACTATTGTTTTGATGCCACCCATGAGAAACACAAGTAATCACTTCTTGCAGAAGTTCATCATTTGACATTGCCCTTGTCCATTCTTCCTTGCTAAAAGCATGTTCAACTCTTTTAACATCATGTACTACATCAATCATGTCATCTATAACATTTTCCACACCCTCAATTGGCATCCTTGATAGTCTGCTACCACATTCTTGAGACCTTTAACATATTCAACAACAAAATTGAAATCAAGAACAGATCAAATCCATCTTGAAATTCTAGGGGTGACATTTCCTTCTAACCCTCTACCTCCTTTGAAAAAATGAACTAACAGTTTATGATCAGTTCTCACATTAAAAGGAAGACCCCATACAAAATACTTAAAGTGCTTGATCCCCCAACAACACGCTAAGGCTTCCCTCTCTATCATAGAATAAGATAATTCTGCATCTCGTAATCGTCTGGAGGCAAATCCAATGATCTTTTCCTCACCATTGCTTAACTGAGTCAAAACCGCTCTAATCCCTACTGCACTTGCATCAGTTGTAATAAATGTTCTATCCTTAACGTTAAAATGGCCAAGAGTAGGAGCACTAATGATACTTTTTTTATATTGTTGAAAGCCTTATCACAACCACCATTCCAAGTACAGATAACTCCTTTCTTCATTTGCAACCTCAATGGTTCAACAATTTCTGTAAAACCTTTGATAAATTTTTTGCAATATTCCGCAAGTCCTAAGAATGACTTTTTTTTAGGATGGGAGAGTCTCTGACTGCAGCAATGATACATTTTTTTGGCTTAATACCATCTTTGCAAATTTCATGTACAAGATATGTTACACTATCCTTTTTCAACTGACATTTTTCTTTCTTTATAGTCAATCCATTATCATCCATCCTTTTCAAAACCTCATTCAGAATCGTATCATGGTGCACATTATCTTTCCCCACAATCAAGACATCATCCTGAAAGCATAAAATATCATTCATGTCGCAAAAAATCCTCTCCATGACTCTCTGAAATACCGCAGAGGCAGATGCTAAACCAAAAGGCAACCTACAATATCTAAATGCCCCTTAAGGCGTAACAAAAGAGGTAGGATGCCTCAAACCACTTTCCAAATCTATCTGATGATACGCTGAATACATGTCTATTACACTGAAAAGAAAAACCACCTCCCATAGCTGTAAGCATTTCCGAAATATTTGGCAAAGGTTGCCTATCCACCCAAATATTCCTGTTTAAATTGCGCAAGTCCACACACAAACAAATTTTGTTCCCATCTTTTGGCGCCACGACAATCTGAGCCAACCATTCAGAGGCCTCAATTGGTTCAATAATTCCTTGAGCAAGAAGCTTTTTAAGTTCACATTGCAATTGCTCTCTCATTAGATGGGAAACATTTCTAACCTTGTGCACCACTGGAACAGCATTTTTCTTTCGAATAATTTTGTGCGAGAAGTCTTTCAACTTTCCTAGATCATCAGAGAATACTCTTGAGAACTTCTCAAATAAGTCATTTTGAAAGACAGAATTAACATCATGCACAACAGTAGACATAACAGGTTCTTCAGCCATAGGGTTAAGGATAATATTTAAATCTTTTTGATGACGCCAACCCAACAAATTCGAACCCTGTTTAGTCAAATACACTCTTCCATATACTTTCTTTCCTTTAAAAGATATTATCATCCATTTGAGTCCAATTATGTCAGGGGTTTTTCCACCATACCCGACAGCTCTAATGTCCGGCTTACTCCACGAGTTAGTATCAGATTTATCTTTCCACACTTCACAATACATTTCCATGGATAACAAAGTGTAAAGACTGCCTGAATCTACAAGCATATTAACATTATATGAATCTAATTTTATGATACAATGAGGTTTGGTTAATAATGAAGTGCTCTCCCTAACTATGTCACTATCCAAAATTGAATGATCGCAAAGGGGTTCTAAATCATTACTGTACACCTGATCGTACTCAGAAGTGTTGTTGTAACCATCAACACATAACATAAGCTCTCGCATATCATCAGAAACATCACTCACTTCATGTACTTGGTTTGATTGAGTTTGTCCTGATTGGATTTTGGTCGTACACGCCTTAGCAAGATGTCCCCTTTTTCCACAAATCCTATATAATGCATTTCTTGCATCACACTTGGGACTAGAAGCAATATAACCAGGCGCCCCACAACTGTAACATTTAACAATTCTTGTGTAAATTTTTACATATTATTAATACTAACAGATCCGTCAGACTTGACAGGATTTTTTATAGTTTGTGTAACTAACTTAGTTTCATCAATATAAATTTGTATTTCACAACTTTTATTACTCTGATCCTTAGTTAATGGATCACTGCAAACTTCCATTTCTTTCATTCACATTTGGGTATGTTCTAACCCTTTAGCGATTTGACTTGCTTCCTCAAGAGACGGATCTTTAATAAGTAATTTCTCTTGTATTCTCTTATTGTTAGTGCACCTTACTATTTGATCTCGAATAAGAGAATCAGCTAAGTTTTCAAATTGGCATGTAAGTGATAAACCTCTGAACGCAGCAACATAGGTGCCAATATCCTCATCAATTTTTTGCTAGCGACTAAAAAACGCATGGCTCTCAAGGACCACATTTACTTTAGTGATAAAACGCAATTCTAACATTTTCATTGACATCTCATATACATTAATGGGTTGACCATCTCCTGTTCCCAGAGAAATCTCAGGTAAATCTTCATACAATCGACATCCTTCAACTCCAAGATGATGGAGTAATATGGCTTGCTTCCGTATGGGTCCATATTTATCTGCTCCTATCGCTAAAATATATTTGAGAAATAATTTTTTCCAATCTTGCCAAAGAATTGCTGGATCACCAGGAGTAGGAAGAAAACTTGGAGGAGCAGACATAGATTGATAACCCATATTGATAATAAAAAAATAAATACAATGAGAATATAGACTCAATACAACGTACCTAGAAGGAAATATCGGTTAATAAAATAACAAGTCAAAACAATAAGTCAATATAAGAAGATAAAATAATAGTTTAAAATAAACAAACCAGAAAGTTGATGAACTTTCTTTTGAAATCACTGGTCCCCTTATTATGCTTTTTAACTCCAAATGTTCCCAATTTGTAGAAAAATAGCACTTCTTCCAGGACTCAAGTTTCCCAAAACTGTAGAAAATTAATGTTGTAGAAAACTGTTCTTTTCTCTCTTTATTTCTGTTGCTTTCAAAATCGCTATTGTTTTTCAATAACAATCTTGTAAACAAGTCTTTTCAATGAAGCAGTGCCCAATCTCTTAAGCTTGTTTTCCAATATGGCCACCAATAAAAACATTCAGGCTGTTTTCAGGAGAAATTAGAGCATGTTTTCCAATATGGCCACCAAGACAAACATTCAGGCTGTTTTCGGGAGAAAATAAAGCTTGTTTTCCAATATGGCTGTTTGTTACAGTGTTTACCTTCAAATAATCTTCAACACTTTAGTGTGGAAACATCTTTTAAAGCCAAAAATGAGGTTTTAGTCAGATGATTTTCAGACATTCAGCTCTTAACCCCTTCAATGCTCATGACGAGCTCAGCTCGTCATGGGGTACACCTCTCGTGTGCTCATGACGAGCTGAGCTCATCATGAACAATGGGAATCTGTCAGGGCCCGCTCCACAGGATCCGTTCGATGAATAATGGGGTCCACCTCCTGATGTTACCAACACCCTGAATGATTACACAGGGGGTTCGAACCATCAGGCGAGGGATATATAATGAAAAGAGACCGGGGAAGGGTAGGGGTCAGCAGGGACAAGGGATCTGAAATGACAGAGCATAAGAATTATAACACCAATCAACTTACTGCTACTCTCAATAATTCTCACTAGAGCTCAGAATACCTTATGTAGCTGTACACATTCCTCCAACATGCATAAGATAGAATTAGTCCAATTTCCTGCAATGAAACGCACAGGTTATCACCTAGATCGGTAAGCAGTCTACAAACTCAGTAATACACCCTTAATGATACACACCATACAATGTGGAGATGGACTTTGTAAATGACCCCTAAGGTAACAACAAGTTTCTCTGGAGATTATTCACTTGTCAGTGGTTCAAAACCTTAAGAGTTGTAGAGGAAAATACTAATATGTCACTCGATTAGGCAATGTTCATTTCACTTCATTGTAGAGGAATACATATCCGCTCACTATGGAGAAGAAAACGTTGGTGTACACTTTAATAAGAATCTTGCAAAAACCAAGAAACGGTAACGTGTGGTTGCGACCACCACCACGCTCCGCTAGATAAACAATGCGATCACAATTCCGTTTGCCGGCAATAGGTAGTTGTGACCACCACACTACTCCGGTTTAGCAATGTTAGAAATGAACACTCGGGGATAATTCCTAATCCCCGAATATTCCTCTTCACTATAATCCTTACGGAGAAAGGACTCTACAACAATAAAGCCGTAACGGCAACCAGCAGCAGCCGCCGCATAGTTCCGCGGATAGACAATCCCAAGGCAGCAGTTCTCGGCAATGGCACGCATCAGCCGATGCGTAACTCTCCACACCGAGGACAATACAAGCAATGTGAGAAAGCGCGTGAGTCAGAATGCTCCCAGCGGCTTCCGACTCCAATACCTTAATAGCAACAGGCGAGCTCAGTTCCAGGAACTTCAACCGCAGGCAGCAGCACGACGCTACCGCAGCCCGGTCTTCTCCAAACACCAATCAACACTAAAGACGGACTCAAAATTACGTGCAACTTCCTTCCTGTTACCACCACCCATATACTTCCCACAGCATAGATTCATGGGAGTTGTAGTTTCTAACAGTTAGGTAGGCGCGGTAATGCAGAAACCTGACAGTATGCCCTCTCTCCTAGCGCCTCCTAGGCCCAGGTTTGGCAGGGAGTCTCTGATGAAAGGACCGGACAGCAACAGGAGCATGCACATTCAGGGATGGCTCCCATGAGTCGTCCTCAGCAGTGTAACCTTTCCAGGCCACCAAGTACCATAAAGCGCCCCTGCGACGTTTAGAATCCTTTATGCAACGCACAACATATTCCAAGCCACCATCGCACTGCACCAGAGGAGGCGCCTTCCGGCGTGCAGCCAAAGCCGGCTTCAACAAACTGCAGTGAAACACAGGGTGGATACGAAGGGAAGCTGGAAGTTTCAGTTTATACGCCACAGGGTTGACCTGCTTCAAAACAACATATTGACCGATGTATCTAGGGTGGAACACAGAACGAAGTTTAAACCTGATGTTCTTGGTGGACAACCACACTCTGTCCCCCACCCGGAAAACAGGCCCCACCCCTCGATGCTTATCAACCCACTTCTTGTAGTCTTGTTTGGCGTGGACTAAATGCCTAGACACTTTCTTTTGGACCGCATGTAAACGGCGGACCAGACTCAACACTGAAGGCTGGTTTCCCACGTCCCCAGGAATGGTTATAGGCAATGTTCGAGCATCAAATCCATAGTTGGCGTAAAAGGGGGACACCCCCAATGAACTATGCCACGCGTTATTGTAGGCAAATTCAGCCAGCCATAACAGGGATACCCAGGAGTCATGAGCCTCAGCAGCATAGCAACGTAGGTATTTTTTCAGAGTCTGATTGAGCCGTTCAGTCTGACCATTCGTCTGGGGATGGAAACTGGTCGACAATGAGGCTTTGATTTTCAATGCCAAACACCATGATTTCCAAAAGCTTGCAATGAACTGAGGACCCCTATCAGATATGATGACTTCAGGGATTCCATGGAAACGAAAAACATTAGACAAGAGCAGCTGCGCAGTTTGACCAGCTGTGGGGAGGTTTCTGCATGGAATAAAATGACCCATTTTTGTGAGGCTATCCACCACAACTAGTACAGCAGTATGTCCATGATCAGAAGGCAACCCTGTGATGAAATCCATACTGATGCTCTGCCATGGCTTCTTTGGTGTGGGCAAAGGCATAAGTTTCCCCTTGCTCTGACACTGCAAGGACTTTGCACGTGCACACATCTCACACCTTCCCACCCACAGGGTCACATCTCTGGATAGCGTATTCCTCCAGAACTGTCTTTGAACCAAAAGCACTGTTTTCTTTATCCCTTGATGACCAGACATTGGCGAGGAGTGACACCACTCGAAAGCCTTTTTTCTGCTTTCCATGGTAGGCAAGAACAGTTTGTTCCTTACAAAAGGCAACCCACGGTTAAGGGACCGTTCTGTGTCTTTACTACTCCACAGCCTCCAGGCCGCATCGGTCTTTTGTCCTTTGATTGTCTCCAGGAACCCCTTCGCGTTAAGCACACATATTACCTTGTTTGGTTCAATAATGGCTTCCATCGGAGGATCAGCCTTCACCACCACGGTATCCCCCAAACGGGACAAAGTGTCCGCCTTTCTGTTTTCAGCGCCTGGACGAAATGTGATGAGAAAGTTGTATTCGGCAAAAAACAGCATCCACCTCATTTGCCTCTGAGACAAGTGTCTAGCTGTACGCATATATTGCAAGTTACGGTGGTCTGAATACACAGTCACAGGATACAAGGCCCCCCAAAGATACTGTCTCCATTCCTGGAAAGCCTTTTTAATAGCGAGTAGTTCTTTTTCCGCTATCGTATAGTTTCTTTCGGCCTGACTCAACTTTTTTGATAGATACGCCACAGGGTGGAGTTGGCCTGTTTGTGGGTGTCTTTGGGACAAGATTGCCCCTACTGCTTCATCCGAAGCATCTGCCTCAACGACATAAGGTAACTCAGGTTGTGGGTGTGCCAATATGGGAGCGGAAACAAATGCTCTCTTGAGATGACCAAATGCAGTGTCAGCTTCCTGCGACCAACAAAACCCCACCCCTTTTCTAAGCAGACGAGAAAGAGGTGCAGCTATATGCGAGAATCCATCTATAAATCTCCTGTAATAGTTAGCAAAACCCAGGAAACATTGGATGTCTTTCACTGTTTTAGGTGTGGGCCAGGACTGTACTGCTTGCACCTTTCTTTCTGCCATCTGTAACCCATCAGGACAGAGCATGACCCCCAAAAATTCCACATTAGACACCCCAAACTCACATTTACTGAACTTACAGTACAATTTGTTCTCTCTCAGCCTTTGTAGGACCTGTGTAACATGCTCTTGATGGAGACCTACATTTCCGGAATAGATCAAGATGTCATCAATGTAGACTACCACACTAATATCCACCAGGTCTCTCAAAACATCATTTAGGAAGTATTGGAATGCTGCCGGGGCGTTACACAGGCCAAAAGGCATCACAGTGTATTCGAACAATCCGTAACATGTTTTAAATGCCGTTTTCCATTCATCACCCTCCCTCATTCTTACCAGGTGATAGGCCCCCCGGAGATCCAACTTAGTGTAAATGCAGGCCTTCCGTACTTGATCTAATAGCACAGGAATGAGGGGGAGAGGATACCTATTACGAACAGTGTTCTTGTTCAGCATTCTATAATCAACACAAGCCCTTAATTCACCATTCGCTTTAGCTATGAAAAATAAAGGAGAGGCTGCCAGGGACTTGGAAGGACGGATAAAGCCTATAGAGTGGTAATGAGTTAAATACTCTTTGAGGTGCTTAGTTTCTGGCACTGATAAGGCATATACCCGACAGGTAGGCATCAGAGCTCCATCAACCAACTCGATGCAACAGTCGTATGTACGATGAGGGGGTATCTCATTAGCTAGTTGTTCACTAAAAACATCCGCAAACTACTGATATTCATAAGGTAATGTTACCTCTTTTTCCGCAGCAGTAGCCACCAAATAAGGAATAGACAGCTCTCTTGCCTGAGTGACTGGATGTACAGACATATGTGCTTGACATTCAGGTGATGGAAACCTTAGCCTTTTTTCCCTCCAATCAATATCGGGGTTATGGTACGAAAGCCAGGGCATGCCCAGAATAACCTCATATTGCGGGGCTTCAATTATATTTAAGACCAGACTGTCTCGATGTTCCCCTTCTGGTTGTTCCACAACCAACAATACCTCTTCTGTTTGCTCTGTAATCAACCCAGATTTTAATGGTTTCCCGTCTACCGCCCACACTTCTTCAGGGTGCTGTCTAGGTATGCGTTTCAAGTTAAGTAGAATCACCAATCCACTATCTATGAAGTTGCCTGTGGCCCCGGAGTCAATCATCACTAACACCTGATGGACCACACATTGACTCTCCAGACACATGGATAACACAATATGTGATACAGAATCCTGAATGACCTCACAAACCAGGGAGGGGAGTTTCAAAGGAGTTTGGTCACCCCTATCTTCCTTTACCTCGCTAACAAGCTCGGTACTAGATACCGCTAATCTTTTCTTTACCCATCCCCCTGTACTTTTGGGTTTGGAAGGGCATTCTCTCACGTAATGACCTTTTCTCCCGCAATACATACACAACCCCTGGGTTCTGCGGGTTTCTCTCTCTTCTCTGGTTAAGGGTGCCCGTACTGCTCCTATCTCCATGGGTTCATGGCTTTCAACTACTCCCGATGGCCCTTTCTTGCTTGTGTACTCTGGCCTAGGAGGACCTCTATCCCATTTTCTCCTATCCCCAGATCTTTCTGACATCCTGCCATCTAACCGTAGGGAAAGGCTGATCATCCCAGCACAGGTAGTGGGTTGGGGATCTATTTGGGCTATAACATCCTTCATCCCATCCCGCAGCCCCTGGTAGTAAATGGACATCTGTTTTTCCTCGGGCCATGATGACTTTGCCACCAACCTATTAAAAGAAGTTAAATAGGTAATCAGTTCGTTACGCCCCTGTCTTAACTCAAGCAATTCTTTGTCAGCACTGAAAGTAGTGTCTCGTCTATCGAACACCCGCTCAAACTCGGTTCTGAAAGCCCCCCAATCCGAAAGTATAGCGTTGTCTCTCCGTACCAATGGAACAGCCCAACTTGCAGCATCGCCGATCATATAAGAAATGGCGAACGCTACCCTTGAATGGTGGTTGGGAAAAGATGCAGGCTTACATGAAAAATGCATCATTATCTGCGTAAGAAATATCTGTGTCTTAGATGAATCCCCCGAATATCTCTCAGGGCTTGCCAATGGTATGGGTGGGGGTACCGTAACTTGTATTCTGGGATTTAGCGTAGCAGCATCAAAGGGATTACCCGTCAGCCTATCCACTCTGTCTCTTAAAGCAGTGGCTTCTGCTCTAGAGGCAATCAACTCCTGTTGAACTACCACAAGGGCTTGTAAAACTTCATCTAGGGTAGCCATGATTATTCAACGATCGTATCGGGTGGAGCTTTTAACGTGGGCACGTAATTCTGTCAGGGCCTGCTCCAAAGGATCCGTTTGATGAATAATGGGGTCCACCTCCTGATGTTACCAACACCCCGAATGATTACACAGGGGGTTCGAACCATCAGGCGAGTGATATATAATGAAAAGAGACCGGGGAAGGGTAGGGGTCAGCAGGGACAAGGGATCTGAAATGACAGAGCATAAGAATTATAACACCAATCAACTTACTGCTACTCTCAATAATTCTCACTAGAGCTCAGAATACCTTATGTAGCTGTACACATTCCTCCACCATGCATAAGATAGAATTAGTCCAATTTCCTGCAATGAAACACACAGGTTATCACCTAGATCAGTAAGCAGTCTACAAACTCAGTAATACACCCTTAATGATACACACCATACAATGTGGAGATGGACTCTGTAAATGACCCCTAAGGTAACGACAAGTTTCTCTGGAGATTATTCACTTGTCAGTGGTTCAAAACCTTAAAAGAGTTGTAGAGGAAAATACTCTTATGTCACTCGATTAGGCAATGTTCATTTCACTTCATTGTAGAGGAATACATATCCGCTCACTATGGAGAAGAAAACGTTGGTGTACACTTTTATAGGAATCTTGCAAAAACCAAGAAACGGTAACGTGTGGTTGCGACCACCACCACGCTCCGCTAGATAAACAATGCGATCACAATTCCGTTTGCCGGCAATAGGTAGTTGTGACTACCACACTACTCCGGTTTAGCAATGTTAGAAATGAACACTCGGGGATAATTCCTAATCCCCGCAATATTCCTCTTCACTATAATCCTTACGGAGAAAGGACTCTACAACAATAAAGCTGTAACGGCAACCAGCAGCAGCCGCCGCATAGTTCCGCGGATAGACAATCCCAAGGCAGCAGTTCTCGGCAATGGCACGCATCAGCCGATGCGTAACCTCCACACCGAGGACAATACAAGCAATGCGAGAAAGCGCGCGAGTCAGAATGCTCCCAGCGGCTTCCGACTCCAATACCTTAATAGCAACAGGCGAGCTCAGTTCCAGGAACTTCAACCGCAGGCAGCAGCACGACGCTACCGCAGCCCGGTCTTCTCCAAACACCAATCAACACTAAAGACGGACTCAAAATTACGTGCAACTTCCTTCCTGTTACCACCACCCATATACTTCCCACAGCATAGATTCATGGGAGTTGTAGTTTCTAACAGTTAGGTAGGCGCGGTAATGCAGAAACCTGACAGAATCAAGCACTTTCAGCACTGAAGAAGAATTCCAATAGCAGCGATGGTGTTAAAAATATAATCAAAAATTCTGCTCAGTTAAATCAAGCTCAACTTCAGTTCAGCTTCAGTTCAGCGACAGTTTAATAAATGCACTTCAGCTACAGTTTAATACATGCAGTCCCGAAATGACGATAAAAACAGGTAAAATTTGTCTAAGCCTCTGTATTAAAACCTTCAGGCTTAGATTTAAACAATCTTTTGAAGAATATTAAACAAAATTAATCTTCCTTTCTTTATTAGAGAGTCAAAATCACAAAATATCGAATTAAATCTGGTCAAGCATGTGTTTCCATCCAATAAAATTTTACTCACAGCATATCCAGAAGTAGGTTGCTGTAGATATATTCCAATTGGCTCAAAAATCTCTAATAAATCCATAAATTCAGGGGTGAAGGTATCAAAGTAGTATCAATGTCTCTGTCCCCTGCAGAGAGAAGACCACCTAGTCGCCAATGAAAAGATCCAAATTCCAGTCAATTTGATGAAAGATAAATTGTTTTATTGGAGAGTAAAGGTAGATACCTCCAGCACAGCTTCACAGCTCACAAACCAACTCATATAATCAAAAGCTAATATTCAATCCTAGCAACATAACTAACATTCTAATTCTGACATGCAGAAGTGCCAACTCTACACATTTATTAAAACTATTGTTTTATTATGAAGCAATTGTACTGTAATCAGAAAGCATATGCAGGTTAACACTGTGATTAGCATTTTTAGGAGACTATCGCCATAAAAAGCCATACACAATAAAAAGCTGACAAATTAACCTAAGCCTACCCTCAATATGGAAAACAAAGTTATCTTATTGATCTCTGGGATTAGTGATGAAACTGTTAGCTAATATGTGTAATAAAAGCACAGCAACAACCCATAATGATTTGAGCACTTCTTACATTCTATTAATACTTTGGTGTTCCCAATGCCACTGACCCAGCGGATCACCAGCAACAGGTACTCCAATACCATATACTCACCTGGGCCCATAAACACACACTCACACAACCTGGCAATAAACTGCTGGAGTCAATTCATTTATGGTTTTCTACCATTTCAAGATTAGGCACCTCTATTTCTCAACTTATCTTTCACTGATCAAAATGTTCTTTGCTCTGGTCAATGGACCATTAGTTGAACTAGTTGATGGTGAAATGACATAAAATAATCTTCCTATGTTTATAAATGACCACAGACTCGGGAAGTATTTTAAATCTTTATTTAAATTAATTTCATGTGAACCACTTTCAAAGTACAGTATAGTCTCCGTCACTCATAGGAAGGAAGATTTGATAAATCAATCATCAAATACATACTTTTATATCTTGCAATGACTTATGATCAGAAAGGAGAGGATAGAGAGAAAAGAACTTTGGCACATACATAAGAAATATTTAACTAGGATGGTGTGAAAACCAGCCCCCTGGACAAGGAGCTGGGAAGGTTCCCCCGGGAAAGATCAGGCGACAAAGGCTTCAGGAATCAGGACAGGATAGATGACCTCTCTACCACCAACTCTTGTGTAGCACCCCTCTTTGACAATCTCTTCCTGCTTGAGATTCTTCAGCGATTTTCTTCTAAGGTAAATTAATTTAAGATCAAGTGAATCTGCATTTGATTCTTCAGCAGCATTTCTCATCACTCCGACAGCATCTCGAGCGCTGCAGCATTCCGCAAATCTCCGTCTCTCGTTCACTCGGACAGCATCCCGATCTCATGCTAACTTAACTAGCTAATGCTACCTCAATTATACTCTTTGGTATTCCTATACCTCCCATTAATGTTTCAATATCGTGAAACTACTAACTCTGATTGGACAGGCAAGGGGGGAGGATCATCACACCAATCTTATTTTTTAATTTAGTCTTTTAGTCCATTGTTAAAAGATCCAACCCCTTCATTTTTATTCATAAATCTTTATTCCAACCCGTATTCACATCATATTAGAAACACATTTATAATTTCTCATGTATTTCTCTTCATCCAGGGGACTTCAGCACTGGTTCCTAGGGTATGTATCTTTGTCATCCTTGGAATGCATTCAAGAGTCACATCACTTCTTCCGGCTTAGTCACACTACGCATGTGTGTAGGTCAGGTAGTCAGCAGACTTTGCACTCATACGATAGGCCCAAAAAACACACTGATAAAAGAGTCAAAAAGACATATGTTAATTAAAAAATAAATGGATTCACTGTATTACACCTGTCTCTACTCTAAATCCATTTCATTAATTAATGCTTTCTCCACATTAACATTAGTAAAATAGCTTGTTTCAGTTCCAGCAAAGCTGATGCTAAGCATGTGAGCATCAAAGCCGCCATCTTAACAGCGTTTGCTCATGCGCAAGAAATTCTCTCCAAGCGACAGTTCGCCATACTGCGTAGATGCAGCTGACGCATGCGCAATAAAGATTTCCAGTTAGCAGCCATTTTAGAATTTCGCTCGAGTTACTTATGAGTAATACACGCAGGCAAGCTTCTCTATCATTCATGTTCAATGTTGTGCATATTAATTTACACAATACGAGGTTAATACAATATTTGAAGTTAAATGAGAGGATTGTTTCCGAGCAAGTCTCTTTTCTACGAGTCCTTGCTCCATCACCACAACCACACTATTTTGTATTCCATCTACTGCCAAATGATTTACTGTAGTAGATCTTTGTTCAGCCTTTTTTTCTAGCCTTATTCCTCCAGACAGCCAATATATTGTTGCATTCTTATTCAAGGGGCCAAGAAATGTGGTGTTGACTGCCTAAGGGGGAAAGATCTAGACTCCTTAATCTTCCCAAAATGATCCATAGTAGATCATTGGCCTAAGGAGTCAAATACCATCAACATATCATCTACGATGACTTGTTGGTGGTGTTTGACTCCTTGACCAATTCAAGACTGACTCTTGGTATCTCGATACTGAATTATCTAAGAAAGGACACAAAGATTCTACAGAGAAATCACAATTCTGATTTCCCCAAGTTCAATATCTCAGTGATGACATCTCAGTGGGAGAGAGGCACCTTTCTATAGACCGCATTGAATCCATCTATAAGTTACCCAGACCACATCTCTACAGGTACTCAAATGTTTCTGAATGACAAGCTCTTGCAGGCAATGGATGCTAGGATATGTGACTATTGGTAAACCCCTCCAAAGGCTCAGAGATGACCCTGAGCGTTGCATCTTTAAAACGAGCGCTAACATATGCCTCTGCATTAGACCAGCCTGATTATAATGAGCCATTTATTTTATATTGTCATGAGAGGCGGACTTACATCAGTGATGTTGGTGCACAATCCTAGAAATCAACAGAAACATGCTGCATTCTCCTCAGTATGCTGTGGTTGTACGATCTCCATCTTGTTTGACAGCTGCTGCCCATTTCATAAAAGTCTCTGAAAATATTCAGGCAGATGCATCAAAGAAAATACCGGGAGAAAACGGGGAGATTCTCAGAATCTGGCCGTTTGCTCCCGGTATTTTTGCATTTGGGATGCATCATCCCAAATGCAGAAATCGCAATTTAAGGAATCTCTAAATAGTGATTCCTTAAATTGCTCTTGCATTTAAGGGATCCCAAAATGAGATTCCTTAAATGCAATGCATGAAACCCAAAAAAATTGCGATTTCGCTAATAGGGGGAGCAAATTACCATGAAGTTGAACTTCGTGGTAATTTGCTAAGACTTTGAAAAATGCACTTTTGTGCATTTTTCAAATTGTCACCTTACACATTTTCTTCGAGCTTATGTCAATCACAATTTTAACCTGAAATTTAAATTCAATCAATATCACTTCTGTCATCTATTTCTTCCTGACTACTACTACTAACTTCCACTACTGGTGTGATAATAATATATGTCCACTCTGGTGACTTATACTTCTGGTTTGGCTTTAATGGTCTTTTTCCCCTACTGCTAATCACTTCTATTTTCTTTCCTGCTTGATTTTTCTTATCTAAATCACTTTTCTGACTTGAAACCTCATTTATCTGTTCTTTTGACTTATTCACTAATTTGAATTTCAGGCCTTCATTCTCATTTGGCCAATTATCTCCTCTTCTGAATAGTTTCTTCTTTGGCTCAGATTGATTACATTCAATTCTCCAAGCTCTTTTTCTGAATTCTCTCACTTTTGATTCTTCATCACTTTCATCAGTTTCATCCTCTGTTTCTGAAATTTGAAATCTAGTTTCAGGTACTTCTTTACTCAGCAGCTTCAATCAGTTAGGAACATAATCCTTATAGCTGGTACTTGGTAATTCGTCTTCTTCTTCTTCTAGAATTACTTCTAGTCCACCAGTTTCAGAATTTTTGTTCCTTCCTCCAGAGCTTCCAGTCTGCTTTTCAATACTTTCCTGATCTTGAGTCACTTCTTGATCAGACTCCTTATCTGCTTCTTTTTCTAGCAGATCTTCATAATTTTCAGAGTCTAGTATCACAATTTCTAGATCTTTTTCATTCAATGCCTGATTCACATCTGCATTTTCCAGATCTCGACCTTCTTGTCGATCTTCAGTATCTGGATTCTCAGGTTCTCCTTCAGAGTCTGAATCAGTTGTTGTATCACCTTCTTCGTCAGAATTCTCAGGTGGAGTCACTCGAATAGTAAGGCTTGCATGTATCCACCTCTTCAGACCTTTACACTTAACTGCATTTGTTGTAACAAGTATCACTTGTCTCGCTTTCTGCCACCTGGGTACCAGACAATTCCTACTTCGATGAACTTTTGTCCTCACCCAATCTCCTGGCAAAAGATCATGAGCCTGCTCCTTTTTTCTTGTGAGCACTTCAGTTCCCACCTGATGGAACACAGAAGTCACTACATCAGACAGGGTTTTACAGTACTCCATAACTGCACTATCATTAATGCTAAGACCCCTTCCAACTGGAACAAATGCTTGTCTCATTACTCTGCCCATGGGAATGTCATGAGGACTTAAACCAGTTTTCCTATCAGGAGTACTTCTCAAAGACATTAAGACAAGTGGAAGTGCATCAGTCCACTTCATTCCTGTAGCCGAGCACATTTTAGCAAGCCTATTTTTGATAGTACCATTGACTTGCTCAACAACACCTGATGCTTCTGGTCTGTAAGCACAGTGCAGCTTTTGTTTTATACGAAGTACTTCACAAATCATCTGTAACAATCTGTTTTCAAAATGTGTTCCGCGATCAGTTTCAAATTGTCACTGGAAATCCATACCTAGATATGATTTCTCTTAAAAGCAATTTTGCCACAGTAACTGAATCATTGTGACGAGTCGGGAAAGCTTCCACCCATCTTGAAAACAGACAGATTATCACAAGGACATATCTTAATCTGTTGTGAGGAGGCATATCAATGAAATCCATCTGTAACCTGGTAAAAGGACCACCCTCCCGTCCTATGGTTCCCAAGCTTACAACTGTTTTTCTGTTCGGATTGATCTGTTGACAGATCAGGCATCTTTGGCAAAAAGATTATGCAATTATCCTGAATTTTGGATTGTACCATGTCTGTCTAAACAACCTAATCATTGAATCTCTGCCTAAGTGACCTGGACCATGATACATTCGGGCCATGTCAGCAATCATGCAGTTTGGCATTACTGGTCTGTCATCTTTGTAAACCCAATTTCCATCTTCTTCTCGCTGCCTGCAACCTGCTTTTAGCCATGTGTCTTTCTCCTCATCTTCTGCCTCATCTTGTAAATCTTTTACTCCTTGCCATGTCTCAACTACAGATATTAGCATGAGTGAGTTCAAAACATGATCATTGTTTTTATCCCGATTAACTGACATATTGTTTTTCGCGCAAAACTTTGCGACCTCATCCGCGTATGCATTACCTTTTGTCATGTAATCATTGCCTTTTTTATGAGCTGTGCATTTTACCACAGCAATTTTCTCTGGTAATTGAATGCCATCGATCAGCCTTTTGATCAATTTTGCATTTCTGATGGGTCTTCCCGCAGAAGTTAAATAACCTCTTTGAGACCAAAGCTGACCATAGTTATGGACTACGCCATATCCATACTGACTATCAGTCACTATGGTAATTTTCAATCCTTTTGCTCTTTCACATGCATGAATCAAAGCAATCAATTCCGCTATTTGAGCTGAACGAATTCCTTTGAGACAAGAAGCTTCAACCACATCTGCAACTGTACAGACTGAATATGCTGCACACAGAACACCTTGCTCCGACCTCAAGCATGAGCCATCAACAAAGTAAACAAAATCTGACTCCGGCAATGGTACATCTTTAATGTCCTGCCTTGGTTTTGTACAATATTCTAAAACGTCCAGGCATTCATGATCAATGTCATTCTCATTTCTGATTTCTGTCACAACACCATCAGGCAATAATGTGGATGGTTTAAATTCACACATCTTGCAATCGAAACGTTATCTGATCCCAGAATAACTTTTTCATATTTTGTCAATCTGTTACTCGTTAAGTGCTGAGTTTTACTTCTGGTAAGAAGAATCTCAACTGAATGGGGAACATATACTTTTACCGGAAACCCCATATTTATCCCTTCACTTTGTTCCAAACTCACACTTGTTGCAGCCACTGCTTTTAAGCAACCTGGTAATGCTTTTGCAACAGGGTCAAGAACTGCTAAGAAGTAAGCAATTGGCTTTCTCAGTTTTCCATGCCTCTGGATCAAAACTGATAATGCACATCCTTCCCTTTCACTGCAATACAGCTCAAATTCTTTTTCATAATCAGGCATACCCAATGCTGGTGCTTCACACAAGCTTCTTTTTAATTGTTCAAAAGCCTCTAATTCAGTTTTTGTTAGGACAATCGGGTCTTTTATGTCTGCTTTTGTCAGTCTCTGTAATGGTTTTAAAATTACAGAAAATCCACTAATCCATTGACGTCAATAACCTACCATTCCAAGAAACATTCTGACCTGTCTGTGTTTTTGGAGGTTGCATTGCTTGGATCATTTTTATTCTTTCTACTGTTACCTGTCTAATTCCTTTTGCAATCCTGTGACCAAGATATTTTATTTCTTGTTTGCAAAACTGTAATTTCGCAGGAGACACTCTGTCCCTCATCTGTCAAATGAGTTAAAAGAATAATTGTATCTGTCACACAGTTGTCTCGTGTTTTTGCAGCAACAAGAAGATCATCAATGTACTGCACTAATGTCGATTTTCCAGGCAGATCTAGATTTTCCAGAGATTTCTTTAGCAACTGATTAAAAATAGAAGGACTTTCTGTATCCCCTTGTGGGATACGACACCATGCTAATATACGCTCTTGGAATCTGAATGCAAACATTTGTTGGCTCTCTGGATGTAATGGAACAGTAAAGAACGCGTTGCAAAGGTCTATAACTGTGTACCATACTGCATCATGCGGAATCTTATAAAAAAATTACCGCTGGGTTTGGTACAACTAGGCAACATGGAACAACCATTTGATTAACCTTTCTCAGATCCTGAACTATTCTGTAAGTTCCGTTTGGCTTTTTGATTCCCATAATCGGTGAATTACATGGACTGCTCTCAATTTCTTTTAAAACACCATGTTTTATAAATTTTTCAATTACAGGAATTACTCCTTTAATTGTCTCTGCTTTCATTTTATACTGGGGAATATTTGGATAATCTGCTCCTTGTTTTACTGTAATTTGCACTGGGTCTACATGTTTCATTAAACCGATTTCATCACCAGTCAGATCCCAAACTTTAATATTGACTTTCTTTTAATTCTTCAGGTAAATCATTTTTGTCAAAAGCAGGAAATAATTTACTTTCTACTGCTTCAACCATTAACATTGTCAATTTATAAAGGCCATCTTCTTCATCAGGAGTTTGAAGCTCAATACCATCCAGTGAGCAATATATTTTTCAATTCATCTTGCAAAGGATGTCTCTCCCTAACAAGTTTACAGGACTGCTATCACAGACTACAAATCTATGTTTGTCTTTAAATTTACCAATTTCAACTTTAACTGGATCTGTTAAATCTGTTTTAATTTGTTGATTAGCTACGCCAACTACTTGGATAGTGTCACCAGAGAGAGGCAGGTTTTCTATTTCTACTGATCTAACAGTAGAACGGGTAGCACCAGTATCCACAAGAAAAGTGATTTCTACATCATTCACTTTACCATTAATAAATGGACCTGACTGATCTACCTCAAGAGTGGCTCCAAGCACACACTCTTCCTCCTCTCTCAGGCACCGTCATAAGTAATCATCAGACTCGCTACCATCATTTTCTTTCAACCAATATTGTTGAGAAACATTTGACACATTCACTCTTTGTGATCTGTTTACCTGTTCACCTACGCAGAATCCTGTTTCAGAATTATACCTCTGTACATTAACACAATTAGGAAGTAGCGGTTGTGGAATCTGACTCTGCTGATTCACTAACTGTCGCTGTAGCTGTTGCTGCTGATTTATCTCGTTTAACTGTCGCTGTAGCTGTTGCAGTTGATTTATCTCATTCTGCATCTGTGGATTTAATGATGTATTTTTGAAATTTCTGGGCGGATTTTTACACTCACGCTTCCAGTGTCCAATTTCGCCGCAATTAAAACATGGGAGTTTCTGCTTTAATTCTTCAATATTACCCATTAATTTTGGCTTATTATACTTTCCCTTAAATTTTCCTTGATTCTGTTGTACATTTTTGTTCTCTAAGGCTTCAATTTGTTGTTCAGCTACTTTCACCTGTGCCCACATTGCTTTTTCTTTCAGCTTTTTCTGCTTAGCATCTATCTCATCACTGCAGTATTTTGCTTTTCTCAGGATGTCATCAACTGAAAGTGATTGCCGACCCACTATTCCTGATCTGATCATTTCACCAATTTCAGGTCTCAAGCCATATACAAATCTGTACATAAAATTACTCATATCCTTCTCACTCAGCTTCTCATAACCACTGTATTGTTTAAATACCAGGAGTAATCTTTCATAGAAGGAATGCTCTGACTCTTTTGGCTCTTGATTTGTTCGGTCGATTTTAACCCAATCTACTTCTTTTGGGGGGATCTTGTTTTTCAGCCACACAATTACTTTATCATATAAAGTTATGACATCAGCTGAAGGTGCGCCTGTTACTTTATCTCGGGTAGGTTCTTCTTTGGGCCAATCTATAGTAATTTTACATTCTGTCCAAAGATTTTTGAAGAACAACGATGTCTAATGAATCTATCAAGATCAATCCACAGAACTTTTGAGACCTTAACAAATCGTTCAACTTGACGATACCATTCCACAGGTTTTTCTCTCAATGTGAGAAAATCATTTGTGAACAGTAAAATGTCCTGTCTTGACCAAGGAACATGAACATAACCTCCACCAGCTATTTCTCTCATGGGAAACTCATTTGCAACCTCTTTCTTCTTCCTCTTTTCTTTGTCCATTTCACTCTCCATTTGCTTAATTCACCAATTCTTTTTAGAAACACTATTAATTCTTTTATATGAGTTATCCTTTCTGTGGTGTCCATACTTTCAATATCTTTTTCAGAGAAATCTACTCTATAATGTTTCTGCAAATTTTTATGTCTCATCAAATCTACATCTAATTCAACAGCTATTTCTTCTAACAAATCATACTTATTTTTCGTTTTCTATTGTATGCTTTTACAAATAAACAACAATTCATCATCCTGATATAACTTTAAACTGTCAGGACCAATTGTGCCAATAATTAATGCCTCCAAATCTGCTTTCAATTTTGCAACATCAAGTAATTTAGATTCTGAGGACCTATTCATATTTCTTTCTCTTTCTGGGGTTTCAGAATCAGATTCTGCAACAGTTGGAGATTGACCATTTGAAAAACTTTGATTAAAAGTTAAGTCTGGCATCTTTTTCTCTGTGAATTTCTGATAAATCTGAATAAAATTTTTCAGCCACTTTCTCAATTTCTGCATTTAAAGGGACAGTTAGAGCTGAATGTCTAATTTCTTTTTGATCAAAAACCGGAACAGGACCAATTGTTACTGGTACCGTTACTGCTTCCATGCCTTTAGTTAACTGCTGTATTAATTCTTCTTTTGATCGAAGATATTCTGAAATATTTTGAGTGTCCTCGAGTCTTTCTGTTCTTATTACAATTCTTGGGATCTCATTTCTTTTTTTTTTTTATTTCTTTTTTTATTGAAAGTTCATAGCAGCATAGTGTACATTAGAAACAGCAAAATGTAATAAATAAGTATATATATATTCACAGAAAAAACCATAGGTTATAGTGGATATATAGTTAGGAATTTGCATTTACAAAACCTTGAAAATTCAATGAAAAAACCATAGGTTATAGGCCATATATAGTTAGGAATTAGCATTTACAAAACCTTATTTTACTCGCATAAAACCATTGAAATTCCATATATAGTTAGCTAACTATAAGCGCTAACTATATATCGAGCACCCGCAATCCACTGCTGATGATGTCACATATTACATCATTCATGACATGGTCAGTGACATCACTGATGACATCACTGATCACAACATCCAGTGATTGTATGTGTCTGTAAAGTTTAAATATGTTTCACATATTGAAGAATGAGTGGATGTATAAGTGTCTGGATGAAGAATTTAGTAGGTGCATGACTGACTGTATGAGTGAGTGATTAAATGTGTCTCACTGAGTACATGGGTTAGTGACTAAACTGTCTTAATTCGTGCATCAGTATGTTTGTTGTTGTGTAAGCTGCTGCATGTGTTGATCAGTAGCTATAAGAGTGGCCATATGGGTTATTGATTGGTTGCCCAAATATTTGAATGGGAGGCTGAGTGTGTGTGTGGGTGGCTGGGAGGTGCGTGACTCTGTGCATAGATGTGTAAGCAGTTGATTCACTAGGAGTATGAGTTCAAGAGTGCATGTGGAAACAGCTATATGGGCGGTTGACTGTGCATGGGTGTGTTGGTGAGTGAATGGATTTCTCATTGCTACATGTGCAAGTAAGTACGTATGTAAAACACAATACATGTGAGAGTTGAGATATATAAATAACTGAACATAAGAGCCAGTGAATGTGTGAGTGGCTGTATCGATCACTGTGAGCTTGTATCAGGGATTATATAAGAGAGTAAATATGTGTTATTATATGTTTGAATAAGTAAGATGTGTATAACTGTATAGTTGAGGAAATGGAGGTGTGATTGATTCTTTGCATGACTGACTAGGTGTGTGAGTAACTCCATGGATGAGTGACAGTCTGTGAGTGTCTGTTTATACTGAGTGTATGTAAGGTTATATTAGAGTCTGAAGAGGTTCATTGTATTATCACATGAGTGATGTGATCAGTGATGACAAATGAGATGTCATCAGTGATGTCATTTGAGTTGTCATCAGTGATGTCATCAGTGATGTCATTTGAGATGTCATCAGTGATGTCATCAGTGATGTCACTGACCATGTCATGAATGATGTAATATGTGACATCATCAGCAGTGGATTGCGGGTGCGCGATATATAGTTAGCGCTTATAGTTAGCTAACTATATATGGAATTTCAATGGTTTTATGCGAGTAAAATAAGGTTTTGTAAATGCTAATTCCTAACTATATATGGCCTATAACCTATGGTTTTTTCATTGAATTTTCAAGGTTTTGTAAATGCAAATTCCTAACTATATATCCACTATAACCTATGGTTTTTTCTGTGAATTTCATTGGTTTTTTAATAGCAAATATGAAAAGCTTTAAAATGTCAAGTACGTGATAGATAAAAACATTTTCGTATTTATGCACGCTGATGTGCTTTGAACGCTGCCCCCCCCCTCCCCTCTTTTGCCTTAGTAGTACTCTCTCTTTGCAGATACTGAAGGGTAGTTAACGCAGGCCTTTACCCCCGTTGTAATCCGTCGTGCCTCCTTGTCTCTCCATTTGATTGATTGTTGTCCAAGCATTTACTGTTTTAGAATTGGTTCTCTTTGGATCATTCTCTATTTACAAACAAGCACAAAGTCGCAATACTCTGTTTAGTCTTTGCAGATAGTGAAAAATCGTGTAAAAAAATAAAAGTAATCGAGCAAAATCAGTAGGCCACTAATTGGATCTCTTTTTGACCTCGCTAAAATAGAAATATTAGGAACAACCCTTCTTGAGAAATACGAAAATAGTGAGATGAACTGAGCTCCACACCATGAGGGCTGCAAGACAGCTCGGCTCCATCACCCATCCCGCACAAAATAACGACAAACCCTATGCAAATATTAAAAATATAGACAACACACCAGCAAAGAAACAGGGTAAAACATTTTATTAAAAAACTATTTACATAACGTTGGTTTATAAGATGATGTCAGTAGTGGACCGATGTGTGAATAGATCGAAAACAGCACAAGGCTCCAAGATCCGGATAGCAAGCTCCTGGATGTTGGGTGCCATAGTTTAGAGTTCTGAATTTCAGCCTTTTTCAATGCCTGTGCTTTGTTGAATCAAAATGGCGGCTTGACACAAAGCTGACTCAAGCGTTGTTACTGATGCTATGCAGACCAAAACTGGTTTTCAGTTTGTACATTTTTCTAGATTTTTCAATCCAAGTTTGGTTGACTTTGTAGAACGATGGCTTCAGATTTTCAACATACGGTGTGGTGGCGCTGACTGGGAGGGGACGCTTCGTTCCTGCCCCCTCCCCAAGTAAGATTTTCATACGTGAAAGTACGTTAATGGTTTTGGTCCCTGAGATGCTTCGATGTCACTACCATTCTCAAATAGCATAAGTTCTGGATGTTGGGTGCCATAGTTAAGAGTTCTGAGCAGCGCTTGTAACACTGTCTGAAGCTTATTTCCACCTACTGCAGCTTCACTATTCTCAAAGTAAGTGAGTGTCGTTTGTGGACCTGACTGCATTAGAAAACAATGTGATATGTTACCTTCCTAAACAGCTTGACGGAGGCCCCTGAGGGGCGGTGTGATGGCCATGGACTCGGAGAAGACGCTTGGCTCCGACACCCTCCCCAAGTCTTATAGCACTGGTGTAGCCTGAGATCGCCCCCGACATAGGCGGCCGGCTCCCGGGGTCCGGCGGAACTTTTTGCCTTTTGATGACTCTTCAATTCTGGACCTTGTCCCACAATCCGTTTGACCTGAAGACAAGCTGTAGTGGGGCGCCCCTTTATCGTTTTAGTTGCCATTCCGCCCGCTTTTGCTACACTGTGCCTCTTCCGCCATTCAGCTGTTTTCCGCCCGCTCTTGCGACTACAGCGTCTCGCTCACCATGTAGTTGAGATGCGCCCGCTCTTGCGGTGCAGCGATAGGCGGCTGCCACAGGACTCTCAAAATGGCGGCCGGCTCTTCGGTTTTGGGCCTGGTCCACTAAAATGGCCCTGGGACACCTTGGAACTCGGACGCTTGTCTGCTAGGGCTTGGGTCCCATTCTCGAAAAGCGTCCCCTCAGCCGTGAAGATTCTACAAAAGTCTTGGGGGCCTCCGACTCCCGCAGGCTTCTGGTGGGGAGCGGCTGCCATGATTGCTCGTGGAATGGCCACGACGGAGCTACGAGATGGTAGTGCTCTCATGCTGACGCCAGCTTTAGTCTGAAACATCCAATAACACTGTAGACTACCAATTCGATCAGTTCCGGTAGCGCCCCAACATGACCCGGAAGAGAAGAACTTGCCCTCCCCTCTTTGACTGATGGTTCTTGTTGCCTGTCCCCTCTGTTGTCATTTAACAGAACTTTTTGGACTGCTGAAAGGGGTTGTGTTCCGAACGCTGGTTGGTGGAGACATTTTGACTATATTCTTGACCTACGTTGTCGCGTAATGCGTTTTATGACACGCCGCGTTAGCGCACCCGGAAGTGATCCGAGGCGCGGCGCGCAGCGCGTAACGTAAGCATAACAGGTCATGTGACTTGTTAATAAAACTTTTCATTGGTTCATTTTACTTTTGTTAATTTAATGATGAAAAGCTTGGTCATATGACCTAAAAATTACGCTTTTTATTATTTTCGAACAATATTTTTTTTTCAAACATATGTTATAATATTCCAGGCTAATGTACTTTCCCGGAAAATTTACAACTGTCTTGCAAGTAAAATATATTCCTTTTTCAAGAAAAAGGGCGTTTCTTCCTTCCATGACGGAGCCGTTTAGTAAAAGAGATTCGGCCTGCTGTCTTAGTCGCCGATACGCCTGATTATCAGATTCTTATCGATCACTTTATGTTGCAGACATGAAAAACACAACTGCCCTTGACCATTTATCTTTACTGCGTTCCTACATATTATACCTTTTATCCGTCATGTAATTGGACTGCTTTATTTCACTTGCCTTTTACTGATTCGAAAAGTCACTAAAAGTAAAAACTTTACAAATGAAAATACTACTACCGTGTTTTGTTTTAAAAACCTTTATTGTGAAAATGTCAGTATACAAATACGGGCCTATAACCACGTGGGCCGGCCACGGAGCAAATTGAAATCGTATATGATGAGGAGACATTTACACTGTAGAAGAACGTAACGAGCGGGCCATTAGGTGACAAGAACAAAGGTGTCTAACAGTTGCGGAATCGGTGGACGTACATTTTGTAATTAAAATACGACAGGGCCACTTACAATAACATTTTCTAGATATACATTTGCGGGCAAAGAGTTACGAGTCCCATTTATACCGGCGCCATTTTGGGCGAGGCCGGGCAGGTCCAAGATATAGTCAAAATGTCTCCACCAACCATCGGCCAGACCAGAACCCCTTTCGGCCCTTTATGCTACAAGATGGTGTCTTCCATTCAGAAAATATTGGTGGCAGCATTTTGAAAGGAAACAGAAACAGCCGTTCTCCTAGTGAGTTTCACATTGTTACATTTAGGAAGAATGTTGAAGAGTAGTATGTGGAAAATCTGAAGCCATTTTTCTACAAACTCTCAATCAGACTTGGATGGAAAAAAAAAACCTGAAGAATGTACAAACTGAAAACCAATTTTTGTCTGTATAGCACCAACAGTAACGCTTGAGTCAGCTTTGTGTCAAGCCGCCATTTTCATTCAATCAATAGCGTCCCCCTGCACACATTCAGGGACCTGGTCGTGTCTTCAGATGAAACGCATTGTAGGAAAAGAAGCAGAAAGGAAAAGGAAAAAGTTCCGCCGGACCTAGTGAAGCTGCAGCAGGTGCAAATAAGCTTCAGACAGTCTTACAAGCACTGCTCAGAACTCTCAACTGAGGCACTCAACATCCAGGACTTGCCATTCGGATCTTGGCGCCTTGTATTTTTGTTTTGTTTTTGATGGAGGGGAAACAACAAAAAACAGACATTGAAAAAGGCTCAACAGTGCAGGGCGCCTTGTGCTGGTTCCGACCTATTCACACATCGGTCCGCTACTGACATCACCTCATAAACCAACGGGGCACCCCACGCCGACTTTCGGCGCAGCATTGTAGGATGGCCACACCAGTGCGGCAATTTGCTGGACACCACCTCGGTGCCATCCAGATCTCGGCGCGTTCATTCAATCAATAGCGTCCCCCTGCACACATTCAGGGACCTGGTCGTGTCTTCAGATGAAACGCATTGTAGGAAAAGAAGCAGAAAGGAAAAGGCAAAAAGTTCCGCCGGACCTAGTGAAGCTGCAGCAGGTGCAAATAAGCTTCAGACAGTCCTACAAGCACTGCTCAGAAATCTCAACTGAGGCACTCAACATCCAGGACTTGCCATTCGGATCTTGGCGCCTTGTGCTGCTTCCGACCTATTCACACATCAGTCCACTACTGACATCACCTCATAAGCCAACGGGGCACCCCACGCCGACTTTCGGCGCAGCATTGTAGGATGGCCACACCAGTGCAGCCACACTTGCTGGACACCACCTCGGTGCCATCCGGATCTCAGCGCGTTCGAGTCACTGTGCCGGAAGAGTGACCGGAACTCAGCTGAACACGCCGTCTTTCGGCGCAGCATTGTAGGATGGCCACACCAGTACGGCAATTTGCTGGACACCACCTCGGCGCCATCCGGATCTCGGCGCGTTCGAGTCACTGTACCGCAACAGTGACCGCAATTCAGCTGGACACGCCGTCTTTCGGCGCAGCATTGTAGGATGGCCACACCAGTGCGGCAATTTGCTGGACACCACCTCGGTGCCATCCGGATCTCGGCGCGTTGTGCTGCCTTCGGCCTATTCGCACATCGGTCCGCTACTGACGCCGCCTCACGTGCCAACGGATTTTCTACGCTTTTTGTAGCCCTATGTCGCATAACAGGTCATGTGACTTGTTTATAAAACTTTTCATTGGTTCATTTTACTTTTGGTTTCCTAAAGATGGAAGGCTTGGTCATATGACCTAAAAATAACACTTTTCATTGGTTTAGAACATTTTTTTTTCCCAAACGATGAAAGCCCCACCTTGTTTCTGGATCATTCAGACTGAAGCTGGCGTCAATATGAGAGCACCACCATCTCGTGGCTCCGTCGTGGTCATTCCGCGAGCAATCATGGCAGCCGCTCCCCACCGGAAGCCTGCGGGAGTCGGGGGCCCCCAAGACTTTTATACAATCTTCACGGCTGAGGGGACGCTTTTCGAGAATGGAGCCCAAGCCCTAGCAGGCAAGCGTCCGAGTTCCAAAGTGTCCCAGGGCCATTTCAGTGGACCAGGCCCAAAACCGAGGAGCCGTCCGCCATTTTAAGAGCCATGTGGCAGCCGCCTATCGCTGCACTGCAAGAGTGGGAGCAACTCAACAACATGGTGAGCGAGACGCTGTGGCCGCAAGAGCGAGCGCAACTCAGCTAGATGGCCGCCACCTGGGGAGGCCCGTTCACGCCGGCTCCCCCACGCCCCCCCCCCGGGCCGCCGCACGCCAATTTTCGGAGCAGCATTGTAGGATACCAAAACCAGTGCGGCAGTTTACTGGACATCACCTGGGTGCCTGTCGTACATGTTGTGTCAGCCATGTGACACTGGACACAGACCGCTACTGACGAGGCCTCCCCCCGCACCACCCGGGACGCCCCACGCTGTTTTTCTGTGCTGCATTGTAGGATCCCTAAACCAGTGCGGCACCCAGGCGACATCACCTGGGTGCCGTCCAGAACTCTGCACGTTGTGCTGCCTTGGGACTATTCGCACAACAGACCGCTACTGACGAGGCCTCCCCCCGCCCCACCCGGGACGCCCCACGCCAATTTTCGGAGCAGCATTGTAGGATCCCTAAACCAGTGCGGCACCCAGGCGACATCACCTGGGTGCCGTCCAGAACTCTGCACGTTGTGCTGCCTTGGGACTATTCGCACAAAAGACAGCTTCTAACCATTGTTGCTTTTTGTGTTGAGAAATGTTTAAATGTTTTTAGTTTTTGTTCCGTTTGTTAAAGTTAGTAGTTAATAAAGTTTTATAACCTTACTTTGTTGGAGTGTTATCTATTTTTTTAAAAACGGGTGAATGGGGCCTTGAATCGGGTTATTGTCATGTGTGGGCTTTGGAAGTGTGCTGCTGCAGGATCGGACATTTCAAACTCAAATGCACGTTCTTTTTCTTACCTTTCCGAAGCATGGAGCGCAATAGCAGGCAGAGAAAGGGTGATGCACGTGTTGAACACTACCTGACCTGGCAAGTTGCTGGCAGTGCCCCCCCGCCCGCTCCTGAAAGAGGGCACACACACACCGCCGCCCCGAGTACTTCACAAATCTTTTAAAGACCATGCGCTTGTTCATGAGGCTTAAATGGTTTATCACCTCTTCTAGAACCCCTGCATCGACCCTCTTACGTTTCATGGAAAAATTACCATGTAACACAATACCAAGCCCTGTCAGCTGAAACCCCCAAGGAATCGTGGGGCATATTATCAAGGGGGTTTATCTCCGCTTTTTTGGCTTTAAAAACCATGAAAGCGGAGATAAAATTATTTCCCTATTATCAAGCTGTCGCTAACACCAGTTAGTGACAGCTAAAAGGAGATAGCGACCATCTTGGGCCCCGCTTTGCATGTCAGTGATACTTATCACTAATGACATGCAAAGTGGCGTGCCAAGATATTAGCGACTGGAAACAGTCCCTAACATCGCTACCTTCTATTACCAACTTTTGGAGATATTCGCGCTAAGCGCGAATATCTCCAAAATGTAACACCTGCCCTGAGCAGTTCTTAGCCATGTTTTCAATGGGAGGTGGATAACATGGCTAAGAGCATTAGGTCGATAATACATGAATATCGCTGACTTTTCTGCGATAATAGCAAGGTTTATCTGCGATAAAAATCGCCGATGTGCGGCGATAATTTTTGTCTCTAAACAAGTTAGAGACAAAAATTATCGCTAGTTGTTCGTAATATGCCCCCGGGTTTTTGCTTGCAGAAATCGGGAGGCGGGAGACTAGCACTGAAATCAGTACTCACACGCCTGAATCAGGAGGATTGGCATGTCTGAATTCTCTACAGCTGGGGCCATAAACTACATCCGCAGGGTTAGGTGATAGCCTGGAACCAGCCTGGCATCTAAAATGGCTGCCGTGCACGACAAAATTGTGGCATTCGAAAAAAGGCAAGATGGCGCAGCCGCTGGAAGAGATATATCAACATATATCACCCTCCTCAGCCACCCTCAGGAAACATAGGGGATTAGGATATGTCTCCCGCACCCCCTTATACCTAGTACTTTAATTAACGAAGCACAAAATGGCGAATTCCCGTTTCGCTACCAGTTTGCGGCCCAGTTCGCGGCCCGTGAAGCGCTTCTACCGTGAAAAATCATTTTTTTTTTATTTTCCCCACGGAACCCTTTAATAACCCCAACAACATTCCTAGGGGGTCAAGAGGGGGATACCTTGCCCCCTTTCATTAAATTCCCCCTTAGTTTTTCACCTTTTCTTCTCTCTCGATCCTACCGAGAGACAAGATGGCGGCCGCTCCGGACTGTCACGCAGCAAAAAAAAAAAAAAAGCTCACGCACAGCCGCTGGAAGAGATGTATCAACATATATCAGCCTCCTCACCCACCCTCAGGAAACATAGGGGATTAGGATACGTCTCCCGCACCCACTTATAACTAGTAATTTAATTTACGAAGCACAAAATGGCGAATTCCCGTTTCGCTACCAGTTCGCGGCCGCGCTTCTACCGTGAAAAATCATTTTTTTTTTATTTTCCCCACGGGACCCTTTAATAACCCCAACAACATTCCTAGGGGGTCAAGAGGGGGATACCTTGCCCCCTTTCATTAAATTCCCCCTTCGTTTTCCACCTCTTCTTCTCTCTCGATCCTACCGAGAGACAAGATGGCGTCCGCTCCGGACTGTTTAGAATGTTGACAGACACCGGAGAGCCAATCAGCTTTCTGCGCGCAAAGTTCCGATAAGCGAAAAGTAAGCGGACCGGATCGCTGCCCAGAGCGCTGTTACAGATATATATCTTGGTTTGAACGTTAATTTCTCAAAAACTACTGGAGCACATATATTGAGACCTAGCAAAGGCACATCGGGCTAACAGTCCCTACAATTTTGCCAAGTTTCGTGCAAATCCATTCAGCCGTTCGAGCTAAAAGTGAGTCCAACCGCCCTATGGAAAACTCAATGCAAAAAACGCGTTTTGGGACCCCCCTTTTTTCTCAGCCCCCCCTTGACGAAACCCCACCAAATTTTCAGGGGCTGCTCAGAAACAAAATGTGCCATTTTCCTGAAAATTTCAGCCGATTCCGTCCACAAACGCCAAAGTTATTAGACATAGAATTTTCAAAAGTCCCATAGGGAAAAAATTCTAACTATATATACCTACTGGCGATAGCCAGTAGGTAATATAAATATATAAATACACATGATACATATAATGGAGACGAATAATAGCATGAAACAGTATTTACAAGTAGAGAAAATTAATAAGGCGAAAGGGAATAAACCATTAAGATCATAGACAAGTCCGGCCATCAACATGAGCTATAGGGCCCCACACCTGGACGTCCTCCACGTAGCCACTGGTGCCCATATCCGTAGCCCCATTTCCCTAGATTTAATTCCTTTTAGGGCATACAGTTCTGACTCAATGTTGTGGATCCCTAACAACCTACAAATCCACATTTGAAAGGTTGGGGGCTCGACATCCTTCCATGCAGCAGCAATTAATATCCTAAAAACGGCTGTCGATATAAAAACCAGCGCCTCAAACTCTGTACTCAAACCCAGCTTTGCATCACAACCAAGTATTAAAAGAGTAGGGGATAGGTCTATTCTGACAGCTAGCAACCCCTCTAAAAACTTTTCGATTTCCTTTTTAATAGGGCCCAAATTTTCACAACTACAGAACATATGCAATACATCTGCTGGCCCAATACCGCACCTAGGACAGTTATAGTCCGTCCTCTTTCCCCATTTAAACAATTTAGCTGGTGTGTAATATAAGTTAAAAAGGGTCTTAAAATGTTGTGCTCTTAGATTTGATGATCGCAAAAACCTTTTATCCATTGCTATTGCTCTATCAAGGTCGATGTCTGGATCATCCAATTTAGAGGCCCAACTTTCCTCTGTCTTGATCAAGTCATCGGGGAGACTCTCCAGAAATAACCCGTAAAATTCCCTGATTCTGCGACCACCACCTTTCATATAATCTAGTAGTGCACATCCTTGGATATATTCAAGCGCGGAATTTTTGATTTAATTATATTAACCAGCTGCATATACTTGAACTCTTGACCGCCTAGTAATGAAAACCGTGTCCTCAACAATTCGAGGGGCCTACAAACATCTTTTATCCTTACTTGGCCTAATGTAGTAATCCCCTGTCTTTCCCAGTGTTTCCATGGACCATAGTCGCTTAGATGCGGGAATAGATCTGAGTTCCATAGTAAGGTATGCTGGTTATATCTTGGGATATTCTGATTTTTATGTATAGAGGACCATACCCCCCAGATATCTTCAAGTATCTTGTAACCAAATGCCTTAAAAAAACGCTTGTCGTGATTCCTCAACAGTATCCCATATACTTCCCTCCCAAGTGCCAGATGATAGATAGAGGGAATGTCTCCCTGACTGTACCTAATGTCCTCTGGGAAGAAGAGTATAGTCATCTCTGTGAGGAGACAAGCCCAGTTGTAAAACCTGAGATTTGGTATTCCCAGCCCACTTTTTTCTTGGGGAAGGGACATAAATTTATTAGATCTCCTGACCTTGCCATATTGCCATACAAAGTTCATGAAGATAGACTCCATTTCCTTAATCAGTGTGTCTTCTATTCTGAAGGGGATAGACCTAAATTTATATAGAATCTTGGGGAAGATGGACATTTTTATGACATTAGCCCTTCCTATAATTGATAGATGGAGCTTGTCTATTCTTCTTAGGTCCTGTTTGATCTTTACCAATAACGGCTCAAAGTTATCTTTGATAATATCCCTTGGCTGGGCATTGATTGTAATACCTAAGTAAACTACTGAGTCCACATATCTATTGTCCATTTTAGTTATATTGCTGGTACATAATACCTGCGTCTTGGCTGTAATAAGTCAGATGAAATTCTTGATGTTTTTAGGAGATTCTATCAAGATTTATATAAGGAAGATTCGGATATGGACGAGTTGGGTATAAATTGGCCGGAAATGGGTACTAAACTTACTCTCAGTCAGAGAGAAATTTTGGAACGAAGCATAACTATAGATGAACTATCCGAGGCACTACAGGATTTAGCAACTGGTAAGGCAGCAGGCCCCGATGCCATACCCCTGGAGGTCTATAAATGCTTAAGGGAAGAAACAATACCTCTGCTACTGGATTTATTTAATGGGGTTATGAACACCGGGGTTATTCCGGAATCTTGGACCGAAACAAATATTGTGGTCTTCCACAAGAAGGGGAAACCTAAAGTAAGCCCCGGCTCCTACAGACCAATATCGCTAATAAATAGCGACAAAAAATTATATGCTAAAATCATGGGGACGCGGCTGGGTAGGATCATCGGGACCCTGGTCTCCCCCTGGCAGCATGGTTTTGTTCCAGGTAAGGGTACGACTGACCACATAAGGAGAGCCATTACACTATTTGATATACACGCTGCCGGGGGGGGGGGAGGGTCGCGATGACCCTCCTTGACGCAGAAAAAGCTTTCGACCGCGTCAGGTGGAGCTTTCTGTGGAGAGTGATGGGAGATAGAGGTTTCGGTCCTAGATTCTTGCAGGCAATTCGGGCTATGTATTCCAATCCAACGGCTAGTATCCATCTTATGGGTGAGCACTCGGGGCAGATCCACATATCAAGAGGCACGCGACAAGGGTGCCCGTGCTCGCCCATCCTTTTTGCATTGTATATAGATCCCTTAATAACTCTCTTAATGAATAGTAAAATCAAGCCAGGTGTTACCAATGGATTCCATACTAAGGTTCTCGCCTACGCGGACGACGTAGCTATAATAACTACGGATCCCGATAGCGCCTTGAGGGAAATAGTTAGAATCTTGGAATCTCATTTCTTTGAGCTGGAGTTTCAGGGTAATTTCTACTTTCTCCAGATGTACTAGAATTAGTTCTTGTTTTTACTCTCTCAGGAAATTTTACATTATTCTGATTTATTCTAAATGGAGTTTCACCAGAAATTTCTCTAGGAGGAGCATCTGGAGAAGTTCCTTGAGGAATTCTCGGGGTAGACCATGAACAATCTGATTGATAAGGTGGCGGTTTATGTTTTGTTGTATAGATTTCTTCTAAAACCGCATCATCTAATTCTTCATCAATATTACTTTTCTTTTCAGTACACTTTTGACCAGTTGCCTCACCAGGTAACCTTGTTATATACATACCATTACACATGTCTGCCTGTCTCCAACGACGCATTCTATCTTCATGAGTTTCTCTATTAACATTTATTCTAGTGCCTCTTGTTACACCTCTGTTCTCCCGTTCTAAATCAAACATCTCATCTTCCCATTCAGCTAAAGCCTCAAATTGTGTAGGTCTGGGTTTTGGTACGAGAGTCATCATTTTTTCTCTCAAGTTTTTCATGACTTTCATATTAAATGACCAATCTTCTGGCCATGCCAATACACCATCATCTTTGGTATATTCCATCCAATTCTCCATCCAAAGAACAGTATGATAACCAAATTCACCTTCCATATAGGCTGCAGGTGTTTTATATTTATGAAGTAATTTTCCACCTCGCGCTTCTATTTTCTTGTCACTTTTAAAAATATTTTTCAATTTCTGAAACCATGAAGGCTTCTTTTCATCATACATGTAGTAATAACTCATGTTTTAATCAAATCTGCTTAGTTAGAAAAGATCGTAAATATTTTCTGGTTGTTCCGCTATTCCAGCCAATCCGTGCGCGAAACTCACTAACAAGCCAATCAGGTTAAACCACGTCACTATTCTATTCAACCAAAAGAATTGCCTTATTTCAGAATGAGCCAATTAGGTACAAGCCTGTAAAGTCACATGAGCCAATCAGTACGCGAATACTGTGGCGTATGCTAGCCAATCACAGCGCAAACCTGATGTCGTATGCTGCCGCTGCAGCTTCACCGTCTCGGATTCACTCCTTGAACTAACCCCTCCTTTACAAAATATTTTCACAGCGCCATATTTTACTAAAAATTTTCAGTGAAATTCAGTTAGTAACTCCACATAAACGAACCATTTGTCTTTTTCGCTAAAATAAAGAGATAGTTTTTACAATCATTCAAGTATCCTTTCGCGTGAAATAGACGACGCTATTTTCACAAAATACGCATTCATACGTAAAGAATCCCTAACCATTCATACATGAAATTTATGGTAAGACTTTAACCCACCAATAAAAATCCTCACTTGCCAACAAGAATAGACAACGCTTCCTTACCCTTCACTCAAGCTCGGATACATTCTACTACTCTTTTCGCAATAAGTTTTAAAACAGGACAGTTGTCCCTATACTCGAAAGCTGCAATTTCATAGACAATCCTCACTATAAATTCAACTACCTATCACACCTAAGGTCCCTAAACTTGTGCTGTACGTCCACAGCACTAGTGATATGTGTCAATACCACTATTTTGAAACAGAACAAATGCACTGTGTAACCTCACTTGTCACACTACTCTTGCCGGCACATTAGTAATTTTCTCACTGCTGGAAAAGACATTTTGACTACATATAACAACTGCACAAACTTAACATGTTTTAGACATGTATCCTATGTAACTACATGTAGCATGTCAGTTACCATTGTAACCGTAACTCTGCTACCAAATAATTGATCCAGCGCCCCTAATGAAAAACTGTCTCACATACGCTACTCATCTCCACAATACTCACCATTAATCATAAATCACTACCTAGGCCCATAAACTAAAGAGACAATTTTTTGAGCGACTGAATCATGTGACATAATTAATTACTCTGTTCAAAAACTATTTACAAAATTATATACAACTGCAGTATAATGAATTTAACCATGGTTTTTGATCACACAACATTAATTAAGTCACATAGGCGAATGGATCTAATAATGATAACTAGACCATGAATAAACAAGACCAGCTTGTCATTTCAAAATCTATTTTATTAACTTAATTTTAATCCAAAGAAAGAGTAATCTTTATTCAGAAATCATTATTTTATTAGCAAATTGAAAGCATCATTCAAGGATAGGCTTATTAGTCTGACATTTCAAAGTAAATCATTTAGCATGAATTAGAGCAAAATAAAGTTTTCATTCCCTAAATTCTATTTCCCTGACTAAAACTCTCTGCACCTAATAAAATGATAAAGGCTGCTAGCCTTACGTGCGCCAAGAGTCCGTCAGCACGTCATTCAGGAATCGGGAAGCAAGAACCCCCTAAATTCTGTAGAGCCAGTTTTTATACCTTTCTAACTGACTAATCTACTAAGAGAATGTCACTTTTCGTTGACAACTGCGTTCCCATTGGCTAACAAATGTCGGACCATTAATGTCATCATTGCTTTCAAACTATGCACGGGCTCTTCTTTAGCCCTATTGTTCGTGAAACTTAACTTCCTCGGGATTGTTGCAATGTCAATGTTCATCCGAGTTTCAGTCTCATAGCTTCCTCACATTGGCAATCCTGCGGTTTCCTGTCCTTGACTAGAACACCATGAGCTCAACATGCACGTCTTCAGTTCAAAGTTATTTCTTACAATGTGGTAAAACTTTCCACTTTTTCATGCGTGCAGGGCTCCTTTCTGGACAGGTTTCATAAACGCCACCTTTTGCAAAGGCCCAAAAGGCCTCTCAGGGAACTAGTATTTAAACAAACACAAGACAGTAATTAATTAGAGAATTGAGACCCATTCTGTTTCTCTCCCCTTTGCTAAACATTAACCAAGTTAATTGGTTATCTAGCCAAAGCACAAAAAGCAGCATTATAAAAACCTTCTTCCTATAGGCCACCAGGAATCTCCACGAGCTTTTGCCACTGAAAAGACACCACAAAACATATGCACATAAATATAGCACATGCTATTAATTAAACAGCAGCATTTAATACTGACAATAACGATAGACAAGGTTAGTTAATTATTTTCACAAACTTGCAAGTGCAACATGAAAGCATATTAATCCTGTGTGTTGTGTGTGCAATTTTAAACTAGATTGGTTAATTATTTCAACACCTGCTATCACTATGGTTACATTATGGAAGTTTAACTTTGCGAGTTTTGAACAACATCTCGCTCCATCACCAGTATTGCCACTCCTGATACACCTGTCAAACACACAATATTCGTAAGGAAACCAAAAGCACTGCCAGTGCCCACCTACCTCATTGGGGCCACTTTGCCTATATCTAGATAAATATCATTCAAATGACGTGGTTCTGAGTTACTGTCAATTTTTTTGTTGTTGTAGTTTTGTGAAGCGCAAACTTGACCCGAAGATATTGGAGAGCTTTACATGAGCACAAGTTACATTACAGAAGAGCACATTAATTTTTAGTAGGCACGGGGAGATAAAGTGATTTGCTCAGACTCACAGGATATTGAGCCAACACCACGAACAAACCTACTTCCTCAGTACCAAAGTCAGCAGCTCTGGGTATTACGCACATCTTTCCCCCCCATCTTGGTTCTAGTCTGCATGTTTTCATTTTAGATTGAAGGCTCCCGAGCTGATTCAATTATAATTGCAAAAAGGCTGGTTAGGGATTTCCTTCCTATATTTGGGGGTTCCATTTTGGACGGTGAGTGACAAGAGCACTTACTCTGTTGTAGCACAGGAGTTGTGAAAGGTTTTAGGGATCACAAATACCTTAAACTGTGCTTACCACCCTAAACCTTCAGGAAAAGTTAAGTTCCATATCCACTTTGTAAAACAATGTAGCTCAGAATTGCACTGAAATGGGTATTCAGTGCCCCAGCTTCTCCTCCTATACATCCTGCTCAAGTTCATTTATTTATTTTGAATGTTTTGTATAGCGCGAACAAGACTCTTGCGAGTATCAGAGCGCTTCACAAGTCAAAGTAGAAGGTGGGATATAGTCTACCACGAACAATGTGAGTAAGTTATACATAGTACTAAATCGAGGGAAGACCGTGCTAAGCTAGCGCAAACAAAATAAACAGAAGAACGAATAGGAGTGCAAGAAACAGCAAGTAATACAATACAGTGAATGGACATATAGTTCACGTGAAGGGAGGAACTCCAGCTGACAACCTTTCCCAAACATTCCATCACCAGGATGCAGCACCTTCTCCTTCCCATAGATACCACCTCCCTCTGCGCTAGGTGAAGTCTCACAGCTACTTCATCCCTCTATAGGACTGGCTTGCCTTCTTTGCTGCAAGTCTTGTTTCATGGTTCACTATGTGGCTGTGTCTAGAGGAACTGGGTGATGGGCACTTGGAAATCAACAGGACCTCAACCGTCACCCTCCCATAAGATCTGCGATCCTTTTACAGAGAGAACATCATTTTGCACCCTTTAGGGCAATACTGAGTCTCAATCTTTCCCTGTACTGGATTTGTGCCTACTTGTGAGCTGCAGCTCAGAGGGCATGCCAATGGTTCCAGTACCTTGACAAAAAACTATGCCTCGGATTGTATCTATGTGGGCCGTTCCCTGATGAATGCGAAAATGATAATCGGCCTATCCTTTTAGCAGCAAGTGACAGCTGTTTCTCTAACCAAGACATCATACCACCTTCTAACCACCTAACCATAGGTTGATCAGAAGGCATATTTTTACTCAGTAAATATACCAACAAACTTTCTAACCTCAGCAATGCAAGCATGCATAAGATCAACCAATTGAGCAACTTTAGTGGAGTGTCCTTGTAGTGAATGTCAACTTTGAAAAAATTCATACAATGTACATATGGCATAACCAGCCACCAGTGAGCCAAAGGCAGATATGCTTCACCAACATAATGCACAAGATCACAGTTGGGTACTGGTGCATCAGTCAGATAAATATAGGACTTATTCAGATGGGTTGTGCTGATGAAGTAGTCTTGTGGCTTATCATCTTAGGCAGTGGGCGGGATGGAGGAGGGGTTTAAAACAGGGAACTAACTAAGGTAATGTGGGAAATTTACAGCAAAAGAGTTTCATACTGACAAAGTCTCACCATGGATAAATGTTTGGTTTTAACGATGAGCAAAAAAGGTAGCTATGGCATGGGGTACAGTGACTATGAGGGTGGAGCAAAGGACAATGTTTTTGGAGGCTACTACGAAATGGACGACAGCTGCCACTGTTCAGAAAGAGTATTAAAAAAACAGTTCCTATTAGGAAAGCAACTGGATACAAAATGTAATCACAGTCTCAATCGTAGGATACAATGTATGTTTAAGGATGCAAAAAGAAAGAAGTGTTCATACATTGATTGTGTAAATAGTTTTCTGGATTTTTTTTAATGCAAATGTGTGACGTGCAATGTGTCCCATGTGAACAGCTGAACTAAGAACAAACAATAAAGGACATTCCATTTATGCAGACAGTACGAAAGAAAGAAATGTACAAGTTTCCAAAACCGTAGCAAACGACCAAATGGGTCAGTTATCAAATGCAGCCTAAACCTTTTATCAATCAAAGGAGTCAGATAACTTGCTTGTTAGTATGTGTAAATGACGTTTTGACCCCCTTTGAAATACGGGGTCTCATCATGGCCAAAAGATAGTAGGGACACCTGATGGAGTCATAAGGTAAACAGAGTGCACCCCACCAAAGTGCAAAAATAAAGGAGAAAGGTACTCACATGGGGCAGCCTGGGCGGGAATCCCAAGGAGAGGGATTCACTTGGTGAGCAAATGCTTGAAATGATAAAATCAGGCACCACAATCAGTGCTAACTTTGTGCCAGCAGCGATATAGGGCGAATAAGTGACATTGTCAGAAAATGACACTTACACAGCGGCAAGGTTGGATCCTGGCAGCCCGCCTTCCCTGATTCCGTCGGAACATTTTCCGACCACACAGCTCATGCACCCTTCATTCCTGCAGCACGAATTTTCCACCGATCGTGGCGCCTGGTTTTATCATTTCAAGCATTCGCTTGCCAAGCAAATCCATCTACTTGGAGTTCCCGCCAGTGTGCTCCATGTGAGTACACTTACCCTTTATTTTTGTACTTTGATGGTGTGCACTCTGTGTACCTCTATTATGACTCCATCAGGTGTCAATACTATCTTTTGGTCCTGATGAGACCTCTCATTTCAAAGGGGGTCGAAACACCGTCGACGTATGCAAACAAACCAATTATCGTACTCCTTTGATTGATAAAAGGGCTCAGTTGCATTTGATGATTTACCTATATGGTCATTTGCCCTGTTTTGGAAACTTGTAAATGTCTTTTTTTGCACTGTCTGCTTAAATGTAATGTCCTTTATTGTGTGTTCTTGGCTCCGTTGTTCACATGGGACACATTTCGCACCACACATTTGCATTAAGAAAATTACAGATAATTTTTCACACAATCAATGTATGACTACTTCTTTTCTTTTCCCTATTGCAATCTTGAACAATCCAATTGTATCCTGTAATTGAGCTTGTTCTTACATCCTGTATCCATTTGCATTTCTAATTAGAGCCATTGTTTTAAAATATATTGTTTAAACGCCCTGGTTCTTATTGAGGAGGGTCACCTTTATTTTTTGTTAAAACCACTCCGAAACTGGGCAGATGTCCAGCCACTACTGCATCGAGGGAAGTGGAGTATACAACAGGTTTCTTATACTCTTGCACCAACATCCCTGATATTAACCCATCTTTTTCATGGCAATACAAAGTGAACAGCTTATTGTAGTCGGGAGCCCTAATGGCGGGGCAAACAATTTGTTTCAAAGACAAAAAGCTTGCTCTGCCTCATTAACACAATGCATAGGTTCAGGGATACGTATCTGCGTGTAATCTTGGAGGGATTTAACAACAGTTGCCTAGTCCAATGCCTATTGAATATGGCACATTACAACGTGATTTAATACGTTGCGTGCCATTACAACGCGTTCGTTACAACGGAAGTATGTGGAGTGTTTACAGATGCTAGACAAAGGGTGCGAGCACTTCCCGCTTTGCAAGGCACGTGCACAGTGAGGTTCCGTGACGATCGTAAGTGGTGTTTTCAACTCGCACGAATATGGTCGAGTCTGGTATCTATGAACCGCAAATGACGAGTTTAGTGGGTGTACGCGATTTCGCTGTGCTAGCCTAAACCGTTTGTCTGTTTCGTGGGTTTCTCTATTTGTACCCACGGGTTCCATCTTAGATACGGCATCCATTTTGTTTCTTGCCCTCAAGTAGCCAGTGAACGGACGCTGTCCGCTTCGCGACCCTGGGATTCCCAAGACTTTTGCAGAAGACACGTTTCCTTTGAAAGTGTCTTTATGATGAGGGGGATGACACTGTAAGGCAGATGGCTCTGCTCGAGGCACATCTTGCCGTGCCGGTCTATTGTCTTAGTCGTGCATCTCATTAGGCACGTCCCTTTGATGCCTGCAGCTCGTGTTTCCCGATACCACCCCTTTTACACCCTTTCCGATCTCCCCACTGTTTCTGCCTTCCTCTGCACCTGTTTCTGTTCCTTCTTCGATCTGTTTACTGCCAATTGAAATGTACTAATGGTGGGAAGATGGGTTTTTACAGTTGGGAACCACCAAATGTTTCCGTACTTATGTTCCGGGCCCTGAATACATGAAAGCAACCCCTTCTGGTGTTTACAATGGGAACCAAGTTGTAAACCTTTGTGTATCATGTTAACCTATGAGAGAAATGTGTATAAAAGGAGCGACCTACAGTAGCAATTCGAATCAGGCTCCGTGAACCTACATGTGATGTACTTCTCGTGACTTCTGTGTTCCCTGCAGTAATAAACCTCGAATCTTTGACGCCGAAGGAAGTGTCCCGTGTCTCTGTCATTTGTACGCCGGAACAGGTTACCCACGAAGGTTTCAGGTGTTGTCCCCTGGCACCGCTGGGTCTTAGAATAACCCAGTCCTTCAGTTGGCGCCCAACGTGGGGCTGCATCAGTGGTACCGGTCCAAGCCCGACGATCGTGAGGAACTTCGTGTGAAATCTCCGAGGGAAGGTGCACCCCGCTTCATCGATCCTGTTGTCGAAACAAGTGGCCCGACGACTTTTCCCGTGAAGATTCCCGCCTCCTGACGGCTGCGACGGACTGCTGCCCTGACTGTAGACCTGTTTTGGCGCCTGGCGTAGACCTTGGTACAGCGAGACGACTTGACGGGCCTTCCTGGTGACGCCATCGATCTTTGAGTTAAGTATTTGTGGGTCGCTCCCAGAGTCCTTAGTTGTGGGTGCTTAGTTGTTGCATGGTTCCATTGCATTTGTGGTTCTTAGTACTTGGTTCTTTGTTGTGATATTTGACGTCTGCAGTCGCCAAAAACTGAGGGTTTTTGCTCTTTGCAGGGACTTGGTAAATCCCATAACCCTTGAAGTTTGTGAAACTCGGTTAGTGTGCAAGATGCCTGGCCGTAGTACTTTGTTCAGTTGTTTTAGACGCTGTGGTACGGATTCCCGACTGGAGGATTCGTGTCCGATACCTCCGGTTGGAACTCCAACTTATGAGCTATATAGCAAACACGGGTTAGGTCCGATTACCTTTAATGAATATTGGATTCGCTATACTAAAAAGGATGGTGTCCTTAGTTGGCCACCTCATGGTAGTTTCGAGACCCCGATTTTAGAGAACCTTGAGGCTAAATTGTTTCAGAAAAAATCAAGGCCAGCCATGTTTGATGCCTTTCGGTTGTGGCGTAAAGAAGCCAAACAGAAAGAAATCAGACAGATCAAACGTAATCAGAGAGATGGAGTTGTTACCACGGTAAGAAAAGCAGAGCAGTTTCAGCGAGATAAGGAGGAAAAGGAAAAGGAAGTTTTCGATAGACTTCAGCGCATGTCTGTAGATAAATGTTACCCCGCTTTACCAACGGAGTCTGATAAGAAAGAGGAATCAGTTGAGGATTCCTTACTGTCCTATCTTCTGAAGTCACCACCTCCGTACGCACAGGGTACCACAGCTCCTGTGGTTCCTCCTGTACCTGCTCCTGTACCTGTTCCTCAACCTGTTCCTCAACCTGTACCCGTTCTTCCGACCGTTCCTGCACCCTTGCCTACTTCTGTTCCTACTGCTCCTCCGCTTGTACTTCCTCATACTCCTGCTCCCGCTGCTGCTCCTGTTCTACTCACTCCTGCTGTTTCTTCTGTTCCCGATTCTTCTCTTGTTAGTCCACTAAGTTATACTTCTCCATCTACCCGACGTCGTACTCCTTTAGTTGCTGCTAACTTTTTCAATTCTCTTGGACCTATTTCTGAGTCCGCTGGCTCGGACGGTCCTCAAAGACGTAGTCAGCTTCCCGGTAATAGGCAACGTGCCGCACTGTATAATATGGCGATGGCTTGGATGAAATACCCCATTAGGAATCCTCCACGTTCGGTATTGAATACGTTTTGTCAATTCAATATACCGACACAAAGATACGTTTTTGAAGAAATGCGCAAGGTTTTACGTGACCAAATATCGGCTGATGCATCTGACGATGTATTGACTGCTTTGACTAATCTGCAGCTCCAGTTTTCGAGCGGAATGATAGTAGATTCTAATGTTCGACGCGCTGTTGAGCAGTTGTTATCTTTTCGTCCATCTATAATGCCTAGAGCGTTGTTCGTAGAAGACATTGAGGGGCCGCTAGAAGCGCCTGGTCAGTATCCCATGCGCGAAGTACCGCCGGTGTATATGCCTGGTGATCCACAGGCTGTCCCTATTATTCCGCCACATTTTCAGAGAGTGTGGATACATCCTCCATGGAAGAGATCAGAAGTTTTGCAGGAGAAGCAATCTTTGCCTGACCCTCGCAAAAATCCTGCAGGGCATTATAAAGAATTATCGCAGCTAGTAGATGCTACGATAATGAATCTTGCCGATATCGATATGCTGTTTGGCAATGTCGTACCGCAACCGGTATGGGCAAAGATTCGTCAGGAAAATCATGCAAACGAATTAGGTGGTGATTGGGCTGCTCTTATAGCGGCAGACGCCTTGCAAGTTGGTGGTGCTAAACCTGAACAGTTAATTGCTAATCTCCCTCAGAGAATCATTACCCTGATGAAAACGCATATGCCAGCTATGAAAGTGAATTGGGATAAGTTGTCCGCTTGCAAACAGAAGAAGGACGAGAGTGTCTCTGATTTCTTTACGAGATTTGAGGAGGCATTTATCGATCATAGTGGTCAGGATATGGGTACCGAGGGTGGTCAGAGGTTGTTCGTGGACAAATTTGTTTCTAACTTGTTGCCTGACTTGAGCAACAAATTGAGAAATTCTGAGAGTGCGTGGGCTGTCTCTACTTCTGCTCAAATATTGGCTACGGCACAGTATTATGAGAATAGGGAGAAAGAAGAGAATGATCGCGCCGATAAAAAGACGAAAGAACTCAAAACTAAAGTGTTGTTGCAGCAGGCGTATCCTCCGCGTTCGAATCAGAATGATTCGCAACAGCGTAATCGATCGCAGTCTCAGTCTAATAGATCGCAATCTCGAACTGACTCCTCTTCGCAGAGATCTTCGTTGGGGTACAATCAGTGTGCCTATTGTAGAAATGAGGGTCATTTGAAATTCGATTGTCCAGTCTTACGTGATCGAAATAGTGGTGGTGCATCTAGAGAAGGTCGTAGTGGTCCGCAACAGGCATCACGTGGTAGGGGTCGGGGTGTTCAAAACGATCGTTCAGATAATTCGTCAGATTCAAACAATTGTTTTGATCAACGTGGATCATCGCAAGGAAGATCTGCGCAGTACAATGTAGATGATTACTACGTCGATCAGGGAACTGACGACGGTAATTACTAGGACACCCATAGACAAGGAGAGGGAGTAGTATCAGTTCCGGTTGATCAGAGAGGGCCTTACGTCGCAGTTGCCACCTCGGGCGTCGTTGAGCCTTTTCTGTTGGACACTGGTGCAGCGAAAAGTTCCATCATGCATTCGAAACTCCCTGGCGCACCTTTGTCTGGCTTAACAAATGTTTCCGTTGGATTCTCTGGTGCCCCCGTTAGCAATCCAGTTTCGCGCCCTTTGCCTCTTACAATCGGGCCTTGTGAGCTGAAAGCTCCATTGATTTTGACCACTGGTTGTGGTGAAAATCTTTTGGGCCTGGATTTGCTAAAACGTCTGTATGCGACTTTGTATTGTTCTCCTGCGGGAGTAAAGCTTACTTTGGGTGAGAGAGTTATCTCTCCAATGTACTTGTCTCTCGATAAGCTTCCACCGGAATTGAGTTCTCTTCCTGCATCTTTGTGGGCAACAGGTCCCAATGACGTGGGCCTGCTTGACATCTCCCCTTATGTTGTTCACTTGAAATCTAACGTGCGACTGCCACGTATTCCCCAGTATCGTATCTCTCTTGATGGTGAACGAGCATTGTTAGAGATCATCTACGATTTGATCGAGAAAGATGTCATTGAGGAGACTCGGGGAAACGTGTGCAACAGTCCTGTACTGCCCATTCTGAAATGAACTGACCCTTCGAAACCACCTGTTTATCGTTTTGTTATCGATTTACGGGAGGTGAATAAAATTGTGATTCCTCAGTTCCCTGTGGTGCCTGACAGTACGGCTCTACTGACTCTGATTCCAGCTTCTGCATCTTGGTTTTCAGTGATCGATCTGAAGAATGCGTTCTTCAGCATTCCGATTGCTGAAGAGAGTAGAGACCTTTTCGGTTTCTCTCTTGGTGGCCGCAGCTTCCGGTTTAAACGTGCTCCTCAGGGCTACTGTGAGAGTCCATCGATATACAGTCAAGCCTTGAAGGGCCAACTCGATGCATTTGTGTTGCCGGCTGGTGCAGCCTTGATCCAATACGTCGACGACCTATTGGTGGCTGCAGACACTCAGGACATTTGCAAAATTGCTACAGTGTCGTTGTTGCAACATCTCTGTGACTTACATCACAAGGTGTCACCTTCTAAACTACAATATTGTTGTCAAGAAGTAACCTATCTAGGTCACTTATTGTCAAAGGAGGGAAGAAGGTTGACCCCAGAGAGAATTTCAGCGATTGCGCGAATGACTGTGCCAACGACTCAGAGAGATGTGCGTGCCTTTTTAGGTATCACGTCATACTGCAGGCAGTGGATTCCAAATTTTTCATTGCTAGCGAAACCATTGGTAGCTCTTACGTGCAAGGATGTTCCAACTCCTTTACCATGGACGGAAGAATGTCAGAAAAGTTTTTCTGAATTGCGTGACGCGTTGTGTTCGGCTCCTGTGTTAGGTACCCCTGACTACAGCAAGCCGTTTACATTATACGTTCACGAGAGGGAAGGTTGTGCGTTGAGTGTCTTGACGCAACCTTTTGGTGGTAAGCAGCGTCCATGTGCATATTTTTCCTCGACCTTGGACCCGGTAGCTAGAGCATTGCCGAGTTGTTTGAGAGCAACAGCGGCAGCTGCGGCGTCCATCCGACAATCCGCAGGATTGGTCATGGATAATATGCTGACGGTGATGGTTCCGCATGCAGTTGACACTCTTTTGAATCGTACAAAAACCCAACACTTGAAGAGTGCGAGGTTGTCTGGGTATGAGTTGACGCTGTTGGCAAGTCATATTCAGATAAAACGTTGTAATGTCCTGAACCCGGCGACTTTATTGCCAATTAGTATGGAATCAGATGAAGTGGCACCTCATGATTGCTACTTACGGACTGAGGAGGAACCAAAAGGTCGTGTGGACCTTAAAAACACTCTTTTGGAAGATCCCGATGGGACCTTGTATGTGGATGGTTCATGTTTTAAATTGCCGAATGGTGACGTGACGACTGCGTATGCTGTGGTAACTTTTAATACTGTTGTGGAAACTGCGAGATTGAATCAGAATTCTGCCCAAGCTGCAGAGCTGATCGCTTTGGCTAGAGCGTGTGTGTTGTCGAAAGGGAAACGGGTGAATGTGTTTACCGACAGCCAATATGCTTTTGGCGTCGCCCATAGCTTTGGACGATTGTGGAGAGAGAGAGGTTTTATGACGTCGCATGGTACTAAGATTCAGCATGGACAGCTTGTGAATGATCTTTTGGATGCACTTACATTGCCTAAGCAGGTAGCGATTGTTAAATGTAGTGCGCATCGTAAGGTGACGGACGATGTTGGTCGTGGTAATGCGTTTGCAGATGAGACTGCTAAGGAGACTGCCCGGAACCTTTTTTTTTTTTTTTTTTTTTTTTTTTTTTTTTTGGTGTAAGACATTTATTTGTTACAAAGGAGAAGGAAGATGTACACTGCGTCACGCCAACAACCCGGAGGCAGGCCGCTATCAGGAAGTTCATACAGAGATCACTGAGAGACAGACCGGGGTCCTTCACCCAGCCGGGTAAAACATACAGATGGAATCATGAGGCACAATAGAATTTTAAGCATACGCAGTACAACTTCAGCAATTAAATGGTCTTACTTTTCTCATAGTGCTGTCGACACTTGACGGATATTGGAGATCAACGAGGTTGCCCCTAAGCAAGGAGCGGTTAATCCCCCGTCACAGCAGTTCGGTAAAAGGATGCGTCTGTCAGCACCATTTTTCTCCCAACAAACCCCCCCAGCAAGTCAAACCAAACACTACAAACAGAGGTGCAAGTACATTGACAAACCATCCACACAACACGGCAGTCTACAACAAGGTCATACGGGTCAGCCTCAGGTCATGCAGGTAGTGGGCTAGCCACATTCAGGGCGAGAATTTAAGGATACCTGGTCCGGTTGTGTATAGACTAGGGGAGTATGGGCGATGCGGGGGGGAGGGGGCCAGGGACAGAGGCTAGAACACAAGACGACCAGTTGGGCGCAGGGTGGCCAGGGACTCGATTCGGGTCAGCGTGGGCTGCAGTCGCAGAGCGTGCGTCCGGTCAAGGCATGTCAGTGTAAGCGCGGGACTGCGGGACCACCATAACTAACTTACGCATTGCGCACCTTCAGCCCATGTCGTCTGAAACACTCGTATCTCTGGAGGTACCCGGGGAGTCAGAGCACTTGCGCGCCGTGGCCCACTGTATAAACGGGCCCCATATGTCAGTGGGTCTGGAAGCGGTAGGCATAGACTCCCAATAGTGCGTTAACTGCGTGTGACCGTAAGTCACGTCCCTGATCCAGCTCTCAAGAGAGGGGGGGGCTGGTCTGCCCCAGTGCAGTGCGATCTGTCTCTTGGCATATAAAAGGAGTAAGGCATGCAGTTTCCTGTCGCAGGGCTCGGTGTCCTTAACATACCCCAGCAGACCCAGCAGCGGGGAAGGCGAGTCCTCCCTTCGGGTGATTTGATTTATGGCCGTGAAGACCTCTGACCAGTATGCAGTCAGCTTGGGGCAGTTCCAGGCCATATGAAGAAAGGACGCTTCTTCACTTCCACATCTCCAGCAGTTGGCATCCTCACGGACGCCCATTCGGTGTAGGAGAGTCGGAGTGCGGTAGTATCTATGTAGGAATTTAAAGTGGATGAGCCTCAGACGATAATTTGGGGACAGGGCTGTAAGTTGCGCACAGCAATACTCCCAGGCGTCGTCTGGTAGCTCGTCCCTCAGGTCCGCAGCCCAGGCGGTTTGGGCCGTGGCTACTGTTGCCGGGGCCTGTTCCTGCATGCAATTATACAACCTGGACACCAGCTTTTTGGGGGAAGGTCGTGAAAGCAAGTTCTGGAGGGCGGCAAGTGTGCAGGGTTCCTCCGGGAAGCACGGCCCCATCTTCTTGCAAGACTCCCTAAGGGAATGAAATAGCAATTTGTCATTAAATGGACAGGACCGGTCAGTTCCCTCAGCAGGCAGCTCGAAAAAAGTACCATCTGGATACAAGTCCGCAAAGGTAAGTAGCCGATTCCCAAGGATAGTGAGGACGTCGCCTCTGGCTGTCAGACACGGCAGCATCGGGTTGCCCCTCAGGGGGATAGCTGGTGCATAAAGCAGGGAGAGACCGGCTCTCTTTTGAAGTTCACGCCAGGTCCAGCGGACCATCTCTACCGTGTCCACCTCGCGCGACGGGCATGTAACTTTACCGTACAGTGCCACTCGTAATGGCAAGGGGGCGACCACGGCTAATTCCACCGCCACATGCGGCTGGTAAGGGGTAGGGAATGCCCAGAAATGCAGGAACTGGGCTTGTGCACATAGTGCGTAAAGTTTCAAATCTGGGGCACCTAGTCCCCCTTGTCGTAGCGGAAGCGTGAGTAGGTCCCAGGAGATTCTAGCCTGACCTCCAGCCCACACTAGTTTAAGCAGCAGTGAGCGGACTCGGGCGTGAAAGCAAGCTGTCATAGGCAGTGGCACATTTACGAACAGATATAAGAATTTGGGGAGGACCACCATTTTAGCTAATGCAATTCTCGCTACCAGGGACAGCGGTAGTTTATTCCAGATCTCAACCTTCCTCTCCAACCAGTCCACCGCTCTACCGAAATTCATCAACCACAACTCCTGAACATCCCTGCTGATCCAGATGCCCAAATATTTGACAGTTTCCGTTTCCCATCTGAGGGGGTAGTCAGGAGCAGGGCGTTCAGTGCTCTCCGTCAGGGGGAAGGCCACCGACTTCGTCCAGTTAATGGATATCCCCGCCAATCCCTCAAATCGTACAAATTCCCGGAGTAGTGGGCTTAGGTTCTCTTTAGGATTCAGGACGTACAAGGTTACATCGTCCGCATATAGCGAGATCAGTAAGCTTCTAGCACTGAATCCGATGCCCCTGGCGGTATGGTGTTGTCTGACTCTGGCCGCCAGCGGCTCCATCGCAATCGCAAAAAGGAGCGGCGATAGAGGACAGCCTTGCCTAGTGCCTCGTGTAATACTGAATGGCTCGGAGACTAGACCATTGACGCTCACCCGGGCCCTTGGTTCCATGTAAAGAAGCTTTATCAGGGTCATGAAGTTCTGGCTGAAACCCATCCGCCTCAATACACTGAAGAGGTAGGGCCATTCTAATGAATCGAAGGCTTTGGTGGCGTCCAGAAACACCACTGCTGCCTGCACAGACGGGTGTAAATAGTGAAGGACCGAAAAGATCGTTCTAAGGTTGTGCGATGTCGCGCGGCCAGGAATGAAGCCTGATTGATCTGGGAGCGCTATCATAGGCAACATCGGCTGTAACCTATCCGCGATGACCTTTGCGTATATTTTAGCATCAACGTTTATAAGGGACAGGGGCCTATAGGAGTCCAGCTGCTGGTCATCCTTATCTGGCTTGAGGAGTGTGATAATGAGAGCCTCACGCATGGAGTCAGGGAGGGAATTCAATTCGAGAGCCTCGACAAAAACAGAATGTAGCCTCGGCGCCAGTTCAGTAACATATGTTTTATAGAAGGAGGTGGTCAGGCCATCAGGGCCAGGCGCCTTATTTGCCGGCATACTCTTAATCACCTGGGCTATGTCTTGTACTGTGACAGTGAGGTCCATGTATTGCCTATGGTTGTCGTTGAACCATACAAGTGCTATGGAGTCAAGAAAGTCTCGCAGCGATGCCGGCGTAGTGGGTTGTCGCGAGGTGTACAGGGCAGCATAGAAGTCTGCGAAGGCGTTCAGCACCGCCTCCTGGCCCACCACAAGGCGCCCGGTGGCATCATAAATAGTGTGTATAAAATGTGATTGTGCGCGGGGAGTAATCAGTCTGGCAAGGGTCCTGCTTGGCCTATCACCCTCCCCATACCTGCGCGCTTCTGCTTGTTTCCCTAGAAACTTCACCTCCCGCTCCGCCTCCTCGTTAAAGGCCAGCAGTTTGGCTTTTAGAGCGCCTGCAGTCTCTAACGACGGGTGAGCACTAAACGCAACATCCAGGGCTTTCAGCTCCCCCTCAATTTTAGCCAGCTCGTCCCTGATGGTACGCAGCACCCCTGCCTTGCGCGCTATACATTGACCTCTGATGACAGCCTTAAATGCATCCCACACAATGGCCTCAGATGTGTCAGACCCCGCATTTTCAGCAAAGTAATTGTTTATGTCTTCTCTTAACCCCTCTACAAACACAGGGTCTGTGAGCACGTGTGGAGGGAGGCGCCACTGGAATGCCCTACGTGGAGCTCCCGGGGGGCATAGTTCCAACATGCATGGGGCATGGTCGGACAAAGATCTAGCCATGATATCAACCTTTGAAACCCATGTCGCGACTTCGGGAGACACCAGCCAGAAGTCCAGCCGCGACCACGCATCTTTATGACAGGTGTAACAGGTCCCCACTTTCGCACCCGGGTGTCTAGCACGCCATACATCAGACAGCAGTCCCTCGCTCATGATATCAGAGATCGCCTGGCGCGTTCTAGTGTGTTGCGGCCTGCTTACGCCTCTGCGATCCATGTCATCATTCAACACAGTGTTAAAGTCCCCTCCCAACACCACCGACTGACAGTCCAGTAACACAATTTTCGCCCAAACATTTCTGAAAAAATCCGGATCGTCCACATTGGGGCCATAGAGTGCAGCTAGGACAATTTGTCGCCCCTGTAATGACCCATGCAGTAGGACATACCTACCCTCCTCATCCCGCACCTGGGAGTACTCCCGCCAATCCAACCCCCTACGAATGAGTATGGCGACTCCTCTCGCATAATTCGAATAGATGGAAGAATAAACATGCGCCCATCTGGAATTTTTCAGTCGAGCTGAGGGGGCGACATTCAGATGAGTTTCTTGAAGGAAGCATACATCTACATTGTGTCTGGACAACATTCCATGCAGTAAGCGGGCTTTCTTGTAGTCCCCCAGGCCTCTAATGTTCCAAGTCCAGAGTTTGATACCTCCCATCAAAGTACACACCTGCAACCAGCCCCCACCCCACCTCCCCGCCCTACAAGGCTTCTCAGGCACCCAGCCGCCCCAACTGCAGACATAGCACGCGAACACATAGTCAATTGTAGTAGTACATTGCACCAAAGACAAACAGGAACTCGCAACTTTGGAAGAACACCCATCCACCCCCCACCCTCAGCAACCCCCCAATTAGGTCGTGATATAACCCAAAAGTCTACACGCAATGCGTGGAAGTACCCCAACAGCAACAACAAAGGGAGGCACCCCATGAGGCGTGGTGTGCTCGGCCAACTCCCCCGCATACACGGGGTGGCTACAGTCAAATTGCCATGTCCCTGGGACCTGACAGTGTCCCCCATCCAGTAATCCACCAGTGACAAAGTCAACAAATGTCCCAGCAGAGGCACGGAGTTAGCTTCAAAAGGTAGCACAAAGGCGGCCCAATGACTTACCCAAAAGGAGGCAGTTCAGCAGGAGCATACCTGTACGAAAGATTGTTCCAGGCCTCCCAGCCCCAGTGTAACAAGCATTCCGGTCGCCGTGCCGGATGAACGTTGTGTAGGATTCAGTCATTGTCACTGAGTTGCTCCGAGGCGTCCTCCAGTCGTGGCGATTTTCTCCTGGCACCAGTGCATATGTGTTTGGCAAACTTGAGGGCCGATTTGGCGTCAGTGAAGAAGTGAGAGGTGTTTTCGTGATGAACCTTCAATTTCGCCGGGTATAGGAGCGAGTAGGGCACTCCAGCTTGCAGTAGGATCTTCTTCGCCGGTAGGAATTCCTTTCGTGCCGCTTGCACCAGAGGGGTGAAATCCGGGTAGAAGGAAATGTGGTTTCCCTGATGCGTGATTGTACCTTTCTCTCTCGCCAGGCGTAGAATGACGTCTCTGTCCTGGTAGTTGAGCAATTTGGCCAGGATTGGGCGCGGTGGGGCGCCCACCGGGGGCTTTTTCCCAAGGGATCTGTGCGCCCTCTCCACCGTGAAAACCGGGGACAGATCCGGATCGAACAGTTCATGGAGTAGGTCTGATACATACGATTCCATCTTCCCGATGTTTGTAGTTTCTGGAATGCCTGTAATGCGGACGTTGGATCTTCTGGAACGTGCTTCCAAATCGTCCGACTTGGCGCGCAAGCTGTCCATTTCCCGCTCCAGCGCCGTGATGTGTTTCTTGGCTTGTTGCTGGAATTCACAACACTCCGTTTGTCTATTCTCGAGACAGTCCAGCCTCTTCTCGTGAGTGTCCACTTTCGTCTTCACGGTTTCAAGTTGCGCCGCCATATTATCAAGCTTGGCGTCTATGCTCTTCAAGCTGGTTCTCACCTCCATGATGAGGGCTCCGAAATCTATGTCCTGGGCACCCCCTTGCGAAGACGTTGCGCCCCCATCCGACTCCACCGTCGTGGTCTTTGGCGTTTTTCTATTATCAAAGCTCAGCTTTGGTTGCTTGGCTTCATTTTTCCCCATCTTCACAAACAGAATAAGCCACCGGTCACTCAGTTGGGCAGTACGTTACTGCGTTCCGGCTAGCAAGTGTCCTGTGTGGGCGCAGCCGCCCAGGCGTTTCCAGTGCACTCTAGATGTGTCTATGTAAGCTCAGCATGAAACGGAATCCGCTCTAAGCACTCACGCGCGTAGTCCGGGCCTCCACGCTGTCCAAAATGGCGGGCACTGGCAGTGTTTTCTGGGACCCACCTAAACACCCGAGAAGGAGCAGCTCAAGGGTTCCGGGGGATCAGGGCGGCCAGTCGGTGCATCAATCGTGCGGTGTTGAGTTTGGCCGTGTCACAGAGCAGCAGGAGGGCCATGCGCAGCTGTCCCCCAGCACGTTTCACCATTCGAACCTCCCAACTCCGCATTAGCACCCGCTCACCTCCGCTCTCGCACTTCAATTATGAGGATGGTGCAGGCTCGGCTACTCCGTCCCCACCGGGCGCCGCTCGTGTCCGCGCAGCCCCCGGCGGCCGCAGGATTCCACCCCTGCCGCGCAACAGCACCTGTATAGCCGCTCCGGCTTCCGCTATCTTCCCGCAGCCGCGCGGCAGATGAAGCCGCCGTCGGTGTCAGCGGTAGATCGGCGTCAATACTTCTCCGGCAGCGCCCCTGGCAGCGGCGCGATGTTTCTCCTCCGCAATATGTCCACGATCTGCTGGGGCCTATGCAGCCTCGGCCCACCGTGTTCCGCGGCGCCCAGGAGCAGGCACTTCCGGCTGGGGACAGGACCCGCCCGCCGGCCGGCGAGAACGGCGATCGGTCTCGCTTCCAAGGGCAGCCGCCTCCGCGGTCGAAACTCGGACTGGAGGAACCACAGGGACTCAGGAGCAGAACCCCGAAGGAATGGGGGACTGCAGTCTCCAGGAACAGGATCAGGTAAGGATTAATAAAAGTAGCCGGCGGAGCTCACTCAGAGAGCGGCCATCTCGCTGCTCGGCTAGCCACGCCCCCCCGACTGCCCGGAACCTTAGCACCAAAATGTATGTGACGAGTTCGGTTAGGTGGCCTACAGAGACTGGTATGTGTGAGGATACTATCCAGATTGTGAAAGCGATACAGAATGAGGCCACTGAGACTGAAAAGGCGAAGTGGAAAGAGAGTACGGGAAAGTTGGATGCGAATGGTTGTTGGATTGATTTGTCGGAACATAAGAGATGGATGTTGCCAGATGCGTATGTGCTAGCTGTTGTGATGATGGCACACGGGTTAGCACATATTAGTGCGAAAGGTATCTGCAAGTTGTTGTCCCCTGTGTGGAAGAATGACGGTATTACTAAGAGTGCTGAGAGATTGGTCAAGAATTGCATGATATGTATGATGTACAATCCTGGTAAGGGAACCCCTACACCTCCTGGCCATTTTGCTCCCCCTTCATGTCCCTTTGAGGTCATCCAGCTAGACTTCATCCATATGGAGCGATGCAATAACCTTAAATACGTTTTAGTGGTGGTTTGCGCATTCTTCCGATGGATTGAAGCCTACCCTCTCAAAGACAACACGGCTCTGTCCACTGCGAAAATCCTACTGAAGGAATACTTTCCTCAGTATGGAATGCCACGGATTGTATGGTCTGATAACGGAAGTGAGTTTGTGGGGTGTGTGATGAAGAATGTGTGTAAGGGCCTTGGAATTACTCAAAAATTCCATAGCGCCAATCATCCCCAGTCAGCAGGTTTAGTTGAAGGGTATAATGGCACCCTTAAACTAAAACTAGCGAAGATTCAGGCTACGACTGGTCTCTCGTGGCCTGACGCTTTGCCTCTAGCTCTGTTGTCAACAAGGGCGACTGTACACTCCTGAGTAGGGATCAGTCCCTATGAAATAGTGTTCGGCCATCCTGCGAATGTTTGGGGGGTCCCTAGACCGAGTGTGTTTTCTGATCTTGAATACCCAATGTTGATTGATTATCTTCATGATCTGACTGCTAAACTGAGGTTAATTCACCAACAGGTCTTTGAAGCACTGCCGACGCAGACGGAGGGTCCAGGCCACCAGCTCCAGCCTGGAGACTGGGTGGTGACGCGGAACTTCGGACGCAAAAGAAATCTTGAGCCCTGCTTTACTGGACCCTACCAAGTTCTTCTTGGCACGAGGACTGCTGTCCGTTTGGAAGGTCGAAAGCACTGGGTGCATGCCACCCATACCAAGAAGGTACCTATACCTTTACCAGCGGACTCGTGGGTGAGGAAGGGCATTGCCTCGTCTGAAACTGAAGCATTGCAGACCTTTCTACCTTTTAGCGACGCTCAGCTTGTTGGAGAATCCTCAGTGCAGCAGAACGACATTGTTGAACATTTGTCATCACAAGATTCAAGATCTGAACAATTGACTGATCAGCAGAACTCTGTTCCCCCATCGGATCCATTGTTTGACGAACAGACACGTCCTGGGAGAAGCCGCTACTTTTTGCGATCTAATACCAAGGACAAATAAAAAAGAGTTGTTTTTGTCCCTCGACATCTACGTTACCCCATTGCCACGATCAGTCTAAACACTCGTACAACTGTGATTTTGTAAATATTGAGTTTTTTCCATATATGTGTTTTTGCTTCCACAGCTGAGAGACTTTGTACAAATTTGTGAATTAGGATACCTTGCATCCAGGTGAGCCGTAGGGCCGCGCGTGTACTTCCTTCTGGTTAGTAGGTCTAGACACTAGGTCAGAGACCGTCGGTTCCTGGGAACTCCTGGGGATTGACTACTGCTACACAGAACGAAGTGCGTCAAACGTTGCGGACGGTTTTAGAGGATGACGTTTTCAAAGCTGATGGACTTGGAAAAAGCTCAGGCGCAAAGATTCAAACTGCAACGGATTACTAGAACAAAATGTTTTATGTTTCAGGTGTTCCTTCTGTTTCTAATTGTTTCCTCGTTATTGGCGGGTGGGGTGTATTATATGATACAGTACTTCCTACCTTCTGCCATACCTACTCCTACTTCTGAACCTAAAACTACCTCCACTGCGTCCCCTCATTCCTTCCATATCCTACCCCAACACGAGCAGGCTAGACGTGCGGAATTCAGAAATAATTCCTTTATTCAGCTCCTTCACCAGCATCAGTTAGTGGTTAATACTACTAATTGTTGGGTGTGTGGGTTAATGCCACATACCACGGATAAAGGAATTCCATATCTGGTCCTCCCTTATAGTTCCCAGGGTTCAGCTCGAGCATTACAAACAATGTTTCGAAGTGCACTAGATTCCTACCCCAATCGAGAGCCACGTCCTCCGCACTTTGGTCCTGGTCCGTACCACAAGCCTTTGGCTATAGCGATCGCTGATTTAGATAGGGATATCTATGAGCCGTCGCTCATCCCAGAGGAAGAGGTTCGAGCCTATAGGGATCTGAGTGAGGCTGAGTATAGTGCGCTCGTGGGTGAAAGACAGCTTAAAAGCTCGTCTCCAATATGGATCGTACCCCACCTTGGTAATTTCTGTCTAAAAAGTCGTGGCCGAAGCCCGAGAGCTCATCTTGGAGAGAGTGCTTGCTCCGAGACGTATGTCTTGCCGATGCTCTCTTCCCCTGTGTTTCTGACTGCCAAGGGTACGTACTTCGTCTGTCATGATCGTGCGTATACGTGGTTGCCCTCCGACTTTGCGGGCACATGTTATATTGCAAATTTGTTGCCACCGACGTTTACCGTTGATGCAGATTACCACAAGACTAGAGTTGTGAGGGGCGTGATTAGCGAAGAGGACACTGCCGGTCAAGAGGCAGGAGACTTTTTCAAGGGTTTCTTTCCGTTTTGGGGGCCTATGGTCAATAGTAGGAACCTGAGACAGTTGACTCGAGTGGTGGAATCAACAGCTAATATCACTGCCAGTGCCCTTGGTAATATCACCGCAGAACTTCAAGCGGACAGGCTTATGACGCTACAAAACCGTATGGTTTTAGACGTTGTTTTAGCAGATCGAGGTGGAGTATGTAAAGTGATCCATTCGAGCTGCTGTATTTTCATTCCAGATAACACTCCGACTGTCTATCAAGCCATCTCAAAGTTGCATAAGATCTGAGTCCATACACGTGGACGTAGGAGATTGGACGCTACTTGGGTGGTTTTGGGGCCTAATGTCGACTTGGGGTTGGAAAATTCTGATGATCATCGGAGTTGTTGTAGCATTTCTGTTCACGTGTTGCCTTTGTGTGCAGTGTGGTCCTGCCTTATGTGGCCTCTGTGCTACAACGTGTATGAGACAGCCGCCTGTTACCAAAGGAGCTCAGATGGATAGAATTATGTTGCAGCAACATCTAGATGGTCTGATGAATATCGAATATGATTCCGACTAGTGCTTGCCTACATGAGGGCAAAAGGAGCGTCTGAGGTTCCGTGACAATCGTAAGTGGTGTTTTCAACTCTCACGAATATGGTCGAGTCTGGTATCTATGAGCCGCAAATGACGAGTTTAGTGGGTGTATGCGATTTCCCTGTGCTAGCCTAAACCGTTTGTCTGTTTCGTGGGTTTCTCTATCTGTACCCACGGGTTCCATCTTAGATACGGCATCCATTTTGTTTCTTGCCCTCAAGTAGCCAGCGAACGGACGCTGTCCGCTTCGCGACCCTGGGATTCCCAAGACTTTTGCGGAAGACACGTTTCCTTTGAAAGTGTCTTTATTATGAGGGGGATGACACTGTAAGGCAGATGGCTCCGCTCGAGGCACATCTTGCCGTGCCGGTCTATTGTCTTAGTTGTGCATCTCATTAGGCACGTCCCTTTGATGCCTGCAGCTCGTGTTTCCCGATACCACCCCTTTTACACCCTTTCCGATCTCCCCACTGTTTCTGCCTTCCTCTGCCCCTGTTTCTGTTCCTTCTTCGATCTGTTTACTGCCAATTGAAATGTACTAATGGTGGGAAGATGGGTTTTTACAGTTGGGAACCACCAAATGTTTCCGTACTTATGTTCCGGGCCCTGAATACATGAAAGCAACCCCTTCTGGTGTTTACGATGGGAACCAAGTTGTAAACCTTTGTGTATCATGTTAACCTATGAGAGAAATGTGTATAAAAGGAGCGACCTACAGTAGCAATTCGAATAAGGCTCCGTGAACCTACATGTGATGTACTTCTCGTGACTTCTGTGTTCCCTGCAGTAATAAACCTCGAATCTTTGACGCCAAAGGAAGTGTCCCGTGTCTCTGTCATTTGTACGCCGGAACAGGTTACCCACGAAGGTTTCAGGTGTTGTCCCCTGGCACCGCTGGGTCTTAGAATAACCCAGTCCTTCAACAGTCTTTTGTCTGTAATTCCGCTTCAGCCTAACAGTAGAAAGCAAAACCCGATCCCCCTGCGTAGTTGCGTAAAAGGGTGTTCGCCCGGACAGAAAATGTAGGAGCGCCCTCCTCCCCCCCCACTACTGCTGCTCGGGATCAGGCTTACCTCCACCTCCAAAGGCTGATGTTCCCCACGCTTCCACTGTACCGATCAGTTCTTTGTTGTATTCTTCGTGGCCGGCATGGATGTACCACGTTACCATGCGTACTTTTAGCACGCATACCATTACCACAGATTTTTTACAACGCAGGTCATGTTACAACGGATACCCTTACAACGCAATACACTACAACGCACATACTATTACAACGCATACCATTACAACGTAAGTATAGGTAAGTATATATATTTTATTTAAAAATATTTTTGTAATATTTAATTTAAGAATTCATTATTATATTTAAAGTAATTATTTTTTAAATATTTAATTTAATTATTTATTATTTAATCATTAAATAATTATATTAATGAAATTATTTTTAATTGTAATTTTTTAAAATATATATTAAAAATACCCCTGTACCCCAAAACCCATACCCAGCCCTAAAACCTAAAAATACCCCTGTACCCAAAACCCATACCCAACCCTAAAACCTAAAAATACCCCTGTACCCCCAAACCCAACCCTAAAACCTAAAAATACCCCTGTACCCCAAAACCCAAACCCAGCCCTAAAACCTAAAAATACCCCTGTACCCAAAACCCATACCCAACCCTAAAACCTAAAAATACCCCTGTACCCCCAAACCCAAACCCAACCCTAAAACCTAAAAATACCCCTGTACCCCAAAACCCAAACACAGCCCTAAAACCTAAAAATACCCCTGTACCCCAAAACCCAAACCCAACCCTAAAACCTAAAAATACCCCTGTACCCCAAAACCCAAAACCCAGCCCTAAAACCTAAAAATACCCCTGTACCCCAAAAGCCCTAAAACCTAAAAATACCCCTGTACCCCAAAACCCAAACCCAGCCCTAAAACCTAAAAATACCCCTGTACACCAAAACCCATACCCAACCCTAAAACCCAAAAATACCCCTGTGCCCCCAAACCCAACCCTAAAACCTAAAAATACCCCTGTACCCCAAAACCCAAACACAGCCCTAAAACCTAAAAATACCCCTGTACCCCAAAACCCAAACCCAACCCTAAAACCTAAAAATACCCCTGTACCCCCAAACCCAATACCCCAATACTTACCTTTAAACTTACCTAAATTTACGATGTAATGGTATGCGTAGTAATATTACCTGCGTTGTAAAAAAATGCGTGGTAAAGGTATCCGTGGTAATGGATCCTGCGTGGTAATGAATCCGTGGTAACGGTACTGCGTGCTAAAAAATCTGTGGTAACAGTTACATACCGGCCGGCATACGATCCCTCACATCGATAATCCAAACAACTGTGGGGCCTTCCAAGATCAGTCCAGTTGTCGGGTGGTGCATCGGCCGGCAGGAGCCCCAAGCCAGTTTGTAAATGTTCTAAAATTACCTGAGTAAAGATGGACACTCAGAAGTCATATGCTTAACACCAAGGTTTAATCCTGTAAACCGCTACACGTTTCGACACTAAAAGTGTCTTGATCACACGAGTATTACAGTGTTACACGGACGTGCATAAACAAACAAACAACTTAGAAGAAGCACTACATTTGCATCCTACTTCTGACGTCCGCTATGGCAGCAATCTTGAAACAGTACAAGTTTGTAACTCATTACAGAATCATGGCTACGAATTCACATGATACAATATAACTGCGAAAATAAATAAAACATATTGGTATCATTCCACCTCATTGGATAGAGGGAGCTGCTAACATGCAGCTCCCTCTGTCCAAAAGCAATTATGCTCCACTTTGTGCAGGCGAAAGCATTTTTGCTCTTGCTTGTATGACTCAGAGCAGAGTTTGCTATAGCTTGGTGGGAGTGGGGCTCCATTTCTTCTTTTAAAGGATTTTATGCAATTGCGGGGTTCCAGGTGACTCCCAATTGCATGGCTTGGGAGTCAGGATATTCGAACCCCTCCCCCTTTTCTTTATTTTCACTTTTTTTGGGGGGGGGGACTCTGTGAAGCAAGTCCCAAGATGACTGTCAACACTTCATGGTTGAGGTTTTGGCAGCCAATCACAGAGGTGCATTTCCCTGCACAAGCTAGTCTTTTTTCACAAAGGCTTTTGCGACCACAGATAGCACTATAATTTTCAACTTGCATTTCTCAAGAACTACTGAACTGATTTACACCAAAAAAGCAAAAGGCACTTCCTGGAACAAACCTCTACCTCCCTGATAAATTTAGTGTACATCCGCTCCGCGGTTCGGGCTATAGGTGTGGTTAAAGGTTCCTATAAGAATTAACATTACAGATGCACCCTTATTTCACGCCCCAATTTCTCAGTCCCCACTGCACAGATCACCCTCACATTTTCAAAGACACACGGAACCTACCTTGATACATTTTTGGGAACATTTCATGAAGATTGGTCAAACAACGCTACAATTCTAGCTAAGTCAAAAAATGTTTTTCCTATGGAAACGTAGTCCTAACTAGAACCACCTACTGGCGACTGCCAGTTGGTAATAAATAAATGTATTCATGTATACCCTGATATTTATTGTAATAAGCATTCCAGACCATCATTGTTTTCCTAAGTGTGCTACAGGCAAAGCCCAGCCATATACAAATAAACCTTGACCCTCCCACAAAAAAAAGGAAAATACTGGCTTTTACTTTATCTCATTTTTCTTCTGGTTTTGACATGGAAACTGTGGCCATGCTGGGAAAATACTGGCTGGAAGAATTATCAGTACATCTAGTGTTAAAGCAATTGTGATTTAGAAATATTCCAAGTTGAACGTGAAATAATCATTGACATGTGTCTCTAAGAAAATATGTTTACATTATTCAGATTTTAAAAATAAGTATGATGTTCTAATAATATTTTCTGTTTTTGCAGGTCCCAAACGGTTCGAAGTATGCCAGAGATCTTAAATCTGTGGGAGCTACCAAATAGCGGAGCTGGACATTTCACATGCTGTAAGAAGGTGGTGGACCGTCAATATGTATCTGTATGTAGCCCACAAGGGCAGAATTGGATTACCAATGTTTAGGGATAGACTTTATAAGTAGGGCTCCCGGTTTTATGGTATTTATTTTTGTAACATTTCCATCTGTATTTATCCATATTTAATTTTTGGCCATCTAATTAGTATTTATCCATATTTATTTAGAGGTTTGCAAATAAGTGAGTCAAAATTGGTACATTCCCGCATTCATTTAAATGATAAACTGCACTCATAATTTAATGCCCGTCGTGTTTTTGCAAATGCAGATACCAAATATAGCTCAACACTACACCTGCGTTCAAATAATCACAATTTACTACAAATGAATTATTACAAAAGCCTGTATTTAACATATCTTATTCTGTTTTTTAACTCTCGATGCTATCTATCTGCTCCTCTGTGGTCTAGGAATTCAAAACAAACAACATGAAAAGTCACTAATTAGAAGCAACATTTTCAGTATTTTTCCACTTTTAAAAATAAATACAGACAGGAAACACATTGTTTTCTGTCTGTATTTATCTGTAAAAACGGAAAACTGGGAGCCTTAATTATAAGCCAACTGGGGTAATATTTGTTGGACGGTATTGACTTTCCTGTGACTAATACAGATACTGAACAGTTATACCATTAATAACTACATCAGGGAATGAGTATTGGTAATGCACCAATTTAACATATGTTGGATAAATATATGCTCCCACGTTAAAAGATGACTGCCACATTGATGCAATAATGCTTGCCCATTTTAAGTCCTACCTTTATGGTGCTTGTAGATCACATGTACTTCTACTTTTCACTGATGAATTGTACACTGACTGTGACCAAGAAGCTGTGCTTCGAAGCGCGTCGGGAGATTTTCGTGTTGCCTTAAATAAATCTCTACCCCCTGGCAATATCACACTCCAAGACAGGTGGTACTTGAGTGCATCTCTCTAACACTGAAGAAAAACTACTTTCAGTACGAGAACACTTACTATCTACAGAAACATGGCACGAGCATGGGCAGCACCTGTGCCCCTAGTCTGGCAGGTCTGTACGTACACCACCTGGAAACGTCCAAGATCCTCACAAACCAGAATCCCTACAGAAACCATGTAGTAATGTGGAAGAGGTACATTGACGATGTGCTAGTAATCTGGAGGGGTGATCAGGACTCAGTCAACCTATTTATGGGATGGCTTAACCAACAAGATCAGTTCCTAAAATTTACCCACACGGTTTCCAAAGAGAACCTTGTGTTCCTTGATCTGAACATCTACCCTATTGATGGGAAACTAGAAACTAGTACACATTTCAAACCCACAGCTAAAAATAGCTTGTTACTTTTCGACAGCTTTCATCCTCGACACCTACGTGAGAATCTACCCTATGGGCAATTCCTCCGATTGCGACGCAATTGCAGCAACATCAGAGATTTTAAGACCCAAGCGGCAGATCTGGAGTGCAAATTACTTGATAGAAACTATCCAAAGGCCATTATCAAGAAGGGCCAAAAGCGAGCCCGCAAAATAACAAAGAGGCCCTACTAGAAGAAACTGGTACCAAAGAGCCTGACCCAAGACCCATTTGTGTTACAACATATAACACTAACTCAAACCACATCACTAAAATTGTTAACAAGCATTGGAGAATGCTAAATTTTGGCAAACTTGATTTTCCTAAACCGATGTTCTCGCATAGAAGAGGCAAGAATCTGAAAGATATACTGGTCCACACAAGGCCTAGGAACATGGAGTCCAACGCCCCTACCAGACTTACTGAAGTAGGAGGCCACCACCCGTGTGGCTCATGCACGTCTTGTCAATACACGCAAAAAAGCCGCACAATCACATTCTCCAATCAAACCACATGGAAACAACGCGCTTTTACGAATTGTAACCGTCGCAACGTGGTTTATCTAATCACCTGTCCCTGTAATAAAGAATATATAGGGATGACAAGCAGACCGGTGAAAATTCGCATGAATGAACACCGCAGCAATGTGCGCTGCAAAAAAAACACGACTAAAATGGCGACACATTGTTACAAAGGGTCACAGCATTCATGATCTAAAATGGACAGTCTTTGAAGTCTTCAAGAATGACAAGAACTTACTAACAAAGGAACAACGTTGGGTGCATCGGTTAGGTACACATCATACTGGCCTAAATGATGATATACCTTGGTCCCATTTAAATTCTTGACCAGTATCACAAGGTTTTATTATAAGATGATAGTTGCCCAATCAGCTGTCACCATCTATGTCTGGGAAAGAATTGCTGCATATTTAAAAACTGTATTAAGAGATTATATGATATTTGCCCAATCAGCTGTCACCATCCATGTCTGGTAAAGAATTGCAGCGTATTTAAAAACTGTATTATGAGATTATAACTGCCCAATCAGCTGTCCCCATCTTCATCTGCAAAAGCATTGCTTCACATCTAAAAACTGCTACCTTTTAACATTGCTATATCACCCTAGCATAAATTACGATTAACCATCTGTTTTTAATAAACTTTTCTCACTCCGTTCCCCAACAATTACTCCTGTGGACCACCACACCCTGTGCATTACTTGCACCAGGATGTTTGGTGGCTTTGTTTTAGAACCGAGGGTTGCTTGGAGCGAGAACACTCCGCACCGCACCCCGGCGGCTCGCGCATGCGCGGAGTTCTACCCACTCCTCCGCGCATGCTCGGTTCTTCAATTTGCTACCACGATTGCGCGGCCAAGGAACACTCCTCCGCCCCAGATAGCGGCCGCACCCAGATAGAATATTGATCTCCCGAACCACTCTTTAAACCCTATTTTTAAACAATGATTTACATGGCAATAAATTACGGGGCACTTTGGAACCCACCCTCTTTCCCCATGTCAAACCACATTCGATGACTAGCTTACAATGGCCACCGCTGTAACCGGACCTCGGCACTCCACCTTTCGGGCACAGGTGTCCGGAATCATCAACCCTTTAGCAATTAGACCAACCCTAATTTACCAATTATTGCAGCTATTTAAACACCCGCCCCTACTTCCATCCTCACTACCACGGAAGCCACGGACGGAGGAGGAAGCACAACGAGGCAGGGGGTTGAGTAAGTACGGCATAGCCGGAAAGGAGGGACTAGAAGACAGTGGCATATGCGGTGTCACTATTACAACTCTAAGATACTTACCATCAGAATACTGGGACCAAATCCCTCTACATATGCTTTTCTTTTTCATTTTTATCCCACCTGCAGTTGGACCCTAAAATACCCTTCGATCTAGTGTTGGCTCATGAGGCACTGTTCCTCACTATAATAAGCATGCATTTGAGATTAAGTACAGACTATCCAGTTAAACCTTCTGTATTATCTATATATATAATGTGTGAGTTTAGTTTGTGTGTGTGATTATCAATGTAAAAACTATGGATCCCTCCCTAGGTTTCCTAGGGCTGGACTACTGCTACGTGTATGTCTGTCCCTTTTTTCTTACAGGTATTTTAGGAAATAGCGCTTTGGGATCCGCGCATTAATAATACCGTGCTCTTGTCTTTTCAGGCATACTACATTAGTATCTTATTATTTAGCAAGGGATGTGTATTAAAATATAAATTGTATATTCATACACATTGATCTTTTCTACACCTTTTTGTACATACACCCTATTGTGGCGATACATTAGTGAGTGACAGGGGGGATCTCTTACCCCGGTCCTGACGAAGGGGCATGGCGCCCCGAAACATGTTGACCCGCACAGGAAAGTAAGCCCATAAACCCGCTTACTCTTTCCGATACCACTTTTTTAACAATACCAGCCAGTGCTTATTAAATCGTTTTTTCTATCACTAGGCCAGGTATTTTTTAACATCAATTTTCTATCACCCCTGACCCCACTGACACTCACTCAAATTCACCCACAATTAAAAAGGTGCTCCAGCGTAGTCGCTTGTCGCAGCACTGCCCCGTCCGGCAGCCGGGCGGGAAGACCCCGATGATGAAGCATGACACCAAGGGCCCTTTTGGTGTGTGAGGGGTATTTTAACAAAGTGTGTGTACTCCAAAGTCAACAGGATACACACTAACCCTCTTCGAGGTGGACCCTTTTGATTACAGTGCCTTGAATAAATCTTCACGCTTAAAGACTTGTTATGATTTAAATGGGGTTGCCACCCCGCTGGGGCCGCCGTCGCAAGCAGACAGTAGATAGTTATAGTTAGGACCTATTTTCCATAGGAAATCTGCAACATTCTATTTTTTGTGCAGCAAGGTGTGTCTTTTTGCACAAAAACAAACTCCACACGGCACTGACAGCCTTCCACCATGGTGCAAGGGTGCCTGTGTCACCACATGGCTGCAGTTTAAGCAGCAGTGCAGAGGGAAGCACAGACTTGCAACATATTTATGTACATTTGTTGCATGCCTGTGCTTCGGAAGTACCACAGCACGCTGCAGCTAAAGAGCTTACAGTGTCGTACTGCAGCACTTCCTAATAGTTCTGCACTTATACATTCACCATACACCACAAATTCATTATTTCAGTCAATTATCCAGTACGCATACATTCACCCAAACTTTCACCCACTATCATAGAAATATAGCTCTTTTTTAACCAGAGAAGTTAGTTCTGAAAATAACTTTTTTTTTTTAAATGAATTGTGTTTTTCTGAATGATTTTTTGAGATTTTTTTTTTTAAGAAAAAAAGAGAACTGGAGCAACAAAACAATGACTTCTGGGGGTAAAACAACAAAACAAAACTAGCACCGATGATTTTCTAAAACCCGGCAAACCAAGTCCACAGAATATTACACTTAATGCAGTGTATTTTTGCATTGGACAATTGTGGAGGTATGTCCAGATTTTGACTTGATGAAGATGTCCCCGAAGTGCTTGCTACTGCTGGTGTTGGTGGTGTATTTTCGGCACTCCTCACATGATAGATTGATGGAATGTAAACTTTTTAAATGTTTAAGCATGCTTGCGGTCCCGCAAGTATACTTTCTATTCGGATCTCCACATGAGAGTACGACTTTGCATTTTTTACAAGTGACCTTGGTTGCGTTCACTTTTTTTAGTCCTGCAGGAAATGTAAAAAAATTCCATATGATGGAACTGTATCTCTCAGGACATGCAGGCTCTGGTTCAAATTCCTCATTGTTGGATTGTTCAGAATCAGATGATTCTTGTTGTCCAGTAGCCATTGTTCTTTAATAAAACTGAAAATCAGATCTCCAAACAGCAAAAACGTAGGTTCTTCCTAGTAGAGTTGTTGCTCCAAAGAAGGTCTAAGAAGAATGATTGAAATGGGTGGGGTCTTTCAATAGTTAGAATAGGAAGTGTTATGAACCAATCAAATTTTTTTCTGGTCACATTGGATCCGCGTTGGGTGTGCACACGCAGCTCGCACCCAGCGCGATTTTGCGAAATTGCTTTTAAAAGTAATATAGCTTTATTAAAACTAAAAGAATATTATTTTTATGATTAGATCAGATAATGTCTTGCCTTAATATTTATATTAAATACATATATATATATTTTTAGACATTTAAAAATTTCGCTGGAGTCTCGCACCCACCGAGTCCAAAACATATATGACGCCACGCGGTAGCGCGCGAGGGTCGCGTAACGTAATACGTATGTGTCGTGTATGCGCCAGAAGTCGCGTACCGGTCGTATAGCAATCGCTAAGGAAAATATGCAACCATCGTACACCCTACGCGTATCCTACATAACAATCCTAAAATGGCGGCTAGGTTCCGAGCTGTGTTCGAGAAAGGTACGCTTTGGGTGCGTGACTCCCCAAAAAAAAATTTTTTTAAACAATAAAGACAATAATCTAAATATGTTAAAAAAATATATAAAATAAAAAAATCTTAGAATTTCGATATTTTAAAAAAACATTTTTTTTTATTTAAGATTTAAAATATGTAATTAAAAAACAAAATATCTAAAAATAAATAGTTTAAAAAAATATACTAAATCAATATGAAAAAAACAAATATAACAATTAATACATTTGAAAATTATCATTGAAAAAACCTTTGAAATTCACTGAAAAAACATACGTTTCAGGCATGTTATAGTTAGGAATTAGCATTTAAAAAACCTTAGAAATTCACTGAAAAAGCCCATAGTTTTAGGGGTGTTATAGTTAGTGGACATTTCACTTGTACAAAACCATTGAAATTCCTCTGTTATAGTTAGTCAGTTGTACTAACTATAACTTGCGCACCCGCAATCCACTGCTGATGATGTCACACATTACAAAATTCATGACATGGTCAGTGACCTCACTGATGACATCACTGATGACATCATCCATGTGACTATCTGATACATCTCATCATACACTATTATAACCTTTCAACACTCATTATAAAATATTGAGTACCTTATTTGAAACCATTGACACACCAATACAAGTTTCTAAAAACCCACTCAGTGATTCTTACATCTACACACACATCTAAACACGTACCTATAGATTCAGTCCTACATGCTAACAAAGATCAATAGAACACTATTAAATATACTTATCCACCTATATCGACATTACACACCAGCACACATCCCATTCACTTATGCAGTCATCCTACTCACTTATACAAACAATTGATCATACTTACATTTACTAAGCTACACACTTATACAAACACCACTTTATTTCATATACCTACTAAATCAACTATTTACACATCTTTGGACAGTCACACACCTCCCACCCAACCACACACACATTCACTATCCCATACAAATACTCACTTAACTAATTAATAACTAATATAGGCTTTCACATAGCTAGTAACCAACTTATGTAGTAGTTTACACAACAAGAGATAGAATGATACAGGTATTCAAACAGTTTAAGCACTATTTCATATATTTAGTGAGACATGTTAAGTTAGTCACTTAATCACAGTGCTACTAAATCCTCAATTCAGACACTTCTACATCCACTCAGTCTTCAATGCAGATTGCTATGTATATAATACTTATTTAAATATCGAACCAAACCACATTCACTGGATGATGCCATCAGTGATGTCATCAAGATGTCATCAGTGATGTCACTGACCATGTCATGAATGATGTAATATGTGACATCATCAGCAGTGGATTGTGGGCGCGCGAGTTAGTACAACTAACAATGATAGAGGAATTTCAATGGTTTAGTACGAGTGAAATGTTCAGCTAACTAGAACACCCCTAAAACCTATGTTTTTTTCAGTGTGTATATATATATATATATATATATATATATATATATATATATATCCGACATTGTTTGTCCCATGTTTGTCGCTAGCGCTCTCAATTCAGCGCTGTAAGTTTTTTCCGACAGTCAAGCCAGTGTATATTAGCAGGGTCCAATCTTGAGATTGGTGAAGTAAAAAGGCACTCACTCGTGTTGATTAGAAAGTTACAGCGACTTTATTTTCAGACACTTGCCAAGCCCAACGCGTTTCACCTTCTTACAAGGCTTGATCACGCCTTGTGAGAAGGTAAAACGCGTTGGGCTTAGCAAGCGTCTGAAAATAAAGTCACTGTAACTTTCTAATCAACACGAGTGAGTGCGTTTTTACTTCACCAATCTCAAGATTGGACCCTGCTTATTATATAATATACATATACTTACCAATGTACATATAGTTGTGTGTGTGTGTTGGGGTGTTGTGGATATATATATATATATATATATATATATATATATATATATATATATATATATATATATATATATATATATATATATATATATATATATATATATATATCCATCCAATTACCGCTCCGGTGCTTAGCCCACCATAAGGAGAAACACGGACGCCGGAATTGCTGTTGTCACTGCTGGCAACAGTGACTTTTATTTAAACCAGGTGCGCAAAAAGTCAGGCAGGATAATATATATCTTACTGGTGATAGCTAGTAGGTAGATATGGTTAGGACCAAAGTTTCCAATGGGAAAAGCGTTTTTTATTTTGCCAATAACTTTGGCGCCGCTTGACGAATCGTCACAAAATAATCAAAAAATGTCCCCTTTTCGGTTCAGCGGCTACGTTGATCATTTCGGGGTTACCCGTCATGCAGGAGCTGACAGAAATGGGGGTCTCAAAACGCATTTACCCCATGTTATGTCTATAGGAATTTTTCATTTTTTGAACAGGACTACAGCGCGAACCGCTGAAATGATTTACACCAAATTTGGCGAAAGCTAGATGATGGTCCACCAAGCGTGCTTTTTCTTATTTGGTCTAAATTTCTTCAGTAGTTTCAGAAATATTTAAGTTTAAAAAATATAGATGTCTGGGAGTGCAGGTTTTTGCAGTGTACTCGTAGATCCTACTGAAATTTGGGTGGCTGCCAACACTTGAACCAGGAAGTGTTGGCAGCCATCTTGGGACTTATCTTGAAGCTGAGTCCCACAAAATAAGATTTAAAAAAAGGAAAGGGGCCATGGTAGGGACACCCTGAGCCCTTGGGCGTGGTATAGGAGTCTCCCAGACACCCCACCAGGGCTAAAAAGCATTTTTTTTAAATCTCAGAAAAATCCATGGGGGGGCTCCGTGAATTTGTCTGCAGACCTCCCCCCACCCGACCTCCTCCCCCGCAGCCCTGAGGACGACCACCTCCCTGGGGCAAAATAAAACATAGGAGTGTGCAGCGCAGCCCCTATTCTAAATAATAATATGGAAGGCCCGGACAAACCCTTAATTGAAAGCGTAACCCATGAAATGAAGAAACAGTAAAGAAAAGTAGTTTCAGATAATGTGCAAGATAACAGAAACGTAAAGAAACTTAAAAGTTAACAAATGTCTTGAATGGTGATTGGGAAAGTGGATAACGATCTTGCAGGGAAATTGGCTTGGCAGGGTCAATTCCAGGTGAAAGGCCAGCTTCTTAAATTAACTCCAGCGCACAAAGAAAACCTTAGTTAATGTATACATGACCCACAAAAGGTCAGACTGCTTTGCTCGCAGACTAACTTCTGAGGCCTACGTAAAAGGCAACACCAGATGGCAGTTGCGACGCATGGCAAAAACCCATGTTTAGAAAAGAAAGTCATAAGGAAAGAAACAATTTAGATATTGATTAGGATAAGATATGTGCAAGGAAACTAAAGGTTAACAAGGTCCTGAACAGTGATTGAAAAACTCAGACAACGATCAGCTAGTGAAACTGGTTTTGCAAAAAGTCAGTTTCAGGTGAAAAGGGTCACTCTCTCTGCAGTTCATTCAGAGTCAGAAAAACCCAAGTTAATATATGCATGAACTCAGAAGGCCAGGCCACTTGTTCGTTGGGCCTACTTCACAGGCCTACGTGAGGGCAAGACTAAAATGGAGTCAGGTTTGAGAATTACAGAACCACAGACCCTCTTTTTCTCATTACGTAGGCAATAACCTAAACTCATGTCAATCTGAATCTAGGTCTATATCTATTCTCATCAGGTCATCAAGGTATTGCTGTAAAATCATCTTATTATCCTTCACTTCTCTCGGACTGGTCTTCTCACACAGATCGTAGCACAAAGACTATAAATGGCGGGACCACACTGGATGCATAAACAACACGAGAAATGGGTAGCTAACGCCATACCAAGGAACATCAGAATCTTTCTGGGACGTATAAATGTATGTGTGAACACACACACTCTTACCAAGCTGAGCTCTCGGATTCTGACCATTACCTTGCAAACAGAGATGACCTCGGTGGGGTATAATCCAAATGGGAGGAGACCTTCGCTGCCTTTCTTTCTCCATCAAGCTAACACTATATGTCGTCTTATTCCAACCGACATATGCTCGTACCTCATCTCTAGGGATAGCGTTACACGCATCGATCTCTCTAATCATATCAACTATTCCCCGTATCAAGGCATTATTACTTGCATTGTCTATGACGGAACGTACAGGAGAGGCTTCATTCGCATAGATAAACATTGATTGGAGTGCCCAAACTGACCCGTTAGGTGAAAAAGGCAAAACCAAATAGGGCATTCCCTTATCTGTAGTATGTGGCATAAGGCCACACACCCAACAATTTGTGGTATTTATAACTAGCTGATGCTGATGCAACATCTGTATAAACGAATTGTTCACAAATTCTGATCTTCGTGTCTGTTCATGTTCAGGTAACGTATGAAACTCATGTGGAGAAACAGTAGAAAAAGAAAGAGTAGGATGGGAGGTAGATGTAAATGGCAATTGTGTGACATAGAAAATCTAACCCACACAAACTAACGTAATATTAACAAGCATAAGAAAACACATTATTAAAAAACATTTGCTACGAATCAATATACATATTCGGACTTTAGAATCCACTTTCCTAACACATTTATCACACTCAACCAACTCCATTCTCTAACGTGCTGCTCACAGAAATTTTCTTTCTTCACTTAAGTGTGCGCCAAGATCACACTAACGACCCTGAACCACAGACCTTGTGGCAATACGCGGCTCACCCCTTAAGAACTTCCTACCGTGACCCTGCAGCTGAGTCCAGATGGTGACTCGAAAAAGGAAAAAGCAAAAAAGTCTCCTGATCTGACAAGGTGTAATTCACTATATAAAAAAAATCGGTTTTATTTGTCCATGGCAATAGGCTTTCTTGGCCTTAAATCGTAGCGTTCTTTATCGGGTACAGTTGGATCCTTAAATAAAAGTTCCGGATTGGTGGTGTCAATCTTTAGATGAGGAGGCACAGCAGCTTGCAGAACATCATCATCCTCGCGTTCTGACCGTGTCCATGTCAAATGAGTATCACTAAATGGAACGAATTTGGGGACTCTCTCGCAATCTGTGTCAGCTATACCATCCCTCACCCACTGATCATACGGTAAAGGCAAAGGAACTTTTTTCGTATGGGTGGCATGCACCCAGTTCTTTTTACTAGCTACTCTAACAGCAGTTCTAGTGACCAGCAATACCAAATAGGGACCAGTCCATATTGGTTCCAAATTCTTGGATCGTTGAAAATTCTTCGTCAAGATAAAATCACCAGGTTGGATCGTGTGCCCTGGATCTGTAGTAGCTGTCGGCAAACTGTCATAGACCTGTTGGTGGAGAACACGTAATTTAGCAGTCAAGTTATGTAAGTAATCCACCAACATAGGGTACTCAATACTGCTGTATTCTTTAGGACGAGGCACACCCCAAACATTCGCAGGACGACCAAACACAATTTCATACGGACTAAGTCCCACTCGAGAGTGCGCAGTCGTCCTTGTTGACAAAAGAGCCAACTGCAAGGCATCCGGCCAGGTAAGACCAGTGCTCGCTTGTACCTTAGCTAATTTCAGCTTCAAGGTACCATTGTAACATTCAACAAGTCCAGCAGACTGGAGGTGATTCGCTGCATGGAACTTCTGATTTATTCCCAAACCAGCACATACTTTCTTCATGATTTGACCCACAAATTCACTCCCATTGTCCGACCATACAATTCTCGGCAAACAATACCTAGGGAAGTACTCTCTCAGCAAACTCTTGGCTGTAGACAAGGCAGTATTATCCTTTAGGGGGTAGGCCTCTATCCACCTGGAAAAGGCTCAAACAACCACAAGGACATACTTCAAATTATTGCATCTCTCCATACGTATATAATCTAGCTGTATCACCTCAAACGGATACGTCGGAGGGGCAAAATTACCAGCTGGAGTTGGAGTTGGAGTTCCCTTACCAGGATTATACTTCAGAAAAATCATACAATGTTTCACCACGTTCTCTGCACATTTTCGGAATTCCAGCATTCTGCCAAACTGGAGCCAACAACTTGCATATTCCCTTCGAACTTAAGTGAGCCATTCCATGAGCCATTGTAACCACTGGGAGCACATACGCATCAGGCAACAGCCATCGCTGGTGTTCTGACAACTCAACCCAACAACCTGTCGAATCCAACATACCCGTAGTTTCTCTCCAAACACTCACTTCTTTCTCAGTCGCTTCAGCCTGAATCATTTTCACACTTTCTATTCTATACATTCCACCAGCCATAACCGAATTAGCTGGGCCTGCAACATACATAGGGCTCATCATGTCTTTCGCCGTTTCCTTCGCAACTTCATCGGCAAACGCATTCCCTCGACCAACATCATCCACAACTTTCTTATGCGCACTACACTTCATAATTGCAATCTGCTTTGGGAGAGTGAGAGATTCCAAATGTTCATTCAACAACTGCCCATGCTGTATTTTTGTCCCATGCGAAGTAAGGAACCCACGCTCTCTCCATAAATGCCCAAAACTATGGGCAACACCAAACGCATACTGGCTGTCGGTGTAAACATTCACTCGCTTTCCTTCTGACAACACACAGGCTCTAGTCAGTGCAATCAACTCTGCTGCTTGCGCAGAATTCTGTGGTATGGGTGCTGTCTCAACAACTGTATGTAAAGTTGTAATAGCATATGCTGCAGTCGTTTCACCATTCGGAAGCTTAAAACACGAACCATCTACCCATAGGGTACCATCAACATCCGTAAGGGGAGTATCCCTCAGGTCAACTCTAGCCTTCGTTTCTTCCTCTGTACGAAGAAAACAATCATGCTGTTCCTGAGGATCTGTCTCTGTAGAGATCGGTAACAACGTAGCTGGATTCAACACATTACATCTTTTAATGTGCACATGGCTAGCTAACAATGTCAACTCGTAACCTGACAGACGTGCACTAGTAAGGTGCTGTGTCTTAGTCCTGTTTATTAAGGTATCCACTGCATGTGGGACCATCACAATCAACGTATTATCCAATACCAAACCAGCAGACTGTCGGATAGAAACAGCCGCTGCAGCTGTAGCTCTCAGACAACTCGGCAACGCCTTAGCAACTGGGTCTAACGTTGCTGAAAAATACGCACATGGACGCTGCTTGTCCCCAAATGGTTGTGTCAACACTGACAACGCACAACCTTCTCTCTTGTGCACATACAACGTGAAAGGCTTACTATAGTCTGGAGTACCCAACATAGGAGCCGAACACAATGCATCGCTGGTTCAGAAAAACTTTTCTGACATTCGTCAGACCAAGGAAGAGGATGCGGAGTATCTTTCAGAGTCAATGCTAACAGAGGTTTCGCCAACAGTGAAAAATTGGGGATCCACTGTCTACAATACGATGTAATACCTAAAAAGGCACGCACTTCTCTCTGTGTGGATGGTACATTCATTTGCGCAATTGCTTGAATTCATTCTGGGGTCAATCTCCTTCCCTCCTTCGACAAGAGATGACCTAAGTAGGTCAATTCTTGGCAACAATATTGACACTTTATGATCAAGGTCAGATTAATACCGTAACAAAGAAAGAGTAGCCTCTTTACAAATCTTTTCATCATCAGCAGTAATCAACAAATTATCGACGTACTGAATAAGAGTAGCACCAACAGGTAACACAAAACTGTCAAGCTGAGTTTTCAACGCCTGACTATAGATGGAGGGACTTTCACAATAACCTTGGGGAGCTCTCCTAAACCGGATGCTTCGGCCTCCTAATGAGAAGCCAAAAATATCCCTGCTCTCCTCAGCAATAGGAATACTGATGAAAGCATTCTTCAAACCGATGACAGAAAACCAAGCTGCTGAAGCAGGAATCAAAGTCAACAAAGCAGTAATATTAGGTACCACAGGAAACTGTGGCACGACAATCTTGTTTACCTCTCGAAGGTCGATCACAAACCGGTACACAGGTGGCTGAGAGGCATCAATACGTTTAAGGACAGGCAAACCAGGACTGTTACAAACATTACCTCTTGTTTCCTCAACTAAACCCTTCTCAACCAGATCATAAACAATCGCTAAAAGAGCTCTCTCACCATCACTCGAGATCTTGTATTGGGGAATACGAGGTAGCCTAGCATTTGACTTAAGGGTGACAACATAAGGTGGAATCTGCAAAAGACCAACATCATTTGGACCTGTAGCCCAAAGTGTATCAGGAAGCGAACGCAATTCCAGTGGCAAACAATCCTTAGACAAATACATTGGGGAAATCACTTTCTTACCGAGGGTAAGTTGTACTCCTGAAGGAGAACAATGTAATGTCGCATACAATCTTTTCAGCAGGTCCAAACCCAACAGATTCTGACCACAACCAGTCGTTAGAATAAGTGGAGCTTCCAATTCACAAGGGCCAATGGAAAGGGACAAAGGACTAGAAACCGGATTACGAACTGGGGCGCCTGAAAATCCTACTGAAACATTGGTCAAGCCAGACAAAGGTGCGCCAGGAAGTTTAGAGTGCATAATAGAACTCTTTGTCGCACCAGTATCCAAAAGAAAAGGTTCTACTACACCTGATGTAATCACTTCAACATAAGGTCCACTCTGATCTACTGGAACTGACACTACTCCCTCACTTTGTCCTTGGCTGTCCTAGTTATCATTATAACCAGAACTCTCACCTTCGACCTAGTAATCCTCAACATAGTACTGGGCAGACTGACCACTCGAAACATTCTGTCTGTCAAAATAATTCGCAGAATTCTGTAGGGAAGAGGAACGCTCATTCTGAAGGATCACACCACGTCCCCTACCCCTAGGAGCTTGCTGAAAACTACCACGACCTCTCTGACCAGATACACCATTCGCACGCTGTAACAAAAGCTGGGCAACTATTCTTGTAATTACCTTCCTCTCTGCAATAAGCACACTGATTAGGGCCAGGAAAGAATCGCTGAACATAAGGCTCAGGCTTCTGTAATTATCTCTGAAATTGTGGAGGTTGCTGAAACTGAGGCTGATTCTGACGAGGCGGATAAGCTTGCTGCAAAAGAACTTTCGTCTTTAACTCTTTAGTTTTCTTCTCCACTTTATCCTTCTCATCTTTATCCCTATTCTCGTAATATTGTGCAGTAGCCAATATCTGGGCCGACGAAGAGACAGCCCATGAACTCTCAGAGTCTTTTAACTTATTAGAAAGTTCGGGAAGCAAATTAAAAACAAATTTATCCACAAACAACCTTTGACCACCCTCCGTACTCATATCCTGACCACTACGATCAATAAACGTTTCTTCAAACTTCGTGAAGAAATCAGACACACTCTCGTCTTTCTTTTGCTTACATGCTGCTAACTTATCCCAATTCACTCGTAAAGCGGGCATCATTGTTTTCATCAAATTAATAATTCTACCTGGTAATTCTGAAACTAAAGGTTCAGGTTTAGCACCTCCCTCCTGTCTACCATCTGCAGCAACAATATTCGCCCAGGTATCACCTAATTCAGCAGCATGATTCTCATGACGAATCTTCGCCCACAAGGGTTGAGGGACTACATTACCCATCAACATATCGATGTCAGCTAAATTCATAAAACACGCTTCAACTGTCTGGGACAACTCCTTGTAATAACCAGCAGGATTCTTACGAGGGTCAGGTAAGGTCTGCTTAAGAGCCAAGACCTCTGCTCTCTTCCAAGGGACATGTACCCATACTCGCTGAAAATGAGCCGGAGCTGCCTGAATACCCAAATTTACATTAGCCTGAACTGCTTCTTCCCATACAGGAGGAACTTCTCTCATAGGGTACTGTTTCACTTTCCTCCTAACAGAGGAATCAGGTTCATACAATGTCTGAGGCGAAAATCTAGATCTGAAAGCAAGTATTGTCTCTACGGCATCTGTAACATCAGATTCCACTATCATCCCTTTAGCAAAATCTGACTGAACATCAAGCACATCCTGCGGAATCGGACCCAAGTCATTATCTTCCCATTCCTGACGCAGAAAAGTACACATTACATCAAAAACATACCTTTGCTTAGGTGGTTCCCACTGAAAGAAAACATCCATAACTACTGGCAAATCATACCTCGGAGCATTTAAAATCCACCTACGAGCCAACAAATCCAACACTGTCCGTTCTTCAGAACTAGGAAGCTGACTACGACTCTGTTTACGTTCCGAAACAGGGGTCATATTCAGTTACCCAAACAATGGTGACAACAGATTAACAACAGTCTCGGTCATTCGTTTTCGAGCAGAAGGGGAAGAAGTTGCCATAATAACAGGAGAATAAGTATTCTGAGGCAAAGAAGGTGTAGGGACAAGAACAGTAGAAGTCAAAGATGCAGAAGCAGAAGGCAAAGGAGTTTGAGGCAAAGCTGGTAGCAAGGCTGGCGACCCTAGAATGGGTTGCGCAGGAGGAGGCAAAACCATCTGTGGAGCACCGGGTGGCTGAACAACAGCAGGAGGTTGAACAACAAAGGGTGGAACAACCGGGGTAATGGAGGCGCAGTAGCACCCTGCACATAGGGAGGTGACAATCTCAGTAAATGAGAGATCAAAGGATCTTTTTCACGGTCTTCCATCACTTTCGGAGGAGAAGACGGCAAGGCCGGATAACATTTATCTATGGCCATGCAACGCTGTCTATCTAAGACTTCACTCGCACGCTCTTCTCCATCTTCCTTAAACTGTCTAGCAGCTTGTAGTACTGACATATTCTTATCTTTCCTATCTCTCTTTGCTTGCTTAATTTCTCGCTGTTTGGCTTCCTTACGCCAAAGGCGGAAAGAGTCAAACATTGCCGGCCGGGCTTTCTTCTTAAATAGCCTAACTTCTAGATTGTCTAAAATCTCAGTTTCAAAACTACCATGTGGGGGCCATTGCAAAACACCATCTTTTTGTGTAGCGGACCCATACTTCATTATAAGTAATGGGGCCCACTCTGTGTTTAGAATAGAGCTCATAAGTCGGAGTTCCAACCGGAGGTATCGGACATGAATCCTCCAATCGGGAATCCCTGTTACTACCACAAACAAACCAATTACCAAATTTACCAAGACCAGGCATCTTGCTCACTAGTCTGGTTTCAAACTTCAAAGGGAATCAAAAAATGATACTCATAAATATACAAGCCCTTTGGCTTTGGGTACTGCAGCAACCAAATCAAAACCAAGGAACCAAACAAAGTCGTGGGAGCGACCCACTTATACTTAACCAAATATCTGTCACGCCACCAGAAGACCGTCTATCGTCTCGCTTTGCAAACATCAATCGGAGGGTCCAAGACAAGGCGACAGTCAGGGCAGCAGTCCTTCGTAGCCGTTGGAAAGCGGGAAGCCTCGCAGAAAAGACCTTTGGCCCACGTCGACATGCAGGGGTCGATGAAGTGGGGGCCCCTCTCCAGAATTTCCTCACGTGACTCTTCGCAATCTTCGGGCATGGACCGGTACCACTGAAGTCGCCCCACGGTGGGCGCCAACTGAAGAACTGGGATATCAAATACCCTGCGGCGCCAGGGACACGCCCAAAGTCCTCTGGGTTCCCTTGCCTTGGTACACAGAGACACGGAATACTTCTAGGTGGCGTCAGAGATCAAATTTATTAGCTGCAGCTAGTAGCAGAAATCCCAGCAATACAACAAGGTGTACAACTCAAGAAACTGCTCAATTTTACTAAGGCGAGACATCCCTATTTATACACAAAAATGTACATTTAAAATGCACGCCCCTGCACCACAATTCAACCAATAGAAAATACATGACATCACACAGCATCATACAGTAAAGCTCATTTTACAGTGTTTCAACCCACAAGTTAATATTTAGGCATATCTAAATAATAATCTGGAAGGCCCAGACAAACCCTTAATTGAAAGCGTAACCCATGAAATGAAGAAACAGTAAAGAAAAGTAGTTTCAGATAATGTGCAAGATAACAGAAACGTAAAGAAACTTAAAAGTTAACAAATGTCTTGAATGGTTATTGGGAAAGTGGACAACGATCTTGCAGGGAAATTGGCTTGGCAGGGTCAATTCCAGGTGAAAGGCCAGCTTCTGAAATTAACTCCAGCGCACAAAGAAAACCTTAGTTAATGTATACATGACCCACAAAAGGTCAGACTGCTTTGCTCGCAGACTAACTTCTGAGGCCTACGTAAAAGGCAACACCAGATGGCAGTCACGACGCATGGCAAAAACCCATGTTTAGAAAAGAAAGTTGTAAGGAAAGAAACAATTTAGATATTGATTAGGATAAGATATGTGTAAGGAAACTAAAGGTTAACAAGGTCCTGAACAGTTATTGAAAAACTCAGACAACGATCAGCTAGTGAAACTGGTTTTGCTAAAGTTCAGTTTCAGGTGAAAAGGGTCACTCTCTCTGCAGTTCATTCAGAGTCAGAAAAACCCAAGTTAATATATGCACAAACTTAGAAGGCCAGGCCACTTGTTCGTTGGGCCTACTTCACAGGCCTACATGAGGGCAAGACTAAAATGGAGTCAGGTTTGAGAATTACAGAACCACAGAGGGGGAGCCACATACTAGCCTCCCAATATATATATTTTTTTTTACGTCCATGCCCCGGGGGATGGGGTGGGTGGGGGTCTACATGACTCCATCCCTCAGGGTAGGGGGTCGCCAGACAATAATTTGCCAAAGGAAAAGAGTTCATGCAGCACCCATACCGGAAAACATAAAAAATATTTAAAAAGACCAGCAAGTCGCCGGAGGCCTTGCCCCCTTTCTTCACCACTCTGCAAACATGCTTCCTGCTGGTTGGGGAATGAAGTCCCCTTTGGTCCAGAGGGTACTTAGGGGCCGACAAGCCCTCCTGTTATCTCCAGTAAGTCCCACGCAATGGGATTGCTGAGAGGTCTTCGGAGGCACAACCCCTTTCTCTTCCACTCTGCAAACTCGCCTCCTGGCGTACTGCTGGTTGGGGGTTAAAATCCTCTTGGATGCAGAGGGTCCTTGGGGGCCAACTACTCCTCCTGTTGCCTTCAGAATGTTCCACACAGCAGGATTGCACCTCCTGGTGCACTGATGGTTACAGGATTAAGTTCCCTTGGCTCTACAGGGTCCTTTGTGGCAACTACCCCTCCTTTTACCTCCAGTAAGTTCCACTGTGATATATCTGAGAGTTCTTCTGAGGCCATGCTCCTTTCTCCACCACTCTGCAAACATGCCTCCTGCTGTGATACTGGTTGGGGGATGAATTCCTCTTAGATGCTGAGGGACCTTGGGGGCCAAGAAGCCCTCCAGTTAGCTTCAATAAGACCCTTACAGCTGGATTCCTGAGAGCTTTTCAGAGGCCCTGCCCCCTTTCTCCACCACTCTGCAATTGTGACTACCAGTTAAAAAAAACTGAAAAAAACTGAAAAAAACAAAGATTACAGGGACATTATAGTTAGGGAATATAATTTAAAATCCCTTAGAAAGTCACTGAAAAACCAAATGTTACAGGGCATTCTAGATAGGCTCAGATTTCCCTCGTACAATACCAGTCAAATTCAGCAGTTCTAGTTACCTGAGCTATCTATAACGTAAGCCTCTGCAGTGGACTGCTTATGATCTCACATATTACATCATCTATGACCTGGTCAGTGACATCACTGATGACATCACAAAATGACATTCCTGATCTCATCCACAGAACCACTCACACACCCACTCATACCCTCATACAGCCTCTCATGCCCACTCACACACCCATGCACAGATCCGTACCATTACTCATATACCCACTCACTCTTCCACAGACACACTCACATACCCACTTGTGCCCGTACAGCCAACCAGCCAGACACTTGACCATACAGCAACTCACACATCCACTTATTTACCTACAGTCACTTACAAACCCACCCACTCACTCAACCATACAGGTTTTCAACACAGCCACTCACTCACCCATACAAGCACTCACACACCCATACAGCCAATTCAGACACTTACTCTCCAATAAATCCACTCATGCACCAACTCACTAAAGCAAACACCCACTCAAACAGCGACTCACTCACCCATACAGCCACTTACACACTGAGTCACTCATACAACCATTCAGACTCCCACTCGCTCACCCATAAGCCACTCACACACACACACACTTACTCACCATACAGCCACTCACACACAAAATACAGCCACTCACACAACCAAACACACAAGGAGACATAGTCACTAAGCCACTTGCATAATATATGTTAGAAGCAGTATCTCTCAGTAGTAGTTCACCTAGTATAGTAATTTAACTTTTGTAGTAGATTAGTATATATGTCTAACAATCATAAACTCTTCAAAAATACCTACAATCACTGGATTATGTCATCAGTGATGTAAAGGACCATGTCATGAGTGATGTAATATGTGAGATCATAAGCAATGCATTGTGGGGGCGTAAGTTATAGTTAGTTCATTTAACTATAACTGCTGAATTTCACTGGTTTTGTACGAGGGAAATCTGAGCCTGTCTATAAGGTTTAAATATGGAGAGAAATGTTACTTTTTATAGGCTGACAAAGGCTGTGGGTACAGCTTATTTTATTTTATTTATTTTTAGAGTTTTCTATAGCCCGAACTTGAACCGATTAGGTTATCAGAGCGCTTTACATAGCACCAGTTCCGTTACATGTTATCACAGCAGTTTACATAGAATCAGTTACGTTGCACATTTCAGGATCTTGAACCGATTAGGTTATCAAAGCGCTTTACATAGGACAGCCTTCGATGTCCAGTGCCCTCCTCCGCCGTGTAGCGGGGGACCTCTTCCAGCCCTCCGAAGTCGTCGAGCTGTCGGGACTAGGCTCCTGGAATTTCAGCTGCCCCTTTACAACTAGTTTGTTTGAAGTCATGACGGAAATCACAATCCCAGCAGCAACCAAGTGAGCTCTCTGTCTCCAAGTTTCTCTCCGCGCTTGGACTGGAAACACTCTAAGGGTCACATAGGGGTGGTAGAGAATACATAGGTCCACTGCAAACACTAGTGATAAGGGTCAATTACGTACACATAGGATATGACTGGCCAGACTCTAGAAGACGCATAGGGGTGGTATATGGTGTAAGGACTTCAGCGAATACCAAAGCTTAACATTATTGTAATCGGTCAAAGGTCTACTGCATACACTAATGATTAAAGTCATCTCTACACACATAGGGAGGGGATATGACTGGGTAAACTCCATGAGTCACATAGGCATGGTATATGGTGCTAGGTCTAAAGCAGATACCATTAACTAGAGTCACTACACAAGACAAAGCAGAGTTCCATAAGTGTGGATGCAGCCACAGCACAAAGGGAGGGTGGGAGAGATGCAAGGGCATGGAGAGAAGGGGAAGCACAACAGGGAGGAAACATTTGAGGGTCATCCACAGTGAGAAGGGCTAAGGCCAGGGGCATGGTAGGGGGCCAGAGCCCAGAGACACTGTCCGAGAACAGCAGCAAAGTGTCGGTCAGAACAGAGCAAAAGTCAAGAAGTCCAGCAGAGAAGGTGGGAGCCCAGGTGAGGGATGACGCCGGAGGCCAGCCGCAGGCACGTCGCCATCCTGGAGAGCCTGCAGCCATCCGGCTCGGTGGGCGTGAGAGAGCGCAAGGTGGCGAAGGTGCAGGTACGATCACGCGTTGTCCGTGAGGCGCTGCCACGGCAGCTGGTGGGCCGTGCGTGGATACAACCGCCCTGGAAGATGTGTGGCCTCCGGGAGACACGAGCAGCCCATTCAGCACCGGAGCCATTGGTGCCATGCTGCAGGGGGGGGAGGGGTGGGCGATCCAGGAGATCCAGCTCCTGCTGCAGGACCACGGGGCAAGACGGAAGTGGCAGAGGCCTCCAAAGCAACAGCGGGACGGGTGGCAGGCCCGACAGCCAGGAAGAGGGCCGCAGGAGAGGCAAGAGGCTGGGGGGAAGTTGGGGCGAGCCAGAAGAAGCGGCGATCGCCATCCGAGGGTCGCCGCCGGCCGCCATCTTGAAGTCAGGCAGGCGCTGGGAGGATTCCCTCGCTGTGGGACACCGCCGAGTTGGGGCTAGACGGAGCCACGTGTTCCTTAGATGCTAATGCCGTCTGTTATTAAAATTGAATTTCCTAAAGGATTGGAGTGCAGTCTTTTCTCTTGATGAGGAGGTAGGAGTATTTGGAGTTGTAAAGAGACATGTTTGGTATTCGCCTATAACTTCGCACCGCCGGCCTTCAGGATGCACGCCAGGAAAACCACAATCCCAAAATGTGATATATATATATATATATACTAATACAATAAAGATAGAGCCCAAACCTTTGAGGTGGGTAATCTCAGGAACCACAGCACCAATCACAACACCCAATACAGCGTTGGAAAGGGCAGTTGCAGCAGAAGGACATGGGCTATGCAGACGCCCACCATATACATTTAAAAGGTAAAAGAACCGTGCCAGCGAAGTAGTCCCTTGTGGGCGTGTCTGCGTTGTGCTGTGGGCGTGTGCTGGGGGCGTGACAAACGCTGGGGGCGTGTGGTACGTTCCGCCCTTCATGCCATGTCTCATATCGTGTGCTGGGGGCATGGGCTGGGGGCGTGGGCGTGTGCGGGCGCGGGATTACGGCAAAAAAAGCGAACGTTGTGCCCAGTATTTCATTGTTTTTTCTTCCCAGGTTCTGTACATTCCAGCTCCGGGTGTCCACCCTGCTACCTTTAAATACCCCAGTACCCCATAATCATAACCCACCCTTACTCCTTAAAATACCCCAACACCCTTAAACACTAACCCATCTTAACCCTATAAATATACCCTGTAACCCAAAACCCAAGCCTATCCCTAAACCCTAAAAATACCCCTGTACCCCAAAACCCAAACCTAGCCCTGAACCATATAAATACTCCTGTAGCTCAAAACCCAAACCTACCCAGAACCCTAAAAATACCCCTGCACCCCAAAACCCAAACCTAGCCCTGAACCCTAAAAATACCCCTGTACACCAAAACCCAAACCTACCCCTGAACCCTAAAATACTCCTGTACACCAAAACCCAAACCTAGCCATGAACCATAAAAATAACCCTGTACCCCAAACCCCAAACCTATGCCTGAACCTTAAAATACCCTGTACCCCAAAAGCCAATCCTAGCCCTGAACGCTAAAAATACCCCTATACCCAAACCTAGCCCTGAACCCTTAAAATACTCCTGTACCCCAAAACCCAAACCTACCCCTGAACCCTAAAAATACCGCTATACCCCAAAACCCCAACCTAGCCCTGAACCCTAAAAATAGTGCTGCACCCCAAAACCCATACCTATCCCTAAACCCTAAAACTACCCCTGTACCCCATAACCCAAAACTATATCTGAACCCTTAAAATACCCAAACACCCCAAAACATATACCTCAGTACCCCAAAACATATACCCCTATACCCATACTTACCTTATCCAAACATTTAAAAAAAAAACATGCTTTTACCATTCATGCATTTAAAACGAATTTCGTTGTAAATGTATGCGTGGTAAAAGCATATAAAATGTAATGCCATGCGTTATAATGGCATTGCGGAGTCATGGTACTTTCTTAATGAAAGTATGCGGAGTGATGGTATGCGGAAAGAAAGTTGCAGAATAATGGGTTTTTATCCTCCCCCGGTAAGTACATTGGTGGCACGACGGCCCACATCTCCAGCAACATACTCATATTTTTTTACCACCCATTTGAAAAATCCACAGGTCTCTCTCATTGATGGCCAGCACCGACATACACTTTAAGACACACCTCCCGCCACAAGTTCTAGAATTGCGAACTTTAGAGCTGGGGAGCTACGTTCGAATCTCTGCATCAGCTCAACATCCTGTGATTCCAGGCAAATCGCTTTGTCTCTCCGTGCCTACCACAAATGAATGTGTTCTTCTGTAATGTAAATTGTGCTCAGGCCATGTTGTCGAGTTCGCGCTATATAATATTGCAAGGAAAAATATAGTAGGTAAACTCGAGTTCACACACTACTGAATGCGCACTCTTAAGTGCATCAGCAGTGCCCAGTGAATCGGAGCGTTTCACAGGCCTGTCACAGATAAAAAATGCTATCAAAACAAAATCCTTCAAAACAATATACTACTGCCCGGCAGAAATTCATACCCGGACAACGTCGGGACGGGCTGCTAGTGAATATATTTGGTGAAAGTTATATATATATATATATTCACTGAAAAAACCATAGGTTTCACACCAGTTATAGTTAGGAATTAGCATTTAAAAAACCTATTAAATTCACTGAAAAAACCATAGGTTTCACACCAGTTATAGTTAGCTGGAAATTTTACTGATATAAAACCATTGAAATTCCCACGTTATAGTTAGATGGACTCACTATAACTTGCGCGTGCAATGCACTGCTGATGATGTCTTATTAAGCCAGTTAACCAATCAATTTTTAAAAACCATCCATTTAGACACTTATTTAAACATTTATTCTTCCATCAACTTTTACATATACATATATAAAATATATTTATTTTTCAGAAAGACACACATTCACTGGATGGTGTCATCAGTGATGTCATGAGTGATGTCACTGACCATGTCATGAGTGATGTAATATGTGATGTCATCAGCAGTGCATTGCACGCGCAAGTTATAGTGAGTCCATCTAACTATAACGTGGGAATTTCAATGGTTTTATATCAGTAAAATTTCCAGCTAACTATAACTGGTGTGAAACCTATGGTTTTTTCAGTGAATTTAATAGGTTTTTTAAATGCTAATTCCTAACTATAACTGGTGTGAAACCTATGGTTTTTTCAGTGAATTTCATAGGTTTTTTAAATGCTAATTCCTTTGTATATCGAGTTTCTAACCTTTTTTTTTTTTTTTACAATTTGCTGTTTTTTTTTAAGTATTCATTTTTTTAATATAATTTTTTTCTTTTGCGCTCTGGGTGCGCGCTCCGGGAAGCTTTCAGCTAAGCTCTCCGGTAAGCTTTTCCGAGAGCTCATCTGAAAGCGCACCCAGAGCGCAACTGTCGTTCGTGAAAAAAAATATGAATGAAAAGTTAATAATAATGCAAAACATTTCGTACCATACAAATAAAATTAGTTTTTTTTAATAAGGAAAATGATTATGCATTTCTATAAAAGATTGATGACGTCACTTCGGCGCGCAACGTAAGTGCCCTCGGAAGCGCCTACGTTCGCGGCGCATAAACGCACGCAAAAGCGCCTACGATCGCGCCACGTTTGCGCCCCGGAAGCGCCTACGATCGCGCTGCGTAAACGCACCGGAAGTGCTCCGGAGCGCGCAGCGTAAACGCGTCGGGTCATGTGACCCTAAAATAACACTTTTCATTGGTTGCTAACAGTTTTTTTTTACAATGAATGAAATCCCCACCCATTTCCTTCACTTCTTCTTTCACTTTTGTGACTGAAAGACCTGCCTTTTTTGCTGCTCCATATTCCTTGATTAAGCATGGCTGCCAGACAATCCAGCAGTGAAGATGACTCCAATGATTTCATTGATGAAGAGCCTCCTCAGCCGAAGGTCAAAGAACATTTCATCTGGAAATTTTTTAAGTTTCCAGCAGACCAGAAGAAGGTGAATGCACCAAAAGTAGAGTGCAGGATCTGCAAACAGGTCCTGTCACGGGGTAACCCCCCAAAAAAATACTCTTTTGGCAACTTCACCATGATTCGCCATGTGGAGAGGAGGCACCCCCAGAATTTTGCCCGGGAAAGTGTCAGGGCTCTGGCACAAGAGGTTCCCAGAGATGGGGCCTCTACATCAACAGGAGGAGCAACTTCTTCTGGAAGAGAACAATCACAGGAGCAGGTAGCAAACATTCAACCTGCATTTAACCATGGGGTCGTCAGATGCAGATACTGCAATCAACTCCTCACCTATGGGGAGCAAAGTGTCCTGCTCATGGTTCGGGCATTGGAGAACCATCGCTGCCCTTCCCACCCCTAATTTTTTTCTTTTCTTTTTGCTCCTGTTGAGCAGTTTCTATTCCCTGTTTTTGTTCCTGTTCAGTTAAAAGAAGAAAACCAAAAGTTCTTTTCAGAACTACCTCCAATTCTCATCAAAGAGCTATATTCTTAAAAAATGAAGAGTAAGTGAAATATAGTGCATTGATAATTGAAAGGAGAATGAGTAAGAAAGAACAGAAAGGTATGAGAGGTGAAAGGAAGTGAAGTAGGAGGAATGAAAGAAGGTGAGTGTTAGAAAAGAAAGTTATGACACAGTGAATAAACTGGAGGCCTCATTTCTGAAAAGTGACGCAGCGCTACGTGAAAACAGCGATGCGTCACTTTTCTGGACGCACTCCTTATGACATTCCAGATATGTCATATTTAATATATGACTAATCAATTCGCAAGGAGTTACAGATATGTCAGTATTTCTGACATATCTGTAAACACAAAAGTAACGCATTGCAGGAGTGCGTCACAAAAGTGACGCAACTCCAGTAATGTGTCCTTTCACATGGAAAAAGCACCATGTGAAAGGTTTGCTGTGAAGCAGGCGCAAGATTTTGGCGCAACAGCATCCTAAAAGTGACGCACTGCGTCATTATTACCAAGCTTTTTGCAAGGAACACCCCCTCTGCATGCATTATACCTGACACTATTTTTTAAAAAGTGACGCATCTAGGTACATGGGTCACTTTTTAAAACTCTGCGCCACATTGTATCTACATCAGGTATAATGTATGCAGAGGGGGCAATCCCTCGCAAAAAGCTTGGTAATAACGACGTACTGAAATCTATGAGATTTCTCTGCGTCACTTTTAGGATGCTGTTGCGTCAAAATCTTGCGCCTGCCTCGCGTCACTTTCATGTTTACAGATATGTGAGAAATACTGACGTATCTGTAACTCCTTGCAACATGATTCGTCATACATTAAATATGACACATCTGGAATGTCATAAGGACTGTGGACAGAAAAGTGACGCATCACACCAGCAGTGTAATAAAATGTGCCTCGTTGCACTATATTTAAAGGATGCAACAGCATCCTAAAAGTGACGCAGTGAAATCTCAAACATTTCACTGCGTCGCTATTACAAAGCTTTTTGTGGGGGAACACCCCCTCTGCATGCATTATACCTCACGCAGATATAATGTGGCGCTTGATTTTAAAAAGTGACCCATCTACCTAGATACGTCACTTTTTAAATATAACGCAACGAGGCACATTTTTTTACACCACTGGTGCGATGCGTCACTTTTCTGTGCGCACTCCTTATGACATTCCAAGTAACGCATTGCTGGAGTGCGTCACAAAAGTGACGCAACTCCAGTAATGTGTCCTTTCAAATGGGGAAAGCAGCATGTGAAAGGTCTTGCCTCAGTCTAACACCTGCTGTAAAGCAGGCACAAGATTTTGACGCAACAGCATCCTAAAACTGACGCAGTGAAATCTCAAAGATTTCACTGCGTCGCTATTACAAAGCTTTTTGCGGGAGAACACCCCCTCTGCATGCATTATACCTGACGCCATTTTTAAAAAGTGACGCATCTAGGTACATGGGTCACTTTTTAAAACTCTGCGCCACATTATATCTGCGTCAGGTATAATGTATGCAAAGGGGGCATTCCCCCGCAAAAAGCTTGGTAATAACGACGTACTGAAATCTATAAGATTTCTCTGCGTCACTTTTAGGATGCTGTTGCGTCAAAATCTTGCACCTGCCTCGCATCACTTTTATGTTTACAGATATGTCAGAAATACTGACGTATCTGTAACTCCTTGCAACATGATTCGTCATACATTAAATATGACACATCTGGAATGTCATAAGGAGTGCGCACAGAAAAGTGACGCATAACACCAGCAGTGTAATAAAATGTGCCTCGTTGCACTATATTTAAAAAGTGACGCATCTAGATAGATGCGTCACTTTTTAAATATTGCATAACAATGCGCATTTTTTTACACCGCTGGTGCGTCACAAAAATTGACGCACAGGAGGCGCAAAACTAACAGCGCAAGGCCTTCATAAATATGGTCCTGGATTTTCCCCGTGCTTCGCCGGTGCGCGTACCATGCGCTTCCCCCGCGCAAAACGAAAAAAAAATGTTAATGCCCTGCAGGACCCTATTTTAGTCCCTACATCAAACCTAGGGGGTCAGAGGGGGTCTACTCTTCCCCCTTATGGTCATTTGCCCCTTTTTTTTTCAAACCCCTTGTGTCTCGATTTTACCGAGACACAAGATGGCGGCCGCTCCAGACTGTTTAGAATGTTTACAGACACCCAAGAGCCAATCAGCTTTCTGCGCGCAAGTCGCGTGTCGCGCCTGGAGCGCACTCCGGTGCGCGCACCGGAGAGCGCCTATAGATATATATATTTTTTTGAACCTAAATTACTCAAAATCCACTGCAGCACATATCTTGAGACATAGCAAAGGCACATCGGGCTACCAGTCCCTACAATTTTGCCAAGTTTGGTGTAAATCCATTCAGCCGTTCGGGCTAAAAGTGAAATTGACCGCCCTATGGAAATTAACATGGGGAAAATGCGTTTTGGGACCCCCCTTTTATCTCGGCCCCCGCTTGACGTATCCCCCCCAAACTTTCAGGGAAGGACCGGAGCTCGACGAGGCCATTTTCAGGAAATTTTCAGGCAGATTCGTCAACCGGTGCCAAAGTTATTCCAAATAGAATTTTGAGATTTAACATTGAAAAAAATCCTAACTATAACTACCTACTGGCGACCGCCAGTAGGTAATATATATATATATATATATAAACTTTCACCAAATTCGTAGAAAAAGTGCAGCACTCAAGGACTCAAGGAGGGTTCTCAGTCAAGGAAGGGTTTATTGAGAGGGAAAAACGCACAGACGCGTTTCGGCGTAAGCCTTCGTCAGTGTGTCCAATCGTGACTCAGAAACAGCATGTTATTAGAGTTTCACGGCAATCATTGACAAAGACATAGGACAAAACCCACTGACATCAACATAGACGCCATCTTGGAATGATGTTGTTCTATACATTCATTTACATACTCATAGCAGTTAAACATCTGCTGATATGGTTTGTATGTATGTAGAGTGGATTAATATGATATTACACAATTCATAGTAGTTATGACAGAAATAGAGCCGTGGATCGGCTAGTGTCCTATATACATATTGTTTGTTCATAATTAAAACAATGTGCCTGTACTGAAACAATAATACATTGATAAATTGATAAATTAGACACTGTAGTGCTCCATAAGGTGATAATATACATAATAATCCTACCATTGCAATTCATTGAGATTAAGCAAAATCATTCAAAGTACAGTATAAGCTGAACTACACTGTTGTTAGAATAGCTAGCATATTTAATCAATACATTGTTTCTATATAATAGAAAAAATCCTATTTACTCAATCGCCTCGGTGAAGGATATTATCATGTATACCCAATTCTGTACAAATCACATCACAGCAGCAGAATTTGTGTCATGGTGTGTAAATATTCTACCATAACTTAATAGGATGTAAATAGGTATGGAACATTTACAAAAGAAAATCAAAACTACAGAACAGTCAGGCTAACTAAATATACTAGTGAGCAGCATAATGGAGGATTATTCGGTTAAAACAGACCGTCAAGAAAGGAACCACTACAGCTATTCATTTTGTGAGTATACATCTGACCCACAGCAGTTCCCATCTAATCTCTTTCTCAGATTTGACTCTAGGACTATGATGTTACAGGTCGATGAGTCGAGTATTGATGGGGTTACTTCCCTAGGTGAAATGCCATTTCCTCCCCACTGTTAAGACCTCCTGGATGTTTTGTAGAGAGGTTAATGATATATCTAGATTCCAACCTGCGTAATCTTCTTAAGCGATCGCCTCCTCTCGAATTCGATGAGACAATGTCCAACCCAAAGAATTGGAGTTTATTGCGATCTCTCCCATGTTGTTCATCAAAATGTCGTGCAACCGGATAGGCGGAATCCGCTTTTTCGATTGCACGTTGATGTTCCAGTACTCTGTTTGAGTTCCCTAATCGTGCTTCCGATGTAGCGTAGGCCACATGGGCAGAGCAGACAATACACTACAAACTGAGAGCTGCAGGTTATGAATTTCTTAATGGGGAGTGTTCTCCCTGTGTCAGGTATGTTGTACGACAGCACTCTCCTGCTGCCGATGAAGAACCGGGTTTTAGAACCCAGCGGCGCCAGGGATAACGCCCGATGTCTTCGGATTACCCTGCCTCGGCAAACAGAGACACGGGACACTTCTTGATGACGTCAAAGACCAAATTTATTGGCTGCAACCAGGAACAGAGGTCTACGAAGCACAACACGGGTGGTTCGCTAGAGGCTGCACAAATTCATGGAGCGGAGCATCATCTTTTATGCCAAAAATCACATTCCTGGCTACCATCAATTACATACAAACTGACCAATGGAGAAACGACATTTCAAACATATCGCATAACGATAATCCCACTTTCCGTTGTCCAGCCCACCAGAAATGACCAAGCAAAATTCAACATTCCTGTTCGATCAGGCCGGACAAACCCATCATAAAGGCCTCAACCCAAATCAGTGATTAAGCCATAAAGGAAGGGACAGAAGCAGATGAGAAGCAAGATAGAAGGGTATGTGCATGTACCATAAACTCAGCAATGTCCTGCTCTTTGATCTCTATCTGGCCACCTGTTTAACCAGGAACTGGCTCAGCGAGGTCAACCTCGGGCAAGGGAGTCAGTTCAGCCAGGTCACACAGGAGTCAGCTAAGGTGTGCGTGTCCCAAGGACTCGTTCGGCCATAGTCATCGGCCTATGTGAGGGCAACCACACAAAATGGCTGCCGCACAAAAAATGGAACCCGAGGGTTCAAACGAAATCCATGAATACGTAGTGTTCTCATTGATCGGTTATGACGAAAACACTTGTACATACCGCACTCGTCATTTGCGGTCCGCTGATACCAAAATCGTGTATATCCGACGACCTTCATTGAACGGGTTCGGAATCACAGATCCACAGACCCTTGGTACCGCAGTATCACAGAACCACAGACCCTCCTTTTGCCCTTACATAGGCAATAAACCCAAACCCATGTCAGTCTGAATCCAGGTCTATATTCATCAGATCATCAAGATGTTGCTGTAGCATCATCCTAGTACTTAGCAACTCTCTCTAGACAGGTCTCCTCGCACACGAAGTAGCACAGAGGCCACATATAGCAGGAGCACACTGTACACAGAGACAGAACAGGAAAAGGATAGCTAAGACCATCCCAATGACCATCAGAATCTTCCATCCCTACGTAGATAACAATCCCCAAAACCATCCCATCAACGACCAATCTCCCTCGTCTATATGTACAGACTCGGAGATCTTATGTAGCTTAGAAATGGCCTTGAAAACTGTAGGAACGTTGTCTGGAATGCAAACGCAGCAGCTCGATTGAATCAATTTACACACCCCACCTCTATCTGCAAGTATGACATCAAGAGCAACTCTGTTCTGAAGTGTCATAAGTCAATCCGACTGGAGCTCAGCAGTCACGTTACTAAGGGCACCGGCAGTTTCGACTATGGTGGACTCAACCACTCTCATCAACTGGCGAATGTTCCTGCTGTTGGCCATAGGTCCCCAGAACGGCAGAAAACACTTAAAGAAATCTCCCAATTCTTGCCCTGCGGTATCTTCCTTACTGAAGACACCTCTAGTAACTCTCGTCTTATGGTAATCTGCCGCAGCTGTAAAAGTGGGAGGCAACAGGAAAGAAACAAAACATGTGCCCGAAAAGTCAGGGGGCAACCATGTGTATGCTTTGTCGTAACAGATGAAATAGGTACCCTTAGCTGCTAAGAACGCTGGGGAAGTCTGAGACGCAAATACATATGTCTCTGTGCAGACACTCTTCCCTAACTGAGCTCTCTGATTCTTGCCATTACCTTGCAGACAATAATGACCCTGATGGGGCACTATCCAAATCGGTGGAGAACTTTTCGCTCGCTGGTTAACACTCAGACTAACTCCATATCCAGTAACGTTCCAACCAATCTATGCTTGTGTCTCATCTCTCGGGATAGTCTCATAGGAACTAATTCCTCTAATCATGTCGACTATGCCCTTGACCGAAGCACTAGTCTTCGGACTATCTTTCACGGAACGTTGGGGATAGACTCCATGAGCATAAATTAACATCGTTCTATATGCCCAAATCAAACCATTGTAGCTGATAGGCAAAACCAGGTAATGGATACCTTTATCGGTCGTATGGGGCATAAGGCCACAAACAGTTTGTCGTGTTCATTACTAGCTGGTGTTGGTGCAGAAGTTGAACAAAAGAACTGTTAGCAAATTCCAGTCTTCTAATGATTTCATGTTCGGGCAGAGGGTGAAAAGAATGTGAAGAAATAGTAGGAGGAGGTGTAGGTTGCGTAGTGGGCATGAACGTCACTCGAAAAGAGAATGTCACATATCCAATTAAAAACATCATTAAGCTAAGCAACATAAACAAACACAATATTAAAAATCTTTTCCGGCTCATCAATTTACAAATTCTGCTCTTATAGCTTATTCTTTCGACAGGTCTCTCCATCTCGAAAAACTCCATCCTCTCTAATTGCTGCTCGCAGTGGTAGGGTGTTCTATGCTAATGAATGCTTCTGTCAGCCCAGGGCAACTCCCTTAGACCAACCAGAACCGTCGACCTAACGTCTTCGGCTTGCACTCCAAAGACTTCGGCAACCGCGACCCTACAGCTGAACCCGGATGGCGGTTCGAAAAACAAAAATCAAAGTAGTTCCTCGGAGGAGAGTTAACCTGCAAAAAATCAGAAAAAGAAAACTTTATATTTTTATTTGTCCCACGACTCTCGATCGGAAATTATAACGCTCTTTGCCAGGCAATGTTTGTTCCCGGAATTAGAGCTCAGGTTCAACAGTGTTCAAACGGTTCAACGGAGGCACAGCTTCTTGAAGAAGATCATCACTTTCTTTCTCAGTGTTCGTTCCAATCAAACGGGCATCGCTGAATGGCAGAAAACGAGGCACGGTCTCAGTCTCAGAATCAGAAAGTCCTTTCTGGACCCACCGGTCGTACGGCAGAGGTAAAGGAGCCCTCTTACAATGTACACCGTGGATCCAGTTCTTTTTACCGTGCACTCGTACTGCAGAACGGGTAGATAACAACACCAGGTAAGGTCCGGTCCAGCTCGTTCTTGGTTCGCTGAAAATTCTTCACGAGCAACCACGCGCCAGGTTCAAAGGCGTGCCCTGGATCTTCAGAAGCCTGTGGTAACGAATCGTGAACCTGTTGATGCAAAACACGCAATTTAGCCGACAATTCGTACAGGTAGTCAAGCAACACAGGATATTCTATTTCACTAAATTTTGTCGGCCTCGGCACTCCCCAAATGTTTGCCGGGCGGCCAAAAACTACTTCGTATGGACTCAAACCCATTCGTGAATGCACAGTCATTCTAGTGGACAAAAGGGCTAGAGGCAAGGCATCTGGCCATTGTATACCAGAGCTCGCTTGAATTTTGGCTAACTTCAATTTTAGAGTGCCATTATAGCACTCGACTAAACCAGCTGATTGGGGGTGATTTGCAGCGTGGAACTTCTGCCGAATACCTAACCCATCACATACTCTCTTCATCACTTGACCCACAAATTCACTCCCATTGTCACTCTAGATCATTCTCAGCAAACCATACCTAGGGAAGAATTCCTTAATAAGGGCTTTCGCTGTGGACAAGGCAGTGTTGTCCTTCAAAGGGTAGGCTTCCACCCATCTAGAAAAAGAGCAAACAACCACTAACACATACTTTAGGTTGTTGCACCTCTCCATGTGGATGAAATCTAGCTGCAAAGCCTCAAATGGATACGTTGGAGGAGCAAAATGACCATCTGGAGTTGGAATTCCCTTACCAGGATTGTACATGAAACACACCATACAGTTCTTAACCAGATTCTCTGCACACTTAGGAATTCCAGCATTCTGCCAAACCGGAGCCAACAACTTACAAATCCCTTTCACGCTGATATGAGCCAATCCATGAGCCATTGTAACCACTGGAAGCACATACCCATCGGGTAACAACCACCTCTGATGCTCTGACAAATCAATCCAACAACCATTTGAATCCAATTTATCCTTACTCTCTCTCCTTTCATTCAACTCTTTTTCTGTAGCTTCAGCTTGGATGGATTTCACACTCTCAATCGTATCTTCACACATACTTCCATCTGGAACCCATCTCGCCGGACCTGCAACATACATTCGACTCATCACATTTCTTGCAGTTTCTTTCGCGACTGCATCTGCAAAAGCATTACCACGACCAACATCATCCGTAACTTTCTTATGCGCACTGCATTTCACAATCGCTACTTGCAATGGCAAAGTAAGAGATTCAAGAAGTTCATTCACCAACTGACCATGCTGGATCTTGGTCCCATGCGAAGTCAGGAACCCACGCTCTCTCCACAAACGTCCAAAACTATGAGCCACACCAAATGCATACTGGCTGTCAGTATACACAGTCACTCGTTTTCCTTTCGCCAACACACACGATCTCGTTAATGCAATCAACTCTGCTGCTTGCGCTGAATTATGTGGGATACTTGCAGCTTCAACAATCGTATGCAAAGTCGTAACAGCATATGCCGCATTCGTATCACCATTCGGAAGCTTGAAGCACGAACCATCAACCCATAAGGTATCATCACACTCTGGAAGAGGAGTATCCCTAAGGTCTATCCTCCCTTTCATTTCTTCCTCAGTCCTAAGGAAACAATCATGCTGTTCGGTATCGTCTATCTCAGTTGAAATCGGCAACAACGTAGCTGGATTCAACGTGTTGCATCTCTTTATATGCACATGACTCGCTAACAAGGTCAATTCATAACCTGACAACTGAGCACTAGTTAAGTACTGTGTCTTAGTACGATTCAACAAGGTATCCACTGCATGTGGAACCATCACAATCAGTGTATTGTCCATTACCAAACCAGCAGACTGTGGAATCGAAACAGCTGCTGCTGCTGTAGCTCTCAAACAACTCGGCAATGCTCTAGCTACCGGATCTAAAGTTGACGAAAAATAAGCACATGGACGCTGCTTATCGCCAAATTGTTGAGTCAAAACTGACAATGCACATCCCTCTATCTCGTGGACATACAATGTGAAAGGCTTACTGTAGTCTGGGGTACCCAACACAGGAGCCGAACACTACGCATCACGTAATTCTGAAAAGCTCTTCTGACATTCGTCAGTCCAAGGAATAGGATTTGGAGTATCCTTAACAGTAAGAGCTATCAAAGGTTTCGCAAGCAATGAAAAATTAGGGATCCACTGTCTACAGTACGGCGTAATACCTAGGAAAGCACGTACTTCTCTCTGTGTCGTAGGCACACTCATTTTCGCAATCACTTGAATTCTTTCTGGGGTCAGTTTCCTTCCCTCCTTCGATAAGAGGTGACCTAAGTAGGTAACTTCTTGTCGCCAGTATTGCAACTTCGAAAGAGAAACCTTATGATGGAAATCCGACAAATGACGTAACAACGACAAAGTAGCCTCTCTACAAATCTCTTCATTGTCAGCAGCAACTAACAGATCGTCAAAGTACTGAATAAGAGCAGCACCATCAGGTAAAACCAACAAATCAAGTTGCGTCTTCAAAGCTTGGCTATAGATCGATGGACTCTCACAATAGCCTTGAGGAGCGCGCTTAAACCGGAAGCTTCGTCCTCCTAAAGAGAATCCAAAGATATCTCTACTTTCCACGGCAATCGGGATGCTGAAGAAAGCATTCTTCAAGTCAATCACCGAAAACCACGTGGCTGTAGCCGGAATCAAAGTCAGTAAAGCGGTGATATCAGGTACAACAGAAAATTGCGGAACAACGATCTTATTCACTTCGCGAAGATCAATCACGAACCTATATACAGGAGGCTGTGAAGAATCAGTTCTCTTCAGAACCGGCAAAACCGGACTATTGCACACATTACCTCTCGTTTCCTCAATCACACCTTTCTCAATCAGATCATAGATGATCGCTAAAAGTGCTCTTTCACCATCAGTGTAGGTGTGATATTGAGGAATACGTGGCAATCTAGCATTCGCTTTCAACGTCACAACATATGGCGGAATCTCTAGGAGACCCACATCGTTCGGACCAGTAGCCCAAAGAGAATCAGGGAGAGAAGACAATTCAGGTGGAAGTCTATCTTTGGATAAGTACATCGGAGGGATCACTCTCTTACCCAATGTAAGATGTACTCCTGAAGGAGAACAATATAGCGTTGCATACAATCTCTTTAACAAGTCCAATCCCAACAAGTTCTCACCACAACCAGTCGTCAGAATGAGGGGTGCTTCAAATTCACAAGGTCCAACAGAAATAGACAACGGACTAGAAATCGGATTCGTAACCGAGGCGCCAGAAAAACCTACTGAAACATTCTTTAAGCCAGACAAAGGTGCGCCAGGGAGTTTAGAGTGCATGATAGAACTCTTCGCAGCACCAGTATCCAACAGAAAAGGCTCTGACACACCTGATGCAATCACTTCAACATAGGGTCCACTCTGATCTATTGGAACTGAAACAACTCCCTTTCTTTGTCTATGGCGGTCCTAGCCATCATTACCATCCATATCCTCACCTTCGACATAGTAATCATCCGCATAGTACTGTGCCATCCTACCAGACGCACCATTCTGCTGATCAAAGCTATTCATGGAATTCTGTGGAGGCAAAGAACGCGCATTTTGACCACGACCTCTACCTCTAGGAGCTTGTTGAACACCTCGACCTCTCACACCAGAAGCACCATTCGTGCACTGTAACAGAACCGGACAACTACTCTTGAAATGACCCTCTTCTTTACAATACGCACACTGATTAGGACCTACGGGAAAACGCTGTTGAGAAGACTCGAACCTCTGCGAGTTTCTCTGATATTGCTGAGGTTGCTGATAATCGCGCTGATTATTACGAGGCGGATAAGCTTGCTGTAGAAGAACTTTAGTCTTCAATTCCTTAGTCTTCTTATCCGCTTTCTCTATCTCATCCTTGTTCCTATTCTCATAGTACTGGGCAGTAGCCAAAATCTGCGCTGACGTAGAAACAGCCCAAGCACTCTCAGAATCCTTCAACCTCAACCTATTGCATAATTCTGGAAGCAAATTATGAGCAAATTTGTCAACAAAAAACCGTTGACCACCTTCGGTACTCATATCCTGACCACTGTGGTCTACAAATGTCTCTTCAAACCTAGTGAAAAAGTTGGACACAGTTTCGTCTTTCTTCTGCTTGCATGCAGACAACATGTCCCAATTAACACGCAAAACGGGCATCAAAGTCTTCATATAATCAATTATTCTACCAGGGAGTTCAGCAATTATATCTTCAGGCTTAGTGCCACCTACTTGTCTATCATCTGCAGCTCTAAGATTATTCCATGTATCACCTAATTCCTGCGCATGATCCGAATTACGAATCTTTCCCCAAATAGGCTGTGGAACAACATTCCCAAACAATATGTCTATATCACTATATCAGCTAGATTCATAATACATGAATCCGCAGTTTGAGATAGCTCCTTATAGTACCCTGCTGGATTTTTACGTGGATCAGGCAAAGTCTGCTTAAGAGCTAAAACTTCAGCCCGCTTCCAAGGAACATGTACCCAAACTCGCTGGAAGTGTGGCGGAATAGCTGGATTAGCAGTGGTATCACCAGGTCTCCAAACTGGGGGAACCTCGCGCATCGGATATTGACGTGCCTTCCTCCTAACCGACGGATCAGGCTCAAACAGTCGCTGAGAAGGACATTCACTCCTAAACGACAACAACGTCACAACTGCTTTCTCAACTCCAAGACCCACAACAGTTCCTTTCGCACATTCAGAACGTATACGGTACAACTTAGGCGGAGTTTGTCCTACTTCACTATCTTCCCATTGTTCACGAAGAAAAGAACACATCATATCAAAAACATATCTTTGTTTTGGTGCTTCCCATTGATGGAAAACATCCATAACACCCTCAAGATCATAGTGCGAAGGATACGTAACCCATTTACACGCTAAGTGATCTAACACAGTCCGTTCATTAGGATCAGGCAATTGGCTACGCAATTGCTTACGCTCTACAACAGGAGACATACCCAAAGAACCCAACAGAGGAGAAAAGAGACCAGCAACAGCATCGGTCATTCTCTGTCGAGCAGAAGGAGAAGTTGACAAAAGAACAGGAGACGGAGTAGAATGAGAGGAAACCAAAGTCGGAACAGTAACAGAAGGAGTAAACGAAACAGGCGTAGGGGTAGCAGACGAAAGAGGTAGCAAAGTTGGCGGCCCTTGAGAAGGCTGCACCAAAGGAATAGGAGCCAACGGAAGAGGAGCTGGCTGTTGAGGAATCACAGGTGGCAAAGCAACCGGCGGTTGCGCAACTACAACTTGTGGCGGTGCCGTAGCATTCTGCGCATAAGGGGGTGGCGAACTCAATAGATGCGACATTAAAGGATATTTCACAAGATCTTTCTTTTCTTCTTGTTGATGAGGTGGCAAAGCTGGGTAGCACTTATCTACCACTAGTTTACGCTGCCTAAGCATCTGTTCGCTTTCTTGTTCTTCTTCATTATCCCTAAACTGTATAGCAGCTTGCACCATTGACATATCTCGTTCTCGTTTATTTTTCTTCGCTAACTTAATTTCTTTCTGTTTGGCTTCCTTTCGCCATATGCGGAAAGAGTCAAACATCGCCGGCCGGGCTTTCTTCTTGAACAGTTTAACTTCGAGATTGTCTAAAATCTCTGTTTCAAAGCTACCATAACGGGGCCACTGTAGGACACCGTCTTTCCTGGTATATTTAACCCATATTTCATTATACGCAATGGGGCCCACTCCATGTTTTACGTAGAGCTCATAGGTCGGAGTTCCAATCGGAGGAACCGGACACGAATCCTCCAATCGGGAATCCCTAGTACAACCAAAACCAAATATCTTTCCAAGTCTGCTAAGACCAGGCATCTTCGGTCACTAGTCTAGCTTCAAACTTCAAGGGAAATCTCAAAATGATAGTCTCGTGAATACACGAGTGCCTCGGCTTTGGGGCCTGCAGGTACCAAATCAAAGCGATCCCGAAGGATACCCAAACAAAACTAAGGACTGGTAGACGCTCCACTCATACTTAACTGAAATGTCGATGGCGTCACCAGAAGACCCGTCTATAGCTTCGCTCTACAAATCGTCTAATGGCTCCAAGACAGGGCGACAGTCAGGGCAGCAGTCCTTCGTAGCCGTCGGAAAGCGGGGAACCTAGCAGCAAAGACTTTCGGACCACGACGACATACAGGGGTCAATGAAGTGGCAGGCCTTCCTCCAGAATTTCCACACGAAGCTCCTCACGATCTTCGGGCTTGGACCGGTACCGCTGAAGTCGCCCTACGTTGGGCGCCAACTGAAGAACCGGGTTTTGGAACCCAGCGGCGCCAGGGATAACGCCCGATGTCTTCGGATTCCCCTGCCTCGGCAAACAGAGACACGGGACACTACTTGATGGCGTCAAAGACCAAATTTATTGGCTGCAACCAGGAACAGAGGTCTACTAAGCACAACACGGGTGGTTCGCTAGAGACTGCACAAATTCATGGAGCGGAGCATCGTCTTTTATGCCAAAAATCACATTCCTGGCTAGCATCAATTACATACAAACTGACCAATGGAGAAACGACATTTCAAACATATCGCATAATGACAATCCCACTTTCCGTTTTCCAGCCCACCAGAAATGACCAAGCAAAATTCAACATTCCTGTTCGCTCAGGCCGGACAAACCCATCATAAAGACCTCAACCCAAATCAGTGATTAAGCCATAAAGGAAGGGACAGAAGCAGATGAGAAGCAAGATAGAAGGGTGTGTGCATGTACCATAAACTAAGCAATGTCCTGCTCTTTGATCTCTATCTGACCAGCTGTTTAACCAGGAACTGGCTCAGCGAGGTCAGCCTCGGGCAAGGGAGTCAGTTCGGCCAGGTCACACAAGAGTCATCTAAGGTGTACGTGTCCCAAGGACTCGTTCGGCCATAGTCATCGGCCTATGTGAGGGCAACCACACAAAATGGCTGCCACACAAAAAATGGAACCCGAGGGTTCAAACGAAATCCATGAATACGTAGTGTTCTCATTGATCGGTTATGACGAAAACACTCGTAAATACCGCACTCGTCATTTGCGGTCCGTTGATACCAAAATCGTCTATATCCGACGACCTTCATTGAACGGGTTTGGAATCACAGAACCACAGACCCTTGGTACCGCAGTATCACAGAACCACACCGACGCAGGCTTTACACCGTCCACAGGGAAAGAAACCTTTCATCTGTTTTAGGGTGTTAGTTGTTGATATATGTTTCTCAAGATGACTGGAAACCAATATATCCCCCAGTGATCTTGCTCTACTGAATGTTAACAGGGGATGGGCTGGTAAATCCTCCTTGAGTATGCTGTCTGTTTGTAATATATGCCAGTTCTTATTAATCATCGCTCTCGGGTCATTGGCACCTGACGAATAAGGGGTAATCAATCGAAATTGCCCTTCACTGCCAGCACCCGTTTTGACTCGGCCAACACCTTAATTTCTTGTGGTTAATAGTGTCGCCCTCTGTATCCCTCTAACCTTCTTCAAGGTTTTATTGAGCAGTTTCTCCCCATATCCTCTGATAGAAAAGCGTGCCAAACACTCCGGGGCAGCCGCCTTGAAGTCTGAATCCTTGGAACAATTCCTCCGGAGCCTCAGAAGTTCTCCGTAAGGAATGCTCTTTATGAGCTGGGGAGGATGACTGCTGCTGGCAAAGAGTGTAGAATTGCCAGCAGTTTCTTTACTATAAAGGGCAGTATGCAGCTGGTCCCCCTCAACAAACACCTTCAGATCCAAATAGTCCGCTGCCACCGGACTAATCGAACCTGAGAAATGCAGATTTAGGTCATTGGTGTTAAGTACCCTGATATATTCTTCTGCTGTGCTTGTGTCACCGTCCCATACGATAAATAGATCGTCTATGTAACGATGCCAGCATACTACCTCCCCTGTTTCTTGTCCAACTGTACAGCTCCTCGGCACCCGCTCCTCCCACCAGCCAACGAACAAGTTTGCATAGCTGGGAGCAAAGCAGGTGCCCATCGCCGTGCCAGACCTTTGGATGTATAATTGGTCCTCAAAAAGAAAGATGTTGTGTGTTAGACAGAATTCCATGAATTCAACAATCATTTCATTGTGTTTGGCAAATCTCATCTGACGCTGTTCTAGGGAATATCTGACTGCCTCCAGGCCATGCCCGTGTTCTATGCTAGTATATAAGCTGGTAATGTCCAGCACCATCAACAGATATCGTGGGCTCCATACTAGTTCCTGTATTTTGATTAAAAAATCGTTGGTGTCTTGTACGTATGATTCTAATTTTACCACCAAAGGGAACAGAATATTGTCCACGAATCGTGACATGTTCTCTGTCAAGCTGCCAATGGAAGAAATTATAGGGCGGCCAGGGGGACAGTCAATGTTTTTATGTAGCTTGGGGAGATGATAGAAGGTGGGTATCATCGGGTTGCTGTTCCTTAGGAAGAGATGCTCGTCTTTTCCCAGCATCTGAAGGCTGTACCACTTATGGATCAATTTCTCATATTCTGTGATACTTTGTTGGTATATAGCAGTTGTACATTTCATGTAGAATTTTTCATCTGCGAGTTGCCTCAGTGCTTCTTTTTTGTATTGTTCTCTACCCATTATGACCACATTCCCCCACTTGTCGGAGGGCTTGATCACAAGGGTTTTATCATTCGTCAGGTTCATCAATGCCATTCGCTGGCAGTCCGTGATGTTATGCTTTGCATCAGAATGGTCCGCTTTCTTGTATTGCAGGAGATCTCTCTTCATGGCTTCAGTGAAAACATCCACAGCGTCCCAGGGTGATTGTGGCACAAACGTTGAGGTAGGTTTATTCCTACTCTCATCCCTCTCTTGCTCTATTCCTTGTAGGATTGCACGTTGTACTGTATTCAAATGACTAATGTCATGTTGCTGTTCTAATTGCAAATCTTCAAGGGCTTCGATAGCTGGTAAGTCTATACTGCTTAGGGTGTCTGTTGCTGTCATTCTCACTCCCTTTTTATCACGTTCTTTCAAATGGGGACGTAGTTTGAAATGTTTGTGGAGTTTAAGCTTCCTAGTAAAGCGGAATAAATCAATTCTGGTTTGCGTGTACTCCAGCTCTTTGGTTGGACAAAACGTGAAGCCAAGGCTTAGTACTTCTTTTTCCACATCGGTCAACTCCTTGTCAGTCAAGTTGATCACTGTTAGGTTGGCCGAGGGTCCAGGGCCTTCCTCACCACCTACTGTTGTTTCTTGTTCATGTTGTGGTTGGACCAGCGGGAGGTTCTTGCACTTCCTCTGCCTCCTCTTCCGGCCGCCTGCCCTCCTCGTCCTCCTTGTCCTCCTGATCCCCCTGTGATTGCATCTGCATCCGGCGGTTTGTTCTTCCTGTCGCGCAGCCAGGATTTTCGGATGACCTTGAATTCCTCCTGAAAAGGGGTTCTTTTGGGTCTTGCACCTTGTGTGGTGTGTGCGGTATGTTGCTTTCCTGAACCGCCTGGCACTGGTTGCTCGTCCCCGGATTCATTTTTGGTGATATCGGATTCTGAGGTAATAGTTTCTGGTGTGGTACTGGTGCCATTGCTAGCCCCTGTCCCCTTTTGGAGAGCCTTACGCGGAGCATCGTATTTTTTAGCATAAGTAAGTACCCGACCAGTCAGGTAATCATTGGCATTGCGCTCGTATTTCTCTTGTTTGCACATCCAAATCTTCTGCGCATATTTAATGAGCCTTGCCTTCATTTGATCCCTCATCTGTGATATCAATGTCTTTTGCCCCGGATCAGTCTCCTTTTCCAGTTCTTCCTCAATTTGTTTGATTTCAGTCATCGCCTTCTCCCTGTCACTCCAGGCGTACTTGACTAGAATCTTGAGGGTGCCTTCACAATAGGATGCTGTGTGCTCGAACCAATCAGTTAGAAGCTGAGGATCTGGGTGTTCATAAGAGGGCACAGAATGGACCCTTAAGCCTCGTGGGACTCTCTGCTCCTCCACATAGTTCGTTAAGCTCGTGGCTTCTCACCACTTACGCACTTCACGTTCATGGAGCCTCTCCAGCTTTGTGAGCGTCTCCTTTAGCTTGTTGTTCTGTGGTGCTGCTGTTGGTGTGACTGCTACTTCAGAGGCAGTCGTTCGCCGTCTGAACATATCTTTGGCTGCAGTGTTACGTTCATTATCAGTAAACATGCTGTTCCTTTGAAAGTTGCACTGTTTTTATTGCGACTCGCAGTGCGGTTCCCTTTGCTTCCTCGTACTCGTCCCCCTCCTTTGTCATTCTATCGCTATAGCCCGCTGTTTGTTACATACATATGTAAATGGAGGCTCACCGGAAAGGACGTCTCCTGTCAGGGGCTCCAAAAAACTCCAGCGCTTTCTCTTCAGTGTAGTCGAATCCGGATGAGTTGAATCTCTGCCTCAGCGGTCGCGATGGTGCGCAGTGTGACTCCAATCGGAAAACGCTCCACTCCCGCGTAAAACTGCTCACTCCCGAACGGGTGCTGCTTGCGGCTCGCGGGACGCCGCATTACATTGCGCTCGAACTTTCACCAAATTCGTAGAAAAAGTGCAGCACTCAAGGAGGGTTCTCAGTCAAGGAAGGGTTTATATCATTTGAGATGTCATCAATGATGTCATTTGAGATGTCATCAGTGATGTCATCTGTGATGTCACTGAACATGTCATGAATGATGTAATATGTGACATCATCAGCAGTGGATTGCGGGCGCGCAAGTTATAGTGAGTCAAACTTACTATAACGTGGGAATTTCAATGGTTTTGTATGAGTAAAATGTCCAGCTAACTATAACTGGTGTCAAACCTATGGTTTTTTCAGTGAATTTCAAAGGTTTTTTAAATGCTAAATCCTAACTATAACGAGTGTTAAACCTATGGTTTTTTCAGTGAATTTCAAAGGATTTTTTAAAAGCCAAATCCTTACTATAACGAGTTTGTAACCTACGATTTTTAAAGTGAATTATTATTTTTTTTTAATAGTTGTTTTTTATAATTATTAATTAAAATATTTTTTATAAAATTGTTTTTATTTTTTTCTAAAAGAAATTTTTCAATGCATTTTTCCTGTTTTTTTTTTTACCATTTTACCTCGGAGCGCTCTGGGTGCGCGCACCGGTAAACGCACCCGTACACGTAGCGAGAGCGCTATTCCCGCGTGTGAAAAAAATATGATGTATTTAAAGTAAATAATAATGCAAGACATTTAGTGGCATACTCATAAAAGTACTAATTTTCATTTTTAATAACCGAATTTCACCTTTAAACGCATTTCCGAAAATCTAACAAAGAGTCATTCAGGCGCGCCGCGTAAGCGCCCCCGGAAGCGCCTGCGTACGTGCCGCGTAAGCGCCCCCGGAAGCGCCTACGTACATGCCACGGAAGCGCCCGCGGAAGCGCTCCGGAGCGTGTAGCGTAAGCACGTCAAGTCATGTGACCTTAAAATAACACTTTTCATTGGTTGTTAACAGTTTTTTTTACAACTAATGAAAACCCCACCCATTTCCTTCACTACCTCTTTCACTTTGGAGAGAACAAGACCTATTCCTTTCTTCTCTTCAATTGTTTGCAAAGAATGGCTGCAAGACCACCAAGCAGCAGTGATGACTCTGATGACTTCCTCCAGGAAGAACCTCCTCAGCCAAAAGTGAAGCAGCACTTCATCTGGAAGTTTTTTAGCATTCCAGAAGGGGAGAAGAAGGTGAATGCTCCTAAAGTGGAATGTAAGATCTGCAACACTATTCTGCCTCGTGGTGACCCCAGGAAAAAATACAGCTTTGGGAACTCCACAATGATCCGGCATGTCCAAAGAAGGCACCCCCAAAACTATGCCCGGGAGAGTGTCAGGGACCTGGCACGGAATGCACCTGGAGATTGTGCCTCGACTTCCACCGGAGGAGCAACATCATCGGGGAGAGGAAGAGCAGTCGAGCTGATACCAAATATTCAGCCCGTTTTTAATAACATTACCATTAGGTGTAAGCACTGTGACGAACTCCTTTGTTATGGAGAACAGAGTATCCGACTAATTGTTCGAAAAAGAGAAGAACATCGCTGCCCTCCCCAGCCCTAATTTCCCCCCTTTTTTTTGCTCCTGTTGAGCAGTTTGGCATTCCCTAGTTTTTTTTGTTCTAAAAAAAAAACACAAAAAAATTAAAAATGTTCGGAAAAAGTTAAAAAAAAAAAAACTAAAAAAGAAGAAAAAAACCCAGTTATTTTTAGAACTACCTCCAATTCTCCAAAAAGAGCTATATTTGTTATATATTGTAAAGGAGTGAGTGAAGTGGTGAGCTCAGGGTGCGCGTACCGGTGAGCGTACATGAGAACGCACCCAGCGCTTACCCCGCGAAAATTGCAACCAAAAAAAAGGTTTTTAACCCTTCAGGGTCCTTCTAGGCCCCCCTCAGAAAACCTAGGGGGTCAGGGGGTGGGTACCCTGCCCCCTTTTAATCATTTCCCCCTTTATATTTTCACCTCTTGTGTCTTGATTCTACCGAGACACAAGATGGCGGACTCCTACCGGTGAGCGCTCGGAGCGCGCCTATAGATATATATGTGTTTTTGAAGTTAATTTTCAGAAAAAAACACTGGAGAAAATTTCACCAAATATAGCAAAGGCACATCTGCCTACCAGTCCCTACAAGTTTGACGTAATTCCGTTCAGCGGTTCAGGCTGTAGCCTTGTCAATTCGTCCTATGGAAATTTACATGGGTAAAACACGTTTTGGGACCCCCCCTTTTTTCTCAGCCCCCACTTCACGAATCCCCCCGAAACTTTCAGGGAAGGAGCGGAGCGGAGCTGGCCTAAATTTTGGAAAATTACACGCAAATTCCTCAACCGGCTCCAAAGTTATTCCCAATAGAATGTTTAGTTTTTTTTAATCGCGGGGTCCGCGCACGGTGCGGTGCGCGCACCCCGCGATTTTTCATTTTTTTTTTCAGAAAAAAAAAATTGGGGGGGGGGACTGGGGGGTCCTTGTGGGACTCCCTGAGCAGGCCTACGGGGTCAGGGTGCTTCTACCCTGCCCCCTTTGTGTGTTTTGCACCTTTGTTTCACTGCTTTCTTGTGCCTTGGTTCTACCGAGTGACAAGATGGCTGCCAACACTTCCTGGTTTGGAGGGTTGACAGACAGTGGCAGCCAATCAGCATGCCTTTCACAGAAAGCGTATATGTATAAGAACAACAGGAGAGAACCCATAAACCTCGTTGGGATGGGTGTGTTGTGTAAGCAAAAACAATTCCCAACAGGTATCATGAAAAGACAGTTTCAATAATGTATGCAATATGCATTACACAAAGGAAGAAACCAAGGAGTCATTTGAGTTTTTTTGAAAAAAGGCAGTATTATTCACCAAGAGACAGAAGGGAATGGTCTTTCACATGGCAATACAGTTAAAACAGCACTGTACAGAGCAGATCATGTGACAACCCAGTGGCACTTGGTGCAAGGTGCTATATATAATTAGTGATGGTGAAGGTGCAAGTGCTAAAGTGAACAGCGTGATTGACGCATGGAATGAAATATTTACATCAAACAATAGCTCCACAAAACAAGTTGTAATCACTTTAAATTAAGATTTGTCAAAATTTGAACAGGAGCACAAAACGTGACATGCGTCATATAATTCCAGCTGTGAAGTCGACGGCGTTTCGATCCCCTTTAGTCGGGATCGTCATCAGGACAGGGTTGTCGATGGAACCTGTGAGTGGTACCCAGGTCCGAAGGCGTGGGTAGCCGGAGTCCAAGCGGTCGCTCAAAAGTCGAGAACTGATCGTTGATTGTATCTGATCATCGGGCGGGATTTTCTGCGCCTGAGTCAATCAGGGTTGTGGAAGGCAATTGGGGCTCTTCTGGGGGGTGGCTGCGAGCCTGTCCTGATGACGATCCCGACTAAAGGGGATAGAAACGCCGTCGACTTCACTAATTGTATATAGCACCTTGCACCAAGTGCCACTGGGTTGTCACATGATCTGCTCTGTACAGTGCTGTTTTAACTGTATTGCCATGTGAAAGACCATTCCCTTCTGTCTCTTGGTGAATAATACTGCCTTTTTTCAAAAAAACTCCAATGACTCCTTGGTTTCTTCCTTTGTGTAATGCATATTGCATACATTATTGAAACTGTCCTTTCACAGAAAGCAGCATGCTCATTGGCTGTCAACACTTCTAATCAGGAAGTGTTTGCCTTCATCTTGTGCTAGGTAGACCGAAGCACAAAAGAAGCAGAAAAACAAACGTGTAGAACGCAAAAAAGGGGCAGGGTAGAAACACCCTAACCCCCTAGGGCTGCTCAGGTGGTCCCAGAAGGATATTTACATATTTAAACTTTATCCGCTAATAGATTTAGCATTTAGAAAACCTTTGAAATTTACTGAAAAAAACTATAAGTTTCACGCCTGACATAGTTAGGAATTAGTATTTAAAAAGTGGTCCCAGAAGGATATTAACATATTTAAACATTATCCGCTAATAGAATTGGCATTTAAAAAACCTTGCAAATTCACTTAAAAAAACATTGGTTTCAGGTCATATATAGTTAGGAATTAGCATTTAAAAAACCATTCAAATTGCTCCTATATAGTTAGTTGTACTAACTATATTTCGCGCACCCGCAATCCACTGCTGATGATGTCACATATTACATCATTCATGACATGGTCAGTGACATCACTGATGACATCTCAAAGGACATCAATGATGACATCACTGATGACATCATCCACGTGACAATCACATACACCTTTTCATACACTAGTAAAATCTTTCATCACTCTTTGTAAAATACAGAGTATCATATTTGAATCCATTGACACAGCAATACAAGTATCTAAAAACCCACTCATTGATTCCTAGATGTATACACACATCTAATCACTTACCTGTAGATTCACTCATACATGCTGTCAATGATCAATAGAACACTATCAAAAATACTTATACACCTATATCGACATTACACACCAAAACACAACCTATTCACATATGAAGTTATCCTACTCACTTATGCAAACAATGGATCATACTTACATACTTACTTAGCTACACACTTATACAAACACCACTTCATCTACTTATTTAGATAGTAAGTCAAATGTAGTGTAGAATAAAATCATTATTACAAGTATACAGTTATCCATAAAGTCACACACACATTGATTTGATTTGATTTATCAACTTTTATAGCGCGCGAATGCCCGAAGGCGTCTTGGCGCTTATGACAGACAGCAGTCCTCTCTGAGAAAACGGGCACCTAACAGGCCGCAGTAAAAAGCCAAGTTTTCACTGCTTTTCTAAAAGAGCCTAGAGATGGGCTATTTTTTATATTGAGTGGCAACAGGTTCCAAGCCCGTGCTGTATGTACAAAAAAGCTCCTTCCACCCCAATTGGCCCGTCTGATTTTCGGGACTCTAATTAATTTCAATTGGCTCGATCTGAGCAATCTGGAAGGTTCATACAATTTCAGATTAGTTCTCAAGAATTTTGAGCCTGATCCCTGAACAGCCTTGTATGCCAAACATAGTGATTTAAATCGCACTCTTTTTGCAACTGGAAGCCAGTGTAAGCTTTCCAATTTATGTGCAATTGGCTCATATTTGGGAATACCAAGTACCAACCTTGCAGCTGCATTTTGTAGGCGTTTTAGCTTAGATAAAGTCTGTATTCTCGCCCCGGCATATAAAGCATTTCCATAATCTAATTTAGATAATGCTAATGCTGTCACTACCGTCTTTCGAGTGTCATTTGGTATATAAGGTAGTAATTTTTTAACCATCTTCAAAATAAACCAGACTGAGGATGCCAGTTTGCTAGCTTGGGCGTCAAATGAAAGTTTGGTATCAAGGATCATACCCAAATTTTTCACTTTTTCAGCTGGATCTGGACAACTGCCCAGACTGTCGGGCCACCAGGCTGGGTACCAGATGTTAGAGTTGCCTCCCAACAGCAGCACTTCGCTCTTATCCCCATTCAGCTTAAGGCAATGATCCTGCATCCACTGACTGACCTGTGACATACAGTATTTGAATTTTTTTGCCGTCTCGTTCACCTCCTTACTGATGGACACCACTATCTGGGTGTCGTCGGCATACGACACTGGAGTGAAACCACATTCCCTTATAATTTCAGCCAAAGGAGCCACATATAAATTAAAAAGTGTAGGGCTCAAAGAAGACCCCTGGGGTACCCCACACGGTGAGCAGAATGAATTGGACTTTGCGTCTCCCAGCTCAACCGAAAAAAGTTCTATTATACAGGTAGGAGGCAAGGAGGGCTGAAGCCGAGTCATGGACCCTTGCTTCTGTCAGACGGATCAGGAGTGTCTCATGACTGACCGTATCGAAGGCCGCCGATAGGTCTAGTAGTACCAAGGCGGCCTTCCCTCCATCATCCAGCACACTCCTGAGTTCTTCCACCGCGGTCAGTAAAGCTGTTTCCGTCCCGTGACCCTCCCGGAATCCAAATTGAGAATGATCTAACCATTTTCCTTCCATCAGATATCTGGACAACTGTTTGTTTAATAGCCTCTCCAGGACTTTTGCTGCAAAAGGAATCCTGGCTATAGGTCTATAGCTGCCAGGTTCCTCGCTATCCAAATTAGTTTTTTTTAGGAGCGGTCTGACCGATATAATTTTCCATACATCAGGAAAGATCCCAGATTTTAGGATTAGTGAAAAAAGTTTCTCCAAGAGTGAGCTCAATAACTCAGGAAAGAGCTGCATTACGTTGGGTGGACAAGGGTCCATTGGACTACCTGAGTGGATGGTATTTACTTCCTTCACAATCTGTTCTATTGTAGGTGGAATGAATTGGAACAGTGGGATCTGCGTCAACCCTTCAGCTGCTTTTATTGGGTCCGAAGAAACCTGATTTAGGTTACCTGCATGGTGACTCTTAAAAGAATTAAAAACCGAGGATACTTTGTTTACAAAGAACTCACCCAATGTGTTACAGAATTCTGATGTCATTGTCTCTGAACTATTATTATCAATTTTTACTAGTTTCTTAACGGTGGAGAACAATGCCTTGCTAGATCCCTTTGAATCATTGATTTTTTGCACGAAATATTTGCTTTTTTCCGTGATGATTATTTTTAGGGCTCGGACTCCTCCCCACTGTAAAGTGGGAGGAGTTTCGAGAACTAATGTTAAAGAAGAAAAAAAAGTATCTCCTAGGGCTTTTGCCGAGACAAATTCCACACATTCCTTTGCGTGTTCTGTCATCTGGCCAGTGATTCGTGTTCGTTGTGCTGTCGTTTTAATAGGCTTGAAGTGATAGGGTAAATGTAGTTTTGTTCCGCCATTTTGGGCATATTTCGTTCGTGCTCGCGCAAAGAAGTACATTAATTATAATTAGGAGCTGTCAGGGTGCCTCCGTAAGTGAATGCAGATGGCCGGGCGCGTTCACCATTCAGCAGCGCTCAGCGCGCAGCTGCTGCATGCCAGGCCGGGAAAGGGCTTCATCAGCCTCACTCATCACCATACTTCAGACCAGAATACAAATAAATATATATGCTCACTCGTGCAGCGTGGCCAGTGCCTAGTTTCTTTTTACAATAGCTTTCAGTGCCGCTTGTTGTATTTTCCTTTCGAACTTTTCTAGCGTACGGAGCATGAACAGCGATTTTGAGAAAGTATCCTGACGCTAGAACAACACATGCAGGGCTGGGGCGGGCAGGGTGGCGGTCTCAGCGACATGTACACCCCTACGCCCGACAGACAGACAACACTGCAGGGTGGTCCGGACTTTTCTGAGCTATCCCCCGTTTTTCAGAAGTTTAGGAGCCCATAAATGTCTGTTTTGTTTAATATACACCTAATGCCTCAATGCCACTTCTTAGCGCTTTGGAAAAATCCTAACAGACAACGGTGACACGAGCATGTAATGTGCGAAGTTAACACCGGCTCGCATTATGTGTGCATCCGGACAAGGTGCCCGGGGAGGGGGGAGTGGGACAGCAAAGGGGGATTGGTGGGAGGCATTAGTCGCTGCGGGTCCTGGGAGCTGGGGAGAGGAACAGCAGCCTCCAGGCTCCGGCAGGGGTCACCGCGAACGCACGCATCTCTCTCACGCACACACATGCTCTTCTCATGCACACACACTCGTGCAATGCCCCAGGGTACAGGTTAACGAGCCCGCTTGCCTCTGTGCCCCTGATCAGGCCGTGCAGCGCCTAGCAGCAGCACCGCCGAGCAGTGGCACCACGCGCTATATTACACGTCTACTGATCGACATCGTGTTCATGAACTAATGCATCACAACCAACGAGTCACCACAATTCGCCGACACAACACCGCCACATTGGTCTATTGAGGGTTGTGTTCGTCAGTGCACCCGTGTCCTTGTCAGAAGATGCCGCGGGGTCACCAGACACAGCGTTTGCACCGTTAGATGTGTCAGAGTAAATTGTGGCTAGTAGGCGGCGACTGTGTCAGTATGAGGTAGTGTAGTCTGTGTGCCACTGTGGGGTTTATCAGCAGATGCGTGTCTCAATATCTGATATGTGTGGGCCAGTAAAGTATGCTTTTCGGTAAGTGGTGTGTGTGAGTCGATGATGTCTGTGAATTCAGTGTTGTGTGCCAGCAGTGAGCTGTCCTCCATGAACATCACACTGGGGGAGTTATGGTTATGTAGCTAAATAATGAACACATAAAGGGATTGGATTTCAGGTATGGAACTATAACGTTATTTTAATAGCATTTCTGTCACAGAATCTGAACTTTTTTATTGAAATAGGTGACTGTGGGATTAGTTCAGGCCATAATACTACTTAACTAAAGATATTTCAGTGACATTTATGAGTTTTGTACAATAGACGTTGTCGGTGTCGTCCTGGGTGTTTGCCCAGTACAAGGTGTCTTGACGTGCCCTGTGCATGTTACACACAGCCTATGATCATGCGCAAGCACCTTCTGAAAGCTTGCGAAAAGCGTCGGGCCAGCTTCCAATTCACAGCTCGGCAGGAATATTAATGTGTCCACGCTCTTAAAAGTAATGGTGCAGAGTGGCGGTGCAGAGTGGCGGCGCAGAATGGCGGCGCAGAGTGCAGAGTGGCGGTGCAGAGTGGCGGTGCGGAGGTGCAGAGTGCAGAGTGGCGGTGCAGAGTGGCGGCGCAGAGTGGCGGCGCAGAATGGCGGCGCAGAGTGCAGAGTGGCGGTGCAGAGTGGCGGTGCAGAGTGGCGGTGCAGAGTGGCGGTGCAGAGTGGCGGTGCAGAGTGGCGGTGCAGAGTGGCGGTGCGGCGGTGCAGAGTGGCGGTGCAGAGTGGTGCAGAGTGGCGCAGAGTGCAGGTGAGTGCAGAGTGGCGGTGAGTGCAGAGTGGCGGTGAGTGCAGAGTGGCGGTGAGTGCAGAGTGGCGGTGAGTGCAGAGTGGCGGTGAGTGCAGAGTGGCGGTGAGTGCAGAGTGGCGGTGAGTGCAGAGTGACAGTGAGTGCAGAGTGACAGTGAGTGCAGAGTGACAGTGAGTGCAGAGTGACAGTGAGTGCAGAGTGACAGTGAGTGCAGAGTGACAGTGAGTGCAGAGTGACAGTGAGTGCAGAGTGACAGTGAGTGCAGAGTGACTGCAGAGACAGTGTGTCAGGGTGCACATTGTGTGAGTGTGCAGAATGAGTGTGCAGGGTAAACAGTGTGTGACTATGCAGGGTGACATTGGGAGTGTGCGGGTGAGCAGTGTGTGAATGTTACGGGGCAGTGTGTGAGTGTGCAGAAAACACCACACACACATAACGCACACACAAACCACACACCTCAGTCTCTCAACACCACACACTTGTCACCACTCAACACAACACAGTCACCACCACACTCACTCCCCAGGCTCACCCCCACAGACTCACCAGCACACACTCACCAGCACACAGAAAACAACACACACAACAACACACCCCCAGCCGTCAATGAATGCTTTCACCATGCACAAACACCAACAACCATCATCCATCTGTGCACGCTTTTACCAAGCACACACCCACCAGCCGTCAGTGCACCCTTCCACCAGGCACACACACCTCCAGCCGGCAGTGCACTTTTCCACCAAGCAATCGCAGTATGGTACACTTTACTTTTAAACATATTCATATAAAGCACAGCATGCCACCATTGGTAAAATTACAATTCAACCAACATACTTCCACTACACACCACATGCACACACTCCATAACACATGGCAAAAAGACATTGGCATTTACAATGCCATTAGCTCAAACTCAAATAAATCCGAGCCCGATTGCATTTCTAATGCTTGTTTTATAGGTCCCTAAGGCCATTTTGTACTCTTCTTTAAGCCTAGCGTCATAATTTGATCTCCATTTTTTCTCGGCTCTTCTGCAGCTCTGTTTTTGAGCCTTGAGTGCTTCCGAAAACCATGGCTGTGAGGGGGTTTTCCTTTTAAAAATGACTTTCCTTAAAGGGACAGCCACCTGAACTGCATCATTTATCCACTCGTTAAGTTGTTCACAGGCTCTATTGCTGTCTGAGGCAAGATCTTGGTAAGATACATGAAGATTATGTATAAAAGTCTGAGAGTTAATCTTTGACCAGTCATGATAAGTGGCATTCCTCAGCATTTCCACAGGTCTTCCAGTATTTTCCTTAATTTCTAATGAAAAGGTAATCAACTTGTGGTCAGACCATGGGACCTGAAGGGTGGCAACTTTATTTAAGCCCTGACATGAGGTGAAAATACCGTCCAAGGAGTGGCCGGCGAAGTGCGTATGTAGAAAAACCTTTTGTTCTAGAGAAAAACCAGCCAAAGCGTCCTTAAAGGAAACTACCTTGGGGTCAGCATTTTTCTCCAGATGTAGATTAAAGTCTCCCAAAATAGTGTAATCGGGACCTATCAGACTTGATTCTAGGAAAGGACTAAGTAACTCAATTAATGGTATCTTTACACTAGGGGGCCGATAAATTAATAGGCCATTAAAAGTGAAGTTATTAGTGGTCTTAATTTGAAACATTAATGTTTCACAATTTGAGTTGCTGCCTTTATCCGAACTCTTAACCCTAAACCTGTCTCTGGCTATAATTGCTAGACCACCCCCGCGTTTCCCCTTTCTGTCCGCTCTATATATAGAGAAACCCTCTGGGACAGCCAAAGCCAGATCAGAGTCAGAGGCTACATCAGCCCAGGTTTCTGTAATAAACAGTAAGTCCAGGTTTTGGCTATCAATTAGTTCTGCTGTGTGAGTATTATGTTTTATCAGTGATCTTGCGTTTATCAGACCGGCCTTAATAATAGTAATTTTCCAGTCCGATTTACTTGACTGAACGTGAGGCACATTCAACCCCTCAATATGTGAGAAGGAAAAGGTCTGAGGACAGCAAGCGCAGTTATTGGGTTCATGGTGTAACTCAATAAAGGGACAACTGATTCTAGGTCTCATCGAGCGAAGTTCATGGCTAGAGTACCTATACTTCCTCTGAATTTGTGGAAGTTGCACAGGGGTTGTGGCCCTGGGCCCGGTCCCGGCGCGGACGGGCGCAGACGGGCCCGCCTTTGGCGCGCCTTTGGCGTGCCGCCGGCGCGCCCGCTGCGCGGGCGAGCAAGGTCAGCCATTTCTAGGACGTGAATGCAGGAGGGGAGGGCAGGAGGGGCCAGGCTACTGGAGCGCCAACCCTCCAGTTCCCCCAAGATGGAGGCTCGAGAATTCCGGACCTCCGCAACAGCGCCTAATCGGCTGCGCGGTGTCCAGGGTACAGGTGCGCCCCTACAGAGTGTCCCTACAAGTAGGTTGTATATTACAATACAATTTGAAGCACCAAAGAGAAAATATTAAAACATTTTAAAATTCGTCAATTTTCATAAAAAGCGCCGCAGACTCCCCGGCTTTCCGCCTCAGGAAGCTCAGCTGTCAAATCCAAGCGCGCGATGTCAGAAGCGCGAATTAAATACCGGTGAGGGCAGGAGGGGCCAGGCTACTGGAGCGCCAACCCTCCAGTTCCCCCAAGATGGCGGCTCGAGAATTCCGGACCTCCGCAACAGCGCCTAATCGGCTGCGCGGTGTCCAGGGTACAGGTGCGGCCCTACAGAGTGTCCCTACAAGTAGGTTGTATATTACAATACAATACACAATCATTGAGTCTTATGTATATTTATTTATATACAACAATTGACACATACACTGCCTTTTATTGTTCTAGTTTATCTACTGAATCAACTATTCACACATCTTTGGGCAGTCACACACCCACCACCGAACCACACAAATACTCAGTTAACTAATCAATAACTAATATAGACTTTCACATAGCTGGTAACCAACTGGAGAACCAGTTTACACAACAACTGACAAAGTGATACAGATATTCACACAGTTTAGTCATTTTCCACTATATTTAGTGAGACACTATAAATTGTTAAAGTCCTCCATCCAAATATTTATTTTTATATATCCACTCATACTTCAATGCAAATTGCTATATATATAATGCATATTTAAATAACGAAGCAAACCACATTCACTGGATGATGTCATCAGTGATGTCACTGACCATGTCATGAATGATGTAATATGTGACATCTTTTTTTTTTTTATTCAAAGACAGTGGTCTCAGACACTTATTTATACTTAATACTACTCAATAAATGATAACCTTCTCTTAGTCATGGGGCATGTCCAAAGGATCAGCCCGGGTACATTCAATGATTATTAGTATACAATCAAGCCAAAAAGCAACAGCAGTAAATATGAATCCAGGGCAATATTTAATACATTACAATCATTGCTATCTCAATATATAAAAAAAAAGAAGAGAATTTAGGTCGCCCAAATGAAATATGTGCAGGAAAATGAATATAGAGTGCTGGAAAAGAAAGTGTAAAAGGAACATAGAGTAAAAAGTACTTCAAATTTTTATATACATGCAGTAGATTTGCACAATGTACAATTTACAGATGACCTGGTGTGGAACAGATTCAAACCACTTTTTTATGGAGACATTACTTCCAAAATTATATTGCACATGAAAGTATATATCAATCAATCAATCAATCAGAGACATTTATAGAGCGCACTACCTACCCGTAGGGTCTCAAGGCGCTTGGGGGGGGGGGGGTGCCGTTACTGCTCGAACAGCCAGGTCTTGAGCTTCTTCCTGAAGGAGAGGTGGTCTTGGGTCAGGCGCAGGTCGGCCGGGAGGGAGTTCCAGGTCTTGGCGGCCAGGTAGGGGAAGGACCTTCCTCCTGTAGTGGCTCTACGGATGCGTGGGACGGCGGCGAGGGCGTGGCTGGCAGATCGGAGGTGGCGTTTGGGAGCGTAGAAGTTGATTCGGTTGTTGAGGTAGCTCGGGCCTTGATCGTGTAGGGCTTTGTGTGCATGGGTGAGGAGCCGGAAGGTGATTCTTTTGTTGACGGGGAGCCAGTGCAGGTCTCTCAGGTGTCCGGAGATGTGGCTGTTCCGTGGGATGTCGAGGATGAGTCTGGCTGAGGCGTTCTGGATCCGCTGGAGTCTCTTCTGGATCTTGGCGGTGGTTCCGGCGTAGAGTGCGTTGCCGTAGTCCAGTCGGCTGGTGACGAGGGCCTGGGTGACGTCCAGGACAGAAACAATTATATGGCGTCGACGTTTCGACTCGTCTTTAGGGCTTTATGGAAAATTAAACCTTAGCCTTGCGAGTCTTCATCAGGACTATTGAAATGGGCAGCCCGAAGAGTAGCACAAGCCCTAACCAATGAAGGTAGCGGGAAGGGTGATGTTTTCAATTTCGCACCCAGGGGTAGGGAATTAATACCTTATTCACAAGGTGAGCCTGGGTTGTAGGTTAACTCCAGCATTGCAGGTATTAGAACTCTGCTTCATCAATGTTCGTGGGACTTAATCCCGACTTGCTTGTTAAAGGCCCCTTCAATCGGCCAGTTTTAAGGTGGAATCAAAGTCAAGGAGAATAATGTACAGCAGCCATTCGATTCACGCGGCGTGTCGAGTGCCAGTTAAATTATCAGTCACCGGTTAGGTCAGAGTAACTCGGCGTTCAGTTCCGAGTGAGTCTGTCATCCGTCATAGAAAGTGAAGACGGATGACAGACTCTATGATGACAGACAATACTGGAGTTAACCTACAACCCAGGCTCACCTTGTGAATAAGGTATTAATTCCCTACCCCTGGGTGCGAAATTGAAAACATCACCCTTCCCGCTACCTTCATTGGTTAGGGCTTGTGCTACTCTTCGGGCTGCCCATTTCAATAGTCCTGATGAAGACTCGCAAGGCTAAGGTTTAATTTTCCATAAAGCCCTAAAGACAAGTCGAAACGTCGACGCCATATAATTGTTTCTGTCCTGGATGTTGATATATACTTTCATGTGCAATATAATTTTGGAAGCAATGTCTCCATAAAAAAGTGGTTTGAATCTGTTCCACACCAGGTCATCTGTAAATTGTACATTGTGCAAATCTACTGCATGTATATAAAAATTTGAAGTACTTTTTACTCTATGTTCCTTTTACACTTTCTTTTCTAGCACTATATATTCATTTTCCTGCACATATTTCATTTGGGCGACCTAAACTCTCTTCTTTTTTTTTATATATTGAGATAGCAATGATTGTAATGAATTAAATATTGCCCTGGATTCATATTTACTGCTGTTGCTTTTTGGCTTGATTGTATACTAATAATCATTGAATGTACCCGGGCTGATCCTTTGGACATGCCCCATGACTAAGAGAAGGTTATCATTTATTGAGTAGTATTAAGTATAAATAAGTGTCTGAGACCACTGTCTTTGAATAACATTTATTACCCGGGTCTCTTTGACGTTCTGGGTCACCCCATTGTCTTAATGGGTAATATGTGACATCATCAGCAGTGGATTGCGGGTGCGCGAAATGTAGTTAGTACAACTAACTATATAGGAGCAATTTCAATGGTTTTTTTAAATGCTAATTCCTAACTATATAAGGCCTGAAACCTATGTTTTTGGGGGGTTTATATAGCGCAAACTCGACCCAAATTGTGTATCAGAGCGCTTTACATAGCACCAGTTGCATTACACGAGGACACATTCATTTTTTTTGTTAGGCACGGGGAGATTAATCGATTTGCCCAGAATCACAGGTTGTTCGCGTCATTGCAAAGACTCGAACCCAGTTCCCCAGATTCGAGGTTGGACGCCCTAGCCGTTAGGCCAACTCCTCTCCCCCATTTTTAGGGGCGACCTAGTCCAAGCTTTTCTAACCAGTGTGACTAATGGTATGTATTTCCACCTAACAAAGCTCTAAAATATATGTACTTATTCTGTCAGTGTTATCATTAATATTACGGTTGGCTTTCATAGGAAGCCTCTTTTGTTTGTTTAAATCATATTCTAAATCTGGTAACTCGCTGCTATGATGTAGTAACAGTTGATAAAACGTGTTACCCTCTGTAGCTATGTCATAAAGGCATTCCAGGCCAGACTGACCAGCCTCTTTGCGAGCCCTCAGTGGAGCAATGCTGTCTGCTTTCATTGAAAGCACAGCTGTGGGAGGTAGAAGAAAGGCAGAAAAGGTGGTGAGGGTTAGATAAGGATGGCAGGTAAAGTTGCTATATATTTCAGTCGAGAAGGAGATGTCATGGTATGTATGACTCCCCCATTACTCCCTTGTAGCAAGGACAGAAGATTGGGTGGGGGGGGGCGGCAATCAAAACACAAAACCTAAAATTATAGATGGAGAAGAAGTGAATTATGGGGGTGCTTTTCACCTCAGGGTTCTGAGTGACATAGACAACTCGACCTTCGCTCTTAATGTCTATTTGATGTCACTCAGACCCCCTCAGTGAAAACATCTCCATAATTCACTGTTACCAATCTAGAATTGTATATTTTTAGTTAACTGATGTCTTATCAGGAAAGTTGATTCTTGCAGTCACTTTATCAACTTAAGAGGTCGATTGATGGCACTTCCTATGATGTCATATGATATCTGGTGACGTCTAGTTGCTCTCAAGTAAGAGAGGCCTTTCGTTTCCTTTTTGCCCCAGCACTCCTAATCCGTTCCTGAGGCCACTGACAGCTGCGCAGCAGTACGTCAGGGAACCAAGGTGTCCGAGAAGACATAAATTACTCGGCCCCTCCAGGCACAGTAGCCGGACACAGGCCTGCAGAAGCGAGGCGTTTCTTTTATATCCCCTGGGTTAATGGAGCGTGGCCAGGCTTTATTTCTGCCGAGGGGCGAAGCGTAAACACCCACTGGGGCCCGTGCGCCGTGGCCACACGAGCAGGTGGGAGAAGATGCGCCACTGCACGGGCTCGAGCCGAACAGCTCGCTTTTGGAAGCCGTTTGCCCAGGCCAGAGGAAACGCCTCCCTTAGCCTATGATTGGATGCGGGTACTCTTTATTCAGGTGAGAATTTTCTGGGCCTTTCACTCCCACGCCTCAAATCGTCATTTGTGTGTGGCGTGAAGATGGCGACAGTTCATGGCCGAGACCACTCGTCTGAATGTTTCTACCCCAAGTGTTGATATTCCGGGAGGCTGCAGGCCTACAACTCTTGTTGCAAATAGGAACAGTTTTTCGCGCGCGTCCCTCTAATATCCGTCTTGCGCAATATTTACATGCACCCCGATCGCCCACATGAGACCATACGAGAACTTGCGTGCGCACAGTTTGTTTTTACGCAATTCCTTTTGTTTTCTGTGTGTTTGCAAAGTGGACTGGCCTCTGCTGCGTCGACAGGGACACGCAGTCGCAGAGTGGTGGTCAAGTTATGGTCTGGGAACGGAACACTGCGCCTGTACAATGTCCCCTGGGGATGCCGCGCGAACTAGTGTGCCTGATAAGGACTAATAAATAGATTCATGGGTTGTAGATCACTAAACTCGCGCAGTACTACTCTAATGTTGCGCACCGTGCCTTTTGTGTGTATCTGGAGCCACCTTAATCAGTTGGACTTAAATTAACCCTTTGCAGAACTCCCGAGAGGTGGACACTTTTATCCAAGAGACAGTGGGCGTGTGAAGTCGGGAAAGAGAACGTGTTATGTGTGTGTAGTCTGCGCGTGTCATAGTCATCTGCTTCCCTGGGCCACGAGGCAATAGTAAACAAGGGGCTGGCCTTGCCTCGATTGAGGGGGCAGGGAAAATGCGGAGCCTGAAACTTTTCTGGTCTGTGTTCGGGCGCTGCAGTGGATAGTCAAAGCTTGCGCGCAGCGGGCCACATTAACCTGTGTTTATGGAAGGAAACGCACAATCCGGGAAGGACGTCTGGGGCGATGGGTGGCAGGTTAAAATGTTGCAAGGAAACGAGAAGGCCTTTTAAACTCAAGAGCAGGAAACCGACCCTTGAGGGCAACCGTTCGCTCTGAAACATTGTATTCCTTTTCGTATGAAACAGTAACCAGCGGATTTTGACTCCTCTGGCGAGGCCTCACCCAAATCTATTTATAAAGTGTCCATTAACGGCCAGCGAATGCACAACAATATATTTTCTTCAAAACTGCACTTTATTGCCAGAGATTTGTCGGAGAGGATTGCGCTGATATTATACGATGTTGGAGTTGCACAACTCAGTGGCGGCATGCGCACCTCCACGCGAAGAATGAAATGCTGTGTCCTACCTTTCCGAACAAGTTTTGTCGTATATTACGCAAAGTATTTCCAGAGTATTGATTAACCCACTGAGCTACATTCAAAATAGGAGTACAATTGGCAACATTTGAAGCATTCGACCGTGGTTTTAAGTTAAATATGACCAGTTTCATGCCGAGACTCAACATATTTTACCCGGTGCCAGGTATTTCAACGGAGGGGTCCTGATGAAAAGTAATTTCTGATTGGACGACACCTTATTCCTACCATCATGTTGGAAATTCCATCAGCTACAGCAATTCCGACTACACCTCCGCAAACTTTTATTTGTGAGTGATATCCAAGAGTTGCGGTGTACTTTAACATTTGCATGTGAACCTTCTCAACTTTTTTTTTCAGTTCAACTTTAAAGCAGTTTACTAATCAAAACTGTGTGTGGTGTGACACTTACCTGACTTTCTCTCCGTTCTCACGGTGCTTAATTTGTCCAAATTGAAATCTAAAGCAGCGAGCGATGTAGTTGGATTCTACTCTAGGAATTTTGTTTAATTTTATGACATCTGGAAAATGAGTATTATTGTTGCGGGGTCAGTTGCAACAATTTCATGATAAAAATGTATACTAAGGTGTTCTCGTCGGTTAGTATGGAATGCGATCACATCTGTGCTGGAAGAGACAGAGACCTGGATATGGGAAGAATGAGCCCGGCGATTAAAATGGCTAATCACATTAGACGAAATTATCCCCCTTCGGACAAACTGCAGAAGTGCAGAGCAGACAGCGATCAAAGACGGTGGCAACCCAGTCCGCGCTCTCGAGACTCCACTCCGCCGCTTCCAGGCAGCCCTCTGCCAGCACTTTTACTATTGTATGGGCCCCAACAGAGAGAAAAAAAATAGAAAAAAAACCCGAAGCAGCGAGCCAGCCTTTGTGTGGGAAGGCCCGGGTGGGGAAGTGATTTTACACTCCCCGGGCAGGGCACAACTCGCGAGCACACACCCAGCCTGCCAGGGCTGCCCCCACCCGCTCCCCATGCCAGGCACGTCCGCCTCCGGGAGAGGGGAGCCGCTGCGCCGGGGCTCCGGCTGGGCACGGACGTCAGGCGGCCCGCCTTATGAATATTGATGCGGGAGGCGAGCCCGGCTCGGAGAGGGAGCAGAAGGAAGCAAGATGGCCGCCCTCTAGGACTGGGCAGGAGGGAGAGCAAGGCTGCGGGCTGGATCCGGGCGAGGCGGAGGGCACGGAAAAGAGGTCAGAGCGCTGCTTCTCTGCTGTGGGTCTCCAGCCCGCTTCTGTTTTTTTTTCTGCTGGTGTGCCCTCTCTTCCCTCCTCGCCTCTCCTGTCCTCTTCACACACACCCCTCTTGGAGTCACCCTGCCTCATAATAAAGAAGGGGAGCCCGGTCCGCACCCCCTCAACATGGCTGACGAATGTAGTTGTTAAATGGAAAGAGTTTTCTTGCTGGCTCTTGTCTGCCCTCTTCTTCGAGCGCCTAGGCAGGTCTTTTTTTTTTAAAGAGACCAACGCGCCTTGCTCAAGTGGGTTTATTGTTTTAGATGCTTCATTTTTGCTTCACCGGTGGTGAAGGTGACAGTTTTATAGTCCATCAGATTAGAAGACACTGAGGATTCGCCGAGAGAGTGCCATTTATTTTGCTTCTTTTTTTTCTCACTGTTTCGGTTTTGTTTAGTGGAAGAGTCTCTCTCACAGGACACTAAAAAGAGCGTGTGCTCTTTTGGCTTGTGCCAAGCCCCCGTCCGGGGAGGGTTGCCAGGGCTCTCATAGGCAGCACAAAGGTAGGGGACGAGAGGGGCACATCGGGGCCAGAACCCTGCAAGGTCAGGGCCGAGGCAGGAACTGAGACCCCATCCTGGGGTGGGGGATAAGTGGGATCCGGGGCCCCTTTCCACTCCCATTTCTCTTCACTGTTGTTGTTAGTTCATTTTTTTCATTAATACTGTTCTTTATAAACCCATGTTAGCACAATTCAGCTTCCTGCTTAAAAATGTTGCTCGGAGCCTGTGTGAGGCTCACATGGTTAACGTTTCTGCCTCCGCACAATGCAAGGGCATTTAAAGTGAGCGGAGACCTCCTCTTCTCATAATGTTATTACCTTGTGCCCAGTGCCACACGGCTACAAGATCCTAGATAACCACTCGTGCAAATAGTACCATATATAGTGTTTATACCCCACGTCTGGTGTGGGATGAGCACGTAGAGTTAGAAGTATGCATGGCAGAAATATACCTGCGAACTGCTTTTACTGGTGAGCGTTTATTATTAGCGCGCGTAAGGTGTGCATAAATGCCATTTACATGTTAATATGATATACTGACATGCATTTAGTTCAAAGGAGCATTTCTCTTTAGCACGTTTATAGCGCCTGGACGAATATCGCCAAGTATAGTTGGTGCCATGCTGAACTTTCCGGTAGGGCTTTAAAAACAATCGCATTAGAATTCAAGATGAACGCAGCCTATCCCTTCTTGCCAGCCAGCCTGCCCTGTCAGCCTTTGAGCAAAAATATAAAAATCATGTTCGTCCTCTTGTGGGAGATATTCACAAGCTGTAAATCGTCCAGGCATCACATAGGTTTCGTGTGTGTATGTTTAAAGTGCTTGGTGATCTGAAAGTTCCAGAAAAGGGTATTATTTATCGAATCAGGCTGTTTCTAGGCAAACCAGACCATCCATTTGCATTTCAATGGCTGCATGCAATACCGCAATGCATGTGCCGGGGGAATTAGGAGAGGAGGGGTTGGGGGGGATGGGCGGGGGTCACTCGTATGTTGATTTGTGTATTTACAAGTGCATTACCCGACAGGACTGCCGGTCATCGGATAATTGCGACAGTTAAGTGGATCCAGCTGTGAGAAGTGCAGGTCTGTCTATGGGATACAGCCTCGAGGCGCTAATGGTGGCGTGATTGAAGAAAGTGGCAAGGAGGTGTGTGAAATGACACCCGCTTTCCAGACAGCCTGCACCGACTCCAGCTTTGTTGCTGGGCTCATTCAAGGAGTGTTGTGTGGAAAAACTCCATCAGCTACCCCGTGGAAGCTGGGGTGCACACCTCAGCAGTGCAAGGTCAAACTGCACCTCAGAACAGTGCGAACATGCCATATAGTGCAGTGCATGTAGTCTGTGTACCACAAAGAAGTACAAGGTGGGGATGCGGATCCCAGAGCAGTTCAAGGAGTGGAAAGAGTGGGCTTGTACCCTAGAGGTCTCCAACCCTCTCCATCTCTCCCAGAGTTCTGAAAGTCACTGAAGACCTGACTTTTCGGGTAATCGACTGAATCCTGCCAGCGCCTGGATACCCTCACGTGTGACGAGAAGTGCTCTACATATCTACTGATAGACTGAGCACAGTGCACTGGGCGAACTGGTACCACGGAGAAGCAAAGCTCCAGGTGAGCACGTGTACTCTGGGCCAATCAGGATGTCTCTATGAATCTCCCACGTGTGGCACCATTGCATACACAGGAGTCTGGGCATTTTAAACCCCGTGTTTTAAACTGCACTGCAAGCAGTGAATAGTTTCTTCATGCATCAATACTTGGTTATTAAAACCCAACTTACCAGTCCTTTTTTTTGGAGCATGTGGATTGCCTTCCTGGCACTCCAACCTATGACTTGCAGGTTGCATGCAAAACCCTGCAGTAATGCTCTCACCCAGGGCCCTTGCTATACCTCCTCTTACGTAATGAAGCTGCCAGGCTGCCAAGACTGTAATTCATGGAACTGCACACACCCCATTAACCCAGCTAAATGGGAGCGGCTCCCAGATGACCTGCTAGGAAAGCCTGTCGCAGCCATGCACGCGACTAGGAGTTGGCTGCAAAATAGTGCGAGCAAATAGTCCAGTCTGTAAACTCCAAGCCTTCCTCTGTCATTTGTTTCTGTGCACGTGGATGCATGGTCAGGCGGCGTGCTGGAATCGAGACAGTCTAGCGTTCCCCAAAGGAGGTCAACTTCGTGTTCTCCTCCCCAACGCCCAGGTCCAGCAGTTACAGTTTGAGCTGACCTTGCATTGCCTCTGCTTGTAAGCACTTGCAGAATGTTATCAGTACTAAGGCCCTTTAAACTACGTCTTTGGCAGGAAGCCAGACCCTGCCATTGTTTGGATACAGTGCAATGGGCCTAGAATCTGGCATGTCTTCACTGTTTAAAGAACAGGGCGTGTGCCCAGCCTCAGGAGTTTTGACAGACAAGTTCAGAGGTCTTTCATAATCAGGTCAGCAAAGCAAAAACCCAAAATAGGCCTCCCTTAGTGTTCTCTTCCTCATTTGGGAGAATTAACCCTGCTGCCGTTTGTTCCAGTTCAGGAAATAAGAACATTCGTTGGAAAATTCGGGTCATTCAGGCGAAAAGAAACATCATTTCCCAGTGGCATCGCAAAGCCTTCCTTATAGAGTGTGGTCTCTTTGTTCGGCAAGCATCCATTGTCATGGACTGAGCTAGAACAGATAATTGGCACTTTTTATTGCCACTGCAGGCTAATGGTTTTAGACAAGCTTGAGTTTCTGGCTTATAAAACTAGGTTTCTCAGCCATTTGACTCTTACATGGCAGTGGATTCGGTCAGTGAAGCCAAAAGCTTCTAAATGTGTAACTAAACAGTTTACGTCTCCTCGATGGAATTGGGATGGCAAGTTTCTAGAATTGATGGTGCCACCGATGGGGAAACTGTGTGGAGAGCTCCACCACGGAATCTACTATCATACATATATCCTCATATGTATTTAGAACCGAAGACAGAAGATGAATATTTTGCCACCCTTTAAATCTCCGCTTGCTTGCTCCTATTCTTACTATTACTTGAAGCCAAGGGCAAATGCTCATGGAAGCCCAAGCAGTCCGGAGTGAAGATTGCACCAAAGTGATGGGAATGCCACCATAATTGTGGTGATGCTTTTCGAATGATGGAGTCATGTCAGTTATGATTCTGAGCATAAGTAAAGTTTCTCTCTGTAACTAGTAGAGGAAAACACGAGGCTCAAATTTGTAAAATTGTGTTATCTGTTTGCCAAGCACCTCCTTGACACAATGTGCTCTTGGATATCTTTTTGTTGCCCTGCAGAAATGTCAATAGTAGGACCAAAGAATTTGCTAGTCCGTCTTTGCGGCATCATACAGGAACATTGCTAATCACACGCTTCTTTGAAATTCGTGGAGGCTATTGAAGAGTACTTGGTGACTGCTGCAAGTCTGCTTAGTTGTCTTGTGCTTTCACGAAAGTAAAGCACCCAAAGAACCCTAAACACATACTTTGGAAAAGACTCATGTTTTAGGTCTCCCTCAAATGATCTGTGCAATAAATGGATCTAAGAAAATTTGTAGCTCTAGGCCCCAGCACGGAATGGAGTACACGCTACCCCGCTTATTTCAGCCCTGCAAATGGGTACACATGGCACTGAAGGATTCCACAACCTGAAGGTGGTAATCCATTAGACGAGAAGCTAGATTCCTGCCTTAGCCTTGTTGTATGAACAGCTTAAGTATTTTGTCTAGAAATAGGATTGATTTCAAGAGAGAGTGGCAAGCCACTTCTGAGCAAAGGCGCAGAACACCTTTAGGTCAGGCCTTCAGCTGTATCTGCTCGAAAATAGGCATCAGTGGTTTAGCTGTTTGGCCCACAAAGAGGGCACTAACTCAGTCTGATGGGCTGGCTGTAGAAAGCTCTTGTAGGTCAACCCTTGAAGTGCATCCTTGTTGTGGTGTGTCCTCAGTTGAAAATATGTAACATCTCTATGAACATTGGAATTGACTATGTTGGCAGGGCACAATGTTGGCCAATATACATCATTCAAGCCATGTTGTATTGGAATGCCTCAGCAATTCTCTGCAAGTAGTGCAGTTGTGTTGCTGTGTCAACTATGGATGGACATTATGATGTCCACTGGAACCCAACCAAGTGTGATTGCAGGACTTGAACAAGAGTCCTACAGTACAATAATCTATTCACATGCATCATTACTTGCTGACAAACGTGGACAAATGGACATCAAGATACGCTAACAGCTAAAGTGGGATGACTGGGACATACAAATCCTGTAACCTTAGCTTTGCAGCACGAAAAGTCCAATTAATAATCTCAAAAAGTTCGAATCTAGAGTCAAACTGCCGGATTGTTGAAGAGAGTTTGAATGACATATCGCAAAAGGTTTAAACTGTAGCAAGCTCAATGCTCTGGAGGTCTCAGATCATACTTAATTGATTGTGGAACAAAATCATTTTTGTGAGTACCATTACAAATGTTGTATCATTGTAAAGTAAGGGTCACGGCTGTGAACACAAATGCTGCATTGTATTCAAAATCTGGGCTACACAAGACACCCAACATAGAGACAAGAAGGAGAAGATTAAATTCCAATCCATTTATGCTACTTGAAGCTGGAACAACAACCCAATTCAGAAGGAGCTTGAATACATAGCTCTTCAAAAAATACCTTGTCTGCAACGGAGTAACTAAACTTCTCGTAGAACGTTCATAACTGACGAGAGTCAATCCTTATACGTCCTCCTCGTAAATTCACTTTAATCTGGTATAGCTTTAAAAGTACTATTACTTGCATCCATCCCTGGTGCCCTGGTTATTAATTCAGAGTAGGCCTGTTGTCCTTCTCTTCACCCGTTTCTGTATACCATTTAGGGGGTGTGTGCATGGTATGTATGTGTATTGCTCTTTTGAAGAGATACTTGAATATGTTTCTGAGCAGTATTGGAGTGTATTCTTAAAAAAAAAAAATCCTAGTTGCACTCTTCACGGATATTTTGTTTACGATAAGCCATAATCATAACTGTTTTCTGCTGCGCAAAGAAATTGTGATCAGTACACATGAGAAATCGAACTGTAACTCACTGTAGGTAGGAACGGATTAACGATAAGGAGTCCTAATCCACACAAGGCAAATAATTTAGTGCTTGTTATTTTAAACAGTTTTAGAACATCTTTTTTTTGACTCATTAAACCCTCTGTCATGTTAGTTGCATAGCCTCACAATGTCAAATTCTGTTAATGGGTATTTGAAGTGTAACAAAGACAATGTGGGTAAACGTAGCTATTGTTTCTCTGTTACTATAAGTTGCCTAAATTAGAAAATACTAAGGTAGAGCTGAGAAGAAAGCGGAGGTTGTGTCTGTGAAACCTACAGTTTCAAGTTCAAGTATCTGTTTGTATTTCTACAAGTGTGCCCAAAGTACAGCAACACAAGTTGATTTGTTTGGTTTATGTGTTTTATTTGCTCTTTTCGTACAGAAAGTTGCATGTGCTTTTGATGAAGGAGACTGTAGTGGTTTTTATTTTATTAATTTCTTTTTTTAATTCTTTTTTTTGGATGGGATTTTGAGGTAATGTAAGGAAAATAACTTTGAGGGAATTTGACTGTGGCGGGAACGGAGTCTAATCTCTGTGGCTACAGGCAGAGCAGATACGTCAGACTGAGACAAGGTTCCGCCATGCAGTGGCGAGCACGTGGCTCCACTATTTACAAACACAGCCCTAGAATTCCTCCACCGTCATTATGTAACCATAAGCCGACGCGCGCATAGCGTATGAGGTCGCGTCAGCAGCCTATCCGCTACTCATTTATTTTTGGCGGCATTGTGGTTAAATGCCATTCTTCTGAATATCCATGCCTATATTTCTCACAGAATCTTATTTTAGCAATATAGTTTAACGAAATACATAGAATATTTTTTTCTTTTTTATTATTAGGACCGTACAGCTCCCAAAAATAGATAGTGTTACATTGCAAGAGCAGCTTTAGAATAGTAACATTGGAAGATATTTTTCTCTATTCTCTTACACAGCCCAGTTCAAACCCATTTAAAAGTCTCAACCTTTGGAAAATAAGTTGTTTTGCTAAATATCTGTCCAGAGTAAGGATTCAAAAGTGATGACTTTATAACACAAATGTTAAATGATGTTGGAATAGGAAGTCTGGCCTTAGTTACTACAGTACTCATTGACCGCTATGCACGAGATGCATTTGCATTGTGAAGTAAGGCTCCTTTCTGTGCACTGCTGGTTGTATTTTGAATTATTTTAGTATTTTTGTTTATTACTTTATCATTGTAATTAAGTTGTCTTTCAGTGCTTCGTATTTAAAACGGGTTTGGATTTTTCTTATTGAGTAATATGTCTTGTTGTAATGTATGAGATGTTGACAAGAAGTTGTATTTCAACATTTGATAAAAGCTTGATTATTGAAACCTATGCCACTGAGTTTGTCCCTTCAGAACTAAGCTCTGAAACACCGAACCAAACTCTGCACTCCTTACGGAGCAACAATTTGTGGAACCTCCTGTGAGGCTTGGCTAGACATGGGTACAGGGTCGAAGTTTGGTGTCCAAGACTGAAAAAGATCTACCACCACTGCTCCTCTTCAAAAGGCCATGCACTCAAAATAGAAGCAATAGTTTTCTACAATAACAGCTGTATTTAAATCTCCAGTTTTCTTCAGTGATAAATGTAGATATTAACTATGCCAAGAAGAATTCTTAAGGATTTATTATGGCTGAAAGATGGCTGCAAGTCATTTTTTCATCTTCTTTGACGTGCAGCTGGTTAACAAGGCGTGTTCAGCTTGGTCTCAGTTGAGCGGGGACTTGTGTGGCAGGGTGAGGCACCTGTGGTTTGTGTGTGACCTTCGACCATGACTCTTGTTCCCGACCATGAAGGTAAATAATGTGGATTTGTTAGAACTGGTTCCTGGAGCACGGTCTGTTGCTACATCTGCTGGGAACTTTCCCCTTGGGGCTCTGCTTATGTCCATGTTCAGTTCCTAAGTGAAGAGACGCATAAGAATAACTCTCTGCTGAAGCTTCCTTAAATGCATCCACTGGAGGATAGGGACTATCTAAAATGTATCTCTGTGTCTATCTCGATGCATTCGGAAAATGTGTGCAACTGTACCACTTTGATTGTGTGGATTGTGTTAGCTTTGGTTCTGGTGCTTTGGCTTCACATGCTTGGTTAATTGCTGTTTTGTAGGAACTTGGAGTGACAATGCAGGATCTGTCTTTGTTTTCCTGCCTGCTGATCTTTCCCAGAGGCCTGAGGGCAAGTGTGTTGAAGGGGGTTGTCTTAAAGCAGTATCATCTGTCGTGATGTGTGTAAGAGAAACAAAGGAAGTAAAGGCTCTTATTCTGACGAAGGGCATGTCCTAAAATGGCCTCGCTCTGTTTACTCATATTAATTTTCTTTTTTTTTTGTACCCCTGTTACACATCCTCTCCTACTCTGCTCTTAAAAAGAAGGCTTAAGCAAGTGCAAAGTCTTATACCGTGGACTGTTTACCATTCCTGAGCAGGGAGGATTGTATAAAACGAGATAACCTCATAGAGATCAAAGTTTCGCATACCATTTTTTTAACTTGATTTGTGTTTAGTCTATTCAGAAGCAGCTGCCAAGACAGATTTGTTTTAGTAGAGCATTAAATCTCCTTATAATTCCAGATCCAACACACTTAAAATAAAAAGAAGCATATTGCAGAAAATGTATTAATTTTGTACCAATGGCTGTATGTTTTTTTGGACCGTCACTGCGTGCTGCAATCTACATGTTGCTAACTATGAAGTAATTCTATTGGAGTTTTGTAGAAAGAGTACCTACTCTGTAAAATAATTTTCTTTTTTCAGACACTTTTCTGCCTTTTTGCATTACCATGAAATTTGTTGCCACGGTCTGTCCTGCTTTCCTAGATGCTGCTTTTAGCTACAAAATGTAAAAAAAAACAAAAAACAAAAAAACCTTAATCTCGCGCACTATTTCAAATTAATGTACTGAGAATTTTTGCCATCAATAATTTGCCAAGAAATGTTTTTGCTTGTTCTGTAATGGTATTGTGTTTCTTTTGAAAGATCTTGGCTGTAGTATTTCCTAGATTCATTTTCTTACTGCAGGCGCCGAGTACCGGCGGGCCGCATGCATGTGGATAGTGCGCACGTGGTTGAACTGTTTACAATCACAGACCGGCAATTCCGAGAGATAGTTGCACAACCTCAGAGCGCGCTGTTTTTCAGCACAACTGAGCATGTGAGAAGCTTCCGCTGCTAAACACGGTGTTGTGATATGCCCACTGGTAATTCATGGCAAACGTTAGGTCTAACTGGTCAGGGTATGCAGTGAGCGAGACTCCACAGTCACGGCCTTTGTGTTCTGCTGCAGTGATATCCTGCACTGAGCATACAGTAAAATCATGTTGTGGACACCAAAAAGATATCCTGTGGCTCAATGAAGAGCTGGAACTTGCACAGCACCAATTAGACCAGGTTGCTTCATATGGCTATAGGGCATATGCTTAGCAGAGAACTTACTGGGAATTATGTGACTGTTGACAAATGGTAATATGACTTCTTTAACCTAGAGCTGACAACACACATGGTTGCCATTGTACGTCACGCAGTGTCCGCTCTACTCACGCGGTCTTCTAGTGAAGAGCGAAAACATGAACTGGAACCTCCTCTGCAGAGTGGATTTCCAGCTTGTTTGGAGTCTGGGAACAGATGATGTCCATGGAGGGGTCTACAACCTCCCCAGGACATCACACAATGCCTTGGACGCTTTTGTTTCTGTGTGTGTGTGTCTGTGTTTGAGGGAGGGCCAGCATGCAGCATAAATCTCGCCCGTCTCAAAGACCCTAGCCTATCTCTCATGAGAGTAATGAGCTCAAGGCATTGCCCACTAACCTGGGCCACCACCCCTTTCGCCACCTCCTTTCACACGGTGATATTTATCTCAAAGCTGGCATATCTGCTAACCCACATGTCATAAAAATATATGAAAATGCAAACATCAAAGGATTTCCTGCTCACAACAAATGTTGGCAGCATCTTCCTGTGCACTTTTGTGTTTTGGTGGTTGTCAAAGTGGTGCACTATCATCCAAACCGTTAGTGTAGTGTTCCAAATTGTTTGGTGTGGTCTTCAGCTTACACAACCCCATTGTTTTACGTAGAATCTGTTGGTGCAATAATGTTTTTATTTTTTAATACAGATTTTGCTTACGCTGCATGGATTGGTTGGACAGGAGGATTGGCAGGAAGCATATATAAAATAGACACGGTTTCCTTCATACTTGCTTTGAGTAGGAGAGTGACCGGCATGCAGCAGGGGCTTGTATAATCTGCATCATGCCTTCTGTTTGTCTCATGGTTCAGAGACCGCACTCAGTTACATTGTTAGTGGCAGTTTCTTTTTGGTATATTTGCTTTCAACTCCTGTAAGAATGTGTCAAATATTTGTTTTTTTTACATTCAATTGAAAGAGAGCGGGCAAGGTTTTATTTTGTCTCTGGCTACTTTTTTTGAGAAACTGAGTTGTATTGCTGTAGAAAATTTGCTTTTGATTCCAGTTCTCGCTCTTTCCTGATATAAGCTATATGTAAACAGACAAATCTAAATGGAAATTGCTAGCCGTATCCTTTTCCCCTCCTTCACCTTTCACCATGGAGAACTCTGGCTAGTTTCATATTTCCATTATGTAAGATGCAGATGAAAAAGATTTTGAAATATTAAGTCAAATTGCTTTAAGTGGCTTTTATGCAAATCGTCTATCTTATTTGCACTTTCCAGAGTCCAGAGTAGTGCTTCAAATAATGTTGAGGGAGGACACTAACATGGTTTAGAAACATATGTGACTCTATTGAAAATGTTACTTTAATCTCCTCACGAGTTCCTATGTGTTCATCTGCATACTCTTGTCTAATTGTACGCGGTTCAGTTTTCCGGTGCATCTAGACTCCTGAGCTGCATCAGACCAGCGAAGGCGGAGAGGGCGTTCTAATTCCTCTGACTTGGATGCATTTGTATGAGAGCCAGTGGTTACGCCGTTGGTAGGCGGTGAAGATCGCTACGGCTATGACGCAATGTCACGTGGTGGCTGCGCACATGGCCTTATTGTTTACAAGCATGGAATAAAAACTCAATGGGCTATTCGTAGAAGAGTGGCGTAGCTCCAAGTACTGCTGAAGGTCGCGATGCACACCCGCACATAGAAGGGCAGGATAGTGATTTGGGACAAGCAGGTCTTCCAGCTTCTAATTTGTTTATCAGAAGGTACAGTGTTTTTGTGTTCCAGTGGATATTTTGTTTAAATTGCATATCCATCCCAAAATACACATGATGTTCCTAGATTGTGGTAATGGAGATTCTTTCCTACCATGAAACTGATACAAATGCAACGGTTTATTAGAGCGGCGTGAGCGAGCAGACATGACCAATGTGGTGTTTTGCTCAGTTGCACTATGCAGCAGGTTTGCTGAAGGGCTGAAGCAAGGCTTCATTGTGTGTATCCTTGCCCTTGCAAACAATAGGACAACGGCGGCTTGTGTAAGGGCAGAGTTGGGGGGATACGAACTACACAGGGGGAAAAAACGTACCTTCAGCCAGCTGCATTGTTCTGTTTTGCTCCTCTGCAGACAGGCTCTCAGAATCTCCTGCGGCCAATCCTGATGTTGCTGTCAGCAGCATGAGAGCAGCGTCAAGATTGGCCTTAGCGCCCTCGATTTGCGCTACAAGAGAGACTGGGAGCCTGTGCCAGCTGTCTCCAAACCAGCAACGCAGCTCGAGTTGGAGACACTCTCAGTGCATATGTCGGTTTGGTCACCCTGAGACGGCTGGTCACACCCACGTGCACACCGAAAGCAGCGCATACCACCCCTTCTCATTGCCTGTCACCCCTCTTGACCCCACGTTCCAAGACTTGGCACACTTAGAAGAAAAATAAAACGATAATAAAACAGATTTAAAACTTGTTTTGTTTTCAACGTTTTTAAGGGTGCTGGCGGGGGGTAGGGGACGACGCTCCTCCGCCATAGCGGAAGAGCCGCAGCTGCATCAGGAACAAAGCGTTGTACAAAAAAATGCAAATCATATTAAGGTGATAATTACACATCGTATATAGATAGATTATGCCCACAATATTAAAAAAAAAAGTTTCATGGCTTCGAGTTCCAATTTATTTTTAGTAGTCTCGGGGATATTTTGTATTTATTTGATATATTATTAAAAGATTGACTGTTTGATTGAATTGCTTCTAAGCACCTCAGCAGTGCTACTCCGGGGAGATGCAAGGAGTCCTGTGATACAAAATAAGAAGGGATTGAGAGGATTTTTTTAAATACAAAGAGGATGTCAAGTTGTGTTTGTGCTGTAGTAGGTTGTTCCACGGACAATGTCCAGCACATCTCCAAGGGCCTTGTAGTTGGTTCTATATACTGTGGTGTGTTTGAGCTACATTGAGCGAAGAGGCCACATCAAAACCAGCTCATAGCGTCAAATGCAACAGATTATGTTCATGCTCAAGTGGAGTCCACACACGCGAAAAATACAATTCATTATATTGTACCATTATAAAATATGTAAAAAGTCCCCTCAGCTCCACCTTCATTCTGCATTCTGACTACACTCCCCATACCCTTCTGAGATCGTTCTTAAGAACCTATTCCATGTTGCACCCGGGATTGGTTTCCACTTGTATCCAGTATCGGAAACATTTAGTATTTTGTAGCCATATGCACTCCGGTTTTAAGACTATAGGAGTGGACCGATTACGAGACTTTTCCACAAGTGAAGATTATTATTATCTTGTTGTTGGATATCTAGGTTTGCTGTCTTCTATTTCATTTTCTGTGCGAGTGAACAGTGTAAAAGGTGTTTGGCAAAGATAAACCTAATAATGTATTTTCTAATCAAACAAGAGCAAAACTGGGCTGACAGAAACCGGAAGTAATTCTGCCAGGATTATTTGCCACAAATCTCATTATGCCAGTTCTTTTCATTTTCCTAAACCTTAAAAATGAGATGGTTGCACCACCCCAGAGAGGTTCCATGAGGTATGTAAATATATATTTTTTATTTTTGAATCCCCCCTCCTGGTAGAACTCTTGTGTTTGCATTACTTCTATATTCACTACCTTAGCATAAACCAAAAAACTATGGGAGAAGGGAGTGTGGGTGAAAGTCCCAAAATGAGGAGGGCAATTTCCGAGTAATCGGATTTACTCTTGTGCCAGGAGGACAACCCTAGTGGACGGCATCCATCTCTCACTGTGCATAGTAAAAACACAGACATCTTGACCTCAATGTATTTATTAATATTAATTATTGTCTAAACTTGAATCCTAATCTGGTTCTCAAAAGTCACCTTTGTAGGTGCACCTACATAGTGTAGTTAATCAGACACAAATGTCAAGGGAGAATCCCACTTTAAAACTCTGCTAGTGGGATATGCTTAACTTCTACCTAGAAGGCTAATTTAATCGTTGGAAGTGACCCTTCCAAGATAGTCCTATTGCATATTTCATGAATAGAGCTTATTTTGGCCTGACACCATGTTCTACAGTGGATGGATCTGATTTAGTCCCATTATAAGCCCGGCCAAAGGTTATGAAATAACTCTCAGGCTGGCAGATTAAGGCGGAACAGTCCAAGTACACTCCAAACGCTCAGCAGAGATCCAAAAAGTGCAGTGATTTCTCCTCACAGAGTAAATGGATAGTGGTAAAATAGTGGTGAAACTGTCTCAGAATGAAACATTGGGAATTAACCCTGTTCTGACCTGGAGTGTGGCTCAGTCACAAAAACTGTTTTGTTGGGAAACTCTGTCACTAGGGATGTCAACTGTCTTGGCCTCCTAGCCACAATGATTGCTGCCAGGAAGGAACCCTGGGTTCCTCCCATACAGAATGACTGGCCATTCAACCTCTTGAGTTTGGGGTAGAGGACGCCACAGATCGCAAACTTCTCACCCCATAATTTACTGCATGCTTTAACGGCAGGTCCCTGAACACTGTGAGTGTCAGGTGTTGAGTGTAATCCAAAACTCTCCTGCAGGAACTGGAGGACTAGAACCACACAGTATTCTGAGAGAACAAACCATTACAGTTTAGAAATTCAGAGAGTGAGTCTATTCAAACCGCGGTGCTGCATGGTATCGTTGTAACACTTGTGTATGGGTATATATTTATACTTGCTGGACAGACGCTTCTATTTTCCCGCGCACATAAAAAATCGGCTGCATCACCGCAGTGAGAGAGTTAAGGGAGAAAAAAAATCCTTTTGCTTGGCTGCGTATGAGTTGGCAGAGGCAGTTACCTCACTAGTAGGCGTTGCAGATCACTGTGATGCTGCCTCACGTGGTGGCTGCGCACATGGCTCCATTGTTTACAAGCAAGGCTCTAGTAACTCAACCCGCCGTTTCTGAAAGCCGACCAGTGGCGTATCTCCAAATCCTGCTAAACGACATGGTGGAAAGCCACTCCGAGGAAGACCTGAACGTTACTCTAGATATTTGGTGTGTGCTTGTGCCCCTACTCATCTTTTGGAGGGTGAAATGTGTGTCCCTTTGGACATTTTGTTTGGATTTTTATTATTTATTCCAAAAATTCCTGACGCAGTGTGTGGGGGTAGAAAATAATTTTTCTTCACAGAGCGGTATATTGATTTAAGGGTTTGTCAGAGCGACATGAGTGGAAAAACAGTGCTGAGCGCTCTTGCTGAGCGTGTATGTGCGGCTGATTCACTGGATGGTAGCGACAAGGCTCCACGGTGTGTATCTGTGCCATTTAAGTCTCGGGAACAAAGTAAATGGAAAAAATTGTAATCGTTTTTGAGAGATTCAGCAGTCTAGGACTACAGTATTCCAGAAAAAAGGTTAATGCTTATAGATTTATTATTGTGTTGGTAATCTTTGAAAAAAGGAATACAGTTGACTGTTGCGCAGCAGAGGACTTGCTGTTGTGTGCAATTAAAACACTTAGATCTTCAATAAACTATTTTAATGGTAATTAAAAATTGTTTGCCAAATTACTCATACTGATAGGCAGTGTTTGATTTGTAAAAGAATAAGTGCAGGGGCACAACGTTTCACTCACAAGCCGAGGCCAGCACTATTGATTGTTTTGGTTGCCAAATACCAACTCCGAGTAGTACAATTTACAACACATGCCTCTTTCATCCACCACCAGAGACTCACTTCTCCTTTATGTCACTCTTGAAGGTTTCTGCTTTCTCCATTTGTCAAAGGATTTCAGTCTTTCTCTTCCTGCTTTTCCTTCCTTGTGTGTTTTTTTCCTCTCGTGCTCTAGGTCGAAGTCTGGTGAAAAAAAGAGCCGGTAGAACCAAGCTGCTACCCCCGGCTAAAATTAAGCACTGCAAATAGGTCTTGTGTATGAATAGCTACACAACTTGCGTTGGGTAGGCTTACCAGCAGTAGTTATGAAGTTTGAACTCCATTCAAGTAACCTTTAAGAGCCCAGAAGTTTTTTGCAGTTCGTTAGGGCAAGGTCATGGGGCTAGTTAAAAGGGAATTTCCAGGCACATCTGAGGTACATCAAAGAGCTTGGGCTTCAGAGTGCTGTAGTCCTCAGTATGTAAAGACAAGTCGAAAATGTCAGTTAATTGTTCATTTTTTTTATTTAAGACACTAGCACTATCTAAGGTTATGTTGTGGGGGGCTGATAAAACTGTTTAGAAATGCAGTGTGTGGAATGATTCAAAACCAAATAGCTACAGCCCTTCGTAACATTTTCTTTGTGTGCCTATATTCAAATGTACTGTACAGAGAGTTCTACTGTGCCATGCGCATAAATTGCTAAGCTATACCATGGCCGCAAGAGAGGAGAAGGAGTTAAATCTTCTGGCTCAGCTGTCTTTGGATTAGTGGGAGCGGTTAGTTCGCTGGTAGGCGTTGCAGACCGCTTTGATGCTGCCTCACGTGGTGACTGCGCACATGGCTTCACCGTTTACAAACATGGCCCTAGTAACTCAACGGTCTATTCCTGGAAGACGACGAGTGGCGTATCTCCAAGTCCTGCTGAACGACACAGTACACAGACACACTTAGGAGTATAAGAACGTGACTCCGGCCATGAGGTGTGTTCTCGTGCTAGTAATTTACTTACTACTCTATAATTTGTCTGAAGGCGCAATGTATTTGTGCTCCATCAGACACTTTATTTGACTAACATGTTTAGCCGAAAATATTCACAACATGCTAGAGGGTAGCAGAAAATGTCTGTTCTACTGTGAAGAACTCCTGGAACAAGGGTTTCCCCAGAGGCGAGTGTGCAGAAACCCAGTGCAAAATTTGTGGGTCTATGCAGCTAATTCACTGGATGTTTTGTATACCTCAGAAGCAAAGCATAGTATAAAAAATGCAAATGATATTAATTCCATGTCACATGTACCCAGTTTAGGAGTACTTTATTCCAAAAATTAGGTTAATGGCCTATAGATTTGTTATTTTGTTAGCAATCTCTGAAATAGAGGAAATTTACCGAAGCATACTTTTATGCGGATACCAGGACCTTGAACTGAAATATGTAAATGGAAAGGGTGCATTTGACAACAAATAAATCTAACGTTTTCATTAAATAATGTTAATGAAAATAAGCTTAACAGTAGTCATCAGAATGGCCCTTAAAATAAACATCTGATCTCCAAAGTCTTTTACAGTTGGATGTGTTGAAGTCACGAGCCTATGTAGAAGGGATTGCTCTCGATTGTCCTTTGTCCGTGGCAAGTATTTACAGGAATAGGCTACCAAACCCCAGAAGCAAGCAAGCTCGCAACAACTCTTATTGTAGACCATGTGAACTGTTGAAGTGAGGTGCACAAACCATGCAGGCGAAGAATAACATTCTTTAGTTTGTCTCTATTATGTGAGTTATGAAAAGTCCCCCACCGCTCTTTCACAAACACATGTGCCCCTCTCATGGCTCTCTGTGAACACCCGGTCCCAATCAACGTATTGGAATTTGGACATCTGGACATGGCCTCTACAAGTATAACAATATATAAAGTATTTATAGCCTGGCACCCTCCTGTTCTTGGAATTCAGATGGGACCCAGTATTTAGGAATAGTTCCCCTTTTTTTTAAACATGATTGGGTAGAAGGATTAAAATGTTTATAGAGACTAGCAGTTGTGATTCTGGGGGTTACCAACCAAGCAAACGTCTCGAGATGAGATGTTGATTCATCAAACAGCGGTGCATACCTTGCAACAGGGTTAATCCGAGTCTATATTTCTTCAACTGTCTTTAATGAACAGTCGTCTGTAAGGCACAAAGCTTCCAAATGCAGCAAATCCGTTTTAAAGTGCCGTATTTCATAAAAATGTGTACTTCATATCATGAAACCAAATATGGCTGAGAAACTGATGAGCTCATTTTTTTTCCTCTTTTGCTCATGATTGTTCTTGCACTCTCTATGCTATTGCTTCCGTTATGTTACCCTGTGTTGTCAGCATAACTCTACCGCATTTGTGACCTAAGCATGCGCTCACATGGGCGCCTTTCTTCCCCACTCTGGGCTCTCTTACTGACCAGAGTCCATGTAGTCCGGCGTTTTCATATCTCCGGTGGCTTTAATGAAGGACTTGTGCTCATGTTCAGGATCTTTTTGCTTCCAATGTGAGGGACTTAACAGTATAACCCTCCGGCTGGTGCTTCTGCAAACCTATCCTGTAGTACAAGGTGATTTCTGAAATATATTAATTTGTCTGGTTTTCTTTGTGCACTCTAAAAGTGTTCCTGATTATGTCAATTGTGCTGATTTGCTTGTGGTGGTTTGGTTCCACAAGGTTCATCAATGGTTTTTAAGGAGGTTGGAGTGATATGCAGACAGACAATGAAATATCCTGCATATCAGGGCTTGACATGAGAAGTGCGGGTTCTCTGTAGCCAAGAAATGGAAAAATAGAAGTGCAGGTACTTGGCTACAGAGTACCTGCACTTCTATTTTTCCATTTCAAGCGCTCATATGCGGGATATTTCATTGCCTGTCTGCAGGTTTCTGGAGATGCTTGGGGGAGGACTGTTGCAGAATTGTGGCTTAATACAAGACTCTTTCCTCGTGTGAAAGAGCATCTATGAAATCCACAGCATATGCCAAAAACGGCCAAATAAATAGTGACGCATAGGCACCTCCCAAGAAAATGGACTCTCTCTCTCCCTTTCTTAATGCTGTTCACCCTCCCCCCTCAACACCCAACCTATGCTCACAGGGTAAGGCTACACTGAAGAAGTTCAGTTAGTTATTTATTAGCCATTTCTATGGCTACAAACTTTGAGTTGACCCCCTTTATCTCAACCTTTAGGCTGAGTTGGTGGTATTTTGTGTTTAACTCGTTACAAGTTGAATTAAGTCCTAGTAGGGTCTGTTCAGACGCAGCTGCTCCTCTTTGTTGTTTTCCTACTATAAGGCATTTCCTTTCAATTCCAAGTTTAAAACACTTTGAACTGAAAAAAGTTAATGTTTACTGAAATTCAATGTTCCTTTTCATTGACAACTTCAATGTGTTTGCATGGCATCGTGATTTGTTTTCTACGTAAAATATTGCATAGCTACATGTAATAGATTTTTGTGGAAGAAGTATCTAGTGTACAGTTTCACCAGTTTAACTTCTCTGTCTCATATGATCAAAAAGTCAATTTCCACCCTCCACTTGCCCTATTGATTGGTGTTTTGACAAAAAAACGAAGCCAAATATCTCAGCCCTGTGCTATTTAACACCTTGCGCGCTAGCGGTTTTCCCGCTGTGCGCTGGGTTTTTGAAAAACCCGCGTTACATGATGAGCTCAGCTCGTCATGAGTGTACGAGAGGCGTAACTCATGACGAGCTGAGCACGTCATGAGCATAGAAGGGGTTAAATGAAATCAGGGCATGCTTGCAATCTACAGTTTATCATAAAATGTTGCCAGGTGTATTGTATTTACTTCCCTTGTCCCGTTTGCTAGAATGTTCCAATCTAAGAAGCTGGACAAGGCAAGTAAATGTATCTATCTTTCTTGCACTGACAAAAGGTATGTGGGTAACAGTAGGCTGTATGCATGGCACCGCACGTGGCTTCACTGTTTACAATTAGACTCACAATTCACAGAGGTGGTTGCACAACCTCTGGCGAGAATGCTTCATTTTCCACAGTACATGAACGACTGACTGTACTAAAAGTTTTTGCTTCTAAAACTGGCTTGTCATATTCGCACTAGTGAAAACTACTGCAAATTAAATGCGAATATTTTGCAAACATATTCGGCGGTCCATTACTCCCTGTTGAGCTACAACTTTACTGCATTTTGGCATACATGAAAGTCATTTGTTAAGATTCAAAAACCTAATCTGTGGCTTGACCAAGACCTGGAAGTTGGACAATACTCGGATGGAAAGGAAATCTTTTTTGGTCCTACATACGTCTTGTGTATTTCATAGGTAGTTCTTCTTTTCCATGCCAAAGCTCCTCTGATCTGTATTACATCCGCATGAGAAGCGAAGCAGTTAAAGGAATCCTCCGGCATGTCCGCATTTGAGTTGGAGCCAAGATAATTGTGACGCTATCTCCCGCGTGCTTGCTGTGCACATGGCTACTTTGTTTACGAGCATGGCACTATAACCTGATTGGCTGCTTATGAACACCGACTAGTGTTGCATCTGCATTGCTGCGTTGCTGTTTTTAAAACCATGGGAAAAGGCAACGACAAGACGCTAGAGGTGGATATTTGTGCTGCTATCTTGATTACCCCTCTCGCCTTTGGAGGAAGCTGGGCACTTGTGTTCTACTGGACATTTTGTTAGAATCGTATTTTTGTGTGAAATGTATCATCACGATAAACGTAACTAACCGGATGTGCTTTGTGGCAACGAAGAGTGTTTTTCTATTCCTATTGGGATACAGACACAAGGAATTATAAGTTCCGCATTGGCAAAAATCAGGTGTATGGCAGCTGCAAGGCTTCATGTAGTGTACACATGCCTCTGTAGACAACATGAGCAAAGTATGTAAGGAAAAAATACCAATCATTTAAAGCAATAATTCCATGCTTGGTTGCCCATTATCCCCCTATCCTTTGCCCTGATTGCAGAATCACTAACGCGCATTGCTAGATGCATACCTCGTTTGGTTTAAATCACCATTGTTTCCCACATATGAAACCCCAATATGCTGATGACATTCTTATTTACATGTAAATCCCAATGCTGGCTTTCCTGGTAGCCCTACAACTAGTTGAAGTTGGAGATGTTATGGGGCTTATATGCCAAGTGGGACATGTTGGTCCAGTAGCCCTTGCTGAACTGCCACTGTCAAAGCTGAGGAGACTGCACGTTGGGGAGTGGGGCGGTCCATGTCAATAATTGTGTCTGGGTTAGCTCTGATTTCCAAGACTCGTCTGACTAGAATGTTAATGAACTGTCCCACTTGATGGCTTTTGGGGAAAGTTTCCATTGCCCTTAATGAGTCCGGATTACCAGTCAAAAACCACACCGTTTTCGAGACCTCTTTACATATAGCCTGCCATGGCATGTATAGCATGAGCAGTTTTTTCAGAGAGCGAACTAGGGCACTGCACACCTTGTATTGGAAGGTTGAGTCTGTCAAAATCTGTTACATTCCTACTCTTATGAACACACTAGTGCCCCATACACATTTTGATGGCAATTACAAGGCAACTGTCTTAAAACATATGGACTTGTTTATCTCGGAAACCAGTCAGAGAGATGACCTGATTATACTTGATGTCAACTAATTCACATACCAGTGCTAGCCATCAGTTTATGTTCAACCCAGTGTTCACCTCTCGGGTGACATGGAAGGCGAACTCGGCTGCAGACTGTACCTAGAACTGAAGTATGGTCAAGATTCGTAACCCCTGGCTGGGATGTCACATGAGACATTCACAACGGAAATAAGCATTACTGGCAAATTGTGACACTAGCTCTATATTTGCAATTGCTCCTTTTTCACCATAGTATTTTGACATGGGGTGAATTTGTGGGATTCGTGATGGGGATATTCCAGGATTTCCTAATCCTGGGACTTTAAGATGGAGAACCTGATCAAATCACTCAGAATATGCTTCCTGGGATGGAAAGGCTGCTCATACACTGGATTCCTAGTTCTCTGCCTGATACTGGGTAAGCATAGCAGGACCGTGACATGGGAGGGCACTGCAACCCTGATACAGACTCTTCAGCTTTTGAACATAAAGAATGAATGCTATTCTGAATTATGGTCCAACTGTAGTACCCCATACACCATACGTGATCATATTGTATCTACAACGAAGACTTTGAGTATAAACTCTCTGATTTGCAGAAGACTGTTCTGTGATGTAGTACTTCAGTCATACTAAGATGTACTTTGTGCTCGTCTTTCTATGAGAGCTTTTACACGTCTGCCAATCCCCGGAGAGACAACACTTCCAATTTTCTCACTCTTGTCACGGCTTCCTGCAGCTCACTGATCCAAAAATAACTCCTATCTTGAAAATAAAATCGTGATATTATGCTCATATAACTGTAGCATTATGTTTGTGTGTTTTGTCTTTAACCCCTTCCATGCGGCCGCGATTCCCCTGGTGTGCTGTAAACAACCCGAACAGGGGCGGGCCGTTACGAACTCCAGCCGTCATCAGCACACGAGCACCGTAGTGCATGACGGCTGGGGTTCGTCATCAGCATGGAAGGGGTTAAAAATATAAAAGTAATCAATGTTTTTGAGAAATTCACTTCACATTATTGAAATCGGCTGCATAGCTCAGGATGTCTTTACAGTGTTATCTAGCAAAGTCATGGGCCTTCATTCTAATAAATGCCCCTGCACAAGGCAACTCCACTGTCCTTTTTCTGTTCCAAATGTCTTTCAGGAAAATCCAAAAAGTAGGACGCTTAATGCTAGAAAATGAAAAACCATCCATTTAGTCACTGCAGTGTAAGCTCTAGAAAAGCGCTCCCCAGCCACATGACAACCTAACTACCTTCTTAGCTCCTACACAGGGGCATATTCCCTTCCAGTTGTTAGACATTGGACAGTAGAGCGTCGACATTGTTGACACACGACCCATGCTGTAAATATGATTCTCAGTTGTGTATATAATTTAGGGGGCTTTTTCTTGATTACTTGTCGCAGTAAAACTCTGTGTCCTTGGGGTGAGAGAATGAAAGCTATATGACATCTAGATATGGAATGCAAGCAAATTGAACGCTCCCAAAACTAAAAATGATCTATTGTTGATTGTGTAGTCCCAAACTTCCCTACAACTAGAGCGATGCATATACTGAAAGGTTCTCCACATACGTTGTGGTAATAGAAACCAAATGTGATTTATTTTTCCCTCCTGGGTAATGCCAATGAATTAATTCTCCAATCATTGATAGCTTGAATATTTCATGCAGTGAATTTTGTGAGCGTACATAGAAATATTGAGTCTCTTTATTTTGTCCCTTGCCCTTTTTTAATTTCTCAAACCTTCCAAGTTTCTCCCAAGAAACTTGGCACATTCGAACTTTGTGTTACATCGGGGTAGTTTATTTCATATAATACACAATGTATTGCCTCTAGTTCAAACAATACGGACTGTCCTTTTAATCAACGGTAACTATCAGTGCGATCCATAATGAATCTTAGCGTACACAGCACACTTCAGGTTCTCAAGACTCATTTCCACCTGCACTAACTCTTGCAAGAGAAAGCAACGCAGTTGGCGTAAGGAAAATATAAAATTACGCAAGCTACATGTTGCCCAAAAATATATGGGCTACGTACGTTTATGCTCCTATCACATCATTGAATTATGCAGAGCCTTAATTATAACTGGAACAAATAAAAGAAAAGAAAAAATTAGCATTTTTTTCATCTGTAAATAAAGACTTCAGTCTTTGGGCTATGCCATCAAAATGCTAATACATATGATCCATTAGACCTGTGTTTCCATTTGCAAATCAGAAAGGCCAGACAGAATAATGCAGAGTTGACTTGAACCATATACCCGCTTGCAAAGCCTGCTCTTTTCACAAACAGTGCTTTCTAAAGCAAACAGTGCTTTAGTATTGTGGGCTATTTTCCATTTTTATTTTATTCTCGTCACGTGGTACTTTGGGTTGAGATGCAGGTTATTATGGCGGGTTGTGCTGATTCTAGATAGTTAGTGGTTGAGCAGACGTTTCTGGCTCAGGAGGTGCTTCACGGTGCAGCGATGCACACGTGGTGCTCTATTTACAAATGTGTACTCTGAATTCTTCTGCTGCCGTTATGTAATCATCAGCTGGTGAGCGCATACGTTCAGATTCTGCCAATCAACACTCACATTTATTTCTGGTGACTTTGTTACTGTATATTCGATATCTGCAGACATTTTTGCTCAAAATTAACTTTTGCACTTTTGTGTAAAAGGGTGTGATTTACAAAAATAGATGCGTTAACCATTGAGAGTAGCTTCATGTGAGGAACAAGTCAATATTTTTTCCCATTTCCAGTAATTAGAATTTTTTATACAGTACTTTAAAATTCTACATCCTGGGAGATGTTTGTTCGTGTTTACACCAATGGTTCGTGGTTTGGGGGTAAATCAGAATGTATTGGTTTTCCAGTGTTGAGAACTGGCCTTTCTTGATGAATTTGGCATAGCTTTTACTGCATTGCCTAAAACATGTTAACACATCAGTCTTTGAAATTACTGGCGTGCCTTTTATGCTTGTAGAATCCTAAAGATTGACTTCAAGGTGCTAAACACGTCTAGGGCTCAACTGAGTATCAACAAACCAAAGATGCACTACTATGACAATAACCTTGCCTGGAACCTATGGGACTCAATAAGAATACAGCTGGAGAAGGGCACTGATTCTCAGCTTAGCCCCAATATGGAGTAAGAGCTGCAACCTCTGTTCAAAATATGACAGATGCATATAAAATAAACAGTTCCATTACTACTTAATCTGCTTTATTTATGTGAAAACGCTCGCATAATGATGCTTGAGTACTTTTGTATGGCAAAAAAAGATGACCGCAAGTAATTACTTCAATGAATTTGTTGCCGAGCTAGTCAACTGTGGGTATGGAATTAGCTCTCAATAGTGAAGTGAATGTAGGTGGTAGGGAGCGGTCATTGTGGTTCGTGTGCTACCTTACAACAGGACACTGGTGCCCCACCACAAAACTACACACACTGTATTTGCCATATCTGGTTCATGTGCAGAGTCAGTGAGTCTTGCTATGTTATTTGTATAGCACGCCTCTATCGTTTGTATTATCCCAAAGCGTTTCCAGAATTGCCATTCTCTGTTCTGGGATTCTGATTCATCAAATTCAAAGAGGGCCACCATGTTGTATTTGGTTGTGTTTTGTATTATTTATAGTTGAGCCCTATTGGTAAATGACTAGTACGTGCTTTGGTTATGAACATGATTTAGATCCCTTGATTTCCAAATTCAGCATCACAGGGAATAATCAAGCCTAAAAACAGACTGTAATATATATATATATATATATATATATATATATATATATATATATATATAATTTTTTTTTTATTATTTTTTTTTTTACTCTGGTAGCAGGGTGCTGTACAGCAAAAGTTCAATTAAATGATGGAAATATTTACAGAACATTTAAAGGGGCATGGCTATTATATACATGGTATGTACACTTAAGGTAAGCAAGATGTGAATACAGTTGAGGTCAACTGCATCACATTCCACCAAGTAGCCAATATAAATTAGTTTATGATGTTACAAGCTATGCACATTTTAAATTGACATAAGTATGGCACACAAAGTATATGTGCTTCTCTAATTATCTGCCCAGTAATATGGCACATCAAGTTTACACAAGAGTGGAGAGCAGCTATTGTGCAATAATAAAGGAAGCCCTAGATGAGCTGCCACTGTCAAAGCTGAGGAGACTGCCTATTTGGGAGTGGGGCGATCCATGTCAATAATTGTGTGTGTGGGTTAGCTCTGATTTCGTCTGACTAGAATGTTAATGAACTTGTAGAAAAGCATCCCACTTGATGGCTTTTGGGGAAAGTTTCCATGGTAAGTGCAAGTGTAAACGTCGGGCACAGCAGGATGACACCAGGGTCTGCTTTACACCGATGTGGTAGATTTGGCATAATCCACACAGTGTTGTTTGAACGAAGAAGATACAGTAAGCATTAAGATGTGGCTGGGCGATAATAGGGTCCCTGGATCATCACAGTGGTCCGTGTAATGGGTGGTTTGGAAGGTTACCTTTTAGCTTATATTTGAAGTGAAGGGGTAAGTCTTGTGTATATTGGATTGGCATTCCATGTGAGGGGGTATTCCATGAGAAGGAACATTTGAAGGAGGCATTTTGTTGGAAGTGAGGTGTTTTGAGAAGTAATGTGGTTTTACTTGCGTTTTAGGGTTTCATTTTAGTTCGATTGGTCCTTTTTTTGTGTAGGGTTGAGAGGATAGTTTATGGTTAGAGCATTTGAGAAAGGGCGTTCTTTTGAGTGGAATGGGTTTCCATTGATAGTCGCTTAAGGGAGTTTAAACTGGAGGGATTTTTCTGATTTTTCTTGTATGAGTGATCATCCTGGCTAGAGTGGAGGATAACAATGCAAGGGGTTAGGCACTATGCAGACAAACAAGTAAGTGAATGTGGGGATTGCTCATATACATCAGACGTGTTTCCATTGTACCATTTCCTGTGTCTGCATACCGTTGCTTTGGTACTGGTGCTTTGCTTTCACAATGTTAATTAATCAGTGTTTCTGAGGGGATTGAAGTGACCGCGCAGGATGTGTCTTTGTTTGCTTGTCGGTCACTGATCGCGCGCAGGTGCCTGGGGGAGATTTTGTGTAGAGCTGTAGTAATACAGGCTCCTCTGTCTTGGTGTATGTATGAGAAAGAGCAGCAGATGCAGTCAAGGCCCTCATTATGGTGAAGGGCTTATGCTACAAAATGGCCTCTTAGCTGCCTAATGTTCTGTCCTTTGTCTTTATTCCCCTTTCCTTTCCTGCTCACAGTGTACAGCTTCAGACAGTGAGTTAATTATAAGCTCCTCGTGATGCAAGAGGCTCCTAGCAGAGCTTTGACACCCTCCCAGATGCCAGTTTCTTTATGTGTTGATGTGTTTTTGGGTTTAGCTCGTGCTGTGCTTAAGTTGAGTATTGTTTAGATTTGTATAAAACAGCTGCCAATATCTTGCTTTTATGTATGGAGAGAAGTCTTCCTTTCAAATCTGGCGAAATCAGTTAAAAAAAAAAAAGCAGCCTAATGCAGAAAGTGCTGAGACTTTCAATTTGTTTCTTAAACGTGCCAGCATTCAGGGTATTTATTTTGACAATGCGCACAATCCGGTAGCATACCCCCGTTTAAAAAAATATATATTGCTTGCTGCAAATTAGTGCACGAATTAATAAACGATAATCCTGTAGTAAAATAGTTCGAAAAGTCAAGAAAAAAAATATTTAAGCAGATATAGGATGTGAATAATGTACGCTGAATCTACAATCAAAATATAATACAAAAGGGACCAGCTCCACCTTTGAAAATATTTCAAATGTAAATTTTGTCACAAAATGTTTTTGGGTATTGGCAGTGGCTTAATATGGTACTTAATTCGGCAGCCATTTCATATTTCAGTCATTTGATCAGGGATTGGCGATAACCGCTGGGGGTGGTTCCTTGCAGTACTTCCCTTTGACAGGAGGCGTGCGTCTCAGGAAAACAGAGGTGGTGCGCATGTGAGCGGCGCACACGTGGCACTGTTTACATGCTGAGAACCAATAATCCTGTGAGCAGAGTCTCCACCTCCAGCAAGGCTGCACTGCTTCTAGTCTGTACGCATTGACTGGTCGTCTGGGTAGCAGTATATTCCCTGAGCGCACCACGGCAAGTCGTAGGGCAGTGTATCCATGGTATTCCACTAGCGGGCTTAGCTGAACTCTAATTTGGGATGCTTTGCAGCGTAATCCTGCATTGCGCTTCACAATGAGTTCATTCATGCTGTGCCAAAAATAGAATATGTAGGCTTGATGAAGAGCGGGAACTGGCACTGCACCAGCTAGACCGGCACGTTTTGGAAAACCAGAGCACCTGGACTCAACATAAATGATCCTGCGAATTCTATTTTGGGCAAACAGCAGTAGCTTTAAATTATGTTCAAATAGAACACAACAATTGCACAGTCAAATGATATGTTGCTTGTAACACATGCTGGAAGGATATTTTATCAAAGTATGAGCAAATAATCTCGAGGAGACCAGATTTTGAAGCTTGTGTATGTTGTTCCATCGTCCCCTAGCTATTTCATGTTCAGAGACTTATGTTGTCATTACAACCTTTTAGTGCATTGTTTTTTTTGTCAATTAAGACTGCTGTATATATTTATATACTGAACAGAATCTCATGCAATGGCCACCTAGAACCTGTTGGTAAGCCAGGCCAGCTTTTAGTTTTTTCTAGTTTAGTGCTAGATTCACAAAGCATTTTGGGCACTTAAGTTGAGCTCTTTTGCCCAAAATTAACTTTTGAGCGAATGTAAAATCCCGGTCGGCTTTTGAGGGGTCTGCAGTGGTAGAATTTTATGTTTGCAAGATACCCTTAGAAATGCAGTAATTCCACTAGTATGATGGAAATGCTGCATTTGTGAGATAAGGTGTGGGGTCTGATTTGTGGGCATTTCTTATTTAGCTGCCTTGTAATGATAGGTGAACACCCACACACTTAATCACCATTGCTTTCCAGATAATCTTCACTGGAAACTTGCACAAACGTGCCCTTATCTCAGGAATGAGTTAAGCGTGATTAAGGATGGGAACTGGGAGTGGAAATCCCCCACATTTAATGGGACTACACGGGACATTGTTTCTCCTTAAAAAAAAAATGTTCTCCAATGTAGGAAAAATAGCAGAGCACAAAAAGATATTCACACTGAATTTATGCATGTAAATTTTACCTCCTGGTGAAAATTCTAAACGAGGAACTGTGATGCATTCGAGTAATCCAATAGTTTTGACTGTCTCACGTTTCTTTAAGCAATCCAGGGACATTTTATGAATCTAGAAATGTGCGCTAAATGTAGGAGTAATCTTATGGTATCAAAGTTCTGAAGTGCACCTTTAGTTCCTGATAGAGGTCACCACACCCTTCAATCCAGGGACATCACATTGATAAGTTTAACTTGATTACTTTTCAGGAGAATGAGACCCTTTTGATTGTCTGAAAGTTGGGCACTAAGTCCCTGGGTGTTTGGCTGGTGGGGAGGGTAGTGTTCATGACTGAATGGCCTGGATAAGCCTCTGGGCAAGAGGACATTAGCCTGTCTGGTTTTTGTAGGCAGACTGGCTTTGATGAACTTGCCCTCAGACCCTGAAAGCAGGTGCTGTTTGGTCTTAAATTGAATTTGAAGGGGGGCATTTTCATTCACTAGTATTTTGATTGTTTTGACGCCATGGCTTAAGAAAAGGTTCCCACTTTAGGAGTACTTCCAATTTTGTTTTTTTAACAGAAGCATTGGAGCTTTCTTGTTTCTCGCCACCATATCCCCTTTTAACCTCTAAGTTCAGCATTTTTCAATTGCCTTTTTGGATGCAGAACAGAAGTGAAGGGTATCTGATAATGCTGAAGTAGTCCTACTTTTAAACTGGTCGTTGTGGTCACGTAAAGACCTTTAGCTGTGTAAAACCGTGATCTGATTCGAAGGGTTTTTGCATACATTCACCATTTGTATACACACTTTCCAATAATGGGAGCCTCGAGCCTGATAAGAGCTCACCCTCTCATTAAGGTAGTTTGTAAAAAAAATCTATATATTTTGAATAACTGCAGACTGCCACAAAACAATATACACCTTAAAAACCCCAATCCCTCTCTTACACTTGGTTTCTCACCCGCTACTCTCCTCCCCTTTGGCGGTTTTACTTTCCTTTTCAAATTCCCTGCTACGCTATGACAGACGTGGCAGAGGAAATGGCGTTAAATAAATCCTTTTGGTAGGCTGCATTTGGATTGGTGCCAGTGGTTACCTTGCAGATTTTTCTATTGCGCGGTCACGTGGTCGCAGCGCACATGGCTGCATTGTTTACAAGCGTGGCCAATAAAACTTCACTGCCTCTTCATAGTAGCAGACCGGTTGCACATTTTTTAGGCGCAGATGAACAATGCAGTGCAGAGTGGTGTTCTCTTACGCAGTAAGACTCCAGGGGTGAAGTGAGCTCTTGCATTTCTAACTTCTCTGCTCTCTCGCCCGTTAAAAAATGCACTGCTTCTGTGCTTCATTGGATGCTTCTTATTGAATTGCACCTTCTTTTTCAAAACACACCAAAAATCCAAAATGACCAGAGGATAGAACAGACTGCAAGGTGGTGAAGAAAGCAGCTTTCAGCTCATCCATGAGAGATTACAGTCCGTAGTGTGCAGTGTAGCTACATAATGAGATGACTTCTGCATTTGAGGAGGTTACTGGGACTTCAGCCAAAACAAATGGAGATTGCCCATTTGCCTTTGAACATACTCAGAGGATTAATATATTGGAATAATCCAGCAGATATGATTATCTTAATGTTGGTAAACTGAATTTCCTCTTATGTAATCTATTTCAGGTAAAGGGATTAAAAAAGCAGCAGTGTTTGTGCCAGGATTGCCTCCAGAGCATTCTTTCTTGGATCCCTCAACTAAAAATTGAAATGCTATCTTTTTCAGCTGCTGGTATACCCACAAATAAAAAGTTCACCTTTTTAACTTTTTATGTCTTCATTAAATGGTTTGACATCTGTAGTGGATTCAGAGTCCCTGGTTCGATCTAAAAAATGATTGAATTTTTAATGTGGCTTTCAACTTTCCTGCCGTAGAGTGCACTACCGGTAAGACAGACCTGCCAAGTTAGTCTGTGACAATTGATGACCCAAAGGCATTTCATGTAAGAAGAATGCAAGGAACTTGTCTATGGCATTGCATATATATATTTTTTTTGCTGTCTGCAGTGATGGACAAATATTCGCCTTTTCATTTAAGTGGCATAACATGGTGCATAAAGCAACTCTTAGCCTGTATTTGACACTGCTAGCACAGCTCTAATAAATTTGCGTTCATAAGGAAAAGTGTTTTTCTAAAATTCATACCATCTGGTAAATTAGTTCCCATGCTCATCTTCTTGCATTCATCAAAACAAAATCTCAAACTAATCATGGCTTTTAAGAAAATATAAAATATATGCTGTGGCTGAAGAAAAGATTTCCAGTAGGCAAGTCTTCTTCAGGATGTCCTGCCATTATTGCTTCAGCATAGTTAATCTGTCGTAACAGCAGCACTTACTTCCAGGAAATCCTGTTTATCTATACTTATGTTTGAGGAAGAGGGATGAGGGGAGCACTTTTTACAGTTGATCTTTGATAACTGTGTTACCTCGTTAGATCAAGTGTGCAGGACACCAAATGAAATGCAAGAACAGGAAATTTAAGTGTGGTTGTTGTCAGCATAATTGGTTTAAGTAGCACCGAGAAACACTCCTATGTTGGGATCACAGGCAAAACAGGTTTAACTCATTTCTCCTCTGTAGTGATTTACCCTATCCCAAATTATGAGACTTTCCCATGAGCAATCCAACTCTCCAGTTTCTTAGAAAAAAATGTCAATGGACATTTCTGCTGTGCATCAACAAGAGGCTTGGCAGTGTCTAGCCCTGAAGACAAACTTGGTAAATTTGGATCGAACTAAGTTGTGAGAGATCAAATTGTGCATATAGCAGTCTACCACAATATCTATAGGTACAGCGCTGTCAACAGAATGTTTACTCTCATGAAATGCATTATACAATCTTGAATAGCCCCTTCAGTTTGCAAAAGTGTTAATTTAGCACATCAAATGTGGTTAATTGATGTTGCCACTTTATATGGTGTATTACAAAAACGAAATGGACTCCTAGACTACTGTCGTGACTCAACACATGGCTTGTATCCAAGAAGCTAAAAACTCCTTTCATTTAGGATTTCCTCATAACATTTCTTCAACATTTTATATTAGCGAAATTATTTTCCTGCAAAAACTGCAGCATTCTTTATTTTTCCATTACTTTGCCCAACTTGTACTTATTTTTTACTTGAAATGAGGACATACTCACCATACCCTCCTTCAAGTTCATCCACTAATCTTGCGTTGTTTCTGTTTGTAAGCCCCTAAAGATTATGGTTCCATGTAATTATGCAAGTTAGACCTCTAAAATGTGTAGAACAGCATTTGGTTCCCTTAAGGCTGGGTGTCAGCCAGTGCCATTGTTTTCATCTGGTGTTAGCTATCCGCTGTCAGAGTTTAAAGAGCCTGAAATATGCGTGGGCTCACGAGTTACGATAGACCGGTTTCCCTGGTCTTCTGTAGGCACCAGCGTAGCAAGTAATCTGTTGATCTTTTGCAACAATTAACCCTTTGTTACAGTTAAGAAAAGACTACTATTCTTTGGAAAATTTAAATCCCACGCAAAAGTGACATAACGTCTTAAGGGAAATATTCTTAGTCACTATTTCTCAGCAAAAAAAAGATTGCAGGGGTGGAAGCCGTCTGAAAAATCTGTATGTGGTTTGAGAAAGTGGTGCTGAAAACAGCGCCTACCGCTCCCTTTTATTTACGTTGGGATCGACTTGGGACATTTTTTGTCAAGCATGGAGTTGAAAGCCAGCATTCATCATTATCTTCCGGGAGGATCCGTAATGATGAGTTCCAATCGGCCCCAGACTTTCAGAATTTATGCATTTGTAACAGAGATGTGAGATTCCCCTGGATCTTGTGCCATTGGGGAGATCTGTGAACTGTACTGAACTTGCTGCATAGACTTGCATCTGTTTTCAAATAACTTATGTATAGATTGCCGTCTTTCATCAATTTCCGCATATTTCAGGGACAGTTTGAGGTTTCCGATTGGTTTTCTATTTACTTCTCTAGGCGAAGCATGATGTGCGTTCCATTAACTTGCTTACATTTACCCAAGAGATGTACAGACAAATTAAATTCTCAGGGAGAAAAGGCTTCTTAGACCTTGCAACTAGTCTCGCGGACTTTAGACCAAAACAGCCTTCAATTTGCAATGATCAGACCACAAGAAAGGTCCAATCTTAACACATCTGTAGCAGATATCGGCATAGGTCTTCAATGAAATGTTTCATACTCTTTCAGTGTTCTTCTCTTCTGAGATGGTGGTTATGCTAAGGCAGCAAGTTGGCTTATGTCTAAGGACTTCAGTAGTTCTTCCTAGTTGCACGGGGATTCTTTCTGGGGTTTAGGAAGTAGAACTGCTGCAGTTAATTTATTGTTGCTTTTCGAGAACGTTTGGATCTGTTGAAACAAGCGTATTACCTAGATATTTCATGTCTGCGTTGACTTTAGGCACTGATTCTGTGAAAAGACAGACAGTAGCAGGATAAGATACCTAGTCAACAATAGTTGTGCATCTGGCTAGCAGTTGCTTAGTGAAAATACATTACATTTATGTGGTATGCATGCTGAAGGTAGGATACATTTTTGGGCAATGATGCACTGTATATGAGAGACTTTGTCATGGCTATACTTGAGCTCAAACCTCCTAAAAGCGCAAATTGTAGTTAAAGGGGAAATGTTTGTCCCCGTGTAGAAAGTCTTGTCAAATGCTGTTTTTGTTGTCTCGGTTCTGTGCTAGTTTGCTTCTCATGGGGACTCTTTCGCGAGGTTAGTTAATCAGTGTTTGCAAGGAGGCTGGAGTGACGTGTAGAAAGCCTCTTTGTTTGCCTGCCTGCTGAGAGCTTCGACCCCCCCGGAGCGGGGGTGATTTGGGGGCGTCTGGGGCAGGTGTCTCGGAGAGAGAAAATCGCTGGAAGCAGATGCAGGCATTGTGGTGAAGAAGGTTCGCGTCCCTCGGCTTCCTTCTGGCTCGTTTCTTTCCTTTGCCGGCCCACCCTGTTCACAGGTCAAAACCTAAGCACACATTAATTCAACAAGTTAATTTTTAGCACTCTCAGACGGGAGAAGTAGTATAAACAGTATGACCTCTTCCCGGTGCAGCTTTTATTGTGTTCAGTTTTTCCGTGTTGTTTTTAGTTCATGTTCTGGTGAAGTTTCTTATGTGAGGACACAACACATACAGCAAGTAATCTCTTCTGGTTTGCTATAGTAAAACGTTTCCTTATTTAATATCGTTTGCTTATTAAATATCTTTCATCACTAAATGTAGACTTTTTCTGAATTTAATGCCGTCAGCCCATTTTACAGTGAAAATTCCCATTGCGGAGATTCCACCCATAGTGCGGATACTCCCTCAGAACAGCGCGGCCACCACCACGAGAGCGGAGGGCCTTTGTGAATCAGGCCCAGCATGCTTTACAAACAGGCTTTAAATGCAGTTGTGACCTTGTTAAACAAAAGTTGTACAGAAGGTGTAGAAGTCTGAGGTCCTGAGAGAAGGAAGGTTGACTTTTATGCGTATCAAGAACGTAACCTTTTGGCTATATAGGCTAATTGAACCTCTTTTCTAGATCCAAGATGTGAAAAAGAGGTTGTTACTCATCAGACAGACTTAGCTGCTTACGCACAGTTAGCATGAACAAGGAAACATGGCTGCAGTGGTTACAGTGACACTAACCTGCAACTCTCATTTACAGTTTTTTAACTACTTTTGAATCGGGACATAAAAAGTTGCTTTGGTATACACATTTGTTAAGTTGCAAGTTTATATCTAAATCAACTTTCCAGATGTGGTACTAACTTTGCGATCGAAATATCAATAGTTCTAAAACACAGAGACATCTTTAAGAATTTAGGGGGCCAGGGGCCAAACTTATTTTGGGAGCTCCTGTTCAGAACAGCTTTACATTTATGATCCAATTGCAGCTCTTTCAAGCCCTCTTTGGCCAGGTCACCGCCTAGGCACTCTGATCCAAATTGAAAATGTGTGTCCATCAATTTTTCAGGGACTCATGTGTTTTCAATGGTGTAAAATAGCAGCAGCTCACTAATGTTATTCCAAATAATCTCTATGAAGCCCCCCCCCCCCCCCCATTTCTCATATGTGAGGTCCTGGATCCATCTAAAAGTAACCTTTTTGGATTTTGCATTGCTGTGAAATACAAACACAACACTTCCCTTCAAAATGTCTGTAATAAACTCCCACACATTACCCGTATTAAGAATACATTAAAGGAAATGGTATTTAGAAAAATCTTTGTTTAATAATCATTCAAGGTCATCGGTACAGGACTCTTTGTGGAGCAAAGCCCGCTCTATCTGAGGACCCCTTGAAAGGTTGGAGCCCTGGGCTAGTGCCCACTTTGTCAATGCCTTAAAAACGTCTCTGCTTAAACATGGGGTTTTGACAGTTTAGTAAGTGAGCCTTTAAAACAAGCTAGTTTTTAGTAAATGTTGCTTTTCCACCAGCATGTGTAGAACTATCAATCTCGTGACATTAGTATAAAAATATCATGTTTGCAATAAATATGTGTCACAAAATGCATTTGTGTTTATATGGTATGGTTTATTTTATATTGAACATAATATATACACCTATGCTCTCAACTGCAATATGTAACCCCTTGTCCGACATCATAGTGGGCGTGTGCGGAGGATCTCCGGGGGCTGTCCGAACTCCACCCACTCAATAAAACACCCGCACAACATGAAAATTCATGCAGTGCGGAAAGGGTTAACAAAGGAACCTTGCAGCAGAAAGCGAATTGTTTCTTTGACATGCATTCTAGATAATTTGTTTAAAAAAATGAAAAATTTAATTTTAAAATGACATTTTAGCATAAGTGTGTTTTTTTGCTTTTGAAGTGGGCAGCAATGTGTTTTTCAGGAAGCCCCTCTTTCCTTCCCCCAGCCCTCCAATTCCCAGTGATGCATTTCTTTGATTGGGAATTCCATGCAGTTGCTGTTCGCTCCTTCATAGGAACTTTCTACTTCTGGTTAGGAGCAGGCTGCAAATGTGTGTGTGACGCACACGTGGCTGCACTGTTTACAAACACAGGCACACAATTTCCAGAGATGGTTGTGCGCCCGCTGAGGATGATGCACTGTTTCCAGCGGTAGTTGCACAGCGCAGCACCGTGAGCTCCAGAAACTGGTTTGCTGTGGACTAGTGCGCTCTATGGCCAATTGAAGAGATGACTGGTCAGGGTATTCCATGAGGAAGTTCCTCTGCACGGTCCTTTGTGCGTTGCACTGCAGAGCTATCCTGCATGGTGACATAAAACGAGGTCAGCTCCGGTGAGCCAAAAATAGATTCCGCGAGTAACGTTAAAGACCTGGAACTGGCACCGCACTAGCTAGACCGGCATGCTTCTGAATACTAGAGGGAATACGCACTGCAAAAACGTTACTGGGAACGCTTCAGAAGAATACACAAAAACTACTGTCAAAGAATACCCTGCCGACAGCAAATGTCAATATTGCCAAAAGGCATTCCAACAGCTAATCTTGGAGAAAACAGATTTTGAGACATGGTTATCTGTTGCCGTGGTTAGGTAGTCCCTTAAGTATATGTTCTGTTTTCATGCAGACCTTTTTCTGAATGGATTCCAGAGTTTTCAGTAAGAAAGGCATCAATTCGGATTGCCATATACTTTCCACAAAAGGAAACCCCAGAAGCATTGCTATTGTTTAAAATATTAAGATTTTATGCTCAATATTGCCATAATGCAGCCTTTTTTCTAATTGTATTTGTATCGCATGGATCCATTGCACCTGAATCCTTGGCATGAAAACATAAGCATTTTCTTGATTTCAACACACTGGCCTTCAGCTCTCACCATGTTTGGTTGAGGTGTGTTAAGTGTTCTGCGAATGCCCGCCATGCATCGGGCACTGATTCAGGCATCGGATATGTGACAGTAGCAGGTAGTAGCCTTATTGGGATTTAGCTCCGTCTTTGCTGCATCTGTTACTATATCCTGAAACGAAGAGCAATTTTCAATGAGATCTGGGCCTTTGTGTGTGTGTGTTTTTAATTGTATTTATACAGGTAGTTTTTATTCACTGGTATGAATTTTATAATTGAGTTGCCCGCATATCTAAAGGAACTGCTGATAGTTCATTTTCTATGGGTTATAGTCTTTTATTTTTGTTTGAGACAGAAGTGATGATTGGATTTAGGTATATGGGAACTGTGAGCTGTCACCACCTTCACCTTAATGGTCTTAAATATATTTCTGTTAACCAGGTCCCCACCCTAGGATTTACACCCCGTGCTCCTGGGACCACTTCCTTCTGGCGAGTGTTTCAAACTGTTTAATGGTCAGGCTTTAGAATCTTAAAATGTGCATTGTAAATGTACATTTTGAAAAATATTGATCTCATAACATTTTTGTACACTATCACAGCCAATGCAGCTGACTCTGCACAGTATACAGAAATATCTAGGGGGACATTTGTGAAGGCCCATCATTAATTACTATCTTAAAAAACCTGTCACTTGTGATCAAGGCAGAGAAAAAGGACATATGTTATGCTCTAGACTTCTCATTTTTATTTTTGTATATTTGTTTTCTCACTGTGAAACCATTAGTTATTCTTCCCGGTGCAAGCTTATGTCTGCACTGAGCAGGGATAGAGGAGCAATAGGAAAATACATCTTCTAGCTTTATTTTCTTTTACTAAAGTCAACAGCACTGGAAGGCGTTGCTGATTGATTTGACACCATCTCAGGAGCAGAAGCCCACAAGGCAGAATTATTTGCAATCAGTCCCTAGAAACGTGGCCACGATTTCATGGGAATGATCTGAGGCACATTCCAGCAATTGCACAGAGAGTACAAAGGAAACTATTGTCTCAGGAATAAGACACTTGGTATGAGAACCAATCCTAGCCCAAAAAGACCTTCCCGAGTGATTCCCGCAAGAGCTCCATAATACCTACGACACAGTTGGGTTTCTGTGGCACAATGAAACTCCACAGAAACTTCTTACACAACACCACAGGTAAGGGACCCCCTCATGAAGTTAAAATCAAACATCTAAATGAAAGCTTCAAATGAGTTGTTTAGCTTTCATGCAGCTGTATTCATTGGGATGCTAGAACACTCCACTGCCATCTACCATTGACGAGGTAAATTTTAAATTACACCCCGTGATTGGACTAACAAAGACCATTTCACACACTTAAGAAGCTCTTAATTTAGCACTCCCTAAAGGCAAAGGCAAGTAATACATTCTTTTTATATTGCACTTTTCTGTTACAGTTTTGCTGTCTGAAGGAAATGATGGTGAATATATCGTAAGATAAGTTCGTTTTTCCCACAACTCACTTACTTATTAAAGTAAGATTACCTTTTTTGTGGTGGTTGGTCAGCACTTGAATGCCAATAACATCTAGAAGTAGAGAAGTAGATTCACCTATTGTGCTTTAAAGGCTCCGGTGTATGCGTGCTGCATACATGCAATAGAAAAATAATAAAAAGCATTAATGATATTATACATGTCTGATGTAGGTATTTTCTTTAGAGGAATGCAGATCAGGCCAGCTGCAATTACTATAAATTTTAAAATTAGTATGAACTAAAATCATTTGTTGACTTTGTTCTATAGTTTCATGGGCAGCATTTGAGAGGGAAGGATTTACTTTAGAGTTAGTTATTAGTTTGAGAGTATGTTTTTTTCCTTACAAATATTGCAACTATTTGACCTATGTTTCTGAAAAATCTGGAAAAACGTAATGACAGGAGGCCCATTGCACAAGCTCTAATGTATGGAAAAAGGAATCACAGCTTGCTCCCGCATAGGCTTGCCCCCTCCCTTCCTCCTTGCTAGGTTTACTGATTTATTGAATATTTTAATTACACTTTTTTATATTTATACCAAATACTGGTATTTGCTATGTATTGTTGCACAGCTGCACAAAGAAAGATGATTTGAGGTTTGCATTTTTGTGGAGTCCTGTTTTACAATTATTGTTTTGTTTTTATTTATTTATTGCAGTGGTTAGGGACAGCCCCTTGCAGATCTTCTTGAGCAACACATTTCTAAATTGCATTTTTATACTAGCAGAGTGCCCGATTCACAGAGGTAAACTTACACATTTGTGTAAGTTTACTCTTTTTTCTATTCACAAACAAATGATTTAATAGTAGGTTTATGACTGCAGACTCTGCAGTGAAGGCAGAGATCCCCGTACATAAAAAGATAGGCCTCTCCACCCCAACTGCGGAGTCTCAGTAGTCATAAACTTACTATTAACTCATTTGCTTGTGAATTGCGAAAAAGAGTAAAGTTACATAAAAGTGTAAGTTTACCTTTTTGAATCGGACCCTGAGTGTTTTGCGGCAATCGTTGCATTGCCTCAGTCAATTTTTGTATGCATCACAAAATAAACAGTTTTGTTGCTGCTTTAGTAATTGATATTGTTACCCGACTTCAGGGTACTCCGTTTAATTCCACCAGAGACGTAAAATGCTGTTGCATCCCAGTCAGGATTCCTATGTGTGATCTTCAGCCTGCACGCCAATTGAGTTATCTTGATTGTGGCTGGATTACTATTTCTGTAATATGTGTAAGCCATTTTTATCACTAGCATTGTGTGGTGACTTTAGTTACTCTTCCCATTTCCTCATCAAGCTTAACACCACTGCATACATGTACGTCTCATGTTAGAAGAACATGAGCAGGTCATGAACCACTTACATTCATATTGAAAAGTGTTCTTGCGAATGCAAAACACTGCGATTGAATTATTAATTTTTGGATCATGAATAACATCTTATCTTTCTCTGACACAGGCAGATACATTTCTGAGGAAAAATGTGGTGAAACTGACAGCATTTATCAAACATATCTGCTTCGCTGCTCATTTACCTACCAGCTTCTACAACACCCTGTGAGTGAGTGCAAGTCTGCATTGGACTCACATTGCCTCACTTCGTAAGCCCTTGCAAATTTGTTTTTATCTGTAGTAAGGCCCTTTAAACTGGGATTTTGGCAGCTCGTTTGGTTTGCTTCTGGCTGACAGCCAACCACGGGTAATGTATGATGCGCATGCGCCCGGAACTGGCCTGGCAACACTGTTTGAGGAGCTGGAACCGTGTCTGAACATGTGAATTATGACAGGCAGGTTTATAAGGTGTTTTCTTTAACACTAGGACTACAAAGGATGAAGCTTAAACAGGTTATTCAAGCAAATTTTCACTGTTGTGCAGGAACCGAGCATTTGGTTGCAATTTTGGAAGAGGTAATTTGTTGAGGGAAAAAGTACGTTTGTTAGAAAAAATCAACCTGTTAATTCAGAAATTAATATTCTTTCCAATAAATTCCATTTGAAAGTGTAATGGGCTTGAATTCCCACGTTCTGCAGGCATCTCTTGCTTTTGAGGGCGCTGAAGTGCGTACTTGATGCATTTTATTACCACTCTGGGTTGGACGAGTACTTCTGGCTTAAACCATTGGCGTAACACCCTCAAGTTTTGTTAAGCAACTGGCTTCAAAAGTATGCTTCTCGGCCAGTTGGCTTGCAGAGTATGGTTGGTGGTCTCTATGAAGCCAAAAGCTGCTACATGTTTAAGCTGATATTGTGAACTCTGTTGCCCCAAATGAGCAGCATTAGTCTGCCGCGTGCCTGTCAATGTTGGTCGATTCCTTTGGGAAACACTTTGGAGAACAACACTAATGATTCTGTCGTATGTAGGCCACATCACATCATTATAATGTCTGACTGTTTTTTATAAATATGAAGCTACAAGATGAACTTTTAAATCTTTGTCACACTAAAGCACATAAATAACATATAGTTTGCTTTTGTTTGCGACAGGACACCAGTTCGCACTCCTAGAGTTCTTCTCTGGGTGCTGTGCACTCAATAGTAAACGTAATACCTGTGCACAACCCCAAATTAACGTTGCTTAAGGATAATCGCCAACTCCTGTCCAATCGCTTGCTACACCGGAAGAGATTGAAAATTCACTCCTAAGAAGGGCAGGAGTACAACTTTTTGCAGGGTAGGGGAAGAAAGGGGGAGTAGGCAAAGTTAGTTAGGAATTGCTCTGCTGAATTTTGCATGAGTAAATATACCCATGCATATTGCATGATCTGGAAATGGAAATCACAAACGTTTGTTGGTACAATTTTCAGGCCTGCTTCTGTAAACTCTTGTGGCTTCATGAAGGTAGTAAAACTGCACCAGTGCAAGGGCATGTACCTGTGGGGGCACATTTTTGATGTCTTTTAAGAGTCCGGCCCCTAGTTTATTTTCACATTGCCCATAATGTTGTGTAAAACGCTTTTATACCAATTCTCCATTATTCATCTTTTTCATATTGACATGGATGACACGTCTCTTACTAAATAATTCCTCTGTGTAATTATTTTTAAAGTTGCACACTAGTTAAGCCAAAAAACTTGAAAGTTGCACATTGTTTTTACATTTTATTTTCAAAGTAAATAATCACCAATCTTGCTTTCAAGTTAATGCATTTATTTGCTTATAATCAAGAAGAATTCTGGAAGCATTATAACGAACCTCAAATTGTTCCATTTTGCCAACGTGTATATGTTGAGGAATTGCAAGTTGCGCTCACAGTTCACTGCATTTTCTTACAGCGCTTGTGCTAATACTATAGAATTTAATACTAATCGCATATTCAAGATTGAAAAACGTATATACATGGATTTAATCTGGTCTTTAGCACCAGACAATTCCCATTCAAAGATTCATCTTGTGACACTAAACTGGCAGCTACAGGAATTGTGCTGCAGGGGCTTGGGCTGACTTGTTCAGTGGACAAAGTAAACGTGAAAACATCTTGCCCATGACCTCATACGAAGTCAAGCGATAGTTACACACTTCTGCTTTTTCTCCCATTGCGCATTTCCCCATAAACAGAAGGAATACTATTGTGCATTTCTATAATCTGATTATATAAAAATAATAATACATTTTGATTAGAGACTATTTCTGTGTTTGAAGACAGGGTTTTTTTCCACCCATTCCCATTTCTTTGGATGTTTGTGGGCCTGTTTTATGTTCTGGTGGGCCATTTTTTTAAATAAACTATTTATTTCCCTAATCTTACCATAGTCTCCCATACCTTAAAAAACACTTATAAAGTGTGTCTTTACATGTTCAAAACCGCCCTGATTAGCAAATGTGCACCGCATTCTGGGCTATCTGATTTACTAATAGGGGCCATGTTTATTTTTGTGCCATGGACTATTTTCTGTCCCACTCTGACCCTGAACGTGTGCTCTAGCCATGAAACCATGGAATCATCTTCAACAGTTAATAATTAACTTTGTCTCTCAACCTTCATAACACATACTGCCACCTTTTCCTTTTACCAATTTATGTACATTCCGCAGATCCACACCTGCCTTGTCCTTTTCCCGCCAAGCATACTCCTCAGCAGCTCAGTAAATCGGGCTATTGCAGTTCCATCTTCCTTGCTAATTCCCACATAACTGTTCCAGGCCTTCAGTTTTGCAACCACATTCTAGTTGGCTTTCTACAACCGTAGGTGATGACCCTACCCCTCATTCGCAAGAGCAAGCTTGCTGGTTCTCTTTCTTTCACCATTCTCTGTGGAAGAGCTGGACTCTAGAACCTAACCATTGCCTTGCAACCCTAACTTTTCTAGACTGTCACCCGCTGAACTTCCATCCACTTCTCATATTTCACAATCACTCCACCACTACCATTTAATTTGCAAGTTCTTTTACTTGTCTGATGGTTCTCAGTATCCATCACTGAGCACTTAACCCCTACAACCCCCTCCTACAACATCCAGCTCTGTCCGTACCTCACTAAACCGACAAGAAACATGACTAGATGTACTAAACTCAATAGGACATAAAGATTGTATTCAGTCTTGTCATATAGTGTTGTGGCCACTGCAAACTTGAACCGCCCTACTTAATGTGCCAGCTTATTGCATTATTGTTTTGTACATTATCATTGCAATCCGTGCACTATAATTTGTAATGCCTAATTTCTGATCTAAGGGACTGGCTGAAATAAATATAAATATCCATCATCTGTTGGAGTATTTAGAGGGGAATTCCTAAAGACAAACTTCTGTGCAATGAGTGAAGAATTGAGCCAAACAATCAATTGGTACACATCACAAAAACAGTACTAACTAGGATAATTTTTAAAGGATGTGGTCATAGATAATTGGGGCAGAATGCTGTGTTTTCCTAGTACGGTGCTTGCATATTAAAGTATGTGTGCCTTACATTGCAGATTACACAGGAGGTAGAGCTGTGGGAATATAGCTTTGGGGTTTTAGGGTCATAGGAGCTTAGAGTTGAATTGTAATAGCTTGAGTTTGTTTAGGTAGGGGCGCTATATAATTCATGTCACATTTTGTCTTATCTTCGAATCAACAATGTAGATAATGCCAGAATCCCCCAACATGGTGTCTGAGAGTTGTAATCCCCTCCATCCAAACTATGCCTGGTATCCAATCCCTTGGTTCAAATCTTAGTTAATGTCCTGCCCCGCTACTTCAACACATACCTGGAATCCTCTTCCCTCTTTTTCTAGGCATAGCTCGCATACTGCTCATCACTGATTTTGTTAAACAATTTTTGGCAGGGGTGCATCGTCTCTGCGTAAAATTAAGTTTGAGCACGTCTCTACAGTCTTGTACTGGAACTTGTCCTGACATAAATACCGTAACTGCTGGGTTTTATACCCCTAGTTCATAACGTAATTATTATTATTAGACCAGATGTGATTGATTTAATTTGCTATGTTAGCTAACATTCCTTTAAATGTCCTATGTAATGTAATATTCCTTTAAATACATCCCTGCTGTTCATTTTAAAGAACCCACTAAGTAAAAATATTTTATTATAACAACTGTTTGTCGCATATTTTGGAAGAAAACAGATTCTGGTTGGGGAGGAAACTGTTGCTGAAGGTAAATCCAGAGGGTTGATACAGAATTGTAAGGAACCCTGCAGATGCAAATTCTTGAGGGCGAGATATGGCCTGGAAGGTGTGGTGCTGACTAATGATTCTCAAAGCATCAAATCTAGACCTTGCTTCCTTAACTGTCCAAATTATGGATCACCAAGCCAATCACTTCCTTTCCCTGTGCTTCTTTGGATCTAGCTCGTGTACCAAGTACCGAACACATACTAGAATACAAGTTGTCGTTAAGAGCTGTGCAAAAGAACACCACTGCACTCCTTTGTGGAGACAGCACTCTTCATGTTTGAAGTGAAGATCTTGTGCAAACCTTTGGTAATTTGAACCAGAGACACACACATTAGAAATTTGTGGATTGTTAGGATTACATTTTTAGTCTTTGTGTCATCACACTGGCTTCTTTTATGCTTCTGCATCGGCAAATGTATATGCCAATAAGAGATTTGCAAAATTGCAGCATAATATGTGTGCCTCATTCGAACCTTGGTGTTTTCAAATAGTAAACCCTCATACTTATGAACATTTCAGAATTTCATTCATTGTTTCAGTTTTTTTAGACTGGTCAGTGGTTTGTTGTTGATGGCAGGAGCCATGCAAGGGGCAAACCAGCATTTCAGACATACCAAGCAGAGGCAGCGCTTCACCTTGCAGTAATGCGCACGTGGCTGCTCTATTGACAGACACGCCTCTAGAATCCTCCGCTGTCATTATGTAACTGTAAGTTGACAAGCGCAGCGCCAACCAAGCTGCTTCACTCGCCGAGCCTGCCAATCACGTTTATTTTTGGCGGCTTTGTGAGTAACTGTGAAGTGCCTCTCTATATTAATAGGTATGTTTTTCAAGGAATATTAGCTTTGCAATTCAAATTGTTTTTGGCTTGACTTTTGTCTAATATGGAATGCCTCAAAAGACTAGAGCGTATCAATGGGCCAATAACAGCAGAAAAAATGTATTTCCTTCATCTCTTCGCTTGAATTCTTTCTCACATCACACAGTTCATTCCCAATATTTTTAATTATATAATGTTGGTTAGTGGGTGTGAGGATGAGAACTACAGCAGTAATGGCCAGTTTTATTTATTTGATGTTTTTGGGGTGTGTAATTAGCAACAAAATTGTTCTGCCACTGAGCGGGTCAGGCTTTTCATTTTGTCTGCATGCCTCCTTTTGTGAACAAAAATGCGTCATGAATGTTATTTTCTTTTATTGTACATTAATTTTTTCAAACAAAAACACTTCTTATACACCTTCTGTTTTTTAAAGCACTAGCATGTAGGAACATTTGAATCCAAATATGTGTTAATATTTCTGATAACTTGTTCAGTGGGGTTTATCTCAGCTTTTTTTCCCCTGACCCTTTTGATAGTAAATCACTGGTCGAAGTGGATTCATCCACAGACAAGAGCCTATCTCAGGACTAAACACTGAAACACAGTGACAATATCTGCCAATTGAACCTCAAATATGCCGGCTATCTGGAGAGACCGGGGAAGGTCAATGTCCAAAACTTAAAAGGATCTGCATCCCCTGATGCCTTTGCAAAAGATGTTGCATTTTAAAATGATTCAGTTTCTTAGTAAAATATACGTATTCTAATCTTCGGGGTTTTTTATTAAGAAAACTAGGTCGTTTTGTAAAACTAACTTCGTTACTTTATAGTGTGGGAAGAAAATGACTGCAAGTAAATACTTTCACAAGATGTACTTAGCCCTTAAATTGGCTTAATCATATACCGTTGTTCTTTTAGATAATGCATCTTGTTGCAAATTAAAGCCTCAATCTACACCAAGAATTTGCATAAATCAGATTGTTACAGTATTAATTCTCTAAGACTATTGACTTTGATAGATAATTTCTAATCCTTTCTGCATGGCTGAATTGGTTTACACAGTCTTAAATATCCTTTAATGCTTCTTTTTACACATGCACCCTCCTAGACATCCAATGCCATTTATTTGGCTGGAAAAAGTATGCTTTTTGGATGTGGGTCTGTAGGTTTAAATGTAGATGGTATAATTGCATTTACTTCCCAAGCTTTTCCCTAAAATAATAGTTTGATTCAATAATTTCCTGCAGTTGCAGTTCATTTACCGGAAGGAGGCATGCGCCTTTAAGTTGCACGCCGCCAGTATGCGAGTGGTGCGCACGTGGCAGCAATGTTTACAAACACAGGCCCAGAATTCCCAGAGATGGTTGCGCAACCTCACAAATACACGGAACTGTTTCCACAGCACCAGAAAAACTGAATGTTCAGACGTGCGGACTAATATAGTTTACAGTGTACCCTCTACTGTTGTGCCATCCTTCCCAAATTGTAGAGCTGACTGGTCAGGGTATTCTTCAGCCAGCGAGTTCCGCTGTACGCGCTTTTTTTGCTGCTCTACAGCAGGATCCTGCACTGTGGCGTAGAACAGGGTAATCTCTCGCGAGCCAAAAATAGATACTTTGTGGCTCGATGAAAAGCAGGAACTGGCACCGGCATAGCTAGACCAGAACGGATCTCTGGAGCACCTTCTTGCAACATAAGCATTTGGAATTACTTTTTTGTGGAAGAACCCGCATACAGGCGTCTCACTAAATTATTGTTCAAAATTATGACGAAGTCAAAGAAGTCACAAATAAATGATTTCCTACTGGGCTTGCAAATTGTACGTTTCACCTATATACTAATCAACTGAAAGACATTTCTTTTTGGCTTAGATAGGTGGTGCCTTTGGTCAGCTGGCCTGCAATACATCCCCTTGCTCTACCCACACCCTTTGAACCCATCATTCCACATTTTTAAATTAATAAATGATATATGTGCCCACCACCATATTCTGGGCAAGTTAGGAATGGCATAGTCTTCCCCAGTCTACAAGCACTGCTTGTATTTTAAACTCTGTGTTTCCTGCTAAAGGTCACAGCAACATCACAGCACAGCAAAGTATACGTATTATATTCTTCGGGGTTTTTAATAAAAAGAACTAGGTAGTTTTGTAAAACTAACTTCATTACTTTATAGTGTGGGAAAAAAAGGACTGCAAGTAAATACTTTCATAAAATGTACTTGGAACTCTTGGACTCGGTTGAGTAGCGCATTGTATAGTAGAGAATGAGACTACTGTTTATTGTCTAATACCTCCCTATCGGCCAATCACAAAGCTGATTACCAGTAGATGTGGGTTGCAATGTACCTGAGGCATAGCTTGTTCTCTCCTCTGTTTTTAATTTGAGATATTAGATAGAACATGTCACAAACCACAGATATTCCATATAGTCAACTGTTGCCGTAGTCCTAATAGCACTCAACACCAAGCTATACTACCGAAAGACCCAGAAGGATTCATCAAACATATCTTATCGCGTTCATTTGTCACAGTTCCAATGTGGCATCTAGTTGGCCATCACAGACTACAGAACATGTTCGAAAATTGACACCCTCATGTGCACAATAAAGCTTTAAATGCATTTACTTGACAAACTGCTGCCACCTAGGAAGTGAACACACATCCTTCAGTACAGGTGAGCATACACATGTCCAACTTGCACAACATTGCATCAAACTATATAACGCGCTAAAGATTAAAGATAGCGCTCATGAACAAATTTCTGACCAAAGGAAAGCAAGCTCCTTTTGCACTCTGCTCCATTTCCATACTACACTACACAGATCTTGGCCTGGATCATTCACAGATGGTTAACCAGTAGGAACCGGTGCTAAATAATACATTGCACAAACCAATTTTCATTAACCAGACTCAATGGCACCAAACTATATAACGCGCTAAAGATTAAAGATAGCGCTCATGAACAAATTTCTGACCAAAGGAAAGCAAGCTCCTTTTGCACTCTGCTCCATTTCCATACTACACTACACAGATCTTGGCCTGGATCATTCACAGATGGTTAACCAGTAGGAACCGGTGCTAAATAATACATTGCACAAACCAATTTTCATTAACCAGACTCAATGGCACCAGTGTGTCTTCACTCCGGTCAGAGAGCATCCCAGAACAGCACGAGAAAGGCGCCAAACTCCCAAAGCGCTACCGAGCCATACAAACACGAGGACTGACTGCCCTTTCCATAACTGAGCCCTTTCTGCTGAAAATCTGAAATAAGATCGTATGTGGTGCTTGCTAAAGTTGACGTTCGGTTTTCTGGGTTTTTGACGCCCATTGAAAGTGTTTCCAAATGCATGGTGTTCGGGCAAGTTGAAGTACACTGTGCTAGCTCGGTTCCTGTGCTTTGCTTTCACGAGGTTAGTGGCTAGGAGTGACGAGGCACGTCTGTCTTTGTTTGCCTGTCTGCTGATCTGGAGACGCCTGTGGGCGGGAGGCTGCAGAGGAGGCTCGCTTAATATAGACAGGATCTGGTGCGTGCGAGAGCAGCCCGAGCCGCTCATTACGATGAAGGACACGTCAGAAAATGGCCCCTCTCGCCCCCTCTGTTGCCTAATGCTCGGTTTCTTTGTTCTCGCCCCCCTCACGCAGGGACCTGCCGACATGCACGCACAGAGTAAGGCCGTGCGGTAATGACATGCGGTTTGAAAGGAAGGAGACGGCGAACTGTGCTCTGAAACACTCCCTCGTCTTGATATGCTGGTGCTTTGGCGTTTTGTGACTCTCTTTTGTGTGTATTTTCTGCATTACTGAGTCTTGCCAGACATCCTTTTACCCTATGTTTTTTTTCCTGTCCATTAAATCCAATCTAAAAAAAAATCATATAAAAAAATAACGTTTTTCAAACACTTACATTTTTTTAATGACTTGCTTTTAAACCATCTCCTTTGAAAAGTGAAAATGGGCTTAATCATATACCGTTGTTCTTTTAGATAATGCATCTTGTTGCAAATTAAAGCCTCAATCTACACCAAGAATTTGCATAAATCAGATTGTTACAGTATTAAGTCTCTAAGACTATTGACTTTGATGGATAATTTCTAATCCTTTCTGCAAGGCTGAATTGGTTTACACAGTCTTAAATATTCTTTAATGCTTCTTTTTACACATGCACCCTCCTAGACATCCAATGCCGTTTATTTGGCTGGAAAAAGTTTGCTTTTTGGATGTGGGTCTGTAGGTTTAAATATAGATGGTATAATTGCATTTGCTTACCAAGCTTTTCCCTAAAATAATAGTTTGATTCAATAATTTCCTGCAGTTGCAGTTCATTTACCGGAAGGAGGCATGCGCCTTTAAGTTGCAGGCCGCCAGTAGGCGAGTGGTGCGCACGTGGCAGCAATGTTTACAAACACAGGCCCAGAATTCCCAGAGATGGTTGCGCAACCTCACAAATACACGGAACTGTTTCCACGGCACCAAGAGGTGCGGACTAATATGGTTTACAGTGTACCCTCTACTGTTGTGCCATCCTTCCCAAATTGTAGAGCTGACTGGTCAGGGTATTCTTCTGCCAGCGAGTTCCGCTGTACGCACATTTTTTGCTGCTCTACAGCAGTATCCTGCACTGTGGCGTAGAACAGGGTAATCTCTCGCGAGCCAAAAATAGATACTTTGTGGCTCGATGAAAAGCAGGAACTGGCACCGGCATAGCTAGACCAGAACGGATCTCTGGAGCACCTTCTTGCAACATAAGCATTTGGAATTACTTTTTTGTGGAAGCACCCGCATACAGGGGTCTCACTAAATTATTTTTCAGAATTATGACGAAGTCAAAGGAGTCACGGATAAATTATTTCCTACTGGGGTTGCAAATTGTACGTTTCACCTATATACTAATCAACCAAAGGACATTTTTGTGGCTTAGATAGGTGGTGCCTTTGGTCAGCTGGCCTGCGATACATCCCCTTGCTCTACCCACGCCCTTTGAACCCATCATTCCAAATTTTTAAATTAATAAATGAGATATGTGCCCACCACCATATTCTGGGCAAGTAAGGAATGGCATAGTCTTCCCCAGTCTACAAGCACTGCTTGTATTTTAAACTCTGTTTCCTGCTAAAGGTCACAGCAACATCTCTCTTCCATCTAATTTCAGCCACATGGCATTAGTCTGTGGAGCCTAAATACTTGGCAGAGCAAGGGTAAACACATTCTTGGCTTCACTAGACTGAGCGCTGTGTCCCTCGGTGTTTGCTTTTGGGGTTGGACTGTGCTTTGGGTGAGCGACATGCAACAGGTGCTAGTACAGGCAGGCTCGTCCTGTTTGTGTAGACCAAAGTTCAAAGGCATGCATGTCACTATGTGGGCAGCCTTCTTAGGTCAGATTCGCATTGCTGCACCTGCCTCGTGGTGCTGGTAGCAGGAGCTGCTGAATTTAAGGGTTCTGATTCTTCTTTGCTTTTAATTTGGGTTTAAAGCATTTCTTCATTCTTCTGCGATTGGTTTGCCTTGTTGGCTTAAGGGAAGATGTTCTATTTTTCCAATTTACTTGCCCATTTGTTGGCCCAGAAGTAATGCATGGACACGAACTGGAGCTGCTGACTTCCCTGCCCTTTTGACCCTGACCAAATGCACGGTGTTGCTAAGCAACTTAGACCTTCCTCGTCTACTGTGACCCAGTATCATCCCTTAATGAGACAGTGGCACTCCTGACTCTGAAAGATTCAGGCAGTGGCATCAAATTCGAAACTTAGGCTTTCTAAAGCATTAGCATGATTTGACTGATTTTTGAGCAACACCTCAAATCTTACTTCAATGCACTTTCTAAAGTCAATCAATCTCTATGATGAACCTGTGGAGACAATACGCTTTAGTGTGATAATATTGTGGTGTGTAGCTCAGTTTAAAATCCTTTTTACGTCAAACAATCTCTGTAACGAGTTCCTTATCTACATTCATACTCATTATACATGTAGGTCTTATTTTCCGTAAAAAGAAACTAGTCCTCTACGCACAGCAGTTCCAAGAGAACGAGCGAGTACTGGAAATCCTCTTGTTTCAATGCTTTTGTATTTGTGCCAGGGGTTGCCGCATTGGTAGGCGTTGCAGATCGCTGTGACACCGTCTCACGTGGTAGCTGAGCACATGGCTGCTTTGTTTACAAGCACAACCCTAGAAACCCGATGGGCTGTTCATGGAAGCCGACCAATGGCGCGTCTCCAAGTTCTGCTGAATGAAGCATTGCACAGGCACTCGGAGCGTGTCGGGGAGGGCATTCTCTTATGGAATAAGGCTCCTGAGATGAAGCCGCTTTTGGATTACCACCCTTAATGAGAATATATTACGTTATCGTTCATCAACTGGAATCTTTGTTTTAACTCTGCGTTATTAGGTGAAAATATTTGCAAAAATATTCCTCGAAAAGAATGCACTGCATTGCAGCAAACAATGTTTTTTCTACTTCGAAAGGGAGACGGACGTAAGGATTTAGCAGAGCGGCATATGCAGAATTTCTGTGTAGCATATTTTAAAGCCACTTAGCTCATTCGGAGTTTACTGGATGACGGAAGTAAGGCTTTGTGGTCAAACCTTTTTACGTCTCAAGGAACACAGTGTTCTAAAAGCAACGCAACTGATATTAGAGAGAAATGTCCAAGCTAATCTAAGTTAATTTGTGAGTGCCATGGTCCAAAAAGGAAGTTGAAATTTTTAGGTAAAATATTTTGTTAATGACCTATTAAATATAGCAAACAGTAAATCTCCCGCCATAATTAAGTATCTGCATTCTAAATGCACTTGTAGAGCTCAAAACATTGAAGGTAAAAGTTAATCTTTGCCACTTGATACACATATATTTATCCAGTTTACATTCCGTTCAGCATATGAGTTGGAATACAGGTTTCTTTTTTTATTGGGGAATTTAAAACTCAAAATGCATCCTACTGGAGCAAGCTTGGTTTAACCCAATCTTTTCTCGCCCGGCTTCCTTTCTCAAATATTGAAAAGGATTTTTTGAATATTAAGTAATTCTATTTTTGTCTATTAATGACCTTTATTATGATCTCCATTCTAAAACGGTCTATAATGAGGTCTGTGATTATTTTTCCCTTTCAACATTTGTCTGCATGTTGTCTGTGATACCCAGGTCCGGTACCTTTTGGGTTACCCCATTATCTTAATGGTCTGTGGATTACAGCTCACATTTTTTTCCTTCCCTTCTGCAGTTGGGTAGGACTGGTGAGAGACGAACCATCACAAGCAGTTCAGACCTTTGTCCATTGATGGTCACAAATTATCATTTGACGGGGAAGCCAAGGGCTGATCACTTATTCCTCACATTTTAATTGCTGAAGATAAACTACAGACACTGTTGCATGCCTCTTGACTTTACTTAAGTCTATAAGGAAAGGTTCTGATACTTTACCATCACACATTCAGACTGCCTGCTTAAACGTTTAGCAATATCCCCACTTGGTAACAAATGTGAAAGGAATGAATGGCACCCTATAGCCTGAATGCAATTCAGAAATTGACTAGTTCCTTTGATGAATATTCGAAGATATATAGCAAATAAGTAAGAGAGGCCAAAAATGATATTGGAAACATTAAGGAGATATCCAACTAACCTTCCAAATTGATTATGATGTTCAATTACCTAAAAGGTCTGGTGGTTCTAAAGAGCTCCACTTTGCCTTAGAAAAAGCCCAGAAATCCCTCTTGAAATCCTCGGAGCACAAACATAGGAAACACAAGATGTCACTCTCATGCACCATGAGCCTTTATATTACCAATCCTTCAATCACAGTCAATCCATGCTCAGTCCTGTATCTGCAGGCCCCAGAGTCTAAACATCAATATTGTGGACAAATCTAATCTTGTAGGCGACCCTTTCCCAGACGTTTGTTTATATTTAGGTGGCTATACCTTCAGTGCCTTGAACTTGTGCAGCCTCCAAATGGACACAGTTCATGTTAAATATACCCTAAAGACCTGCCCTTTGTTTTGAGCCTGCATTCACCCTCCTCCAACATGTTCACACGATTAATGGAGGACATACAGAGGGCAGGTTTCTCAAAGTTAACTGTCCACCTCCTTGATTTGGCCTAAAACGTGCTTATTAGTTGTCATTTGAACCCAGAGCTGCTATAAACTCGGGTTAAAGGCTAGACATATCACAGCATATTTGATACATTCTTGCATCTTTTATTTCATTTAGTAGGTATGGAAACTATGGCAATGTAAAACAAAAAAACAGAGATCCCAGAATTTCCAAGGGTATGTAAGCACCCTCGAGATAACGTGTCTAACAACACCAATTCTATTTCAGCTGTAGTATTAATTACCGTTCATTGTTATGTATTGTATTGCCGTATTTGAATAGCACTTTACGCTCCTTTTGTGGCTGTGAAGCATTTCCCTGTGTGGGCGAATAAGAGACTCCCCCATTTGTTGTGTAAGGTTAGTAGCGTATTTGTTTACAGTGCGGCATCTGTGGCAACTATAGGTTCCCATGCGTGAGTTTTGCTTGAATCGTGGGAAAATGAACTTGTACATGTGCTTAGACATGCAACAGAGCGCGAGGCAGAAATAGTCATACTTGTGGATGCATAGGTCCTTCCTCTTATCCAACATATGCCTTAGCCTATAGACAGGTGTCTTGAAACAGCCAGTCTTTGTAGCTTTTTGAATCTCGAGGTTGTTCGGGAGGATCCTGATTCTTACTAGGAACAAGATCCATTGCACGAAAGCCTGTACCAAGATGTGCTATAAAACTGCTATGAGTCCTATATCTGCCCCAGAACATCTTAAGCCCTTTTAATTATTTGTTTAATTATTTTAAGTCCCACCTTTCCTACTTATACCTATTTTGTTGAAAATATATAGTTGTAAAGGGACATTTTGAATGGCCTCTGCTATATTACACTCAAAGCATGCTGCCTGTTGTAAGGTTATTTCTTCTCTTCTTTCTTCAGCCTGAATTACTGGAGAATGTTGTATGAGGTCATGGAATGTTGGAGTGTGGGCCTGGTGAGAGTGGCGGTTGATGATGAGAGGCTGAGCAGACAGGGAGTCTGCTCCTGGTGGGGCTATTTCTACTATTACAGCTAATACTAGATCTTACTCAATCTACCATCTTTCTACTTACCTGAACTGGATTTAATAAAGTGCATCTTGGAACCTACCACCTTGTCTACGATTTGGACTTCACTTAGTACACTGGCCTAGGTGTGGGTGAATTTTTTTTGTGCATGTAATGCTGCACAATTACCATTTTTTGGAGTTTTGCATAATTTTTTACTCAGATGGTTGCTCTTCTTTTTTGTATAATTTTTGCTCGAAAGACTGGTGCGAGAAGAAATTGCCTTGCAGCACCTGCGAGACGGAAATGTGCAAAGAAATATCTACTCTAACTAGTTTCCCATCGGTGTCACACCTGACTTTTGGTCATGAGGTGTGCCTCTGTGTACAGTTGTCATGCAGACGAAACTCCCTAAAGCATTCACATAATATGCATTCCTTTCATGAAGATTTAGGCATACTGTATGAGAAAAACTTTATGCAATTCGCCTAACCCAAAACCACACCTGCTGGATTAAACCTTGATGTTCGGCTTTGTGACCATTGGATAGCCAAGTACGCAAAAGAGAGTAACGTTGTTATGAAGTTGGAGTGTCATTTTAACTGAGGTCCTGATAGATGGCAGGTAATTCACAGTAACTTTATTAATCCTGCTTATTAACGACTGACTGCCTCAAGACCTAGAGATAAAGTTTCACCGATAACATAACCTCATTTTTTTTAAATTTGAGAGTAGTCTAAAAATAAAATGGCTATAATTTTGGGTGTAGTATTCGAGCTTCTAAAATAGCTGCTTGAGGTGGCTGACATGTTGAACGAAGTAGTTCCCTTGAAAAATCTTACTGAGGAGACTTTCCAGCACATTTTTCATGGTGTAAGCGTTACTGTTTTGCAAACATGTTTCGGCTCTACCTGCTGGAAGATCCAAAAGTATTTCAGCTAACCTCGATGCATGTCGGTCAACAAGCATCGGGCGAGGATCTCAGCCATGGTTTAGTCATCTGTGCGCAGTGCAGAGAAAATCCTGTTTAACAAGATCAGCCGCAGACACACCTTGTCTACAGGTTTGCTGACTGCATTGAATGAGCAAGGTGATTTATTTATTTTACAAACATCCGTGCTTGTACTTTAAGACCTGTTATAGAATATAGAAAACTTCTTAGCTTGTGGAAGTTGTATTATGGAGTAGTTAAGATGGAACTCTATCCCCAAATTAGTGTATTACAGGGCAAGACTCCTAAAAAAAAAAAAAGAAGTGAGGGGATGCTGACTTCACAACAGGAAGTGACGTCACAAAAGGTGACTTGCACCATCAGACTCTTTGCCTTCCCTCGCTCACCCCTTAAATGCGATTGCATCACAGAAGCCAGCGCCTGAGCAGCGTTCTGAATGAGCTCCGATCTCGGCCAAAGAGTGAATGTGTGGCTCCATTTGCTCCAGTTATCGAGCTCCCGGTAAAATAAGTGGGGGGACGCCGTCCACCCGTGTGGTACCCCGACTCGAGACCCAGTATTAGGTGAAAGGCGGTGTACATTCATTGTTAAATACAGCAGTCGACATAGAATTGAATGCACGCTTGTGAGGTTGCAAAAACAGAGTAGGAACAAATGCATTCTGGCAAAGTATGTTATGCATAAACTGTAAACCGATTCCGTAGAATCTGTTTTATAAGGCCTCTATGTATGCATAACCTGATTGGAGCCTTCCAAACCACACTACAGCCTTTCAGCAAAAATGAAACTTTTTGAGAAAAAGGCATTACCCTCTTGATGACGAGCTAGTGCGTCGAATTATATAGATTTATTTTTTTGTATTTATGTATAATTATTTAGCCTGCTATGGTTTCTCTACTAAACATGTGACGAGTGCATACTCTGAGGGCCTATCAAACAACAACCACAGCTGAAAGAGGTGGCTTGAGCGCGGTGTCCGGGATTCATTCCTCTCCGGCGCCTTTGTCTTCTGTTTTTAATGTTTAATGAATGTGTGATGTTGTTACACAGCCCGTCCTGATGTCAGGTGAATATCGAAAGCAGATGGCCTCAGTGCTTCAATAAGGTGGTTACCATGGGAACGCATCTGCGCCAGAAATCGCCCCTGCAGCGCAGGGCTGCTTTGCTGTACAATTGAAATGTATTGATCTCTGCATCCCAAGTGAGCGAAGAAGGATTGGTGGGGGAGGGGAAGGAGAAGTCATATGCTAGCATTTATGTAGGAGTGGTCCGTGCTGGACCAAGGTAAACGCCGTACTTTTTGTTTCTTCTGCTGGCTGTTTGTGCTTTAGATTTGACACTGTGCTCTAAAATCTGCTGCACGGTTCTCTGAACACAAACTGGAATGGGAAGGTTCATTGGTTGGGTTTTGCAAATCCGAACAAGTCGTTAGGGAATGGAAAAGGGGGAGGGGGTCTGAATCTTGGAAGCAAAATGGTGAGAGTTGGCAGGTATCCCTAAGACCCAGTCCAAAAAGGCTGATTTTTAACAGGGTTTTTATTGTTTTGGGGAGAAGGGGGTTGGAAGGGGTTTTGTAGCAATGCTCTCCACGCCACTGGAGTCAAGCTATCCTGGCTGAAGATGGCTGATAGCCAGAAACCGGTCCTTGGATGCTTGATTCCAGTCCAGGGAAGACATGGCTTGGCAGTTCGGGCTGGACTGCTTCCATGAGGCACAGGGTCAGGGCTGATTTGAATATGGCCATGTCTGAACTGGGGTGGTGTGGTGAAAAAAACGATGGATTTAGGCCCAGATCTCTGTACTGGGGTGAATGTATGACATTGTTCTGCAGTCTGTCCATCAACTGTTGTTTTTGCATTTGTCACCCTGAGTGGGACGGGTATGTTCAGACATGAGTCCTGTGCTCGCCACTGGAGTCAAGCTATCCTGGCTGAAGACGACTGATAGCCAGAAACCAGTCCTAGGATGCTTGATTCCGGTCCAGGGAAAACATGGCTTGGCAGTTCGGGCTGGACTGTTCCCATGAGGGACAGGGTCAAGGCTGATTTGCATATGGCCATGTCTGAACTGGGGTGGTGTGGTAAGCAAAAAACGACGGATTTAGGTCCAGATCTCTGTACTGGGGTGAATATATGACATTGTTCTGCATTCTGTCCATCAACTTTTGTTTTGGCATTTAAAATTAATATTAACTATGTCTTGCACCAAATTAGTAAACCAAATACCAAAATACTTAATCTTATAGGACGATGCCCATTGGAAACCAGCATCAATGAATAATTGCTTAAAAGTGTATTTATTCAACAGAAAAACATCTGTTTTATCTTTAATTTTATAACTTGAAACCATGGAGAAAATGTCTATTTCAATCAGCAATGAAGGTAAGGATTTTTCCGGAAACAAGATAAAAAGAATAGAATCTGTGTACTCTGCTAGTTTTAGCTGGTTATCACCATAAGTGAAACAAGAGATGGATGTATTAGGATAAATAAAGGAGAGAAAGGGTTTAAGGGCAAGTACAAAAATTGAAAGTGAAAGAGGATAACCCTGATGAACACACTTTGAAGAGTAAAGTATGAAGATGCTTTCCCAATAACCGGAACAGACTCTTGTGGGGATTGGTATAAAAGGGAAACAAGGAATTCTTTTAGGATCAAAACCATACCAGACTAAAGATTTTAAAATAAATGACCAATCGATTTGAACAAATGCTTTCTCTGCATCTAATATTATTGCTGCGAGGGGAGTCTTAAGGGGAGGGGCTGTACTTAAAGCATTAGAAAATAATCTAGTATTTTCAGACGCTAATCTACCTTTTATAAACCCAGATTTTTTCTTCCCAGTAAGATGTGTAAGAAAAGTTTCTGAATGCGTTGCTAAGATTTTTGCGAAGATCTTCTAATCTACATTCACTAATGAGATAGAACTGTAGTTTTTACATAATATTTTACATTATGTGGGGTCTTTTCCTTCTTTATGCATTGGACAGATTATGGCTTCTTGAAAGGTACCTAACGTAGAGCTTGAGTCAATAAAATGATTAAGCAGGAATGAAAATATTGGTCACATGTAGAAATATTTTTTACTTTAAATTCATCAGGACCTGATTTTTCCCTTTATTGAGCAAATGCAGAGCTTGGGAAATCTCATTCACAGTAAGGTCTTCTTCTACGGAAGTAAAGTCTAATTAGGAAATAGACTATGGAGTCTGACGTAAATATTCACCAATAATAGACTTTTGTGATGGAGTTTCAGAAGTATATAACGTTTTGTAATAATTGACAAATGTTTTAAAATTGTATCATTTGTAGATAAGGAAATACCATGTGAATCAATCAGTGAATCTATCTCAATACACTGTTTTTTTTACTTCGGGAGGATTAGCCAGCAATTTACCTACTTTGTTTCTTCCACCATAATAACGGGCATTACTTCTTAACAAAATAGAAGATGCGTCATTAGTGTAGAGAGTATTAAAATGTAATTTGGCATTAAGTAAATTGTGAAGATCAGCCTGTAACTTAGAGAACTATTTGGGTTACAAGATCTTAATGGAGAAAAGTAAAGATTTATATTCTTTTTTCCGAATATTCTTTTCCTTACATACGTAGTTTGTAATAAAGCCAAGAGCAGCGGCCTTAAACAAATCCCAAACCATAGGAGGAAGAGTGGTGGGGGATTCATTAATTAAGAGAAGCTCATTAGTAAATTAGGTAAAAACTTAATAAATTGTATTTCTTCTAAAAATGAGTTATTAAATCTTCTCCTGAAAGAGTCAGGTTGAGGGGGAACCAAATCCAAATCTGTAACTACCATGGCATGATCTGACATCACAGTGGGACTAATGAAAGAGTGTACTAAATGCTGTGCCAAGGGATTAGAATGAACAATATGGCCTAATCGTGTGAGGGTACCATGTGTAGCAGAATAAAAAGTGTAGTCATGGGAGGAGGGATTAGAGATTCTCCACGAGTCAATCAAATAAATAGTGTAAGTAGTAGAGTGACACTACTTGTACAGTTTATGATGAAGGAATGAATCGATGATACTATATGTAAGAACAGGTCCATAACTTGGTTACAACACCCTTAGAATAAAATTTGCATCATTATGCTGAATGCATTTTTGAGAGACTCCAGGCAAAAAAAAGATAATCAATTTGTGTTGAGACATAAATATTCAAAACAGTTAAGGGAATATTATTAATTAAAAGTTTTTTTACATAAGATAACATCATTATTTTAATTAATAGTTGGGGACACAAACACATGACTCACCTAACCATGTTTGAGAGCTTCAGATTTGTTTATATTGGGCAGTACTACATCGGCATATGATTAGGCTAGGTGGGATAATACTTTCTGTTGTTTAATAGGACTAATACATTCTTTTACGTTCCATGGAATTACTTTGAATTTTATAACAATGAGCAAAAAGGAAAACTTTGGGCACCAATATTAAATTAACCACTTCAGAACAAGAATATAGTAAAATAGGTAGAAAAAGAGATATGAGCAGGAATATAGAAAATAAGGGACTGGATACAGGAGAGAATTGGATGTGGAGAGAAAAGAATTGAAAAAGAGACCAAGAAGAGACAGTACATTTAAAAAAAAAAAGACAACTGATAACACATACCTGAATAAGTGACAAAAAAAAGAGGAAAGTGGGGTAGTGAGAACACAGATGACGATGGCACATCCGACAGGGGAACATTTACCACACCATTGGAACGAAACATGAGATGTAGAGGCAAACAGGGCAACAGATGTTGCTGATTTGTAAGGAAGCATGTGAATAATGTTGGCATATATCTTCCAGCAATTGTTATCAGCTTGAAGAAGGACCAGCTTTGTCCATGTTATTGTTCAAATGAGTGTTAATAAATCTCTTCAGGTCAGCTGGCCGTTCATATGAGGAAGTTATATTTTGGTATATGACCTTAAAAAAATGGATGAAACAGACCACATCGAGCACCAATAGTTTGGAAAGCTGGGTGAAGATTGAGAAATTCTTTCCTTCTGTTGGCTGTGACATTGCAGAAATCTTGAGCCATAAAAATCTTTTTCCCTGGCCATGCGTGTCTTTTGGTCTTGCTGCATTAAGAACTTTTAGAAGGTCTGTAAACTCCAAAAAGAAGAGAATCACTCCACTCTGTTAAGAAGTTGATATCAAATTAGATTAACATGGGCCCAGTCTATGAGCTTGTTGTGTACCGAGACTAGTAGAAGGATGGAAGTCCAATAATTGTGGAAGAAAAGACACAAAGAAGGAGACTGGACCATCACCATCTGTGCCTTCAGGAAGACCATACAGGCATAGATTGTTTTTTCTGTTTTCAGGTCTTCCCAGCATTTCTTTAAGTGAAAAACTTCCTTCTCCATTCTTGCAATTTTATCAGCCTCATCATGTAATTCATACACCTGTTGTTCCACCGATGATGATCGTGTCTCCATTTATCATCAAGGTGCTGTATACATTTATTGGTTTCCTTGATGAAGAGGCAAAGAGCTCGAATTTCCTCCAGCAAGATAGCATAACATGTGTATTTGTAAAGCGCACGTTCACCCGTAGTGGGCTATCTTGGCACTAAATAACAGATGTTTATTATTACCCAACTCAATGGTACTCATTTTATTGACCTCAGATGGTTGAAAGGCTGAGTGTACCCACCAGGATTCGAACCTGTGACCATGAGCTCGAACGCAGGCCTCTGCAGTGGATGCATTTGTCCCCTGAGCCACCAGACCCGGCAGATCTCCATTGATATGAGACAGCAACTTTTCCAGTGAAGGAGGATCTTGGTTATGGCTTTTTTTCGCAAAGGAGGGTGATTGAACCTTTTCTAAAGGAGTTTGACGAATAAAGTGGAGTAGCAGATTGTGCCATTATGGTGGTAGAAATAGGTTTATCCATCAACAGATCGCTAGCAGGAGAAAAGACTGTTGATTTGAAGGACAAATGTGCTTTAAATGTTGTATTAAGATGAGGTTTCCTAAGCCTACCCTTACAATATTTAAATGCACAGTAGACAACAGTTTGCAAAAAAAAACTCCAAACTAGTACCAAAATACCTTTGTCTGCAGAGGAACAGCAGTAATGAACCGTATCATGGGTGCTCCACCATTCCCTTGTAAATATGACCCCCAGTGCTCCAGTAATAAGAAAGGTCATTGATGAAAAGGGAAGCGTTTTACAATATGGCAGATGCAAGTATGTCCTGGGAGTGCTGTCGTGAAGTAAAACAAGGGAGAAGCTTCCCCTGTGCAATTGATGCTCTAAATCTATACTCCTGGCAATTCAGTGAGAGGGAATCACAAGTCCCATATTCGAAGATGCTGCAAGCTGCACAACAAAAACAAATGCTGTGAGGTTCTGAGGTGGGGCGTAGCTCCCAGGTTAAGCAGCCATCTTCGGTGGTGCTCAAGCCATGTCCCTACTGGCATGATTTTTAATCTGGGTATTTTCCAGTACTCATATCCAGGTTTTAGACTTCAGGGAAGGGGTTATGTAAACAAAACACTTGAGACTACTACTTAATTTGAGCCAATGGTTGTAGGAGGGGGCCTCTGCCATTCATTTTGGGGGACTGGCACTTATTTTTCTTCATCTAACATTTCCCAAGAGCAAGAGAGGTAAAAAGCACAACCGAGAAAGAGTGAGCAAGAAAAAAGCAGCAAAGCAGTCGGCTACAGCATTTATGCTTCAACAAATTAAGCACTGCTTGACACCATGTAAGTATTGACCCTTTGAAGTTCTTTTTTCTTGGGACATGTGCTATGGAAACAGAATTGCAATACCCAAAGACGGCTTCATACTACTAAAACATGTTCTTATAGTCAGAATTCAAAAAATGGGATCTCAGAAGCCTCCAGTGTTGGTAAGTACGATTAGTGACCCTATTATTCCTGGTAAGAAATAGAAATCAAAAGGACCCCAGAATAACACATCCTTATTTAGCGGGCCGTGGAGAAAAGCAGGACGAGGACACATGATGGCCTAATAACTTGATCATGGTTTTGGTAGTGGTGAGAACAGGCTTATTTTGGTGCATCCTGACGCTGAGCTTTTTTTGAAGCTCAGCTTTTTTGGCACTGAAACTAGGAGGGAAAGCTGGTTAATGAACACGTAATATTGCACAAAGCGGCACACAGAAATTAAAAGAAATACACATTTCCTGGGAGAGTTCATATGATTGGATTCATATATGACTCGAGGTGGAGTGCACATGGCAGGTTTGTGTGTGCCACATTATTCAGGTGGTACGGGCAACACGTCCATGACGAGGAGGACATGCAACAACCAGAACAGACTGTAGCGGAGGGGGGATGTATGATAAAGCTTGCATGCCTTCAGTGCCAGCAACACCAAATCCTACTGCTCGAACATGACTTTTCATAGTCCTTTTCCATCATACACTCTTCAGACCTTTAAGCACAATGTAATACACTCTAGCAATAAAGCATTACATACATTATTTTCTTATGATTCTGTACTGCAAAAATTATGTGATGTATCTATTGAGTTACTAACGTTTATTGGGCCCTTTGGTGAGGTGGTTGGAAGGGAACCCACTACCTCTCACTGCAGCAGTAAGGTGGAGATGCCAAATATTCCAAATAAGGTGAATCATTGAAATCCTTTAGAACTGGATTTATTTAAAGTTTGGTACATGGCACTCCATCCATCAGGGTGGATGAGGACACTTGGTCCCACCACCCAGACAGGCTACAGTCTGCCAAGTTTGTAGATCTCTGCTGGCCAGGGGTCATCGCTGCACTTTGATAGGAACTGCCCTCATGGCGATTCCGGTCAAGAGTCAAAATATTTGGTGGACATTCATCTTCCGTTTGGCGGCCATCCATCACATTTTTTATATTTTCTTTTAAAAAACAGACTCCTAAAGTGGGAGTTGTGGATGGAATAAAACTAATGACCTCACACCCTGGGTGTTTTCACCCAGAGTGTGTGCGGGAGTCAATATTTACATTTTTTCTGTCCTTCGCTAACAGGTTTTTCCTGGAGGTGACAGAAAAAAAAGGCAGCAGACTGTCGACGCTAAGCAGAGTGGTGGTGCCAGGCTGTACTCCGACGACCCCTTCACCCACTGTTTGGTCATCGGAGTCAGCTTTTAGTCAACAAAAAGCAAATGGTCTACCCTTCTCTAAATGAGGAGGGTGGAACATCAGTTTTGTGGACAGGATACTCTGTCACATTTGTGACGGAGTACATAGTCCACCAAACTCTAAATCAAGCTCTTCATCTCCTGTTGCTTCATTTTCCTTGTTAGAAACAATTTCATAATTATTGGCAGCAGAATGAGTAAAGTAATACAGCAGAATTATCTTTTTTTTGCATGGCTTCCTAAACCCTATATGTTTTTACGTAATACTTTTAGTGCAGTGTGTTTCAGGAGCAAATGTCTTAACCAGATTCCCTGGGATGAATAAAATCTGGAGGTAGGTTGCTTTGCCTCCATAAGAGGCGCATTTGTAGATTCTAATTAGCAGAAAATGGGAGGTGTGGGTTGGATGGATGTTGCACCTAATGTAGTGCGATGTTTCCTTTTTTATCTTGATATATCTATTTATAAGCGCACAGACGCAAGAAAGGTGGCCTCATTTTATTTTTGAAGTGAAGCTTTGCTTTACTGTATACAATCTGTGAAATTTCAATTCGATTACACTAATGAATTCTAAAGAATAGAGTAGCATTTAGAATGTACAATCATTTCCTTGCTGTATAGAATTATAATTTTCTGTTCCTCTAATAAAGCAGAAAACTGAATACCCAAATGAGTTCTCCCTATTTCAGAATTTATATTGTCCTTTTGAAGGGTGGATTTTTCTCCTTCAGCGATTCCCCCTCAACAAAATGAATCCCTATGGTGTGGGTTGGTCACATTTCTTACTAAATGTCACTGGGTTTTTACTGATATCTTGATTACATTACTCAGGAAACTGGGTAGGTGTGGTGTCACTAGACACTTGCAACGGAAGTGATTTGTATGATTATTTTTCAAAATTGCTTTTAAAATGCTAAATATTTGCATTGCACAGCACATTAACTCAAGCTGTACTTTTGTCACATATGATAGTTTATAATGTTGCTTTTACGATTACAAATATCAGTCACTCAAGTGGCCGGGTGTAATTGTTCCTCTTACACAATTATACCTGGCATTTTGAAGTCCTTATGCTAAAGAAAAGTTGCCATGCTAAAGAGCAGTGCCCATCAGAGACATAATTAGCCATGTTGCAACAGTAAATTGAATGGAACCCACTGAGACTATTAGGTTAGAATAAGGTGGTGCTAATTACTTTGTAATTAGAAAATGCACCTTTTTGAAGATACTGTGTTGAGAAGGAAAAAAAGCTATGCTTAAATGGGCAAGCAGTAGCTCTGTTTTACCCTGTTTAGAATTATCCTGTATATATAGGACAAACCATTTTCTTATTGGTTGTCTGCTTCCTGTATTTCAGATTTGTGATTTTTATGTATATTAGTCGAAAATTGATCCCTGTTTATTAGAGAAGACGAATGACTCCTCATATTCAAAGCAACAATTTCTCTTCTCTCCTCATCTCGACACAATGCATTGTATATTCACAATCGCATAGAATGCTGTTTGAGCAAAGCTATTTTATAGCATAAATAACCTGATTCTTATGAAACTACTGTACATTTTCAATTACAAATTTTAGAGAAAGCAATTTATTTTCAACTGCAGGAATCCATTGAGGAATATGGTGTTCTGGACATAGATAATCTAGTTCTTGTCCCAACTGAGATACGCCAACAACCCTTCTAGGTGCGCTACGCGATCTACTGTGAATCGCAGTTGAGGAGACACTGATATTCTTATGCTAGTATGTCTATACCATGGACCAACTTGTACTTTTGAAACATCTTACCAAGTTGGCCAGGGTATTGAAGGCTGCAAAACTGCGGATTGGTCTACCGCTGTAACAGCTTCACCGGAGTTTGGACTGACAAATCCAACTCCCAGTCCTTTCTCTTTATATGCAGTGCCATAGGGCTCCTGTTCATCAACTCTTTTTTTCATTTAACATTTTTGTTCAGTTCCTTCAAGAATTGTTAAGGCAGGCCGATGCTATATGCTTGATGAAAGCCAGGTATGTTTTAAGATATGTGTGTCTTGGATAAGTTAAAACATGGATGTAAGGTAACTAGTTGGGTTCAAATAAGTCAAAGGCTGAATTTCTTGTAACTGATACAAATAGTAATCTAGAAAACATGCTGGATTCACAGTCCTCTATTCTAGAGGCAGTTTTAACATAGGCATTCAGATATCATTCATGATTCTTGGAGTAATTTTTTTAGGCCACTAATAATGTTGGTGCATATTAATCAAACAGTTTAATGTGGTAACTACTAGTTAAAACTTTTAAGATGGATTTACCATATTCTTTCAGAGGACCATTGTGCTGTGATTTTCAGGACAATTTTGTATCTACAACACTCTAATAATGTGTTGTATTTAGATACTATAGGAAAAGTGCAATTATAGCAAACATTCAATTAATAGATGCCAGATCTCTCAGAACAACTAACATTTATACATAGTGGAAAAGAACGACCTTAGTAATACTGTTATAAGTATTGCAACACAAATAATTTTGATATACACATTTTATTTCATATTGATTTTAGGATCAGACATTGTTATTTCTTAAATATATTAATTTTATAATTCATTAAATTGTGAAATGTACGAGCATAGAAAATAATCAACAAATTACATAAATAAGAAAAAAAGACACACAAAAATTACAACATGTCACACTGGACCGATCTAAATTCTATTGTAGTAGGCAAAGCGGTTGGATTTCAATCACAATTTAATGAATTATAAAATGAAAATATTTAAGAAATAACAATGTCTGATCCTAAAATCAATATGAAATAAAATTTGTATATCAAAATTATTTGTGTTGCAGTACTTATAACAGTATTACTAAGGTTGTTCTTTTCCACTATGTATAAATGTTTGTTGTCCTGAGAGATATGATTTAGAAAAGGGGGTGGTGATGAACAGAGTGTCTGAATTAAGTCCCTCACCCCCCCTTGTTGTAAATATTTTTGTCCACCCTAAGCGTGGAAGGGTATACTCAGATGTGAGTCCCTTGCTCATTGCACCATCAGGATTCAAGCAAGCCGGGCCGAAGACGGCTGAAATGCCAGAAACCGGTCCCCGGTAGCTTGTTTCCTTCCCAGTGTAAGAATTGGCTTTTGTAGTTTGGTTTGCCCTGTTCCCATCATGCACTGGGACAGGAACAGACTAATTTGCATACAGCCAGGTTCTGAAACTGGGATGGTGCAGTGAGCTAAAAAACGGTGTTGGATCTAGCCCTGATCTCTTGACTGGGTGAGAGTATTCTGCTTAATTCAGAGACTCTGTCCCTCACCCCCCCTTGTTGTAAATATTTTTGTCCACCCTAAGCGTGGAAGGGTATACTCAGATGTGAGTCCCTTGCTCATTGCACCATCAGGATTCAAGCAAGCCGGGCCGAAGACGGCTGAAATGCCAGAAACCGGTCCCCGGTAGCTTGTTTCCTTCCCAGTGTAAGAATTGGCTTTTGTAGTTTGGTTTGCCCTGTTCCCATCATGCACTGGGACAGGAACAGACTAATTTGCATACAGCCAGGTTCTGAAACTGGGATGGTGCAGTGAGCTAAAAAACGGTGTTGGATCTAGCCCTGATCTCTTGACTGGGTGAGAGTATTCTGCTTAATTCAGAGACTCTGTCCCTCACCCCCCCTTGTTGTAAATATTTTTGTCCACCCTAAGCGTGGAAGGGTATACTCAGATGTGAGTCCCTTGCTCATTGCACCATCAGGATTCAAGCAAGCCGGGCCGAAGACGGCTGAAATGCCAGAAACCGGTCCCCGGTAGCTTGTTTCCTTCCCAGTGTAAGAATTGGCTTTTGTAGTTTGGTTTGCCCTGTTCCCATCATGCACTGGGACAGGAACAGACTAATTTGCATACAGCCAGGTTCTGAAACTGGGATGGTGCAGTGAGCTAAAAAACGGTGTTGGATCTAGCCCTGATCTCTTGACTGGGTGAGAGTATTCTGCTTAATTCAGAGACTCTGTCCCTCACCCCCCCTTGTTGTAAATATTTTTGTCCACCCTAAGCGTGGAAGGGTATACTCAGATGTGAGTCCCTTGCTCATTGCACCATCAGGATTCAAGCAAGCCGGGCCGAAGACGGCTGAAATGCCAGAAACCGGTCCCCGGTAGCTTGTTTCCTTCCCAGTGTAAGAATTGGCTTTTGTAGTTTGGTTTGCCCTGTTCCCATCATGCACTGGGACAGGAACAGACTAATTTGCATACAGCCAGGTTCTGAAACTGGGATGGTGCAGTGAGCTAAAAAACGGTGTTGGATCTAGCCCTGATCTCTTGACTGGGTGAGAGTATTCTGCTTAATTCAGAGACTCTGTCCCTCACCCCCCCTTGTTGTAAATATTTTTGTCCACCCTAAGCGTGGAAGGGTATACTCAGATGTGAGTCCCTTGCTCATTGCACCATCAGGATTCAAGCAAGCCGGGCCGAAGACGGCTGAAATGCCAGAAACCGGATCCCGGTAGCTTGTTTCCTTCCCAGTGTAAGAATTGGCTTTTGTAGTTTGGTTTGCCCTGTTCCCATCATGCACTGGGACAGGAACAGACTAATTTGCATACAGCCAGGTTCTGAAACTGGGATGGTGCAGTGAGCTAAAAAACGGTGTTGGATCTAGCCCTGATCTCTTGACTGGGTGAGAGTATTCTGCTTAATTCAGAGACTCTGTCCCTCACCCCCCCCTTGTTGTAAATATTTTTGTCCACCCTAAGCGTGGAAGGGTATACTCAGATGTGAGTCCCTTGCTCATTGCACCATCAGGATTCAAGCAAGCCGGGCCGAAGACGGCTGAAATGCCAGAAACCGGTCCCCGGTAGCTTGTTTCCTTCCCAGTGTAAGAATTGGCTTTTGTAGTTTGGTTTGCCCTGTTCCCATCATGCACTGGGACAGGAACAGACTAATTTGCATACAGCCAGGTTCTGAAACTGGGATGGTGCAGTGAGCTAAAAAACGGTGTTGGATCTAGCCCTGATCTCTTGACTGGGTGAGAGTATTCTGCTTAATTCAGAGACTCTGTCCCTCACCCCCCCCCTTGTTGTAAATATGTCCTGAGAGATATGGCATCTATTAATTGAATGTTTGCTATAATTGCACTTTTCCTATAATGTCATTTTCCCTACGTATAGCAAACTTAGTATTGTAGGGGTCCCCTGTTTTTCAAATTGTATTTGGATACTGTCAGCAGGTTATAGAGTAGCTGTACATTTTGAAACTTTGCCAGATAGAGTTGTTACTAAGCTAGAGACAATGTTACATTTTACAAGCATGAAAATATTACATTGGTTACTCATTAAAGTATGCTTTCATTTCAAGGTATTAGCTTTAGTTCACAAACTGTCTTATTACCAGAACCCGAGATTGTGAGAATGTTGAGAATTACAGCCACCTACTTGTCATGGGTTAATCTACAAATCACAAAGACAAAATACTAATTCTATGAAGAATGAAGAAAGTGAGACATCAGATGATACTCACAGATATGATGTGATGCATGTGTTTGGAGCTTTCTCCTTTTTGTATACCCAGGTAGATTTGTGTGTATAGGTCTGGCTATCATTTTCCAACATCTTTACGCTGTACATGCTCTCTGAGACAACATCAAAGATACGTTTGTCTAAAATCCCTTTATAATATTACACTTCACACACAAAATAAGCTTGACAGGACGTAATCTCTGTCTCAAGGCACAATGTTCTCCATTATCTTTCCTCTCTTGAAACCATGAGGGAGTATACAGGCTGAGCAATTTGGAGGCTGTTCCATGAGTATGGCTGAGAAATCTGAAGAAATATTGACAACTAAGTAACTCAGTCACTGCACCACCTAAGGGTAATCACAGATGTAAATAGATACTGCCCACCTCAAATGAACAGCTACCAGATGGTCATAAATTAAACATTTTAGAAACGCATGAAATGAGAGGCAAATGAAAAACATAAAATTGAATCCAAAGTTCTTTCTGAAGTATGCAACGAGTCTGTTTAGGCTTGGTTTATTTTTATTTTGTTTGTCTTCGTCTCAAGGACAAAACAAACATACGCAGCCAACTGGTTTCACCCAAGCATGGGCTTCTTCAGGGCAGTATTGTTCTAATAGCAGTAGTACTACAATTGATGAATGACAATGTCCTACCTGAGTCCTATGTTATTCATTCCATGCTAATTGTACATAAATGAAAGCTAGAAAAGGTCAGCAAAGTTAGGTTATCCTAAAAGTCACGATTCCATCAGAATAATCCTTAATTCTGGTATAATTATTCTATAAAGCAATGTACCGTGTTCAGCAAAGCCATCCGTCCCGCCACGTCCATGTCCACGCGCGTGCCTCTCATTTCCCATGTGGCTGAGAAAGTTTGGAAAAAAGTGTGGTGTCCTTTCTGTAGAAAGCCATGGAACCTAAAATTTAGGCTGGGCTTTTTCTACCCTATGAAGCAAAGTCCTTTGTGCAATTCATTCAGGCTTTGGTCTCTGCCCGAGTAAATTCTAGTACTGCTTCATCTTTGCCTCAGAAGTGAGTGCCTATGTGGCAGAAGAGATCTTAAGATGGTAGAGTTGCCACTTTTTCCACTCCTGTGGCTCACTCTGCTTCCCGAGAGTGCTTCAAGCTTCTCATAATAATTCATAAGGTGTTTCTGTTTGCTGTTAACATTTTAAAACGCTGTCAGTTTTGCAAATATTCAGATACTACATTCATAATGCGGGCAGCTTTCCACAAAGCATTTGGGGATTATAGGAATCGAACAACAGATACAGTGGGAGGACTCCAAAAGTAATTAAGATGATTGGGTTTTATTCAATGATTATTGATTGGAGCGTTGTATGAAAAGGCCAACTTCCAAACAAAGTGTTGGAAAACTTCAAGCAAGCAGAAATATATACTTATGAATATTTCTAAATGCAGCACTCAATGTTGTTAAGATACTAAGCTAAGCTTGCAGTTGAATGGCTGAAAAAAACTAATGAAATTGCTTCATAAAAAGTGGCCACAGAAAAGCCCCATCTTACCCACCCACTTTCCTACTCGTTGTAGCAGCAGGAGCCACTGCTTAAATCTGACTTCACCGTAACTCTGATATACTTTGTAAATGATAATGTGTGGCAAACTAAGTATCCTCACACTTATTTTATTATCCATATCTACTTGACCTTTCCAGGGGGCAGAAGCATAGAGCATGGCAGCTACTACAAATGTTTGACTCTTCTGTTTTCACTGTAGTTGCAGTACATTTAAATACTATGACATTTCTTTGTTTGCATATTTATATAGCGCAAACTCGACCCAAAGGTATTGGAGCGCTTTACATGAGTACCGTGTTAACATTACACATTCAGGCACAGGGAGATTAAGCGATATGCCCAGAATCACAGGATGCGGACGCGACACCGAGGCTCAAACCCTGCTTTCCAGCACCAAAGTCAGCAGTCTAGCCGACGGACCTCATCCCCTCCCACCTTCACAAACTGAAATCCTAGGTAAAATGATAGTTGTTGGCTTGTGGGACTAGTTTGTGGGTGAAACTGCTACTAACACAAACACTTGGCCTGTAATGGCAACCAATGTTAGGAAAACTAAACTCTTCCAGATTGTAAATTGGTGCTGACTTGAACTCCGATCCTGTGTTGTGAAGTACTGCTTGCTATTGAGCCTCACTCCAGCATTCGCTTAGGAGTATATTTCCTCCAATTTTAACTCATTAAAATTATAACTTTGTCATTCAAAAAAGGTTAACATGTTAAAAATAGTTGTGTGAGTTTGTTGTCCAGTGTCGTCAGGCGTTGTACTTATGCATTTCCTTTTTCGAACATCCGATTCATTCAAAGCCATGTGAAAAAGAAAGGGTTACACTAGGCACACCCCCCTCTCCCGGAGGTGGGTACTCGTAGTTATTTTTAGTATTCTGCACTGTAGACTCAAATAGTTGAATCTGTGCAGAGTTTGACCTACAGCTGATACGTTTTTACCTCATGGATTAAAGCATACGCAGCGACTAGCCTATGACTCTATCCCTGACTGAACTCTGAAAGCGCCCGCCGCCTTGTGTGTAGACATCACGTGGTGGCTCGAGACATCCTTCAATACTGAGAGAGTTCAATGGGAAACCCCCTGCAGCAAGAAACGCGAGTATTAGATTCATAGGGCCTGTTCAATGCAGTGTTATAACCTTGAGGTGGAATGCATAATAGTACCTGTGTGCTTCGTCGAAAACCATGAACCATTTAATTCCCAGACTAATTCTTCAGTGTGCGCATTACCACCAAAGCAAACTACTGCTGTGGATGTACTCATAACTGCTATTTGGTTGGCCTTGACAACAAAATTACTTAGCTCTTCTTTTGTAGAATCTCTTCCTAGACGACTGCATGGAGTGAGCCTATTTTTGTCGCCCGTAAATAAGGTTTCCAATATCAGCGAAGCGTGCTTCAGATTGTCGCTCGTGCACTTGAATATTTGTCGGCGTGTTTTCATGTTGTGGTTTGGGTAGCTTTTGTTGACTGTAACCAAGGGGATCTTCCTTGGTCTGGAAAAGCAAGCATATGATCTACTTAGTATGGTTCCTCCTCTAAGTCACAAATGTGTGGCGTGGGGAGGGTGGGGGGGACAAGGGAGTGGCTGTTTGCTGTGTGAAGGCTTGTGATGCCTTTTTGCAAAATTTATATTATTTGTGAAAGCACACATTTCTATTTCCTCAGTGATTATGGCAGATAGGCAGTCGGTCTGCTCAAAGGGTTGTGACAACTTTTTATGCCTGCTTTTAGGTATGCACTTTGATACCATCGCCTGCATGAGATGGTCCATTTTACCTTTAGTTTTACCCCTAATTTATTTGTAATTATCAAAATTTTACTACATGATTGTGTTAAATCTAATTCAAGCAGCTTCCATTAAAGCCAGGTGTAAGAGAAAAGACCATAAGATGGTGGTTCAAGCAACAAGCTTCAAAGGTAAACTTTGTGTCAGTATAGCTGACCTACTATCTTTTCCTACCAGGTGAAGAACCTCTACTCTTTCTTTTATGTGTCTTAATACCAACAAGTAAAGAGGAGTAAGATGTAGAGAAAATGGTACACACATCAGTCTGTTGTGCCATGAACAGGACTTGTTGTGTCCTGGTTGCTCTGTTATAATTTTTTTAATAAAGTGTTGCACATATCCATTATGGCCACTTTGAGGTCCATCAATCATGCTGTCAAATGAATGAGGCGAAACAAAGGTGCACAGGGAAGCAGAAAGCTAAACTGTATTTCTTTAACACAGCATGGATAGTGGCTAGTTCATGGTGATGCTGTATAAAGAATAACATTGTATCCTCATACAAAATCCATGCCTCATTGGCCAATAGAGAGGCCAAAAAAGATTTGAAATACATTTCTATAATTCAGGCCTACTTGAGTGGGAATACACGATTTTACGGAAAAATTGGTAGAAAACGAATTAGAATTGATGTACATGAATCCTATTGTTTGGTGTATGACATAATGTCATTATGTTCAGCTAGGATCTGAAGGTGATCACTAAGGGCATTTCGGTGGTTACACCTCTGACGAATAGAAAAGTATATCCTAAAATCATGTTAAAATCTCGTAAATAAAATATTTTTCTACGTACCTGTGCCTCCCATCATTTACTTCAATTTACAGAGCTAAGTATGGACGTGATTAGGCACTTGTAGAATTGTTTGTCCTCAATAAAGTGTAACCATTTAGGGATACTGTTTGTTATCTGCAATCACTGAAGTAGCCAAGAGAGGCACAGGTGTATGTCCCATGTAGTATGAACAGCTTTGTGTCGCAAGTTGCATTCCTGGACTGACATTTAATGGACAGCACTTTACAGCAATATACATTGATTAGGCTCTGGTCAAAAGAGTATTTCTCTCTCACCTCATGCTACAGGCACTTTGCTATATCATTCATTTTCCTATGGAGTGCCTTATTGCAATGCAAGAGGAAAGGCACTACATTAGACCTCAAAAGTACTCCGACTTATCACATATTGAATTTCTTATTTCATAGACACGTTGAATAGTTAAAGCAATCTTTTGTTTTGTTATCACACCAGATAGATTTTATTAATATTTAGGTAGAGTTAAAATGCAACATAGACCTATTGGCTTTGCCAGTGCTTGTTTTCATGCACAGGGTGACAATAAAGTGTTCTAACATTTTGGATTCACCGACCCTATAATCTCAAGTTGCTACTGAATTCTATGATTGTGTACATATAACAAAGCAAAAACAAGGAGATGATGGACGGAGCGCTGAAACCTTTTAGACATTCACCCCCAGTAACAGATTAGGGTTTAATCCATCTTGGCCTTTAGCTCACTACGCCACCTCAGTTCAGACCTAGCCATTTGAAAATCTTTCCTGACCCTGTTCCTCATGGGAAAAGTCCAGCCCGAGCTGCCAAGCCAGGTCTTCCCTGGACCGGAAACTAGCATCCTGAGACCGGTTTCGGGGAAACACCCCTCATCAGCCAGGCTAGCTTGAATCCAGTGGCAAAGTGAGCAAGGGACCCACGTCTGGGAATACCTTGCCAATTTAGTGTGAACAAAGCAAACACAAGGAGATGATGGACGGAGCACTGGAACTTTTCAGACACTCGCCCCCAAATCTGTGACTGGGGGGTGAGTGTCTGAAAAGTTTCAGTGCTCCTGCCATCATCTCCATGTGTTTTCTGTGTACATATAACATCTAACTTGTAAAGGCATCATCATTGATTACATCATCAACTAAGTTAATGTAAGATGCACATCCTACAACAGGAAGATGCCCTGTTACAAACAGTAAGGGGCTACTTTGAGTCAGCACACATTAAAGCATGAGGGAAACATGTTTTTGGTACTATTTGACACTTACCTGGCCTAATCCTCTCAACCCTTCCCTCTGTCTTTATCCCACCTTCTCCCCCATCCTTAGAATTCAAAATAAACCTTTAGTAAGTGAGATATACTATTGAAAAATTGGGTCACAGGGTTGTTGATCGGAGTGTGAACTTCTATTCTGTTGATAAGGTTTTACTAAGGTGACTAAATGTGCTAAACAGTGTCGCCTTTGGGAAACATTGCATCTGAATGAAATTTACCTGACAAAACAAACAAAAAAATGCTACATTAAATTTTTTGAGCAATTACAGGATTTTTCACCTGCTTTCTTGTTCTTTTTAAAGAGCACTATGTTGAGCAAGTTAACTTCTCACAGCTGTAGTTCTAGTGCGTTTCCAAAGAAATTGTCCTTTGGAGAAGGCTATCTGGCTGCTTGGTATGTTTCTTCTCTTACTGGGTTTTCCCAGACGCCTTTTAGCCCCCATCCCATTGTTCATGGGCCATTTGCTCTTTCACCCTTCTACTTCACGATGATGCCCACCCCACTCCCCGCCCAAAGCTGATTTTTAAAAAATACTAGTAATGTTTGTTTTTTTTTAAACCAAGGCCTGGCCACTGGAAAGTGAGCTGATCCCCATTTTATTTCCTTTGAGCAGTCTATTTCAGCTTTTTTTTAATCATTTCAATCTAGTTTCCTAATACTGCCAGCCGCCGTGCTAGATTGGTAATTTAAAAATGTATTAGGACGCACGACACACACGTGTGCACATGCACAGGGCGCACATATGCATCTGTCATGACAAATGTGTGCACAACAATAGTCAAAGATTTCCTGTCATGCAAGTGCATATGCATCTTGACTTGTACACACATGCAGTTGGAAACAAGCATTGGAAAATCCATAAAAAGAGCAGAGACCTATTTTCTTTGCCAGTGCTTGTTGATTACTATTATGTATGTAACAGATGTGAAATTACAAATAATCAGAGTTGAAACTCAAATCAGAACTCTTTTGTTAGTTCTCGTACTAACTTTGTATATATTACCTATTTCATTTTTTTAAATGCTTAAGTCATGTATTGTTCTGTGGTACTTAATCCCTCATTTTGTATTTTCTTTCTGCTCGTGTCTTGGCTAAAAATGCTGGCTACTGTTTTCCCCTGCACTTTTTTTTTTTGCATTCTTGGATGACTTCGATTTCCGTGATGTGTGCAAGCAGATTCTTCCATTGGACAATCCAGAGTAAAGGTGTAGTGTAAACTGATTGCCCCCCACCACAAAAGAATGTGGAAAAGGGCACCTGAGACTTCCAAATCTCATTGCTAATGATATACTTCCAGCTGAATGGTGGAGTGGACGGCTCTGAAGGCGGAGCCGCTACATCAAAAAGGCTGCAGGCGCCTGCTAAGCCCCTGATCCGAGAGATAGAGCATGCCGCTTTAGAAGATCTCTGAAGCTCAAATTCCTTCGGTGGAAGCAGAGCAGCTGATATCAGAACATCAGTGTGGGGAAAGGATGTTGTTCCTAATACTTCCTGGCCAAGACAAAGCTATTTCTTTCAGCAGGCCTAGACTTTAGCTGGAACCAATGGTTTTCCTTCAAAATATTCATGCAGAATCGGACTTGGTCAAAACAGATTGAACAAGCATTTACAATGCAATGGTTTCGCCTTTGGAAAAGTTAGAGTTATTGGCATTGTATATGCCAAAATTTGTATTTATGTTTTTGTTTCGAAAACAGATAAGTAAATGGCATTGTCATTTACATTGCTATTACCTTTTTTTTTGCAGTCACTTGGCACTCTCTAGCACTCCCTAGTACTCTTTATGCACTCTGCATTTCTTATGCACTCTGCATTTCATATGCACTCCCTGTGCACTCTGCACTCCCTATGCAGCACTCTGTATGCACTCTGTACTCTATATGCACCCTGCACGCTCCACTTCCTATGCACTCTGCACTTTTTATGCAGCACTCTGTATGCACTGTGCACTTTGTATGCACTCCACACTTCCTATGCACTCTGCACTCCCTATGCACTCTGCACTTATCATGCACTCCCTATGCAGCACTTTGCATAGAGAGTGCAGAGTGCATAGAGAGTGCAGAGTGCATAGAGAGTGCAGAGTGCCTAAAGAGTGCAGAGTGCACTCCCTATGCACTCTGCACTGTCTATGCACTCTGCACTCCCTATGCACTCTGCACTCCCTATGCACTCTGCACTCCCTACGCACTCTGCACTCCCTATGCACTCCCTACGCACTCTGCACTCCCTACGCACTCTGCACTCCCTATGCACTCTGCACTCCCTATGCACTCTGTATGCATTCTGCATTACCTATGCACTGTCTATGCACTGTGCACTCTGCACTTCTTATGCACTCTGCACTCCCTATGCACTCTCTGCATTCCTTATGCACTCTGCACTTCCTATGCACTTTGCACTCTCTATACACTCTGCACTCCCTATGTACTCTCTCTGCACTTTGCACTGTCTATGCACTCCCTATGCACTCTGCATTACCTATGCACTCTCTATGCACTTTGCACTCCTTATGCACTCTGCACTCTCTATACATTCTGCACTTTTTATGCACTCTCTCTCTGCACTCCTTATGCACTCTGCACTCCTTATTCACTCCCTATGCACTCTGCATTCCCTATGCACTCTGCACTTTGTATACATTCCCTATGCACTTTGTATGCACTCTTTATGCACTCTCTCTGGACTCTGCATTCCCTATGTACTCTGCACTGCCTATGCACTTTGCACCCTCTATGCACTCTGCACGCACTCTGCACGCACTCTGCACTCTATGCACTCTGCACTCCCCCTGCTCTATGCACTCCCTACTCTGCACTCCCTTTGTTAAAGTTTGAGCTTTTGATAAATGGTGTTTTGTATCTTCATTGAATTATGTGTAAAACGTTGATGTGTTTTACTTTACACAGAAATCTGGAGTGCATTTATAATGCAATTATTTGCAGAGAGAGGGAAGGGATGAAAGAGGCCAGGAGTAAGAAAGCTCAAAAGGAAGCGAGTGCAGGATAGAGAGGGAGGGCAGGAGGGAAGGAATAGACGCAGGAGAGAGGGAGGGCATAAAGGAGTGTGAGGGCATGAGGGAAGGTAGGAAAGTGTGAGAAAGGCAGAAAGGAGAGGGCGGCAGGTAAGAGAGGGAGGGCGGAAAGGAGAAAGAGGGCTAGAGGAGGAGAGAGAGGGAGATGGAGGACAGGAAGGTGAAAGAAAGAGGTGGAAAAGGGAGGGCAGTCGAGACTAAGAAGGCAGAAGAGAGAGATAACAGAAGAGTGGCATTGTAAATGGAGAGGGAGATGGAGGACAGGAAGGTGAAAGAAAGAGGTGGAAAAGGGAGGGCAGTCGAGACTAAGAAGGCAGAAGAGAGAGATAACAGAAGAGTGGCATTGTAAATGGCAATGTCTTTTCGCCATGTGTTATGGAGTGTATGCATGTGGTGTGTAGTAGAATTATGTGGGTATGATTGGAATTGTAGCAATGGTGGCATGCTGCGCTTTAGATGAAAATGTTTAAAAGTAAAGTGTGCCATACTGCGATGCTCCAATAGTTAATTGTGGATGCATTAACAATTGATGTGTGTACTGATCGCTGGTGGTGTGTGTGCCTGTAGAAATTGTGCACTGATGGCTGGTGGTGTGTGCGCCTGGTGGAAGCGTGCACTGCCGGCTGGAGGTGTGTGTGCCTGGTGGAAGCGTGCACTGACAACTGGTGGTGTGTGTGCCTGGTGAAAGCGTGCACAAACGTCTGGTGGTGTGTGTGCCTGGTGAAAGCGTGCAATGACGGCTGGTATTGTATGTGCTTAGTGAAAGCGTGCACTGACAGCTGGTGGTGTGTGTGTGGGTGTGTGTTGGTGTTCCTGGCGAAAGCGTGCAGTGACGACTGGGTGTGTGTGTGTGTGTGTGTGTGTGTGTGGTTGTGTGCCTGGTGAGTGTGTGTGGGGTGTTTGTGTGGTGTGTGTGTGGTCTTATGTATGTGGTGTTGTGTGATCCTCTGTGAGATACCGGGGTCTGTCGTCTGGAATGGAAGCTTTGGTCAGATGGGGGGAGCATGGAAATGTTGTGCTCCTGTGGAGTGTCCTTATTTGCGCGAATGTTAAATGGCATATATGTTAAACAATATTAAATGCAACGTGCGTTTAAAGCTGACAGATGTGCACTGAAATACATGAATGTGTGGAGTATATGACATTCAATCCGAGGTAGGTGAGCACAAAATTCCATCAAGACTATCACTATCCAACAACCACGGCACTGGCATTGGCCACCATTCAGTAACACAACTGGACAAGGGGTGCAACTCACGCCCAATAAATAACATTTGATGCATGACGCATCTGCGTTTCTCACTTACCACGGACCGTCGTTGTACAGTAAAACACGTTTACAATGTTTCTAAAACGTTCTACTGAAACATTTTTGTTTTCATTCGCACCGGAATCTTACGGTTCCACTGTAGTTTCTAGAATCGTGAGAAGCAGCGTGGACAGCCGGTGGCTTTGGGCAGGGGATGGGAGTGGAGCCGTACGCTGTTGTCATGGAAACGAAGCAGCAGCAGCGCCGCTGCAGGATGTGAGGCGGGTCATGTGCTAAGGCAAGATGGCTGCCCGGAGTCCGGAGGATGCTGTCTGAGCGCATGTGCAAGCCTCAGCCCGAGAGTGATTGCCTGACCCCGGCCACCGTGACCGCACCGCTCCAGGCGCTTACAGTATCCCGAGTCTGCCCCTGACGCTGCCGCCATGAGGATCGGCTTCCCGTGGCACAGCTGAGCGTGCGGTGCTTACAGTCAAGAGCACGCCTTTGTGGGCTGACTTGCCCTTAACTTTGTGTTGGTGCAGCATTTCCTGCGGAGACCGCTTTTTTGCGCATTGGCAGCTGGTCTTCACGCGCTGAACCTAAAGCCTTACCATGGCACTGACTATGTTTGGTAAGTCTGACGCACAATTTATACTTATCGTATCTGAAGTGGCTATATGCCGTTGTGACTGATTCGGAGACGGTGACAGTCTGAGATACAGTGCGTGTGTCTGCCGCCTGAGACAGTATGACTGTCTGAGGAGAGCTCCTTCCCATTGTTTCCTCGGGCAGAGCCCATGGGCGTGTACTCCTGCTAATTTTAGCCCCGCTACGGCTAGTCCACTGAATCTTAATAAAGATTTGGCTGTAGGAGTGCTCCATTTCCAGCCGTTGATGATTTTATTATGCACAGCTGTTTAACTGTCCCGACATTTACCTGTATTTCACATTCCCATTGCATGCGCGTTTTATACAAGAAAGTCGGCCAGTGGTTAAATCGATCCTTTTAGCCTCCAGCTGTTTTTCAAACACGTGAAAGTAGAATGACGTTTTCACTGCCATAAGTTAACCCTCTGCCCTGCCACAATCGCAGGCCCACCATCTGAAACAATTTCAGCAACCCATGCACTTCAGCGCTCGTCATTTATTTTAACATGCTGGCCTCTCTGCTCTCTTTCGTCAAGACGTTTGGGACGGCAGGCCGGGGGCACAGGGGCACTCACGGTCTCCTCGGCGGGGATGGGTCTCCTCCGGGAGGCTCTTCGTCGTGCTTCAGGTGCAGCTCCTCCGCCGATTGCCCAATCAGGTCGCTGCTTTGCAGGCGAGCCCTCACAACCACCCGGGAGTCAGCCAACGGCAGTGCGGCTCCCGGGGCAACCCACGATGACGAACCTTGAGCGGCCAATCCCTGCACAGCTTCAGTAGTGACGCGACGGCGCACGGGCCAATCCCGTCGCGGCGTCAGTGAGGGGGCTCGACTCCTGTGGCCAATGGGAGCGCGGCGGCTTCGATCTCAGCTACCGCAGCTCCCGGTCACGAACACAGCTTGCAGAGGGTGTTTCTGGCCCCGGGCCGCGACGGTGATTTAGCGGCCAGAGATTTTCGGGCCGCAGATCGCGGTCAGCCTGCTTCCTCGCCAGCAGATCGACACGGGGGATTATAAGGCACAGGGAAACACCACGGGTCTCCCCTCACCCCTGAATCTGTGCCGATGAGCACAGCGATCGGGCCAGCTCTTCTCGGGGGCGTTCCCGGCTTTTGGCTGACGTATCATGACGTAGCCAAAAGCCAAAGATTCTCGGGAACGCCCCCGTGTCTGGTCCGGCATTGACGGACGCCTCTCTGTTCCAATGGCTAGCCTCCATTTATGGAGCTAGCCAATGAAGCAGAGAGGCGGGTTAAAGTCACCCATACTAGAAACTACAGATTTCGCTGGAGGAGGAGCCTAACGGCTCCGCCCCCCAGCGAAACCTAAAAAGCATTCATATCAGCATGTCTGTCCCATTCCTGTTTTCTGTTGTATGTGTGTCTCCTTTTTGGATGTGTTTTGGTTTTTTGTTGCTAGGATTGGCATCTGCCCTGAGAGCATGTGTACTGGGGCCTGGCTTTAGGTGGCTTCCGGCTGCCGTCTCTATTTTATAATGTTACTTGATATAGCGTGGAGGAGCAAAGCTCTATTCTGGGAGTATTTATATTGTAGTAGACAAATCTTAAAGAGACAGTGCTATATATAGAACAATGCTCGTATGGACTGTACAGGATGCAGAGGAGGGCGGGAACATGTCATTGGAACAGTCTTGGCACACTGTATGGTTGGTATTTACATAACCAATATCTACACCTTTTAATACATTGCACAATTAGACATTAATATTTACAATTGGGCACACTTCGAAAAAATTGATTTTCCTAGAATCACACAGAGTTTTTGTTTCAACCCTTGGTCCATGTTCTGATGATTAACTTTTTTTTGTTTTCCGTTTTTCAAATAGCCTCTTTTTAGATTGATTTTCTGAATTTCGCCTCTTTTGCATTTTATACGTTATACATATCACCCTTCTTCAAAAGCATACAGGTAGTTTGGCATATTTTTGCTGAGTGAGCTCTTCTTTTTGGTGTTGCGCTAGAACTTGCTCTAAGCATTAATCGAAAAGCTGTTTTGTCAATTGCCAAAAAAAGTAATTTCTTAGCTTACACATGCTCAAAATGTCAACTTGTTCTCACGACTGCAAATATTACATGAATCAGTCTACCCCTGCCACAGCGAACGTCCCAGTTAGAATCATCGCATATTATTTTCAAATGTGAGCACAGGGAAACACTCGGCTGGACCATTTTGTTTTCCAATTACTGACCCTCCTGAAAATAATTAATCTCTTTTTTCAAGGGCAGCTCTTCCCAACATGCCCGTGAGGACTGGTCTTTGTATATGGATATTTCTGTCTGCTTGCTTGGTTCAAGACTTGCAATCTATAACCCATTTCAGATAGTTGGCAACAGTCTCACTTACAAAGAATCCCACACCCAATCCTTCTCCTCTCCTGATGGAAACTAGATGAGATATTAAAAGATTGATTGCCTAAATGCCTTACTATTAAGAGTGAAATTCTTACCAACATTCCTAAAAGCGTTAAGCATCCCGGAAATATTAGAGCTCTCTGGTTAAAAATTACAATAACCAAGTAGGCTTAAGACAATATTTTGTTTTTTGTGGGGTTGGGTGGGATTAGAAGCAAGAAAGTATTGCTCTCACTGGCGTGTCTGCTGCTACACAGTGCTCCCCCTTTCAAATATGTGTATCATATTGCATCACCACAAACCAGTTCCCCATAATTTGGGTTAGCAGTAAACAAGATGACATTGAAAGTGGCCAACTAGTCTGTTCCCAAAATCCAATTCCTAAGGAAGTGCCTGAAATTGGACACGAGGAACTGGCAGCCGGTCTTCTAGAAATCAACGCTCTCAGAGCGAAGTGCAATATTTGATGATGTTCGTGTTGCTTGTCAGTGCTGTTGCCTTGTTCAACCTCTTGGCACATTGGCTGAAGTGTTTGCAAAGTATGGAGAGGTCTCAAATTACTATCAAAACGAGTTGAATACCAAATATACAAACAAAAAACAGGTGCTGCTCCATTCCTGCCAGTAAATAATGCAACCAACCCACTCAAATAGGTGTGGTTTGGCTGTGCGCATACCTGTAAAGGGTATGTTCTTAGTGGCACTTAGATGTTTTTTTATTGTGACATTTCACTTGTACGTACCTCAAGTGTCCCAATCCTTGATGTTCTATTGAGAATACTTAGCTACACCCACTTTACCCTTTTTTTCTGTGGACACCTCATTTACTAAACCTTGTGGAACAGAACCAATATGTGTGGCTGATTGTTTCTTCGCCCATGAATGAATGAATGAGGAGGCATGAATGTTTGTTCTTGGTACTCCGATCACTATTGCTCATTTCCTTAATCACAGAACAGTGAAATTGCTAAATTGGTGACCGTTCCATGGTTTTAACCTGTATCTTGTAAGTTGAATTGAAATATTGACAATGGTGGTCACCGCGCTTCTTTCTTCCTTGCCGTGCCAACAGCATAGCAGCAGGCAGACATCAAGCCAACCATGTTTGTAGCAGAGATCTGCATCCCCTCTCTAATGAACAGGTGTGGCCGGCTCAGGTAGTAGCGGGCGGGGGTAAGTCGACAGATGACGCAATAGGTATAATAAATAAATAAAAACAGTTACCTTGCACTTGCCGCATCTCTGACTCAGCGATGTGGCAAGCATAAGGTAAGTGGTTTTATTTCTTTATTTTATTATACCTATTATGTCTTCTATCAACTTGCCCCCGCTCTGCCCCATTGATTTTACCTCAACCGGCCACACCTGCTGATGAACATATCCAGCACTGTGCCCACCTATCCATGATCCCTCCTGTAGGATGGCTAGGCACGGACGTCTCTAGGGAGGGCAAGGTGGGGCCTGTGCCCAGGTTCTATTTATCATGTCCCCGTATGGATCCCACCATCAAAACAGCTGAGGGCACCCCTACAAGGAGGTGATCTACACAGAAAACAGGCACGGCACCTTGTCACGCCCATTATGTCAAACTACCCTTCGATGTAAAGCAGCAATCGTTTGAGGTAATTCACGTTCCTACGAGTTTGCTCAACATGTTTAAATATGACATGTTTATGGGTATGACTATATATCTGTTTAACGTCAATATATCAAAAATATGTGCGAAGTCCTATTTAAAGATTTTAAGAAAACGTGTGTACTTATACTGTGCATATAATCTATACATACAAACACATACATGCATATACACTTCACAATTGTCCTTTGTAGAGAGCCCACCAATTTGATCTGTGACTCATTGGGTGTTCCCCTCCCCCTTTAAAATCATTTGCCTATTTGCTGTGACTAAGCACACAATTCCTTCTGTCTCTCAAAGTGGACAACGGAGGCTGTGTTCTTGGCATGGAGACCGAAGTCTAGCCTTCTACATTCGGGTAAGCGCTATCTACACAGCCCTATCCAGGGGTGACGTCATTTTCAGTTTTATTATCTTTTACTGACACTGATCATTTATATACACTGGTATCTCAAATACGACATATCTGAGTGCTTGCATATAGACCCCAGTTTAACGGTGCCTGTTCTGTCATGTCAGAATGATGAAAGGCGGAGTCTGCCTGCTAGTTGTTACAATGTGTGACACCAAGACCTCTGCAGGGAGCACCTGACCTGCTGAGTTCTTATCGGGGCTCGCTTCCAGTTCAATGGATGCTGACCATGGTCACGGGTTTTAAGCGTCCGTGGCACATGGTACGCTCCAAAGCCTAGAAACAAGGCGCGACAATCATGGCCGCCTGTCCTTGACGACAGCGGAGGTTGTGGTCACTGCAGTCTGTCCACCTGACACAAGTGGCCGCAATCATAACCCTGCGCTCTCCCTGGTGACTCCAGGCTCCGCGCCCCGCTGCTCCGGGCACAATGCTCCGTTTTGGTGCGAAGCATTTTCCCCTTGGAGGGTGCCCGTGTGCCATTGTGTTTTGTTTGCCAATAGTTTGCGTGGGCATTGCCTCTGATTTAAAGGGCGCTTTGAGATTAGCATTTCTCCGTGTGTGTGTGGAGACAGAAGGTGGGGGAGGAGGAAGAGAGAGAGATAAAGCGCTCAGTAGGGATTCCTCGCTTTTTTTTCTGAAAGGGGTGGATAGTGCGTGTGTGGGTGTGATCCAGCTGAAGCTAGAGTGCCGGGCTCCAGCAAGACACGGCCTGGACTCCTCCAGGGCTCGGACTGGATTCGGCGCTGGCTGCCCCCTTTCTCTAAGCGCATCAAGATGCGGCCGCACGTCACCTCTGCTGAACCACTGACGAGAAATGGAGAGAAGAAACGCACACAGCAGGCAGCACGATCAATGCACACGGAAGAGACAGATGGGCCGGCTGCAGCGAAAGGGTTCTTGTCGGAACAGCAAGTGTACCCTGGGAGCACGGAGAGAAAGAGACATGTCCGTGCAGTCTTAGAAGAGCTGGTGAGAGCCACCCATCAGCGCTTTTTAAAGTTACCAAGTCCCAGATGTAGAGTCTTCCAAGCAAAAGATGCAGAGACGTTATAAGGTAGGGGCAAATTGGGCTCTGGCACAGGTCCACAGCCCCCAGGGCCCCCCTGATAGAGCCATCTTTGTTCAGCAAAGAGTCTTGCCCTGATGACTGAATAATTCTTTAACAGATTCTTCTAAATACCGTTTTACTTTCATTTATTTTTAACGTGGGTGATGCTTAAGATTTTGTTACATGAGAAAGGTAGGGTTAATGTTTCATGCAACGGCCATAAAAAACGTTTTTTTTTTTAGATCAAAACGAGACCTTACATAGCAGAAATGGGAGGGTGTAACCCAGATGTTCAGTAATGTTGATGATCTGCTGCTGTGGTACAATAATGAAAACACAGGGCACTGTCCCTGAATATTGAATGTAAACACATTTAGAAAGTGGACAAGTGTGCCTGTGCACTGCAAGTGACTTGGCCAAAGAGGGAATGAAAAAGCTGAAATTGGATCATAAATTCAAAGCTATTCTTAAAAGGGGCCCCCAAAATAAGTTTGTCCCAGGGCCCCAAAAATCCTTAAGATGTTCCTGAAAAGATGCCTTCCATCTTGGGAGCAGAGAGCTGTGCCATTCTGCTAACACAGTATTTATTGCTACTCCAAGTGGGTTACTGATGGTGGCGAGCGCCCGGTCCTCACGTGTGGGGCTGTTCTGCGGCATGAACAGAGAGCAGCGAGCGATGTAGTGTCAGTTTGGTCTCGGCGTGCCAAGTGCCGGGCACGTGCAGTAGAATCCTTTTATTTACCAATTTAACACATCATGGAACAAACCAACCACAGGGAAACCGGAGGGGGGTAGAAGGGGTGTTCCATCTTCAGTGTTACACATGCACAATACAAACAGAACGGCCTTCCACTGGCCTATGTACAAATGACCAATCATAGGACAACATAAGTGTTTTCTCCTTCCTGTGGCTACATGTTCACTGCATTCCTGGTGCTGTATGCGAGGCGAGCGCCTCGCTACCTGACCCATCACTGCAGTAGCGCTTTCTTTTCATGGACCAGTGTTCAGATTGCAAATATTGAGAAGATGGAGATGAAAGGATGCATTGAACGTCCTTGAGCAGCGATGAAATAAAGTAAATGTGTGATTCCAGTCGCTAGTGACGCAGGAGTGCTGCGGTTATGGGCAAGCAGTCATGTGACCGTGCAGTAAACGTTGCCTTGGTTACAGGGTTATCTGGGGACTGAGCAGGACCTGGCGCTAGAAATGTGTTGATTTTATACTTTTTATTGAAGTAAAGATTGGGACTACAATTTGCAAGGAATTGAATGCATGTCACCATGAGTCACAGGTGCATTCGCTATATGAATTTATTTTGCATTTTGAAATTATATAGCACTTACTACCACTTACGAGGCATGCAGGTAGACTCCACACACCCTCACATTCCGTACTATGAATCCATGATGGTACGCAGGGCCCTCTTGCCTGTCCTATGCAAATAGGATCAGAGAACATGTAGAACGTGTCTGTTTTGGAAGACTTGAAGATGGAAGAAGCATGCACGGCTACTCCGGAAAGTTCTCGAACACTGGAAAAACTTTGAAAAAAGAAGGTTTTGAAGGTAGCAGGGGTCGGTCCTTCTAATTAAGTTCTCAATAAAGGTTTGGAATGTTAGGAGCAGTCGTAAAAAGCAGCCAACAGCACAAGAAAGTGAACCCTGTCTAGACACCAGCACAAGTGAGATTGTCTCCGAGCGAGAAACGTGGTGGGACGTCGTCAGACACTGCAAATTAGCTGAGGTCGTTATGCAACCTATTCTATGAAAATAACTTTCAAAAGAGTCTTTCACGTTTGCGTCAAACTGGTCGATGCTTTCTTTTTGAGGGGACTTGAAAATTACATTTTTTAATAGGAGAGGGTGGACACATTTCAGTGGAGCTGAGAGACATTACTTGAGCTGGTACACTTAATAGGGACTGGGAGACTGTGCTACCTACCCATGCTTCTGTTCTCCCACTGCAACTGTACTTTCACTACACATGCAGGGAGGCCTAAAATGCCAGCACTTTGAAGAGGAGGCTTTGGCGGGCCCCACTTCAATGTCTACCATTACTGGTCACAATTCTATATTTTGCTGCAGACAGTCTGGGATGGCTGGGTGCGAAGGAGGGGTACAGGGATACGTTGGGTCCTTTATCCCACTCCTCTGTTAGAAGACATTTGGTGTCCCCAAACCAGCTGACGGAGATCTGTGACCTTCTCAAGAGTAGCTGACAAGATGGAACACTGCAAGTCTTAGCCTGCAGAATGAGTGCAGGTGGAATGATCGACAAGAAGGCTCTGGACACTATCAGATTAAAAGCCACCCCATTTGTCAAATGGTGTCTGCTAGTACCTTGTTTATCCTGGTCTAAAATGCCCAGGGCTGCACCACTTCAGCATTTGGAGGAGAGTCCCTGACATTTGATGATTTGTGTTTACAGCTGTAAAGACAATGGGAACAAGACCTTTTCTTCCATATTTACATACATTACTGCTGTAGGATAACCCTACAAGAAAGGAGAAAAGAACACAACTAAATCCTAGAGATAGTACTTTGCCAGAGCAAAATGACCTACTTTCTCACTCGCTTAGCACAAAAGGCCACTCAATTGAATGAGACCGATTAGTGGCCCACTTCCTCCTATAGAATATGCACTCATTTTCCATAGTGGCAACGTTTCTAATCAATTTAAAGGAGTTCAACATTTCCAGGAGGCCTGAACTTTCTAGTTGTAGCATGTTTGAGAGAGAGTAAATATTATGTTTGGTTACGACCAAACCTCTGCATTTTCTCCTCCTCCTGGCCCTGAGGCTGAGAATGTTCTAACTTATTAACCTACTTTGCTGTACATTTTTGTATTTGCAATTAAGGATTTTTCTGTTGAACTATAGCATTGGTACTCAAAGTACGTCCGGGTGGGCCGCATGCAACCACTTGGCCAATAGGAGCACTGGGCTGCTGTTTACTCGACTCAGCACTGACAATAAAAAGATGTTAGACAGGCAAGCATTTATTTCAAGGTTAATTGGTGTTAAAGAAAGGATGTAACTAGGGAGCCCATCACTGCTTTACTTTAGAAACACCTTCATTTTTTAACACTTCTTGCAGCAAGAGTGTAAAAACATGACAGTATCTTCAAAATTCAAAAAGTGTATTTAATTAACACGCAGAACCTTTTCACAGCGCACTGAGAAGTATTAATATAAAAGTGATCGTTTTTAGAATTGAATTTAGAAACATTAATTCTTCCCCCAACCCTGGCAACAGCGCCTATAATGAACTAAAGAGTCATATCAGTTGTTATGTGCATGCTTTGGGTGGCCCGGGATCCAATTATACAAGAACAACATTCTAGTTTATTAAGTCAAACACAAGAGCGTTTTTGTTCAGTGCACACCCTGAATCATGTATTCCAAAGTCCTCTGATATGTGATTAGGAAGAAAAAGGAGAGAAAGTGAAAGTAAACAATTGCCTAGGATCACACAGTTTGGTAAAGTGTGGAAGCTGGGATTAATCCCAGGTTTTCTGGTTACACATGGTTCAGTTCAGCCACTAGATATATTTTCTTCACTTCGCCTACACCAAGCTTACCACCAATCCTCCGAAACCCCTCGCCCTACCACCACATCCATGGCATCAATGCTGCTATGGGCACATCACAGACCAAACTTTTTGGCCCCTGTGAAAATGTTTGCGAGTACCCATGAACTATAGGGGGGCTGGCTGGATCCAGATTAGCGTGATCTTGAGGCTGTACTGCGTGCACATGATCTAGGTTTCCAACATGCAGATCTTGCCAAGTGGCCTTTGCTAATCTAGCTGCAAAGCTCCATTTGTGTTTTCTGAAAACAGCATCATATTGATGTGTGGACTGCTCAGTTAACTGTTTCATCGTGTGAAGAAAAAGTCATGCTTTATTTCCATGATATTACTGCTTAAGTATTGCATCTTCCATCTATAATAGTCACAAAGTTCTTTATGGCAAGTAAGGGCTGCAGTAGAGTGAACAGTTTCCCTTGGGTGAGTAACTGAGTAAGTATGCCCAAATATTGGTCTTGGACACAAAGCTTAACTAAGCAAAAGCATAAACAAAAACAATTTTATATATAAAATATAGAAATTTTATTCAAACGCACAGTTAAAACATATTAAAAACATTCTTATTTAATAAAAAAACCCTTTGCATCAATTACGAGAACTCATTCTCAATTCATAAAGGAAAACAAATGCTTGTACTGTAATCTAACAATTAAAAAAAAATAAACCTTCTATATATCAAAAGAAAGACAAGAGGGGAGAGACACACAAAGACATCAACAATTTGTCATTCAAGTATGCACATCATGACCCTCATTTGAACTCAATCCAAGACGTAGCTTTTTTTCCGTTGTTCTTGGGGTGAGTTGGGTAGTTGGATTGTGCAACAGTGAGCGTCGACGCGTTTCGATGGCCTTTTTTAGTCATATGCCATCTTTTTCAAGACTTTAAGATTGTTTGTCTCTCCTATGGTGGCACTGGGTGGTTGCCTGTACAGATAAATCCTGTAGATAAATATATTAGAGTCAATATATGGCATTAGACCACGAATAATCATGATTAACATCCTGTTTTTAACCAAAAAACCGAGCAATTTGTATGGTTTCAACTAACAGTTTTGGACACTGAGGCTTATATTAAAGTTGATTCATGCTTTTTTTCACAATTGCCATAATAACATACATTGGTTTGCAGATTTACTTTTGCAGCTTCGCCATAGGTCCTACCAATGTGTGGGCAGCTGTTGGAGAAACCACCTCCCGGGGTAATCCCAATGAATTGTCAACTATTGTGGTCTGGACTATTGGAGCAACCACCTCCCGGAGTACTCGCAGTGACTTGTATACTTTTATGGTCTAAGCTATAAATTTGTGTACCGAGGGGCATCAAAGACTTCTCCATCAAAGACTTCTCCAATTATTACTTGAATTTACCTTATTCCATATTCAATTTGTGGACAGAGGGTTAAATTTCTATTTTCTGATTTTGCATAATTTCACCTTAAGCTTTCGATAAAATCTAAAAGGATAAGGATTTATTAGAAAAATGTTAGCCAAGAGGTCACCTCTATTGCACATTAATCTAAATCTATTTCATAGATTTTTTTACCTGTTTTGTCGTTCTCCGGTGGCTCTTGTCTCACTGTTGTCCAATTAAAATTAAGGAGATATACCCCCCCTATGGGGCAATAAACACAAGGTTCTATTTAGAATATGTTTTGGGTAAGCTTTAACTAATACAACAATTATCAGTTTTTATAGTCTACCTTGTCATTGGCTGCAGTATTTGCGTGGGTGTGAATCTTCTCCTCAACATTCAAACATGGAGTTTTCAATGAATGACAATGTTCATCTTTATTCTGTTATTAAAAATATAATTAATTAAATCTTTTAATGTTTAGCATCCACTTCGAGCAAATTTCTGTAGGGGACTTAAAACAAACCTACCTAAAATTGCGGTAAGTTTGTCCTTGGGTCGGGTGGATGGATAGGACGCAGTTTTTAAAAAAGTGGTATCTCAGGCGTATTCTGAAATATAAATAAGGGCTTCATTGTTTTACCTGCCTCATGCTTAGTGTCTAGCAAACTATGCACACAGGTTTGTTATCCTTACCTTGCGCTCTATCGCTCCTTGATGGGGAGGCGCCTTGTTGTAAAAACTCAGTATTTCTGGTGTTATCTAAAAAGTGGATATTAAGCTACATTATTAAACTGGCCTCTCGAGGGGTTCTACCTAGTTTACCACAGGGATTCGTTTTTCTTACCTTGCTCTCTGTCCCTCTTTGTCGCGCACCCGAATCCCGTCTCCTTGCTCTCGTCAGCTATTCCGGAAAACTGCTAATGTTTAGATTGTGTTTTCCAAGCCCTTTTTATGGTGGGTTAATATCACTCCCATTGGGCGGTCCCTCATTCTCACCGCTGGGTTGAATTGTCTAACCCGGGAAAGCACCATATCGTCACGGCGTCGCGTTACTGGTTCTCTATTGTTTCCGTGCTTCACGCCTCGATTTGATCTAGATTGCTCCTATATTCCTTACTATTCAAGCCTCGCTTTGAATATTTTGGAGCAAGTCTCACGCTTCTTTTTGCCACGGTCTTTTTAAAATTCTGCACTTTGTTGTTATTTCGCCTACATTTGTTCTATTTTCATTGTATAAATCATTGGTGATAATTATTTATGACACATGACCTCGTGGTCGCAGTGTCAGTTGTTTGTTTGCGCGTTTCACGCCTTGATTTGATCTAAATGCCCTGCTATTGCAAACAATTCACGCCTCACTTTGATTTTACAAGCACGCGTGTCAGGCCTCTTTTTCGTAAGACTTTTTAGAATTTCTGCACTTGAGTGTTATTTAGTCTTGAGCTTTGATATTTGATGGTTATTTAAATTTCTACGGTTGCAGTGGTTTTATTGGTCGAATTGTTCTTATTAAAAACTAATGAAATTATATTGCCTCTATTGTCTCGCTTGGCTCAAGCTCGATCTATATTGCATTCATAGCAGTCATGTCTATATTTTCTCTGTGTTATGTTTCAGTGTGGCCTCGTCGTACCTAAGTGGGGCGCATGTACAGACTTCATTCCAATCTATAAGAACTGTGTTAGATATTAGATAATCTCTCAATTCTCATTTATTCGGCCTCCAACAGATCATTGTAGTTGTGTGAATGTTTATGGGTTATAAATATGATTTGGGCAGAATGTTTCTTGTTGCCTGAGATGAATAATCGGCAGATAAGTCATTTCTATGGTTACTTCTTATAGTGATGGTGACAGAGGAATGCATGAATTTTTTACTGGCTTGATTTTATTTTCATCCATTCCTCTCTGGAGTTTAGGCCCTTATCAATGGTGTCTAGATGGCATATATACCATTGTTCTCGTTTTTTTCTTATTGTTTCAAGATTGCCGCCTCGTCTGCTGATAGTTATTTTTTCAAGGATGTACCAAGTAAACTCATCACATCCATGGTTTTTTTCTTGGTAGTGTTGCATAAGTGGTGCATTTTCTTTTTTGTTCTTGATTGCTGAACGGTGATCCAAGAGTCTAATTCGAAGCTCCCTGCCCGTCTCCCCCACGTAGCCTAAACCACACGGGCAGACAAGCAGGTAGACTAAGTTCTTACTCCTACAATTGTTTAGGCTTCTGGGCACTAAGGTTTTGTCATTGAAAATCAATTTCTTTGACACTATGCAATTTGGACAGATGGAACATGTTCCACATTTGTGGTTGCCAATTGCCTTTGTATTGCCAGTTATGGTAGTCTGTATACAGGTCGCTGGATTTTTGTATGTCCTTACTAGACTATTTTTGATGGTTTTGTTCCGGCGAAATGAGAAGAGTGGTTTGACTAACGGAACCGTCAGGCAATTGTTTATTATCTTCCAATTTCGATTTACGATGTTTTTGATTCTGTTGCTCAGACTTGAATATTGGCTCACAAAAACTATCCTATCTTGTGTTTTGTTGTCTTTCTTTTTATTCATGTCTAGAAGTTGCTCTCGATCATAGAACCTGGCGCGTTTTAGAGATTGTTTAACTAGTTTTTTAGGATACCCTCTCTCGTATAGTTTTTTCTCCATAATCTCTGCATGTTTGTAGAAGTCAGTTATATTTGTACAATTGCGCTGTAGTCGCAAGAATTCCCCAAAGGGGATGTTGTCTTTTTGGGCTCGCGGATGATTACTTTGGTATTTTAGGAGGGTGTTTTTATCTGTAGGTTTCGTAAAGAGTTCTACTTCTAGATGACCATCTGATTCTTTGATTTTAATGTCTAGAAAATTTACACTACTGGCACTATAACTGGCAGTGAAGTTAAGATTTTTATCGCCTACATTGAGCCACTCCATAAAGGACTCTAAATCCTCACTGGCACCGTTCCAGACGAAGATGATATCGTCAATGAAACGGTGCCAGTGGGACACATTTTCAAAAAAAGGTGCCAACTCGTTATATATATGTTTCAGCTCGAATTGGCTTACATAGAGGCATGCCAAGCTGTGTGCACAAGTGGCCCCCATGCTGGTCCCCTTCACCTGTTTGAATAACTCATCTTTGAACAAAAAGATATTGTTTTTTAGTACCAACTCCACACATCCGAGAATGAAGTCCATATTGCCTCCCTTCAAGTCTTCATGTTCCAGGATGGAAGATAGGACTTCAATGGTGTCATTCTGGGGGATATTTGTATACAGAGCCTCAATGTCCAAGGTGACCAGGAACTGGGTCACCTTGTCGAAGCTCTGCCCCTCAAATACCGCAATAGCATGCGCTGTGTCTTTCAAATACGACTTCTGTTTTTGAACATTTGGCCGTAAGAAATAATCAGCGTACTTACTCAGGGGCTCCAACAGTGAACCCAAGCTACTGACAATAGGTCGCATGGGAGGGTTGTCAACATCCTTATGGATTTTTGGCAATCCATATATTGCCGGTATGATTGGGTTGTTGTTGGAGAGAAACTTATATTCGTCTTCACAAATCGAATCGTTTTCTCTTCCAAAATTTAAAAAAGTGGCAAAATCTTTTTTAAGTTTTGTGATCATAGTATGTGAGGCCGGGACGTAATGTTCTTTAACATTTAAGAGGGTCCTCATCCGTCTTTCATAATCCTCACTATTGAACACTATAACCACTCCGCCTTAATCGGCGGGTTTTATCGTTATTAGGTCATTATCTTGTAGTGATTTAAGTGCTGATCTATTGCGTTTAGATAAATTATTGCACTGTTTTTGTGAGTTCTTAAGACTATTTTTTATTTCAATTTCCACTACCCTCTCAAACAGTTCAACATTATTATCTATTTGGTTCAAATTTGGCGTAAATGTTGATTGTGGTCTAAGACCTGTGACATTGGGCCTTGGTTCATATTCTCTATCTGCAAAGAATCTATTTAGTCTAATTTTTCTAAAAAAAACTTTTTATGTCTCTTTCCAATTCAAATTTGTTGTGGGGAGGGCAGTTGGGGCAAAACTAAAACCAAATCTCAGTACTTCTTGTTCCTCCTGCGTTAGGGCCCTGTCAGAGAGGTTGATAATGGGGAACACATTCACCTCCAGTATCTGGCATTCCTGGTTTTCAGGTAATTTGGTGTTGTCTGATTTGGAGGTGCATGGTTCCTCATCGGTTCCTGTCGGGGATAATTCCGATAGTTTTTTTAGCCTCTGTATGGGCGGTTCCCTAAAAAAGATTGGAGTTCATTTTGGTAATTTTGAGCTGATCTACCTGGGTGTTCATTTGGATGTTCTTCTTCATCGCTTGACCCGGATGTTTCCGAGAAGGTCACTCGTTTGTTATGTTAAGTAAGGGCTGCTGCAGCACATCCCAAATAACCGTGGTGAGGATCTGAAGGTGAATGAGCAATAAAGATGCCTTAAAATTTAGTTTAAAACTTGTCACAATTGCTGAGTGTTCAAAAGACAGAGGTCAAATGTCAGACTAAGTCTCTCAACAAATTGCTGCTTATACTTTTAACATGGGGATTGGTGTTTACTTTACTTTATACTTACTGCAAAGTGAGAGGATTATGTAAAAATAGCTTTGTGACAATCATGCAAGTGTGAAATGAAAGTCTGCAGGATGTCCTTTTTTACATACCAATAAACAAACTGTACATATAGCTCTAAATATATCATCAGCTGACAACAAAAATAAAGCACTTTTTAGTAAGCATGCAGTGAAACAGAAACAAATATTTTAATATGATCAAAACAAATAAAGACACTTTATTTACGATGTGCAAATGACAAATATTTGCTAAAACCTGAAGTTCGCACATTCCTTTTTTTTTTGGAGTGTTATATAGCTCGAACTTGACCCGTAGGTATCAGAGTGCTTCACATGAGCACCGTTTGCATTACAGACGGACACATTCATTTTGTTAGGTACAGGGAGATGAAGTGATTTGGCCAGAATCATAGGATGTTGATTGTCACTGCAGAGACTCGAACCCGGTAACCCAGCTTCGAATTCGACCGATCTGGCATTAGGCTACATCGTCTCCCCAATTATCGTGTGTGTGCTATATAGTTTTATAAACAAAACCATATATCTTTCAAAATTTAGTGATCATTTCAATGGAAAATGTGCCCGTGTGCTAACACACCTGGTTTAGTAATATATTTGCGGCAGTGTTTTCCTAAACACAGCACCAGCTATATACTACACGCTAACTATCAATGGGCGTGTGTCACAAGGTTTTTCACAATCCCTTTGCGTCCCATGATGTAGCACTAATGGCAGCACTCTCACTCACTTGTTACAGCTTTACTGTGGGAATCTACTTCCTGTCATTCTCACATCAAAAGAATGCCATAAGAAAGGCGCACTTAAGAGATGGAAAGATATTCTAGTGCTGTACTACAATATTACTACATCACTGGTGCTGATGCTTAGCATCAATTTAGTTTTCAGAACTAGCCTTTCAATAGAGCCCCCCCTCTAAATATGAACGGGTAATAGACAAAATCCCTTTTATTGTGTCCCATTTAGTTCGAATTTTGCAAATCTACGGCAGAGAAGAAATTAATGCATAATTGTGTATCTTTATTGCTCTTGCTAAAAGGAGTGATGCTATGTTTTCATGAATGCAACAAAATTTAGAAAATGTTAAATACTAACATATTATGGGCAAATTATCCCTCTAACAGTGGGAACCCAGCAATCATCAGTTGCAGAGTATCATCCCTGATCAGCACCCAGTAACTCTTGTACCTTATTCAGCCCTAAATGGTTTAGTAGCTCTAGTCGAGAAATACACCTGTAAATCCATGTGCATATATTTTTCCAGTTTCCTTTCATTTACAAGCAGTGCATTCCTATGCTGTATTTTATAACCATGTAGCATGGTCTATCAAGAAGTTGTCATGTCAATATAGGGTCTTGGTTTATTGTACATGAATAAGAAGTTTGATTCTCATTCCCAAACTGGCGGTCGCCAGTAGGTAGTTATAGTTAGGACCTAGTTTCCATAGGAAAAGCATTTTTTGACTTGGCTATAACTTTGATGTTGTTTGATCAATCTTCATGAAAGTTTCCCAAAAAAGGGTCAAGGTAGGTTCTGGTTGTCATGGAAAATTTGGGGGTGATCCGTGCAGTGGGGAACGAGAATTTGGGGCGCAAAATAAAGATGAGTTTGTAATGTTAATTCCCATGGGAACCTTTAGCCATTCCTTCAGCCCAAACCGCTGAAAGGACTTAGACCAAATTTGGCAGGGAGGTAGATGTTGGGTCAAGGTAGTGTAGATCTTGGTTCAAGGGAGTGACTTTTGCCTATTTGGTGTAAATCTGTTAAGTAGTTTTTGTGAACTTCAAGCCAAAAATTATAGTGATACCTCCGGTCACGGATATTTCGCAATAAATCACGAATGTACTCACCAATGAGAATGCTCTGCTTGGCTGGATGGAACCTCAACAAAAAGTTGCCACCACAATTTTATGGATCGAGAATGGGTCCCAGGGCTGAAAATGTCTGAAAAAGCGAACATAAAGGTCAGAGTAGAGGTACTCTGACCCCATGTTTGAGAAATGGGGGTGTTAGTGACACACGTTATGTGTCCTAAAATGTTTTTTTTTAATTGCGCACAATATCCGCAATGACGCCACAATTGTCAGCGTGTCCTCCCATGTACAACCCCTTAGACACCAACTGGCAGACAGATACAGACATTCACACAACAAATCACCCACCCATACATTCACTGAGACACTTAATTATTGACATATAGTTACTCATGCACTCACTGAATCATCCAATCAGGGACTCATACACCCACTGATTCACCAATACACCTTAGTATGTATATTTAACACTCATAAACTCTTTAAAAAACACTCACAGCCAGTGGATGATGTAATCAGTGATGTCATTTGAGATGACATCGGTGATGTCACTGACCATGTCATGAGTAATGTAATATTTGAGGTCACAAGCAGTGCATTGCGGGGGAGTGAGTTATAGTTAGTTCAGCTAATTATAAGTGCTGAATTTCTCTGGATTTGTATGAGTGATATGTCAGCCTAACTATAACGCCCCTGTAGCCTTTGTTTTTTTTGGTGTGTATATATATATGTATATATATATATATATATATATATATATATATATATATATATATATATATATATATATATATATATATATATATATATATTCTTTGTATGTTTGAACTTTAAACTATTGTCAGGGTAAAATTCATTATTATTATTAGCAGTGTGTACTGTACACTGACCAAACAGATATTTTTTGTAATATTTTGCCTTTTTGTAGATCAGTGTATAACTCCTGACTGAATCCCTTTAATTGTGTTGCAAGTTATTCTGAAGAAGTCTGGGCAGGAATACAAGCCAATGAACAGAAGTTTTTGCATTGCATCAGAGGTAGACATGAAGCTTCTGTAGACAAAGTGGAAAAACAATGCAAGATTCTGAATCCTTCCAAAGCCAACTAGCTCTTTCTTCCTTTTGAGGTTGATAAACGGGGTACCATTAAATTGGGAAATTTGTAACACCTGGTATAGGCAGTGGACCAGTAAGTCATGGAGCTCTTCCCCCCCCACTTTCCTCAAAAAGATACAGACAAGCCCAATAGTAATTTTTGTGAAAATATGGGTTGTGTCTGTTTCTAAAAATATTGTTTAATTTACACAATTACATTATACCCATTTAAAAATGAAATCGGACAAAAATCCAACACTGATATTAAAACTTGAAAAGTTGACTTAAATTATTTTCATATGAAACACAATTCTATTTGACAGAATAGTTTCGAGGTCTGCATTGCTTGAACCCAGATCAGTTATTTTATGACTAAGCCTAAATACTTGACGGGTATGAGCTTTAAAAATGATAGACTAAGATGAAAACATAGTCATTATGCTCAAGTATCCATACTATCCTCAATTATTTATTTTCTTGGGTCATTCCCAGACAGCCGTCACTAGAACCCCCCATTCCAGACCCGATCTCTCCTTTTTGTCCCATAGGTGTCTCGGTTTGAGGACCCAGGCTAGAAGCATGACTCCCAGACCAGAGTCCCAAAATTTACCAACCCTCTGGGCGGCCCACACCGGGGGCAAAAATTGTTCATGTACAGGGCTGCACTGCAAACCAAAATAAACCTTGGCAAATCTTTTCAGCCATTAGGTCATGACAGCCGATTCAGCTTTGAATGCAGCTACTGAGCCTAAAGACTACAGAGGACAGGCCTGAGTGACAGAAAAGCCATTATGGCCCTGTTCATTTAAGATCTTCGTGTCAAACGGTGAGATGCAAAGTTACCCAAGAGAATTAAAAACACAGATGGAGCACTAATAACCTCACAACTCCAATGACCAAACAAGAAATTACCACACTAATAGAGTACAGTGTTAAGTACAGAACTACCAAATCAATGTAAAAGCATCCCTCCCATAAAAGGCCAATTTTAAAGGTGTAATTAGGACATTTTCTGATGTTTGCAGAGGCCTAACGTTTCTAAAAGCATTTTCTTTGTTACGGTTACAGCACTTGAGGTATTCACATTATAACATCATATAAGTGCAGATGCACTTTTATCGGACTTCTTTAGGGTTCATGGCTGTCATGGTTTCTGCATCTGACTTTTATTTCATTTATTTGCATTGTGTTATAGTGCATGCAACAACAGGCGTTCAGGGCCCTGTAGATTCCAAAGAGCCAGAGCTGCATGGCATCTTTACGAGGGACCAGCATAATGAACACCAGGGGTAATACCATATTGGCTGACCTTGACCACAGGAGGGTCATGTCCCTGGCCTGGGGTGGGGTTCACAAACTGCATTTCACGTTCTGGGCAATTGCTAAAATGTGCTGCCTTTCCTGGGACACCAAGGAAAATTGCACTTGATGCCAATTAGTTCCCATTGGGCGGCGGGTAACTTGGGCAGCTGACATGGGCATTTAAACCATGGGCTCACTGGTTACCCTTATCACTTCCTGGCGTGCTGTGCCCCTGCCGATCGCCAATGCACCCTGCTACTCATGATCCCATTACATATGATCATATTGGCCAAACAGCAGACCAGTCTATAGTGACCCTAGGAAGTACTAGGTTCAATGAAGTGCTCAAAAAGGACTACATCTGGGAAGGGGAGGAAGATACTGGATCATTTGCAACAATAAACCTCTACTGGGAGGTCGGAAATGTTAAATTTACTTTAAGAGCCGTTGTCTACCGTTTCTGTCTTTATAGAAATTCTGGTACGGTACTTTATGGCATCAGAAAGAGGCAGTGGTGAGACATAGACTGGGATTTGCATTTGCTTGGCAAGCTCAGATTGAATGGATCTGAATTGTGTAGTGACTTGCATTGCCTGAGAAGGCAGTGCAGTAAAATGACTGGTGCTGCTAAAACTATTGTCTCACTTTAACCCATTCCAACCTCTCCGTCACGAGCCTCGGGTGGGCTGTGCTGGTGACAGAGCGGTTCCGTCACGGCCCGCTCGGCACGCCTGCGAGGTGAGTTTCATTAAGCGGGCGGGGCCGTGACGGAACCGCTCCGTCACAAGCGCAGCCCACCCGAGCTCGTGGCGGAGCGGTTCCGTCACGAGTACGGGAGCGCCGCGCGGCCTCCCCTCCCCACTAGCGCTGCGGCGTAATAGCCGCCGCAGCTAAGGGGTTAACACTGCTGGCTGTGACCTCTTCACACAGATCTGCTGTAGGTAGACCTAGTCGCACTATGCACTAGGATTGTGATTTTTAGCCATTATTTGGTGGGGCTCTTAGATTTTTGTTCATCTAAGCTTTACTGATTTTGCAAGCCTTGTTAAGTTTTAATACTCTGACAAGGATTGATGTTTAGTCTGTAAAGTGATGTACGGAGTCAGGTGGATTTACTCTCTGTGAACTGAGGCAAGCCAGTATCACCTGTTGCCAGTCGACTCGGCTGATCAATCAATCAGGGGGTTTATAAAGTGCGCTACTCACCCGTGAGGGTCTCAAGGCACTAGGGAGCGAGGGGAGCAGCTCCGGAGCAGTCGAAGAGCCAGGTCTTGAGGTCCTTCCTGAACATGATATTCCCACGTGGAAAGCATCATGGTGGTTAAACCTGACTCATGGGTGGAGACAAGAGGGACCCAAGCTTATGGAATAGTTGGTTATTTCTCTGCGAGGGTGTAAGGACTGGAGTTTTGGTTTTAAGCTTTCTTTGGTAAGAAGATTCTTATCTGGAAATTAATGGATAACTGGCCACTAATCTCACTAAACTACTGTAATCTATATGCCAGTTCCATTTCAAAAACCTTTTTTTCGGTCTTCAAGACCATAAAAGTGTGTATACAATACAATCAGAATCATGACAATGTATGATTAAAACACATCGAACGAAGATATAAGAATCAATGTGCAACATCTTTGGGTACAGGAGAAATTTTGGCTGGACAGGCCAGTGGGCAAAGCCAATAGGTTCAGAAAAAAGGAAGTGCAATACTAACGAGAAATAGAAGACGCAAGCATAGGTACAATAGTACACAGGTCAATTGCAGGGACCAACCATTGTGCAGCAAATTTGATAAAATCAATACAATTAAAGATATGCCTGCAGAGGGTTATACATAAAATGTCTCAATTAAAAGTAATCATCTCATGATTAAAAGTCTAAAACTATTAAAAAAATAATGGAAATTTTCCACTCTCCTTATTAATCTATGTGCTTTTTTACACACATGAGAACATTTTTATAACCTATGACTGTGACCTCTAGCTGAGATGTGGCATAGTCGTGTTTCTTGAATAAAGCAGGATACAGTTTATATTTCTGTACACTAAATACCTGGTCAGTAGTAAACGTGGATTCACAATGGTTGCAAGGTTGTCTCCAGTGCTTAATTTGAGCCGGTGCTTTCTGGTGCTTGGCACCTGCACTTAATTGTCAACACCAGCGCTTGCTGCAGTCTGCCACAAGATGACGCTGTCTGGGTAATTTAGAGATAAACACAACACAGTTAATTATTAATTCAACATACATAAAAAGACCATTGCCTGCCACCCAAGCCAATTTTGTAGCTTTTGGGGCCTGGAATAGTCTGAATTGTAACACTTGTAGGAGTATGATGGTTAGTAGTTGTGTTATTACCATCATTGGCAGCATGGCAGGGGCAATGTGTGGTGCAAGATGCCGTGGCCTCCTGACGGGAGCCCTGGCTTTTTATTTTGTTTTACTAATTAAGCGCTGGTACGCAGCACACACTTGTGATGTTTTTTAATCATTAGCTTGAAGAACCCTGAAGCATATGTGAGTCTAAAGTTCAGTGTAAGTCTGGACCTTTGTCAATATTGCCATTAGGTGTGTTTTTGTTATATCGTTTTATTGTCTGCAATTATCTCCAACCCATATTATTTTACTAAACTATAAAGCGGAGAAGACCACAACAGTAATGAGAGTCTGCAAATTAATTTTGTTTGTCATTGTTAAAAATCTTCAACTTGACCATCATGCTTCGGACCCAGAACAAGTCTTTAATTTAAAAAAAGGGCAGTGTGTTCAGTAGATGTGTGTGCAGTCCTGCATTACAATCTGATTGTAACTTTCTGCAGTATTATCAGCGTGTGACTCCTTTTTTTAATCCGTTTTTCTCACACCACTGTGCAGTTTTTCTATCTTTTTTCCCCCGGCTTATTACACTTGCCCCAAGTGTAGTTTTGACTTGAGTGTTATTTTTCTGTTTCAAGCCCTCGTGATGCCAAACAATATTGAATTATATACTTAACTTTCAGATGCGGGCCACAGAACAGTCAAAAGTTCAAGCTGCCTGGTGTGTGCCAGGCCAATAGTACCAAAAGAAAGCCTGAACAAGTATTGATGAAGCCTTTTCTTTTTGAGTTTTGGCCTAGATTTTTTGTACTTGCAACAGCAACATTTTATGTGGCATTTAGTGTCTAACTAGCTTATTACTCCCAGTGCAGGAAAACATGCTAAGAGTGACTTGTTACATGTTTAATGCACTAGTGCACAATAATAAAGTAAGACATATGAACGTAGTCTGGGCCACTGGAATTATGAAATTGTGACAATTATAGATTTGATGCAATTGTCACATAATTTATCATCTGGCGCATAATCTACAGATGTTAACAAAAAAATGTTTCTAGATCGAACGGTTCAATAGTTATAAAAAATGTGATAACTTGTTGCAGCGCAGTGGATGGCCCTTTGCAAAGCTGGACTGTACACCTTTCTGTTACTTATTGCTATATTTGAATGTTAAACTGGTACCAATGAGGTGCAACCAATGCCTAGAGAATTTACCAAGTTTTAAAAATGAAGAAACAAAGAAGTAATACTGTTACAAAATGTGACGCATTACGCCACATATTTTGGCTTTTCTTGACGCATTATTTGCTCCACCCTGCTGCATAGTTCCAGAGGCCCTGAACATAGTGTAGGTTTAGTTACTGAATATTCGTAGTCACGCATATATCACCCTTCCTTACTGGCGTTCTTGCTGCAACAGTGAAAATCAAAGCACTTTCCTGAAGGTTTTCACCATCCCATTTATTAAAATCGAGTAATTGTCTCTTAATTTCTCTTCCACTGCATTGTCCCTCTTCTCTTTACATGTGTGCACTTACACAGAGACATAAAGAGAACAATATAGCGAGAGTCATGACGTAGAGGGTGAAGTGGGTAGAGATGATGTATACAGAAATGTTAAGTTGGGAGAGAAGTAAGTAAATAGAGGAAGTTGTGGTAGCCAGAAGGAAGATGGGGAGAGATAGAATGAGGAAGATGTAAGCACAGCAAGAGAGACTGAAAAGTAGGTAAGACTAAGAGTTTAGAGAGTGGTAGAAAGAGATGTCTGGAGAAGAAGCTGTAGAGAGAGACAGAGGAGTACAGTACTCCAACGGGTGAGGTAGATAGAGATGGAGTGTAGAAAAGAGTGATTGAGACGGGGCAAAGTCATGAGAGGGAAGTAGAGCAAGATGAACTTGAGTGAGGTGTATTGGGTATATCAAGAGAAATGGACAGTAGAGAGAGCTGTGATGGAGAAGATGGTGGTACATAGGGAAGTAGAGAGAGAGAGAAATTGAGAGACAGGGTTGAGGCAGAAGAGATGAGGTGAATTAAGGAGCGTCAAACGACAGAAAGATTTTTTTTTAAATTGTAATTGCCACTAGCTACCTTATAATGGAAGAGGGAAGGCAGGGTAGGCCAGGAATGCATTTTAAAGGACAGATGTATTTTTTTAGCGCAACGTAGCGTGGCAACCTAAGTTTCTGCACTGAGTTGCAGAAGGGAGAGAAACAAGAGCAGAGCCACATTTATTAAAATGGCCCTTACATTATGAAATCCTCTGCTTAGAAAAACTGTTTAAAATTCCTATGCTATGAAAGTTTCTTTCAGCACAATTCATGTTCAGGCATATGATTTGGACACATATGTTCAGCATGGCTGAACCCTTTTCCTGTTGGTCTGACACTTGAAAAGCAGTCATTGATAAACATAATAGGTCCTGTTAATGTGATGCATACATTTTGTCATTGTGTTTTTAGCCATGTGTGCAGCAGCAGGGCTAAAAGTTTCAAATAGAAAATTGCCACATTATAGCAGACTTTTGTGTTATTGCTGTCTGGATGCAACACAGATGGAGGCGGAGTGGACTAACACAGACAACACTTGGAGAAAGGCCAACATGGACAATGGACGGAGGGAGGAATGGAGAGAGGGCAGGCGGTTGGGTGGGGCAGGCCACATGGACAATTGAAGAAGGGGGGTGCTTAGGGTTGGTCAACTCACCACAAACAAAATGAGGGAGGGAGATGGGGTTAACTAATAGGGACAAAGGAAGGCGGGAGGAAGGCCGTATGGGGGCAAGCTATCACTAACTGCGGAGTAAGAGAGGGAGGGCGAGCAAGTCCATAGAGACAATAGAAAGAGAGAGGGAGGAAGGGTTAGTCAAGCCAACACAGACAAGGGAGGGAGGGAGGGAGGGAAGGCAGGGCAGGTAGGGGCAAGCCTACACAGACAACAGAAGATGGAGGGAAGAAAGGTAGTGGCATGCCAACATGGACAACGAATGAATGGAAGCAGGGAGGGAGTGGGGGTTGGGGCAAGTCGACACAGAGAATGCAAGGAGGAAGGGCAGTTGGGGGCAAGCAGATAGATAGGTGAGGAACATGGAGGGGGGAGAAGTGCGTGAGGAGCTAGCTGGCAAAGATATGCTATGGGGGAGTGCTTAAACTCAAAGAAAAAAGTAGTGCCTAAAAATGAGCAGTTGAAGGACATAAGTAATGTAGCTACGATCTGGGGGAGAGGAGCAAACACATGAAGAGGAACGAAGTCTATGGCAGTGGACCAACATGAAGCAAATGAAATCTCAAAGGTCTCGAAGAGACTGCGCATGTGCGGTCTAGGCAAGACCTAATGATTCGGAAATGTACTGCGTATGAAAGAATTTGAGCCAATATTCTGTTACACAGCCACCATTCCTCTCGCAATGTAACATACCTATTGTGTGCCCCTAGTTTTCAAACAAAAAGAGAAAATTCAATTTGACAAATCGCACTATACTTTTCATTTGTATTGCAAGTGTACGAATCAGCACAAAACAGAGAAGGAGCAGGAGTGTGCCAATGTGTTTCACAATATAAACACAAAGGCAGGTATATGAGACAAAGCGGCCTCTGACCCAATGTGGTTGCTTCCTTACAGTTGCATAATGAGAGCAGAGGAGCTCTGATGCTGAGTTTGTAAATAATGTAGCCATGTGCGCATTATCGCATGCTGAAGCGTCCTCTCAATTGAAATGTCTGAATTGACACACATGCGGGCATTAGCATAGTTCTCCCTAAAAGATGTAGCATCTGTTAATTCTATTTTACTTATTTACGTTATCCCAAAGAAAGTTGCAACGGATCTTGAAAGAGAAAAGGAAAATACCGCTCGGGCACCTTCTGGAGCACTGTTGGCTGTCCGTGTGCAAGCGGCAAACGTCATATGAGGGCCAAGTCCACTGACTCTGCAACTTTGCAATATTGTAACCAGCATTTCTGAGTTGTCAATGAAAACACGAGTAGTTCTGTGATTACTTTGGGGTTAGGCCCATTGTCTCAAAAGTCCAGTTATGTTTGCTGCTACGGCCCCATTTATTGAAATGAAGACAACATGTGGTCACCGGTGCAAAAGTTCAAGATTCTTTCAAATACCCTATTATAAAACTTAATATAGTGACGACACAAGCAATTGACAAATTATTGAATAAATAGACAATAGCTAGCTGCTTCTGATTTCAACAGATAAGAGCAAAATCATTAGATGACTTGGAAAGGCTTCAAGGGTATTGTTTATTAATGCTTTGACGTTTTTTTTTACTATTTCTACCCACCGTCCATTTAGTTCCAGGAAGAGCGGAACTCTTTAATGGAGAGACCTTTTAAAAGGTTATGTAGCATAACATGGCAGATGTAATCATCCACATATTGACAAGTAATCATTACTCAAATTATTGCAATATTGGAATAAATTCCTGTTATGTACTGGTTCCAGCCATGTCTCCGCTTTACAAAAAATGTCTACTCAAATGTCAATGAAAGTTCACCTGTATCAAATGTCATATTTCCCACTGTCAACCTACTATTTATGGAAAGGCAATTAATAGGTACCCTACACCTTCTTTGGTATTTTAAGGAAACGTTTAAGTATTCTCAGGTTGTGGCATCTATTTGAGGGTGATTCGACCAATAACAGTGTTCTTCCTTGTGCAATGTTGGGACAGGGTTTAGTACATTAACTATCTTAAGATTGCATGGCTAGTAAATAGCTGAAGTGAGAACATTATATCTTGAGAATCCTTGCCACGTTTTAATTGGTAGAACAGATGCCGAATCCATAGACAGGGCACTTTCTGTCCTGATTTTGGCCTTGACTTTGATGCCTGGCGACTCCACTCTATAACTGATGAGTAGTGGTATTGTAAATTGGGGTCAATGTGTATTCTGAGCCTCTGCTCAAAATTAGACGTCTGAACCAAGACAAGTTCATCTGTCTAAAGAAGCATGACTAGGAGCCAACATTATGAGTGAGAAATGTCCTTATGGATTAGGCATTAAATTAACACGTTGTTGTGACTTCAACTTTCCTGGTAAGTCCCAAGTAGTTTGGGGTTGTGTACAACAGTTTGCAACTTTGCTCCTACAGCCAGTTGGACTACTGAGACACTAAGGGCCTAATTACGATGTCTGTAGGATGAGCGTCTGACCGAAATCGTAGTAGAAACATGCCGCCCGTCAAGGAGTCGGCGCGTCTGCTTCCACAATTAGGATGCGTCCGCCTTCACGGCGGTCGCAAAGTGTATATTTTCTATTAACCCCTGGGCTGCGGGTTGCAGCACCAGCCTCAATAGAAAAGAAACACTTTCCCTTCCGACCCCCAGTATTGTAATATAGCGGTCCGAAGGAAACCGTTGATATCGGGGGCAAAGCCTCCAACAAGCTGTCAGATGGCTTTCCGCCCGACATCGAAATCAGGCCCTTAGCCGACATGTCAGATGCATCTGAAACCATTCCACCCCATTATTGCACAATCTCATTTTTCCCAGGCAGTTGCAGCTAGCATGTAGTGGTGTGGCAGCACCCACAAATTGATACAGAGTCATGTGTTTAACCACTGAGACTGAGACAGTTCACTCAAACTAAACAACAATGTTGAGAAATACAATGCTTTTGATCCATAAAAAAGCTATTCGTCAGCGAATGGCCCAGAAAGAAGCCAAAACAAGTGTGGATTTCAGGTCACTTCCTTTACTTTGCTAGTAGCACTTACCAAGAAAATGAGATTGCTTCAGAAACGTGCAATCACCCAACCGCGAGATGACCTTTTAACCCTTGTTGCTCATTTGACTATAGTTTTTTTTTTTTTGTGAACAAGCCAGCTCTCTTCATGCCTGAAGCTTCTTGTAAAATTATCTTAATCAAGATATTTTTAAATATGCAGATCTTACATACCTTCAATCAGTCCTTTAATTCTTAACTACCTGCAAACTCTTAATTATTACTAATATTGTTAAAATTGTTATGATTTCCATTTGCATAGACTCCTCCTGAAGCTGAACTTTATCTCTAGACTTGAGACTGGTGTCTCAAGTTTAGAGATAAAGTCACTCAACTGCAGACATTCTCTCGATTAAAGGCTAATGAATCTATGATCCAGGGTATGGTATGCAGGTCACAGTACAGATCTCTGCAGCCAGTGTTCATGGGCGCCATTTAGGGGTCGAGGCCCCTTGAAACCCCCTGACACTCCTTTTTCCACCCCTAGTGTCAGCCGTGGCTAAATCAGTGCCAGGAACAAAAGCCGCTCCTCCTTATGGACGCCGGCGGGGTCACTTCTTGGTTTTTGTCAATTTTATTATTCTAATAGTGTATAATATTACATTATTCGCTATTATTTTAATGAAAAAATGGAGTACAAATAGCTGGAATATGACTTTCCCAGGCAGCTGAGGTAAGTAAACAAAATGCTTTTTAAATGTATGCATGCTGTGTGGGTGTTTGCAGTTTTGAGTGAGTTAATGTAAGAGAGAGTGTGTGAATGTGTGTGTGTGAATGTGTGTGTGTGTATGTGGGAATAATTGTGTATGTGTAAACATGTGTATGTGTAAGTGAAGGCCAAAAGGCATGTAAAGTCACTGCCACTACGGCTGGCATTTTGGATGAATTGATTTCCTTGCCAATATTCACTAATGACTTAAATCTTACAAGCCCATTTTAGGATCCCTTTCAAACTTCCTTTCATTCATCTAGAGCAAGGCTCACGAAAAACAGTGTTAGCTTTACGACTAACCGTTTTAGCGGGAATAGTGGAGATGGGGTGACCAATGCAAACCAGTGACAACCAACGGGGCGCCGCGGTCACCCAGGAGCCGTGTAGTGGCGGGCACGTGCTAAACACAGTGCTGATAATCCTTCTAACACCAGTTTGGCGCGTAGCCTATGTGGGAAAAGTAAACCGGCCATTGTTCTGCAAACTATCAACCACCATAAAGTAATTCCCGTGTCCCATGTCTACTTGGCGGACATATGTCACGTCACCGGGGCACGATCATACAGTGGTCAATCTAAAGGTAAGATTTTACAAAATGCAGTTTAATTTCAGTTCCCTCAAGAATGCTTTAACCCCCCGTTTTTATTGTAGTTTTATAAACATTTTCACGTCTTTTCCAGATGTTAGCATCTGTGTGGACTTGCTGAAAAAGAGGGTGGGTGTGTGGTGGTCTGCCCGCGGGCGAGTGTTAATGACGTGCGCCCTCTTTGGGTGAAGCTGGCACGGAAGAGAGAAGAGCTCGTGTACATAGATAACGAAATTAGAAAAAAAAATCTGAAAAGGAAGACAGCAGAGACCCCGATCACCTCATGTGACTTACCAGCGAACCAACAATCTCTTCTTTGGTCTTGCGTTTTCCATTTTTTTTAAATAAAGAAAACAGCTGTTCTTTCCCCAGGGCTCTATGGAAGTGACATTTTACCAAGCACGCTCTAGTTTCTTTTCAACAGAACCGGCTGTTCAAGTCTGAGCGCAGAGCAGCTGACTGACCCACCATGTTCACCCACCCTCACTGTAGAGCCCTGCTGGCACGAGCGGCTGTGGAATGAGGCGGCACACCCCTCAGACGGAGCCCAAAAGCTTCAAGTGCGCGAACTTAGTGGCAGCTGGAATTTCAACAACGCACGCAAGACCTGTTACTAGTTACCTTATCATGCAAGGAGGCGACTTACTTTGTCTTTTTTTTTTTAAATGCTCCTGGATCTTTTAAGTAGGCTTTCTCTTTGATTTCCAGGTTTGTGTTTTTTTTTAATCAGATAACCTTCCCCTGAGAAAACAAGCATTTGCAATGCAATAGGTCTTGCCTTTGCGAGAGTTTAAGCTATTGGCATTGTAAATAACAATGCCATTTATTTATATAGTTTGGTTATTTAACACATAAGTAATAGGCATTGTCAATTACAATGTCAATAGGTGAAACGCTTGTAAATGTGAGACCTATTTCATTTTAAAGAAGTGTCCGCCATTGTCCCGGGCAGCTTGGAAAGGGAAAGCGCGCATGGCCCGCTGAATGTTGCAGGAAAGCATGTTGTGTCTGCACTAGGAGAAACTCATTAACCCCTTCGCTGCGGGGTGTTTTCCCCCCCGCTGGGCAGGGGGGAAGGGGGGGCAGCGCGCGGCGCCGCTGTGCTCATGACGAGCTCGTCATGAGGCACAATGCAGCTGCACAGCCACACCCGTTTTCGAACGTTCAGCACAGCGGGGAAATTATCCCCGCATGCGAACGTTCCAACGGCCGTGATGAGCTCAGCTCGTCATGAGTGCAGCTGCACTGTGCCTCATGACGAGCTGAGCTCGTCATGAGCATAGAAGAGGTTAAAGAAAATAGTGCTTACAGACTAAATAAGACATACAGTGTAACAACAGAAGTAAAAGGGCCAGTCCTCAAGGGAGGTTACAAATGAAGACAAGACTGTACTAAGGAGGGACTACAAGTTTATTACCGAATTAGAAGCCAGCATTTACAAAGGACAATGACACAAGCTAACTGAAAATATGGGCGAAGCTACAACTCCATACTCGAATAAAGCATGCCTCGCAGAGCAGCGCAGGGTTAATTCAGGGTAGCAAAGGTTTTGGGGATGGGTACAGGTACAGGGTAGTAAAGGTTTGAAGAGGTTTTAGGGTTCAGGAATGGGGAATGGTACGGGGAACAAAGGGGTTTGTTTTTACGGTTCAGGGATTAGTAAGGTAATGAGGTAATATATATGGGGCTATTTCAAGGATCTGGTGGGAGTGCCTTTGTTGAAGCTGGCATTTGAAAAAGGAAATTGCTCCCAAAAGCGTCATGCCTGAAACTTTTTTAGTGTTTTCCCGAATTACCCGCTGTGTCCCTCCCGTTCTTTGTGAAATTTGAACTTTCTGTGGCATAATTTTCGATCTAGACCTGAGCGCGATTGAGTTGACCCGCCTTTACAAAGAGGACAGAGCCAGCAGGGCAGCTACAGCAACTCTTTTACTGCACCAAGGAATTGGTACGGCCCTGACCCACCGCATCCTCGTTTGCTGAAAGCGCTGCTGCTTATAGCAGTCCGTGACTTCACGGAGGATTGTTTAGTCATTGCATCCTTGTTTAGGTCTCGCCTCTCAATGCGCATGCGCATTGAGCGAGACTATAGGCGCTTAAACAAGATTTACCCAAGGTTTATCTAGACTGGCGATTTGATGCTGTGCCCGTGCCTTTTAGGTCAATGCGCAAGCGCATTGACCTAAAATGCGCGTGCACATCATCAAATCGCCATCTGTTCCCCAGCAGCACTCCTCCCACTCTGAAGTGAAGCTTAGCTTCACTTCAAAGGCCCCTGCTGCTTCACACTCGGCCCTGTCTCTCCCTCATCGCCGCTCTCCCCGCTCCGCCCCTGCTGCGGCCGTGTCACATTTCTCCTCCCCCCTCCCCACAGCAATGCCCTCCGTCTTGTTTAAAAAAATAAATAAATAAATAAAAAATAAAAATGCAATGCCCTCCGTCTTGTTTGTTGCAGTCTGTCTTCCTTTTGTCTCTACCTATCCCTCTTACTTCACCTCTTTCTCTCCCCTTCCCTCTGCCTAGCCATCTCTTCTTTCCCTCTTGATTCCCCGTGTTTCCTCCTTTCCCCCGCCTCACTCTCTTCACTATATGTCTCACTCCTTTCTTTCTCCCCTTTATCTATTTTTTCAGTTCTCTACTTCTCTCTGTCCCTTACCTCTGAGTTATCCGCTCTCCCCTTTCTCTCACCGCACACCCCTTCCCACCCTCCACTCGTCTGTTCTCTCCCTGCCCCCTCGGTTTCTCACCTGTGCTTCTGGTGGTCTCTTTTTAAGGTCTCTCCTCCGGAGGGGCACAGCCCTTGCCCTGCTATTGCCATTCCGCACACCTGCCCCCCCCGGGCCACAGAGGCCTGCCTGCCCCCTCCCAGGGGCCCGCATTAACACTCCTGACACTGGTAACTCTTGCCATTAGAAGTGTGGCCTGGGCGGGGGCCGCTGGGCACAGCTGGCACAGATGTTTCAGTCGAGGCACAGGTGAGACAGTCACACCTCAGCCCACTCTCAACACCTCGGGCTGTTACTTGCCTGTGTGCAGGTGGACACGAGCCCTCTGAGCCAAGCCCTTAAGTGTGGGTGTGGGGAAGGGATGCACTTGTATTGTAATGTGGTGGAATATCACACCAGGGGGGGTCACCGGTTGGAGAGTTTCTATTCTGTTTGACTGATAGTGTTCAGAATCCCCCCTCACTAAAACCTGCCAGAGTCTGACAAACCAGTGTGCTTCGTGAGGGGCTTTGCTCTTCCTCCAGTTTCAAGCTACTGACTGCCGTGCCCTCACTAGCATGTGAGACACCGGCCCTTTCGGGAAGTGTCTCCAGTAGAATCCGCCCTCGGCCTTAGAATAGTCACAGAGGGATCTTACCCTACTGCTCCTTCCATGTATCACAGGCCGTGGGAAACATGTAGTGCAGTCTTTTCAGGGTCATACTCCGTTGGTACATTATTTTATAAGCTGCATTTTTTTGTGTAATATTCTTTTATGTCCAGCAGAAAGTACAATCAAAAAGTAACTCCTCATCGGATAAGTCTCTTTTCACATCCCCATCCCAACTCTCCGAATGCGCCCACTTTTGTCTGATTTCACTTGATTGGGCGTTTCCCTGCTTTTGCACCCATGTCTCTAATCGCGAGAGCTCTCAGGTAGCTGCAGCAACATTGATAAGATAAAGAGCCCCCATCGCCGCTCTCCCCGCTCCGCCCCCTGCTGTGGCCGTGTCGCATTTCTCCTCCCCCCTCCCCACAGCAATGCCCTCTTAGAGTAGAACCTCCAGACGTAAGCTTTACAAAAAGAATGTTTTAAAGGCTAAACTTTTCAGAATGAATTTCAAAGTAAGACTCACAACAACACAGGCAGCAACTCGGAAGGTTCTGCACAAGAGCCTAAACATCTGGCATGCTGCCCTACAACAGTTCTTCAGCTCAGACGTTTAGTCTAACACGGTTTGTGTTCATGTGGTGACATGCGGTGCTCTCAAGAACTCATAAAGAAAAGGGGTTTCTCCGTCTCTTTTGGTCATAGAAGCACAAACAGAAATGCAGGCTCAACAAGAACATCTGATTGAAGAGATCACCTTTAAGACTGGTAGAATGCAGACCACTAAAACAATCATAACAACACTAAAGGCTGCTTCACCAGCATCACAACTGCTGAAAAGTGAACTTGTACACCCAAACCCTGCAATTCCATTTCAACAGGGTCTTGGCTAGGTCCAATCTTACTATGGACAACACTGGCTAGCCAAACTAAGATATGAAACAGATGGGTAACAAAAAGTGATTTGCTTTGTAATACTTAATACAACACCCTGTACAGAGCATAGTATTTGGCTCCGCAAATCAAAATGCTTAGGATGCTGCATTTATTTAAAGCTATTCACTTCTTGTTAAATTCAGGGTGAATCCTGGGAGTGACGCACACAGAGGCTGTTTGTCTGTTACACTTAAGAGCGGGAAGGCAGAGTTCAGATAGTATTACTGAGTTATTCTATATGTTTGTTCATTGTTATGCAACTCGGTTATACTCTGTAGAATAAGTTAAAAAAATATATAAGTTTCAAATCACAGCATCATGTGGCTCGCACAGTCAGAAGGCAATAAGCTGAAAATCACCTAAAAATGATCACCACTAGACAGAGATTCTAAGTCAATTTAAAACATCTCAGAGGCTGCACCAGAGGAGTCGAAGGACTTATTATATTCAAGTGTTGATGACTGTCTTCTTTATGCCCAACTAACCAGTTGGGAGCAGAAAGTTCTCCAACACGGGACCTTGCAGAGATTCCCCTGCTGCACTCTCCTGCTCTCTAGAGATGTGGCCTAACGACCAGAGCTGCCATCTAAGTCACGTAAATACAAAACATGTTGCATTCCAAATGCTATAGGTGTCACATTCGCGAAAGTTATAACTATTGGCATTGTAAATGACAAAGCTATAAATTTAGCTATTTTAAAAAGCAACAAATAAATAAAATATTTGTCATTTACAAGACCAATAGCTCCAACTTTTCTAATGCGAGACCTATTGCATTTCCAATGCTTGTTTCAGGTCGGAAGCAACGGGGATTCATGCGGTTGAAGGCGTTGGGGACTCGGGAATGGAAATTACTTTCACCAACATCGGGCTGCCTCAGACAACAGCAGCGTTCTACAAATCATCCGGTACCCCAAATGGGACACGAGGGGCTGAGCAAAGGAACTTACCTGGCATACAGTGAGAACTTCTTGTTGGGACTTTTAGTCAGCCAATGTGCCTGCAGGTCCGTTTGAAATTTTGGCCCAGCCCACCTGGATGTCCACCAATGGCGGAACGACTGGGGCTATTTCAAGTATCTGGTGGGAGTGCCTTTGTTGAAGCTGGCATTTGAAAAAGGGAATTGCTCCGAAACGTGTCATGCCTGAAGCTTTTTTAGTGTAAAATAAATCATTTCCCAAATTCCCCGCTGTGTCACTCACACTGCTTGTGAAATTTGAACGTTCTGTGGCATATATATATATATATATATATATATATATATATATATATATATATATATATATATATATATATTCACAGAAAAAACCATAGGTTATAGTGGATATATAGTTAGGAATTTGCATTTACAAAACCTTGAAAATTCAATGAAAAAACCATAGGTTATAGGCCATATATAGTTAGGAATTAGCATTTACAAAACCTTATTTTACTCGCATAAAACCATTGAAATTCCATATATAGTTAGCTAACTATAAGCGCTAACTATATATCGCGCACCCGCAATCCACTGCTGATGATGTCACATATTACATCATTCATGACATGGTCAGTGACATCACTGATGACATCACTGATTACAACATCCAGTGACTGTATGTTTCTGTAAAGTTAAAATATGTTTCACATATTGAAGAATGAGTGGATGTATAAGTGTCTGGATGAAGAATTTAGTAGGTGCATGACTGACTGTATGAGTGAGTGATTAAATGTGTCTCACTGAGTGCATGGGTTAGTGACTAAACTGTCTTAATTCGTGCATCAGTATGTTTGTTGTTGTGTAAACTGCTGCTTGTGTTGATCAGTAGCTATAAGAGTAGCCATATGGGTTATTGATTGGTTGCCCAAATATTTGAATGGGAGGCTGAGTGTGTGTGTGGGTGGCTGGGAGGTGCGTGACTCTGTGCATAGATGTGTAAGCAGTTGATTCACTAGGAGTATGAGTTCAAGAGTGCATGTGGAAACAGCTATATGAGCGGTTGACTGTGCATGGGTGTGTTGGTGAGTGAATGGATTTCTCATTGCTACATGTGCAAGTAAGTACGTATGTAAAACACAATACATGTGAGAGTTGAGATATATAAATAACTGAACATAAGAGCCAGTGAATGTGTGAGTGGCTGTATCGATCACTGTGAGCTTGTATCAGGGATTATATAAGAGAGTAAATATGTGTTATTATATGTTTGAATAAGTAAGATGTGTATAACTGTATAGTTGAGGAAATGGAGGTGTGATTGATTCTTTGCATGACTGACTAGGTGTGTGAGTAAGTCCATGGATGAGTGACAGTCTGTGAGTGTCTGTTTATACTGAGTGTATGTAAGGTTATATTAGAGTCTGAAGAGGTTCATTGTATTATCACATGAGTGATGTGATCAGTGATGACAAATGAGATGTCATCAGTGATGTCATTTGAGTTGTCATCAGTGATGTCATTTGAGATGTCATCATTGATATCATTTGAGTTGTCATCAGTGATGTCATTTGAGATGTCATCAGTGATGTCATCAGTGATGTCACTGACCATGTCATGAATGATGTAATATGTGACATCATCAGCAGTGGATTGCGGGTGCGCGATATATAGTTAGCGCTTATAGTTAGCTAACTATATATGGAATTTCAATGGTTTTATGCGAGTAAAATAAGGTTTTGTAAATGCTAATTCCTAACTATATATGGCCTATAACCTATGGTTTTTTCATTGAATTTTCAAGGTTTTGTAAATGCAAATTCCTAACTATATATCCACTATAACCTATGGTTTTTTCTGTGAATTTCATTGGTTTTTTAATAGCAAATATGAAAAGCTTTAAAATGTCAAGTACGTGATAGATAAAAACATTTTCGTATTTATGCACGCTGATGTGCTTTGAACGCTGCCCCCCCCCCTCCCCTCTTTTGCCTTTGTTAGTACTCTCTCTTTGCAGATACAGAAGGGTAGTTAACGCAGGCCTTTACCCCCGCTGTAATCCGTCGTACCTCCTTGTCTCTCCATTTGATTGATTGTTGTCCAAGCATTTACTGTTTTAGAATTGGTTCTCTTTGGATCATTCTCTATTTACAAACAAGCACAAAGTCGCAATACTCTGTTTAGTCTTTGCAGATAGTGAAAAATCGTGTAAAAAAATAAAAGTAATCGAGCAAAATCAGTAGGCCACTAATTGGATCTCTTTTTGACCTCGCTAAAATAGAAATATTAGGAACAACCCTTCTTGAGAAATACGAAAATAGTGAGATGAACTGAGCTCCACACCATGAGGGCTGCAAGACAGCTCGGCTCCATCACCCATCCCGCACAAAATAATGACAAACCCTATGCAAATATTAAAAATATAGACAACACACCAGCAAAGAAATAGGGTAAAACATTTTATTAAAAAACTATTTACATAACGTTGGTTTATAAGATGATGTCAGTAGTGGACCGATGTGTGAATAGATCGAAAACACCACAAGGCTCCAAGATCCGGATAGCAAGCTCCTGGATGTTGGGTGCCATAGTTTAGAGTTCTGAATTTCAGCCTTTTTCAATGCCTGTGCTTTGTTGAATCAAAATGGCGGCTTGACACAAAGCTGACTCAAGCGTTGTTACTGATGCTATGCAGACCAAAACTGGTTTTCAGTTTGTACATTTTTCTAGATTTTTCAATCCAAGTTTGGTTGACTTTGTAGAACGATGGCTTCAGATTTTCAACATACGGTGTGGTGGCGCTGACTGGGAGGGGGCGCTTCGCTCCTGCCCCCTCCCCAAGTAAGATTTTCATACGTGAAAGTACGTTAATGGTTTTGGTCCCCGAGATGCTTCGATGTCACTACCATTCTCAAATAGCATAAGTTCTGGATGTTGGGTGCCATAGTTAAGAGTTCTGAGCAGCGCTTGTAACACTGTCTGAAGCTTATTTCCTCCTACTGCAGCTTCACTATTCTCAAAGTAAGTGAGTGTCGTTTGTGGACCTGACTGCATTAGAAAACAATATGATATGTTACCTTCCTAAACAGCTTGACGGAGGCCCCTGAGGGGCGCTGTGATGGCCATGGACTCGGAGAAGACGCTTGGCTCCGACACCCTCCCCAAGTCTTATAGCACTGGTGTAGCCTGAGATCGCCCCCGACATAGGCGGCCGGCTCCCGGGGTCCGGCGGTACTTTTTGCCTTTTGATGACTCTTCAATTCTGGACCTTGTCCCACAATCCGTTTGACCTGAAGACAAGCTGTAGTGAGGCGCCCCTTTATCGTTTTAGTTGCCATTCCGCCCGCTTTTGCTACACTGTGCCTCTTCCGCCATTCAGCTGTTTTCCGCCCGCTCTTGCGACTACAGCGTCTCGCTCACCATGTAGTTGAGATGCGCCCGCTCTAGCGGTGCAGCGATAGGCGGCTGCCACAGGACTCTCAAAATGGCGGCCGGCTCTTCGGTTTTGGGCCTGGTCCACTAAAATGGCCCTGGGACACCTTGGAACTCGGACGCTTGTCTGCTAGGGCTTGGATCCCATTCTCGAAAAGCGTCCCCTCAGCCGTGAAGATTCTACAAAAGTCATGGGGGCCTCCGACTCCCGCAGGCTTCTGGTGGGGAGCGGCTGCCATGATTGCTCGTGGAATGGCCACGACGGAGCTACGAGATGGTAGTGGTCTCATGCTGACGCCAGCTTTAGTCTGAAACATCCAGAAACACTGTAGACTACCAATTCGATCAGTTCCGGTAGCGCCCCAACATGACCCGGAAGAGAAGAACTTGCCCTCCCCTCTTTGACTGATGGTTCTTGTTGCCTGTCCCCTCTGTTGTCATTTAACAGAACTTTTTGGACTGCTGAAAGGGGTTGTGTTCTGAACGCTGGTTGGTGGAGACATTTAGACTATATTCTTGACCTACGTTGTCGCGTAATGCGTTTTATGACACGCCGCGTTAGCGCACCCGGAAGTGATCCGAGGCGCGGCGCGCAGCGCGTAACGTAAGCATAACAGGTCATGTGACTTGTTAATAAAACTTTTCATTGGTTCATTTTACTTTTGTTAATTTAATGATGAAAAGCTTGGTCATATGACCTAAAAATTACGCTTTTTATTATTTTCGAACAATATTTTTTTTTCAAACATATGTTATAATATTCCAGGCTAATGTACTTTCCCGGAAAATTTACAACTGTCTGGCAAGTAAAATATATTCCTTTTTCGAGAAAAAGGGCGTTTCTTCCTTCCAAGACGGAGCCGTTGAGTAAAAGAGATTCGGCCTGCTGTCTTAGTCGCCGATGCGCCTGATTATCAGATTCTTATCGATCACTTTATGTTGCAGACATGAAAAACACAACTGCCCTTGACCATTTATCTTTACTGCGTTCCTACATATTATACCTTTTATCCGTCATGTAATTGGACTGCTTTATTTCACTTGCCTTTTACTGATTCGAAAACAGTCACTAAAAGTAAAAACTTTACAAATGAAAATACTACTACCGTGTTTTGTTTTAAAAACCTTTATTGTGAAAATGTCAGTATACAAATACGGGCCTATAACCACGTGGGCCGGCCACGGAGCAAACTCAAATCGTATATGATGAGGAGACATTTACACTGTAGAAGAACGTAACGAGCGGGCCATTAGGTGACAAGAACAAAGGTGTCTAACAGTTGCGGTATCGGTGGACGTACATTTTGTAATTAAAATACGACAGGGCCACTTACAATAACATTTTCTAGATATACATTTGCGGGCAAAGAGTTACGAGTCCCATTTATACCGGCGCCATTTTGGGCGAGGCCGGGCAGGTCCAAGATATAGTCAAAATGTCTCCACCAACCATCGGCCAGACCAGAACCCCTTTCGGCCCTTTATGTTACAAGATGATGTCTTCCATTCAGAAAATATTGGTGGCAGCATTTTGAAAGGAAACAGAAACAGCCGTTCTCCTAGTGAGTTTCACATTGTTACATTTAGGAAGAATGTTGAAGAGTAGTATGTGGAAAATCTGAAGCCATTTTTCTACAAACTCTCAATCAGACTTGGATGGAAAAAAAAACCTGAAGAATGTACAAACTGAAAACCAATTTTTGTCTGTATAGCACCAACAGTAACGCTTGAGTCAGCTTTGTGTCAAGCCGCCATTTTCATTCAATCAATAGCGTCCCCCTGCACACAATCAGGGACCTGGTCGTGTCTTCAGATGAAACGCATTGTAGGAAAAGAAGCAGAAAGGAAAAGGAAAAAAGTTCCGCCGGACCTAGTGAAGCTGCAGCAGGTGCAAATAAGCTTCAGACAGTCTTACAAGCACTGCTCAGAACTCTCAACTGAGGCACTCAACATCCAGGACTTGCCATTCGGATCTTGGCGCCTTGTATTTTTGTTTTGTTTTTGATGGAAGGGAAAGAACAAAAAACAGACATTGAAAAAGGCTCAACAGTGCAGGGCGCCTTGTGCTGGTTCCGACCTATTCACACATCGGTCCGCTACTGACATCACCTCATAAACCAACGGGGCACCCCACGCCGACTTTCGGCGCAGCATTGTAGGATGGACACACCAGTGCGGCAATTTGATGGACACCACCTCGGTGCCATCCAGATCTCGGCGCGTTCATTCATTCAATAGCGTCCCCCTGCACACATTCAGGGACCTGGTCGTGTCTTCAGAAGAAACGCATTGTAGGAAAAGAAGCAGAAAGGAAAAGGCAACAAGTTCCGCCGGACCTAGTGAAGCTGCAGCAGGTGCAAATAAGCTTCAGACAGTTCTACAAGCACTGCTCAGAAATCTCAACTGAGGCACTCAACATCCAGGACTTGCCATTCGGATCTTTGCGCCTTGTGCTGGTTCCGACCTATTCACACATCAGTCCACTACTGACATCACCTCATAAGCCAACGGGGCACCCCACGCCGACTTCCGGCGCAGCATTGTAGGATGGCCACACCAGTGCAGCCACTTGCTGGACACCACCTCGGTGCCATCCGGATCTCAGCGCGTTCGAGTCACTGTGCCGGAAGAGTGACCGGAACTCAGCTGAACACGCCGTCTTTCGGCGCAGCATTGTAGGATGGCCACACCAGTACGGCAATTTGCTGGACACCACCTCGGCGCCATCCGGATCTCGGCGCGTTCGAGTCACTGTACCGCAACAGTGACCGCAATTCAGCTGGACACGCCGTCTTTCGGCGCAGCATTGTAGGATGGCCACACCAGTGCGGCAATTTGCTGGACACCACCTCGGTGCCATCCGGATCTCGGCGCGTTGTGCTGCCTTCGGCCTATTCGCACATCGGTCCGCTACTGACGCCGCCTCACGTGCCAACGGATTTTCTACGCTTTTTGTAGCCCTATGTCGCATAACAGGTCATGTGACTTGTTTATAAAACTTTTCATTGGTTCATTTTACTTTTGGTTTCCTAAAGATGGAAGGCTTGGTCATATGACCTAAAAATAACACTTTTCATTGGTTTAGAACATTTTTTTTTCCCAAACGATGAAAGCCCCACCTTGTTTCTGGATCATTCAGACTGAAGCTGGCGTCAGCATGAGAGCACCACCATCTCGTGGCTCCGTCGTGGTCATTCCGCGAGCAATCATGGCAGCCGCTCCCCACCGAAAGCCTGCGGGAGTTGGGAGCCCCCAAGACTTTTATACAATCTTCACGGCTGAGGGGACGCTTTTCGAGAATGGAGCCCAAGCCCTAGCAGGCAAGCATCCGACTTCCAAGGTGTCCCAGGGCCATTTCAGTGGACCAGGCCCAAAACCGAAGAGCCGTCCGCCATTTTAAGAGTCATGTGGCAGCCGCCTATCGCTGCACCGCAAGAGTGGAAACAACTCAACTACATGGTGAGCGAGACGCTGTAGTCGCAAGAGCGGGCGGTAAACAGCTGAATGGCCGCCACCTGGGGAGGCCCGTTCACGCCGCCTCCCCCCCCCCCCCCCCCGGGCCGCCGCACGCCAATTTTTGGAGCAGCATTGTAGGATACCAAAACCAGTGCGGCAGTTTACTGGACATCACCTGGGTGCCTGTCGTACATGTTGTGTCAGCCATGTGACACTGGACACAGACCGCTACTGACGAGGCCTCCCCCCGCACCACCCGGGACGCCCCACGCTGTTTTTCTGTGCTGCATTGTAGGATCCCTAAACCAGTGCGGCACCCAGGCGACATCACCTGGGTGCCGTCCAGAACTCTGCACGTTGTGCTGCCTTGGGACTATTCGCACAACAGACCGCTACTGACGAGGCCTCCCCCCGCCCCACCCGGGACGCCCCACGCCAATTTTCGGAGCAGCATTGTAGGATCCCTAAACCAGTGCGGCACCCAGGCGACATCACCTGGGTGCCGTCCAGAACTCTGCACGTTGTGCTGCCTTGGGACTATTCGCACAAAAGACAGCTTCTAACCATTGTTGCTTTTTGTGTTAATAAATGTTTAAATGTTTTTAGTTTTTGTTCTGTTCATTATCGTTAAAAGTTAATAAAGTTTTATAACCTTACTTTGTTGGAGTGTTATCTATTTTTTGAAAAACGGGTGAATGGGGCCTTGAATCGGGTTATTGTCATGTGTGGGCTTTGGAAGTGTGCTGCTGCAGGATCGGACATTTCAAACTCAAATGCACGTTCTTTTTCTTACCTTTCCGAAGCATGGAGCGCAATAGCAAACAGAGAAAGGGTGATGCACGTGTTGAACACTACCTGACCTGGCAAGTTGCTGGCAGTGCCCCCCCGCCCGCTCCTGAAAGAGGGCACACACACACCGCCGCCCCGAGTACTTCAGAAATCTTTAAAAGACCATGCGCTTGTTCATGAGGCTTAAATGGTTTATCACCTCTTCTAGAACCCCTACATCGACCCTCTGACGTTTCATGGAAAAATTACCATGTAACACAATACCAAGCCCTATCAGCTGAAACCCCCAAGGAATCGTGGGGCATATTAGCAAGGGGGTTTATCTCCGCTTTTTTGGCTTTAAAAACCATGAAAGCGGAGATAAAATTATTTCCCTATTATCAAGCTGTCGCTAACACCAGTTAGTGACACCTAAAAGGAGATAGCGACCATCTTGGGCCCGGCTTTGCATGTCAGTGATACTTATCACTAATGACATGCAAAGTGGCGTGCCAAGATGTTAGCGACTGGAAACAGTCCCTAACATCGCTACCTTCTATTACCAACTTTTGGAGATATTCGCACTAAGCGCGAATATCTCCAAAAGCTAACACCTGCCCTGAGCAGGTTTTAGCCATGTTATCCAATGGGAGGTGGATAACATGGCTAAGAGCATTAGGTCGATAATACATGAATATCGCTGACTTTTCTGCGATAATAGCAAGGTTTATCTGCGATAAAAATCGCCGATGTGCGGCGATAATTTTTGTCTCTAAACAAGTTATAGACAAAAATTATCGCTAGTTGTTAGTAATATGCCCCCGGGTTTTTGCTTGCAGAAATCGGGAGGCGGGAGACTAGCACTGAAATCAGTACTCACACGCCTGAATCAGGAGGATTGGCATGTCTGAATTCTCTACAGCTGGGGCCATAAACTACATCCGCAGGGGTAGGTGATAGCCTGGGACCAGCCTGGCATCTAAAATGGCTGCCGTGCACGACAAAATTGTGGCATTCGAAAAAAGGCAAGATGGCGCAGCCGCTGGAAGAGATATATCAACATATATCAGCCTCCTCAGCCACCCTCAGGAAACATAGGGGATTAGGATATGTCTCCCGCACCCCCTTATACCTAGTACTTTAATTAACGAAGCACAAAATGGCGAATTCCCGTTTCGCTACCAGTTTGCGGCCCAGTTCGCGGCCCGTGAAGCGCTTCTACCGTGAAAAATCATTTTTTTTTTATTTTCCCCACGGGACCCTTTAATAACCCCAACAACATTCCTAGGGGGTCAAGAGGGGGATACCTTGCCCCCTTTCATTAAATTCCCCCTTAGTTTTTCACCTTTTCTTCTCTCTCGATCCTACCGAGAGACAAGATGGCGGCCGCTCCGGACTGTCACGCAGCAAAAAAAAAAAAAAAGCTCACGCACAGCCGCTGGAAGAGATGTATCAACATATATCAGCCTCCTCACCCACCCTCAGGAAACATAGGGGATTAGGATACGTCTCCCGTACCCACTTATAACTAGTAATTTAATTTACGAAGCACAAAATGGCGAATTCCCGTTTCGCTACCAGTTTGCGGCCCAGTTCGCGGCCCGTGAAGCGCTTCTACCGTGAAAAATCATTTTTTTTTTCTTTTCCCCACGGGTCCCTTTAATAACCCCAACAACATTCCTAGGGGGTCAAGAGGGGGATACCTTGCCCCCTTTCATTAAATTCACCCTTCGTTTTTCACCTCTTCTTCTCTCTCGATCCTACCGAGAGACAAGATGGCGGCCGCTCCGGACTGTTTAGAATGTTGACAGACACCGGAGAGCCAATCAGCTTTCTGCGCGCAAAGTTCCGATAAGCGAAAAGTAAGCGGACCGGATCGCTGCCCAGAGCGCTGTTACAGATATATATCTTGATTTAAACGTTAATTTCTCAAAAACTACTGGAGCACATATATTGAGACCTAGCAAAGGCACATCGGGCTAACAGTCCCTACAATTTTGCCAAGTTTCGTGCAAATCCATTCAGCCGTTCGAGCTAAAAGTGAGTCCAACCGCCCTATGGAAAACTCAATGCAAAAAACGCGTTTTGGGACCCCCCTTTTTTCTCAGCCCCCCCTTGACGAAACCCCACCAAATTTTCAGGAGCTGCTCAGAAACAAAATGTGCCATTTTCCTGAAAATTTCAGCCGATTCCATCCACAAACGCCAAAGTTATTAGACATAGAATTTTCAAAAGTCCCATAGGGAATTTATCCTAACTATATATACCTACTGGCGAACGCCAGTAGGTAATATATATATATATATATATATATATATATATATATATATATATATATATCCCTGGGTAGTTCTCAAATTTTAGGTGAAGAGAAGCTCCTTACAGGGAGCATTCTGAATCACTGCCACCACTCTAAAACTGCTCACCTCAAATGTCTGTTTTTCTAACAGAGTTTGTAAGCATAAGGTTAGCTTAGTGCCATCCGTGCTAAGATGAAAAATGACAAAAGCCAGTGCTGTTGTAGTGTGCGCCATATAAAAGAGTTTCTCTCTACCTAACCTTAGGGAACTACGCATGTTTCCTACTTCCCTTTTTGCATATAAAGTAGTCTGGAGCACACCAAATGAAGGGTTAGAGTCCAAAGCAATGGTATAAGTATATTAACAACCAACCAAAGTAAAGTAAATCAAATCTTCCTTTTATTCTAGTCCTCAAGAAATTGTGTTTCAATTACAGCATGTCTCTCTAGCTGATTTAGAGGCATAGATGGTAGAATTCATTTGTAGGCAGAATCCGGCAATATAATACTGCGACCTGATGTAGATGTAATTTAAGACTTCTTCCAGAAACAGTTTGTGATCCTGTGACCAGATGTACATAAAGTAGAAGGCTTCTTAAAGCTTAACATGGCTAACACATGTTTGGTCTTAGAGATGTTTTCATGGTATAAATGAGAAAATAACTAAGCAGATATTGTAGTCCAAAGAATTAAAGTATTGTGGGAAATCACACGCATTTGTAGGGTAGACTTGCAGTAACAAGATCGAGACAGTTTCAGGTCTAGGCTTAGTTTCAGTAAAACACCAAAACCACCACTACTGATTGTAAAGTTGTTCCATTTTTGCATAATTTATGCATCACTCTAATCCTGAAAGGGTATTGCTTTGATATTTTCGCTATATACTGTCCACTGATGGTCGCTAGTAGGTAGTTATAGTTGGGACCTAGTTTCCATAGGAAAATCGTTTTTTTGATTTGCCAATAACTTTGGCGTCGTTTGACGAACCCTCGCGAAATGTTCAAAGCTAATGGGGCGGTCAAGTGACGGCGGTTTTGAAAATTTCGTGGTGATCCATTAAGCAGGGGCTGAGAAAAAGGGGGGTCGCAAAATGCTTTTTCGCCATGTAAATTTCCATAGGAAAATGTTGGCGCAGCTAAAGCCCGAACTGCTGAACGGAATTGCACCAAATTTGTCAGAAAGGTAGCTCTTGGTCCATAGGGCACTGTTTTTGTTAAATGATTTAAATCCATTCAGTAGTTCCTGAGATATGTAAACATTTCTCAGATATACAACTGTGGCAGTGGTGGATCCGCAAACCCTCCCGATCTCGTGCCTGAGATCTGATTGGCTGCCAACACTTCAAACCAGGAAGTGTTGGCAGCCATCTTGCGACTTGGTTGGTTGAACCGAGTCACAAGGAAAAACTTTACAAAACAAGTAAAGGGGGCAGGGGAGAAACGCCATGGCTCCCTGTGCCTGTTCAGGGGGTTCCACCCAGGCCCCAAAGAAGTATTTTTAAAACAATTTCAGCGGGAATCAAAATGAATCCATGAATCCAGCCACAAATGTTTTTTAAATGAAGCGCAGCCTCCTTCACTTCCTTTACTTTAAGCCCCTAAGTGGGCCAAGTCCCGGGGGCAATTAGAGATAAAGGTGCTGGGGCCCGCGAGGGCCCCCACAGCCATGGGGACTGCCACCTCCCTGGGGCTTATGGTTTGAAGTGTGTGGGGCCACGTGACTCCCCGCAGCCCCAGGGACCGCCACCTCCATGGGGCTATTCTTAGTTATAATGCATGGTGGGGCTGCAGCTTACCCCACACAGCCCCGGACCACCACCTCCCCGGGCTCTATTTAAAAGAATGCATGGGGGCTCCACCTCCCTGGGGCTATATTTACAATAAGGCGTGGGGGTCTCCAGCCCCATCATGCAGCCCCGGGGGCCGCCACCTCCACAGGGCTATTTTAAAGATGGGAGGGGGGGCCACATGGCCCCTTCCTTCAGCTGAAAATGGCCCTCGGGACCACCACCCCCGGGTCCGGCTTCAGAAATGTCCCCGGGTGCTCACCCCGGGACATTGCAGTTTGCTTCTGCCATCCCATAGCAAAAAAGTGTGCTCGCTATGACCAGGCGAGAGCAGTTTACTCTTGCTTGGTCAACGCGAGCACGCTTTGCTTTTTATCCCCAGGGAGTGCATGTCAGCAGCTCCCTGGGGGTAAAAAGTAATGTCAGCTCCCACCGGAGACGAGAGCCGGCCAGGACCACAGGGCCCTTCAGGCTCCCCCCTGTGGCCTAAGGAGGGGGGCAGAACAGCCCCTCTCTCTTAAAAGAATATATATATAAAAAAGAAATGGCCTGGCCCCGGGGGATGGGGTCCCTCGGTCCGGCCCCCCTACCTTGAATTTTTTTTTTAATTGGCCGGGGGATGGGGTCTCCGGGGCGGATCTGCCTGTGGAGGGGGCGTCCCTCCCCTTTTAAAAAAAGATACAAACAAAGGCCTTGTCATGGGGATGAGGAACCCTGGGCCAAAATAGGCCTCCAAAAGGTGGCTGCGCACCTCCCTCTTTTTTTATTTTATTAAGAAAAATCAAAAATGGGACAAGCCCCAGGGGATGGGGTCCCCATGGCCCAAAGGGGTCAAGGGAACGGTGGCCACACATGCCAGACATATTGGTTTGGCCATTATCTGTTTCAGTATTACCATATTTATTTTCTTCTCATTACTTCTGGTACTTTTCATACTTCTTTTTTTGGAAATGTAATTACCCTTACATAAGAAAGGCGAGGCCGAACGTGTAATCACAAGACAATGGTGGAAGCACAGATTGATGTGTTTTAAATTGGTTATCTGGAAAGTAGAACCTGGTTTGGTGTAGCCTCTGTAGAAAGTAGAGGAAAAGGCTGTAACAAGTGCTTGTCAGTCTAGTACAGCATGGATTTGTGGCAAGAGTAGTAGAGAGCAAGTTAGTATTCATCAACAGCTGATGTGCTGAACTCCATCAAAAATAGTTGATTATTTTCAAAGATGTAAAATTGTAGCACGTGAATTTATAAGTGGTAAGTCGTAAAGAATCTGGCCAAGATTCATGGATAACCGGTGTTTGTGCAGAAATGCAGAATGTATGTGAGGGAGCCTACAATAGAGTTCACATTTGTTGCTGCTGTAATTTCTTTGTAGCGCCATTTGCTTTCTTGTCCCAGATGTATTTCACAAGTCTTTAAAAGCATGTATGGTAAGCATATGATTCATGTGAATCCCTCATTGACTTTGTGAGGTGAGGGGAAGTCAGGAAGCTAGGGCATCACGACACTCAAAAGCTGTCATTTATTTTCATTAGAATTTGATAAGGGATGTGCAACACTTTGAAGAACGTGATGTGTCGGTGTGTATTAACCACCAATACATGCCCACATTGCCCTCAGATCAGTATGCCTGGAGTACAATTAAGATCTTCTTTTGATCCCCCTGATTTCTGTACAAATTGCCATTCTAATAAATTCAAAGAGGAAAGTCCTTGATCTATACCGGTAATGCAATGCCTCTCTGGAGTCGTGAAGAAGATAGTGTTTGAGCATGGTGTCTTTCATTGAGGCAAACTGCTTCAGTTACAGCTATTGTATGAGGTTATCAAAACTGAGATAAATGTTTTTTTGTTTATCGTACCATTCTAAAAGAGCAGTCTAATTTTTGCAGCATTCGCTGTAGAAGTTTAAGCGCGTTCTAGTGAGCCATCTGCTCTTCCTAGGGTACATCATTCAGCAGTCCTTAACCACGGGTACAGACCTCACTGGCAGCCGGAAACTGACTCTGACATGAAGGCATTAGTAATTATTGGGGGAAGAGAGTGGTAGCTTCCTGAAATGTGAGGAAAACCTCCCCTGGTATAGCTCTCAAGCAAAAAGGCATCCTCCTCTATTCACCTCCCCATGGATATATCAAGGTCGATAGAGCGAAATGGTTCCAAATCCCAAATCCCAAATGCGTAATTCCCTGTCAAATGGGACCCTACGTAGCACTTTCTTTACCACCGCTTCCCACACCTCTATAGTGTGACAGACCAAATAAGGTATGGGAGCATCTACCCGACCCCCCAAGTTTAGTGTTCAAATGGCCATACCACTTGTCCTGTTTCCTCCGGGTAGTCCTCCTTGAGGCACTGCTTAAGAAGATTTCAGTATTCAAAGGAGGTATGTGAATCCCGCTCCGACCTATTTGATACAGTTACTAAGAGATTTATCAATTACTGCCGAAACATTCTCCAGGTGAATCCTCACAAAGCTTCCTTTCGTTTTCATAACACACCAAAATGAATCTTTATAAAAAAAAATGAAATAGGTGCTGCATGGGCAGAAGTTACAATAGCACTGCTAGTGTTAACAGAAGTTCAAGCTGAACGTGCTGTCTGAGTCGCGTTGCTGCTGTTCAATGTTTCGTATGTGCTATCTTCACTTTAAGGGTGGCTGAGCAGTGTGAAGGCCCTGTAGGATTGGGTATTTCGGCAACCAATCAGTGTTCAATCTCAATTCTCTAGAGCGTATTTTTTCACTTGCCGCCTAGTAGTGAATGATCTCCCAGAATAGACTCGAAGGAGGCGTTGTCTTGCGGTGAAATTGCTGTGCTGGGTGTTTCTGCACTTGAGTCACCGCTTCCTACTGACACTGCATGTCATTTTTGAGAGAGTCTTTTGCTCGCCATGTGCTTCCTTTTAAATGGATTGTTTGGCAAGCACCTGATAATAGTTCCACTATGGTCTGCTGGTAGACAAGTCGCTAAATTGGACGGCTGAAGTCTGCTGTATCCGTGAGACAATCCGGAAGCCGGCAACAGCCTCGTCCTCTTCACTTACATGTTTGTAAGGCGGTATTGCTTTTAGCTGCAGCTTGTGCTTTCAGTCCCACACATCAAATAATGTGTGGGATAAGGTGCAACTTAGTCATTCGTTATAGCGGACTAGGACACCGGTCGGCTTCATTATCCTTATGTTTCCTGATCTTACTCTTTCTACACCCCTAGTACCTTCCTTTCAGATCTGATTTGTCAAAATTAAGAACAGATACTCAGGTCACCGAGGATGTGAACAGTGACTACTGTGGGTCCTGGTAAGAATCAGTGGATCCCTCGGATTTAAAACTTTGAGTTGAAGCTCGCACACCGGGATCTGCAGCACAATTGTTTGTCCACTTGCGTAACATAAAGTGCTGGGCCTTAGATAAAATTAATGTAATAATTTTGACAATGTATATAATACATACCGCAAACTGAATTCAGTCTATGTCCCTAACAATAGGTGTTGTTACCTAACTTTATGGTACTCATGTTGTCTACCTCCGAATATGCAATTTGGCACACAACCTTAAGACTACTTGTAGAGATCTTACTAGGATGTACAATGCATAGCCCAGTTTTACACCACATAGTTGTCCATATGATCTGGAGAGTCTGTTTCCTTAAACACACATATGTTCCCTTAAACATTTCCATCAATCTTGAACTTCAGGAGTATCTACAGTGCTTAATTTGTAAAAAAAAAAAAAGTCACAGAGTCCACATTTTTTTAAGAAGCCGGTGCTGCTGCCAAATGTTGAGGTTGCCGAATATGAACACAGTCTCATCTTTACTATACATCATGCCTCTTTCATCCACCAATAAACCCTCCCTGCCCTTATATCACACTTTGTTAGGTTCCTTTTCATCCCCGATTTCTCAATTTGCCACTCTTTCTTCTTCCTTTCACTTCCTCTTTCGTTCCTCCATTGCTGTTTTTTTCTCTCTTGTCCTGGGTCAAAATCTGATTATTTAAAATATGTCCCAGTCCCTGAAAAATAATACCAGTGGGCGCCACCTGCAATTACCAGCTCAGAACAAGCGCAGTGTCTCTACATTGTGATTGGGTATACCCAATAGCTCTACAGTAGTGAATTTGGCTATCAGAAAAAAAGTGTGGTGAGATTTACTTATAAGGAAGTGTTTGAGAACCCCATTTCGGCAGTATTGTTGCTTGTCTTGTCTCCTACGGTGAAACCTTGTCTCGCACTCATTAGGTTGAGGAAGCTGAATTTTGCAAAACCTTGTTGGCACTGTCACGTGTGTTTTCAACACATAACCACATAGCTCCCTGCGTTTTCTAAAGGCCCACAAAGCTAAACAAGATACAATTATTGGCTAACTTTATTGATTAAGCAGAAAAAAACTGCCTTTGGTTGCATGCTGACAAATCTGTGTATTATAGCGAGCAAAGAAACTTGTTATTTCTGCTTGGCAACAGCGACCCTTGAAGAAATATCTGACTCGAAGATTCTGCTTTCCTCTGCCGCCTTTGGGTTACACAAAACAACTCTCAAATACAAAGTCATAGGATAAGTCACAAGGCTAGCAAATGCCCACAACTCCCTCCCCACATCATTTTATGGCACCATGCACCACAGAAGCGTATTGCAGCGCATGTGACCAAAAAAAGCATGATTAGCATTCCTGCATGACTAAAAAGTCAAATGGTCCGCCAAATAAGATACTAAACGCATCTCGGTAGAAAGATATGCCAGTTCGTGTGCACAATATTTTGCTATTTTTAAGTCCTGTATGAAGCGGTTTTTTTCGAGGCGAGTCATACTTATGATGGGTCAGCCAGCATAGTTGGGCCTGCATTGTGAGCTGTGATTGTGCCTGGATTCTTGTGTGGGTGACTTGAATTTAACACAAGCGTCATGCAGGGGCATAGCTCGAGGGCAGGGGATGTTTGGGGTGTTTCACCCCCTTAATGAATGCATTTTCTGATAAATAGTTGGGTACAGGTGCTTTCAGTCGTGTACTGTGAGATGTCAGTCGGATTTCCCCAGGAATTTTAACATAGACAAAAACGTATGCACACTCTCTCCCTCCCTTTTTCTAAATTCTTCAAACATACTGATTATTTTTCAAAATATTTTTTTTTCTCTCTTGGCACTCCTACCAATCCATATTGCTTTCCCTTTCCACTGACCCATAGGCCCTTCTCCTGCACTGTGCTTGTCTTATATTGTATTCATACCTTATATGTCAGCCTAATTGTCAGAAAATCTGAAGCGCACCTCCCCAAAGCTTACTGGTCAAGCTACGCGTCCCTGTATACGCGCACATTTGTGTATTGAATGCATCTTTGCACTTTTAAGTGTTGGTTTGTTGTCAACAGAAAGTAACAGGCTTCTATTTCTCTTAACCCCTTCACTGCAGCGGCTATTCCGCCGCAGTGCTAAGGGGGTGGGGGGGCCGCGCGGCGGTCCCGTGCTCGTGATGGAACCGCTCCGTCACGGCACGCGGGTGAGCTGTGCTTGTGACGGAACGGTTCCGTCACGGCCCCGCCCGCGCTTCAGAACGTTAGCGCAGGTGCGGAATTCGCGCCGCGCAGGCGCGGCGAGAGGGCCGTGACGGAACCGTTCCGTCATCAGCACAGCCCACCCGAGGCTCGTGACGGAACGGTTCCGTCACGAGCATGGGAGGGGTTAAGAATAGAACTTCTAACAGTGTGGACTGTTTATAAAAAATGCATCAGGCTTCCCTTGGTGAGTTATCTGTTGCTGGTACATTTGACTTCACTTCTTTGTTAAGGGATTTTTTTTCCATTCTTTATGCTGTTTGTGTTTTTTTGCACTTGCAGAGACATAATGCGTAAATTGGCAAATGGCTACTCACAGATTTCTCATTGGAGTAGAGGGTGGTGCCAGTTCCAACTCTTTAGTGAGGATTTTCTAAAACCTTAGTCAACGTCATACAGTTGGCAAAGTATTACAAAAAATAGTGTGTGAAAACCGCCATAAAGCAAACTTAAGCTTAGAAGAATTTTCCTCCAAAAACTATTTTTGGAAGGAGATTTTGCCCAGAGGCAAAATTGTCATTTCTGGTGCTTGAAGTGCAACTGATTCAGTGGTATATGATGGCCTTGCTAGAGGTCAGATTTCTGTTTGTGAGTAGGAAGAAAATGGCTGTGTCTGTAGGTATTTCCCATAGAGGGTAGTGTCTATGTGGCTATCCTGTTTCTCAAATCCAGTTGTGTAATGTAAGCAGTGGTGTAACGAAACTTGAGGTGGCCCCCCTGCAAAGTACATGGGAGGGCCCCAAACAATCCCGACCGAGTTGGGAGCTTTCAGGCCAGGATACTGCCGCTGTGCACAGTGCCGGAAGGGGCCCCCTGGAGTTCGGGGTCGCCCCTCACCAGAGGGGCTGCAGGGGCTATTGTTGCGCCACTGAATGAAAGGTGATGGTATGTTGAATGCTGAGGGTGATTGTATATGCATGAAACTGACCTAGTGAGTCATGTATTCCAGATCATAAGCATTTAATCTATGTAAGATATATAGACTAGTAGTTGTTAGTTCAGGAACTCCTCCTCGAAATCTGCCATTATATACTTTGCACACTCATATATGTCATTTAGGGATTGTCTGGGGTCTCAGCTGTGATGCCTGGCATGCTCCTTGTGACTCCTGGCACTGCCTGTGCGACCCCTGGCCTCAGATGCTGGCAAAGGCAATGCCAAGAAGAGAACAGAAGTTTAGTGGTGCTGTGAACTTCACTATTTACTTTCTACATCTCCGGCTATGGGGAAACGGCCTTTACAACGTAGACTAAGCCACACGTGCCATTTCCCCGCAAGCACAACCCCGCTTGCCTTAACCACATATATGGCTTAACCACGCATAAATGTGGTTAAGGCATATGGGCGGTCTAGATGCTAGAATGGGCGGGCCCAGGAACAGGAAGGATCGGGAGAGGACACAATGAAATAAGTGGGACCTGGGCCTGGTTTAGGGGGCAGTTCTTAAGGGTTGTGGTAGTTTTTAGGGCTGGGAGGTCGGGGTGCTTTTTAGGACTCAGTGGGTGGTCAGTGTCTATTTTAGGGCTGGGGAGTCCGGTTCGCTTTTAGGTCCTGAGGGTGGGGTAGTTTTTGGGGCTTAGAGGGTTGGGGTACTTTTAGGGCTCAGGGGGGTTTGGGGAAGTTTTTAAGGATCGGGTTAGGTTTTAGGTCTTGGGGGCGAGGTAGTTTTAGGGCTTGGGGGGTTGGGGTGGTTTTTAGGGCTCAGGTGTGAACTTTACAACACATATCCCTTTACCAGTCACGCCTTTACCACGGAATTGTGTGGTAAAAACATGTGTGGTAAAGGAATGTATTATTGAGACTCATTCTTGGTTAGGTGGTTAGGGCAGCGTTGTAGAGGCACGCATGATTTAGCCATGCGGGCCTCTATCATACAACCCCGGCTGAGAACTGAGGCAATCACTCTTAGCTCAGTAAAACAAATACGTATACAGCAGTGCAATGTAGCCATCACTACCTGGAAGGATTCAGTGTCATATTATATGATTTCAATTCCTGGGGTGTGACTGGGTCAAAGAGAAATGATGTGATGTCCCTTCTGCTACTTCATCATTTTGGTGAATTGGCGTCCATGTGCACACTGTGAAGCCATTTAAAATCCAGTGATCAACAAAGTGTTCATTCTTGAAAGTGAAGTTCTGTGTAGATTTACTTTGTGAGTTTTGTGACAAAGGTATATGGAAATACTGCCCAGGTCTGCCCTTTTTAGCATAACGTTTTGGCAGAGAGAAACATAAAATTTGTCAGGGATGTTGATGTATAAAGCGCTGACATCCACAGTTTGACAGGTGTTAGCTTTTGTTGAGGTTTAGTACGTGTAATGCAACCATTGGCCTTTACAGTGGTTTTGAGGAGGCACAGATGCTTTCTTTGAGGGGTTTGACTCAGTAAATGACAATGCAAACCAACCTGCTTTGTGGGTCTCTGGGAGCACGTGAAAAGGTCCTTCGGTGGATAGAAGGAGTTCTAATACAGGCAGGTGTTGGTTATTTGCAGAAAAGGTTAAGATTGAAGTTTACTGTTTTCCTTTGCATGCCTATATGTACTCTTTGACCAGCTCTCTAATACTGTGTGGGATCTTTGGCTGTTTCTATGTAGTACATGTTGGCCAGTGGTTGTTTGCATGTCTTCCCAGTCTAACAATCTTTATTTATTATTTCTACTACTCCATCTTTACATGCTGGCCATGCAATGGTCTGTGGTTTGTTTTGACATTTCTCATCACTCTTCTCTCAAGTGGTGATAGGTTGTTTGTTTCGTTTTTTATCTCACCTGTGTGGGACATCAGTGTGCATTCTATGGTGGCCGCAGTCAATATTGTGTTTTCTTACCTCCATGATAAGAAAACTATTCTTTTAGGTGATGTCATCCTAAATACTCAATAATCTTTACACACATGCCAATGCCATAAAAACTCTGAGTACTCTAGAGATCACAAATGTTTTTTCTGTGGTCATATATGTTTAGATACATTATTGCTTAGATGACTGGCATCTCTCTCATTGTTCGCATTTGGTATTTTTTTGTGTTGTGGTGATTACAGCGCATACCCGTAGAGGGCAATGCTAGGAATATTTTTAGGATTTTATTAATGCATTGAAGTGGTGTGTAAAGCAAATATAAAATACAGTGGGATTTACAAGTGTTGATGTTCTAATATACAAATACTGTAGGCCCTTAAGCACCTAAAATATAATAAATACTCGTTGCCTCTTTCTTTAAAAAGATCTGGGAGCAGGTAAAGTATGGTACCTATATTTTGCATCTGTCAAAATCTGAATTTAAAATACCAAGAAAAATCTTCAAATTTCTGGATTACTCAATTTCAACAGTATTAACATGATAATCAAAGATTGTCCGTTTATCTTCCTGTATTTTATTAAAATCATAGTCCTCAATATAAAATATCAATTTTGCTGAATTACTCAACATCTTTCATAAGTACTGCTTATTAACTACTTTCTTCAACTTATGTAATAACGATTTCAAAATGTTCCTTATTTTAGAAATTGAAGTTACTTCGCATCTAGGGCCAGATGTAGGTGGCCAAATACCGGTCGGTAACGGCTGATTTCGTCTGTTACCGACCGGTATTTGGTTCTTGAGATGTAGGGTGCCCTAATGTTAACGATTCTGTAAATTTACAGATTCGGTAAAATACCGAATCGGTAAATTTACCGAATCAGTAAATCTGGATGTAGGTGGCACTGAAAACAGTGCCACAGGCCCTTTAGAATTCGTTATTTACCATCAAATACTATTTGATGGTAAATAACGAATTCCCGTGTACATGCACATCTGTCATGTACGCCTGTGCCATGTGGCACACATACATGTCCTAAGGGCATGTATGCGTGTCACATGCCACACAAGCCTGAATCAGGGGTGCAACAGGGTGTCAAAGTGACACCCTGTCCCCCTTGTCAATTCGGTAATTTTACCGAATCAGTATTTACCGATTCGGTAATTGCCATTGGTTGCTATGGGCCTCAAGGCCCATAGGAATCAATGGCAATTACCGAATCGGTAAATACCGATTCGGTAATTACCGAATATTACTGATTCGTTAAATTATTCGGTAAAAATACTTACATAGCATTTACCGATTTGTAAATACCGAATCGGTAAAATTCGGTATTTACGAATCGGTAAATGCCATTTACCTACATCTGGCCCCTAATGAAGTATCAAAGGCAAAGCCTTTCACGTTGTAATATTCTGTGGAGGAAGCCATTGCCATTTTCTTTTATGTCTAGCATGTAGATATCTTATATTGTATGGCGAGCTAAAGATGCTTTGAATATATTATATAATGCAAATTCTCCTTCTACATGTTTTATTTAAGGTGTATAAAAAAAGAAAACCGGTCAGATATTTCTATGTTCTTAGGCAAAGACCTAAAACAATAAAATGTTGGCTTTAACTTCGAAATGTCCTTTAAACTTGAATGTTCTATCTCTGGTTATTTTTTCTTCATATATATTTCATTTTTAAAGACTCAGAATCTCAAAAAGCATTTTATAATTTCTTTTCTACTTAAAGAGTTCCACTGCAGCAACGAAAGCACGTATTTATTTAATTATGAAACCCACTGACAGGCAGAGATACGTTTTGCAAGTGAAGTCTAAGTATAAAACTGAGAGCATTGCAAGACAGAAAAGTCTGTTGAGGACAAATTACATTACTAAGAGTAGCCTTTAATTTGCATGATAAAGTTATGTGAAAATTGGCATAAATTATGTAAAGCAATACATCAACAACAAACTTCTTTCTTTGTTTCTTTCAGATAAGTTAAGAGGGCAGCCTTGTGGATGGCCCCGGAGCAGACCAGATGGAACAGGATAGGATCGCCCATCCTGAGGGCAGTAGACTGAGTCCGTTCCTCCTCGCGCATCCACCTAGTATATACCAGAGAGAAACTCGGTCACTGAAGTTACAGAATGGAGGACGGTCAGTTGAGAAAGCCTACCTTCAGCTCAACGGCGAGAATAAATTCATCCCATTTCGAAACAGCTATGGCTTCAGTCACATGAAGAGAAGTGAAAAGAACTACGTCTGCCCAGATGTTACACATGAGAAGATTGAGAGTCCAAAGCCTATGCAAAATGGAGGCATAAAGCGCATTTCGAGCGACCCATGCCTGACGGACCCGGAGCAGATAAAAAAAGTCCGGAGCCATAAAGAGATCAATGGGGTAGATGGTTACCTGGTGAAAAAGCAGCAGCAGGCCGACATCTTTGCGGCTGAGAGAAATCATCATGGGGAAAATTCATTCTCGAACATCAGAAAATCCTCAAAACTTGACAGTGGTCGATCCAACCCTCCTGCTTGCAAGGAAAAAACACACAAGGAGAGTGAACCGCTCAATTACAACAGTGACTCCCTCTCATACTCTAAGGTTAAAACGATGACAATGTTCAATGGTGCTAATGTTTCCACATCTTCCAAGGAAAAAACGAACGATGAGCTTTTGCAAAAAACACTATCTCATTGTGACAGAGAGCGAAAGTTCTGTGCACTGCAGAAAAGCTCACCGCACACAGATGCCGTTAACCCGTATTCTCCGTTGTCTCTGACGACCGTGCAGTCAGCCGATACCTCAGGGCAGAGTATTCCCACTCCCACCTGCCAAGCGGAGCTGCAACAAGTGCCAGCAACTATGGACTCTGGGGTCTATAGCATGGAGAATTCCACCAACTCTCCAGCATGTGTGATGTCGGCTCTAAATAATGACTCGCATGTGTTGCCGGCAGGGTACCGAAATGGGCAAGAAGCTGAGGGCCAGGTTACCACAGAAAGCGTTGCTGGTGATGCTGTTCTTGATCTGAAAATCCAAAGCAATAGCAATAGCAATGGCAATGGCACTCTTTCAGGGTACCCAGAGGGAAACTATACTGTCTTCAAACAAAATCCAGCTTTCCGGAAAGATGTGCAAACCACTCAATTGCCTGGTAGGAATAGCATTCTCCGTATGTGCCCAAAAGACTATTCCTATTCCAGCCAAAGTGGTGAGAATCTTTCTGAAGCAATGGATGGTGCTGATGGGAGGCAGAATAGACCAAAGTCGCAGAGTCCAGGTTTATCACAATATGCGCAGAGTCTTCAGTCCAGTTTACAGGATACATTTAGCAATGAAGGTCTGCTGATGCTTGCATCGTTGTCAGCACTGGAAAGCTTAGATGGATTAAGAGGGTCACCAGAGCAGCTGTTGCAGAGACTTCTGATACCAGATGAGGGACACCAACATCGTCGGGGTGTTGGTTTGCGAAATGAGCCCAATCCCCTGCCTGAGAAGGAAAAGATGGTATGTGCTGATGCTAAGGACCAGACCTCTCAAGCACATCTGAAACCAAGATGGGCAGACCAAGGCAGCAGCTCTTTTCAGCAAAGGTTCTCACCCCAAATGTCTGAACAGGATTTACTCAAATCAGTTATTCAGTCTCAGTCCCATACAGATGAACCAGCACACTTGAGACCAGACGCAGGAAATCCTCGTACACTGAAAGGCATAGCAAAGAAGCGCATTCATAAACAGGAACGTATTAACAAAGGCGAAGAGTCACCCCTTCAACACCAACCTACCGCTCAACAACATATGCAGCTCCAAAAGCCTTCTCCGCAGGACCTTTCCCTAACTGCTGATTCTCCATCAAGGTCCAGAGTGCAACAGCACAACCAGCAGTGGAGTTTAGATTATTCTCAGCATGGACAGCGACTGGGACATGATGTGGACTCCCAGTTCAAACAGCAGCACTTAAATCCACAAACTGCAGAGGCCGAGTCATTCCGACGTGCCCACTTTTCACCACATTCACAGCCCATTTGTCCAAGTCAACAGTTTGCCCACACCCCGGATCAGCAGCACATTTTCAGAGGGAAGCAGGCAGAAACCTTTCCACACACACTAGTCCAGCCCCAAATAACGCAAATCAAAAGAGAGCCGAACACCTTCTGTCAAAATAAATTGGAAGAATTCATTCAGATCGAAAAACAATATACGAAACCAAACCAATCACATTCACATACTCCCAGCACTGGACTAAACCATTCATCACATCCTAACACCAAACAATCCACTTACAGTTCAGTTCCACAAACGAACGCCAATATTGCACACCATTACTCTTCAGACAGTGAGAAGAAGGAACATGCTGTAATCCGTGAACTGTTTACATCAAATAAAACACAAGATATCCAGCATAAGCAGCACTATCCTAATAACTTGGCCTCAAATCATGAGTATCCTAGCTCTCAAGAAGCAGAGAAGCAGGACCTGCCCCCTTCATCACAATATCCTCACCAACCAAAGCAAGAGTACTGCAGTCTAGATCTTTCCAACCAGCGAACTGCTCAGACTCCACATAGACATATGACACAATTCAGGGGAACTCCACCCTCTATAGCAGACCAGAGAGGACATTTCCATCCATTCATGAGCAATGGAGACTCTACTAAAAAGTATTCGGTGCTGAGGTCACATCTGTTGCACAAGATGGAGCGTCAAAAGAAGGACCCATATAACCATCTGCTTAAACCCATAAAAGTGGAGCCAGACTCGCATCCATCTCTTAGCAGTCCTGTGATGCACAAGGGAGAGCGACAGAAGGAACCATTCTACAATTTACTCAAGCCCATAAAAATAGAGCCGAGCCCACTTCCTTCTCTTAGCAGACCTCTGTTACCCAAACTGGAGCAGCAAAATGACACATGCCACAATTTGCTCATGCCCATAAAAGTGGAGCCAACCTCGCACCCATCTCTTAGCAGTCCTACTGCTACCCGGATCCCAGGGAAAAAAAAACGGCGAAGGATTAAGCGAGAGATTCAGCAATTTGGCCCTGACAATGTGAATCAAAGAAGCATCCTTGAGACAATGGAAGAGCAGGTGAAAAAGTTCCAGGTCAAATCACTGTTCAATAACAAGCGTCTCAAAAGTAAATCACCAAGGCATGTTAAGGTTGAAACGTCAGGCTCTGTAACCGTACTAACTACACATGCCAAAGGTCCAGAATTTGAAGGTTATGTTCCAGGTTTAGCTAAACAATCTGTGATCCCCTTAGAGAAAACCCCAACAAAGAGAACATCAGGGTCATACCTTAATAATTTTCTAGAGTCGCCTTCTACGTTATTTGACACGCCCATCAAAAACCTATTAGACACACCAGTGAAAACTCAGTATGATTTCCCATCCTGCAACTGCGTGGGTAAGTGGCTGATCAATTTTAGAATTTTATAAATAAAATATGTAGATCAGGGGTGTGAAGTTGTCTTGTATTTTCTGCCTGTTTCTAACTTTTTTTATTATGTAGAGCAAGAAATTCTAACTGGCCTGACATTGCCATTACTGACTACGTTTTTATTTGTCTGTTGCATAGTATATCTCATTTCAGCAATCTAGTGCTTTAATGCGAGTATCAATTTGTATTTACATGTGGTATTTCTATAGCACGAACCTTGACAAAAGGCTGCGGACCACTGTACAGCTTTAAAGACCAGCATCAAGCCAATGAGTAATAGGATATTTGTATTTGGTAATAGCAAGAATCTAGCCCAAAGGCAGATGACTTTTTCCAGTTAACTCTGTTGCACACTGCAAGTGAAAGACATAACGCTAAATAAAGCAACATTACTCCTGACAACTGCACCTCAAGGTGGTAGTGTAGTACCACATCTTCTCAATAACTCCATTGGTGCTTATTCAGGGATGAAACTGGCGTGCAGGAACAGTAGTAGAACTTTGTGGAGACAGGCTTGAGAGAACGTTAGACCAACTCGATAAAATCTCCATCTCCCAGTACAGTCGTGTAACAAAACGTTAGTGGACCCCCCCTCCCCCCTGCAAGATATGATGAAGGGGCCCCTCACACTCACATCAGTAGGAGCTGAAGGGGCCACCTCCAGTATGGGTAAGTCTGGGGGCACCCCACACTGTGGGGGGCCTTTGTTACGCGCCTGTCCCAGTGGTAATACATCTGAGAGTTCAAGAAAAGTTTTAAAAAATATTGTTGGCAGGAGTGACACTCTGTCAAAGTCAATGCAGTCATTGAGACTGGCCCAGAGTGAGACTTTTCTGCAGGGTGTGAGACGTGCTGCAACCAAGTGATTATTCATTCCATATTACAAGGCCCATTTAAAATATAAAGAGTTTTTTATGCCACCAGGTCTTTCCCCTTTATAAAAATGTATATGCTTTGATGGTGGCTAATACTTTTGTGTTTTGGCACAGATCAATGAAAGTATATGTATATGGAATAGGTTAAATTGCCAAATTTCTCTAGTTTGTTAAGTAAACAAATGTAGAAGAAATTTCTAATATGCATCAGTTGGATTAACCGTCTTTGTATTTTTTCTTTACATATGTTATACATATGTGTATAAAACGCAAGGGAGATCACCCTCGGAGCAGGCCTTAATGACACCAAATCCAGATTTAAACAGTGCATGTCGTCCATCAACGACTGGATGGCGAGTAATCACTTATTACTGAACTCAAGCAAAACCAAAATCCTGCTTTTTGGCAATGCTCAGAAAATATGGACATATGACTGGTGGCCACCGTCCTTGGGGCCCTTCCCTCCACCCATATCCATAGCGCAACTTCTAGTTATAATAGATGACAAACTCTCCATGGCTGACCACATAAACACCGTGGTATGCACCAGCTACGGCCTAATGAGAATCCTTAGAAAAATCTTTAAGTGGATTCCACTATCATCCTGTATGCCCTTAGTACATGGACTCATCATTAGCTGCTTAGATTACGGAAATGCGCTACTGGCTTCCATCAATGAGGCGCAGCTGTCAAAACTTCAAGTCCTACAAAACACTGCGGCCAGACAGCTTCTAAGCCTCCCCCCCCCGCACCCCTTACCTCTCCCAGCCTGAAGACCCTCCATTGGCTCCCCATAAAAAAGAGGATCAATTTCAAAATATGCTGCTTGGTCCACAAGACCTTAAATGGCAAGGAGTCTAAATATCTAGCCAAAAAACTAATAAAATACCAACCAGCCAGCTCAACGATACAGTAAGGAACAGAGTCAGAGCCTTCTCCCAAATAGGCCCTGAAACCTGGAATGCCCTACCCCTATATCTCTGTATGGAACAAGATCACAAGAGATTTCGCAAATCTCTTAAAACCTGGCTTTTCCAGTTCTGATGAGAGACCTACCATGGTTATCTGAGTAGCTGTTGGTGCTGCGAGACCTACGGGGATACATGCACCTAACAAATACCAAATACAAAAACAAAATACAAATCTCTATATAAATGCTGCAGTAATTTCCTTATTACATACATTCTTTGGTGTCGGAACATACTTGTAGTAATAAAGAAATGCCACCATTTACCTGTAATAATTTATTACTCGTGTGCAGTGTCATTGTGTCAGCTTCTAGGTTCCTTCCTGCTACTGGCCAGCACTGACAGTGTCTCAGACTATGCCACATACCCATCTCTTTCCCCATCAGTTGAGATTGCCAAGTGGTGCAGGCGAAGTTGTGAATACAAGTCAAGTGTAGCATACAGGTAACTGGACACAGGCCCATTCCTGTCTGGTCACCGGCCAATTCCTGTCTGGTCACCTCTCTCTCTCAACCTACATGAACAAATTAAACAGACCAATCTGATCTGATAGAACCTGGGATTTGTTTTGGATATGGAAGCTGAGAAAATAAATGTTTATAAAATAAATGAGAGTTAAAAAAAATAACACCATAGATAGTGATACTCAAAATCCCCAGCATCAGTGACGCAAAGTAGCCGTATCATGTGTAATACCTTTAACAAGGATTGACTTTTAATATGAAAATCTTACCTTATGAAATGTGTCGTTTTGGGGATTTTCCTTGAGAATTATAATCCCACAGGTCTCAGAATTAATCTGGTTATCTAAAACCGGTTTAAGGCATCAACCAAAATATGGAGTATTTTGGCAACTATGAATATCAGCTTTTTTATAGGATGACATTTGATAAAAAGTAACAAAATCTGACTTGAAGAAGACAAATGCAAATACATTCAACAAGAACTCTTTATTTTGAGAATACTTTTGAAAGGAAAAGTGCTTAATAATACCTCTTCTTGTGAAATGTACCCTTCCTACCAGACAGGACAAGATAAACCAGTACCAGATTTTCAAATTAAAAACCATTAATGCCGTAAACACATTTAACAAACTACATTCACTCGAGAAGGGGTTAATTGTTAGAGTATAACAAAACGAAGACAGAGCACAACAACAATAGTAAAAACTGACCACAGAAAGTCAGTAGTGTTTTTTAATTATCAAAATATAGTATACACAGAAGCAATCAAATTGGCAAGAGCATTAAAATGCTTGGTAATAACTTGTAGTGTTGACACGTAGTTGTCGTAAGATAACAGCCGACACGTGTTTCGTTGCAGACTAACTTTCTTAAAGCTTCAAATTTATATCACAAAATCCTGAAGTCCAACAGGATTAAAGGCTTAAACAACGAGCATCAGAAAGTAATCGATTGGCTGCATGTCCATAAGTACCAAGACCTCTACAAGATATTGGGTAGATCAAAAGTCACAAATGACTGTCTTTAATTCTTCAGAATCAACGCATCAATCGCATTCAAATCTGTAACTATTCTTAGGGCTTCCCCATCATTCGTTAAAACTGGACGTGGTTAATATAATGGAGTCACCGTTAAAGTAGACGGATAATCAAACCTACGTTTGGCGTTCTGATATTTGATCTCTGACGCGATATCTGCATAAGTGTAAGGTCCGTCTCCCGTAGTAAGGCAGTACGTCACGTTAATTGTTAGAGCATAGCATGCACTTCTATGTTACATTCCCTCCAAAAATCAGAAGTACATTTGCATTTAAAACAATGTGTGAAGATAATCCCTTTACAGAATCCCCTTACCCCCAACTTTTGGTCAATCTAATACTTTGAACTTAAAACTGTTTGTAGGAATCTGGTAGGCAACATGAATCATGCAGAAATGTGTTTGGGATAATAAAGTAGTAAATACACCATCATTGCTAGAAATGGACACCCGGCCACAATCTTCATAAGCAACATTAATTATCTTGATGACCATTAAGCATGCATGAGTAAAGTATGTCCATATTTCTTATTTTACAGTACTGTGTAGACTTTAAAGGAAACCTGACATTTTGTGTGAAATATGATTAACATATTGTTGGTAGGAGGACATATAGATGATTGCTTTTAATAATTCTCCAAATTACGGAATTACGGATTTCATCTAAAGGTAATATACAAATTTATCCCAGATACATAAGAAATTAAGTTCTTGTTAATGTTGAATCCTACCACAGACTTTATATGTATATTATTACTCCAAGAAGCACAAGAGGAATGTTTGACATTTACAAGAAAACTATTGAACTTTGAATATGCTGCCTTTGTCATGTGAAGAATTAGATTATCCTCTAATTGAGTGGATTTAGTCTTTGTCTATAATATTTGCAAAGTAAACAGGATAAGATCTTTCACTTCTTTCATAGTATGCGCTTAAGTATGCACAATAAATACTGTTCAACAACTTCACTGTAAAGATCTTGTTGGAAGAAGGGTACAGCAACATTTGTTTTTCCTCTCTATTGAGAAACTAAGGGTTCATTATTGTCAAATTAAAAAGGGCTACTTATAAAATGTAAAGGTTGTGGTATGTCTACTAAAAAGAGATGCGGTATAGTGGTTAGCCTTGTTGGGTAACACAAAATCGCAATTTGCGATTCTCTAAATGGATTCATAATTTAGGTAATCGCAAGTTGTGCCAAAGTACTGGTCGCAAAGGGCTCGATTCTGCTAATCGACCCATTTTCGAGCGATATTTTGGTTGACGCATGTGCCCCAAAATTCCTTCTTCAAGGGTGTCAATTACCCCCAACTGTATAAAGCACTGGTATTTCATATTGTTATTGTTTGTGGTTCCCAGCACTTCAGAGAAGTCCTTCTTCTTAGAAGCAATTTCCTCCATATGTATGTTTGCAGATCTTCAGACGCATGTGCAGGATCTCGTCACCCAGAAACAGGTGGCAATTATTCAAAATCGTTAATCAACTCAAAGGTGTTAAAAGGAACGCAGAGGTATTAGTTAGCACACCTACATAGGAGCCACTATGCGTCCTACAACAGTGGAAGTCTTTTAAAATGTCTTTATTGCATGTCTGTATATGGCATCTTCAAACAGGTTCTACCTTCACAGGAAAACTTAACAACAAAGCTTTCCACTGCCAAGAGGGTTGGGAGTCCATCTCACTCTTAGATATTGTGCTTTTTCCATACTGTCCAACGCAGAGGATGTACTGTCCTGTGATGTGGAAAGACATGTAGCGTTTAGATCAGCAGAGGTGCCTGCTAAGTCTCACCTCTGAGAATGGGTACCAGAGAGCTGGAAGAACTTGGTGGCACTGACAGCTGTGAAGGCTGTGTTATAAAAACTTTAGTTTTGCTTCTTTGAAAACCCTGCCCTGGGTCCTACCCTAATTTATACACATCAGAATGTTAAAAACATCCTTCTTTATGTAGCATTTCCTTTTTTGCTAGACAGGTCATTGCCTACAAGCGATGAAATAGTTTCCTTCGCTTAAGCGCCCCCTTGGAAACACGGTCTCAGCGTGGCGGTGGGTGTTATACACAACCAAAATGCAGTCCTCCTTACCGCAATGTCGCTGATTTAATTCATTTTGGAAACTTGTTTTTCCTAAAATCAGCCCGCAAAAAAGTAGGAATAAGAGCACCGTTGTTACGTAATAGTGTTCACTTAATGTTACGTGATAGAATCGTCATAATTGAATTTGCCCTTTCCAAAGTTTGGCATGTAATTTGAGGGCTTCGCCTCCAGTCGCGAGATTTAAGTCAATGGTTACTGAAGGCAGAGGTTCACACACAGCTACATGTCACCTTCTCCACATGCTCAAGTCCTGAGCAATCAATCCCCAAGCATAATCTTCTGAAAGTTAAAAATTTTGGTTTGGTTCAGATTACAGGAGTTTTTTTCTAAAGGAAAACTAACTACTAGAATGGAGTCTATGAAGGTAGGTTTTTAGGCTGAGTATACTCCACTCAATGCTGTTCCAGGAGGTCGGATATCTACCTAATGCATAAAACCACCATAGCTTGACAACAGTACACACGCTCATTGTCTGTTTCACTTCAGAAGCCAGTGATATTGCACATTCTTAGGGGGTCTCATAAATGACCTTCATTCTTTTCTTTCTTTATAAAGTTTTATATATATGAATATTAGTCAGGTCACAACTTGTGACGGTACAAATGGCCGTGAATGCAGGGATGGTGACCTGCAAAGGACAACAGACCACCAACCTTGCATTTCTGTTTATTTGTTTTAACAGTCCGGTTCCATCAAAGGTTTTTTGTGCTACTTTAAAAATATGTTTCCCATTTGAGAACATATCAGGAGGAGGGCCTGCATTGGTCCCCCAAGCCACTTCCTACCATATTTCATAAAGGGGTAGCTGCCAGCAACCAATTATCACTCCATCTTAGGTGTAAGTAACTTTTCAAAGATTTGCTTCTACAATTACGTCACAAAGCATTGAAAAATACATTTCTGAATCACAAATATGGAGAGGACACCACGTTCACCACTCCCTTACCACCCCCCTCCCCCGCCCCCTATTGCAATTCGTAATGATTTACATTACCCATTTTGCGAGCTGGAAAGCCTACAAAACTGCTCAACCTCATTATGCGTTCACAAATCCTGTGGTTTAGTACATCTGACCCCAGGTTACTATGGAACCTTCAGTACTTCACATCTGACGAGAGAAGAGTCGGTGTTCACCAAACTGAGCACGGGTTTCAAGGGACAGGGCTTGGGAAGGGGCAGCAATATAAGCCGCAAATGCAATGCAATTACCAGATTTGCTTTCTCATGAAATTATGTTCCTTCTGCCTGAGAGCGTGTCGCTGTCGTGATGCCCTTGCATACAAAATAATCAATGCTATATTGTATGTATTTAATTACCTTTCATTACGGATGCTTACCCACTCAGCATCCCTCATGCATCTGGCTGCCTTCCCTCCTCGGCTCAGAGGTTCTCCAGCCCAGCATGCTAAATCATACACTCTGTAGCCTATTTCCAGTACAGAAGTTTAACATCCATGCTAAATTGGAAAATTTGTAAAATGCCTCCCATTAGTATTGCAAGCATCCCTCTGCTTTGACTTCATAATCTGTTGTTCATAGTCTCTAAGGAAACAAAACTACAAGTACCATAATGCCAAGGTAAACCAGAACTGTCTGGATGAGTCTCTCTCCTAACATGGGATGATGTGTATAATGAAAAATTCATGATGGATACCTGCCTCTGCCACCACATCGCCTTCCTCTGAACAAAGGCTACCATGCCCTACTACTTTCCCTTGACATGGTATTAAATAAGCTACCTGTCCTCATTTTTAGGTAGGTCCAGCATTTTTCTCCCATCAGTTCTGCTTCAGTATTGAATTGCATGCAATAACAAATTTTAGCACTGATGACACAGACATAGCATCGCGACCTTGGAAGATTGCAGAAGAATGTTTTGCCTTTTTAACCACACGCACGGAATCAGGCCATATGAGAATGACTTTTGGTAGAAGGGATGCGTTGATTGCTAAGGGAAAATTCTGCATTTAAAATATTTTCCCCTAGATAACACCAGCTACACTCTAAGGAATTTGATTTGGTCACCAATATTTATCTAACCCGTGATCACAATGACTGTGATAAGCACTTCAGTGCATGAAACTACCTTAAGGGAATCAGCAGAACTTCACTCATATGGCATGATGATGAGAGAAGACTCCACTTCTACGGTCATCCCAAAGAACCATTGAAGAAGAGTTGGTGGAAAAACACCGAAACTGGGAAGAAAGATGTACACGCCGAGCCAACGATGATTAGTGAGCCGGATTATGTGTTTCTGAACCATTGATCAAAAGATCAGCTTTGGAAGGAAGCCTGGCCTCAAATAGAGAATCATTGTCTGAAAGATTGACGTCAAATGAAAGCATTATTTATCAAGTTATGACCCTCTAATCAGATCCATTCCATGTCCATTCGAAGGTGGAGCATATACTGACTTTGAACCAACATACTCCAGAAAACAAATCATATCAACCCTCGAAACTGACCATGTCATTGCAAACATGATTTCAGCACACATTTTTCTTTGTCCATTAAAGACAAAAAGCCCAAAAAGCACATGGCTCATTAGTTCGAGAAAATTAATGTTAGAGTCCATTACACCAGAATTATGCTCCTTTCTAATCGCAAAGCAAAGAAAGGTAGCTTAGGACCATACTAAACATCTTGCTGCTTCCAAAGAAATGACAGACACCCAGCTTCCTTCACCTGCTACATCACTACTTGCTAACACAGAACATGAAGACCAGTAGCAGGGGCATCAAGACCCAGAAAATCAAGAAAAAGGGAAAATAATGTTGCCTTAAACAGTTACCAGATTGTTTTTGCACATGGAAGGTTTTATTCCTACCCAATCTAACTCCCCGCACTTTTTATTTACTCCCCTGTGTATCTATAATACATTAATTGAACACACTGCATGGCACTGTGGAATAGCTATGTGGGCGGGCTAGGAGGAAGATGACTTTCTCATTGAAACTCTTAGTAGAACAGAAACTGACACTCTGTATTTGCTGATGATGTAAACTGGATTGAAATCAGCGAGATAATGCAGCTGTACAATTAAACAAGATCTGTTAAATATCATATAGGAAGTACACAAAATGTCATCTAGAAAGAAAATTACTCAGCTGCACCTCAAGACCATATTTATATTTGTTTTCACGTGGAGCCTAATTCCAACATAGTTGCAGTGGCGGCTGGCATCTACAGGGAGGTAATAATGTCTTTTTTTTTTTTTAAACTTACCTGGAGATGAAAAGGACGTCCTCCAGTGTAGAAGGCTTCTTCCTTCCACAGCAGCCAGGCCACTAGGAAACTCCTTTGCCCAATCCTGGCGCTGCTCACATGCAGCATGTGAGCAGCACCCTGATTGGAGGGAGGACCCTCAGTCTGCGCTCCACAGCGCTCTGGAGGCCTGTACTTACTCTCAACCCAGCTGTCTTAAGACAGCAGGGCTGAGAGCTTTAAAGTGCGTGTGTGTGGCTAGCCATCTCAAGACGGCCAGCCAAAAAGACATGCGCACTTTACACAAGTGCAAAAGGCAACCCACCCTCCTCCCTGCTGCTGTCACTCAGCAGCTGCCTCACCCCCCTCCTGATGCTCTGTTTGCAAAGGGGGATGAAAAATAAAATGATAATGAATTACCATTTTATTTTTCATCTCTGGGGCTTTAAGGTAATGTAAGTGGGGCGACGCTCCTCCGCTCCAATGGAGGAGCCACCCCTGCACAAGGTTCATAAAGGGTTCCTCAACTCTGCGGCTACTATTAGGCTACCACGAGGTAAAGAAAGTAAGCATATAGATAACCTGGGACACAGGCTGGCCATGGTTGCAGCAATGTATTGGCTTATAGTCAACGTCCACCTTTTCTAAATTGTTATGAGAGATTTAAATGGGAAAAGATGACGATTTAATCCAACACCTTGCAGAAACTTATGAAAAAATCAGAAGAAAATGCAATAGTCACTGCAATCAGGTTTAAGAGAGTATAGATGGGAAAACACTCAAGGTTCAGCACAAACTGTGGTGGTGGAACAAGTTCAATCTGAGAACATCTGCAGATCCTCAGCCGCTGCTCCAATTAACAACGGTTTAGTTACCAAAGCAAAGAGGAATGCATTATCTCCATATAACTGCAATAACACTGGTGATACAGCATTGGGTTCTACGAAGGCGAATACATCGCCTATCCACACATGTGTGAGGGGTTCAGGACACACTAACATAAAGATGAATCAGAGGTCACCAGCAAACATGCAAGCAGGAGATAAAATAGATTTCAAGACTCCACAAAAGTATTTAACAATTGAGACACACCAGGGACAGATTTGTTTGCAAGACTTAATAGTTTGAGACAACCCAGAGACAGATTTGTTTGCATCAAGACAAATACCAAAACTTAGCACCCAGACTCCAGCAATCCCAAGCTCACAGGAATGCTCTGAAGAGCGATAGGTCAATGATGTTTGGAAATGCTTTTCCCACAATTATGCTTTCTGCCACATGAGATCAGAAAGTTATGACAGGCGCTAATCACAATGGCTTTTCACTGCACCAAAATTGGCAAGGCAGCTATGGTTTTCCCATCAAAAAGGGAGATATCTGTGTATCTGTGCAGTAAACTACCTCCAGACATCTACCAGCAAAGACCAAGGGTGTGGCACTTAAATTCTCATTTTAGCAATATGGTCGCTATAGCAATAGCATTTGATTACCTTACTTTAACTTTGCATTGCACATCAATGCTAAAAGATTCATTTTGCCCCATAACTTGATCAATGCTAAACAGCTAAATGGAAAAGCTTTACAAGCCGTTATTTTCCTCACATTGCACAGTGCGTGAACCAGCCCAAAACACTATTCTGTATTTTCTCATGTTTAGCAAACTGTGATAGCTTATGTATCAGTCTGATTTCATTGGCAGCAGTGTCATCATATCATCAAAGTAGGGGACATATGGCAATGACTGAATGTTATTATGATCTTTGTGGAAGGCCTGAAATGCCCAAACCCACCTCAAAGACTCTGCACCCGCATAGGACTAGAGCGTGGTCCCTACAAGACTTACGGGTTCCCGTTTTGAGTCTAAGAATTCCTGTAGTCTTAGCAAAAGATCTTGGAAGATAGTGTTTCTAGTGTCTATCACTTCTTTGTGAAGAGTATATGAATACATGAAACCAATCTGTAAGTATGCAAGGATAAAGTAATATTGCAAGCACACCGGAAATTGTTACCAAAGGTTGTGTCCCCTTTCTATCTTTCATCTTTATTCGATTATTACAAATAATCTTGAAAGGATGATTCACACAATCATCAAGAGACATTAATGTAGGATAAAAGAATACATAATGATACACAGAGGCATGATTATAAAAGAACAGGGCCATTGAAAAAAAAATTAAAATGGGTATATTCATTAAAACACTTTGTGGTATAGACAAACCGTGGTAATAGTTTGTAGAGTTTCGCCAATGAAGGGCATTTTTTAGAAAAGCGCTTGCAGCAAAACAAACTGCCGGGTCAGATAACATACTTAGAAAGTAAAGGACTGGCCTATGTTGGCGCATACCTTAGACTCTAGGTATAGGTAGCAAATGGCAATGGCGACATGAAGCATAATAAATACAGAATAAGACAAGTGCTCAAGCAATTGGGGAGAAGTCCTGTCACACAAACAGGGCAGCATGTGAGAAGGATCAACAGGGATCTCTCAGATGTTTTTTTCCCAGGGCCTTCCTTTCTCTGGTTACCTTGGGACCCAAAACATATTATACCACACTCTCTCTTGATCATTGCCTGGGGGGCGAATACAATTCAGGTCTGGCCAAAGAGTTGACCAAGCACCTTCCGTGGACAACCCACAGGATCTTGTGACCAAACTCATAACTTAAACAATCTTCAACCATGTCTCGGTTGAGGAACATAAATTTGATGCTCCATACCGCCAACTGTAGGAGCATGGGGGCATATCTGATTGCATCGTCCACATAAGCTAAGTTTAGCTCTTCATGCATAAAAAAATGTTGGGGTTCCCAGGGCCAGTCCAAGCAGCCTTCTTCAGAAATGGATCTCCTCGTACGGTATTTTAGTGCAACCATAATACCCCCATATGCCGGCCCCATAAGTCAACACTGGAAGACATTTGAACTTCTACACTTCCAACAGAGGCAGAATGGGTTACTGCCAACACTGGAAGCAAACTTGAATAAGGCACCACAGGAATGATTAAAATGCATGCAGCGATTGAAACGGCAAAATGCCCGGTTGTTCCGTGCATCAAAAGTAATCCCTAGATAAGTAAACTCGCTGACCCTCCAATTAATTTACCCTTGATAGATATTGGGCTTGTTTAGCTAGTCTGCCTACCACACGCCATATAATGCATCTTGGATATGTTTGTGTCTAGGTGTAAGCTGTCCATAAACCTCACAAAGTTATCAACAAGGCCCTAAGGCTGATGAGAGTGCAGGAGAGCACAACAGCGTCATCTGCATATTTGAGGGCCAAAATGGATGCAGATTTTACTTTGGGCATGTCCTTTCAATTGGTAATTAAAAAAAGAATTAAGATCATTAATATATAATAAAAACAAGATGGGGCCAGAATGCAGCCTTGCCGGATCAGGGGTGTTCAAACCATTCTATACATTCCCCTGCTACACCGTACTTGACAGAAGCACTAACCCTGTGTGCAAGGCACGTAGAAAATCCACCAGGGTAGGTTAAGATGAATTAAAATGTCCCATAGCATGGACCAGTTGACCCTGTCAAAAACACTGATGAAGCCCATAATAGCCACGTAGAGTGCCCCTTTCTTAGCTGTCACATACTTCCCAAAAAAGGTTCAGGTTTAAGCATTGTTCCATGGTTCACAACCCGTCCCTAAAGCCATACTGCAATGGACAAAGGACATTCGTTTCCTGCACCTAGGCTTCTATTCAATTGAGGATGACAAGCCCCACACCCCACCTGTTAATGTTCGACCCTAGGCTGCCAGATGAATGGAGAAAGGCTGGCTTATGATTGATAATCTCCCAGAACCCCCTAGTATCCCTGTCTTTGTATGTTGAAATTAAGGGCTCCCATTTCTCCTCCTTAAGTTCGAGTTTTCGATTCTGTAAGGCCTTTTTATTACTATCCAATCTGGCGCCAGTGATAACTTGGTTGATCCGGCGGTTCAACGTTCATCAATTCTCAAAGCCTGTGGTTGGTAGTGGGCCATTCTGTGCTAAACGATCCCTGTTTCCTTTGCCCACTCTGCCTGGAGTGGCTGAGCAAAATAGTTCTAGTTGAAGAACCTAAACATGAAAAGACTCTAGGACACCTCTTGCAGGGTAGTCACTAAATAACAGAATGTCAACTACGATTGATAACTTTCCAACTATCAACAGGGGCATCAATGTAGGGATATCGTGGTCCTCCACTTGAGACTCATGCCCTTATCGTGTTGGAAAAGGCCGGTGGCGCCGAAAGCAGTTTGAGGGCAGGAGCTGATGGGAAGTTTCAGCGAGTATTTTATGGGGTTATGTTGCTGTAGCATGATTCTATAATCCCTCCTAAATAAACACAATGTTCTAGGTTTATGAAAACATAATCTATGGTGGAACTTGACCCCAGCCCACAATGGTGTGGTGCTGGTAGAGTGGTTTTCCAACCATTTCTAGAACACTAGAGAGACCGGTCATACACGGCTTTGTACAACCTCCCACCCCTTTGACCAGAAGACCATCCCCTACTGACCCCTGCTCCTGATTGCCCTGGACTTGCGAAGAGGGGGGTTTGATACATCGGAAACCGGCATAACACAATGAGATGATGATTGATCAATGGAAGGAGCAGAATTCAGAGCCATAGGTCTTACTAAGTTTGGTTGCTGTAGTGGAAGCCGATGAGACTAACGAGTTAATATGAACCTCTGAGAGCTGTATGACGGTGTCTTCTAAACAGTGTTTCCTATCCACAAGCGGGGATACGCATGCAACCACCATGAATCTAAATTTTTCAAAGATGCAATCCCAGTCAATGTTGAGGACTTCATTTACTGCACCATGCGAGGGGTTTAATGATGTTGGACTGCTAGGGGATTAGCGGACTAGCCCTGTTTGTGGACTTTCCGCTCTGGGAGCGCTGGATATCCTGGGTATACCCCATGGCTTGGGTTTGTGCTTCCTTTTAGCTGAGGAACCTTTGTCACTGGTGTTCATAGGATCAGGGTTATTATCTGTGCTAGTTGTTGGTGGAAATACTTGCAGGTTATGCTCGCTGGGTTGGGAAATACAGGTTGTGGGAGGCTCATGTTCCCCTCACTCAGTTGGTGCCCCTGATGTCCCAGAGGACCCTCTCCCATGTCTAGGGACAAATGCCTCTCTGCAGGGTCTATTTATTTGGCTATAACTCGGCCCGCCAGAAAGGAACCAAGAGTGGTGCTTCCTGGAGTTTTAGAGGTGACAGTGTCCACGTCTCCAGGTAATTTACGATTACCTGTAGTGTTATCAGGCAAACGCAAAACAAGGCTCCCAAATAAGTAAACTCACCGAGTCTTGGTGGCGAAACCAAAAACCAAGGGTGACCCAGCCCAACCTCTTCCAGGTGCAACGCGGGCCCACTCTTGGCCCGGGCATGTCCTGTGCGTGTCCTGTGCGGTGGGAGTGAGCGCAGCACTTTGTTGCGCCCACAAGTTTCAAGGTCTCCTCCCCTTGACAGACAGCAGGTGCCTTCTGGCACGTGGCTGGCACGTGGTACCTCTGGGACTTGGAGTTCCCAGCAAAGGAAGTAACATCCAAGCAGGGTGTAACCTTTCATATTGCCCTAATACTTGAGCAACTCTCTTTCTTCCCTAATTCACAGCGTACAGCAGAGTGCTCTTCACATACAATGAATAGCACGAGGTGTACTCATGTAATCTACACAACAAACAGTTTGTTATGTCTGCATAGCCTTTTCACTAAAGCCCTTTTCTGAATCCGGTCTGGCAAGGTGGATTTTATGTTGCATTCAAATCTGCTTTGCATGTGCCAATAGAACCCACTGTGCTTTCACTTCACTCACAAGGAGGGTAGCACAAGTCCTTTCTAGGTACATTCCTAGTGTTGACATTTGTAGAACAGCTCCCTGGACGTCTGCACACACATTCACTAAACACACAGTTGTGAAATTTACGTTTGGAGAGGTTTTAGTGAATCAAACTGTTCTAAAAGACAATATTTGCATCCTCTTCTTCTACTGTGCTCCCTCCACGCCTCAAGGCAAGTTGAGCGTCCTGCTTTGCACTATCAGCATGGCATGTTGATCTATAAGAGACACATGCTGCAAATAGAAAAAATTGCTTTAAACATCAGTTTGCAGGTTGTTCTGTTGTGGGTTCACGGGTGACCCTACTCCCTTCATACTGTGCTTTGTAAGAAAAGGATAACCATTGACATGTTCCAGGTGAAAAAAAAGTTATATATGTAGTACAGGAACAGAGGCACATAACACATATGGAAAAAGGTCTTATCTAATCTGGAGAGACTATCCTAGTGCATTTTCGACTTCAGGTAGACGTGGCCATGAATAATTTGTGTAATGCTTGAAGCCCAAAAAATACTTCTAGAAAAACAGCTTGTAATATTGTTCACCTAACACTAGATGGCAGGAGCGTGCACCGGATCTCAAGCTATAGCAGAACAAGCAGCAACTTGATTGTTCTGCTCTTCCACACCTCCCATTAAATTTAACCTGCTGAATACACAAAAGACCATTAGAATTTCTCCTGCTCTGTTCCATCCAATTTCAGCAAAAAATACTTTGATATTATGGGCCTAGTGGTAAACTGCATCATGTAATATGTGAAGTATTACTGCTCATAGACTACAAAAAGCTATTCACTAACTTACAGGCGAAGACCACCGCCTCTCCTACCTTTTTTGTGTGGAGGCAGAGTGTTAAATGAGCCGGTACTGTCCGTTCAGGAGTGCCAGCACTTTTTTATTTTGAAAGGGAGAGTACCGACACCTCTCAAGAGAAATTGAATACTTTTAATTATAGAATACCAGCACTTCTCAGAAACAAGCATATATTCTGGTACAGAGTACCTGCACTTTACTTTTTTCATTTCAAGCACTATGTGGAGGTCTCGACATATGAAAGTATATGCTTTAGTAGTAAATGTGGAAGGGACCATGGAGAATGTTAGGAAAATGAGGATCCTAAGTGGGAGGGGTTTAGGGAAATGTAAGGAGATGGTTTGGGGGGGGGGAACATTCTAAAAACATACACTTCCACAAAAGAGTAACACTATTACTATTCACAAACTACGCTTCTAAAGGGTGCATGTGGTCACTTATGTTTGCACAAAAGCCACCTCCTAATGGAGCACAGATTATCTGTTTACAAAATATTCGAATAGCCCTGTGCCAAATCCAACTTTTTATATCAAATTCAAATCTATACTTTTTATGGTATGGCTTCTGCTGCTTCAAATGTTAAAATAATTATTTCATTAATACAAACCCTTGGTTAAGTGCTTATGCACAAAATGGGTGCCTAGCTGTCAAAGATTTCTTCTACACTTTTGCAAGAGTGCAGTCATCTCTTCTATTATTTTCTCTTCTGTTTGCGACAACATTACTTTCTGTGCAAAGTACATGAAGAATGGCAAGTGTAAAATAAATCATCCTGTTTTGACAGTTTCCAGGAATTGTTGACAAAACCTATGCATCGAACCAGTAAAAACTTTGTTCAGAAAGTCTCCAATTAAAATGCCAGTCCAGCCTGTTGGGTGAAATTCTTTACAGTTTAAAATGTACATAAAAACTAGGTACTAACAAAATTATGTTCCATTATTTCAACAGAGCAAATCGTTGAAAAGGATGAAGGTCCCTATTATACCCATCTAGGAGCTGGGCCTAGCGTGGCGGCGATTAGAGAAATCATGGAAGAAAGGTAATTAACAAAAGCAGTGGAGAACAGATGAACGCTTTTTTATCCTCTGTGTATCGAGAGTTCTCGGGCTCAGTGGAGCTGGAAGTAAACAATTACTAATCAACGCACTGTGAGCTTGTTATTTCTACTCTGGCAATTTCCAACGTGGCATTGTCCCGTAAACCCGAGGAATCACAATATTTGACTGGATTATCATAAACTATGGCTAGCAGCACCAGACGGCGCGGGGCAGGAACACGGAGGGAGGTGGGGGGTGGGGGGGGGGGGGGGGTACCTTTCACTTTGACATGACAGTTGGTGATGCGGAAATGCGAGGTTAGGGGTTAGGCAGCACAGGAAGAAAAAAATAAGGATGACGTCACAGATGTATAGATTTAAACTGGGTGTGTAGACTGGGAGGGCCTGATTGGAGGAATCCGTACAGAAGGCGGCTGCCGCGCATGATGCCCTGTGTGCACTGCCCACCAGGCACACAACGCCCTTTGGACTCACAGGGCTTCTGATACATACAGCACAGGAGGCGTCATGGAACGCTACACTTCCTGCAACAATTTTTTTCTTAGAACTCCTCTTGCTGTTGACGTGACTGCACCACAGCATGGGCCCTCTCACCATAGTACAACACATGCATTATTCACTCTACCACCTCATAAGTCTTCACTCTCACAGACACACCATCAGGCCTCATTCACATATACAGCACAGGCCCTGTCACACCACCATCATGAATGCCTTGCTCACTTCAGCAGCACACAGTTAAACGGTGCAGTTCAAGGAGTGCATGTAGCACCACACAAGTCTCATTAACTGTGACATGACCCAGCTCACATAATATCTTTGTCTTGAGCATCTCTCACTGGAGCACCATGCAGGGACCACTTTTACCATCACACAGGTCTTGCCCACTAGAGTACAACACAAGTCTTCTGGCAGCAGGCAGCGCCACGAGTGAGGCTCTCTCACTGTAGAAAACCAGGGGCCTTCGTCATTAAACCCATCATACAAACCTTGCTACTGTAATTCCAAACAGGGCATAACTCACTACAGTGCAACTCAAGATCTTCTCCCTACAGCACTATGCAGGCTTTACTTCACCATCATTGCTCCACTGCACAAGTCTCATACATGCACAGTCGCAGCCGGCATGACTCGGGGGCGGCGGGTGTAATTTATTGAATAAAATTAATGAAATTAACTTACCAGGCATCTCCTCCGGTCTCTCGTCACATCAAGTCTCCTCTCCATACAAGACGTGCAACGTGGAACTAAGTTCTCCCCGCTCTTTTCTTTTGCGATCTTGGAAATACTTTGACTGCCAAATCAGAAGACTGGATGCGACTGGGGGCGGCTGACCCTTGTTTACTGGGCTGTATCCTGGCATTTGACAGGGCAATGGGCGACTGTGTGAAAAACAAGTCACCGCCGGAGTAGGATCCGGCATGTGCAGCATACCTAATGGATGTGAATGCAAGTCAGGAGCTGAAATGGAGAGCGCTCCTCGCTCACATGCGCACTCCATCTTCTAGACTCCTGCTCTCACCTGCGTGCGCTGTGCGTTGACATGCGCACTTTCACCCGAGTGAAGCACAGGCCAGAAATGTAAACAGACGAATTGTGAAAGCTGTCAATTCGTCTGCTTACATTTCTGTTGCCCGAACTGCAGTGAGCAGTTGCTTTTTGGGTGGATGATGCGTAGTGAGGCGCCGCTTCAGCGCCCCTATGGACCAGCCGCCGCTGCTTCTCCCTTTATCTTTCTTTTTCTCTCTCTTGAAGCTTCCCCTAGCCTGCTGCACAAGGAGTGGCCCTGGGCTTCCAAAACCCAGTCTCCAGCCAAACAGCCAAACAGGAACATGCCCAGAGGAATTTAAAGCGTGTCCGGCCCTCCTGAGATAATATTGTTAGAGCTGCCTGCTGTAAGTAGTCAGGCGTCCTGTGTGTCACAGCATTTAACCCCATCCTCACACCTCCTTTAATAAGACTTGGGATAAAGAACCCCTTGCTATGCATTATAAGGTGACTGCAGGTCACTGAGGAGTTTTGCGGCAATATAGAGGAACAAGGCGCAATTTAGAGATTCTATATAAGGTCATGGACTTTTGAGGTGATTTTCAATAACCTCATAACATGGCAGGGGTTCTTTATTCCTTACTAGCAGACCGTCCCGACGTTGTCCAGGTATGAATTGCTGCCGGCCAGTAGTATATTGTTTTGTAGGATTTCGTTTTGATAGCATTCCTTATCTGTGACAGGCCTGTGAAACGCTCCGATTCACAGTGCACTGCTGATGCACTTAAGAGTGCGCGTTCAGTAGTGTGTGAACTCGAGTTTCCCTACTTTATTTTTCCTTGCAATATTATATAGCGCGATCTCGACAACATGGCATGAGCACAATTTACATTACAGAAGAACACAATCATTTGTGGTAGGCACGGGGAGCCAAAGCGATTTGCCTGGAATCACAGGATGTTGAGCTGATGCCGAGATTCGAACGTAGCTCCCCAGCTCTAAAGTTCGCAATTCTAGAACTTGTGGCAGGAGGTGTGTCTAAAAGTGTATGTCGGTCCTGGCCATCAATGAGAGAGACCTGTGCATTTTTCAAATGGGTGGTGAAAAAATATGAGTATGTTGCTGGAGATGTGGGCCACCGTGCCACCAATGTACTTACAGAGGGAGGGTAAACACCCATTATTCCGCAACTTTCTTTCCGCATACCATCACTCCGCATACTTTCATTACGAAAGTGCCTTGACTCCGCAATGCCATTATAACGCATGGCATTACATTTTATATGCTTTTACCACGCATACATTTACAACGAAATTCGTTGTAAATGCATGAATGATAAAAGCATGTTTTTTTAAATGTTTGGATAAGGTAAGTATGGGTATAGGGGTATATGTTTTGGGGTACTGAGGTGTATGTTTTGGGGTGTTTGGGTATTTTAAGGGTTCAGATATAGTTTTGGGTTATGGGGCACAGGGGTAGTTTTAGGGTTTAGGGATAGGTAGGGGTTTTGGGGTACAGGGGTATTTTTAGGGTTCAGGGCTAGGTTTGGGTTTTGGGGTATAGGGGTATTTTTAGGGTTCAGGGGTAGGTTTGGGTTTTGGGGTACAGGGGTATTTTTAGGGTTCAGGGCTAGGTTTGGGTTTTGAGCTACAGGGGTATTTTAAGGGTTCAGGGCTAGCTTTGGGTTTTGGGGTACAGGGGTATTTTTAGGGTTCAGGGGTAGGTTTGGGTTTTGAGGTACAGGGCTATTTATAGGGTTCAGGGCTAGGTTTGGGTTTTTGGGTACAGGGGGATTTTTAGGGTTTAGGGATAGGTTTGGGTCTTGGAGTACAGGGTGTATTTATAGGGTTAAGATGGGTTAGTGTTTAAGGGTGTTGGGGTATTTTAAGGAGTATGGGTGGGTTATGATTATGGGGTGCAGGGATATTTAAAGGGAGCAGGGTGAGATTAGCACACAATATGAGAAATGGCATGAAGGGCGGAACTTAGCATACGCCCCCAGCATTTGTCACGCCCCCAGCACACGCCCACAGCACAACGCAGACACGCCCACAAGGGACTACTTTGCTGGCACGGTTCTTTTACCTTTTAAATGTATTTGGTGGGTGTCTGCATAGCATATGTCCTTCTGCTGCAACTGCCCTTTCCAACGCTGTAGTGGGTGTTGTGATTGGTGCTGTAGTTCCTGAGATTACCCGCCTCAAAGGTTTGGGCTCTCTTTATTATATTAGTACTAGCAGCCCGTCCCGACCTTGTCCGGGAGCATTCAGGCTTCTCCTACCCCCGCCTGCCCCATTGCCCAATAGCCCGTGCCCCCGCCCGCTCCGTTCCCCGCCTGCCCGACCCCCGCCTGGTCCGACATTGCCTTTCCTCTAGCGATCTTTTTTCCCGCCTGGCCCGACCCCCACCTGGCCTGAGTCATGGGAGAGTACTACCTGCAAAATGTTCCCACCTGCCCCGACATTGCCTTACCTTGTTGTAACTCCCCGTCCCCTGCCTGGCCCGACACCCGCCTGCCCCGACATTGTCCCCGGAGCCTTACCTCAGCCACCGCTCTGCTCCTCACCTCCTGTCCTCCGCCGCTCTTCCCCCGCGCCATGTCCGCCTCTCCGCTGCTCCCACCGCCGCTGGCCTCACGACACCGCTCCTCCCCCACGCCATGTCCGCCGCTCCTCAGCACCTCTCCTCCCCGTGCTCACGTGAGCACGCACGTTGCGGCCGGCGCTACTTTGGGGGGGACTATTTTTAAAAAATATATAAATATTGTAAATAACGGTTAATTTTGACATTTATATAGCCTATAACCATCTACACACCCTGTCGATTTCAACGGTGTATCGGGTGTGTAGATTGGCGCAGTGGTTCCCGAGTTTACCCGCCTCAAAGCCTGAAAGTTTCTACTTTAATATAGTAGTATAGATAGATAATATATGGTCATAACATCACTCTTTCCACAAAATGCTTAAATACTAGGGGGAATATTATCAAGCAGAGCGTTAAAAGTATTGCCGTTTTAGCGGCAGAAAACTGCCGCTAAAACGGCGATAATGAGCTTCATAATATGCCCTGGAGAATTCCAATAGAAGTCCATGTTCACACCAGAACAGGGGTTTCTATTGGAATTCACAAGGCCATATTATCAAGCCCATTATCGCCGCTTTAGCTGCAGTTTTCTGCCGCTAAAACAGCGATAACTTTTAACGCCCTGCTTGATAATATGCCCTTAAGTGTTGCTCTTTCGTATGAAAGAAAGACTTAGTTTGAAGACATGAAGAAGAAAAGCAGCATCTATAGTGCAAAAGTAAGCACTCCAAAAGCAGTCATTAATGTGCTTAAAATTTATATTTTTTCAGTAACATTAAAAAATGCCGCTGCTCAGTGGAGAAACATACAGAGATTTTGTCTTTCCTATAATGGCCTATTGCGTTGAAAAAAAGTGCCATACATTTCTAGTTTCCACTATTTATTGTACGTTTTTGAAAAACAGATCAGAAGCAGCAAAAAGCCTGCTCTGTTTTTCATTGCTTACACTGCAGCTGTAATTGTGCTCAGTGACCTGCCTTTCACCCTGACTGCTGGTTCTGGCATCAGGCATGGTGATGTCAGAAATCAACCATAACCATGTCAGAAATCAACCATATTAACTTATTACAGTGGAACAGCTAAGTCATTTCGTTATTACAAACAACTAGAAATATCACAATCACCTGTAAATTAGAAATTAGAGATGGGCTTTTATATCGGTATTGCAGGCTCCATTCTATTATTATAACATGCACGTCGCAGACACCCAAACGTTTACTTTCTGAGGCGAAACGTCAAATTCCTGTGAACACTGGCTTCTGAAACCAGTGGTCGAAGTGGGTGGGATTTGAGGGGCACAATGTGACTGTACTACGGTGCTCGTGTGCTGATGACGGCTGAGGGCTGTCATGAACCCACCCACTCGCGATTCTGCAGCACAGGCGCAGAATCGCGGCCACATGGAAGGGGTTAAGAAAAGCCTTTCCCCTAGATTTTGTAAAAAGACAACTGTCCCGGGACGGTTAATTCCGGCATTCAAAATGCCTCAGCTGAAGCGTAAGGCAAGCAGTCTCCTGTGCTGTGAAATCAAGATAGGGGCACACAGCTAAACACGCCTTTTTGCCAGGCTGTGTGTTTGCCTGAAAGAAAGGCAAATATGCACAGCTGGTCAATCTGCAAATGTACTGTATTTAATTGATGAAATGCCTTGAAGCTTCCTGATTACACACTATTATTCCTTTTTAGTGGTATTGCAAGGCTGATGTGTGAAGTGTGTGCTTTTAAAAGACAGTTATAAAAAATAAATGCATTGCGTACAATTTGGGTATTACTAAAATCTATGTTTTGGAAGCACTTTTTTTAATCTTAAACCCCTTTGTAGCAGCATATCTTAGCCTGTGTCTAATGCTAGTTTAAAATAAATACTTACATGTTCACGGTGCTTTCTTTCACAGATTGGGAGCTCGTAGCACTAAACATACACAAATCACTATTCTCCACTGTGCCAACCAGGATTTAATTCTGTGGCTCTCTGATTACAGACACAGACCTCTGTTATGCATTAACTAATAGTGGTTTTATAATGTACAATAGTTCATTTAACTTTCATTTAACCTGTGCCTCAGTTTATTTGCAGTTATCTGAAGGTTAACTATCGAAAAAAAGTAGCAAAATATTTAGTTTTTAAGCCATGCCTTTGACCCCACTCCCCGACTCCCACACCCCACCCCACCCCATTGCGTGCAGCATCACTGTACCCCTACGTTTTGGGTCAAGCCTAGGAAGCGCGCATGTACTGTCTCTAGACATGCTGTATCTCTTCTGTGGGCTTAGACCACGTCCTTTGCTTTCCATTTGCTCCTTCATGTGCCCTTAGAAATTCCTTCCTTTTCAATAGTCAATCACATATATTTGTCCCTCCTTTTGGGGTTTTGCCTCTGCCAATGGCTACTGGCCCTATTACGTGTGGCCTTTCACTTCTGAGTATGTATGTTGGTTTCTTGCCACATTTTTTTATTTTTTATTTTAGAGGAGCCGACTTCCAAGCTTTAAAGTTGTCTGCACTCATGGTTTCCTGCTAGTCTCTTGCTATGGCGCCCGTTGCTGCTCGCAGTTTCCTTAATGTCCACTTAAACCTGCTGTGCAGTGCCATCCACACACCACCACCTCACACGTCGCTGCTTGTGTTTGCTAGGTTATTGATACTGGGAGAGGATGCAGTGTCCAAACTGCCGACTTTGATGCCTTGTAATCTGGTCCGAGTCTCCGCTGTTGAGCCAAAAACCTGCTGAGCTGAAGTTGCATTAGTGGCGAAGGGGTTAGAGTTGGAGATGAAGCACCTAGACACATAAGGGTAGTAGTGCGCTATAGATATTGTGATAACATAACATAACATAACATGACAGAGGCATTATGCAAGCTGTTAAGTAAAAGTGAAGTGCATTACAAAAAGCTGAGCTCAGTTGCCTGGCTCGCTGCCAAGCCGTAGCTTTCTTCCCTGTACTGAGGGCTTTCTAAGCTTCCCACCAGTGAGTTTTTCTGAACTGTTTCAGAATGCTGGCTCCCATCGCCAGCTGATGTATGGCACGACCGGCCCACTTAAAGCCCTGCCAACTGCAGAACTTTAGTATTCAGCTTTGTATCTGATCAGTGCTGTTATTGCCCATTCATCTCGACAAACACAACACCCATCCCAGAATGGTAATTGTTCTGCTTAAAACTACCCCCACGAGTTAGTTTGCAGTCAGATTTCAAATGAACGTGTTTTTCAGATGAACCGTGTACTAAGCTGAGTTTTTATTACAAAATCTTACTTGAAACATTTGCATTTATGATGTGTTCAGGTGTAGGTATTAGAAACAATAAGAGCTTGAAACCAAATTTCATATTCACATTTTAATATCATGGAAATTGACTGCTGAAAAATAATGCGTGTAGTTCAAGGATTATATATTAACATGTGTGGATGATTGTAGGGGTTTCTTTCTGGTCCCTTTTTTGTGTTTACGTATGTCCTGTTTTTATTTCTATGACGTAGCTAAATGTCCACGTCGCACAATGAGTTGCAAAGTACTTGTGCCTCTCGCTGCCTCAGGGCACGGATTTGAAAAGCTGTGTTGAAGCTCCACCTAACGACACCTTTGATTGGCAACTTCTTAGGCAATCAGAGAGCTAGGACAGGTCGCTCTATACAGAAGCAACAGGCGGCTACAGTGATCCGCCAGAACTACTGGGAAGCGAGCAAAGTTTTTCCCAATTGCTCGGGAGGCATCTGGAAGCTCATAAGCGGCTACATAGTTGTAACACAGAATTGACAAGGACCTGGGCTTAGGCATGGCCGAACTGAGGCCCGCTCCTGCTGCTGGGACCCCTTTGTTACCCCTGAACCCGCTGGTCCCCCCTGGCCTGCAGGCCATCTACGGGGTCAATCCTTACATTTTGCTATTTGCTGCAGCATGGTTTGAGTTGACAACTGCAAATTTGTCATCCAGGTAATTTGTTTCCAATAATTGAGTGTTGAACCAACTGCACTGCCATCAAATCAACAGACCATGGTACAGATATATTTGAAACGCATTAGTGAAATGTTTCAGGGTGAACAAACAACTATTGTTCATCTCTGCTACTGACACTTTAAAGCTGCTAGTCAATGTTGTATTTTGATGTCCTGGATTCCATTGTGCAATCTACTGCTGTGGGCACCCTTCTGCCACCCACACCCTCTCCCCACATTAGGGATTCCGTTGCGGGAGGACTTCACATGGAGCCACTGCCTCAAAAGCTGCACTCTCAAGGGTTACCAAGAGATTGGCTGAACAGCTTTCTATGCGAGTAGACTTCGAAGCAAGGCTCAACCTTGAGGTGGCTGGGGGTTCCATGCTGAGGCTGTTTGACTTGAAGGCTAAGTGACCCTGGCTACTCCAAAGCGAGGAGTGCTTCAACTAATCCATTACATTGGACAAGGGGGACACAATTGTAGTACAGCAAAACCAGATAAAGTAAAACAGTAGCACAGCCTTCTTGTGGATTGTATTTCTACTGCTCAGAGATTTTTGAGAGGAATGCTCATGGCTCTTCAGCAGGATTATGGTCTGTGTATTTTGAGAGGTAATCTCATTAGGAGCCATATTGTGATAAGAAAAACATTGTTTCCTTCTCTCCATGCATTGGATAACTGTTATTGTTTTTGAATTTACTACAGAATGCACTGTTTCCATTCCCACACCCCCTAATGATGATTTGAAAGCGTCAGTGTCTGCCGATGCAGTGTTATTTTGGGGCACCAGTGGTCTGTGTTAAAAGGGTTGGTCGCATTGGGTATTTAACTTCATAATACACATTATCACTCTACTTCAGGACCGGCTTTAGCGCTGGTGACGCCGGTGTAACAATGTTTGTTGGCACCCATCAATGACCTCCTTCTCCAAGAATTCCCTCACTATCACCCTTTAACAGTGCCCCTCAAGTCTCCATTACCACTCTCTCTCTCATGTATTTCTTTTCTTTTATAGTGCCACTCATACCAGTGTAAGGTGTCAGAGCACTTTACATCACATACACATTGCACAGAGACAATGAGTCCTAAGTGTGTAAATCAGTGTATAGGAAATGTTACATCAGACAGAGGACTACAAGGTGTAGGAGTCACAAGTCATCCCCACTGGTAGACAGTATAGTTAAGAATGCTTGGTCTGGAGAAGCTCAAACTCAGAATTTAAAACATAACACCATGGTTGGAGGTTGGCTTTACTAAAAAGAACTGATTTCTACCAAAGTGAACTCTTTTTGCAACATTAGGATAATGAAAGACTGGGGGAAAAATCCCCACTCTCTAATCAATACCGTGCAGTTTGCATGCAGCTCTTTGATGGCAGTCAATAGCTCACGGTTCTATATTAGGATTTAAACTTACAAACTACTTGTAACAAAATGATCTCCTGATAAAAGAAGTATTGCAGTGACCTATTTACATTATATGCACTTTGTGATCTGCATGGGACACATGCCTTGCAGCAGACATTTTAACCTCCTGCTCTACTTTATGTCGAGTTAAAACGTCCACTAGACAAAACTCTGATCTCACTGCAGCAGGTCCATCAATCACCAACGTTATCTTGACATTTTTATGGTTGCCTTACAATTGCTGGACACAAGGAAGGAGGCAGCAGGTGCTTTTAAAACCATTTTATAAACACTGCCCCACCCCCAAGTTAGCACCCGGTGCTGTGGCACCGATCACACAGCCTTAGAGCTGGCGCCGGCAAAATTGTGGTAAACGTAAAACCATTTAACTATTATCCACATAATTCCACAGTACACCATGCCACATATTTCCACTACACACCTTCCCACTACACAACTTCACACCACACAATTCCACAACAAACAATTCCAAACCAACACATTTCTCCTTTGTAATTCCACCAACCCTGTCAACTCTCTCCCACTCCCCTACTGCCCCTCTCATCTCACAATCCCACTGCCCCCTCTCATGCTTCCCTCACACGCCGCCTCCTTTCTATACTGCCTGCCCACACATGCTACCTTCCTATACCTCCTCACGCCATGCACTGGTCCACCTCTCACTTCCCCCCTGAGTGGCCCTCCCATTCATCCCTCTATCCCTCTCTCGCATACTTTTGCACCCCTCTCTCTCGCTTTCTCACAAGACTCTCCCTGCCTCTCTAATGTGGTTAACTTCAGTTCTTCAAGTACAGTTTCTTTCGTGTGCCTTTTCAAGGTTTCTGTCCCTCAATTGCATGCTCTCCTCTTCTTCTTGGTGTGACTTCTGTATAGACAAGCGCACCCACTTTATGCATCTGTCGCCTGCTCTCCCCTTCTTTCTATTTCTCATACACTCTTTCTGCTTCTCTGTCATTCACTACTTCCTGTACAAACTACCTATCCCTCTCTATCTTCCTTTCTATCTATTCTATGCAGCTCTCACCCCTATCTATTCACCATGTCACATAATTCCAGTGCACACATACACTTCACACCACACAATTCCACTGCTAACAATTGTAATGCAACCCACATAATTCCATTCCATTCCACAACACATACATGCACTGCACTCAAGCACATAGGTAAAAAGCATTGTCATTTACAACACCAATTGGTCTAACTCTCGCAAATGCGAGACCTATTGCATTGCAAATGCCTCTTTTAATGAACTTCGACCGCTGTCTGAAACACTGTGTGTGTGCTAAGCGTGCTATTTCCTCTCCCAGAATAGACACACACACACACTCTTCTCCAAAAGTTGGTGAGTGAATGGTGCAGTTTTCCTGGAGCTTGAGTCTCTTGTTCTGATTGTAGAAGGTCAGAGTAGCTCATGAGAAAGCCACGCCCCCTTCAGGCTGGTCTCTGGGCACATGTTCCACTGGACGCTGTTCCGGAACAGAGGCCTATCTAAAGGGGGAGCTGTTTAGACATATGTTCTTGAGTTCTAGTTTCTCCTCTATGCATTGACTCGTGAACGAGTGTCAAGGGCATGACACCAACCACCGGTTTAAGGGAAGTCTATGCAGCCAATTGAGGACGTAAAATATTGTGTCTCCTACCTACTGCAGCCCTAGAATCATTCTGGACTGTGCAACCGGGCCTGGCACAGCAGCATTTTTCTGAGGCAAGCTAACCTAACTCAGATACAAACGCCTGACCATTAAAATAAACAACTTTTAAGGTATAACGTTGTTCTCATGGTGCGTGGTCCTACTTGTACAGCAATCAGCACTATTTTGTACATATTTAATGTTTTTATGATCGTAACACAATTGCGGAGTAGACAATATGTAGAAAACACATTGCTTTTCCAACCTAGGTAAAGGTAAAGTAGCAGAAAGAGATCTGCTAAATATGTACAATGAATCCTGCAGTCGCATCTGCGTACCCTCCCTACTTAAACCTTTGCTTCTCCATCACCAGATTTGAGGATGGCAGGAGAATACAGTCAGTGGAGGATCTTCCAGTCAAAATCAACAGGGTTATACCCAAAATTTTCTCTTATACCTAGGTATGGGACGAAATTTATATATATAGAAAATGGTATAAAAGGAAAAAATATATAACAATTTATGAGAAGAGCAGATTTAATTACCCTCTCCAAAATTCATATTATTTTAAGAAATATCTAAACATTTTCAAAATACACATGCGCAGAGACACCTGATCAATGAAATAAACACACAAAATATGACATATATTGTAATACAGAACAAATCTATATATACAACATAACATAACACAATAACCCTACAAGAATAATTCTCAATAGTGTCCCCCTTGAACTTCAGGGTGAACCACTTGGAGGTAGTCCAGGTGACACACCTAGGGTGGGATGAATTAATGGACCTAATTATAGCGTGGCACCTCACAAATATACAAATTATTCAAATTACAACAACTCCTCCTTTAGAAGTGTCGACGTGACCACGTTTCAGCCTTTTCTTCTTAGGCCTCCTCAGGACAGGGTTTATATATTATTACATGTGGCAAGGCGTCTCTAAATGTAGGCAAACAACTTTTAAGGTATAACGTTGTTCTCATGGTGCGTGGTCCTACTTGTACAGCAATCAGCACTATTTTGTACATATTTAATGTTGTTATGATAGTAACACAATTGCGTAGTAGACAATATGTAGAAAATGCATTGCTTTTCCAACCTAGGTAAAGGTAAAGCAGCAGAAAGAGATCTGCTAAATATGTACAATGACGCCTGCAGTCCCAGTTGCGTACCCTCCCTACTTAAACCTTTGCTTCTCTATCACCAGATTTGGGGATGGCAGGAGAATACAGGTCAGTGGAGGATCTTTCAACAACCAGTAAAGTTCCACCCATGGATGACCTGTTATCCTAATTCCATCCTAACAGTTTAAGGCAGGATCTTGCATCAACCACGCACAGCAGTGGATTATGTCCACTTTACAGCATTCCAAGTATTGCAGTAGGTCAGGATTGAAAGATGCAAAATGGCAGCCTTAACTGATTGACTCTGACTAAGTGTTAGTGGGCGCAAGAGGAAACTTGGAACTTCTGGGTGAGTCATAATAATCATTTGGTTTATGTTGAAGAAGCTTGACGCAGTAATTGGTCAACAATGGATTGGATAGAGTAGCGAGGAGGCTACATTTGGCATAAGGTTGTAGTTGGAGTCTGAAGAATGGCTACAAGGCAGAATGACTGACTGGCACAGAGCTGTAGCAGAATGTCTGAATGGCAGTAGACAGTACTAGAACGACTAGAGGGGCCAGAAGAGAAGCAGGAGATAAAGGGCAGAAGAGCGGGCTAGGCACGTGAGAAAAGGGTGGACGCCAGAACACCAGAACCAAGAATGGAGCTTCTTACTGGAGGCTGCTAAACATCACATTTTAGGAATTAAAATGATTGACAAACTAACCTGGATAAGCTTTTCGAGTGCATTAGTGTACAGCATACCTGCACAAATTAAATGGTTCCAGAAATGCACCTCCTAAAGGACATCAAATGCATTTATTTTAAATCTGGTTGTATCTCAAACAAACCTAATAAAAACTTGCTCTGTTATTCAAGACCTAGTTTCTGAAGCCTGGTCTAGGGTCCTATTGAATCTGTGCCCTACTGCATTTAAATTACGGTTGTGTTTTCTGGGTGGTGGAAGAACTGCTATTATCTATCACATCCAAATCTTTATACTCTGGCTTGCAGTCATAATTGTTTTTTGTTCATCCCTGTTGGTGGTGCCTTGCTTTTTCCTACATGAGGACTTCTTTCTGAAGTATTTGTCATCTGTCCGACCCTATTCAAGGCTTAGCTGCAAAGGGCATTACCACTTTCTGACATAGTTGCTCTGTATTGTAGAAAATCCCTCTGCCAGAAACCCACTGAAGGAAACATTGTACACAACATGGCTCAAGCATGTTTCGATTTTTGAGATTTAGGCAGTTGGAGTGTGCTTAGCTCCAGAACATGGCTTTTACTGATCCTTAGGCTTGCGCCCACCTTTTTTAGGTCTCGCGACCTATCAATGCGCGCAAGCGCATTGAGCGGAACGAGAATTCATGTCTCGAAAATCCTCGTGAAACCAAGGGCTTCTTGCGCTGCGGTTTTCATTGAGTTCACGTGAATCACGTGACCAAACAAGCACGCGCGTTCACGGCTGCAGAGCACATCAAAGGGCTTCGCCCAGCGTGCGCTCTGCGGCTTCTCCTCCCCTAATTGAATTATGGCCGGCCGCAGGCCGGCCGTACTTTCAGTTTCCCGGCAACGCTTGTTTATTTACGCCCCCCACCAGGCTCTCCCGCCCCCATACAGCTTCCCTCCTAATCCGCCTGCCTCCCCTCACTCGGAATCCCGCCCCAGGCTCTCCCGCCCCCATCCGGCTTCCGTCACAAGACGCCTCGTGCATTGCATTTGCACCCGGCCCCCGATAGTTGCTCCACTGCTCACTGAAGCGAGAATGTATCAGGTTTTCTATAATATTTTCTTCTTAAGCTTGAAGTGCGTGGATATAGTGCACCTGACCAGCTTGTATCCTTTAGCTGACCAAGATGGCTTGTGGACATAACAGATTAAGCAATGTCGCTTCATTGCATTCGCTTCTGTGTGCCTCTTTGGTCCCTGTTACTGTATTTCTAAATAAATAGTCTCAGAATAGTTTACTTGTATACATTTCTCGTAGAATCTTGTAATTGGTACATTTAGGACACTTTACAACATGGCTTAAACAGTACTCACCTAAAACATCCTCCTAAGGCAATCCATATGTATATTACTGTGAGGTATAGCGTCACATTTGCCTCGAACGTTTTAGTGCATTCATCTTCCAATCCGGTTGTAACACCTTGCCTCTTCATTCATGTCCGTTCATGCAGCACCTCCCGCAGCCTCATCACTTATGCAAAACGCTTTTCTATCTCAGCACAAATGGTCTTTAGAGCAATTGTTTGAAGTGTCATTTTTGGACAAATTGCTTTCATGCGCGTGATGATGAACAGAGCAATGGCCGCGCACGAAAGCGCGAGGGCAAAGTATACTATTGAAATAAATTGCCACGTCCACGCACTTGAATAAACCATGGCGTCCGCGCAGGCTGGGCATCTGGAGCCGCTCCTTATGTGTCATGAACTCCACGCAGTCGATTTATCTCATTTGTCGTTGTTTTCTAGGCCAGGTTTTAAGGGGTTTGAGCACAGGGCGCTAGTGCCAATAACCACAATACAACGCTACTCGATCACATACTGCGTGGTACGCATTTTATTCACGTTTCACATTGTTGGGTGACACGCGGTTTTGACATCCCTGCAGTAATCCAAGGGACATTTTTTTCCAGTCCATTTTGACTTCAGTGCGGGTGGTTTTCTGGTAGCAGGCACTCTGTTTGTTTGCTTTGACATTGAGTTTGTGTTGCTAACAGTTTGTGATTGCTGTTTGAGATTAACTAACACGTCTGCATTCACCTGGATGGAGCTCCCGTCGTGCACTTGGCGCCATCAGAGGGCTCTCCAGGTGCCACGAGCGTGTGGCTTTTTTGCTTCTCACCCCTGAGCAGCAACATTGTACTGCGGTTATTTGCCGTCATTTAGCTCTCGTGCTCTCAAGGCACAGTGCGCACATTGCACTGAAAAGTACACTAATGTCAACGCCTATTATTTCAACGCGGACGATGTGGTTTAGGACGGAAAACCAGAATGCTATTGGACGCGATTTAAGGAAGATGAATGTTGAGAAAATGGATATTAGAAATTCTAGACGGGAAATTAACAACAAATACCATGAAAGAGAATATTTCTCCGTCTGCAAAAGGTCTAAGCAGACAGATGTGACGGTGCCTAGGTGGAATGGTGTGTCTCCTGGAGCTTGAAGTGCACTGTCCGTGTTTTCACCAGTATTTCCGTGTGGTTGCATTTCCGCAGCTGTTCAAATACATGCGCGTACAAATGATCTGAGCTGGACCCCTTTGTTGTGGTGATCGGGTACAGCATGCAGTCTTGTGTAACTAGTGACGATGTAAGGTTTTGTCTCGGAGTCCTGTCCTGGCATTATTCAGCTGGTCTCAGTTTCTTACAGCGTTACCTGCCTCTAATCACATATGCAGCTCAAACCCTGTTGCTCTATTCTTGTCACTCATGTAGTGGCAGGGTCGGATTGGGATTGAAAATCGGCCCGGGCACACAAAAAAATCGGCCACATTTGCATAATGCCTTTCCTCAAAGAAGGTGGTAAAAAAATGCACGCATTCATTTGCACTGGAGAAACACACCTGAAAACAAGTGAGGCCCCTTCTATTCAGGCCCCCTGCCCCCGCTCAATATGTGCACACATTAATGGGCCGGCCCAGCGAGACAAAGGGAGTGTGACACCTCTTCCGGTTGCTAAACGGGGGTAATGAGCGCCCATTTGTCACTAGAAAGGCCACTCAGACACCCACTGGGCCGCTGGCGATGTTCCAACAAGAACAAGCACTGGCGTTGCCAATAGGTCTCGCTGTAGGAAAGTTGGAGCTATTGGTTTTGTAAATGACAAAGCCCTTTATGTTTTTAAAATGAAAACAAAAATAAAAGGCATTGTTATTTGCAATTGTAATAGCTCCAACTTTCCTACTGCGAGACCTATTGGCAATGCCAGTGCTTGTTCTTAAAGTATCATGCCGTTTCTTTGCCCAAAGTTGCTCAATGCTTGGATTTACTGCACCCTCTAAACTCATCTAAATGGTTCTCAAACACTGCTGGACGTTATTGTTAATTGGCTCTTGTTTACTGCTCAATCTGCCACTAGGGTATGGTACCAATACATTAGGGGCCTTACTTAGAGGGATGTTACATCGCTGGCAAGTGCATCAAGAACACATATATATATATATATATATATATATATATATATATATATATATATATATATATATATATATATATATATATACATACACAAATATATATTATACATGTATAAATGTCAATTAAGTGATATCTTAAAAATTAATATTAATATCAATGAAATTAAAAGGAGTTAAAAGTAATATCTGTTTAGGTGCATAGTAAAGTACTAGAGATGCAAATCATGCAATGTAAAGGTGCTCCTGATGTAATGCCTCTCCGATGTCAAAAATATAATGTAATGACTCCTTATGCAATGGTCTTCTATGTAACGACTGACATTCACCACTAGTATGGTACCAGAGATACCATGCTAGAAACAGTGGGGCATATTATCAAGGGGGTTTATTTCCGCTTTTTTGGCTTTAAAAGCCAAGAAAGCGGAGATAAAATTATCTGCCTATTACCTAGCTGTCGCTAACACCAGTTAGCGACAGCTAGTAGGAGATAGCAACCATCTTGGGCCCCGCTTTGCATGTCAGTGATATTTATCACTAATGTCATGCAAAGTGGGCGTGCCAAGATGTTAGCGACTGGAAACAGTCGCTAACATCGCTATCTCCTATTACCAACTTTTGGAGATATTCACGCTAAGCGCGAATATCTCCAAAAGCTAACGCCTGCCCCATAGCAGTTCTTAGCCATGTTATCCAATGGTAGGTGGATAACATGGCTAAGAGCATTAGCTCGGTAATGCATGAATATCGCTGACTTTACAGCGATATTCATGCATTTTGGCCGATTTTTATCGCTTAGGAGATAAACCTTGATAATAGCAAGGCTCCTAAGCGATAAAAATCGCCGCAGCTCGGCGATAAAAATATCGCCGCTAAACCAACATAACGATAATTATCACTAGTTGTTGGTAATATGCCCCAGGATTTTTAAATAGTAATTTACATGGTCGAACTCATTGTATTTTATTTTAGTACCAACAAAGCAGTTCCACACCATCCCTAGGATACTAAATATGGTTTAAATATTTACCTTTTAGTGAAAAATAAAACATATCTTTTAGAAACACAAATTACTATTAAAGACAGGCTTCTACTTAGGTCGGTTTACCTCTTCAGATATGTTTGTCCTAATGATAATGGGCCTGGAAAATGCAGCATTCTTTACTACAACAGTAGCTGCTTGGAAGATGATTCTATAAAAATGTGTAGATAACAAATGAGTAGTAGTGTGTTTGTTCTGTTAAATAAAGTCTGGCAGTACCTTTTATGTGAACTACGGCAGAGTCTACTCGGGTACAAGAAAGTGTTCATGCTTTTTGAGTGTAAACTAAGCAAAAACATATATCTGATCAGTTTCTAAAGTTAGAGTGGTTTATATGTTGTGCCCTCTCGGCATTTAAATATATTAGGTACAGGTATTTGTGCTCTTAGGAGCATTTTCTCATATGGCTCTCTGACAAAAGAGAACGCTTGGTTTTCCTGATAACATGTACTATTATAATATCTGTAATGTTCTACATTTTTCTTATAGGTTTGGCGAGAAGGGTGATGCTATACGACTAGAGAGAGTGGTCTACACAGGAAAAGAAGGCAGAAGCTCTCTGGGATGTCCTATTGCTAAGTGGGTATGTATGAACGCCTTAATTGACGATTCTAGACTTGGTAAGGTTGGTACCTCTGCACAGTGTAACTCGTAACATGGACAAACAGCAAAAATGTAATTTAGTGGAAAATCGATCAAACTTTTTTCTAGGTAAATTTGTAGTTTACTAAGTTTTAACAAACATATGCACTTCGAACAATATATAATGGGTTAATGCAAACGGAACCCTTGACCACTGTAAAATAGAACACTTTAGATAATCCAAAAATGTGCTTATTTGAGTCGACCCAGAGTCTTCAATTTGCAAATAAAATCAAACTCTCCTAAAGGTAACCAGGGCCTAATTTGCCATTTAACAAATTACTGAACTTAGGACAAGCACAGCACATGTGAAGTATTGATTTTGCCTCTTCGAAGCAGCTTGCAGGCCTACTTCTCTTCCCCTTACCCAGACTGGAACTTGATTTATCCAAAACCACATACAATTGTGCAGAGCTCAAAGGCAAGACGCCTTAAAGCCAAATAATTAAAATGATCCTTTAAAAAAACACACTCCTAGACTTTTTTTAAGATGACTTAAAACGCGGACCTAGAAACCCCCTCATCTGTTAAGCAATCAGATTGGTCTAAGCTATATGACCACAACAAACAATATTTCATGTTGATTTTTCTCTGGTACCCTCCAGATGAAAACTGAATTTGCAATTAAATTCATAAGAGAAACGTTCCTGGCATTCATAACTTCTGTATCAAGCAAGCAGGAGAGGACATCCCCAATTCTTTTCCCAGTCAACTTAATTGACTTTTAATTTCTTCATTGGAAGCGACAGTTCTACTTTTTAAAGAGATTTAACAAACTATGCCATAGACCATGTCGTCTGCATAGAAGAGAGCGGGCATGTTATCCTTCCAATTAGGCGGGATTAGCTAATACTTCCGGTAAATCAGAAAAAAAAAACTATTGGATTAAGGGCATCCCCTGTTTCACTTCTGCTGAACACAGGACCTTGCTTGCCAGATTTCCACTTCCGTTGACCTAAATTTCAACAGTTTTACAGAGATGTACAATAATTGAGTAAGGTATATGGATACATTAATCATTCAAAAAGCTCAATCGATGTTATAAAATACAGTGGAGAAATCCACAAGTCACAATATAATTATGCTATTCTCAGCACGAATGATCTCTTGTCATCAGTGCAGCCACGCTGTACATTGTGAAAGTTGTCATGTTGAAAATGGTTTGGGTTTTTGAAAGTCTATTTATGCTAACTGTTAATAAAAATTGTGACGCAAATAATGTCACCAAAATTAAGCAAAACAAAACCGCCTATTAGCCTGCAGGGCTATTCATCCTACTGATTTGTCTTCTTTTCTTGAAGAGTAGACAATTACATTCAACATTTCAACTAAATTGATGACGCACCTTTTATTGCTTCCATCCATGTGACTCAACTAACTTTTCACTTTATGCTGGAAATATATTGCTTTACATGAGAAGCAGTTTTGCCCTCTGCCTTTTAATTTTATTATGTAAAAAAATTGCACTTCTTAATTTAGTGCAGTTATAAATTACACATTCTTTCATCTCCTTCATTATTTATCTACATGACACATCTACTCTAAAAACAGCCCTGATTAGTAAAAAAAAACTGTTGCAGCACCCCATTCCATTCACACATTAACATACTAGGTAATTCTTGATAGGAGAAAAAACACAACATTACATAATTTTAGTCTGTTATAGAAACACTCTAGGTTGATTATTTCTCCTATACTATTCAGTCAGTTTACAAAACGTCTGTTGACATGACCCCAAATGTCAGTCCTTCATCAGGATATTTTGTATTTCAACCCGTTAAAGTTAATCACCCATTCTCTAAAATCTTTATGTATCATGTGTTTTATTAGATCAATCCTTTTGATCATTTACCTCACACAGACACTTGTTGGGTTCTAGTATTGCTATTTTTTTCACCAGTCTCACAATGTTTGTACCTCCAAATACCTCAATTTCCTTTCACATGTTCTATGCGCTTTTGTTGTATGTCCTTTAGGCTGCTATTTCCAGTCTTTGTCAGTTAGTGCTGTACAGGTCCCTCACTTGGCTAGGACTTCACCTGGCCAAGACTATTGGCAATGTCTCTCTATTCTGGTATGTTTCTCCTTCTACATAGTCTTTCATGTCTGCAGTAGTAGTTCGTTCTTTCCTATCAGGATTTTATCGGTATGTTAGTGAGTGAATGAAATTGGATGTCTGAAAGTTTTTTTGTTTTTTTTAAATTCTTCAGGGCAGTTTTTAGAGTATGGTGAGTAAATAGTGTGGAATGTATAATTGCATTTGAAATTAAGGAGAACAATTTCCAAAACCTTGTTGTACAACACAAATAAAAAAGACTGAAGACATTGGTGATTCTCCTTTTTTTGAGATACTGAGGAATATATTCCCAACGCAAATTGAAAAGTTAGTCTGCAGGGCTTCATTGGACCATAAGCTTGAGGACTTCTATTCATAAGTACTGGGGATTGATTTGAATGAACATCAATCAAAACCTCTGGCACATTCATTTGTAGGTTATGTTATCTTTGCAGTATTTGGTTAGTTGCATCTTCTATTAGAATAAACCTGCAGTTCACTGGGCTGTCTTGGATGTATGACTTCAGAGGCTAATTGAGTGCTGGAGTGTTAGTAAACATAGGATTTGTTTCAGGTATTTGTTTTGTTTTTCGGACAGTATTGTATTAGTTGAGCATGTTGAACATTTGGTTAAATTGCAAGATGAGTACAAGTAGTTAGATGATTTGGTGGAAGGGTCTTGTTCACATAGCCAGAGAGCATGGGTTTAGTGTCAGATGGTGGGGCCAGATGTTTTTATCATTTTGTACAGATCTCTTAGGATGGTGGTAACCTCCGTTGCCCACGGTTAGTCTATTCATAGCTCTATTAGTTGTGTGGCATGAGCGAGTTGTGTATCTGTCTGATGTTTTATCTGTGTGTTGTTTTATATTTGTTTTGTAGGTTTTGGTGGTTAGTGCTATTGAAGGCAACATATTACAGACATTTTACGGTGTATCTGTGGTGTGGTGTGGAGTATATATGTGAGATATTCTGTCTGTTTTTGTTAGGTATGTGTGCAGGAACTATTAACAGATGGTGCTATTTAGAGCAACTGTACGACATAAGTGCACTATGTCGTATTTGGGGAGACTTGGTGGCGCATGTTGTTCAAAACAATCTCATATCTACTGATGATCATCCTCCTCGCTCCAATATCTTTAGCAACCGTAGTTTCATAAATGTTAAAAAAACTGCTCTTTAGGCAATTTGTAGGCATAGTTTGGGTGTACCTTAAATACCTTACCGCCATCATGGGGTATATGATCTTTTGCCCGTCTGTAGCATAGCAGTACCACAGACAAATGATTGATGAAATCCTTGGTCTCATTAATATTCAATCTTGTCTCTAACCCTCCAGTTGCCCAAAAGTTCAGTGCAAAACCCCAGGTCTACAGCTATTGAAACAAGACCTTAGTCCAGAGCCTTTACTACATGAGCCCAGTTAGTAGAACTATCCTCCCTTTCATCCGTCACATCTGGTTTAGGGACAGAAAACGTCTTGTTTCTCCTTAGATGCACCTACATTTTGATTATACACATGACATTCAAGGTATGCTTTCTGTGGGACAACTGTACCAAGACCAGTAGCATTCAACATGCAACTTCTCATACTGTATTGGACAGCCTTAAAGTATCGCAGTTCAACCCCAGGCCCCCATATCATGCTTATGATGATGTCTTACGTTTTTAATTCTGATCAAAGTCCAGCCCTTGTTTTTGCTTTTTCCTGAGGGCGATAACAAAAACATTTAGGTGGCACATTTATCCATGTTTGTTGAGTTGCATGGACCACTGGTGTGCTTCCGCTTATAATACGGTACGTTTCAGTAGAGGTTTGGTAACTAAAAAGCCTCCAATTTCTTGGGAAAACTTTCAACAGGGAGTAGATTCACCCAGCTGAACTTCTTCAATTACAGATAACATTGTGCAGGAAAATCATTGAGTGAAAACCACTCTGTGTCTGGTTTCCTCCAGAAAATGGCTGATTTGTAATTACCAGAGAACTCTAAATCAAAGTATTTGTTAAAATGCAAGCTAAATTAGCAGCGCGGAAGCTCTGTCATTGCTGACAGGTACATGACATTGCTCAGCAGACGCCATGTTCATGCAAAGCAATACATTCTTACTTGACGTAAAATGAGAAATCTAAAAGTTAATTTGACATGGTGAAGATCAAGTGATAACATCTGTAACTGAATAACTTGAGGTTAACTAGATATTAAACATTAAAACTCCTACCCACGTGGATCGATTTGACAGCACAGTTATCATCAAATTTCAAATAAAATTCAAATACGTAAATGTAAAACATTACGATTTGGTTAAAATGTATTTTTAACGAAAACACATTTGCATATAGAAATCTCACTTTCCTGTGTGTGCAGTAGAAATGGGGCATTTAATTAAACGTTTAAGGCAGCAATCTGTTCTGTGAGTTTAATGTGTGGGGTTCATCATGTTGCATTCTCTACACACAGGGTTACCTTCAGAAGAATAAACACATGGCTTCATTGATCTTATTGTCTTTTTCTTGCTTTTTGTTTGCCCCACAGGTAATCCGAAGAGGTAGCAAAAGTGAAAAGGTGCTTTGCTTGGTTCGAGAGCGTGCTGGCCATTCCTGTGAGACTGCAGTGGTGGTGATCGTCATTCTGGTGTGGGAAGGCATAAGTCGGAGTTTAGCTGACACATTGTACAAGGAGCTCACAGATACTTTGCCGAAGTATGGCGCCATTACTGCTCGGCGTTGTGCGCTGAATGAAGAGTAAGTGATGTCAATCAGACCTGCTTTCAGCCAAGCGATAAACCTGCTGCTCACAGGAAACATAGCCATTTTGGCTAATCATTTGTTTTATGTATTTGTCCATTGTTTATCTAATCTGCTTCCATCCTGTTCTAGTACCTCATTAAGGCAATTCTAGGCAACCACATAGGGAGTTATTAGCAAGGAGACCCCAAATGTCTCTAACTATGGCCATTGGCAAGATTGTGGGGGTACAAGATGGTACTTTGCATATGATGCCAGAAATAATCCCATCATCCCTCTTTACAAGTTTTTGGGGGCTTTTCAGATACTGACAAGAATATTAATGTATACAATAGATCAGTTTCAAAGCATTGGTGGTGTAACCAACAACCTCCACCGTCCATTATGGGTCTAGTGTATTTTGGTTCAGAGACAAGGTTCTGGGTGTCAGAGCACAATTCAAAACTGGTTGTGTAGAGTTTGGTTTTGTAAGACAGTCATTCAGGGCATTTAGCAGAGGTCCTGTGCGACAGGCAGAGGATTTTAAAACAGATGTGGGCTTGCACTGATAATTAGTGGACTGCCGTGTTCCACAGTGATCTAATACCAACTGATATTTCAAAGACTCAGTACATAATACATCACCTCTCCACATGTTGTGACAACATCTTCAACATGTGTGCAATGAATTAGTGATATAGGCTGTGCAGGCAGCATTCACATAACTGAGAGAAAACCTGCTCCAGGAATCAAAGTTACAACCTCCTGTTCTTTCTGATAGCTGGATTCTAATTCATGGAGTTTAAGTCTTTATGTTGCACAGATCATATCTTAGTTAACTTCCTCTACTCTGCCCTAAACCTAATTATGCAACCATCCAATCTCAACTTTCTACTACAGGAACCAGAAAAATATATACCACAACTTGCAGAAGCCTTTCAAGCCATTAAGGATCCACCACTGGCAACCCACAGTACAATGCTATCCTGACTAGAAGACAAAGACTGCCTTGCGACGTGGTTTCTGTTTGTGATTCCTGGTCAACAGCTTCTGACCCCAAGTTGCCACATACAGCTGCCTAATGCCCCGCCCCCCTAACAAGTGAAATGTGGAACCCTTACGGGGTAAATACTACTGGTCTCAGGCGGATTATATGCATTTAGTCATTGTTCAATTTTCACAAACCCACAGACCGGTAGGCAGATTAGAAAGCTCACCGTGTGTTGTTTTCAAATGGTTCTTGGTTTTGTGTGGTCATCATAACCCACCCATACACAGTGACAGAGTTGTATGTTCACAGTGACAGTGCATTCATGTACAGATAATCACAAGCATGCAGGAGAAGCAGCGGTGTGCAGTCAGCCACGAAACTAGCAGTCAATCCGCAGCCACCAACAGAGAGGAAGCTGCAGTGAGAGGCAGAGCGCCCGGTCATAGAGCAGCATTTGTTCACTCATTCGCCGACCAGTCAGTGAAAACTAACACACTCATGGAGCACTCTTATAACCTCACTCACATGGAAGTCAGTCACTCCCACAGCAGTCATGGGTATTTCACCGCAGACCAGTCAATTGCAACGCTGAGTAGTTTGAGCCGCAGAGCAAACGATGTTCAGCCAGTAACAGGAAGAAGTCAAGTGCAGGCAAAGAAAGAGCAGGCACACAGATTGGTCCCAACCCCCACTGTCCATCAGCCTTTCCCCGGAAGTGGCTCTTATCCCCAGCGTGCTGCAGTGCCCTGTGTTTGCTGGCAACCTTCTGTGCGCTCGCTAATAACTGTAACCCTGGAACATGCCTGCCTTGCTGGTAAGGGTGGGAATTACGAGCACACTTGCTGCGATGTCACCTCCTGAGCGGAACATTCGCAATCACTTTAGAGAAATACTTCTATCCAAATCGCTAAATGAATATCACATTGTAGTAAGATCACTTAATTGCTAAGTAATTAAATAAAGAAAAAAATAAAGGCGTACAGGCATGTGAAAGGTGGAAGGGGTCTGCTTTCGAGGGGTAACAAAGGAGGAAGTGTCCAAGCAGACTTCTGCACCCGTGCAGCGGTAACGCAGCATACTTAAAACTTTAAACAAAATTTAAAGTAGGTTAGGAAGCAACCACCTTTACAGAAGCTGACATCCCGTGCGTGCTGTGTCCCTTAAAGAAGTAAACAGTTATTGGAACTGCAAATGAAAGCTCCAGAGTTAGGACACAGTAAAAGGTCCAGTCCTCATGGGAGGTTATAAGTGAAGACACGACAATACTAAGGAGGGACTAAGAAGTCTATGTACCAATCAGAAGCCAACATTTATGAAGGGCAATGACATAAGCCAATTTCAAATATGGGTGGAGAGTGGGCGGAGCTTCAAAGCCTACTCCAATAAAGCATGCCTTGCAGAGCGAGCAGCGCATGAGCGCTGCCCTTAGGTTCGACCTATAAATGGTGTGAACTACTGATATCTGCAACACGCGATTTATCATCGCCCGCCCAATCTTACTTCAATTCTCATCTACCTCAACGGGACCTCTTCAACCAAATCTATCACCAAGCAGCTCCAGTAAAAAGACAAAGATGATCCTGAATCAACGCTTTGATCTTGAATAAGCATCCAACTGCTATCCCACCTCAAGCTTTCCTGGACTACAAAGGCATTGAAAACCGCACCACTGGAGGCCCTTAATCTGTGTGAGGGGGCAGCAACAAAACTATAGAACAAAACATCTGTCACGTGCACTGATTGTAATGGACCTCTCAGCACAGCTCTGAGAGACAAGTGCTCTAATACTCAAAAGACTTCATTTGCAATAACAGTGGAAATCACTGTACAAATGCAAAGTCTTGTTTTGCAATGCCCAACCATTTTGCAGAACCTTTTGCGCAGTAAAGTATTGAGGAAGGACAAGGGGAGCTCTTCTTCCTTGTGATTCGCAAGGTAGTGCACAAATGAATCATGACCATCCTTGTAGTGAGACAGTAGGGAATGGCTGTCACTTGCTGAGGGCAAGAGTTAACAATTAGGCTGTCAAATTTAGTCTGCTTACGCAATGCTTTTCCAGGTTGTAGACATAGGGAGATGATGATAGTGGTCTTGAGGACCACTGAATACACTCTCTGATGTCGCAATCACAATGGACCACTGTTTGTGACATTGTGACACCTGCTCCTCTAAGGGGGTCACAAAGTAGACACATTTCATATGTGAATGCTGGGATGGATGTCCACTATCCCATGCAGCCCTCCCCCCTGGCATTTGCTACTTCGCAGGAGTCACAATTCAATACTGCCTCACTAGTGTTCATTAAACAGTTGGTCTGTCTCTTTTTGCATAGGCTCTTGAGTGTGAGGCATTTGAGCACTCCTTGCACTGGAAAGGGAGAGTGTGGTGACGGTTCAATGCCAAATTTGCACTGAAAAAAGACCCTTTGTGGATACTATACAAAGGCCTTCAGTCAGGCACACATTTTCACACAATTGACCGCAATATGCTGTTCAGTTGCCTGCCTGCACACACATGAATGGGAAAGACAATCCTATTCTCCTTTTTTCCCTCCTTGAGGAATCACACTCAGCAAGTCAAACTTGCTACCTCCTGTCTGATCTTACCACCATCAGTTGAAGAGCTGTTCTGGGATTGATCATTTAGCCAACTATCTAAATTGTTTTAATAGCCTGAATGCTGCAAGCACATTGTGTCAGCAACCACATGCATGCAAATGACAGCCAGACACATCTCAAACGAAAGGATTTGAGGATCTTTATGGGTGACAGGTTGCAGGAAGGATATTTGGCATTCGATTGCGCTCTATTAGTTGTGCCCTGATAATTGAAAGACCAAGATTTCAATCCTTGCCTTGAAGATCAAAAGATCAACGTTCCATCCATGGGTCAGACTCTTTGGGATCCAACCCACTCCCACCCACATCATCAATGTCCTGGAGCACAGCAGGTGCCTTGTGATTCCTCGTGACCAATAGCTACATCAGTGCTCACCCCTCTGAATCATCAAAACCGTTCTGAGGATGCTCTGATGAATCACAAATAGACTTATTTGACCAGAATGTAGTATAGATTAATGTTTAGGGTGTTGCAATTGCCCAGTAAGCTGGTGATAAGTGCTGCACCACCAAAGCATTATGTGGACTAAAAGGAATGATATTCTGCGGTTACTCATTTGGAAGTTGATCTTACAAAATAACTATCTTGCTTTTGCTGGGAATTGGAAGTTATCCCCAAATTTCTTCCAGAGTTGCTGACTTGAAAGTGTTAACCCTGAATAATAAAGAAGGCTGGATCTGAGGTGTGTGTTTGTCACCCATAAATCGTAGCACTGAGCTCATGAGGAGTGTAAGAAAAAATGTATGCCGACTCACCATAAGGTTACGTTCACCTGCATCGATATTAAGTAGTCTGTCAATTTGTATTACTAAAAATGACCTCTGAGCCTTCCACGGTTTTGCCAGACACCCTGCACACTTTTAGCCTGTCACTCTTCTACTCATACCCTGTGCCCTGATATCCACGATTATCTACACATCCTTAGCCATGCTATGCACTGCACAGCCTCAGCCGTGTCCCACATATCCACAGCATACCACGAATGCCCTCAGATGGGTCATCAAACAGGATTGTGGCAGCACTTGAAGCTGCACAGAAATAATCACCTTGCTTTACATCAGCAAGGTCACATAGCATTGTGGGAGATGCAGTTATTTTACGTTTCACTTTTTCATTCATCATTTTAGCAGTTTATACTGATCAATTTTAAAGTTGGTATCTGCTTTTTTTCAAACAATTAGTGCAGTTTCCTTTTCACTGAGGACTGCCTTTCATTTAAGGTCTTCAGAGGAGCTAAACCTGTTAGGTGCTGCTGAATTCTGCAGAATATTTCAAAAGATGAAGTACCCCAGTAAAGCAACACTCCTGTTCAGACGATAGGCGTTGGAGGGCTGATTTTAAGTGAAGGCTATTGTAGGGCACTGCCTTAGGTAGCTGGGATAATAGAGGTTGACAGATTATAACAAGTGTCTTAAAAAGGATTTGTTACTGGGTAGTAGGACCACCCAATTGGCTAGCCATTATATTGGGTAGGCTCTGAACTTTCTTACTCTGGACCTGAGCCATGCACTCCTTCTGCCAGTCTGTTGGGATGCAGTTGTCTCTTCTGCTGGGGTGGCTCCATACTAGTACAGTGGGAAAATTGAAGATCTCTAACGTAGGTATACACATTTACTCTCCTACCCTTTACTTCTACGAAGAGAGAGGAACAGCAGGGAATAGAGCAGCCCACAGAAAGTGGTAGCTAGATTTTTAATGTGAGAGCTAGATTTTTCATGACTAGCAACAACTAGACATATGTATGCTCTGATGTTCAAATTGTGTGCAATGCTGATGATAAAAATGCAATTTATGCATACTGTTAAATGTTTCTTTTTTATCTACAAATCGAAATTAGAAATGTTTTAAATTTAAACTGTTGATTAAAACTATTTTTTTATTTTATTTGTAAAGTGTTCTTAAAAAAAGAATTGTGAGGTTTGTTGTCACTGAAAATGTCTGTGAGTGGATTGACCAACCAGAGGAGACTGTGGTCTTTGTTTAGAGTTTGGTCAATATAGAACATTCACCAAAATGTGACGGATTTCCCAACCGCAAACCTTGCAGTTACTCTGTACCACCATGTTTAGCGTCAGTCATGTTTGTGATGGCGGAAAAAGAGTACTTTTTTCCTGGTGGGACTGCCAGAGAAAGCTTGGGGTCCCAAACAGAAAAACAAAGAAATGACCAGCTCTCACTGGGTGTAAAATCCCAGCACATCAGGCACATATTTTAATTTAGATAACAAACCACTGCTTTAGGGGATTTGTTTTTGAAAACCAAAAACCTTTGCTGTGCAGGCACATTAAACAATGCACCTTCTCAGCAAAGTTTCAGTGCCTTCAGATGAGCTGTCACAAAAGGCTCTGCTAAAAGCAGAGCAATCTCACCCTTACTTGTGGAGATGTTTACATAGGGCAGGCTCGCAGAATACATCCATCCATTGATCTGGTGGACTAGCAGGCCAGCCTACAAACATTAAACAAGGCCCTAAGTGTAAACTTGCACTTCCCTCTGAGTGAATTTTTCCACTATCTCTTTTTTTTTCAGACGTACATGTGCATGTCAAGGGCTGGACAGTGAGACGTGTGGTGCCTCCTTCTCCTTTGGGTGTTCGTGGAGTATGTACTATAATGGATGCAAGTTTGCCAGAAGTAGAGTTCCAAGGAAGTTTAAGCTATCTGGTGATGATCCAAAAGAAGTGAGTCTCCTTTTTAAAACTGATATCTTTCCTTCAATTTCTTCTTCATAAATCTTTTTGTTTTGCTTTTTGCCAATAAAACAAAGAGACTCGTTGTATAGTGAAATTGATCAGTAACCAACACCATTCTGCAGAACATAGGCAGTCTCACGCACAACAAAAGCTGGTCATTAAAATCCCTCTCTGCTGGTCAGGAGAGGGTCCATTTTATCGGAACATTGATGTGAGGACTAAGTTGGCCCCCCAAATGGCACATTCTCACTGTAATACTGAATAAACAAAGGCAGCCAGGGACCCGAAGCCACACCACCTGAAGAAATCACCAAAATAATGATTCCAAGTTGCACGCCTGTAATGGTGCTTATCGACCATACACTTAACAATTTGTTACATAAGAAAGAGAGGCAACAAAAAAACTATTGAGTATGGAAAAACAGTTAGCATAAATCAAAACTTGTAGGTCCTTGTCACTGTGGGAGATTTTTCTTCTTTATTCAAACTTCTTCAACCACACTATACACATGCAGCCAACACGTTTCGCCTTACAAAGGTTTCATCAGGACACTATTGTAAGTCCACTGGTTCTGCACACACTCAGAAGGACCAGAAGCAGTTTTAAACCAGCCAAAATAACAGTAAATCACCTCTGTCAATCGTAGCCATATTCCAGTCAGTTCATTATGGCATTCCTAGGCATCTCAGAGTGCAACACCGCACTGTAATCTCACGGTCAGTCCTCACAAGCACTCGTTAAATGTAGTAAAAAAAACCAAGGTAATTTCTACAGCTGCCAACAGTTGAATACAACGAACTGCGCCTCGAATCAAGGCACCCTGGATCATCATATCACGGTAGAAGACTGCGGACACAACCCTTTTGAAGCCGTACATCGCCATTTGACGATTTACTGGTACTTTGATTGGTTTAAAAATGTGTCGTATGGAAGTCTTGTCTTAGAAGCAAAATGTCTACTTGAAGTTCGTCCATTTGCATTACAGCAACATGTTTGAACATTTTATGATCTGTGGAATAATTTCCCCTGAGACTGATGACTCACTTTTTGTGGGAGGTTCTTCAGCCGCCAGAGCCGCCTCACCTGAAGTTTTGTCATACCTGTACATTTTTGCCTGGGACTGATGTGTGTCCTTGTCTTTGACCTTGATGGCATTAGCTTTTCTGAATGGAAGCGATAAGATGAATGGGGAGGATCCAAAGGTAAGTGGCGGAGAGAGTCCCAGGTTCATACCTGTGTTGCGCCACTGTGTGTCCTCTGTGTAGGATTACTTTAGTAGACATCTACAGGAGTCATTCCATCCTTTGTGCATCAGCAGTGGTGTCCTCTATTGTTTCCTGTAGTGTGTCTCATTCTGCTCCTCTGGGCAAGGCTCTAGGGCTGCATGGTGGAGAGGTCCACCCCATCCTTGGGTGTGCTATCCCCAATAACTACTGCACTGTCTGTGCATGCGACTCCTTAGTCCCCTCCTTCAATTTCATGTATGCTGAGGGCTGCTACTTGTCAAATGCCTGGTGGGTACAACATTACCGTGATGCCCATTCCTCTGCTGCACCTTCTCCCACTGTTGAGGCTCGTCAACTCCATATGCAGCCCCCAGGCCAGGGAGTCTTCATTGTATCTCATAAAATGGCCATGCACCAGTGACTGCCCTTGCTTCACCAACCTAACCTCAAGATCCGTCAAGGTTCACCATTAGCAGATGGAACAGCACGAAGAACTCCTCACTGGCAGCCAATCACATGCGTTATAAACCCACTTAACATAGCAAAATAAGGGTACAATCCTGTTCCATAGGAGACCCAGGAATTGTATCACTGCCTGTTTTGTTAAGATGAAACAAATGCATGAAGTCATGTTCTTATAGAAAGTTGTTGACTGTCCTACAACAAATACCTCTTATGCCAAATCACAGAGGCAACCCTTGCCTCCTCTGTTGAAATATGAATAGTTTCTGTTGGTGTAACAAAACAACTTTGTGTGACCATTTTACTGTGTGTCATACATGATTTGCTTAGCCACATCAGGATCTCTTCAGATATGAGAGTGGGCATGGGTTTTTTAGAGCCCAAAAGCTTAAGGTACATAGGGCTAGTCAACCCAGCAAATGTAGCTCATTCTTTGAGTGATCACCTTGAAGGTGTGAACCAGCATTTGAAAATCCTGTCTACAGTTTTGGCTTTAATTGGAAATGACATATCTCCCTCTGGAGGGTCAAGCGAGTCAATTGAGACACGTACAAGTCGAGACAGCAAAGATGTATGTTCGTAGCATGTATGGCTGTAGATATACATGATGTGCATACTCCTTCAATTTAGCGTTGGGCTTGGACATTGCAAATAGTTTTTCTTCTATGATGTCTTTCGAGTCATGAGGTGTCATGACTCCTCCCTTGATGTAGATGCTCATGGTCACCAGCTGCATTGTTAGATTGTTTTTCTCTGCCATCGGGTTTTGATGTGCTCAAGTGTGCTCCAGGACTTGATGATTTCTTCAGTTCTTGTCATGGCACTGAGTCCACTGACTTCCACCCGACGTGAGAACAGTGTCAATGTATAGTTTTCAACTTTAACACTGGTTCCGTCTGTCGGTTCCTTGGACACCAGGTGTGTAGATAACAACTTCGCAGACCTACTCAGCAGAATGCAGCACCCTGCTCCCCTACGGCCACCTGGGGGGCACCCCAGACATAGATCTGTTGGCCGCATCAAAAATCGACAAATGCTATCACTTTCCTGCCTAGTCCATGCCATATAAACGATGTATTAGATGCATGATACTCTGTAAGTAATACGTCAAGGATACATGCTATATTCTACTTTAAGGACTCAAAATCACATGCAAGAACAGAGAATATTTAAGTACATGCCAATAACACAGTCGATTGTAGAGGAAAACATCACTTGAATTATTGGCAGGGTTGCGTTTTATCCCCCTCCATGAAAACCTAACTTCGCAAAAGTTTTGTTAGTCGATATTTAAGCTATGATATTTTGGCAGCACGGTATGTTTGTGCTCAGTACCGTGACATACAGCTCTGTATAACTAGATTAGGTAAAATCAGAATGTTACAAAATCTGTATAACTAGATTAGGTAAAATCAGAATGTTTCAAAACAATTGGATGGATGTTTTATACTTAATGTATTTCTTGAAACAGGAGGAAAGGCTCGAAGCACGTCTGCAGAACCTGTCAACATTGATTGCTCCGACTTACAAGAAGATGGCACCTGATGCCTTCAACAACCAGGCAAGTTTAAGTGAATTTGTAAAACATCCTTTACAACGCAACTTTTACAATGCACTACCATTACGACGCAACTTTTACAACGCAAGTCATTACAACGAATTGCTCTGGAGGGCGCTCTAGGATAGTGTATAGTTTAATTACTATCCAACACCTTCCCTACTATCCACGGGGACTGGAGTTGGAATAGTAAATTAAACTATTCACTATCCAGAGCCCCCCAACGCAAGTCGCTGTAACGACTTGCGTTGTAAAAGTTGCGTCGTAATGGCATGCATTGTAAAAGCATGCGTTGTGATGACATACATCCAGTGAATTTATAGAGTTGGGATCTTTTCAGTGTTTTTAAGAGCATGCCTTTCTTTTCTTCATATTATACATTCACAGACACTACTGGGTGCAGTCTCTGGACCAGCACTCGGAACTGTAAAAATCACTGCCACTAGGAAATTAGATTAGTTTCTAAAAAAAGCATATCCCTTCAAATCAATTTAATAATCCTGCCAAAAAAGTCTTAATTTTAAGGCACTGGGAAAATTGATAAAGATAGAAGGGTTATATGCACGTCCTTGGCAATTTTACAAAATAAGAATGGACATCATGACTACTTGTTTTCACGACCGCAGGTTACTCAAAATGCAGCGGTCAAGTTAATCTGCAATAAGGACAAGTTTAGTTCGGCATCAACATGTCTGAAGACATTACACTGGCTACTAATGCGCCAAAGAGCGAAATATAAGTTACTGTGCCATGGACACAAAGCATTACATAAGACTGGCCCTATAATTTTGCAAAACACATAGAATTCTATTTGCCTTCACGAGAGCTGAGATCCTGTAATCTTGCATCAGCAAAAACTAGGTGAATAAAGTAAGTTAGAACGGGCGGGCAGTATTTCTCATATCAGGCAGTCGTCCAATGGAGCAAATGACCATTAGACCTAAGCCTCATTAAATATCATTTGTGGTTCAGGAAGAAGCCAAAAACATGGTTGTTTAGGGCCTAATGCTTTTGGGGTCCTCACTAACAATGCCTTCAGAAACGTCAGGAAGTGATACCAGAGCCGTGATATCCCACTAGGGTAAATGTTGCGCTCTATAAAAACTGTAAATAAATACATATCTGACCTAGTTAAAGAGTGTTCTAGATCCGGGCGGCCTCTTCAATGAGGTGTTGGAGCTATACTGCATGTTTTGCCTTGTCACATGCATAATTTCATGCAAACGTGTTGGTGCAGGGACCTATGGAAGCCAAATTCGCTTATGCCCACTTTTTAAGATATATATTATTTCGCACCAAGCAAGAAGAGAGGGGTCTTGTCCCCACTGTATACAAAGTTGGGGCATGGCGGCATCAGAGGAGGAGTCTAATGATCTAGGGCCATATGTAGGTGAGGCAATACCAGTCGGTAACTGTGAAATTTGGTAAATTTCACCGTTACCGACCGGTATTTAGGGATTTGAGATGAAGAAGGCAGGTTTCAAGGATTCAGTAATTTACCGAATCGGTAATTTAAGGAATCGGTAAATTACTGAATTCTTAAAAGTCCCAATCGGTAAATTACCGAATCCTGAAACCTATGTAGGAGGCACTCAAGTGAGTGCATTTTTGCATTCAGGATTCGTTATTTACCACCAACTATAAGTTGGTGGTAAATACCGAATACCTTTTAAAAAGCATTTTTTTGTTTTTTTGTCAGTGCCATGTGGCAGACATACATGCCCTTAGGGCATGTATGTGTGCCACATGTGCACACATGCACGATTCAACGGTGCAACAGGGTGTCAATGTGACACCCTGCCACCCTTGGATATATCCCCCCTATTACCGATTTCGGTATTCACTGAATCGGTAATAGTGAATGGCTTCCCATTCATTCCTATGGGCCTCCAGGCCCATAGGAATGAATGGGAATTACTGAAACGGTAAATACCGAATCGGTAATACCGAATATTACTGATTCGGTAAAGTTTACCGAATTATTACCTACATACAATTTACCGATTTTCAAATACCGAATCGGTAAAATTCTGTATTTAAAAATCGGTAAATAGTGATTACCTACATATGGCCCCTAGTCCTCCATTAGCCAGATCCTCGAAATGCCAGTTTCTTTGCCTTGTTTCCATGGCCCACAAATCTCCTTTTGTCCACCAGGTTCCTAGCGTTGCACCTGCCTTAGCTCAGACAACAGCTTTCAATCACTTGATCCTCGTAATGGTCTGTGGGGTGTACCCCTGATGCAGCCCCACTGTGAGAAGGCATACAGGTAGAGTGTGAAAATAAGAGGCAGGGTCGACACCACTAACCCTCCTCACTAAGAGACGGCATACAGGTACACCGTGAACATAGGAGGCAGTGAAGGCACCACCAGCCCTCCACTAAGGAGGCAAGTGAAGGTGGGAAAGGGGCAATGATCCACACAGCAAATATTTGTTTTGGCGATTGTAGGTTCAAGTGTACCTATGTGTGTGTGGAGGCCAGCCAAAAGGCTGTGCATGCACGTGAGAGACTTACGTGGCAGGTGAGATTGCAGGTGGGCAAATTAGACTTACTTGGGTATCTTAAACTGTTTCTAGTACCATGGTTCAAGGGTGCCTGTGTTGCATTCAGGATTGTTTTTGTGCAGGAAGAGCCACCTTCCTGCACAAAAACAAACCTGGAATGCATATGCCTCTTTATATGTGTGTTGCAAAATGCAGCACCCATAGAAAGAGGAAGAAACGAGGAGAAATAGAGACATTGCTCCTTGTTACGCCTCCCCTGGGAAAGTAAGATTTTGGCACATACCCAGGTTTACAGCTTCTTGGAAATTTGGGGATGCATCAAAATCCATGGGAGTTGCATGAGAACATCCACATGGAACGCCTTCCTAGGGCAGATTTACGCAGCTGCGTTACTGCAGATTTTTTAAGGCGCTTAGAGCCGCGCAAAGTTACTTTGTGAGGCTTCAAAAATCTGACCTAGAAGTTTTGTCACACATATACCACGTTGCGTGGTGCAAACATGCGCAGCCCACTCATAAAGACAATTTTACATTTAGGTGCAACCTTAAAATATGCAGTATCTAACGCTGATATTTAGGGATTACATTTTAAGTATACTCAAAATTACAAAATCACAAAACAAAAAACTAGTGTGTGGGAACAAAATCTATTTAGCTACATTGAAAAGTATGTATTTGAAGACAAAAGGGCCGTACTTCCAAAAATGAATGAGCTAAAGAATGGTGGCAATTGTGCATTATTAGAAAATGTCAAGTGGGTGCATAGTGGTAAAATGGGTTTCATTTCTGAAAATAAAAGGATGGTATTGCTACAAAACCTAGCTTTCTAGACACCAAACTCATATATGTGTGAATAAAATGTGTACAGTTTCAGAATATATCACGTTGCTACTTGAATGATGATTCTTTTTAAATGTGAACATTTTTGTAAATGTTATGACATTTATTTGCCCTATCTTGCTGCTTTCACTAAAGTTACACTATATGAAAATACAGTCACATCACCTATCTTCAGTGGCTCTCCCTCATCAAAAACAAGTCAATGTGCATGATTGACAAGGTTGTCTACCATCAACAATCCCACTCCATTGCCATTCTTACTCTGACTTCACTCACACCACTCATACCACGAGCCTGATGGTTGTTGAGATTACCAAAACAAGAAAACTATTTCTGATTTGCCTGCAAGATCTGAAACATTCCACATAAAAAGAGGAAAAATGCTCTTGTGATTATTTTTGTGCAGGAAGGTTTTCCTTCCTGCACAAAAGTAATCATCCCCGCAACGCAGGCACCCTTGCACCATGGTGCAAAGATGCCTCCGTTGGCACACGGCAGCACATTGTGCGCCGACACGGGGGGAAAGGAGAAGAATGCGCCGTATCTGATAAATACGGCACATTTGTGCCAGTTTCTTTTGCCGTAGGGCAGCGCTGCAAGAAGGCCTGCGGCGCTGCCCTACTGCAAAACCCCATAAATGAGGTCCTCACTATTTTAACTCATATTTCTTTATACTTTTCTTGTAGACAGTAGATCAAGATCTCCCCAATACTGTTGCATAGTATTGCTGGGTCTGTATACATCATGTCTGGGCTTTTAAGGTCCATTTTCTTAATGCTCACCTACTTTCAGTGGTCTGTCAAAGTTTTGATTTTTGTTTTAGGTTGAGATTTTTTTTTCATGCAACTTCGGGAAAGACTTCAAAAAGTATTTAGAACTCTGGTGCTTTTCTTTTTGCAAGTATGACTCATATGGTGGGCCTATGATGCCTTTAGTGACCAATTATGTACAGCTTTATTAGCCGTACCTCTCAGTACACCACTAGATGTTTTAGATTCCACCTTTAAAATGTTTTCTAAAAGCATCAATGAACCCCGGCAACACAAGTGTTGCGTCATGTTATGTGTATTTGTAGAGCACACTATCAACCACGAGGGGGATCAAGGCGCTGAGCAGATGTGTGTGGCTATCCCGGTCTTAGGTAGGTTGGTAAATGGTCTTCAGCTTTCGTGGAGTGGAAGGTCATTCCATACTTCAGAAACTATGCAAGAGAACGTCCGCCCTCATGAACTGGTTCTGTGTATGCCTGGGATGTTAGCGAGTACAAGTCCTGTGAAGCGGATGTGTCTGGATGGGTGATGGAAAGCGATGCGACTGTTCAGGTAGGTGGGGTCAGAGTTGTGTACTGCTTTGAATGCGTGTGTAAGGAGTTTGAATTGGGTGCATTTGTGCGTCTGGAGCAGTGTAGTACCCTGAGATGTGGTGTGATGTGAGTTATGTGTGGGAGATTGAGGATGAGTCTGGCTGCCCAGTTCTGGATGTTTGGTAGACTTCTAGTGAGTTGCTTGATGATCCCAGCATAGAGGGAGTTCCGTTAGTCCAAATTACTGGTGACTCAGGTGTGAGTGACAGTTTTTCCAGTGTTGATTGGGAGACATTTGCAGATCAGATCTTCCTCAGCATCTTCAGTGTCTGGAAGCAGGATGCAGTGACTGCATTGACTTGTGCGGTCATGTACAGTTTGTTATTGATAATTATACCAAGGTTCATGGTGTGGGTTCTGGGTGTGGGTCTGAGTTTGGTCGGCCACCTGTCGGAGTCCCATGGTGAGGTGTTCTTGCTGAAGATCACTACTTTGTCTAGTCGGTGTTGATCTTGGGACACTTGGCTTTCATCCAATTAGCGACTTCCACCCTGAAGCCAGTGAGCTCGTTTAATGTGTTACCTGAAAGGGAGAGCATGAGTTGTGTGTCACTGAGTAGAAGAGGATGTTTATGTCATGTGTGCAGATGATGTTGATCAGAGGGATCATGTATGCATTGAAAAGGGTGGGGCTGAGCAATGCACCATGAGGCACTCCTCAGATGACTTTGCAGGCTTCTAAGGAGTAAGGTGCCAGTTTGGCGGCCTTCTCCTCCACCCCTAAACCATGTTCTCTACTGATGAGGGAAGTTATCCCGAAACCCGAGCCATGTCTCGGGCGATACCCAAAAACCCGGGACATGTATCGGGTCTAGAGATTCATCAGTCCAACAAGTACCGACTTGCACCCACCTGGGTGATCCACTACTGAACTACAAGTACCAGAATCCCGAGGGGCGATCCGGAGGAGGGGCTAGCGGTGTGCGCTCCATTGCAGTGGTTTTTACTAATTGGCTCCCTTGAGCTTTGAGCCGACGGGCTCCTGGATGCTGCCCTGCGTGCCGGTTCGGGCATCGAGGCCATTGACTGTTGTTTGGCGGCCTTCTCCTCCACCCCTAAACCATGTTCTCTACTGATGAGGGAAGTTATCCCGAAACCCGAGCCATGTCTCGGGCGATACCCAAAAACCCGGGACATGTATCGGGTCTAGAGATTCATCAGTCCAACAAGTACCGACTTGCACCCACCTGGGTGATCCACTACTGAACTACAAGTACCAGAATCCCGAGGGGCGATCCGGAGGAGGGGCTAGCGGTGTGCGCTCCATTGCAGTGGTTTTTATATCCATTAAGGAGCATATCCAGCGAAAAGGAGGTCTTTGTATGCTAATCTTGTGCAGATGCCCGATGAGGAAGGGGTTTGAGACTGTGTGAAATGCTACAGAGAGGTCCAAGGAATGAGGGCTGCCATGTCTCCTGTCAAGCATCCTGTGTATGTCTTCTGTGGTGGCAATGAGTGCTGTTCCTGTACTGTGTTTGGACCTGAATCCAGACTGCATGGCCGGTGGTTGCTGAGGTGGTTGGTGAGATGTCAGTTGATTAGTTTCTCTAAGACCATTGCCGGGTATGGTAGGAGTGAGTTGGGTCTGTAACTGGAACGCGTGGCTAGATCAGGTGATGGTTTTTTGAGCAGGGACATGATTGTTGCATGTTTCCAGGTGTTCTGTGACATTAAAATCTTTGATGATGGCATAGATTTCCTTGTTGCTGTTAGTGCTGGCATTGATGTGTCTCTGTATCTGCTGGTGGTAGCGTCTTTGGGCTGATTTGCAGATGTCTTGTCTGTGATGTCATGACTTGTGTTCCATTTACGCTTCCGTTGCTTGCAGTGGCATTTCATCGGCCTGAAGTTCTCTGTTTACCAGCTGGCCTGTGGTCTGGCTCTTGCTGTTGGCTTGTTCTTGAGGGGAGCCACGATGGTGGTGATCAAGCAGCTGAGGTTGTTTATGGCTTCCAGCAAGTCGCTGGTGTGCTCCGGCCAGTGCTCTTGAGATGCTTTTCCAGCTGCAGCAGGCAGTTCCGGTGGTAGCAAGTTTGTGAAGATGTGGGATGTGTATGGTCAAACTGACAGGGGTATGGTCTGTCCAGTTCATAGTTGCTGGCTTATTAACTCTGATGTTGCTGATTGAGGAATCGGGTTCAATAGGTGTCCGGCACAGTGGGTGGGTTCGGTAATGTGCTAGAAGAGACAAAGGTTCTCAAGATAATCTAGACAGGCTGTCGAGTTTTTGTCAGTGAGGTTTTCTAGATGAAAGTTAAGGTCTTTGAGGAGGATGCAGGTTATGGGGTTGATGATGAGAACTGTGATGAAGTCTGTGATATCATTGGCAAAACTGGTGTGGGGTCCTGATGGTGTGTATATAAAGGTTTAGCCAGGAAGAAGTTGGCTTTGATGCATATCATGAATGTGAGGTGTTCCATGTAGCTGATGGGGGTGTCAATGAAGTTGGTGCAGCTGATGATATCTTGGGATATCATGGTAACTCCACCACTCTTCTCTTAATTAAAATCATGTATTCCATTATATTTGAGCTACTAACACACATAATGAATAGTGTATAAAACAAAAGTGATGAAATGGGGATTTCCTAATGCTCTTGCACAGTCTGAGATTAATTTACTTTATCATTGGTCTCAGAGCTTTTTTAAGTGCAAGATTGTATGTGTTTACTTGCTCTTAAACACGCCCTTTTAAAGAAGATTGGTGAGGGAGGGAGGTTTGTGACTGGATCTTTTCAGATTAAAGAGTGTTTCCATTATTGGTGAGTAGTACGTCTTATAGTGGAAATGTAATTTTTTCACAGGTTGAACATGAAAACAGAGCACTAGACTGCCGGTTGGGTTTAAAGGAAGGTCGTCCGTTCTCTGGAGTCACTGCCTGCCTCGATTTTTGTGCACATTCCCACAGAGACGTGCACAACATGCAAAATGGAAGTACATTGGTAAGTCATGTACCCACTACTTTTCTCCTCTGTAGGCACTAGTAAAGTCTGTTGCAAAGCCTGCCTATATTAAAGGAAACATGGAAGAGATGCAACAGGTGGCATAGTCTGATACCTCCCACCGGGCAGTGCATTTTAAGACATGCAGGGTACAAATGACAGGCGATATTGGTCAGGTCGCCGTGCTACACAGAAAGAACCAAGGAGGACAGGCAATGTCCAACGATACATAGAAGTAGAACTGAGCTCTTTCGACTACAAAACTGTAAAATCAAGTCTGTTTTTTCTGGTGCCCAGAATGAATGTGTATGAGACGAATTTCCCTATAATGAATATCCAAGTATATTATTAACGTATGTGGGTCTGTCTCAAAATCTGACTGTATTTTACTATTCAGTGTTTCAATAAGCCCAGGCATATAGAGTAGCCCAGGGCCCCGTGAAAGAGCAGACTGCCACATTGCCACCATGCACCCTTCCTGCAGGCTTCTTGCAGGCTGGAACAGCGGATTGCTCTCCTGTGCTCATATACCTAAAGACCTCATGTAAATAGAACAACTTTCAGAGAAAGGAAACGGGGCCACCTTTCCTGTTCTATTGGTCCTCTTCCTCGCACTGATACCCCCTTCTAGCCTTTTAATTAGCTGACAGTTGCGCTCTTTCCAACTCCAACTCCCGCAGAGACTACTTTGCCGGTGCTAACCTTTAAGTGAGCAGCTGGAAAATTGTATGCTCTGAATGTTTGGCTGCATGAGTATTGCAGATAATCAGTTGATTGAAGGTAGAATGTAGGAACCACATGTGCCGCCTGCTACCACCTGGAAGCATAACCAGTGGCATAGTAAGGTGGGGTGGGGAGGGGGGCGCTTCGCCCCGGGTGGCACGAGTTTCGGGGGCAGTGGACGATGCTCCCCTCCAACCCTCTTACAGGTGTCCACGAGTTGGTGAAAGCAGGGACCGTCACGACCGCCTCCCACTCTCACCTGCATGCCTCGCGGGGTGACAAACGCCCGACCACCAGGTGCGGCAAAAGGTCGAGCTACGCCACTGAGCATAAATTGTGTGTTCAGCTCCTGCTGAGCCCATAACACTCACTGTTTAACTGTGACTGAATCTCTGCCCTGTTAGTCACTCTGGTTTGGTTAGTAGATCCACTAATCAGCTGGTGGTATAAAATGTCTGAAAATTTCCCTACCTGGACAGGTTAAAAGGTTGAGAAGGTAATTGACCCAAGAGTATTGCAGATGAGCCAGCGAAACAGGTGTCAAGGGACAATATTGAGCGTATCCAGTGATAACTGCTACATGGCCATTTCACCTTTTTTTTTAAATAATCTGAAGATACCGATAGCGAATAATCCCTGTGACTACAGTGGTTATCTGACTTTTGGGGAACTGACAAATATCTCAGGTAGTACTGATGAGGATATACGCTACGCAGTTGTCTGTATTTCCATAAGGAATCACGCTGCCTACTACTGCCAATGAAGTGAGATGCTGCGTGTTCAAAGGCTTTAACCGCATGCGCGCTAGCGGTTTTCCCGCTGTGTGCTGCGATTTTGAAAATCCCGCGTTACGTGACAAGGTCAACTCGTCAGACGCGCAGCGCAGGTAACGCCCATGACGAGCTGACCTTGTCACGCGCATCGAAGGGGTTAAGTAGAGCCGGTATATATCCTGGTCAGTCCAGAGCCTACTGCAATAACTGAGGTTTACCAAGACTCGGGATTGGGCCACAGTACAAATCTGTAAGGGTAAATGAATGATTTTGAACTCCCTAGGAACTAAAACTAGAATGTATGTAACTTTTTCCATGGTAGAGATAGTTCACAAAAAGTTCATGAGTCTATATTTCGCTAGGCAGCTTGCAAACCCATTGCAGCAGCTAGAGCAATGACTGCAAATTCACTATCAAGTCGCCTACTTTGTTGGACTCTTCGCCCAACGTACCTTTTAGTCTTCAGCAGCACCGAATCCAGTCAGATCCTCCCTCAGACAAAGATATTTAGGCACTGTCCCAGATCCACTATAGTTCAAGATTCATCCCAAAAGCTTAAAGACACAGCCGGAGGGACTCCCTAGATCTCCTTCTGAGGTTGAGGGCTTTAAGATTGCAGAAGCAGCACACTCTGTATCATTGCTCACTCACAACAATGTGTGACACCAGGCAATGGCAAGCGCCTAGTCCCCACAGTCGCTTCAAAAGTGGCTCGAATAAAGCACCAGTCCCCACCTCCCTTATGGGGGAACCATTAGGAGCCGAAGGTGCCAAAAGTGCAATAAAGGTCTGTCGGAACCACCTGCCCCCTTGAGAAGTCAACCATTGATCAGGGTTCATTTGTTAGAAGCCCTTCTTTGCCCCTTTCGGTAATAGCAAGATTGTGCTGAGTATTCAAAAACTTACTATATATTTTGTACAATCATCCGAATAAAGTTCATGAATGCGTTTCGAATAGTTAATCATGATTTACTTTTCCTATTAGGTATGCACCCTGACCAGAGAGGACAACCGTGAAATTGGCAAAATTCCAGAAGATGAGCAGCTGCATGTCTTACCTTTGTACAGAGCTTCCTCTGTGGATGAGTTTGGCAGTGCTGAGGGGCAGGAGAAGAAGATAGAGAGTGGTGCCATCCAGGTCTTGCACTCCTTCCGCAGGAAAGTAAGGAAGCATTCTGAGCCGGTCAAGACCTGTAGGCAGAAGAAGCTGGAAGCCAAGAGAGCGGCAGCAGCGCGGCATGCAGCTCTGCAAAATGGCTTCATCAAAAGCGAGAAGGAAAAATCTCCTCGCCAGAAGCATCCAGAGTCTCCTGCTCATGCTGAACACCTAGCAGGTAATTTGTTTATTTGGTTGGAGTTTTTATACGTGTGACCCAGCTCAAGTGCTTCAGATAAATGCTCTTCCAGTAACTGGCACAGGCTTTATACATAACAAATAAATGGAAGACAGAATAGGTGGTGCAAATACCTGAAACAAAACCAGTTTGCATATTATGCAGATAATTTAGCAGCGATAATTTACATATTTTACGAAGATAATTAGGAGCTACGATGCAGCCTACATGGAGGAAAGGTGAAATCATATGAATAGCGTTACAAATTACAGAATAAACCACCGAATTAGAATATTAAGACATAAAAGAGAAATTACGTAAACCCATGCAGACCAATTAGGGCCTCATTACGAGAGCCCCGGTAATTCCAATGAGGCTTGTAGCAGCCCTGTCGGAATTACGAGATCAGCACTAGCTCCGTGGATCCAGTGTTTTTCCCTCAGGCACTTTACTGAAGAGAGCCGCTGAAAGGTCAAATTGAAACTCCATGGAGAAATTTGGAATGACCTCGGATTCTGGTGCAGTAGTCCCGATTATGCAGATAATTTCCATTTCAGAAAGGACCCTCCGATAAAAGGAACTGTCCCTACCCCACAACAATTATGAATGCCCAGTGTATCAGTAATTTGACCGGTGGCACTTAATAGGCCCTATATGGGGACATAACCGTCAAGACCCCTAGAGCCAATTGCAAGTGGTGTAGAGTGGAATTCCAGTGTGGAATTATGGAATAGTTTTATTAATGTATTCAATGTAACCACAATCAGTATTACTATTTCAAATATATACATTCCTCAGTTCAAAAAGGTTCCACAAAGCCAGGGCCAGATGCTACTCTGGTTGAAAAAAACTTGTTTTGAAATCTGATGCAATTTCCTAACACTTTAAGTAGTCTGTCAGTTTATGTATGTTGAGAGAAGTGTTAGGAAGGTATGGGCAGCACTCAGACCCTGCTATGGCACACACACAGTAGTGGCTGGCAGGCAATGAGGGTTGAGGGTTGAGGGCAGGGGGGGAGGGGTGATGGGGAGAGGGGAAACAAAAAACAATAAATAAAAAATACCACTTCCCTTTTCCACGTATTTCCTTCGCTTTTCCACCCCGGAACCAGGGCGCACCCAGGCTCCCCATTGCCAATCACAACATTGCAATGCAGCGTTGTGATTGGCTCCCCTAAGCCAATCACAACGCTGCAGCATTGTGATTGGTCTGAGCACTGTGGATCGGCGCTCAGATGGGGACTGGGGGGCTGCGCAAGTTCCCAACCAGACTGTGTGATGCAGCCTGGTGGGGAGCATGAAAAGTGTGCATGACTGTTTGGCCGGCCAAACAGTCATGCACTATTAGAGTGTGCAGACCACTCCTTTCCCCTGTGCCTCCAGCGCTGCCCCGCACTAACCCAGCCCTGAACCTGCGGAAAAAAATTATAATAACTACTTCATTATCTTTTTTGATTTTCCCTGCTCAAAGAACAGTGAGGCGACCCCTTTCCACCTTAGTGGAGAAGCCGCCCCTGCGCATGCACAAACACACGCACACACACGTTTGTTTCAGAAAGCTCAAAGCCACCTCACCGTCACTGGAGAGAGTAGACCGCATAATGTCTGATAACTGCGATGACAGACCCTGAATAACAGACTTCAGTCCACTCCTGGGGCAGCCATGGACTGGGTATAGTTTTGCTAAATAAGTGAGTGTACCCCCTCATGATGAGCGCGCTGATGAAACACCATCCAGTGGGAAGTTAAAATCCATACTGGGACTACTCAATGGTTATAGCGTCTATAACAGTGTCATATTCACTCCACAAAGACACTCATGTTGATATATTTGTGCTCCCACATTATTCCCTATTCTGACACAGCAAGATGAGTAACATTGGACGATAACAAACGAGGGGTTTGTTGTACTTATCCTGTCCTTGGAAGGACTGAGAGTCCATTCCATTCCATTTTAACAGTCTTTGCCCATGATACTACAGATGAAGTAAAGTTTTGTTTCTTTCAATGGCACCTCGATCAAAGGCATGTGTCCCTCTAAATCATTAGGCACATGTGTGCAGATCCAGCTAGGGGAAAGGTTCATTGTTTCTCTGGATTTCTCAAGCGGCCTCACATAGGAGTTGTTGACAATTCGAGAGCATCGACTCCGACCAAGGATGTGTTCACTACAGTTTGTTTTTTTCAAGAACTTACCATCCCACAGCAACCGTGATGTATCCCAGCAACATCTGGATGGCCAAGGCAGCAGCAAAGATAGCCGGCCAGCCCCACAGAGGGATCCAGTACCCAGGAACAGACAGATTACCTCAGACAGAGGGAGTAGCGATTAGAAGCAGTGGGTGCAGCACTGGGTGGCTGTGGAGAGGCAGGCAAAGAAGGTGGTCTGGGTGGATTGACCCACTGACTGAAATCAGTGCAGCTTCAAGGCGAACTTCGTGGAGGATCGGAGAGCGGGTATAGATTTGGGAGCCGACGAGGAAGGGCAGTCAACTCAGGGTGGTGCAGCTCGCTTGCACTAGGAGGAATGAGTCCACATTGTCAGGCTTCTGTAAGTAAGTGCGATGTTGGGGATGAGAAGGGCTTGATATGGCCCCTCTATGGTGGTTAAAAAGCTCTCTCCTCTGGTGGTCTCAAACGTAGACCAGTCGCCAAGTTGAAAGAAGTCGCAGGCTTCTACCTTGCCGTTTGACTCTGGGTAGTACACACAGTGGAAATGCTGATCTGTTCCCAATTCTTTGCAAATCCCCTGTACTACTATTGAAATGGAGTGTGACCTGTGTTCAGCCGAGAACCAGTTTGGAATACCAAACCATGGGATAAAGTCTGTAAATAAATGGTTTTCAACTGTGATGGCATGTGCTTTGGCACAAGGATAAGTTCCCTCCCACCCACCCCAGGACATAGGGATCAGATGCGCCAATCTGCATCTATTTGAAATCTATCTGTAGTGCATAAAGAGAAGGTGGAGCAGCTGTTTGATCTTGATCCCTTTCTCGGCATTATGGGACTGACAAGTGACATAGGGATGGGCAGCATTTTAGGCTTTAGAGAAAAGGAAGGGTGCATAGAAGTTGCTTGCTGTGGCCCACAACATGCCAACACTCCCAACAAGAGCAGCTTTGTGATGCAATCGTGCCAGGTCAGGGAGTAGAATTGTCAGCTCTACCACAAGCCCAGTGCTTTCTTTCTATACCCTGTTAAAATCCGTTTCACACTTCTGTTTGATCTAATATTTCTATTCGCTTTTAGAAATAGGATTCTGCAACAAACACAAAACATCTAAAGAAGGCACAGGGAATAAACAAGTTCATACAACTTACATGGCAACATATGCACTTTCTGACAAAGGGGCAGTTCAGACTGCTGAATCAGCCACGGCATTTCTTTAGACATGTTATGGGCAGCTAGTTGGCTGAACACCTAACCACTGCTACCTGTGTGTACAATTGTAAGACACTTACGGGGTTCTGTACATAGTGACCATTTTTAATCCCTATTTCGAGCAGAGGTAGGGATCTCTCTTTCCATCCAAGTCAAGTGTCAATCCAAACACATACTTAAAGTCCATATACGCAGTAACAATCTTCTCTTGAGCCTAAATACATATTCAGTTAAAGCAATAAGTTCAACTACTTGGGCGGATCTCACATTGAGGAAACAACAACTTTCTACCATTTCATAAACAGTGAACACTGTATAACCTGCAATCAACACCCCTTCCTGATTCCGAAGGTAGGGCCTTTTTGCAAAGAATATCATTTTGCAGTTGGGAATTGGAACATCAGTCAAGTCTACAAGGGGTTTATTAACGTTGGAGTAGTGAAGTTCTCTGTCATTGAGAGGAGGCATTGGGTTAGAGTGGAGCAACAAACAAGTGTAGTATGTGTATTTGTAGCATTTCTAGAGAACGTTAAACCTGGAATATGTGACCACTTAAAAGGAGGACTAGTTCGCAAATAACCCCGTTTTCACCTGCTTATGAAAAATCAGGTACGAGTTTAAGCTCCTAATGTGTTCCGGGAGGGAGTTCCACATCCTGGTGGTCGCCACTGTAAGTGCCCTTCCCCCCATCTGACTTTCCTACACCTAGGAACCACCACCTTACATTGACCAGTTGATCTCAGAGGCATCAAATATACCAATTTAAGCCATCCTAAAATAATTCAACACCTGAGAATGGAGACCCTTGTGAGCCAATCAAAGGGATTTATAAGACATCCACTTCTTTACTGGCAGCCAGTGAAGGGCTCTTAATCCTTCCCTGACAGAGGAGTGTTTAGGTAATCCAGGACCAAACATGCTGCTACATTTTTAATTATTTGGGGCTTTTTTATTGAATACTGGTTGGCATTTTGATACAGGGCGTTGCAGTAATCTAAACGAAAAGTGATAAGCACAATGACCACTGACACCCTAAGCTCTTTTGGAAGAAAAGATAGTATTTTCTTCAAGATCTTGATAATCCAGAAACAGGAGCTCACTGTTCTATTAACCTGGGTGCTGTTGGTCAATGTATTATCAAAAATCATACCACACATTTCTGGCCACCAACAGTTGTCCACATTGAGCTAACCATTCCAAACACCATGATCTCAGTTTATTTCCATGTTCATTTTGAACCAGTTCCGCCTGTTGATCTCCATCATGCAAGCCCTAAAACTGCTGCCCACCTCTTCCCAGTCATCGGAGATTGAGATGATGATCTGGGTGTTATCCGCATAGGACTACACCTGGAATCCAAAAGAATGCACCAGTCTCACCAGAGGACAACATACAAATTAAATGAGGTAGGGCTTAGGGAGGACCCTTGAGGAACCCCAGATCGAAGATGGAAAAGTTTGACTCTTAAGTCCCCGCAACTGATTGCAAGCGTCCTACCCTGCAGTAAGGACTCCAGCAACTCAAGAGCCACGTCCTTCCACCCGGCCTGATGCAGCCTCTGCACCAGCAGAGATGGCGATAAGGTGTCAATGGTCTAACAGAAGCTGGATAGCTGAACCTCCCTGCTCAACTTGGCTACGAATGAAAGCAGCAGTCGCTATAAGTGCTGATTCGATGCGGATTCCTCCTGAACCTGTTTTGAGAAGGGTCCAGGAGTTCTTGATCTAGGAGCTACTGAGCTAATTCCTGAATGATATGCTTTTCCAGGATCCTACCTGAAGCAGGCAACAATAGGATTGGGCGCATGTTTTTTAAAATTCGCTAAAATCTCAGTCAGGCTTTTTCTTTAGAGGCATGGCCATTGCCCCCTTCCAGCCCTCCGGATACACCCCAAATTCCAAACCTGTGACGAGATCTTCTCCAGGGCCTCCGCTATAAGGTCAGGGACCAACTGCAGAACTAATCGGTGAGAGCAGGGAAGTCTGAAAAGATCTTCATGATCTTATCTTTAAAGAATTCTGCCACCTTATTGAAGAAAGCTTGCAAGTTTTCTACCCCCCGATGTATAGGAGGTGACATAAGGGTGCCCACTGTATTAAAGAGTACTTTCGGAATAATGATAGCCGACTTAATCCTCTGGGAGAAATACACAGATTTTGCCTCTTTGCTATTTGAGAATAAGCTCAGTGTTAGATTTTCTTTCTACTCAGGAGCCAGTCTCCATCTCCGTTCTTGCCTTCTACACTACCTTTGAAGCTCCTTGAGCTCCTCAGAAAACCACAGGGCATAGGGTTTCTCACTACCCTTTGGGCAAGATCTCGCTAGGGGGGCACCCTACTCAACTGCCACCCTAACCCATTTATTAAACTTCCCTGCAGGTAATCCTGAGCCCCAGGGTCCTTCTCTTTGAATTTTACAAGCACATCTGCAAACTCTCCAACCGTGACTTTTCCCCAGTTTTTGATGCGGTTAGTGGTACCCAACATGCTTTCCACCACACTTGCCATATGTACATCAAACAATATCAAACTGTGGTGAGAACAACTTAACGGCAGACAATCGCCTATAGTAATGGTCTCTTGATTGGAAAAGATCCCATCTAACTTGTGTCCGGGAGTCGAGATATTGACCCATTGACTCAAGCCAAAACTGAGCATGAGATCAATGAAAGCCCTGGTGTCGCGGTCACTTTTCTTCCAAATGAAAGTTAAATCCCCCAGAATGGTGGTTACCACAAGAGATAAAGGGTACAAGCACTTGGTGCCAGTTTGAAATAAATTGCTTTTTAGGACCAGGCAGATGGTAGATCAGCAGCCCCGCAAAAATCACTGAATATTTATTTTCGATTTTAAAGTGCCCTACCTCGCAGCTGTCAATAGTGGTGTTCAGGGGCTCTAGCGTGCAGCTCAGCTGCTCCCTAAAAATAAAGGCTAGGCCTCCCCCCCTCTGTACATTCCTATTGATTCTCACTGCCCCATAACACAGTGGCGTGGCAGCTGCAAACTCCAGGCCGGAGTCCTCCTCGGCCCAAGTCTCAGTGGAAAACAATCAATCTAACTGGGCTGTCCCAAACATCTAGCTAATTTCTAAGCTGTGCTTTATGAGGGAGCAGGAGTTAACTAATGCACAGCGTAGGGCCTTCTCTGTCCTTGATACTCCCCATTGTGCTCTTCCCTTAGATTTCTTGGGGATATCAACTCTGGAGCCAACAGCCCCCCAACGTTAGAGCTCCCGGTAGTCCAGTTGCAAGAAGAGCAATATCATTGTCCCACCATCCCAGGATCTAACACTTTCCCTCCCCTGCACCTCCCCTTCTGGTCGAAGTTCACGAGGGCTAGACTTGTGTAGCTCAGCCTCTGCTTAACTGTACTCAAACCAGCAGCATCCTTTGGCCCCTGTTCCCGGTCGGGCACAGATGGACTTGCCTTAGGCGGCCTCTGTGTGAGGCAGATCACAACAGAATCTCATATCTAGACAGCTTGACAGTGGAAAGGTTCTGTGTTACCATGATCAGGAGGAGTTGAACAGTAGCATGTGGCAGAGCTACAGTTAGAGGGTAACTCAGCATAATATTTTCAGAGCCCTCAAAGAGGTTAGCAGCTGCAGCTACAAAACAGAGACAAGTTGGGTGTCCAGTCCAGTTGCCACTGAGTTTATACGCTGAGGTTATAGAGTAATACGCTACGTGCCTTTCTGTCCTGCATGACCTTGTACCAACACACAAAGGCAAAATTATTGTGTTTAAGATAGTATAATGTAAATGGTTTGGTACAATCAGGCAGACCCAAAACAGGTGTGGAAATTAAAATTAGTTTTTAATTTTACAATGTATTTTCAGCTTTGCTACACCACTGCATGGGTTCGGGTATGCTTTCAGCCCACATAAGTATTGCGGCTTCTGTGTACATATGGGTGTATTTAGAGGAGCTTATGCCTGGTACTAAAACGTCACCAAAAGATATATGTAAATATCTGTGCATGCATATTAGTACACATTTAGACGTTTCTTTGTCTCTGTACATGTATATGTTAATTTCAGTTATTTGTTTAAAAAAATTATAAAATAAAAAACTGTCAATTCCTCTCAACCTTTATTTGAGCCCTTCTCGCTCGGACTCATCCCTGACTACTAATAACTCCAAAACATCTTTTTTATCCAATTCACCCAACTAAAAGGCGCATGTGTCTACTACTCTCAACAACAACTCACAACTTTCCTTTTCTAATCCACTCCATTATTTTCCCCTACTCAAAACACTACTAAATGCATGAGTACTCGAAAGCGCAAACTTAAACTTACCCCCAACTAATCCACAAAGAAAAAGGAAGCACATATTCCTAATCTACTCACTATTTAACTCTATCTTGAGTTCCGGAGTAGCATGCTGCCCCCTGCAAAGCACTTGTACGCCTTGCGAAGGCTATTAGGCGTTCTATAAAAAAATGGACAGTTACAAAATCGGAGTATAGCATTGCTTGACAATAGGCAGTAGAATCCTTTGTTCTACTAAATTAGCTATCACAGGGCAGATTCCTGCCTCTGCTTCTGGTTTTAACAGATACTGAGGGATTCTGGGTAGTTGCTCATTGTGGTCAATCTTGACCTTCACTGGTTCCACTGAAGAGATGAATGCCACATCATTGCCCCAGTGGACCACAGCAAGGCCGGTACAAGCAACCTTGTTCATGTTGGGTTGACATTTAGTACTTTGACACTGAAGGGCAAGGACCTCATTCTCTTGCTGCTGGGTATATTCAGATAGTCCTCATCCGGGGTACGGAACATAGTGTAATTTAACTTGCACAGTATTTCCCTTCCTAATAGATTAGTACATGAGGTAGGGCTCAACAGAACAGAATGTTTTCAGTGATGGGTCACGAGTAAATAGAGACTGGGACAAGAAACGTGGTCAGGGACTCGTTGGTTAGAAATACAAACTGCAGTTGTGGTCAAGCCAGAGAGATTTAAGGTTCGAAGCTGAGAAGGTTGTCACTGGCGAGCTCCCAGCACCTGTGCCTATGAGGCAAGTGACATATTAATCTATAATGAGGCTATCTACACGAGTTCCTGAAGACCTGGCAAATCAACTGGACCATGCCAGAGCCTGGATATCCTCAGGGGAGACGAGTTGCGCTCTACAAATCTACTGATTGACAGACCCTTTTGATCGATAGGAATTAAAGTATTCAGGACATTGTTGGACCTCTCAGACTATCCTAAAATTCAGGATTGGAATTCTGGTTAACTTGAAGAAATTCCAGCACATTAGAAAGAACTGGTCCACGGAATGCACTATTGGCGTAATCTTGCTTCAAATGACCAAGCTGGCCACATGCAAAACAACATGCTCTAGATCCGGGGGCTTCTCCTCTGCCCGGCAATTTCTTCCTCCCCCTCCTTTCATCTCCCCCCCCCCTTTGTTTTCCTCTCTGAGAGGCTCCTCTGCCCCTCCCCCTTACATTCTGCTGCAAGTTCTGCAGTTTCAAGGACATTGAGTACAATTTAACATTCTCTTTCATGTGAATCCACAGAATGATCAGAAACCGCTACTAATTGAGCCAATGTCTTTGTTTGCCATAGGGAGATGTTACTTATAATTATTGTTATTTAGTACAGCTGAGAACACAATTGTAAAAATATTTTTTGAAATAATGTTGCAAATTCATTTTATACATATTTATTTCTAGAAGTAGAGCAAAAGCTACATACAGCATGATCTTAATTTTTAATAAAATATTTAATTTTTTTAAATATATTGCGTATATTAAATTAAAATTGTTTTGAGGTTTACATTTAAAAAAATCCTACCTAAAGTAAAAAATATATATTTACGTATTAACAATTATTAAAGGTGATTCACAAATCAATTACATTTGTTTACATTTTAATAAATGATTGTTACATTTATTTTTAAATTCAAAAACAGTAAATCAACTTGAGATTTTTTTAAAACACGGAATAATTTAAAAAAATATTTGTAACTATTTTAAATTATTTTATTTAAAAAAAAAATCCTCTGTGGTTTTATTTTAAGTCCCTACCACCATTCTTTTCTATGGGAGAGTGTTGCAGTATCAGTGTTTGATTATCTGTTGTGCTGAACTTACCACTCTTTTTTTGGTAGCGGTAACTTTACACTTGTAAATTTAGCTTCGCACTCTATCTCATGGAGTGGAGACATGTAAATCTACACTTACTTTGGAGTAACATTACACTCATATTTTGTGGATAGCCTAAAGTAGAAAAGTTGCTCGAAAGTGTAAGAATACATTTCACATTAGTAAATCCACTTTTGTGAATAAGAAAATTGGGTCCTGTGGCTCACAGGACACAGCACTATGCTATTAAGCTCCAAACATAAATTTGGAGCCATACCTCCGCTTGAAATATTTTAGGGCTGTTGGAGGAAGAGGCAACTTCTGGTAAACTTTTAACAGGCAACACCAGATGATCAGGCTGTACTATTTAGAGCAATCAGGAGGTACCAACACTATATTAATTACCTTGTCTAAATTTCTAGGTGGTGGAAATAGTTTTACCTACAGAGAATTACTTCGAAAATGCCCCATACTCTGGGTTGGTTTTTTGGGTTTCCACATCAGTGGGGAGTGGAGTTAGTGCAGGGGTGTCGGGAACCCTCCGCTTTAGCAGCTACACCTGGGTTGGAGCTCTTTATGGACCTCTTCTGTCTGCAACCGTGCGGACAAAAGCTCATAATTAACCATATAAGGCAGAAAGAAATAAAGAAAGATGGGTTGATAGAAAAGGCAAAGAAGGATGGATGGGTGAATGGAAGAGTGGGAGAAAAGATTGGTGGGTGAAAGGAGGAATGTATGAGTGTGTGGCTAAATGGGTGGGTGAAAGGATGAGTGGGTGAAAGGATCTGTGGGTGAGTGGATGGGTGGGTGGAAGGTCGGCAGAGTAAATAGAAACCTGAGCCGGTGGGTGAAAGGGTGGCAGAGTAAATGGGTATCTGAGTGGAAGGATAGATGGGTGGATCAAAGGATGGTTGAATAAATGGAAACCTGTGGGGATGGATCGGATGGATGGACAAAAAAGATCAACTGATAAATTACAGGCTTTACTGATGGATAGGTAAGTCAAATAATTCATTATGGATGGATGTACGTATGTATGTATGGATACATGCACAGACCATGGATGTGTGAATGAATGGATGGATGAATGGAATGGTAAAAGACTGAATGATGGATGAAAAAATGAATGTAGGACGGAACCTAAAGGTAAAATGGTGACTATCAGCAGGTGGCTAGAAGTGTGAAAGGATACATAGATAGATGCTTTGATGGAAGAGACAAAAGAAACGTTTGTAGCAATGGTTTGCTAATTTGATGCCATGCGAGCTTCAGATAAAAGTGTGGGGAGGGATTTTAATTTTCTGGCTACTCCCATAATGTGTTTCCTCTACAGAGAAAAAGGTTTGTTACTGGGGAGAAACCGCTTTTCCTACATTCTCATCAATTTTGTAGATATCTCTCTTTTCCCCCACTTCAGACTAGAACTAACCTCATGCAAATCAGTGTATGCCCTGCTCAAATAAGAGCAGTCAAGCTCGAATCACTCGGTACCATTCCCTCTAAATAAGAGCGCAATCATTTCAAGACCAGTTTCAGCTCTATCGTGACTCATCAGTGAGCTGTAGCTTTACCCATAGGCACAATGAAGCAACTGGACTCATGTCTGTGCTTACTTGTCACACGTAGGCCTTGTCCCTGAGAAAAACAGACAACTATTGGCAAATCAAATCTGTCTCAGCAGTGAAATCTTTCAGCTTTACTAGTTCTTTTTTGATCTTGAATAGCCAGTGTCAATGTTGGTGAATCTGTGCCACCACCTTGGAATAGGCTTGTACAAGGGAACGCATTACAATAAAACATGGCTGCAGCAGATGCACACACATCTACAGCAGCCATCTTTGAATGCGTTTTGTTGTTTTAACAAATGCTGTTCTAAGGTTGGTGACCTTAATGAGAGTGCATGCACAGTGACCATCTTTAAATGCATTTTGTTTTCTTTTAATAACTTATTTTCAAAGATAGCTGTTGTGGATGCCTGTGCATCTATAATGGCATTGGCAATCTTTGAATGTGATTTGCTAAAATAAGACCCATTTACAGATACCGACCATACATGGGCCATTTTGTAATAATCATAAAACCATTTTAAAATGGCTTCCAGTTGATAACGCGGCAGCGGGTGAAAAAGTTAAAACAAAAAAAGTGAACAAGGAGCTGTTTAGAGAACTCTAGGTGGGGTGGGCAAAAGTGAAGGACAGGGCAAGGGGGGATTAGGAGAAATAGAGAGAGCGACGGGAAAAAGACATTTGCATGCAATGCAAAGAAGCAAGAACTGACATTAGTAGAAGGATACATCATCCACTCAAAAGACTGAAATGCTCATTGGTGGGACCAACACAAGAACAGGGAGGAGAAACACTGAATCAGGAGCAGGGAAGTGAGACGGACAACAAAGCTATCAATTATGATCAAGGGGATGACCCAAAGCCCACTCTTAATATATGTCTTGCCTACAGACAGGTACAACTGTGTATTAGCTGATATCATAAAATTGAAGGGTGAAAATCTTGAATTAAACCTAAATTGTTTTACTCAAATTGAAATTGGAGATATTGACTGGTCCTAGTGGAGAAGGGCCATGGTTTATTTGCATGAGGTTGGTCTTTAGTGGCTCCATGAGCAAATAACAATAGATTGGAATGCTTCTTGGAGAAATTACTACTGCTTGACGTTACTGAATGCATTCCACCTCCACTTTTTATTTTTCTCTAAAAAGATTGAAGGACTCATTGATTTTCAGCACACTGAAAATCATTTTTGAGGACAGACTTCTGCTTTTAGGGGAATTAAATAACATCTAAATCAAATGCATTTAAAATATCCTTGCAAATAACTTTGCAAAAGAGTTGGATGAATGTCTGAAGTTTGACAAATCAGCAAAACATAGAAAACAAAATACATGGAATTTCTGTACATAAGCAGAAGTTGCGACTACTGTCCAGGTCATAAACCGGTGAGCAATTGTCAGTAAGTGACACAGAATGTAAAGTATCTGCCTATTCTTTACCTTCGACCTGATCCTAAAATTCACTTAGGAGGTCTGCTTCACTTATGAGTCAAAAACAGAGTGGTATGCTGTTCCTAATGGACAATACAGGTTGATGTGTGTGTGTTGAGATGTATAGTGCTCACTAAAGGCAGGAGGAAAATTCCTCCTTTCAGGAAAAAGACTCTCACACACCCAATCAGCGAGGTGTCTTGCTTCATCATTGGGTCTGCTCCTTATCGGGTCGGCGCTCCAATACCAAATCGGCACCCATGGTGAGACCTTTTGGCAGAGATCTTTTTTCTTTGCCGTAGGGTGCAGTGCGTGTAAGGGCCCTAGTGAGTGTAGATGTGAAAATGTGAGGTTAAAACAGGAGGTAGAGGTCCACCCAGAATAATTTTAATGAATGTGTCCACTATCCTGATTAAAAATTTGAAAAGATGTGCAGCACTGTTATGAGGGCACAGGGAAATGCGCTGTTGAGGTCATTATGTTTCTTGCCATTATGTCAAATAGACGGCATTTCACTTTTTGGTTGTGGTTCCAAGTTACAAAGTGAGTGACCACCCACACAGCACCCTAAAAAGTGGTACCTGTAGATCTAGAACATCAACCCCAATTGGGTCAGATTAAGGCTTCGAAATGTTCCGGCAGGTGTAAGACACTGAATAGTGCAGTGTCATGTGTTCTCCGTGCTTGTAGCGGAAATACCTATCCCTCACTCTGCCGGTCCCAGGAGGTCACTTATGAGTCACTCATGATTTTAAGTGGTATGGGTAAGAATGCCTCGGTTATTAAATGTAGCGACTGTCTATTATATTTGCTTCTGGTAATTTCATGACATGTTCACCAGGCCATCAATAGAAACATTGCAAGTATGTTGTCACAATTCGTTTTCATTAATTGCTAATAGATTTATAGATATTGGACCAGTCTGATTTGTTTAGAAGGATTGTAATTTTTTTTCTTTCTCTTTTTAAAAACATGCAGAAATTCTACGTCTTTCTGGATCAGTCAAGCAAGAGCAGCAGCAAACGCCTCCTAGGAACTCTCCATCTGTCAGCACTTACCCAGGTACAGATTCTACAGCCCGCTACATGAAATGCCCCCCTCCGACTGATGCTTACCAAAGCTCCTCAAATTCTTCTGACCCTTACGGCGGAACAAATCCTGTAAACATCTACAGCAGCTCTTCTCATTCTTCCAGCTCCTATATGAATGCTTCCAATTGCATGAGCACTTATTCTGGACCATTACATCAAAACAGCCAATGTTCCACCTATCCTTATAATGGAGGTCTGTCCAGTGAGATGTGTCCGCCATATGGCGGCGGATACTCCTCACACTCTCAGCATACAGACCTGTTTAGGTATCAGAGCCCAGAACCTGTGATTAAGCTAAATATGCCACCAAGTCAGAATCCCTACCAGCAGAGGTACGGTCACCAGTACTTGAATTATGGAAACCAAAACATGCAGATGGGCTCTCTAAATGGCTGCATACCTGGACCAAATGTACACCATGCAAATTCATATAGCCCTTATCCTTCCCATCATGCAGACATAGCAATGGATTACTCAACTGTCAACAAAAATGGTGACTACACTCCTCATTCATCCCCCTATCATGCTCACAGTGGTCATTCGGCAATGTATGGTGGACCTCCAAATTCAATGCTGAATAAGGGAAACAACATTAATTCTCTGGCAGACAACCGGAATATTAACATGCTTCCAGCTCTAAACCATGACAGGACTACACCCTCCCACGACGAAACAAACAGAACAAACGGTGCTAATATTCATGATAATACATCACAAACTCCCACAAAAAACCAGACACATGTGCAGGACGAACTAGACGGTTTCTGGTCAGACAGCGAGCAAAGTTTTCTGGATTCAGACATTGGAGGTGTAGCTGTAGCACCAACTCATGGATCCATTCTGATTGAGTGTGCAAAGAGGGAGCTCCATGCGACAACACCCTTGAAAAACCCAAACAGACACCATCCCACCCGAATATCCCTTGTATTTTACCAGCATAAGAGCATGAACGAGGCAAAACATGGCCTGGCTATGTGGGAGGTCAAGATGGCTGAGAAGGCTAGAGAAAGAGAGGAAGACTGTGAGAAGTATGGCCCAAATTATGTGGCTCCCAAAATCTACCCCAAAAAGGTAAAGCGAGAGCCTCCTGAGTTTCTGCAGCCGGGGGCCTCAGAACAAACTTACATGCGTTTTATCAATTCCCTCTTGCAAAGGACAGTGTCGAAGACCACAAACTCCACTTCCACTTCAACTCCATACGCCTTCACACGGGTTACAGGGCCTTACAATAGGTATATTTAATATATCCGCTATATTTGTTACCTCATCCAGCAAAACCGCCGGTTGTTTGCAAAGTAGTTCTTCTTTAGAGCAATTGGCAGAGAAATAAAGAAGACAGTATTTTTGTGAGCTGTGTCCATGGAAGAGTCTGGTCATAAAAACACATTCGAAAAGAGGTGTCTTTCAGCAGTCCTATTTCCTCCATTGTACAACTGGTTGTATAGAGTCCCTAGGAAACATGACCAAAGTGTCCCATCCTGGTGTTCAACATTACAAGCTAAGTAACACTAGAAAAGACCTTTGCACATGTGTTTTCCTAGAACTTGACAAACTTGTGACTGCTTTTAAAAATATTACATCTACTAAGCATGGGCAACATGTACTGCAGTATTAGGACATCAGGAATCCTAAAAGAAGAAATCAAATCTGGTGCTAAATCATTGGACAAATTACTGGAAGTGTGGCTTTTTGACATACAGTTTTTAACTTTAATCTAATTTATTGGCTTATTTAACAAAAGAGGGACACTTAAAACATAATAACCGAACAACAAACATTAATTCTAGTAGTCCTACTGAATGGTGCTATCTTAAAAAAAAGTGTCTTTACTACAAATTGGAACATAAAATGCCTTGGTAATATTTTACGATGATTACTTCTCTGTACGTGTTCCCTACAACAGTAAGGGGTAGTAACAATTTTAATCTCCTCTGTATGTTTTAAGAATTAATGAATCAGCAAATGGTTTTCTAAGAGATGCCATATCATGCCAGTTGTAGAACATTTAGGAACAGTGAGTGATGTCTGATGGTATGTCAAAGGCTGCCCAGTGCTGGGTGGGGAAGAGGACTGCAAAGTGAACTGGGCATGTTCTTTCTGCCTCAACCAGCTAAGGGTGATGTCTTGTCTAATAACTTATCTTGGTGCTGATGGTTAATACTTGATCTTAACCATACCATGAGACATCACTCATGGCATCTGGCTATATGGCACCCATGGAATTTACCTGTGTGTGCATTTTATAATTTAATTTTTTATGCGCTTTGTGCAGTAAGAAAACTTTCAACAAAATGACAGTAGAATGTGTTCAATCCACCATCTGATGGACTGAATACAACTTGGTGCTTTACAATACTTCTTACATGCTTTTTTTAAGGATACAATTGCAACGACCTCACAATTATTTCTACACCCAGTATGTTCTCTCCAAAGCAATTGGAATTTGTTTGCTAATGTTATTTAAAAAAAACTCGCAGTCTACAACTGAGTTACCAGTCATGAAAATATGCTACTTTTCTTAAGGCAACAGAAAAAAATATACATTTTACTTTGCCAAAAAATGCACATTAGTACATTATCTTGACCGTACCTTTGTAGTGAGATTATAGATCAATTTATCTGCTTTCTGGATGCAAGGGAATGCATTCATACACAGCACATTCAATTTCTGGTGCTCTTCTTACACTGATGATAAAACTACTTTATATCATAATGCAAATTTAGTGCTTCAGTGCCTACAGATGTAAAGATAGGAGTTTATGTTCACTGCCGGTAACACTTAACGGCATGTTTTAAGCTACTGCTAGAGGAGTTAATTTCCTGATTTCTGTGTTTTAATGAAGCACAGTCTGTTCAGAACTAAATGGCAAGTTGCTCATGTGGTAGACATCATCACGTGTATTGTGGTACATGCAGACTTTCTGAGCAAGCATCCTCTTTTCAAACATACCGATTCACACACCACAAGAACGAAACAAGACAAGTTCTGTAAGATGAACCTTTGGAAACAAACTGGCAGCTGGATTGCTGTAGAGATTTAAAATAATGAATTTGTAATAAAAAGAAAAGAAAAAAATAAACCTGTACAGTAAATTAAAATTGTAAAAAAAGTTTTGTAGCACAATGCTTTAGTATTTTAGTACTGTAAACAAAAAAAGAATCCTATTAGGGGTTTGAGCTGATTTCATGTCATGATGGTGCTACTCAACCTGCTACAAAAATGTCAAAATGTGAGCTAAGGATCCGTAACAGGTCTGAGGGATGTTCCTACTTGTCATATACCTCAGCACTAGTTTGGCAATAGGATATTAAACTAAGAGTGAAAGTTTATAACCTTGCATACCATCACTGTTGTCGAAACAGACTTTGTACAAAATAAGAGGAAAAAACACACACGCCCCCGCCCTGCCCCTTTGTCTGTACTTGATATTTTTAGCAAGTATAACTTGAAATTCAGTCTTTTGTTTGAAACAATCAGGGATGTCTCAGCTCACGATTTCCTTATGCCAATATGTTGCCTGTATTTGTGACGGCCCTTCTAGGTTCATGCTGTTTTTCTGTTTTGAAGGCTTAGGCTGTCCACCTCATATCCCTGTATTGATTACACTTCTAAATGTATTGTGGTTTGTAACTCAAGATCACCTTGTAAATATGTTCGCTTTTTCCATTGTAATTATAAAGTGTGTGGCGTGTAAAGTGTGTTGAGAGCTTTCAGACGACAACAAGCAATGTTGACTGCACTGAGCTGGTGAAAAGGAAAATTGTAAGGCCAGGGGTTTGGCAAGTGACTTTTTTTAAGCCGCTTACATTTGGCTAAGAAAATTATTAGCTGTTAAAAGGTACAGTTGTTTTGAGGCTTCTCTTAATCTCAAAATCTATTTCAGACCTTCGCAATCTAGATTTATGCTGTGCAATATTTATATAATAATATTAAGTCGTTTTAAGACCCCCATCTTTTACTCTCCCCCAGCATTACAAAAAAAGAAATTATGTTAGCAAATAAGAAGCCCGCTAGTTTAATTTGTCAAATACTTTTATTCTCCTCTATTTTTCATCTCTCATATTTTACCCTGTGTCAGTATATAATGTTGATGTGAGCATTTCTAAATGTCTTGCTAACCTGTTTTCATAAGCGTGGTGTTACAAATCTTTCCGACCAGAGACACTCGTTTTAGGAGCTGCACGATTTGTAGATTTCTTTATTTTGCAGTGGACCGCCATTCCCAAATGGTGGAGTCGGTGTCCACAGCATGCGACCCTTGTTCCAATATATGCAGGTTCATGCCAAACAGTCATTTGCCAAGCTGCTGGATAACGGTGGGAAGCTTAGGAGGTGATAGCAATGATGTAAATAATAGAACTGTAATTTCTGGTGTACAGGACCCTGCCTCAGTGAGCAAGATTGGAAAGCTGAAGAATCAATGCTTGTTTAGGAGGACCGGGTTGACTCTAGCCATACTTGAAGATGCTTCTGAGTGGTGTCAACTTTACTTGAATGATTCGTTCACCTGAGATTGTGTACTTTACAGTGCACAGTTCACTTCTAAAGCTAGTAGTTAACTTCTGTAGGAAGATTAGCAGTTGGACACTAAGGTAATGAAATTCTGTGTGCATTTTCTCTGCTTATGTTCTACCCTTTTTTTGTTTTTACTTCGGGTTCTCTTCATTTCTCTTCATTCACATATTGTCATGTCTGTAAAATCTGAAGATGGTTATAAATAATGTAAGTATTGTAATGTATTGAATGCAGGTTATTTGAAAGCTGTTTATTATTATATCATTCCTGATAATGCTGAGATGTGGGTGTTTTTAATAAAATTTATATTTATTTAATGCACTCAAAGTCTATCTTGTAGAGCTGTGTGTGTCACTTCTAGGCATGTATAATAAATGTACCTGCTGCAGTAAAAAAAAAAAAGGCAAAACAAATATTGGCAAAGCTAATGGGTTTCACCTATGGAAGGTCTTTTGGAAGGTCTATTTGCTTTGTCAGTGTTTGTTTTTACACATAGCGCAGCAGCACGAGCTGCTGTGCAACATGACTTAAATTTAAAAAAAAGGAAAAATGCTAGTATGTGGTCAACACCTGCTGAGTCAATGTGCATGTTTTTTTTTTTAACCAAGCCGTGTTAAACAACTAGTCGTTCTGCTGGCTGTACAATAAGTAATATAAAAACATTGACGAACCCATATGGTTTTGCCAATGCTTGTTTAACTTACAAGAGATTTCGCTGTGCAGGCTAACCCTGAAAGCAAAAAGTAGGAACCAGTCAATGTGAGGAAAAGATGGGTATAGCAAGGAGAGCAGAGTGCTTTTTTTTATTTTACTTATTTCTGATTTCAACCCCTAATAACCAGAAAAGTTGCTCCATCTCGCATGAGACACAGGACACACTGCGCTTTTATGGTTCTCGTGGCCGAAATAAAGATTTTTGACTGACTGACTGTTAACACCAGAGAGGCTGGAGGGTGGGGCTTGGCGGGGTGAGAGTGCACATTTACTGCACAATAGGTTTTACTGTCCAGTGAGAGGGGGTTGAACCATGCCAAGAATAGGGCAAACAATAAAAACGAAATACAAAAAGAAATGGTATTGAAGTGTAATGGCTGAAACTGCGTGTTTAGAGGTGCAAAAGAGGGAGAAGCAGGGGCACATCTCTTCTGTGGGTTCAACAGGTGCTGTGGCACCGGGGCCCAGAGCTCTGGCCAGCATACTGAACGCTATTGTTGTATTTTATCATGCGAACAAAAGTCGGGGGGAGGGGCATTTTCTTTCTTTTCTTTTTTTTAGACTTTTAATAGTTTTTAAGGCCGCAAACCAGGAGGAGAGTTCAATAAACTTAAATCTGGTCAGATAATTTCTGATCTTTGATTTTAAGACATCACACGGATGCAATCCCCCCGTTGTCATCAGATCTATCCATGTTGTACTACCCAACCTCCTGAGTGGTAAAATTAGGCCATCTATTAGGCATAACAGGGTACCGGGTAAATCCGAAACAGGGGCCAAATCTGAGTAGTAACCCAGGTCTCAGTTCTTCCTAATCTTATACCATAAATTCAAAGCTAACCTTAAAACTTTGAGTCAGACCTTTTTAAAGTACCTGCGAGCACAAAAACGTATAGAGAACCCCTCCACACTCCACCTCCTCACCATCTCACCAAGGAGCTTTCCCCAAGTGGAGTCATCAGCCTTCACCAACAGCATCCAAATGTTTTTAAATTGAAAAGCTGCACAGTACCAATTAAAATCAGGCAGGCCCAATCCTCCTTTAATTAGAGTGCACCAAAGCTTTTTCCAAGCCATTCTGGATCCTTTATAAGCCCATATAAAGTTCACAACCTTCCCTTGAATTTTGTCTATGGCCTATTTAGGAAATCCCAGAGGGATAGCATTAAAGAGGTAATTCAATTTGGGGAGGATGACCATTTTTATCAAATTAACACGTCCAAAAATGGTTAGCGGAAGATTCTTCTATCTAACCAACAAACAATCTATTTTCCTGGTAACCCTTTGCAAATTTATCTGTGAGATTTTGTCGATCTCATCTACTATTGTGATTCCCAAATATCTGAAATTAGAACTCACTTTCCCCTCCCAGTTCTCAATATTCCAGCCCATTACCTCGGTTTTGGAGGTATTCGCCGAATACCCAGACAAAGAGCCAAATTCCACTTATAGATGTTCAACCCTCGGAAAAGATGTAACAGAATCAGCCGTATATATTAATAAATCGTCGGCGTACAGCGTAACCTTACTACTATAGGAGAGAGAGCTTAATAGGACTACTAAGGAGTCAGTTCTTAACATTTGAGCAAAGGGTTCGATATAAATATCAAATAATAAACGTGAAAGGGGGAAGCCCTGCCGTGTTCCTCTCAATATACTAAAACTAGGGGTCAAAGTATGCTTAAAAAAAATCTTAGCCAATGCACCCTCATAAGCTGTCTAAAGTGTATACAAAAGATTTGGTCCAAATCCCAATACTCTCATTATCTCCCAGAGGAACTCCCAACACACTCTTATTTTTTTTTTTTTTGGGAACCTTTATTATTACTTCAAGCAATTACAAGTATGGGCCTACAACCACCCCGGCCGGCCGCTAATCAGAGCAAAAGTACAGCAAAGCAATGTGAAAAGCTGTAGCAGTTCGAAAACCGGGGTATTACAAATGTGCAGGACACAACTTGTATTGAGGCGTACAGGTCTGAATGCAGGAGTATAAAGGTTCATTTTATAATAAAGGAAAAACTAAAAGTAAGTGCCATACAGTCATACATGGTCCCACAATAGTGTGCATAAATCGGGATATACGCAAATAGTACAAACACAAATGAAGCAGTGGGGAGAAGGTAAGCAAATCAGGATAAATGTAGGCACAGACCCGTTACGTAGCAAAGCTCAACCCCACCCCTCAATACGAAACATATTGTAGGAGACATGACGATCGACGACACTAAAGAAGGAGAAAGACTAAAGGGCCATAGAAACAAATAACGGACAATGTGACAAACACCATCCCCCCTACCCCCCACGTTGCACCCCTGCAGAAGGCCTTGGCCTGCCCCCCCCCCCCCAGCAGCGTGCCTGTCGCCCTAATGGAGACCCGAAATGTAGAAAGAGGAGAAAGAAGAAGAGAAGAAAAAAGTGGAGGAGGGCCCTCAATCTTACCACCCGGCCCCACCCTACACCCCTTGCCCAGGAGACATCCCAAATGCGAGAGCAGAATAACCGTGGAGAACGTCAATCATCGACCAAACCAGCCTTACAATCCCGGTCGAATGTCCCCAAAGCACCGTCAGCCAACAATAAGTCCACTAGACTCTAGACGGGGTCATCCCTGGCCTTGTCTAGCAATGGAACCAACGTACGTCCACTTATCAATCGGTACACAGAGCGGCGTGGAGGGTCCAAGGGATCCGGGCGGGCAAGGCCGAGTTACCGCTGCATGGGACTTCAGCAACCCGAACCCATCCGAACATGCATGGCGGAAATCCGTTTGAGTCGACATTGACCCCGAGAGCATCCCCAAGGCCGAACACAGTCTCATCGTCCAAGGAGGGAGAGTCACACAACCCGGCAAGAGCCGAGACAGCTCCGGGGCAGTCCAAAAAAGAGATCGACGTTGTTTTCCCAGCCTCCAAGTAGACATGTGCCCCGAAGAGACACTCGCATGCACCACCAAGCTGTCCAGGGTGATAAAAGGAGCCGGGTCTTCCAGCGGCTCCAGGAAATTAGGTGTAGCTGGAGCACTCCGCACGAACACAGAGGCGGGCACGGCGGCACTCCGTTGAGGTCGAACTGTGCCCGCATGAAACGGCGGGACAGCAATGGCGGCCATCCTTCTTCCCAAGTCTCGGGCATTACAGATCAGGGTTTTGTGCATGTTCGTTAGTGCAGCCAGTACATCCTTGGACGTGGGCTCCTTCTCGCGCCGCCAGTCCCCTGATCTCATCCACACGGCAGCCGTTGGACCTGGATGTGGTCCGCATAGGGAGGCGCCGGCCGCCATCTTAGCCGATCCGGCCACGTCCTTCTACACATCACCTCGGGGACCAGGCCCCAAACCAGGGCGCTACAGAATGCACAACCGGGACTCAAAAATGCAAGGCAGGCTCCCCGGAGAAGAGTCACCAAAGGGCTAAACAAAATCTCTGCCGCCCCCCGGGAGCCGCCCGCCGATTCTGGGGGTAGTCCTTGATTATGCCCGGACACAGACCTGGGGAGGGGGGCCAGATACCATGCACCCCCCTCGACCCTGCTTTGCCACGCAGCCCCACGGGGCACTCCGTTAAGTGGACTGGGTCGTCACTGCCGCCATCGGCCCATCAATTCACCGGCGCCCTCCGGCCGACTCCTCACCACCACCAGTGGCCGCTGTTGTCGCGGTCTCAGCGCCGCGAGTGCCTCAGAAGAGTCGGGGACATATCTCCGGGTCCGCCGCACGTAGAAGCCTCAGGAGTAGACGGTAAGTGGCAGTTCTCCTTCGCCTACTTAAATATGCCGTTACGGCTCAGGATAGTTGCCAGGATATATGCGCGGGGTGAAAGGGCTCACGGAGACGAGCGTCTATGCGGCCATCTCGGTCGCTGGCTTGGCTCCTCCTCCCCTCCCAACACATTCTTGAATGCTTTAGCCGCATCCAAGGCGACTACGGCCAGAGGAGCAGAGCGCTCAGTGACAAGATCTATTGTGCCAAAAAGTTGCTGGGTCTGCTCCTGTATGTACCTCCTGGGATAAAGCCCTTCTGTCTAGATGGATTAGCTGTGGGGCAAAGTTAGCCAATCTCCCCGCTAAAATACTCATAAAGATCTTCTAATCCGCATTCAGCAGGGAGATAGGCCTATAAGAGTCTGCCCTATTGGGGTCCTTAGAGGGTTTCAAGATGAGAACAACGGTCGCCTCTTTCCATGATCCAGCGACATGTCCCCCTGTGTATATTTTGAATTAAACAGGATTTCCAGAAATGGCACCAGCTCTTTGATTAAGAGATTATATACTTCTAAAGGGAGGGCGTTGGTGCCTGCGGCTTTACCATTCCTACTTTTATTGATACTTAAAGGAATCTCCTCACTGTTTGTGGGGGCCTTCATCATCTCACGGCTAATCGTTTTTAAACTAGGTATTTGTATTTTACGTAGCCAAGCCTTAAGAGCATCACAGCTGGGAGAAATCTCTTCTTTATATAGTGTGTAAAATGAAGGAACTAGGTAATCTTGCAAGTTCCCCACTTTATCGGAGACATCTCCATTATCGTTGACCACTTTTTGACTTATGCAATTTCTAGATCTATCTGCTCTTGCTTTCCAAGCCATGAGTGCACCAGCTTTTCCCCATACTCAAAATTCTGCCTACACCAGGCATACCACTGTACTCTACACTGTTAGTCCAGTATAATCCTATATTCTTGCCTTGCATCCTCTAAAAGTCAGTGTATCCGCGCCCTTTCAACAGCTGGCCCCAAGCGAGCCGGAGCATATCCACCTCCAATAGAATACTTTATTGTCCATATTTTTTAAACTTGAATGTTCAGTCTTACTTTTAGTGCAAGACAAATTTTGTAACATCCCTCTACTGCCTGCCCTAAAGGCGTATCATACAATATCTAGAGAGGTGGAACCAATATTATTTTCGAAATAAGCTACACACGCCTGCTTTACTGATTGTTTCATGTCAGGATCAATGAGGATAGCCCTCTTCAGTGTCTATCTTGGCCTAGGAGGTCAGCTATAGGCGACCGAGGAGAAACTAATCGCAGCATGATCCGAAATATGGCTTGGGAGGATTTTGGCACTAGGTATAGCCTCTATAATGACTCTGTCTGCGAAGAGATAGTCTAGCCTTGAAAAGTGTCAATAATATTTACAGTGAAAGGTAAAACCTTGGCTATCTTCCCTCTTATACCTCCATACATCTAGTAAAACCAACTCTTGCAACATGCTATTTAATGTCTGACGCACCAAGGGGCATTATGATGAAACCTTCTATTAGAGCTGTCAACTACAGGATCCAATAAGACATTAAAATCCCCCCCAAATATTATAAAATTCCATTGCAGACTGTATAGATAAGAGGGGTCATCGATATTGGGCCCGTAAAAAACAGCACTGGCTAACTCTGCCCCACAGATATCTAAGAAAGCAATTAACCATCTCAATGCTTTATCCAGTTTGGAGGATTTAATAACACAATCCGTCTCATATTTGATTAATATAGGAACCCCCTTACAGTGCACAGGCTGTTCTGAGAACAGAATGTACTCTATCCAGGGATACTTAGAGAAAACAGTTCAACCTTCGAGGGTGTCTAGGTGGGTTTACCTTCCTCTGAGTATTTCATTACCAGACTCCTCCTACGCATACATCTAAGGCCATTAACATTCCATGAAAGAAATACTAGGTCATTGACGTCCTTTATCATAGCGATTTTACCTCAATATTGTAGCCTAGTGCAATAATATAGTAGAGAAAAAGGACCTTCTGATAAGATAGAGGACACTTTTTTGGGGAGTTTTTCCCCCTTTCCACCCCCCTACCCATCTCTGTGCCCTACCCACCCCCTCTACCCCCCCCCAGAACCCTCCCTGACAGAATAAGCATAACGCCTAATGGTCTTCACTCATCAGTGAAATAATAAAGAACCATGTGTCGAACCTGCCTACTCCCCAGACCCCATCTCCCTACGCACCCACCCCCTTCCTGATCTCCTCCATCAGCTCATCTACATCCTCGACAGAACGATGTTGGTACATGTGGTTATTCCACATTGTTCGTAGTGAGGCCGGAAATTTTACCTGGGCCTTGGCACCAAGTTTGTTCAATTCCTCAATTCTCTTCCCCATTTCCCACTGTTTCTGAGTGGTGGCATGACAGACATCCAATCTTATTAAGAAGGAATAGGACCCAGTAGAGAGAGAACCTTCCTTTAATGCCCTAGACAAAGTTGCCTCTTTGGTAGTATACTTAAGGAAGTTGATTAAGATCCTTCTAGGCTTCTGCCTCGCAGGGTTCCTCTTAAAGGGGTCCTGATGTACCCGTTGAATTTCTGATGAGATATCAATATCCGGCTGATTCTTTAAGGCCGTATCCTGAAACCTTGAGATCACAAATGTAGGCCTTGATATCTGAGCCTTCTACCGCCTCGGGGATATTCAGAAGGTTAAGATTGTTCCTTCTGGAATGGTTCTCAAGGGATTCTGGTTCTTCTTTCATCTCCTTGTTCTGCCTGGCTAACCGACTCTTATCTCTGCAAACGCCAGGTCTATGGTTTGCTTCATTTTAGATATTTCTTGCTCCAAGATAGTAGTTCTTGTAGACACTTCTTCCAATTTCTGAGCTAGGGCTTCACAGGAAGCCTGTATCGCAACCTGATATTGTTTGGAGACCATAAATCTGCTCTTCATCTCCTCCCTAAGGGCCAGAAGAATGCCGGCCAAGAATTCTGAATTCACCTGATGTGGATGTGAATGGCTTATGCCTGAATCAAGTTGTGGGGACTCCTCCTGCTCTACCTGGTTGTCTTTGTCATGTATCTCCAGAGCCTTTAACCTATTTTTTGTTGAGATAGGCATTTGGGTGGCCGCTTGAGGGCTTATTCCACTGACTGAACTTGGTGGAGGGGTGGAGAAGATTCATTCACCCCATGGGATGGGACCTCGCTTTGCTCCATCGTAGATGGATTGTGGTTACAAAAAAGCACCTCCTGAGCGGGCGTGGCCAAGATGGCGGTGGAGCAACATCAAACTTGAGGAGCTCCGCTCGCCATGGCCGAAGAACAGTGCTTCCTGACGCGTGTGGGGCCACCGGAGGCTGGTCGCAGGGTGCAAGTGCCCCAGTGCCCGTCCTGCCCTCTCATGAGACGGCAGCTGCATGCCGCAGGTAGAGTTTTACCTGCCCGGCGTTGAGGCTTGATCGGGCTGCCCCTCGCAAGGAGCCTGCTGACGACATGAGAGGTCGCCAGGTGACACGGAGGCCCGGACTGGCCGACAACGTGCCATTACAGCTGGGGGGGGGGGCCAAATGAGATTCCGATCTCGCAGAGGCAGCCTGGAAGCATACATGAGGGGCCGAAGTGCGTAAGTGGCATGGCATGGAGTCGCCTTTGAGGGGCTCACCGGCAGCTGCGCCCTCCTTAAAGTGGTGCTACTCCCCGGGACCGCCCACTGAGCGGAGTGGCGGAGGAGGTTACAGGACCTTCCGGACTCCAGGCTGGGTCAGATCATCAGACCGCACGCCTGAGGCAGCACAGGAGGCAAGAGGCTGTAGCTGCGACGATCGAGCACAGTGCTCACCTGACCGAGGAGCGGAGGATCGTCCAGCCTGCCCAGACACCCAGGACAAGGTAAAGGCAGCTTGCCAGCATGTGCGAGTTGGCGTTTGAGGGTCCCGGCCCTCCTGCACCAGACTGAGCAGTGGCGCAGGTGCCCGGCTTGTAGGATCTCGGATCGCCATAGATGGGAGTGCGGCCCTGAAGAGCTTATTTAGCAGTGGGAGCTCAGGAACGCATACTGGTGCGCCCTGCCGGAACCAAGTGCCTGTCGTGGAGGGCCCTCTCTGCGGACTTTTGGTGTACTGGACTGGGGCTGCGAGGCCTGTAACGCCATACAGGGGTGGCCGGGATGAACGTAGTTGACTCGGGGCAGGACTGCTCCCCTGGACTGACTAGCCCATGGGAGCGGCCTAGCTGAGAGCGGTAGAGGTGGTGGGCCAGAGCGGCTGCTGACACCTATCCTAGGGAAGATGTGGACAAATCCCTGGTGCCACACCCTACCGTCCGTGTGAATGAACCCTAGCGCACAAGTTACTACTTGTGTAACGATATATCTGTAAGACTGGATCCGGAAAGTTTTGCGTAACGATACCCTTGCGCGTCGGTAGGCGTGGTCTGCAGCTCCGCGTCCGTCGTCGGCGTCGTGGGCGCCGTGATGATGTCGTCGGAGTACTTAGACGCCGCCTCCGCGTGCTGACGTCAGTTCTTAGCCACAGCTTTTCTGCGCCAGAAGCGCAGAGCCATGACAAAAACCGACACTGGTGCCAAGAAACTAGGGCCCTGAAAGGGGATGACCTTAACCCTAGATATCGGTTCGCAGAAAGGGGAGGATGGGTGGGTCGGTAAGGAATCTATCACTAACTAATGTCTCTTACAGATATATCGTTACACAAGTAGTAACTTGTGCATCTGAAAGAGACACGTTAGTGATAGATTCCTTACCTTAGAATAGATACCCCAGCAAGACCATCCCCGTGGTGGTGGGTCTGCGAACCAATAATCACACCAGAAAGTCCTGGAGGACGGAGCGGCCGAAGTAGCCGTCCTTCCGGACTTGACTGTCCAGGCAGTAGTGCCTTGCAAACGTGTGCAGCGAGGCCCACGTAGCTGCCTGGCAAATGTCCTGCAAGGGCACACCCCGCCCAAGGCAGTAGAAGTGGCCGTGGCTCGAGTGGAATGAGGAATGAGCCTTCTTAGCCAAGGAGTAACACGCCTGGATGAACAAGATAATCCACCGAGAGATGGTCCGCTTGTGCACCGCTTTCCTTTTCTTAGCGCCCGCGTACCCAACAAAGAGTTGATCATCCACCCGGAACTGTTGTGTGCGGTTCAGATAAAATGAGAGCGCACGTTTTGGGTCCAGACAGTGGAGCCTCTCCTCCTCTCTCGAGAGGCGGAAAGAAGGTGGGCAACATGATGGATTGCCCAATGTGGAAAGCCGTGACTACCTTGGGAAGGAAGGAGGGCCTTGTCCGCAATACAACCTTGTCCGGATGGACTGAAAGGAAAGGAGGCTTACAAGATAGAGCCTGGAGCTCACTCACTCTCCTGGCAGAGGTGATGGCTACCAGGAAGGCAGTCTTCAAAGAAAGAAGGCGAAGAGGACAGTTGTGAAGTGGCTCAAAGGGAGCGCACATCAGAAACGATAGAACCAGGTTCAAGTCCCACTGAGGCATCACGAAGGGAACAGGAGGAAAGGTATGAGTGATGCCCTTCAGGAATCGATTTACGATAGGGGACTTGAACAAAGAAGGTTGGTCAGGCAGCCTCAGAAAGGCTAAAAGAGCCGAAAGATAGCCCTTGACAGTGCCCAGAGCCCTGCTGGGCAAGAGAAAGAAGGAAGAGGAGAACCTCAGAGAGAGGGGCATTGAGGGGGATTCACAGCCTTTGCTGTGCACCATGCCACAAATCTGTTCCACCTGCAGGCGTATACCGTCTTTGTGGAGGGCCGCCTGGCCGCCAGAATGATGTTGCAAACTTCAGGAGGCAAGTCAAATGGCATCAACTGTCGCCGCTCAATCTCCAAGCATGGAGGTGGAGACTGGACAGGTTCGGGTGGAGGACCGTCCCCTGCTGCTGCGACAGAAGGTCCTCCTGAAGAGGCAGACGAACCGGGGGATCGACTGACATACTGAGTAGCGCGGGATACCAGTACCTTCGTGCCCAGTCCGGAGCCACAAGGATGACTTGTGCCCGGTCGCGCTTGATCTTCTTCAGCACTCTGGGCAGAAGTGGTATAGGCGGAAAGGCGTACAACAGACCGCAGCTCCACTCGCGACGAAAAGCTTCTCCGAGCAAGGGCCGCCTTGGAAATTCCAACGCGCAGAACTGATGACATTGCGTGTTCTCTTAAGTGGCGAATAGATCTAACCAAGGCTCTCCCCATCGCAGAAAGAGGCCTTGCGCCACGTCCGAGTGCAGATGCCATTTATGATCCATCGAGCACTGACGGCTGAGTTCGTCCGCCCTGACGTTCAGAGAACCTGCCAGGTGTTGAACCACCAGAGTCACGCCCTGATGTTCCAGCCATTGCCAGAGACGCAGAGCCTCCTGGCAAAGGGTCCACGACCCCACTCCGCCCTGTTTGTTGCAGTACCACATGGCGGTGGTGTTGTCCGTGAACACTTGCACTGCACTCCCTCGGACAGACGGGAGGAATGCCTTCAGTGCCAGACGAATCGCCCGCAGCTCCAACAGATTGATATTGAGCCGGGACTCCGCCGGAGACTAGAGTCCTCTGATCTCCGCCTCTCCCAAGTGGCCTCCCCAGCCCTGGAGGGACGCGTCCGTCACAACTACGTGCTTCGGTTGGGGAAGGGAGAGGGATCTGCCGTTGACCCAATCGCGGTCCGTGAGCCACCACTGCAGCTGTCTCGCAGTGCCCTCCGAGATCAGGACATGGTCGGACAGGTTGCCCCGGTGCTGGGCCCACTGAAACTTCAGGTCCCACTGCAGAGCCCGCATCCGCCACCGTGCGTGATGCACCAGAAGGATGCAGGAGGCCATCAGCCCCAGAAGCCGCAGCGTCAACCTTACCGAAACTCGGGATAACGGCCCGAAGATCGGAATCAGAGCCTGTATATCCCGAACCCGCTGTTCGGGCGGGTAACCCCGAAACTGCGCCGAGTCGAGAACCGCTCCGATGAAAAGGAGCTTCTGAGAGGGGCACAGGTGTGACTTCGGCACATTGATGGAAAATCCCAGCTGGTGCAGGAGATCCGCCGTAGTCTGGAGGTGGCTGACGACTGCCTGGGGCGAGCTCGCCTTCAACAACCAGTCGTCTAGGTAGGGGAAGACTGAGACCCCCAACCTGCGCAGATGAGCTGCGACCACCGCCATCACTTTCGTGAACACCCGTGGGGCGCTTGTAAGGCCGAAGGGGAGCACCGTAAACTGAAAGTGCTCGAGGCCTACCGTGAACCGCAGGTAACCCCGGTGGGCCGGCAGGACGGGGATGTGGAAATATGCGTCCTGCAAGTCCAACGCTACCATCCAGTCTCCTGGGTCTAGGGCAGCCAAGACCTGAGCCAGTGTCAGCATTTTGAACTTCTCCTTCCGGAGGAAGCCGTTGACGTTCCTCAGATCCAAGATAGGGCGTAGGCCCCCTTTGCCCTTCTTGGGTACCAGGAAGTAGTGGGAGTAGCAACCACGTTCTACTTCTGGCCCAGGAACGCGCTCGATGGCCCCCTTGGCCAAGAGGGCCGAAACTTCCTCCTGCAGGAGCCGCAAATGATCCCCCGATACGCGGTGGTGTTGCAGTGGCATGGCTTGAGGGATCGTCTCGAAGGGGAGGGAGTAGCCCCTTCGGACGATCTGCAGCACCCACCTGTCCGAAGTGACTGTGCGCCAGTGAGAGTGGTGATGGCGAATCCTGCCTCCCACTGGCGTCACATGGGCCGAAAAGCACGGACTAGGAGGGTTTAGAGGCGGATGCTGCGGGGCAGGTGTGGACTGACTCCGCTTGTTTCCCCGACCGCCTCCACGGCGGTTTCCACGGCCGCCGCCGCCGTGCTGGACGACAGTTTGCGGCGAGTGGCTGGCGGCACGTGTGGGGACACCCCTTCCTTGGCCACGAAAGGAGCGAAAGGCACCCATTTGCTGGTGCGGGGCCGAGAGACCCAAGGACTTGGCCGTAGCCCTGGGGTCCTTAAAGCGCTCAAGCGCGTGGTCTGCCTTGTCGCCAAAGAGGCGACGGCCATCGAACGGCATGTCCAGGAGTGTATTTGGGACGTCTGCCGAAAAATTGGCGGATCTCAGCCAGGCGTGGCGTCGTACCGCCACCGTCGTAGCCATCGCTCTGCCCAGCGAGTCAGTAGTATCCAGTCCGCACCTGATTGAATACTTGGCTGCGTCCCAGCCCTCCACCAGGGCTTGGCCGAGTTTGGCCCGTACCTCCAACGGACACTCTGGCAGCACTTCCGCCACCGTTTCCCACAGAGAGTGGGTGTAACGGCCCAAGAGGCATGCGGTGTTGGAAGACCGCAGCCCCAAGCTAAGGGACGAGAAGATCTTCTTACCATAGTTCTCGTACCTCTTGGACTCCCTGTCCGGCGGGGCCGTCGGGAAGGCGGTCTGGGAGTTAGAGGCCTGGATTACCAGACTCTCGGGGGTGGGGTGGGTGGACAGGAAACAAGGGTCGCCCGGGGCCGGGCGGTGGCGTCTGGCCACGTTCCTATCTACAGGCGAACCTGTAGCGGGCGTGGACCAAGTGCCCAAAAGAACGTCCGTCAAGGACTCATTAAACGGCAGCAGAGGCTCCATGGAGCATGACTGCGGCTTAAGGACCTCAGTGAGGAGGTTAGTCCTCACGGCCGCGACGGGGAGCTCAAGGCCCAAGGCCTTGGCAGCCCTCATCAACACCACACCATAAGTAGCACCCTCCTCCGAAGGCACGGTAGGAGGAGAGACAAATCCAGTGTCTGGAGAGGTGTCCAGGCCACTGGCCTCCCCAAGGTCTCCTGTCCAGTCCATGTTAGACTGGCACTCTCTGGCCAGAGGGTCCTTAGACCCCTCCCAATCCTCCTCATCCCTCATCTCCTGAGATTCAGGGTCGTAATTGAATGAGGTCGGTTCATAGAAACTAAAATCTCCAAACGGCGTAGAGATCGGCGCCGATAGGCATCGTCCCGACGTCGGAACCGATTGAAAGGAGGCATCGGGGACGGCGCCGCCCGAGGACGACGCCGGAGGGGACACCACACGGACCGACGCCGGGGGGGTCGTAAGGTCCACCGGTGACGATCCATCGCCCGAGGAGGGTCCAGCGGCGCCCTGCAGCGCTGGGCCCGAAGGCGCCGACGACGCCGGGGTCACTGTACCCTGTGGCGCCGGGCCCGAGGGCACCGGCGGTGTCTGGATCGTGGGGCCCTGCGGCGCCGGGCCCGAAGGCGCCGGTGGCGTCGAGGTCGAAGCACCCGACGGCGTCGGGGTCGTAGCCCCCAACCCACTAGGGCCCCCAGACGGGTTCGCTGGGCCCGAAGGCGCCGCGGAACCCGTCGGAGGAGAAAGGGACCTCATGGCCATGAGGAAACGCTCGATCTCCTCCGGCGTCGCGTTCAGCCCAGGGACCGGGGGGTATGGGGCCGAACGCGGCGCCCGCGACTTCCGAGGAGCCGCGTGGGCAGTGTCACCCGAACCCCCGGCCGCATCATGCGAGCGTCGGGGGGGAGTCAGAAGAGCGATGATGTCTCTTCGACTTCTTATGCTTCTTACCTGACGACTTGGACCCGGAGGAGTGGCGCCGACTCCTGGAGCTGAGACGGCTCCGTCCCCGCGACCTGTCCCTCGACCTCCCGTGGGACCGGGACCTCACACGGCGCGGGGCCGACTGGCGGATTTCGAGTCGCCTGCGGGACCGCTCCCGCCTGGCCTTCCTCGAAAGGGCCAGACAGTCGGAGCAGGCCTCGTCGTCATGGTCGACGCCCAAACACATCAGGCACAGGCGGTGGGGATCCGTAACCGACATGGTACGGTCGCACTCGTCGCAATGCTTGAATCCGGGCATCCCTAACGGCACCGTCTGAGTCGTACAGACTTCGAAATGGATCAAAAGATCACAAAAAAGTTTAGTCAAAAAGTGACTAGGGAACTGCTCTTTCCAGATCTGCGCTGGCTGGCGCGGAAAAAAGAAGAACTGACGTCAGCACGTGGAGGCGGCGTCTAAGTACTCCGACTTCATCACGCCGCCCACGACGCCGACGACGGACGCGGAGCCGCAGACGACGCCTACCGACGCGCAAGGGTACTGCTACGCAAAACTTTCCCGATCCAGTCTGACGCCTGGGGATATTCTAAGGTAAGGAATCTATCACTAACGTGTCTCTTTCAGATAATGTCATCTCTCTGCTCTAAGAAAGACTCTTCCATTAAAGACCTCCTGCAGAAGTCAGGCTCAAAGAAGGCAGACTCCCACGGGGCTGACAGGCAGACAGCTATGACGGAACTAGAGCTCATGCAAGACCTGGCGATGAAACCTATCACAAGGGGCTTAATGGAGCAGCTCGTTGGGGCCCTCAGGGATGACCTTGCGGCACTACGCCAGGAAATGGCCACAGATGTCAAGCAGCTGAAGGCAGACGTTCAGGAGATCAGGGACCGTGTGGACTCTCTTGAGCGAGCAGGAGACTGCAGGGATGAGATCACGGAGCAGACCAGGGAGTTCATAGAATTCAGAAAACGCAATGAGGACCTACATTCCGACTGGAGGATCTGGAGAACTGTTCCAGGATGTCCAACATATGCCTTAAGGGTGTTCCTCTGCAGGCAGACAGGGGTAACCTGGAAGATTGGGTACTACGCATTTTTAGGCACGGGGCCCTGGACCTTGGAGAGGAAGTGATCACCCTTGCTGGACGTCCGGCTTCAACTCCGAGCCAACCCCAGGACATTCTTATGTGTCTCCACTCATACAGACAAAAGGAACTCATTATGAAGGTAGCCAAAGATAAGGCCACCATCGCCTCTGAAGGCCTTAAGGTGGGAGTATACCAGGACCTTTCCCCTCTCACCCCTCACCCATCAGCGCTGCAGAGAGTTGAAGCCTCGCACCTCCCTCTTGCGGGACAAAGGAATAAAATACAGGTAGGGCCATCCCTTTTGCCTAACCTTCAATTGGGAAAACGAGCTGCGCATGCTACGTTCCTTGAAAGACGCTAAGGAGTTTCTGGGAACCAACTTGCCTACGGACGACTCTGATGGTGGCCAGCAAAAACCCGAGGCATCCAGGTGGCAAACTATTAGATGGAGACGTTGGAGGACGGGGAAGGGTCAATCTGCGAGGCCCATGGAGCAAGAAAGGCAGCAGGAGAGAGAGGCCCAGCTCCGCTAGCTGCACGGTAAAGAGGCACCAGAAGATCCGGCAGGAGACTAAATGTTCGGCACCTAGTAAGACTAATGTCCTAGGCTTGTTCTGCCTCTGAGGTAGCCCTCTGCCCTCCAATATTCGGCCACGGCTGCAACCACAAAACTCATACCATGAAGTCCGGTTGCCGGCAGAATGGATCCATGCACATAGAAGTGCTTTACTCCTGCTGGAGAGTACTATTGGTACGCTTGTTCAGTATGTTTATTATCATTCGTTTCCTCCTTTCTTGCTCTTTTCCTGCTTCCTTGCAGTCTCTTATATCAGGGTTAGAGGTGAGTTGACTACGAGTTAACGCATCTGGGCAGGAGGATGTGGGAGGGGGACAGGGAAAGGCCTGGTGGGAACGGGCAGGACGAGATGGGCACTTGAGACTGTAGAGGCACGGGGAACTCGGATGGGTGGGACTGGACCCTCAGAGTAGACTAGATTCAATTTTTGAGCCTTTATCGATGCTTAAGGTTGGCATCCTGAGCCTCAATGTCAGAGGCCATAATTCGCCAGTGAAAAGGAGAGCCCTGGTGACACTTTTACGAGAATCAGCCAGTGATATTTGTCTTATTAAGGAGACTCATCTAGTGCAAGCCGACTGAGGCGTCTCCGCTCTCGGGTGTTCGACAGACAGTACTCCTCCTCTTCGGGAGACAAGAAGGCAGGGGTGGCAGTCCTGTTTGCCACACATTTCCCGGGTAAGGTGTTGGGAGTCGACACGGAAATGCCAGGTAGGGCCTGTGCCATGAGGGTGGAGATAGGTGGCCACACATATATCATAGCCTCCATGTATAGCCTGAATGGACACCAGGAGTTACTCAATAACACTTTAAATACGAATCTAGATTCCCAAGACGAAGACCTGGTTTTTGGGGGGGGGGGATTTTAATATTGTCCCGGATGCACAACTGGATCGCTCTATTCAAAGACGGGGATACTCTGGGGCACTCTCAGACACAATAAAGCAGCAACTGTTAGACTTGGGCTTTTCCAACATATGGAGGGCAGAAACCCCAAATCCAGGGAGTACACATTTTTTTCAGCGGCGCACCAGACATACGCCCGTATCGATTGGTTCTTAACATCCTGAGACTCACTAATGCCACAATGCCGTTTAAGATAGGAACCACAGCAATCTCCGCCCATTCATCAATCTGGCTTAAACTGAGCCTTGGGGGGGGGATCCCCGGGGTCGCAGACCATGGAGGCTGAACCACAAGTTACTCGAATAACAGGCCAACATTAAAGAAATCCAGGACGCCATTAAGTTGTATCTGGAATTCAATGATGTGGATGGGACCTCCCTAGCTAGTCAATGGGATGCGTTGAAGGCAGTAATCTGAGGGCACTGCATAGCAATAGCTGCAGGCGTCAATAGAAATAGGAAAGAGAAGAGACAACACCTCGAATCCCAAGTGAAGGAATTAGAGGGGGTTGATAAGAGGACAGGCACCGTCCAGATCTGACGACAACTGACTGTGGCTAGACAGCAGTTGAAGTGACTAGATTATGACGGGCGGAATATTCGCTCCTGGGAACCAAGCAATGCTATTACATGGACTGCAATAAGGCAGGAAAATTGTTGGCATCTTTGAGGAACTTAGAGGCACTCAGGGAGAAACCCTAAGATCTGACAGAGACATTGCCGCCAGGCTTGAATACTTCTATACAGATCTATACGGGGCTGATAACCAATGGCGTAACAATAATTGAGGGTGACCCCCTGCAAAGTACATGGAAGGGCACCCTCCAAACTCTCTCACGAGCTCTCTGGCTGAAGTGCTCTGCTGAGGGTCCCCCTGGAGCTTGGGGGCCCCCGCACTGCCGGGACCTGTTTTACACCCCTGCTGATAACTTAGCCTTAGAAGAGGCCCACCGATACATGACAGACGCCCCGGTGATGCCTCTTCCCCACTCAGATGCAGCAAGCTTAGATTCAGATATTTGCTTGGAGGAGGTCCTTAAGGCCATAGCGGGACTTACCACAGGGAAGGCCCAGGAGAGGATGGTTTTTCATCCAATTTTTACAAGGCCTTCACTGGTGACTTGGCCCCCGTCCTGGTTCGTTTATTTAATTCCTTTAGCGCTTCCGGAGGGTGACCCCAACGATGATTACCGCTGAAGTAGTAGTGATCCCCAAGCGAGTGTGCCTCCTATCGCTCCATTTCATTGTTGAATGTAGATCTTAAGATTTTCATGACTATTCTGGCCGCCCGCCAAGTGCCCCATATGCAGGGGTTTGTAGACCGCGATCAGTCGGGCTACATCCCCAAACGGAACTGTAGTGAGGGTACCTGAGGAATGTGTCAATTGTTGGACAAGTCCCAACGCTCCCAAACGCCCATGTTACTCCTCTCGATTGATGCCAAGAAGGCATTTGACAGGGTCCACCGGCCATATTTGCAACAGACACTCCGTAAATTTGGTGCGGGAGACCGCTTCATGCAATGGGTGGGCAGCCTATATAAGGACCCCCAGTTGCGTATTCAGGTTAACAGGGTGATATCTCAGCCATTCCAAGTTCAAAGAGGCACGTGGCAGGGTTACCCCCTGTCGCCCCTGCTCTTTTCAGGGCCATTTGCAGAGAAAATCCGCCAGAACTCGGGGATCCGCATGGGAGATAGATAGCATAAGATCTCATTGTATGCAGATGATGTGATATTATTCCTGACTCATCCAGTAATCTTGATTCCCCTCTCATGGAGGAGCTAGATCTCTTCAGTCAGGCATCTGGCTTCAAGGTCAAGGTCCATAAGACCCAAGCACTGAGCCAGACTCTCCCACATGCAGAACAGGCCCTATTGGCCCAATTTCCGTTTCAGTAGGCCACAGACGGTATCCAGTATCTGGGTTTACAAATGTTCCCTACCCTGGTTAGGACGGCCCAAGTGAATTACGCCGGTCTCCTGGCTGTAGTAAGGAAAGAGCTCTCTACCTGGAAGCGACATCTCCTGTCCTGGCTGGGCAGACTGGCGGCAGTTAAAATGACCACCCTCCCATGTATCTGCTACGTGATGCAGACGCTGCTGCTCAGACCTCCACCCAATGTGCTGTCTCAGATGCAACGTCTTATTAATAATTTTGCATGGGTAGATAAGAAAGCAAGAATAGCCTTTAATTTGACCTATTTGAAGCAAGGTGACAATGGCTTGGGGGGGTCCCATGCCTGGAGCGATACTTCCAAGCTGCACAACTCCGATAGATGCTGGAATGGTACAAGTTAGAGTCCGAAAAGCACTGGTGTTTTATTGAGCGTTTGATAGCAGGAATGCATATTTGGAAGGCCCCATGGCTTCCTAGGAAACACCAGCCCTTGGGTATACGTGTCACCAGTTTTGAGAGCCACCCTGGGGTGTGGGATCGTGTTCAAGTTCCTCACGGCCTCTCGACCCCGGTGTCTCCTCTGACCCCCTTCATTGTCAACCCCAACTTCCCACCAGCTCACACAGGGGAGGGGTACCTCCACTGGCAAGAGGCCAACTATAAACGTATTGGGGACTTATTTGATGAACATGGGGTAACAGATTTCACAGGCCTCATAGAAGGATATGGGATTCCTCGCTCAGCATATTGGCAATATCTGACCCTTTGCAACTGGGTCACCCAACCACACAAACAACCCCATGCCAGCCGCTTTTTAACAAAATTTGAGAAGTGGTATGTCACCAGAACGTCTGATAAACGGTTAGTGACCGACATTTATGCCTTTTTAAACACACCCAGACACAGAGCAGGTGGGAATCCGAATTGGAATAGGAGTTCTCCCCCAAGGAGTGGCAGGACATCATACACAGGGCCAGGGCTTCCTCATGCAGCACAGCAGGCAAGGAGATGTTTTTGAAAATTGCACATTATTGGTACTACACTCCGGTGAGAACTCTAAAGTGGAAACCGGGCGGGAATGAGCAATGTTGGAGGCCGTGTGGACTACAAGGCACGCTCACTCATATCCTGTGGGCATGCCCAGAGATACAGAATTTTTGGGAGACGATTTTGAGGGATATAGATGATATATATCACACCAACCTGCCTAAACTTCCCACATGCACAATGTTAAGACTCCAGAATGATCTGTTGTACCCCCTTAAATCTAACCGGGGTAGAACTGTTACGTTGGCGCTGGGGGCAGCCAAACAGACACTTTTGGATAGATGGGGGACGGTGGAGATTCCCACTCATCTGGATTGGTTATACAAGATATGGGCCCTACTGGGGATGGAAATGATTACAGCAGGCCTCACCCAATCCCTTTCTAAATTTGATAAAACATGGGGTAATACTATACAATTCTTGTCCAATGAGTTTACTGAACTTACCTCCCTGAAGTACCTTGGAGGGCTGCACCTTACTAACTCCTCCCTTCTCAAGGATTAAGGAGATTACTTGGTAGACTTGATTAGATCACCTAGGTGACCCTGCCACGATCCCACGCACAGATGACAGAGATAGACCTCTCTTTTCTGTCCCTTTCTTCCTTTCATTATCTCTACTTCTAACTTAAACTAATGTTTCCCACCGGCCAGTGGATGTAGGTGGCAACTAATGTAATAATTACCTTTTCAAAATCAATAAAAGGATTTAAACCACAAAAAGCACCTCCTTGGGTGAAAACAGAGGCTGGAGGCACAAGGACCTTAAAGAATGATTTTAAATAGGGGCTAACTTTTACTTTTGGATGAGTGACCCTCTTCCCCCTCCCCCTAGGGCTCTTGCCGGTCACAATGAGCTCTGCTTTCTCCACCTTCCCCTCTGGGCCTTTTTCCTTCGTAAGTCGTTCGGGTGATTTGAGCTGGCCCCCGATTGGATTGTTTATATCATTCACAGGGGGGGGGGGTTGTGGTTAGGGTTACCAGACCAGGCAGAGGGGTAATTTGCCCCCCTCTGCTGCGGAGTGTATATCCACAGATTTTCCCAGTGGGAAGAGTCTAATCTGGATATTTTTACCCTTCTATATAGGGGGAACCCTCCCCCCCCTTCAGCTTTAGTCTCTATAGAGCCCCCGTTGCTAAGGGCACTGTCTAGAATTGCAGTGAGGGTCCTTGTTTTCATAGCTGCATCAGGGAGCAGAGCAACAACCCAACAGGAAGTACCCCTACCCCATGTTGGGGCAACCTTCCCGCTAGCCGCCTGGAGCTGAAAGCATACACTTTCCTCACTGTGATCCACTTTAGGCACCCTCACAACTAGACCTGTGCTGCCAAATATAGCCCTTACGTCGCGTCCAGTACTGATTCTTCCCCCACCGACCTGGAAAGCTGTTTCCCGGCAGCGGCGCAGCTCCCGGCTGCGCCTTTCCAGCAATAGTCGCGGTGCGTCCATTGGGGGCGCTGGGGCGTTGCCCCACTAATGACGGCACGGATCCATTCATCATTATAATTAAATGCATCAAATTATATGTTCTACAGCGTCAGAACTTGTTCTGACGCTAGGTCCAATCAGGACGCTGTAACGCTGAAGGCGGTGGGGCTGCAGCAGCACTGAGGGTTTGACTCAGACTGATGGCGGGTGAGCGCACTAGTGCGCATGTTCAGGTTTGGCTGGCCATTTTTAGTACGAGCCCGAACATGCCCACTAGCCTTCCCCCTAGGAGACCGAGGGTTCCTTGTTGCCGCAGTCCCGGTCTCCTAATGGGTGGGGAGTATCCCTGCCCTCAACCAATCCTGGCACTGCTCCCAGCGTCAGTATTGGCTGAGAGGGGTTGTGACGTGGCTGTTCCCATTTCGAAGTTGAGGCAGAAGTCGCTAAGGCGGACGCGGGTCAGGTACGTTTTTTATTTTAATTTTAAACCAACTCCCCTGGCCCCCACCCGCGAGTATCGCCAGTCGCAACTGGTTCAGTTTGAGGGGCTTGCGGTGGCGCTGACACAGGTCTGCAGAGTCTTCTGGTGGAAGAGACATCCTCTGTGTGATCTCTGCCAGGTTAGAGAGCTGCACGTTCCCGGGGAGGTCAGTCTTCCTTGTAATCTTTTTCCTGCACTGGGGACAGGGACGAGTTGGTGCAGAGACGTCGGTTTCATTTCTGAAGGGCGGGTGCATGCTTGAGATTACGGGATACCACGGGCACGTTGCACTTGTCTAATCACAATCTGGGATGGAAACAAGAAGCCGTATTTTCCCCAAAAGCTTCCTGAAAACAGTTATTTCAGTTTAAACATGAGCTCACCCACATATCACCAAGCCTTCCCTCGCCCGCACTGCAGGATGTGTTCTCGTCACGCAGGGGCCTCCTGCCTTTAGATCAGGCCCCCACCTCGTACCTTCAGGCGATGCATGGATGTACGTGCACTACTGCACGCTGGTTCCCCCAGATCTACCTTCCAATGAGTACAGCAATAATGAATAACCACCAGGTCACTGAGTAGCGTGCCACCTGCCACCTGCCACCTGATCAGGGGGTAGTATGCACTATATAAATGCAGTTCCAATACAGTACAACGCAGGGCCGGTTCTAGGATATGCGAGGCCCTGGTCTAAAAGGGAATGTGCGAGGTCCCTCTAATGTAGGTAAGTGGCCCCTTGCAAGGAGACCATTCGCAGACACTGTGGGAGGCCTATTGTCCAGCATTTTGTCGCCCCCCACAGTTTTAACTTTGAGCCCACAAGCATTTCTCACACCTTGAGTCCGATAGGTGTAAGAATTGCTTGTGGGCTAAAAGTTAAAATTATGGGGGCGCCAAAATGAAGGACAATGGGCCTCCCACAGTGTCTGTGAATGGGTCTCCTTTCAATTGAAGGGAGCGTCTCACTCCCTTATGTATCCAGATACCATCCACGGAAGCTTGTTTCCAGTCCAGGGAAGACATGGCTTGGCAGTTCGGGCTGGACTGTTCCCATGAGGCACAGGGTCAAGGCAGATTTGCATATGGTTATGTCTGAACTGGGGTGGCAGAGTGGGCTAAAGAACGGTGATGGATTAACCCCAGATCTTTTGACTGGGTGTGAGTGTTTGATTGATTCAGATGCTCCGTCCATCACCACCCCCTTTTGTTCCGCTTTTGGCCGCCATAAGTGTGGCAGGGTATGCTCAGACGTGAGTCCCTTGCTCACTTTGCCACTGGATTCAAGCAAGCCGGGCTGAAGATGGCTGGAATGCCAGAAACCGGTCCACGGAAGATTGTTTCGGGTCCAGGGAAGACATCGCTTGGCAGTTCGGGCTGGACTGTTCCCATGAGCCACAGGGTCAGACTGATTTGCATATAGCCATGTCTGAACTTGGATGGAAGAGTGGGATAAAGAACGGTGATGGATTAAACCCAGATTTTTTGACTGGGTGTGAGTGTTTGATTGATTCAGATGCTCCGTCCATCACCACCCGCTTTTGTACCGCTTTTGGCCGCCATAAGTGTGGCAGGGTATGCTCACACGTGAGTCCCTTGCTCACTTTGCCACTGGATTCAAGCAAGCCGGGCTGAAGACGGCTGGAATGCCAGAAACTGGTCCATGGAAGTTTGTTTCCGGTCCAGGGAAGACATGGCTTGGCAGTTCGGGCTGGACTGTTCTCATGAAGCACAGGGTCAGACTGATTTGCATATAGCCATGTCTGAACTGGGGTGGCAGAGTGGGCTAAAGAACGGTGATGGATTAAACCCAGATCTTTTGACTGGGTGTGAGTGTTTGATTGATTCAGATGCTCCGTCCATCACCACCCCCTTTTGTACCACCATCCCTGAGAGGCCAAGGGAGGGGGGCCCCTTCATTTCAAAGAAAGGTGACTCCTTTCTTTGAAATGGATCGCAAGGGAACCGACAGGACACATCACCCGTGCATGGCCCCATGCTGGTGCGAGGCCCTGGGAAGCTGCCCACGCTGCCCATGCCTAGCGCCGGCCCTGGTACAACGCCTCCATGTGCAGCTTCATTATATCACTTTTCCCTCATTTCCTTTAAGCTCGTAAGGATGTACATCCACCTAAAGATACTATAACCACAGCTCGCGCTATTAACCTTCCCTTAACCCTAATGTTAAAGCGAACTGCAACTCTGGCCTGCCCTGTACCATAACCCTCCGCCGCTCCCCAAAGCCTCTCCCTTACGGTGAGCACAAAGAGAAGGTGCTGTGGGACCGCGCATACCTTTGCTTAAAGTGTGCAATGACACCTGTTAGCGCATTGTGGGTACTGGGTACACAAGTATGTGCAGTGCACTTAGAAGGGACACAGGGTGCAGTCACTGGTGCTACAGAGCAGGGCGGAGGGGACCGGCCAGGCTACACTGCTGTAGCGGGTCTCGGAGAGTTTGTGCAGGATTGGCGCACCAAGGGGTGTGCATTAAGGAGACACAGATACCTCTTTCCTTACGCTGACCTCGAGGAGAGTTGGCACCTGTTTACTCGCTGGCGCTGCAGACCTGAGGGGAGACGCCTGCTGGTTGCACATGGCGTGGGCGTTACTCGATAACTGCTTGCACTTAGTCCATGGTGGGGTTGGTGGCACCTGCCTGCATACAGTGGCCGGCTTGCGATGTAGATACCTGCCTGCGCAGCGGAAGGGGCGGGGATGGGGACGAAAAGTGTCCTGTGCCATGCTGATGTGACTACACAAAGTGACATGCTAATGAAAAAGACACACGCCTGCACACAGTGGTCTGTTATTGAACTCACACACGCAGGGGCAGGTTAATGCAGCAGACAGGAACCTGCATGCACGTAATGGTAGGGTAGCAAACACCTGCATGCACAAAGTGTGTGGTCAGTGCAGTAGACACCAACCTGCATAGAATAGCTTTTTAATGGAGTAGGCAGGGCTTTAATTGGGCTGGGTCTCACCGGAGGCAGACTTTGAACACTAACTCGCTTAACTCACCTATTCATTCATAATGCCCACAAACATGAACCGAGGTGGGAGAGTAGGAGGATTTATTTTATTTATTTATTTAAAAGGTTTTATATAGCGCTGGCTGGACCCAAGAGTATCGGACCGCTTTGCAGGATTAGGTAAAAAGAGAATTGCAGTATACATTTTTTATACATATAAAAAAGTCATAAAACAAGGCATGCAATGTTTGTTTAAGATGGGTAACAACATATCGGAGGAAAAAGGGGTGGAAGAAAAACAAAGAATCAATTATTGGATGGGGGAGGGGAAGAAAGTGTAAGGCCACTAAGGAGGGAGAGGGATAAGGGGGAGAAGGGGAAAGAAAGTTATCTATGCTATGAAAAGGGGGGGAGAGATGGACATAGATGAGAGAGTTGGTGGATGGGGGAGAGGGGGTGAGACAAAAGAAGAGGGGATCAATTCAGTCAGGGCAAGAGTAAGAATAAGTATCCAGTGACAATGAAATAAAGGACCCCAGTATTTGCTGAGAAGGAGCTGTTTGAGGTCTTTTTTGAAGCTTGGGTAGTAGGGGTTACAACGTGGTTCTTTAGGGAGAGCATTCCATACGACGGGAGCGTTTCCAGAGAAAGAGCGAGACTGTGTAGATTTCCTTTTTAATAAGGGTGGTATTAGGATGAGAGCCTTAGTGCTCCTCATAGTTCTAGCACAACCCAATTTGTGGAGTTTATCGGAGAGGTAAGATGGGGTGTTTTGATGGAGAGCTTTGTGCGTGATGCAAGCAGTCTTGTAAGTGGATCTGCCTTCAATAGGAAGCCATTTAAGGTCTTTGAGGATGGGGGAGATGTGTTCAAACCGCTTACAGTCAGTAATTAGCCTGGCAGCACGGTTGAAAATGGATTTGATAGGGGCTAGGTAGAATTTAGGCGTTCCAGAGAGAGTGGCATTACCCTGGTCAAGTTTAGATAGGACCAATGATTGTACCACTGATTTAAAGTCATCGGCAGGGATAAAGGGTTTGATTTTCTTAAGATGGTGGAGTGTGAAGAGAGCACCTTTGGCCGAGTTTTTTATATAGGGAGTAAGACTGAGGTTCTGGTTGAAGCTAATGCCAAGGGATTTGACTGAGTTAGAGATGGAGAGAGTGCAGTTAAGAGCTGTGATGTCAGAGATCCAATGTAGAATAGGGAGAGAGTTGTTTTTAAGGAGAGAATATAATGATTTCAGTTTTTAGGGTTAGGTTTTAGGGGGTTGTGATGAAACCAGAATTGAATCTTAGTCAAGGCATCGTTAAGGTACAAGACATAGACATGGAATTTGATCTTATAGTAAAGCTAGGTGTCATCAGCATAAAGGTGGTAGCTGATTTTTGATTGCTTAAGAATAAGGGTGAGGGGTTCCATGAATGTAAATGTGGGTGTACTTGTAAAGCGCACAGTGACTCCAAGGAGTATCCTGGCGCTGAAGACCGATGGGGAACCTGTCCTGGTTTTCCCAGTGAGATGGTCCCTTTCTGGGTATCTCCAAGGTGAAACCAGGCATCCCCGGCATCTATGGGGGGCCGTTGTAGAGATGAGGCAAGCTTAATGCCCAGAGTTGCCGAGTGTGTTCCCTCGTTAGAGTAGGCACCGAGGCGAGAATTATCGAGTCTGTTTAACCCTGGTCCACGACCCTGCCACGTCGGGAATTGAACCCTGGTCCCGGGCAGTTCTCTGCTTACGGGTCTGCCGCCTCTAACCAGTGAGCCACACCACTCCACACTGAAGAGGTTAAATAGAATGGGGGAAAGAATAGAGCCCTGTGTTTTAGGTCCTGAACAAGATAGGCTGGGAGGGGATCTTTGGTATGAGAGGAAGGTTTAAGCTTGGAGATGCTGTTGAAGACATACTGTTCCAAAGCTGAACAAAAATTATTCCAAGATGCATTGTTTTTTAGTTGGGGGTTATGTAGTCAGGCTCACAAGGGGTGTCAAAGGGGGGAAGTTGGGAAGAGTCCGGGGGAAGGGAAAGGGAGGGAGGGGACTTAGATGAGATGTTAAGGAAGGGTGATTGGCTATAAGGGAGTTGCGTTAGAGTGAAGGATTGATCAATCCTATTGATTTTATCTGAGAAGAAGCTCGCAATTTCTTCACATCTCAACCGTAGCCATAAGTTTTGGGTGGGGGGGGCTGAAGCAGCTTGGCTTTTGAAAATGCTAAATAATTCCTTAGGTCAGTTTCTTGCCCGGTCAAGTTGTGAACTGAAGAAGGAAGTCTTTTCATTAAAAATGTGTTTTTTTTAGTAGGCTCTTGCGGCTCTAAGGAGGATAAGATTTGAGGGGAAGGCTGTTGCCTCCAAGTGCGCTCAGTCTGCCTAAGGGCGCGTCTTTCACTGTTGCGGTCGCTATTGAACCAGGATTTGGAGGGGTTACGTTTCAACTGTTTTAATTTGTCAGGAGCAATTTGGTCAAGGAAGTGAACAATAGATTTTTTGTAATGTTATGTAAAGCCACTAGCACTTGGGGAGGGAGTGAGGCTTAGGTGAGTTTCATTTTTTTTCTCCAATTCGACTGGAGGAATAAGGTGGAGATTTCTAGTCAGATTTTTTTGGTTGGAGGTATTTGTGTAAATTAGGGGTACAAAGCTGTTGATCGTAAAGAGGATGAGGTAGTGGTCGGACCAGTGAATGGGGATGATGTGGGAGAGAGAGGCCAGTTCCTTGCTAGTGATGATAGCGTCAAGAGTGGCACCTTTGGAGTGTGTTGGAGAATGGCAGAGCTTTTTCAAGTCATTGATATCAAGTAAGTCATTAATGAGATTAACCGAGGGATCGTCATTTTTATTCCATTGGAGATTAAAATCTCAGAGAAAGAGGTTTCTGGAATTAGAAATCGATGATTGAGTCAGAAAATCAGACAATTTTTCCACAAAGGAAAGAAGGTCACCAGGGGGGTGGAAGATGTTATGTAGGCGAATAGAGGGAGATCCCTGAACTAATCTTATAGTTAAGATTAGCACCAAGGTATTCAAAAGTAGTAAGCTCAGGGTGCTGGACAGGTAGGAGTTAGAGTTGTTCTTTATAGATTATGGCGAGTCCCCCTCCGATTTTATCAAGCCTGTCTTTTCTGAGGATGGAGTAACCGGGGGCAGAAAGCAGGTCAAGTATAGATGTTGAGTGGGCATTGAGCCAGGTTTCCGTAAGAAAGGCTATGTCTTCACTAAGAATACTTTCAGCGATTTCTGTTGCATGACAGGCTGCTGATCGACAGTTAACCAGCATGCAGTTAAGGGGCTTAGGGTCAGGTTTTTTAGCGAGGGAGGAGGAATGGATAGCGAAGAGTTGTTGCGGGGGTCTAGGCGAGACTGGGGAGGACGGGATGCTACTTGTTCCCAGGATCACGGGAATGGAAGAATGTGGAGAAAGGGTGTTAGTCATCAAGAGAGTATGAGAGAGAACTTTATTAGGATCACGGAGGTCGTGCGGGGGAGATGGCTTGGGGAGAGGGGTGGGCTAAGTAAACCATTTCTGCAGGTCGGTATAGAAAGAGAGTTACCGTAAGGTGAGGTATTTCCTTGGTGGAGGAGAGTGGCGTCAGTTAGTTCAGAATCAAAGGGATAGGTATGGCTGGAAGGGATTCTTGAAGAGAGGGAGTTAACTTCATTTCTGAGTGAAGAAAGTTCTAGTACCAAGGTTAAGAGGTGAAGTTCCATATTGAGGAGTGATTGGGTGAGAAGTGAGATAGGGCAGGGAGCATGGAGTTCGCGGGGGAGGATGGTGTGTTTCTTGTTGGTCGAGAATGGCGGTTTAGGGTATGGGTGGGGTACGAAGCCAGGAGTGGGGGGCACGTAGGTCGCAGGGGAGTGAGGTGTGTTTCTTGTTGGTCGTGGATGGCGGTTTACAGTGGGGGTGGGGTGGGGTGGAAAGCCAGGAGGAGGGGAGTGGGGGGGTTAGGGATACAGGATAGAGGTAGAATTAAATGTTATGTTATGTTAAAATCATTTTTACCGCGCACGGTCACCAGACGGTTTCATGGTGCTCAAGGACAAAAGCAGAGAGATGGAGCAGCAGGGTTCCTCGTAAGCTAACTGGAAAAGATGTGTTTTGAGTAGTTTGCGAAAACAGGTATAATTTAGACAGACTCGAATTGTAGTCGGAAGGTAATTCCACAGTGCGGGGGCGAGAAAAGAGAAACAAGAGCCTCCGTGTTTTTTTCGTTTATACCTGGGGACAGTTAGGAGGTTGTGTGTAGAGGACCGCAGATTTCTTGAGGGGATGTGACGCTTGAGGCTAAGGGAAGTGAATGCTGGGGCAGGAGTAGAGAGTGCCTTAAATACAGTGCATCCCAGTTTAAAAGTGCATCAAAAGGCTACTGGGAGCCAATGCAATCTCCTCAACAGGGGAGAGACATGTTGGTGCTTAGGCTGTTGAAAGATCAATCTGGCCGCCTGATTTTGTACCAGCTGAAGCCGATGGAGATGGTAAGCAGGGATCCCAGCATACAGGGAGTTGGCGTAGTCAATACGGGAGATGACGTGCATGGGCGAATTTTGCGAATCTCGCGTTCGCGAATTTTGCGGATTTGCGAACTCGCAATCCGCGAATTCTCGCGAATTTTTTTTTTTTGTGTTCGCGCGGGTTTCTGCCAGGTCGCGAGGGTTTTTGTACAATTTCGCAAACGCAAACTTACCTGTCGGGTCGCAAGTTTTGCGAACTTGTTGTTTCTACGTGTCCAGCCTGTTTGGGACACTCTTCTTCATCACTGCCACCCTCTGTCACCACATGCCACCCTCTGGCTCACCCATGCCACCCTCTGTTTCATCACAGCACCCTCTGGTTGTCCAGTGTACATTATTGTGGCAAAGCAAAGCACACCTTCCCTGCCTCAAGTGACCTGAATTAATTTGGGGCTGTTTAATGTGTCACAGAATATTTTTTTAGCTGGCACCTGCTTCCTTAGTGCTTCCTGATTAGTGATCTTTTGCACTTGCTAAGTGCTTTCATTGTTGCAAAATTAGTTACAACACCTTCCCTGCCCCAACTGACAATAATGAATTAGGGGCTGATTAATGTGTCACTGGATTTGAACTTCCAGCCTGGCTCCTGCTTGTCTCCCTTAGCTGTAATTCAGGACCTTTGTGGCATATGTGTAACTATTCTGAGGGTCAGAGCAGGGTCACATAATAGTTGCAAGTAGGCAACTGAACTCTGGAGGGGCCCCTCAGGAAGCACTACAGGAAATGGCTACTAATGATGAGCTTGAACTTTTGAACCTGGTAAGTAGTTTCAGTTTTGCTAAGATCGTATTTCTGCAATTTAGCGCTTATTCGCGGGGCGCGAAGTTGAACTGGGAAGCCTCGAACTCACGCGAACAGTGCGAGCAAGCCATAAAATCCGCTGCTCGCGGATTTGCGGATTTTGCGGGAAATTCGCGTATCTCGCGGATTGCGAATTTACCGAAAATCCACAAAATCCGCGAGCGGAACGGATTTTCCGCCCATACTTAGACGTGGGCCATGATGACAAGTATGAGAGCCTCAGTAGTGAGAAACCTGCGAATTTTGCAGATCCTGCGCAGGTGGAAAAAGCAGGAAGAGGTGACAGCATTAATTTGAGGCCTCATAGATAAATCACTAGATATGATTACACCAAGGCTCTTCACCGAATTGACAGGACAGGGAGGGGAGCCAAGGGAAGGGGGCCAAAAGCTCGAGCTCCATGGATTGGCAGACCCTCCTGTCAACACCAACTCCGTCTTGCTGGGATTAAGCTTCAGCTGGCTAAAATGCATCCACTCAGAGATGGCAAGCATGGTGGATTGGAAATTGACACAGGAAGAAGAGGAGGAATCAATAGGAAAAATCAACTGAAGATCATCCGCGTAATTAAAAATAGTAACCGGGGTGTGACAGAGAGAAACTATTAGGGGTTACATATAGAGATTGAATAAAAGGGGCGAAAGAGCAGAGCCTTGAGGGACACCACAAGAAAGTGAGGAATAGGGGGCTGAGAAGGTGGACAGGTGAACTGACTGGGAGCGCTGGTACAGAAAGGAGCTGATCCATGTTAGAGCCATGCCCTGGATGCCTGCATTTTTGACACGGTCGTCAGAATGGCATGATCGACCGTGTCAAAAGCAGCCGACAGATCTAATAGAACAAGGACTTGGGCCAAGTTCTTATCAGCGCCTTGCCTCAGCACATCCATTACAGCCACGATGACAGCTTCAGTGGAGTAAAGGAAGCAAGAGGGCATTCTCAGGGGTTATCTCTGTGTCATGAGACAAATAGAGGGCATGGGAGGGGTTGGGAATGCTGTTAGTTAGATATTGGGGGGGGGTTGGTTGTTAGAGGAGGCGGTGATAAGAGTTTTTAGTGGAGCCATCGGGGGATCATGAGAAGTAGGGGGGATTAAGGTGGTTGAGGGCATTGTTGGAAGGTTACTGGGAGATAAGGGGATAATAGTTGTAGGTGGAGCCATCAGGGGATCGGGGAACGGGAGAACGAGGGTAAGTGGGGGGGTTTGGGTGGCTAAGGGGGTTAAGTGAAAGCCATGTGGAGAAAGGGATGTTGATGGGGCCGGTGAGAATGTAATATGGTATTGCGGATTTAATTGTTGAGTGATAGGTCAGGGGGTAGATAGGTTAGGGGCGGGGTGAGAGGGGACAAGAAGGCATCTTGCGTTTGGGAGGCTGAGGGGTTAGAGGTAGGAGTAGGTAGAAGGTTTTGGGATAGGAGTAAAAGTGGTGTTCAAAAATGGTAAGGTGGTTTTCAAAGGCCTGTATCAGGATATTTCCTGATTTGAAAATGAAGATGTCAATTTTGTCAGAAAAAGTGTGGGAAGGAGTGGTGGATAGTTTCAGGCCGTAGGGGATTTTGCAGGAGTTTGTGACCAGAAGGTGACGGAGAAAGATACTTTTCCATTTAGAGGGGCGTTTGGAGTAGAAGATGTAGTTAGTTTTTATGACGGAGGTTGGGCTAATGTAGTTGTCAGCGAATAAGGTTTCTTGGTGGTATAGTAAAAGTTTATGTTTAAAGTTTTTCATGCCATTTTTAGAAATGTTTTGTTGGTAAAGGATGGACCAAGAGTTAGGGACATGTCTAGAGATGGGTGCGTTAAGTGTCATGAGGGTATGGTTGAGGGGAGGCATGATAGTTAAACAAATCTATGAAACAAAATAGACAAAACAGTGAAGAGCTAGGAGGTGAAAATATGAGCGCAGCCATATGTTTTCATCAAACAGTGATTAGATTACATAACAATCAGGGACGAATTAGAATTTAAGAACCAAAGAGGAAGAAGACAAAATGAGGTAGACCATTTTGAGTGCACATAGAGTAATAGTAAATAGCAATTTGCATCAATCAATATAAATTACGGACGTATGGAGATGAGGCACACATTGTTAGGCAGCTTTCCTCTCTGCTTCCACATTATTCTCCCTTTATGCTGGGTGCGTGGATTAGTACATTCTCCCAGTGCTTCTTTTGTTCAAGTGCTACAGCTGTATTCAGGATCTGCTGAATCACTCAACAAGCTAACTTCTGTATCATGCTAAATCATACTTAAACCAGTCAGATTAGTGTACAACATTAACATAGATTATCCGGGGCTCATACGTTCGTATTCGATGGATGAGGAAGTCTATGGAAGGTACTACTATGAAAACTATTTTCTAAGGTAGTATCAATTGTGTTTATTGTCATCACCTTGTTCAGTAAAAGCAGGATTATTCATATCTGCCCAAGCCACAAAATGGGATGTTTGTCCATGGATTACAGCTCAAACTCCCCTGTTCTAAACATACATGCGACAGTAATGTCAAGTACATAGTCTCTTTTTTAATTCACGCTTCGTTCTTGTTGGTGAGGCTATTACAGAGGGGGCAAGGAAGTAACCACTTGTTAAAAGGGCACAGTAAGAGCCGTGCAGGTTGTGGATTGTCATGGAAAAATATGTTTTTGCTGCAGGTTACAATGAACAATTTATTTACCTTTGGTAATCCTCTTTCTGATGGATACTCTATATAACCGAAGATTACTCACCTTGTTGAATAACTACAGGTGCCAGACTGGATCCTGAAATTTTTATCAGCATTGCTCCAGTGCGGCAGCAGGTGGCACCATGTGTCTCCGCATCGGCTCCTTACTGCCCCGGAAGTTATGCTGGAGCCACATACAAGCGCCAGATTGTGCCGCGACATCAGTTTTTTTCTCAACTTTGTCCACGCCATCAGACGAGATCTCAGTAAGCAATCAAATGTGACCGTGTGCAGATGTCTAAATTGGGACCTTTTTACAGATGGATAAGAGGGGTGTGATGAATCTGCGGTTAGATGGAGGATCCACCAGAAAGAGCATTTCCAAAGGTAAGTAACATGCTCTTCAGCTGAATACTTCTAACCTTAAAGCCCTCAATTTGCGAATAGATACCAAAGCAGTACCTCCCAAGGTGGTGGGTCTGTGGAATGACTTAAACCAAAAAAACTTGGCAGCCTGACAGAGGTCCAAGACAGGTACTGTACACGCCAATGCAGTGGACACAGCCTTGGCTTTAGTTGAATGAGCCTGCAGACCTTCCAGAGGCTGCTTCTTGGTCTACAAGTAGCAGATATTAATACAGAGGACTATCCACATTGATATGGTTCCTTTGTCCACTGCCTTATCCTTCTTTGCACCCGCAAATCCCACAAAGAGCGAATCATCCACCCAAGGGTACTTGGTGTGATTTATATAAAAGCTGAACACTGTTTTGGGATTCAGAAGGTGAAGTTTCTCCTGAAGCGAAAAATGTAAGAGGGGTGATGGATTGTTCGACATGAGGAGGATTCACAATCTTCAGAAGGAATGTTGCTCTCGTTCATAATACCAGTTTGTTTGGAAGGTGGAATATAGTGGATAAATAGACACGCCTTGTGGCTCGCTCACATGATGAGCTGAAGTTATCACTATGAAGAAGGCTGTTTGAGAGTCAGTAGACGCAAAGAGTAACTGTGCATCGGCCCAAATGTGGTACATATAAGAAAAGGGAGAACCAAATGAAGAAATGAAGGTCCCACTGTGGCATTAAAAAGGTGTGTGTGGGAACACATGGAACAGACCTTTAAGGGAACGTATCATGCAAAAGGCCGAAAGGGCTGACAAGTAATCATTCACGTGTGCGACTTCTGTGAGGTCAGTATTAATTTGGTTCGGAGTCTGACAAAATTATTGGCTTGATGTCCTCCTCCAACCTAATTGCAGATGTAGACTGGGCAGGAACCATTTGGGATTATGGCACTGGGCGTGGAATCAACTCCAGAGTCGGAGCTGGAGCAACAGTGGATTAAGAAGTCATAGCTGGTACCGAGGGCAGACCCACTGGCAGTAACTCAGCCGGAGTCCTCTGCAGATCCATGGGGCCCAAAGGAGCACCAGATGGAGCTGGTAAGGAGTTGAAGATGCAAAGCATGGTCTCATTAAATGCCCCAATTTGTTGCAGTGTTGCCGATGGACCAGGCAACATATGGAATAAGTATTGGTTCCTTGGCAGGGGACGAGATCGCAGGACAACTTGACATCCTTGTGACTTACCAGAAGGAGAGAAGCAAGGTTAGGACAAGGCCTGCTTGGACTTATGTTTTTTTCTTCGATTTGGATGTACCTGAAGACTTGGAGTGCAATAAGAACCTGTTGTATGAACAGGTCTGAGTCCTCAATTCCAAGCGGGAGCAGCCTTTTTATGATTTCCGATAGTTTGTCAAAATACAGCTTGGCTTCATTGCCCCAGATTGCCTTCGAATTCATTAGTCACACTCCCCACACGACTTGGAGTCATGGCCCAACCCTGCACACCTCATGAAGATCCATCACAGACATCTGTTTGCGACAATCCCTACAGGGATTGAAGCCCATGGTTTTAGGAGGTGACATTTCCCTTGCACACTGGAAAGTTTTTTGGAAGTACCCATCAACTTACACGGAAAATAAGGAGCTGACTCCGGGTCTTCTTCAGAAGGCTGATAGCAGAGCGTACAGGTGGCGCTTATAAGAGGCTCCTGCGTCACTTGAGGGATGGAATCGACGCAGAGCTGCATGATATTACCTACAGGCACACAGGACCAATGCTGGAAAGAAAATCCATTTATAGTCTGGCACCTCCTGGGAACTAGCGGCTGGTCAATTTATAAAGCAGTCGGGCTATCAATCAAATGAAAGGTAATAAAACATTAGTAAGGACACATACAAACACACACAAACAACCTCACAGAAACACAAACACAGGTGCACTGTTGCAGACAAGCAAATGTACAATAGAAACATATTCTCACTCATACACAGAACGTGGAAACTTACCTGGGGTAGTCCTCAACGCGGTTTCCTTTGCACATTGATTCCCGACTTACATTACGCACACACAAGGGCCAGAACGAGGCTCACACCCTTATGCCCAATCAAATGCTCAGATAGGATGGAAGGCTGTCCTTTTTTAGGTCTCGCCTGCGTTGCAGCGCAAGTGCTGCCGCTTGCGAGATCTATAGTCGTTGGTTTTCTGTCGGGATTCCTTGGAAGTGGGGTTGGTGCACGCTCTGTCTCCCTTAGGCCCCGCCCACCCGTCGTCTGTTGCTCGACATGCGTGTGCTGGACACACAGAAGACTGGCATCTGTGCCGCGATATCTCAGAGCTTCCCTTAGGCCCCGCCCACCTGTCTGTTGCTCGGCGTGGTGCGTTGGACACACAGGGAGACTGGCATCTGTGCTGTGATATCTCGGAGTTTTGTTCTCTGGTTAGTGTGTAGCTTTTCGCCGTGCCGCGAATATTTCACGTATTTCATTGTGCCGCTGTACACTGTTGATCTTTTTGCGGTGCTTTGTTTTACAGTATTTTTTTGTTCAAGTGCGCACACAAGCGTATGCTTTATTTTTCTCTTGCTGTGGTGGGCGCTGCCTGTGCTCAGACTCAGTGCCTACAAGCCCTCAATGTTATTGGCTGGAGAGGATGGGTCATTACAGAGCTGCTGACTTTGGAACTTGAGTCCCAGCGTCGGCTCAGCACCCTGTGATTCCTGGCAAATCGCCTCCCCTTCCCTTGTTCACAATATGAATGCGTCCTTGTGTTATGTAACTAGTGCTTGTGTAAAGCGCTCCCTCGGGTCGGTTTCGAGTTAAATAAAACTGCTCTGATTAGAACTAAACGAGATCTGAGCCCAGCCCGTCCCAGAACTTCAAGGCTGAGAGGGAGCCCACCAATCGGAAGGCAGAACAGCAGCGAGTCATCACTCACCAGGTGGATCCTGGCTTCTGTCCTTTTGTGTTCCCGTCTGATCCTTTTCACAGTGCTTAGAAGCCCCGTCACCTGTCCTGGCTGCAGACCACAACAAGGTGTCTGCACAGGGGTATCACCCCCAATCCCAGTTGCTTTTTTGTTTTAATACCCCCTTTATATGTATTGTATAAGCTTGTCACACCTCCGTGGCATAAGAACCGGCCTGTGAGAAATATCTTATTGTTTGAGACCGCACAAGGCCTTCACAAGACTGTGAATAAACAGGACGTTTTCCTTTTGATAACGAAAAAGACGACCGACCCATCAGCATCCGCACGATGAACTCTATCCACTCCGGATCCCCGACCGACCCGTGCCCCCACCACGTCTTCAACAAGGCCGACACTGTCATCGCACCCCACCTGCGGGATTCATCAACTCCTCCTTCGACACCGCCACCTTCCCTGAGAGCTGGAAGCACGCCGAACTCAGCGCTCTACTAAAGAAACCAACAGCGGACCCCACCGAACTCAAGAATTACCGCCCCATCTCGCTCCTCCCGTTCCCAGCCAAAGTCATCGAGAAGACCGTCAACAAGCAGCTGGCCGCCTTCCTCGAGACGAATGGATCCCTCGACCCCTCACAGTCTGGCTTCCGAGCCAACCACAGCATCGAGACCGCCCTCATCGCTGCCACCGATGATATCCGAGCCCTGCTGGACAACGGTGAAACAGAGGCCCTTATCCTCCTAGACCTCTCCGCGGCGTTCGACACTGTCTGCCACCGCACCCTAGTGCAGCGCCTCAGCAACACCGGAATCCAGGAGAAGGCACTGGAGTGGATCATCTCCTTCCTCGCTGGAAGGACACAGAGAGTCCGCCTACCACCAGTCAGATCTGCAGCCACAGAAGTCATTTGCGGCTTTCCTCAGGGCTCCTCGCTCAGCCCCACCCTCTTCAACATCTACATGAGCCCCCTTGCGGCCATCGCACGCCAACACAACCTCAACATCATCTCCTACGCCGACGACACCCAGCTGATCCTCTCCCTGACCAACGACCCCGCCGCCGCCAGAACCAACCACCACGAAGGGATGAAAGACGTAGCCGAGTGGATGACGACCAGCCGCCTGAAACTGAACTCAGACAAGACGGAAGTCCTCATCCTGGGCTCCTCGCCCTCCGCCTGGGACGACTCCTGGTGGCCCCCCGCCCTGGGCACCGCACCCAAACCGACAGACCACGCACGCAACCTCGGCTTCATCCTGGACTCCTCCCTCTCCATGACCAGACAAGTCAACGCCGTCTCCTCGTCGTGCTTCAACATCCTGCGCATGCTACGGAAGATCTTCCGGTGGATCCCCACCGAGACCAGGAAGACGGTCACCCAGGCCCTCGTCATCAGCCGACTGGACTACGGCAACGCCCTCCACGCCGGAACCACCGCCAAGCTCCAGAAGAGACTCCAGCGGATCGAGAACGCCTCAGCCAGACTCATCCTCGACATCCCCTGGAGCAGCCACATCTCCGGACATCTGAGAGACCTGCACTGGCTCCCCGTCAACAAGAGAATCACCTTCCGTCTCCTCACCCACGCACACAAAGCCCTACACGACCAAGGCCCGAGCTACCTCAACAACCGCCTCAACTTCTACGCTCCCAAACGCCACCTCCGATCGACCAACCACGCCCTCGCCGCCGTCCCCCGCATCCGAAGAGAGACAACAGGAGGAAGGTCCTTCTCCTACCTGGCCGCCAAGACCTGGAACACCCTCCCTCCCGACCTTCGCCTGACCCAAGACCACCTCTCCTTCAGGAAGAAACTCAAGACCTGGATGTTCGAGCAGTAGCGCCCCCCCCCGCCCCCCCCAAGCGCCTTGAGACCCTCCGGGTAAGTAGTGCGCTCTATAAATGCCTTGATTGATTGATTGATTGACCCATGCCTCTCTTGTGTCTGAATAGCATGTTTTGACACTCACTCAAACATCTCGCCTTGTGTTCAATTCACAAAACAATCATAGTGCCATACGTCTGTACGTTTTTTAAATGACAACTACATTTAGGAAAACACTTGCTGTTAGAACTGGCTATTTCTGGTAGGCTAAGGCTGACGCCAAAGCCAGGCAGAAACCACCATTCTAGTCAGGGCAAGGAAGTCACACGCCAAGATAACCTCTGCTCACCCCCTTGGTAGCTTGGCTCAAGCAGTAAGGCTAAACTCGGAGGCAATGTGTAAAGCATTTGCGCCAGTGCACAACAGCAACAACATACTAGGCACACCACAAAAGAGACTCCACACAAGGTTATTATAAAAATAACTTTTGTATTGTAAAAACATATCAGATAACATCACACATATACATTGTGCCAACTGGCACGGGCAATATTCACAGGGATTATGTACACAAGACAGGGCCACATGGACAACTGTCATATTCAGATATAGTACTTCTAGATAAAATGTAGAATATAAAATCACTTCTAGAATGAAGAATAACTGTACCATAAAATAATAATCAAAGATAACAACCAGTAACCACTGGTAACAGGAACCAGGACCTTACTAGGACCACCTGTACTAAGAAAGCAGAACCACCTAAGTATCACACAGCATTAGGGGTCTAAGAAAGAATACATTACTCATGATGCAATAAACCTACATTCAGAGGAGTAGAAAAGACAACCACCTAAGAATAATCACATTTAGGGGCATAAACCAGAACACCTTACCCATGATGCATGAACACATTCAGAGGAGTAATAAGGAGAAACACATGATGACTAAACATTCAGAGGTGTTAAGAATAGAGCACATGATGCAATAAAATCACATTCAGGGGTGCAGCGCAAGAAGACACATGATGACTAAACATTCAGAGGTGCAGCGCATGGAAAGAAAGACACATAATGCATAAACATTCAGTGGTGCCATAACATAAGTCAATAGCGCAAAAACACACAGTAGGCAATTACTATTTAAAAGCATAGAAATCACATTGCGCCTACACTACATAAGCCACTACCTGTGGCAGTCCCTAGGCCAACTGGCCTTGTGGGGCAAAGATGCCCTGGGTCCAATGTCAGGGCGCGCTGCCATGCAGCGCCAGTCCAAAGTACAAAAAGCCTAAACATGGCAGGTGCCCACAAAGTGCTGGGCACCTGGGCATTGCAATAAAATGAACTGCGACAGGGTCCTCACTGACCCTTGGGCGCAAACTGCGCCATGCTGGAGCCACACAGGCTCTGGGGCACATACACTGAGCACGTTGGAGCCACACAGGCTCTAAAGCAGCATGCCCCCTGGAGCCTCCCTGGACTCTCCATGCGTTGGGGCGACCCACTGCCATCCGGGGCCGCCCTGACTCTCCATTTACTTCACCAAATGCCCCCCAGAGCCTCTCAGGGCTCTAAATACAATAAAATGGGGCGGGGAGCCTCTCCGGGCTCTGTGCACGTTGGGGCGACCCACTGCCAACCGGGGCCGCCCATGAAGCCTTCATGGCTTCCTTCTTGCACTGGGCACAACGTTGGGGCGGCCCACTGCTATCTGGGGCCGCCCTTGAAGCCTTCGTGGCTTCTCTGCCTCGAGCGCGAGCTCGCGCTACTGCGGGGGAGGGGCGGACACCGACAACGTGTCCCGGCGCCCCTCCCCTGCTCTGCCCCACTCCGCCCGGCCCCAGCCCAGACTCACCGGGCCTCAGGGGCGGCTCCTCCGGACGGCGGCTCTTCTCTGCTGGCGGTGGGGGCAGGCACCGGCAATGTGCCTCGCGCCCCCGCCGCTCCTCTCCTCACTCGGGCCTCCTCCTCAGAGGCCGCCGGGCTCCCTCAGCTCACGGGAGCCCGGCCGACCCGCCGCAATGCGTCCTCTTCTCTCCCTTCCTTCCCCGGGCTCGCGGTCGCCATTCCTCGGCACCCGGGCTGCGGGGGCGGGACTTCCGGCCGGCCGCGCTGGGATTGGCCGGCCGGCCAGGTACTTCCGGGTCGCCGCGGGCAGCGCGGCGGCCCGATTCAGGCAGGCAGGCGGGCAGGCATTAAAGATATCGGCGTGGGCAGCCGAAATAAAAGTACAGATAAGCGAGGTGGGCACTCGCAATGTAAACAACGATCTAGCGGGGCAAATCCACGCCGGGTGGGCACCGGCTCCCAGCAATAAGGCGCTCCTAGCGCTAAACACGATCCCCAGCGCTACAGACGAAAATGAAGCGCTCCAAAGCGCTAGAAAACAGCCAGAGCACTCCCAGGCGCTCAGGGGGAAGCACAGCGCTTCCTGCAGGCACATGCAGCTCCTCCATGCTGCAACAAGGTCCCAGAGATTCCAAGGGGGCAAGCAAAGTCCCCCCCATAGCCCAGCAAGGCAGAGGGGTCCCCCAGGAGTCCAGGAATGTCCATCAGAGGTCCAGGAGCTGGGCAGGACCCAGGGATTCCCCTGAGCCCCAGCAGCAGCATGCCCCTGGCAGATTCAAGTTGAAAACAAGAACATTTTGGAAGGGGACACAACCCCTTCTTATACAGTGCAAAACCTTTGAAGTTCTTTGAAGTCCTTTGAAGCAGGCAGTGTGAGAACCAGCTGGACTGGTTTAGAGGGAAGTCCCCTTCAGTATCAGGGACAGAGGTGTCAGTCGCCCAGCGGGAGGTGGAGCCAGCTTTGTAGTTACACAGGAACAGCCCTTCACTATCAGGTGCCATCTCCTCCCACTTCCCTGGCAGCAGATGCTGCCTTTCATCCATGGGCTGACTCAGACAACCTCCTGGGCTCTCCAGCCCCTGTCATCCTCAAACCAGACAGTCAATCCACAAGCAGGCCCATGCACTCTGGGCCAGGCTCACCAGCCAATCACACGCTAGCACCAACTTACACAAATATGCCAACTTCCAAAAGTAGGACTTCTAGACTAGACACAGCCATGTCGCATACATCATTTTGCAGCATTCACTCTCACGAGTTGATACATACCAAACTCGCCCCTGCACTCCCCACACATCAGGAACTACCATGGGCATACATACTCCCCATTCATTCCTATGGGAGGGCAGGTCACTCACCACACATACAGAGAGCTCAAGCACTTTACACTGTACCACAGTGAAAAAGTGCGCAGAGGCCAAAAATCACCAACACCAGGTTCCATAAATAGGCTAGGAAAACGCAAAAAGTCTAGGGGTGAACCTGCCTAATGGGCCGGGTCCAACACTTGCTTTTTGAGGCTTAACATCTCGGTGGTGTCAGTAAATTGGTTTCAACGTTTTCATTTAGCTGACAGGCGTGTTTCTTTTTTAAGTGCAATACTTACCAGACTTACTTGCATTTCAATTCAATTCCCATTCATCGCAGTCTCATCATATTTTGTGCTGGATATATGATCTGCTCACACCTTCAGCTTAAGCATACCAAAAATTCCCATATTAAGAAGTATATAACAAGCATTTGCAATGCAATAGATCTCGCATTTACACAAGTTTGAGCTATTGGCATTGTAAATGACAATGTGTTTTATTTATGCTTTAAAAACAAAAACATAAATAAAAGGCATGGTCATTTACAATGCCGATAGCTCAAACTGGCGTAAATGCGAGATCTGTTGCAGTGCAAATGCTTGTCCTTTATGATGGCTTCTGATAGGGCATACGGGCAAATTATGTACAGGCCCCAATTCTCCATTATCTTACATGCTGCACTGCCTGACCCAAGTGCTGCATGTCAGATATGAATAGCATCTGTGAAAGGACGGGCTGTAACAGTCCACGCCTGACACATGCGCAATACAGCTCTGGGCGCCCTCTTCTGGTGAAGGGTGATATTGTAGCTTTTACATGTGAGGAAATGATAGTTGAGATCGTTTTGTTACATATAAAAGCATAAATATTTTGTAAAATAAGATGCCAGTGAACGTGATTGTCGGTGAGGGGTTGCTGCCCTTTTGGCCCCAATGAGGAAGCCGCCCGTGCTCTTGGGGTTATTCACAAGGTAAAGACTCTGGTGTTAGAAGTATCCATCAGAATAACCCATTTTTACCCTTTGACATGTGCTAGCTCATGCCACTCAGAACGAGGTATTGAAATGGTGATTTAAAAGGAGTGGGCTCTTGTCATGACAAACTGCATTCCATACCATTGCTCCCTCATTTCCCTGCCATCATACCGCTGTGCATTATGCTATGTTATCCATTGTTGTAAGTATGGTGGAGTCATTCTGCAAATGCAAAATGATGCATCGGTATGGATAAATTTGAACTTTGCTCCTGGGCACCAATTTTGCCTCTGAGCCACATCATACTTACTCCCAAACATACAACCATGATGGGGCGTTCACATTGCTCTCTGTCGCTGGCACATGCCACGACAGTCTTTTACATTTGCATACCTCAATCTTTCCCCACACATTTCTTGCAGCTTATCATCTTCTCTGACCTCACTGCCACCCTGCTCGTCTTCTGCCCTGCTCTTAGCTGCTTATGTTCGCTCCCCCATGATCTCTGCTCCGGCTGCTGGCCGATCAGGCTTGCACTGGTGCATAGAATTGAGGGCTGCAGATAAAATAAGTTAACAAGGAGAGATTTTGTTTTGATGAGGAGTCTGCGCTAAGCCCGGAACCGGACTGGGAATCAAAGGCAGCCCTGATCAAAAAGTTACTTAACTTTGATAACAGTTTTTCTGACATCTAATATGTATTACTTTCTTTAACTCTGCTGTCAGTCTGCTTGTATTCCTTGCGAATTTGTTTATCCTTTGTTGATTTTCAAATGTAATTTTCATTTCTTCTGCAACTTTGTTCATGGTGAACGCTTTTTTGCAACACTGAACAATCTTTCTGGTTAATATTCTAGCTACCTGTAGATTCCACATCTTTTGAATATTGCCAGGCAACCAGACAAGATCTAGAAATATTCCAATGAAAACTCTCCTGTCCTGGTGCGTGTCTGTCAGCTCCAACTTGGCGTTGGCTGCTGCACGGTTGTGATGTCACCCTGATGTTAGTTCCTCTTCACTGCAGTGCAACATTTCTAATTTGCAACCTTATTATTCAGATCACTAAGGCTATTATTCAAAATTTTAAAGGTGGGTAATTCATCAAGCAGCTAGAGCATCTACCATAAAGAACATAACCAAAGGTAAATAACTTTTTACTCTGATGGATACTGCTACGTGCAGATTCCTCATCTTCTGAATAGATACCACAGTTTCACCTTTTCACATGTGGTGGATCTGACGTAACAATCAGACCAGAAAGCCATGGAGCACACAATGAGCAAAATGGTCATCCAAACAAGAAACAGTAGCATTCCTCTTTGCACCTCCAGAAAGGGAATCCAAAAAGCTGGAAGCTACAGGAAAGGTGTTTTCTGCAAGGAGTCTGGCACACGGTAAGTGAATGCCAGTTGCCCTCCATTCAAGTATTCGCATGCACTATGATAAATATGGTGGTACTGAGTTTGCCTGACCATCTAAAAATATATTTCACAGAGGTGGCCAAGGATGGTTCAGATGCCTTCTGGCAAATACTCAGGGGAGGCCCGGACGCTGTGGTGGGAGCCAGGGGCTCTTAGGTCGCTCTGAGTAGAAATTCCTGGCTTTGCTCAACGGGATTTTCAGGCATGGTCCATGCAAGCATAATGAACATAGGTTTTGATGAGTCATCTCTTTGGTGATAAAGCAGACCCTGCCATGGAGAGTTTCAAGATTGTGAGGCCAATAGCCTGCTCCATGGGTCTAGCGTCTCCGGCCTCGGACTTAAGAAGAGTGGATGCAAAAAGGATCTCAGATGAGTCCTGCTTACTTTCTGATGATACACTCTATCTTTGAAATATTAATTTAATACAATGTGCGTCACTTCAGAATGCATTAATGTTGGGGAATAAAAACCATCTTAAGTACATGAGATGCTCACGCTTAGGAATGAAAATGTTATCCAGCTAGCAGTATAACAACACCCACATTTCAGGTATCTGGCTGCTATAACTTACACATGCAGTGCTAAGCCTCTCTCTGTCCTGATATAATACAGTGAGGACATCTATAGGGTGAACAAAATGTTAAAGCCAAATATCGGGACCTTTCACAAAAATAGAAGAAGGACTACAATTTTACTTTAAGCAAGCGCACAGAATGACAGCGCTGCTCAGCAGAGAATTACAGATCAGGCAGTAAGAACATACATAAAATACAATTTTACACCCAGTAGCTTGACTGTTAATTAAATTGCTTTCTTGAAACAATTGCTAACTATTCTTGCTTTGCAAAACATAAAAAGGCACCTCCCGCAGTTTTCAGGCGACCCGCTCTAAAAACCGGGAAATACTCTAAATTTACTGAAATCTACCGGGACAGCTGGTTAAAAACTGGGACCGTCGGGGCAAATCCGGGACGCATGGTCACCCTAGACATCTAGCTGATCTTGCTCCAGGCCCCTGTGCCTCCTGCTAATTGTAAATCTTCAATTTACATGGCCATGGAGGAACAACAGCCCTTATTTGTAGCCCTGGCTCCTATTGATTAAAAAACATATGAACAAGATAAGGCCAATTCGCATAGCTTTGACTGCTGATCGTTTGCTGGTACCATTGCTTGTGTCTTTCAGAAATTGTTTTTGTAAAACGTTATCACACAAGCAATAAAAAAACGGCTGACTAAACATGTACTCATGTATTGGCAGGTGTACATTTTCACATGATTTTTGTAATATGAAAAAACATTTTAAAATACAAAAAACACAAAAAACATTGAAGTGGCCACCAATCCGTGGCCCCAATCCGTCTGGATTCCTTCCATCACGGTCGCTCCCCCTGCTCCCTGCTCTCGCGACGGAAGGCTCTCCTTGCTGCCTGCTTTGCCTGACCTGATTCCTGCAGCCTGCCACCTCGCTACAGCGCACCATTCAGCGCCTGGTATCGTTCTCGCCCACATTAATTTAATTTAACTTGCATACAGCCACGTACTGCATAGCGGCTGAGTGATTTCACTTTGAAGCATTTTAATATTTCTTTGGCAACATTGTATCGAGTTTGTTACCGGGCGGCCATTTCACAGTGTGTTTACCTCCACCCGTGTCTCCTCCCAGACCCCGCCTCCCAGCTGACCCTCCCACGCTCCGCCCCCCTCCACCATCCATTTATGGCCAATGTCCCCACGCGCAGCGTCCACGCGCTTCGGCCACGCCGAAGGTGCGCCAAAGGTAAGCCCGTCTACGCCCGTCCGCGCCTGGACCGCGCCCAGCGCCAGACCCCCTGCCCCCCATCCCTCCCAGCCCCCCCGCATTACCTACGATGCCGCCACCCTCCTAGCCCTTAACCCCGGTCGCGCCCCCAACTGCGTCCAAGCCGCTCCTGGACACACCCATGGCCCTTTCTCCTGCTACTCCTGCAAATTCAGCGGCACCGACAACATCTCTGCTACGACCACACCACAGATTACCGACCCCAACCACCTACAATGCATCCTTCTCAACACCAGATCGATCCACAGGCATGCCATTGACCTATGGAATCTACTAGACACCATTTCTCCGGACATCGCCTTCCTTACGGAAACATGGATGAATGCTTCCTCCGCACCAGACATCACAATTGCCATTCCTGAAGACTATAAGATCACCCGCAAAGACCGTACCAGCCACACAGGAGGAGGAATCGCTATCGTCCATAAGAAATCTATCCGCATCTCAACCAGCTCTGACGTCAATCTCGCTAACTCCGAACACCTTCACTTCCAGATCCACATCGATCCCAAAACAACACTCAGAGGCACTCTCCTCTACAGACCACCAGGACCCCGCGCAAAATTCAGTGAAGACATCACGGACTTCATCACCCCACACGCGCTCCCCTCCAAAGATTACATCCTTCTGGGAGACCTCAACTTTCACCTTGAAAAGACCAACGACCGCAACACCACCACCCTCTTGGACAACCTCGCCAACCTCGGACTTAAACAACTAGTCACTTCCCCCACCCACATCGCAGGTCATACACTCGACCCCATCTTCACATCCAGCAACCATGTCTCCTTCAGCCACACTACGGATCTCCTCTGGACCGACCACAGCTGCGTTCACTTCATCTACAACAAGCCGAAACCCATCAACCACTCCCAACCTACCCTGCAAAGAAACTGGAACAAAATCACCACGGACCAAATCTCCGCATCGCTCCTTCGAAACTCCCCAGCCCCCTCTTCCAACGCCAACGAAGCCGCCGCCAACCTCACCCTATGGTTATCCAACACCGCCGACACCTTAGCTCCACTGAAAAAACGTCAAAGCAAACCTGGCAGCAAGAAAGCCTCATGGTTCAACGATGATCTCAAGAAGTCCAAGAAACTCTGCCGTTCCCTTGAAAAGGCCTGGAAAAAAGACCCAACCACCAGCACCAAGGACGCCTTCAAAAGCGCCACCCGCTCTCACCACCAACTGATCCGAAAAGCCAAGAAAACAGCATTCAAGGATCGACTTGACAACAACGCCCACAACAGCAAGGAACTTTTCAACATCGTCAAGGAATTTTCCAATCCCTCGGCCAACTCCAACGACATCACACCCTCTCAAACCCTCTGCGACTCCCTAGCCTCTTTTTTCCACAACAAGATTGCAGACATCCACAACAGCTTTGACAACCAACCCGGAAACCAGCCCACCCTACCATCTGCTGACCATCTTCCCCCCGTGAACACCCTTAACGCTTGGAACCCAATCTCCACTGAAGACACCATCCGCCTGATGAATTCCATCCACTCAGGATCCCCCACAGACCCATGCCCTCACCACATCTTCAACAAAGCAGACTCCGTCATCGCACCGCACCTCCGAGACGTCATCAACTGCTCCTTCAACTCCGCCACCTTCCCAGAAGACTGGAAACACGCTGAACTCACCGCCCTTCTGAAAAAACCAACAGCGGACCCCACCGAACTCAAAAATTACCGCCCCATCTCGCTTCTTCCATTCCCGGCCAAAGTCATCGAGAAAGCCGTCAACAACCAGCTCGCCGCTTTCCTCGAAGCCAACAAATCCCTCGACCCCTCACAATCTGGCTTCCGAGCAAAACATAGCACTGAGACCGCCCTCATCGCAGCAACAGACGACATTCGAACTCTACTGGACAATGGAGACACAGTCGCCCTCATCCTCCTCGACCTCTCTGCAGCATTCGATACAGTCTGCCACAGCACCCTTCTACAACGCCTCAATAACATCGGAATCCAAGGAAAAGCACTTGAATGGATCACCTCGTTCCTCACCGGAAGAACCCAGAGAGTCCGCCTTCCTCCATTCAAGTCCGAGGCCTCTGAAGTCATCTGCGGCGTACCTCAAGGATCCTCACTCAGTCCCACCCTCTTCAACGTATACATGAGCCCCCTCGCGGCCATCGCACGCCAACACAACCTCAACATCATCTCCTACGCGGACGACACTCAACTAATCCTTTCTCTCACCAATGACCCCAGCACCGCCAAAACTAACCTACACGAAGGAATGAAAGAAGTTGCCGAATGGATGAAACAAAGCCGTCTGAAACTGAACTCAGACAAAACAGAAGTCCTCATCTTAGGTACTTCCCCCTCTGCATGGGACGACTCCTGGTGGCCGGAAGCCCTCGGAAAAGCACCCATCCCGACAGACCACGCACGGAACCTGGGCGTCATCCTGGATTCCTCACTTTCGATGAACAGACAAGTCAGCGCCGTATCCTCTTCCTGCTTCAACATTCTTCGCATGCTCAGAAAAACATTTCGCTGGATCCCCTCCGAAACAAGGAAAACAGTCACCCACGCTCTGGTCACGAGCCGACTGGACTACGGAAACACCCTCTACGCGGGTACTACCGCAAAACTCCAGAAGAAACTCCAACGAATCCAAAACGCATCAGCCAGGCTCATATTAGACATCCCACGCAACGAACACATCTCTGGTCACCTTAAAGACCTCCACTGGCTACCCGTCAATAAGAGGATCACTTTCCGACTGCTTACCCACGCACACAAATCACTCTACGACATCGGACCAGATTGCCTCAACACTCGACTGTCCTTCTACACCCCCCCCCGCCAACTTCGGTCTTCCAGCCAAGCCCTCGCCACTGTACCTCGCATCAACAAGACCACCATGGGAGGCAGATCCTTTTCATACCTGGCTGCTAAAACATGGAACTCACTCCCCGCTTACCTGCGCCTCACCCAGAACCACCTAGCGTTCAGAAAGCAGCTTAAAACGTGGATATTTGACAAATAATCCTCCTCCCCCTCCTAAGCGCCTTGAAACCCTCTGGGTATGTAGTGCGCTATATAAATTTTATGACTTGACTTGACTTGACATGCGAGCGCACAAGTGGCTATTTTTTATTCATTGCAAATGCCTGACACAATGTAGTAGGACTTAGTATCGATATTTTTTCATGCCAGCCCTGCTCCTCGGAAAGGGAAGACATTGGAGTATAATGTTCTTTCCTGTGACATCATTCTGGTCAAAGGGTGTGTGATGTCACTTCCGCTACCCTTGGCTTTTTGGTGAATCGACGTCTATGGGTGACCAATGAAGGAACAGCTCCTTAATATCTCTCGCCAACCATCACAGCCAATGTAAGGTTGGAAACTGCCAGTTTAATTCCACACCAGTGTAAAATGTCTAAAAATATAGTTTGCTAACGAGTAGAGGGAGGGAACTGGGAGTCAAAGGAGTAGGAAGTAATATATTTAACTTTAGGTCTTATTGTTTCAAAGGATCAGTGGGGAGCTTTTCAGTGGCGTGAGGGTTTTCTTTAGAAATGTTCTTTTCTATTCTGCATTCAAAGAAACACGCTACAAAACATGAAATAATAAAAATGAATGCTTTATTTACATGACAGAAAGTCACGGATTAAACAAGAAAACAATCAGCAGTTTCTGTGTCTTGTGTGGTTATCACGTAGGCCACCGATGGTCCTGGGTCGTACCAACCAATCGTCACTTGTTAAGAAAATGCCACACTTCCACTAAAACAGGACAGAAAAAGAAAGTAGTTTATCAGGACGACCATTTTCAGAATATCAGATAATGCAGGCTCAGCCTACATTAAAAGGCAAATTCTTCATTTGTTATTGAGGAAAGTAGCGAACTGTACCTGCTTGTTGGCCCCGCTCCCCACCCCCAGGACGCCCCCTGTTCTCTCCACCTAAAATGTTACAAAACAAAAGCATTTCCTGTACTAGCTGCGCCAGGCCTGCCCGTGATTGCCCATCAAATAAATACTCGACAGTGTCCTGGCGGCAGCCGCACTACGCTGAGGCCATATAAGGCTCGCAGCAAGCTTTCCCATGAGGGTTTTGTAGGCACATCTGAGGTCTCGGCTGCACGACCCAGCCGCTCACAGCTATGACGCAAACAAAAATCCAAAACATCTGGCTGCATGAACAGGTCTTTCTTTTTCCCTATCGTGCACGAATCAGTCAAACATTAAAGGGATTTTTTTTAACTCGCAGTACAAAACGATTCAGTCTTCCTAGAATTTTTCTTGGAAAATAGAAAATGAACAAATCGTGCTGACCGAGTTTGCCACCAGTTAGCTGCCACAGTAACATGGAGAGAATGTACTTATTTTTTTTTAAAAAGGAAGGGGGGGGGGGGGTAGCATACATCAAAAGTTTTACATTATTTTACCAGAAGAAATATATAAATTACACGACTTCTCACAGAGATAGCTTTGAGCAATACATAGTATGCACCCAGAAGCCTTTATAATCGAGCACTTAAATATAATTCAATCCTCGACATGCCATACCTTCTGGTGGGGCGGGGCCAGTGGCCGTCGATGGCGGTGGTGCCTGCAAACAGTCAGAAAAAAATGCATTAGCCTTGATGTTAACAAGGACAGGTTTGGCTACAACTTGTCTTAAAATATAGAAAAACAGCAACAGTGGCGAAAGAGCAAGCATGCAACCTGCCATTCAATGTTGGTCAAATCCATTCTCCCTGAAAAGAGCAAGACGTTTCTGATCTGCCAAGCAAGAGTCAGGGGTTCAAATATGACAATGGCACACATTTATATTACCCACTGGCTTCCTGCGAAAGACCCCAAGTTCAGATAAAATATGCACCTCTCTTCACTTGAAGCACAGAACCTCTACGGCACCAGGTGAATCAATGTGTTTGGCCATTATCATCTCTCTGTTGCTGAACCTACCCTAATTCCTCCACCCCACCCCCTTCCAAGTCTAGGATCACTAAAAGCTATTGGGATCTGCCTGGAAGATGAGAATCTGGACTGCAGCGCAATGATAAAGCTTTCCCTAAACAAGAAGACTAGAACAAAGACCTAACTTCTCCATTCTAAGTGGAAGAACCAGTTGAGGAGAGTCAACCAGAAGCTTCAACGATGCCAACCAAGATGACCAGGACCAAAACAGCAACAATCCTAGACCCACCGATGAACCTGAGCAGTGACTCTATCTTGCAAGTAAAGTCCGAAGTGTTTTTCATCAACTACATTTGTCGTACGCTTCCATATACAAGGAAGAAATAGAATGTCGGACTAAGGGTACGGAGTCGTTGAGAATCGTGACATACTCCACCCCATAATTGAGTAAACCACTCGAGACTCTGAGCTGTACTTGCAGATCCAAATTTAACCAGCGAGTGGAGCACTAGGTTGTGCCATTTGTGTTCAAAACCATTGAGGTTGTACTCTGTTGTGTGGAACTTGACCGGTGCATACAGTACTCTTTGTACCGTCTCCTCATGAAGTATGGTTACTGGGTTATCATAGTTAGAGGTTTGTAGTGCTAATAAACCCCTAAATCAGGATGCTCTTGTTTCTAATGGGTGCTACCCCATCAAGTGGGTGCCCCCTCTGGCCATGGAAAAATCTCCTTGCTCAAATGAAACACTGACAGTACCTTTGCAACAAAGGTTGGATAGCGCCTCATACCCATCTATACCTTTTGGAGAACAGTGAAAAGGGTCAAGTCACAGGGGGCTGGCACCTCATGAATGCATCTGGCTGATATTATGGCCACCAAAAAACAGAAGTATTCCATATAAGAAGCTTTAAGTCAAAATGAGGCTTAAATGTCAAGCATGAACCTGGATGGGGCTAGGGTGAGGTTGGAACAAAGGGAAGTGATACTTATAGGTCCATCAAATGTCTTACCGGTGTCACTCTCCATGGCCAAGGACTCCTCAAGCAAAATTTTGGAAGGTTCCAATGGCTTTTAGGTAAAGTCTCATCTGTTCACCTGCAACCCTTCTCAAGCAGGTGACTTGAAAAAGAATTAACCACATCCAGTGAACTGGTTGATTTTGCTCTATAGAGTCGTGACAACATTGCTGCCATTTGCTCATACAAGGAGTTCTCGATATTCAAGTCTAAAGTTCAAGTTTAGGTCCTCAGGAACAGAGCACTAAAGCTGAGCAAAATGGTATGTGAAGGATCCTAGATTTACAGACAGGAGGATTTACCCATTGGGTAAGTCAAATGTAGTACCTCTGAAAACCAAACAGGCTACAGATGCAGCCATATTTAACAACAAGGGGTGGTGATGGACAGAGTTTCTGAATTAAGCAGAATACTCTCACCCAGTCAAAAGATCAGGGCTAGATCCAACACCGTTTTTTAGCTCACTGCACCATCCCAGTTCAGAACCTGGCTATATGCAAATTAGTCTGTTCCTGTTCCAGTGCATGATGGGAACAGGGCAAACCAAAGTACCAAGCCAATTCTTACACTGGGAAGGAAACAAGCTTCCGGGGACCGTTTTCTGGCATTTCAGCCGTCGTCGCCCCGGCTTGCTTGAATCCTGATGGTGCAATGAGCAAGGGACTCACATCTGAATATACCCCTTCCACGCTTAGGGTGGACAAAATATTTAACAACAAGGGGTGGTGATGGACAGAGTTTCTGAATTAAGCAGAATACTCTCACCCAGTCAAGAGATCCGGGCTAGATCCAACACCGTTTTTTAGCTCACTGCACCATCCCAGTTCAGAACCTGGCTATATGCAAATTAGTCTGTTCCTGTTCCAGTGCATGATGGGAACAGGGCAAACCAAACTACCAAGCCAACTCTTACACTGGGAAGGAAACATGTAAATGTAAATGTAAATGTATTGGCATTTATATAGCGCACTACTTACCCGTAGGGTCCCAAGGCGCTTCGACCGCTGCGAAACCCTTCCTGGCTTCCCTGAGAGATGGTCCCTTAATGGGTATCTCCAGGGTGAGACCAGGCATCCCCGGCGGTCTGGTGGGGCCGTTAGTGAAGATGAGGCAAGCTAATGCCCAGAGTTGCCGAGTGTGATCGCTGATCAGAGTGGGCACCGAGGCGAGAGAAGTATCGAGTCTGCTGACCCTGGTCCAGAAACCTGCCGCGCCGGGAATCGAACCCTGGTCCCGGGCCGTCCTCTGCTCTCGGGTCTGCCGCCTCTAACCAATAAGCCACACTACTTCACTACAACAACAAGGGGTGGTGATGGACAGAGTTTCTGAATTAAGCAGAATACTCTCACCCAGTCAAGAGATCAGGGCTAGATCCAACACCGTTTTTTTAGCTCACTGCACCATCCCAGTTCAGAACCTGGCTATATGCAAATTAGTCTGTTCCTGTTCCAGTGCATGATGGGAACAGGGCAGCCATGGCATGGCTAAGCCAGAGTCACCATGGTGACTGAGCCCGTTGGGCTCTAACTGATCTTCTGGAGGACTCAAGGAATCAGAAGAGTTGGAGAAAAAGCATAAAAGAACGCCCCCTTCCAAACCAACATCAGGCTTCCCCCAAAATCCAGGCCCCATGATGATCCGAGAGGTGAACTGGTTGCATCTGGGGTAAAGGGAAGTGGCAAAAGTGTCTCGTGGTGTATGGTTCAAGCCTCAAGGAATTCAGGACTTCCTTGAGAAATTCCAACCCTTCTGACAAATAAAGATGCCTACTCAGACTGTTCGCTCTTGTGGTGTCCATCCACATGCTGCAGGAGTATTTTGTGTTGTAAGGCCCATTCCCAACAGAACACTTCCAGCTGACACAGTCGGGCTAAGTAGACGCTCCCATGTTTCTTCTTGTAGAAGGCCAGCTGGATAAGAGACCTCAAGAAGGAACACTGTGCGGTTTCTAAGATCATTAGACTGGGGCCTTCAGTAAAGTGTAGTAGAAAATGTTCCTCAGATTGCAATTTTGGAGCATGTTAAATCTACATATAGAAAGCGACACATAGGCATCAGAGAGTTACTAAAAAATGTCTGCTTCTTAAAGTAACTTCAGTCAGTTCCCAACGTGGGTTATTACCGGATGTCCCTAGGCTCAGTCGTAATAGCTACATTTACTGAAACAACACCACTTCCGAACACAAAGACTGACACATCTCTACCCTGTGTCACAACTAAGAAGCTTCGCAGGTAAACTGTTAAGTTATTGCCTTTAAAACAAACATACCTTGTGTGACAATGAAAAGCGGCACCTATTTAGATTAGTTGATGGGCAGGATAAAACTCAATGTGCCACGTTGTTCTTTGATGTCTCTAAGTATGAATGAAAAGGTGTCCAGGCAAGTATCCGACCCAAACTTCCCTGTTAAGAAGGGGGTTAGGTAGGGGTGCGTGCTAGCCCCCTTCCTTCCTTCACCTTGTACATAAATGGCTTAGGTGTTACATTATCCAGGGAATGTCGGGATCTACCCCGCATTAGTAAACGACCCATAAGAGCATAACTAGATGCGGATGATGCTGTTCTTTTATCCCGCACGCAAATTGGTTTGCAAAAAAGTGTCATGAGTTTTGTAACATACATGTCTAACTTAGATCTCATTGTCAATATAACAAAAACGTATGTCATGAAATGTAGTAAGACAAGTGTTAAGTGTCGGGACATCGTTATTGACAACATGACACTGGAATTTGTTAACTATTTTGCATACTTTGGTATTGTCTTAGATAAAGGGGGGTCATGGGCATACACCATTAGAGCAAGAAAGTTGCAATTTGTCAAAGCCATAGGAGCTCTGACAAATTTTGACAGGAAGCTAGGTAAGAGTCCCTTCGCTGAATTGCTCAGAGTTTATAAAGCTAGATGCATTTCAACTGCTGTGTATGGAGCTGGACTATGGGGCTATGTAAATGTTGATTCACTTCAGATAATTGAGAAGACATTTTTTAGATCTCTTTTAGCTACCACAAGCAGTACAGCTGTGTATATTGTTCCTGCCGAGTTGGGAATGGCATATCTGACCAATCTAATTAAAATGCAGTCGGTCCTTTTGTGGCACAAGATCTGGTCAAGCGTGGCCACAGGTCTTAATAGGGACATGATTGAAGATTGCCTGAGCCTACAGCGTGCTTCAAGTATTCCATGGCTTAACTATGTCAAGCACTGCGTGGCCAATCTGGGACAACCTGTATACTTCTGCAACCCTGTCAGCATCTCCACCATTCAAAGTGAAGAACTAAAGACCACCTGCATGAACTTTTGAGAGAATTTGAGATTCTCTCTTAATAATGACGAACCGACTGTTAGAGAGAACCAATTGCTCTTGATACAACCAGGGATACAACAATACCTTTTAAATACAACACTACCTTTTAAATACAAAGGGAAGTTATGACAGGATGTTATTGACACACTTAATACTAGGTAATTTTCACAACACGGTTACATTTCCAAACATGAATGACTGGTCACGCCCCCTAGACCCTTGCCCATGTGACGATATATCCTCACTGACCACGATTCACATTATGTTTTTCTGCAATTTTTATACATTGGTAAGGAAAAGATGTATTTTGCAAATTTTAAAGAGCGAGGACTGAAACAATGTTGTCCCGCATTTATTAAATTGCAACTTTTAGAAAATTAAATTTTGAATGATTGTATAGCTAAATATATGAAAGGGGTTGTCAGATTTAGAAAAACAATGTAATATCTCATCCCCTCATCGTGATCAACCGGATTTCATTTCTAACCCATGCATATGTTGGACGATGAGGCACGACGCTGAAGTCTTTTTAATAATTTTTTTAAATCATTTTGTAGAATTGATGTATGTTCTAAGTTCTTCTTGTACCATGCTTTTATGATTTAATACTTGAACCGAATAAAGCGAATTTTGATTTGATTTGGAAAGGTGAATGTTGATATGCATGTGAGTAGAATGGAACAGGAATGTTTCTGCACATACGAGTAGAATTAAAATGTGATTATCGATCACAAATCAAATGACAATGGAACAATTCAGAGTGGAGTGTGGCAGTATGAAATAGTGGCATTAAGGAACAAACTCGTTCAGGAAAGGACCTCTTTCACATTTTGAATAAATAAGTGTTCTGGTCTTAGTATATGATGGCATCTTCATCTTTAACCGAATAGTGGTGATGAGCATAAATAGTGGTATAAAGATGTGAGTAGCAAAGTGGGAACCACACAGGGTTTCCTGATAGCAGTGCTTGTGAGAGTGACTTGTGGCACTGTAGAACAAGTTACTTACCTTCGGTAACGATATATCTGTAAGAAACATTAGTTAGTATTAGATTCCTTACCTTAGAATATCCCCAGGCGTCAGTCTGGATCCGGAAACTTTTGCGTAGCAGTACCCCTGCGCGTCGGTAGGCGTCGTCTGCAGGCGTCCCCTGCGGCTCCGCGTCCGTCGTCGGCGTCGTGCGCCGTGATGACGTCGCTGGAGTATATAGACGCCGCCACCGCGCGCTGACGTCAGTTCTTTGTACACAGCTTTTCCGCGCCAGAACACGCAGAGCCATGTGAGAACCAACACTGGTGCCAATTGAAACTAGGGCCCTGAAAGGGATGTCCTTAACCCTAGGTATCAGTTCGCCAAACGGGGAGGATGGGTGGGTCGGTAAGGAATGTAATACTAACTAATGTTTCTTACAGATATATCGTTACCGAAGGTAAGTAACTTGTTCATCTGAAAGAAACACGTTAGTATTAGATTCCTTACCTTAGAATAGATACCCCAGCAATACCAACCCCGGTGGTGGGTCTGCGAACCAATACATTCCTACACCAGAAAGTCCTGGAGGACAGAACGGCCAAAGAAGCCATCCCTCCGGACTTGACTGTCCAGGCAGTAGTGCCTCGCAAATGTGTGCAGCGAGGCCCACGTAGCCGCCTGGCAAATGTCCTGCAAGGGGACTCCCCGGCCCAGAGCAGTAGTAGCCGCCGTGGCCCGAGTGGAATGGGCCCTCAGCCCAACAGGGGGCTCCTTCCGAGCCAAAGAGTAGCACGCTTTGATGCACAGAACGACCCACCGAGAGATGGTCCGTTTATGTACCGCCCGTCCCTTCTTCGCACCCACGTAGCCAACAAACAGTTGGTCATCCACCCGGAACTGGCGTGTGCGATCCATATAAAATGAAAGCGCACGTTTTGGGTCCAGACGATGGAGCCGCTCTTCATCCTTTGAAGGATGCCGAGGCGGGAAGAAGGAGGGGAGAGTGATGGACTGCCCGATGTGAAAAGCAGAAACTACTTTGGGCAGGAAAGAAGGTCTAGTCCTTAGAACCACCTTGTCTGGATGAATGGACAAGAAAGGAGGTTTGACAGAAAGAGCCTGGAGCTCACTCACTCTCCTGGCAGAGGTGATGGCAACCAGGAAGGCCGTCTTTAAAGTCAGGAGACGGAGAGGACAGGAATGAAGTGGCTCAAAGGGAGCACACATCAAGAAGGTGAGAACCAGGTTCAAGTCCCACTGAGGCATCACAAACGGAACAGGAGGATACATGTGTGTGATGCCCTTCAAGAATCTCGTTACAATAGGGGACTTGAACAAAGAAGGTTGATCAGGCAGCCTCAGAAAGGCCGAAAGGGCAGAAAGGTAGCCCTTGATAGTGCCCAGAGCAGAGCCCTGCTGGGCAAGAGAAAGAAGGAAGAGAAGAACCTCGGAAAGAGGGGCAGAGAGAGGATCCACAGCCTTTGCTGTGCACCATGCCACAAATCTGTTCCACCGGCAGGCGTATACCGACTTTGTGGAGGGACGCCTGGCTGCCAGAATCACATCACAGACTTCAGGAGGCAAGTCAAATGGCCTCAACTGTCGCCGCTCAATCTCCAAGCATGGAGGTGGAGACTGGACAGGTTCGGGTGGAGGACCGTCCCCTGCTGCTGCGACAGAAGGTCCTCCTGAAGGGGCAGACGGATCGGGGGACCGACTGACATGCTGAGTAGCTCGGGATACCAGTACCTTCGAGCCCAGTCCGGAGCCACAAGGATAACTTGGGCCCGGTCGCGCCTGATCTTCTTCAGCACTCTGGGCAGAAGTGGTATAGGCGGAAAGGCGTATAACAGACCGCAACTCCACTCGCGCCGAAAGGCGTCGCCGTGCGAGTGCCGTCTTGGAAACTCCAACGCGCAGAACTGATGACATTGCGCGTTCTCTTCTGTGGCAAATAGATCTAACCAAGGCTCTCCCCATTGCCGAAAGAGGCCTTGCGCCACGTCCGAGTTCAGACGCCATTCGTGATCCATCGAGCACCGACGGCTGAGTTCGTCCGCTCTGGCGTTCAGAGAACCTGCCAGGTGTTGAACCGTCAGAGTCACGCCCTGACGTTCCAGCCATTGCCAGAGACGCAGAGCCTTCTGGCAAAGGGTCCACGACCCCACCCCGCCCTGCTTGTTGCAGTACCACATGGCGGTGGTGTTGTCCGTGAACACCTGCACTACACTCCCGTTGACAAAGGGGAGGAATGCCTTCAGTGCTAGACGAATCGCCCGTAGCTCCAACAGGTTTATATGGAGCCGGGACTCCGCCGGAGACCAGATGCCTCTGATCTCTGCCTCTCCCAAGTGGCCTCCCCAGACCTGGAGGGATGCGTCCGTCACGACAACGTGCTCCGGTTGGGGAAGGGAGAGGGATCTGCCTCTGACCCAATCGCGGTCCGTAAGCCACCACTGCAGTTGTCTCGCAGTGCCCTCCGAGATCAAGACGTGGTCGGACAAGTTGCCCTGATGCTGGGCCCACTGAAACTTCAGGTCCCACTGCAGAGCCCGCATCCGCCACCGGGCGTGATGCACCAGAAGGATGCAGGAAGCCATCAGCCCCAGCAGCCGCAGCGTCAACCTGACCGAAACCCGGGATAGCGGCTGAAAGATGGGAATCAAAGCCTGTATATCCCGGACCCGCCGTTCCGGAGGATAAACCCGAAACTGCGCCGAGTCCAGAACCGCTCCGATGAAAAGGAGCTTTTGAGAGGGACACAGGTGTGATTTCGGCACATTGATGGAGAACCCCAGCTCGTGCAAGAGGTCTGCCGTCATCTGAAGGTGGTGGACGACTGTCTGGGGCGAGCCCGCCTTCAACAACCAGTCGTCTAGGTAGGGGAAGACTGAAACCCCTAACCTGCGCAGATGGGCTGCGACCACCGCCAACACCTTTGTGAACACCCGTGGGGCGCTGGTAAGGCCGAAGGGGAGCACGATAAACTGAAAGTGCTCCTGGCCTACCGTGAACCGCAGGTAACGCCGGTGGGCCGGCAGGACGGGGATGTGAAAATACGCATCCTGCAAGTCCAACGCTACCATCCAGTCTTGCGGGTCTAGAGCAGCCAAGACCTGAGCTAATGTCAACATCTTGAACTTCTCCTTCCGGAGGAAGCCGTTGACGTTCCGTAGATCCAAGATAGGACGTAGGCCCCCTTTGTCCTTCTTGGGCACCAGAAAGTAGTGGGTATAGCAACCACGCCCTACTTCTGGCCCAGGAACGCGCTCGATGGCCCCCTTGGCCAAGAGGGCCGTAACTTCCTCCTGCAGAAGTGTCAAGTGGTCCCCCGACACACGGTGGTTCTGCGGTGGCATGGCTGGAGGATTGGTCTCGAAGGGGAGGGAGTAGCCCCTTCGGACGAGTTGCAGCACCCACCTGTCCGATGTGATTGCGCGCCAGCGGGCGTGGTGATGGCGAACCCTGCCACCCACTGGCGTCACATGGGCCTGAAAGCACGGACTAGGAGGATTTGGAGGCTGATGCTGCGGGGGGAGGTGTGGCCTGACCCCGCCGTTGACCCCGACCGCCTCCACGGCGGTTTCCACGGCCGCCACCGTGTTGAAAAGATTGTTGCGGCGCGTGGCTGGCAGCACGTGTGGGGACGCCCCTTTCTTGGCCACGAAAGGAGCGAAACGAACCCGTTTGCTGGCGCTGGGTCGAGAGACCCAAGGACTTGGCCGTGACCCTGGAGTCCTTGAAGCGCTCCAGCGCGTGGTCCGCCTTGTCACCAAACAGGCGACAGCCATCAAACGGCATGTCCATCAAGGCATTTTGGACATCTGCCGAAAAATTGGCGGATCTCAGCCAGGCGTGGCGACGAATCGCCACCGTCGTGGACATCGCTCTGCCCAGCGAGTCGGTCGTATCAAGACCACACCGTATGGAATATTTTGCTGCGTCTCGGCCCTCAGCCACAGCCTTGCCGAGCTTCGCCCGCACCTCCATGGGGCATTCTGGCAGCAGTTCCGCGACCGTATCCCACAAAGAGTGGGTGTGGCGGCCCAAGAGGCAAGCGGTGTTGCAAGACCGCAGTCCCAAACTCAGGGACGAGAAGACCTTCTTGCCATACTGGTCGCACCTCTTAGATTCCCGGTCGGGCGGGGCCGACAGGAATGCGGTCTGGGAAGTGGAGGCCTGGATCACCAGACTCTCAGGGGTGGGATGGGTGGACAGGAACTTGGGGTCGTCCGGGCACGGACGGTGGCGTCTGGCCACGTTCCCAGGCCCTCTTCAGGCGAACCTGAAGAGGGCCTGGACCACGTGCCCAAAAGAACGTCCGACAGGGCTTCGTTAAACGGCAGCAGTGGCTCCTGTGGGCATGACTGCGGTTTGAAGACCTCAGTGAGGATGTTAGGCCTCACGGCCGCGACGGGGAGCTCAAGGTGTAAGGCCTTGGCAGCCCTCATCAACACCACTGAATAAGCAGCCCCCTCCTCCGATGCCACGGTAGGAGGCGAGACAAAGCCAGGGTTAGGAGAGTCGTCCAGACCACTGGCATCACCCAATTCACCTGTCCAGTCCACGTCGTACTGACACTCACGTGACAGAGGGTCCTCAGACCCCTCCCAACCCTCTCCGTACTCTACATCATCTCCATATTCGGAGTCAACAATGTAGACCGGCTCCTCGGGGTTCACAGGCCCCATCGGCGTCGAGCCCGGCGTCGAGCGACGCCGGTCCGACTCCGCGTCCGGATTCGGGGAGGGCATGGGGACGACGCCGCCCGGAGCCGGCACCGGAGAGCCGGCGCCGCACGGGGACGGCGTCGGGGGTAACCCCGATGGAATCGGCGCCGGAGAGGCCGGTAGACCAGCCGGCGTCGACCCCGAAGGCCCCTGCGGCGCCGGGGTCGGAGCCGTCGGTGGCACCGGGGCCGGAGCACCCGATGGCGTCGAGGCAGGGACACCCGGACCGCTAGGGTCCCCTGACGGTAGCACTGGGCCCGAAGGCGCCGTAGGCCCCGTCAGAGGAGGGAGCGCCCTCATGGCCATGAGGAACGCCTCAATCTCCTCAGGCGTCGCGCCTAGCCCAGGGACCGAAGGGTATGGAGCAGGCCGTGCCAGCGACTCTCGCGGAGCCGCGGGGTGGGGTCACCCGAGCCCCCGGCCGCGTCGCGCGAGCGTCGGGGGGAGTTGGAGGTACGATGACGACGCCCCGACTTCTTGTGCTTCCTACCTGAGGAACCAGACGAATGGCGACGACTTCCGGAGCGCTCGGCACGGCTCCGCGACCGCTCCCTGGAACGCTCCCTGGACCTCCGGCCGGACCGGGACCGCTCTCGACGCGGGGCCGACACCCGGAGCTCGAGCAGCTTGTGGGACCGCTCCCGTCTAGCCTTATTTGTCAAGGCCCGGCAATCGACGCAGGCGTCCACGTCGTGGTCGGGGCCCAGGCACCGGAGGCAGAGTCGGTGATGGTCCGTGACCGACATCTTGCGGTCACAACCGTCACAATTCTTGAAACCGGGCATCCTACCGGCACCAAAAAAGTATGCAGAAGTTTACAAAACTTGGTCAAAAGACCGGAGTACTGCTCTTCGGATCTGCGCTTACTGGCGCGGAAAAAAGAAGAACTGACGTCAGCGCACGACGCCGACGACGGACGCGGAGCCGCAGGGGACGCCTGCAGACGACGCCTACCGACGCGCAGGGGTACTGCTACGCAAAAGTTTCCGGATCCAGACTGACGCCTGGGGATATTCTAAGGTAAGGAATCTAATACTAACGTGTTTCTTTCAGATTTCCCCTGACATCAGACTGCTGTTAGGGATAATCTTGCACCATAGTGCCATTTTCTTATCTCCACAGCACCTGTTGATAAAAGCTGGGGAAAGCAGAGTTAATGGCTCCTAGTAGGTAATGATGTCTCCTGCATCTTTTCAAGGCCAGTAAGGCAGATCTGTGAGTGTGGGTGAGTGTTACAACACCCGGTCCATCATTTTATCTTGTGTTGTTGCTATGTGTGCCCCAAGTGGCTAAGGGTGTGCCCAGATGTGGGTCCCTACTTGCTGCGCTAAAGGATGGTGTGGCATGCAAAAAACAATGGATTTAACCCACATCTGTGACTGGGGTGAATGATTGGTTCAGCATTCCGTCCATCCTCTGTTATTTATGCATTTGTCACCCTAAGTGGGAAGTGTATGCCCAGATGTGGGTCCTGTGCTTGCTACGCCATCAAATTCAAGCTAGCCTAGCTGATGAGGGGTGAAACTACGAAACCGGTACCAGGATGCATGTTTCTGGTCCAGGGAGGACCTGGCCTGGCAGTTCAGGCTGGACTGTTCCCACGGGGAACAGGGTCAAGGCTGATTTGCATACGGCTGGATTTATACTGGATTGGCGTGGCGTGCAAAAAAAACAATGGATTTAACCCAGATCTGTGACTGGGGTGAATGTTTGATTTATTCAGCATTTCGTCCATTTCCCGTTCTTTTTGCACTGGATTCAAGCCATCCTGGCTGATGGAGGTGATAACTCGAAGGTTATTTTCACAAATTGAGAGGTACCCTTTTAAACGTAGGTGACAGGGTAAACTACAATATCAACAAGGAAGTATCCCTTACTGTGCAAAATCTAATTCTAATCACTACCATTAATAAACTCTTGTGGTCACTCATTCACTCACTATTCTTAACACACAGAACTCATATATATGCAAAAATGGTCCAACGTTTATTATATTGATTCCCAATACATGTATAAAAATACTTAAAAACAGTTAAAAAGGATAAATGCTATACCATCAATGCAGATATTCTCATCTTGTCACTTTCTTTTCCATACAATGCTGGATGACCTGAGAGACATAAACCAGGTATTCTGAGTTATAATAAAAACGATGGTTTTCACAAAAAGAAGATAAGCATGAAGAAAAGAACACAATTGCATACAGTTATTTACAGATACTGTCAAAATTTACAGAAAAAAGTGCAATAAAAAAGTTTGCGACGCGTTGTTTCGGCGGACGAAAGTCAACATACCACCTTCTTCAGGAGGCTTACTTATTGACAACTATTGTTCAGGTTCAGCATTTTAGACTTTTTCTGCTCCTTAATAGTTGTTAAATCCTTTAGTTAGTCTTTCTGATATACATCAGATGTATATATAAAAGAGAACAAATCCCTCTGTAATCAGTAGGGCCTCAGGTTAAAAATTCCTTTCCCAATGGCCAAATTTCTCACTTATCCTGGTCAGTTTACACCCTTCAGTTATCGCGATTATTTCGCTCGAAGCAGATGCCCATTCTTGCTTCCTCGCGTTGACAGAAGCAAGAACTGGCATCTGCTTCAAACTAAATAATCACGATAACTGAAGGGTGTAAACTGACCAAGATAAGTACGAAATTTGGCGGCTGTGCAACATAAATGCACCCCTAATGATTAGATACTGATGTGTATACCACAATGAAATAAGTGGGAAAGGAATTTTTAACCTGAGGCCCTACTGATTACAGAGGGATTCGTTCTCTTTTAGATATACTTCTGAGGCTCCTATCAGAAAGACTAACTAAAGGATTTAACAACTATTAAGGAGCATGAAAAGTCTAAGATGGTGAACCTGAACAATTACAATAATTGTTATCAATAAGTAAAAGTCCTGAAGAAGGTGGTATATTGACTTTCGTCCACAGAAACGCTGCATCAACAACTTTTTTATTGCATGCCTTTTTATGTAAATTTTGACAGTATTTGCAAATAACTTGATGCAATTATGTTCTTTTTTTCATGCTTATCTGCACTTTGCGGAAACCAACGTTTTTGTTATAACTCAGAATACCTGGTTTATGTCTCTCAGGTCATATTGATCCAGCATTGTAATGTAAAAGAAAGTGACAAGATGTCAGGACTAGGGTGGCTTGCGGTCTAGGGCCCGCCCCACGTCATGTGTCATGTACCAGGCATTTGTGTGGAAAGGTACATTGTTTTCATTCCAAGGGGCGTTGGTGGTTCAATTGCGCAGTCCTAGGATGTGTATGATGTATTATGGTGAAATGTACTTTTTCTGTCCTGAAATATGCACACTGTATGGAGTTTATCCCCCCTTGTCCGCCTAATGCGTTAGATTTGGCACCCTAAACGCGTCCGCGAGATGCGTGAGATTTGGTAGCCTCACGTGAGATGCGTGGGATTCGGCAAGCGGCTTTAACGCGTCCGCGAGATGCGTGAGAAATGGCAAGCAGCCGCTTAAATCACCGGGCGTAGCCACGTAAACGTGCGCGACCACGCCCAAACCCCTTTGCTCACTATTCCTGGGATTTTTAAGGTGTGGCAGCTTCCTCCTGATGCTCTGAGTTGGAATTAGAGCTTGGGAAGCATTTTCTAACTTCTTGTTGCAGCAAGCAATCGGTATCCAGCTGAAGGTCCTTTGGAGAAGGCGAATCCAGTTGTAAGAGTGCTGTGGAGACCTTGGCAGAACCTGTAAGTTACTTCTCCGAGGCTATGGTTTCCTGCAGCCACGCCCTTCTTTGAGTAGAGCAGGTCGTACTCTACAGGTAGGACCATTTTAGGTTAATTATAGACTAAAATTTGGCGCAATCTTTGCAAATGTGCTTTTAGTCTGTTTCTCTGAGCAAATAAAAACATTTTGTGTTTTTTGTGGAATAATTCACTAAGAGTTTAGACTCTATCTTGTTGGGTTCTTCTTTGAATGGTTTTTGGTCGCTATTCTTACCTGGCGTAATACGCTTTGCAGTCTTCAGCAAAAGGATTTATTTTGCTTAAAGAAAAATATTCATGTGAAGTTTTTTGAATGTGAAGATTATTGATGTAAACTGAATATTTACAAGATAAAGAGACATTTGAGTTTAGCAATGTAAAAGCAGATATTTACAAGACAAAGAGACATTTATGGCTATCATTGTAAAGAGGTTATTTACAAGAAAAGTGTCATTAAGTCTTTGGTAACCCTGAGATTCTAAGGTGTTTTTCAATGCGCAAATCAAGACATTGTTACATGTGATGACTTTGGAGTTTAGGCTGAGTTTTAAAGTCAAAAGCCTGTTAATTTGAGAAGTAATTTTAGTTCTTTAAGTTGTTGCAGAGTTTCGAAAATATTAGGAAAAACTTGCAGCATTAACTTTTCCTTTTCAGATCTCCCTCCCTGCTGTTCCCTTCCCAACACCCTTTCCCCCCCGCTTGATCACTTCAATATTCTGTGTATTTATTACAAGCAGAATTAGAGGTATCGAGAGGTGGGCCCTTATATCAACTCGACAGATCCTGAGGAAGACCTCATCTGACAGAATAGTGAGCCCACAAATTCTTTTCCTTCCGATCTGTTTGAGTTGCCATAATGGCCACCATCGATGATTTAATGGCAGTTATTGTAAAGATGCAGGCTGATTTAAATGAAACCATGAATGCAACCACGTTATTGGCCGAAAAGGTGGAAAATATACAACTTCAGAATACTCCACTTCCTGATGAGGTTCAGGATACTAGTTCTAGAGCTGCTACTAACATTTCAGTCACTGTTCCACCGCAAATTCCTTTAGCTTCTCCTGAACGTTTCTCGGGGGATCCTTCAAAAGTACAAACATGTCTAACACAAATTGAGTTACATTATTCCTGTAGACCAGCTGCCTTTCCTACCCCTCAATCTAGGATTGCGTTTCTAATTTCCTATCTATCTGGAGATGCTGCTAATTGGGCGGATCCATTAGTTAGGCAAGATAGTGCTTTATTGTATAATTGGAGACGTTTTGTTGAGGAATTTGAAAAGGTGTTTGATAGGCGAACTGTCACTTTATCTGCTGATCGAGAACTACTGCAGTTAAAACAAGGAAGCAGAGACCTCATTACATATCTGTCTCATTTTAATAGACTGGTAGCCGAAACCTCTTGGCCAGAAGAAAAAAAGGCAGCTCTCTTTTATCAAGGTCTGAAAGACAAGTTAAAGGATGTCCTGGCCCAAATTGACCCACAACCAACAGCTTGTTCAGATTTAATAAACCTAACCTTACGTCTAGACCATCGACTTTCTGAAAGAAGATCAGATAAAAAAAGAAGTGAAAAACCGAGTTGGAAGAATGAACCAAGATCTCGAACCCCATTTGCTCATTCCGAATTAAGTTCAGAACCAATGGAAATCAGAACTCTTCGGCAACCTTTATCAAAGGAAGAAAAAGATAACAGACGACAAAATGGTCAGTGTCTTTACTGTGGTCGAAAAGGGCACTTTGTGAAAGATTGTATGATGAAACCCAAGAATAAATCTCCTAATAACAATAAAGCAGCAGTCATTGAAAGAACCGATCAAACGTCGGAAAACTAACTTGCCCAAGATGTTTAGAAGGGGATCTCTTGGGTACCTTTGCTTACCCTTCCATAAACTCTTGTGTAACGAACTACAAAGCTCATTTTAGATTAGCAGTTCAAATTCAAATAACTCTAAAAATCTGGCAAATGGAAGTTTTAATTGATTCTGGAGCCACTGGAAATTTTGTTGATCTGGAAACTGCTCAACGGCTAAGTATCATCTGTGAAAAAAAAGAAACACCAGAAATTGTGCAAGCAGTAGATGGAAAAATTCTGTCTGGAGGGCCAGTCACAATGCAAACTTCCAGGGTCATAATGGTTTGTGAAGATTCAAAGAAACAAAGACATAGAGAAGAAGTACAATTTGATGTAATACAAGCTCCCCAATATGGATTTATTTTTAGGAATGCCCTGGCTTTGTTTACATAATCCGTTGATTGATTGGCAAAAAAGAGAACTTGTATTTCTTTCTGATTTTTGTCAGTCATCTTGTTTAAAATTTCTGGAACCAACTGTCAGTCAAATAGCAACAGCGGAAGAAAAGGAGACAATATTACCCATAGTCTACAAAGAATTTCAAGAGGTTTTCAGTGAAGAAAAGGCTGCAAAACTCCCACCACATCGCAGTTATGACTGTCAGATTGACCTCATACCAGGATCTTGTGTACCGAATTGCAGAATTTATGCTTTATCGGAAAAGGAAAATCAACATCTGAGAGACTACTTAGATCAATATTTGGAAAATGGTTTTATCCAGCAGATAGTTCAGTGCAGGAGCGCAGAATTCAGACAATGCTAGCAGCGCTATGTGGAGTAAAAATGAGCAGTTAACGATACCAGCGCTGCTTCCAGGTTCGAGGGAGCGAGGGGAGCGACCGTGCAGGAGCGAGTCCAGGAGGTCACAGCTGCACCAGGGAGGAGGCTAGATTGCTGTTCGTGGGTGGGAGGGGCCGCTGGGAGGCGGACTCGGGGAGGTAGAGGCGGGCCAGGAGAGCTGAAAACAACAACAAGATGGTGGCGGGCTGCTTGAAAACGAAACCGGGGCACAGTCCGAGTTAAGCCTGAGCTATTGCCACAAAAATAAACACCACTGGTGGGACCGGCCAGAAGCGCTATCAAAATAAATGCCAGGCAGCTCGCATGTAATTGCACAATCTAAATGCGTGCAGAAGCGCTATGTTATATCGTATGTGCAGCAGCCAGCAGCAGATAGTTCAGTAGCTCTCCTGGCCCGCCTCTACCTCCCCGAGACCGCCTCCCAGCGGCCCCTCCCACGCTCCGCCCCCTCCACCATCCATTTATGGCCAATGCCCCCACGCGCAGCGTCCACGCGCTACGGCCCCGCCGAAGGTGCGCCAAAGGTAAGCCCGTCTACGCCCGTCCGCGCCTGGACCACGCCCAGCGCCAGACCCCCTGGTCCCCGTATTGCCCACCCCTCCCGCATTACTTACGATGCCACCACCCTCCTAGCCCTTAACCCTGGCCGCTCCCCCACCGGCTTCCAAGCCGCTCCTGGACACACCCCTGGGCCCTTTTCCTGCTACTCCTGCAAGTTCGACGGCACCAAGAACAACTCCTCATCCACGAACACACAACAGATATCCGATCCCACCCACCTACAATGCTTCCTGCTCAACACCCGCTCGGTCCACAGACACGCCATTGACCTCTGGAATCTACTCGACACCATCTCTCCAGACGTCGCCTTCCTAACAGAAACATGGATGAATGCCTCCTCAGCCCCAGACATCACCATCGCCATCCCGGAAGGCTATAAGATCATTCGCAAGGACCGTACCGGCCTCACTGGAGGAGGCATCGCTATCGTCCATAAGAAATCCATCCGCATCTCAACCAGCTCAGACGTCAATCTCGCCAACTCTGAACACCTTCACTTCCAGATCCACATCGACCCCAAGACCACACTCAGGGGCACCCTCCTTTACAGGCCACCAGGACCCCGCGCACAATTTAGTGAAGATATCACGGACTTCATCACTCCACACGCGCTCCCCTCCGAGGACTACATCCTTTTAGGAGACCTCAACTTTCACCTTGAAAAGAACAACGACCGCAACACCACCACCCTTTTGGACAACCTCGCAAACCTCGGACTCAAACAACTTGTCACTACCCCCACCCACATCGCAGGTCACACACTCGACCCTATCTTCACCTCCAGCAAGCATGTTTCCTTCAGCCACACCACAGCTCTCCTTTGGACTGACCACAGCTGCGTTCACTTCACCTACAACAAGCCCACATCCAACAACCACCCCCAACCCACTCTGCAATGAAACTGGAACAAAATCACCATCGACCAGATCTCCTCATCTCTTCTTCAAAAACCCCCCGCCCACTCCTCAAACCCAGACCAAGCAGCCACCAACCTCACCCAATGGTTATCCAACAGCGCCGACATCCTAGCACCAATGAAAAAACGACAAATCAAACTAGGCAGCAAGAAGGCCTCCTGGTTCAACGATGATCTTAAGAAATCCAAGAAACTTTGTCGCTCCCTCGAGAAGGCCTGGAAAAAAGACTCAACCACCAGCACCAAGGACGCCTTCAAAAACGCCACCCGCATACACCACCAACTGATCCGAAATGCCAAGAAAGCAGCCTTCAAGGACCGTCTAGATAACAACGCCCACAACAGCAAGGAATTATTCAACATCGTCAAGGAATTTACCAACCCTTCAGCCAACTCCAACGACATCACCCCCTCTCAAGCCCTCTGCGACTCCCTAGCCTCATTCTTCCACAACAAAATTGCAGACATCCACAACAGCTTCGACAACCAACCCGAAGACCAACCCACCCAATCCCCTGCAGGACCCCCACCCCCCCTGAACATCCTCAATGACTGGAAGCCAATCTCCACTGAGGACACCATCCGTCTGATGAACTCTATCCACTCAGGATCCCCCACAGACCCTTGCCCTCACCACATCTTTAACAAAGCAGACTCCATTATTGCACCGCACCTCCGAGACGTCATCAACTGCACCCTCAACTCCGCAACCTTCCCGGAAAGCTGGAAACATGCCGAACTCAGCGCCCTCCTGAAGAAACCCACAGCTGACCCCACCGAACTCAAAAACTATCGCCCTATCTCACTCCTTCCATTCCCGGCCAAAGTCATCGAGAAAGCTGTCAACAACCAGCTCGCCGCATTCCTCGAAACCAACAAATCCCTCGACTCCTCACAGTCCGGCTTCCGAGCCATGCACAGCACCGAAACCGCCCTCATCGCAGCAACAGACGACATTCGAACTCTACTGGACAATGGAGACACAGTCGCCCTCATCCTCCTCGACCTCTCCGCAGCCTTCGACACTGTCTGCCATAGCACCCTTCGACAGCGCCTCAAAAACATCGGAATCCAAGGAAAAGCACTGGAATGGATCACCTCCTTCCTCTCCGGAAGAACCCAGAGAGTCCGCCTTCCACCATTCAAGTCAGAGGCCACTGAAGTCATCTGCGGCGTACCTCAAGGGTCCTCACTCAGTCCCACCCTCTTCAACGTTTACATGAGCCCCCTCGCGGCTATCGCATGCCAACATAACCTCAACATCATCTCCTACGCCGACGACACTCAACTGATCCTATCACTCACCAGAGACCCTAACACGGCCAAAACCAACCTACACGAAGGAATGAAAGAAGTAGCCGAATGGATGAAGCACAGCCGTCTGAAACTGAACTCAGACAAAACAGAAGTCCTCATCTTAGGTACCTCCCCCTCCGCCTGGGACGACTCTTGGTGGCCAGAGGCCCTTGGAAAAGCACCCATCCCGACGGACCACGCACGGAACCTGGGCGTCATCCTGGATTCCTCACTCTCGATGATCAGACAAGTCAACGCCGTTTCTTCATCTTGCTTCAACATTCTTCGCATGCTCAAAAAAACATTTCACTGGATCCCTACCGAAACTAGAAAAACAGTCACTCACGCTCTGGTCACGAGCCGACTGGACTACGGAAACACCCTCTACGCCGGCACCACCGCAAAACTCCAGAAAAAACTACAACGCATCCAGAACGCCTCAGCCAGGCTCATATTAGACATCCCGCGTAAAGAACACATCTCTGATCACCTGAAAAACCTCCACTGGCTCCCCGTCAATAAGAGGATCACTTTCCGGCTCCTAACCCACGCACACAAAGCACTCTACGAAATCGAACCCGAATGCCTCAACACACGACTATCCTTCTACACCCCCTCCCGCCAGCTACGATCCTCCAACCAAGCCCTTGCCACTGTACCTCGCATCAACAAAACCACCATGGGAGGTAGATCCTTCTCCTACCTAGCAGCCAAAACTTGGAACTCACTCCCCACTCACCTTCGCCTTACTCAGAACCACCTAGCATTCAGAAAGCAACTCAAAACGTGGATATTCGACAAGTAACTCCCCACCCTTCTACAAGCGCCTTGAGACCCTCTGGGTATGTAGCGCGCTATATAAATCTTTTGACTTGACTTGACTTGGCCCTTCTAAATCTCCAGCTGCCTCCCCTTTGTTTTTTATCCCAAAAGCCAATGGGGAATTAAGAACTTGCATCGACTATAGGGCGTTGAACAAGATAACGATTAAGAACAAATACCCCTTGCCTTTGATTCCGGTCCTTCTAGATAAAGTCAAGACAGCAGTGATTTACACCAAACTTGGTCTTAGAGGGGCATATCATTTGGTACGAATAAGACAAGGAGATGAGTGGAAGACTGCTTTTAAAACTCGTTATGGCTTATTTGAATATCTAGTAATGCCATTTGGCCTTTGCAACGCTCCAGCGGCCTTTCAGTTTTTCCTCAATGATGTTCTAAGAGAAATTTTGGACCTGTTTGTAATCGTTTATATAGACAATATTTAAATCTATTCGGACTCAGTGGAAAAACACGAAGGTCATGTTAAACAAGTTTTGAAAACTCTACAAGCACATAATCTGTATTGTAAATTAACTAAATGTGACTTTCATGTTTTTGAAGTGGAGTTCTTAGGAGTGGTCCTCACACCAACTGGCATGAAAATGACTGATAGAAAGATTCAAGCAGTAGCTGAATGGCCCATCCCAAAGTCTGTTCGAGATGTACGATGTTTTTTGGGATTTTCAAATTTCTATCGCCGTTTTATTGATCACTTTTCAGCAGTGGTTGCTCCTATCACTCGATTACTGAGGAAAAAAGTGAAATTTGAATGGACTCCAGAAGCTAATGATGCATTCCAGAATTTAAAGAAGGGATTCACGGCAGCTCCAATCTTGATGCATCCAGATGTAAACGAACCTTTCATTATTGAAGCTGATGCCTCAGATGTAGCTATAGCAGCCATTCTTTCGCAAAGACATCCCAAAACTGGTCAAATGCATCCAGTAGCATACATGTCTCGGAAATTGAACTCGGCAGAGCAAAACTATGTCATAGCAGAAAAAGAATTGCTTGCTATTTTAGAAGCATTCAAAGAATGGAGACACTATATAATGGGAGCAAAATTCACAGTAACAGTATATACTGATCACAGAAATCTGCAATTCATGAGTTCAGCCAGAATGTTAACACCAAGACAGTTAAGATGTATGATGTTTTTTGCAGAATATGATTTTATTGTAACTTATCGTCCAGGACAAGATAATAAAAAGGCAGATGCTCTTTCCAGAAAAGACTCCTCTTTGCAAAGATTTGAAGGAGCTCCACAGGTGATCATAGATCCAGATAAAGTACTTTGTTTGTTGTCTGCTGACCAATTCCTAGAAAATATTTATGAAAACTTTCCTCTTTCTCAATGGAAAAAATGGGAAAAGAAAGGTGAGAATCAAACTATCAAAGAAGGAATACCATTCCATGGAAAACAAGTTTATCTCCCTACCAAAGAACTACAAAACACTGTATTCAATTGGTTGCACTCTCATCTGATGGCAGGGCATCCTGGTCCTAAAAAGACTATAGAAAAGATACAAAAAATATTCTGGTGGCCAACTCTTCAAAAGGATGTAACTCAAATGGCTCAGAATTGTGAGACTTGTGCAAGGTTTAAAACGGATCACAGTAAACCGAAAGGACTATTACAAGTCTTACCTACACCAACCAAGCCGTGGGAACACATTTCTCTAGACTTCATTACAAATCTCCCACAAGTCAATCAGCATTCAGTTATCTTGGTTGTTGTAGACAGTTTGACTAAGTATGCACATTTCATTGCTTGTAAACTATTGCCTACCGCAGGACAATTAGCGCAAATCTTTCTGGAGAATGTGGTACGATTACATGGTTTGCCAACAGTGATGTTATCAAATCGAGGTTCACAGTTCTCCTCCAAATTTAAGGCAACAATGGTGTCAATGTTTACAGATTACTTCAAATATGTCTACCAGTTATCATCTACAAACGGATGGTCAAACCGAGCGTTTGAACCAATCATTAAAACAATATTTGAGATGCTATGTAACAGATTCCAAACGATCTTGGTTAGAATTGTTGTGGATTGCAGAAATAGCTTATAATTCATCACCTCACTCATCCACTGGATCATCCCCTTTTGAGGCTCTTTATGGATTTTTACCAAAGACAATCCCATTAACACTGCCTAAAGGGGAGAGTAATGCACCAGCAGTACAAGACACAGTACAAATTATGCAGGCAGTTCACCAGAAAATTCACAAAAGATTGTTGCAAAGTAAAGAAGAGTACAAGAGACAATATGATAAACATCATCGATTAGGACCAATGTATGAATCGGGAGACAAAGTGTGGCTATCCACAAAGAACTTACAGTTCATCGGTCCATATCCAGTGATTCGTCAGGTCAATCCAATGACATATAAACTACAACTTCCCAAGACCTTACAAATCCATCCTGTGTTTCATACATCTTTGCTAAAACCAGCTAGACAAAATATAACACCCAAACCAGCACCGATCTTAGTTCATGGCAATTGGGAGTATGAAGTGCGAAAAATACTAGACTCTAAGCGCAGGGGTACAAAGCTATGGTATCTGGTATCCTGGAAAGGTTATGGATCTGAGAATGATTCTTGGGAACCAGCTGAGAACATACATGCCCCTCGTTTGTTACACAGCTTCCACCTCCTTCATCCTACTAAGCCGGGCCCTAGATCGCTCTTGGGAGGGGGGAGTACTGTCAGGACTAGGGTGGCTTGCGGTCTAGGGCCCGCCCCACGTCATGTGTCATGTCCCAGGCATTTGTGTGGAAAGGTACATTGTTTTCATTCCAAGGGGCGTTGGTGGTTCAATTGCGCAGTCCTAGGATGTGTATGATGTATTATGGTGAAATGTACTTTTTCTGTCCTGAAATATGCACACTGTATGGAGTTTATCCCCCCTTGTCCGCCTAATGCGTTAGATTTGGCACCCTAAACGCGTCCACGAGATGCGTGAGGTTTGGTAGCCTCACGCAAGATGCGTGGGATTCGGCAAGCGGCTTTAACGCGTCCGCGAGATGCCTGAGAAATGGCAAGCGGTCGCTTAAATCACCGAGCGTAGCCACGTAAACGTGCGCGACCACGCCCAAACCCCTTTGCTCACTATTCCTGGGATTGTGAAGGTGTGGCAGCTTCCTCCTGATGCTCTGAGTTGGAATTAGAGCTTGGGAAGCATTTTCTAACTTCTTGTTGCAGCAAGCAATCGGTATCCAGCTGAAGGTCCTTTGGAGAAGGCAAATCCAGTTGTAAGAGTGCTGTGGAGACCTTGGCAGAACCTGTAAGTTACTTCTCCGAGGCTATGGTTTCCTGCAGCCACGCCCTTCTTTGAGTACAGTAGGTCGTACTCTACAGGTAGGACTATTTTAGGTTAATTATAGACTAAAATTTGGCGCAATCTTTGCAAATGTGCTTTTAGTCTGTTTCTCTGAGCAAATAAAAACATTTTGTGTTTTTTGTGGAATAATTCACTAAGGCCAGATGTAGGTAAGTAACATTTACCGAATCTTAATTACCGAAAATTACCGAATTTTACCGATTCGGTAATTAAGATTCGGTAAATGTGAGGGGTTGGTATGTAGGGAATCCAGATGTTCCCTTTTACCGAATCGGTAAAATTCGGTATTTACCGATTCGGTAAATACCGAATCGGTAAAGCCTATTGATTCCTATGGGCTTCAAAGCCCATAGGAATCAATAGGCTTTACCGATTCGGTATTTACCGAATCGGTAAATACCGAATTTCACAAGGGTGCAGGGGGTGTCACTTTGACACCCCCTGGCACCCCCTAAACAGGCGTGGGTGCCATGTGGCAGGCATACCTGCCCTAAGGGCAGGTCTGCCTGTCACATGGCATAGGTGTGCATGCACACATGTGCATGCACACCGGAATCGGTATTTTACCATGGATTTGTTTTCCATGGTAAAATACCGATTCTGTAAGCCATGTGCAGGAGGTACATTGCCTACCTACATTGCATTTTCGGTAATTTTACCGAATCGGTAAATATTACCGAATCGGTAATTATTTTACCGATTCGGTGCATATTACCGAATCGGTAAATTTACCGATTCGGTAATGATACCGATTCGGTAAAATTACCGAAAATGTGCCCCTACATCTCAATAGCCCTTTACCGATCGGAAACGGCCGAAAATCGGTATTTTCGGCCGATTCCGATCGGTAAATGGCTACCTACATCTGGCCCCAAGAGTTTAGACTCTATCTTGTTGGGTTCTTCTTTGAATGGTTTTTGGTCGCTATTCTTAACTGGCGTAATACGCTTTGCAGTCTTCAGCAAAAGGATTTATTTTGCTTAAAGAAAAATATTCATGTGAAGTTTTTTGAATGTGAAGATTATTGATGTAAACTGAATATTTACAAGATAAAGAGACATTTGAGTTTAGCAATGTAAAAGCAGATATTTACAAGACAAAGAGACATTTATGGCTATCATTGTAAAGAGGTTATTTACAAGAAAAGTGTAATTAAGTCTTTGGTAACCCTGAGATTCTAAGGTGTTTTTCAATGCGCAATTCAAGACATTGTGACATGTGATGACTTTGGAGTTTAGGCTGAGTTTTAAAGTCAAAAGCCTGTTAATTTGAGAAGTAATTTTAGTTCTTTAAGTTGTTGCAGAGTTTCGACAATATCAGGAAAAACTTGCAGCATTAACTTTTCCTTTTCAGATCTCCCTCCCTGCTGTTCCCTTCCCAACACCCTTTTCCCCCCGCTTGATCACTTCAATATTCTGTGTATTTATTACAATCAGAATTGGAGGTATCGAGAGGTGGGCCCTTATATCAACTCGACAGATCCTGAGGAAGACCTCGTCTGACACAAGATGAGAATATGTGCATTGATGGTATAGCATTTATCCTTTTTAACTGTTTCTAAGTATTTTTGTACATGTATGCGGAATCAATATAATACACTTTGGACCATTTTTGCATATATATGAGTTCAGTGTGTTAAGAATAGTGAGTGAATGAGTGTCCACAAGAGTTGATTAATGGTAGTGATTAGAATTAGATCTTGCACAGTAGGGGATTCCTTGTTGATAGGGTGATAACTCGAAACCTGTCCAAGGATGCTCTTTGAAATCCAGGGAGGACCTGGCTTGGTAGTTCGGGCTGGACTGTTCCCGTGGAGAGCAGGGTCAAGACCAATTTGCATATGACTGGGTCCAAACTAGTGTGACGTGGTGAGCAAAATATCGATGGATTAAACCTGGATTTGTGACTAGTTGTGAGAGTTTAAAAAGTTCCAACACTCCGTCCTTAGTGTTGGGAGTTACCACAGCAACACATCACTTTGTCGAAAGGAAGCCACATTGAAGTGGGTTACTACGGTTAAAGCATGTGCCTGATATCAATCAAGGGATTTGTAAAGCGCGCTACTTACCCGCTAGGGTCTCAAGGTGCTGGGGAGGAGGGGGGCAGCTGCCGCTAGTGGTCGAAGAGCCTGGTCTTATGCAGTCTTCTGAAGGCCGGGAGGTCTGCGGTCTGTCGTAGGTGGAGGGGGAGGGCATTCCAGGACTTGGCGGCGCAGTGGGAGAAAGATCTGCCCCCAGAAGTGGTTCAGTGGATGCGCGGGACGGCGGCCAGGGACAGGTCAGCGGAGCGGAGTTTCCTGTTGGGTACGTGGAAGGCGAGTCTTTCGTTGAGATAGGGAGGCAGGTCTTGTGGAGTGCTTTGTGTGCGTGGATCATGAGTTTGAATGTGATTCTTTTGTCGACGGGGAGCCAGTGCAGGTCTCTCAGGTGCGGGGTGATGTGGTCCCTGCGCGGGACGTCAAGGATCAGGCGTGCTGAGGCGTTCTGTATTCTTTGGAGTCTGTTGATGAGCTTGGACGGGGCTCCGGCGTAGAGGGCGTTTCCGTAGTCAAGTCGGCTGCTGACGAGAGCGTGGGTGACGGTTTTCCGTGTGTCCATCGGGATCCATCTGTAGATCTTGCGGAGCATGCGGAGGGTGTGGAAGCAGGAGGAGGAAACTGCGTTGACTTGGTTGGTCATGCTGAGCTTGGAGTCGAGGATGACTCCTAGGTTGCGTGCTTGGTTGGTAGGTGCCGGGGGGGTTCCCAGTGATGCTGGCCACCAGGAGTCGTCCCACTCTGAGGGGTTAGGCCCGAGGATGAGGATCTCAGTCTTGTCCGTATTCAGCTTGAGCCTGCTTGCCTCCATCCAATCGGCGATGGCCTTCATGCCCTGGTGTAGGTTGGAATTGGCAGTGAGGGGGTCCTTGGTGAGGGAGAGGATCAGCTGGGTGTTGTCAGCCTAGGAAATTATGTTGAGGTCGTGTAGTCTGGCGATGCGAGCGAGGGGGGCCATGTAGACGTTGAACAGCGTCGGGCTCAGGGAGGATCCCTGGGGGACGCCGCAGATGGTTTTGGTGGTCCCGGAATGGAACAGGGGGAGGTGTGCTCTCTGGGTTCTGTCGGTGAGGAAGGAGGTGGTACAGGCCAGGCTCTTGTCTCGGATTCCAGCGTCGTAGAGGCGTGTGCGTAGTGTGTAGTGGCAGACTGTGTTGAAGGCGGCAGAGAGGTCCAGGAGCATGAGGGCCGGTGTCTCGCCGTTGTCGAGTAGGATTCTGATGTCGTCTGTGGCGGCGATGAGGGCGGTCTCAGTGCTGTGATTGCTGCAGAAGCCTGACTGTGAAGGTCCAGGATGCTGTTGTCTTCTAGGTAGCGGGTGAGCTGGGTGTTTACGATCTTTACCATGACTTTCGCTGGGAACGGAAGCAGGGAGATGGGCCGGAAGTTCTTGAGGTCGCTCGGGTCAGCCTTGGGTTTCTTCAGGAGGGCGTTGATCTCGGCGTGCTTCCAGCTCTCCGGGAAGGTCGCCGGTTCAAAGGAGAGGTTGATGATGTTATGCAGGTGGGGTGCGATGAGGCTGTTGGCTTTGTTGGCGATGTGGTGGGGGAGAGGGTCAGACTGGGAGCCTGAGTGGGTGGTTCTCATGGTCTTAGTTATGTCTTCGGTGCTCACGTAGGTCCAAGTGGTCAGAGGGTCGTGGTCATTGGGGCTTGGGGAGTTCATCGTGGTGGGGTCCGTAGGGTGCATCCGGGGGTTGAAGCTGTTGTGGATGTCAGTGATCTTGGGGTGGAAGAAGGCCGCAAGGGTGTCGCACAGGGCTTGCGATGGCGGGATGTCGTTGGTGCAGGAGCTAGGAGTGGAGAGTTCTTTCACGATATTGAATAGCTCTTTGCTGTTGTGGGCGTTGTTGTCGAGGCGGTTTTTGAATGTGTGGCGTCATTTATGTTTAGAAAATTGAGCTTTAGGAAAGTGCATTACAGTTCATCTTTCTGGTATTATTTATTACACATTTCGAGAAACCCATTTTGAAGAAATGTGAAATTCTTGGTGAGCTGGAGCTGGCAACAACATGCCCTTTCTGCTCTGTTCCTTCAGGGCTGCTCGGACATTTCATATTTTGTTTTACTGTACTCCACTGCGTTATTTCTCATGAGATTTTCCCTACATATTCAAGTACATCAATAAGTGGATCAACTGACATTCTTCCAGTTGCGGCCCGAGGAGGGACTTCCGTGGGGCGGATAGGCGAGGCAGGGTGGGGGGTAGTAAACACAGGAATATGGATGATTCGAGGTAAGTAAACAATTAAATAAATAAAACTAATTTTGTTGTGCGCGATGCTTCGCAAAATACGATGCAGCGCGCGCTCCGAAATTTACAGTTTACAGTCCGACCGCTCGATTATGATGTTGGCGGTCAGAACATAAACCGGCTGGTCATTCTGACTCGGTTCCGACCGACTTGAGGAGTATTCCTGTCGGTCGGAATCGCACCATAACCCTCTATGGATGGCATTTCCGCCGCTGGGATTACGATGTCGCTTTCCAACAGCCTTTTCGTATTGGCCGGTCCGACATGGAAAGGCTGTTGGAAAGACACTTGTGCCCCCGAGGCCTATGGTTGCTGGCTGAAGGCTTTCTTAAGGTACCCCTCCTGTAAAACCCTGCACTGTGTGGCAGACACCATGGGGTGCCTGGGACAGGGTGCAGGGTTTTCCCCAAACACCCTATTTCCCCATAGGAGCCTGTGTTACAGATGGTTCTCGGGCGTAACACAAGCTCCCATAGGAAACAATAGGAATCCGACCGAACAATGTTCAGTCACATCATAATCCGGTCAGTCGGTCCCAAATCCGAGATGGTGGCTTTCCGCCTGACATCGTCATGAATCCCTTAGTCTGCATTCTTTGTTTTAAGTGGAAATTTACTGTACTACTGTATAAGTGTATAGGAAGGAATGAAGCAGTTTAGCTAAATATGTCAAGTTAAGGAAAAGTAGTTTAATTACTTAAAGTATTTTAAAGAAATTTATGGAGTACTGCACTAGTACCTAGAAAGTACTGTAGTAGTTATGGATAAAAGGTTAAAAAAATACACTGTAGTACACAATATTTGTGAAATATAGTGCAGTACAGTGTTATTTTAATTTATTTACAGTTTTTTATTTAACTGTAAGTGGCACAGTACTTCCTAGGTAGTACAGGGGAACTCTGTAAATTAAAAAAAATATTAGATAAGTAAACAAATTGAAAATACACTGTAGTACACTATATTTATGAAATATTGTGTAGTATGGTGTATGTGACATTTTATAATTGATTTAATGGGGTTTATAAGTACTGTGGTACTTCCTAGCTACTATTGCAGTACTCCATTACCTTTTTAAAAAATATATAGAAAAATATACATAATATTCCCAGCTTATTTCCACTTTAATAAAGTGGTAATAGGTAAGGAAAAAATTAAAACCTACTACTTACCTTTATTGAAGGCCCTAACCCATAACACAGCGAAAGTGTGGTGAAAACAACACAGCTGCCTTTTATGTTTGAAAAGGCAGCTATTAACCTATCATATACTACCTTTGTCATCGGCATGTAATGTGGTATACCTAAAAATTACTGTGGCCCAATATATCGCTACATTTCAGTGCCTTATAACAACTATTGAACCAATTCACTGAAAATGCTCCTTTACACACCATGATGTAGATTCATGCCAAATTTAATTAAACTACGTTCAGTCATTTTAACGCTAAGGCAGAGAACATAGTCTATGGAAAATGCATTGGTGGAAAAACATGCTTATGGAACCCCCTTAACGAATTACCACAAAACTCTGCATTATCTGTCAATGTAGAAAAAAGGAATATGTCTGCAAAGTTTCTTGGAGAGTCATCAAACGGGAGCAAAGTTATTACCTATCAAAAACCTGAGGAATTCTTATTTCTCAGAATCCTAACTATAACTACAGAAGGACTACTGCCACTCTGTATATAAACAATAAGTATATATTATAAAATCTTGGCCCTTTTGGGGGCCCCTCTGGAACCACCCACAAGGGCTAGGGGGTCAGGGTATCTTAACCCTTTCTATGTGGTTTTCATTATTTTTTCACAACTTGGGGATAGAGTCCTGAATTGGCGGCTGCAACATTTCTCCAAACAGCGTTCATGTTCACACTGGAACAGCGAGTCGAAATGCTTTTTTTTCTTTTGTCCCTGCAGGACTCGTGTTAAGAGTCCCACGGCACTAGATATCGCAATTTTCTTTTTTAACTAATTTCTCTTAAACGGCTGGACAGATTTACACACATATTACAAAAAAAACGCTTTCTCAGTAAAGCTCTAGCTTTGTTCCAAATCTGATGTGATTCTGTTCAGGCTTTTTTCCGTATTGTTGTTCAATTTTCCCAATGTAAATTGCATGGTGAAAAAAGTGGTTCGCCCCCACCCCCTTTTTCTCTGTCCTCGTTTGATGAATCACCCCAAAACATTCCAGTAAGGAGCTGAGGTGAACGATCTTTTATGTTTGAAAGTATCATGAAGATTCATCAAACGGCACCTAAGATATTAGCAAAACAGAAAAAGGATTTCATACAAAAGCTCTGGCTTCCATATATTTACACAATTTTTGGAAGGTGGCTGGAGCTCCATGTACACCAAAAGATAATATTGTGAACTGATTTATTACATCTGGAGTGTAGAAGCAGTTTTCCTTTATCGCTTGGTCTTCGTGGAATGTTCCAATATCCTTTTGTAAGGTCCAAAGCAGTGATGCATTTGACTTCATATAACTGTTATATCAACTCATCAATAAGTAGCAGGTTTATGAACCCCACCAAGCTATAACTTTTTTTACATCTTCCCTTATAGCTGTTCTTCTTGCTTTAGAAATTCTGGTCTCGGTTTTATTTTTTTTCCCAGTTCTGTATGAATGGGATGTTGTATTAAGTGTGTATTACTGGAATCTACAGAAAACAATCCTGGAAAGAGGTATAAAAGCTTTTTCTTAGTATCAGCACTTACTTCTATTCTATCTTACTTCTATTCTATCTGTTTCTGTAAAAACTTCAGTTAGATGAACTGTCTGGCATGGCATACGACCTTTCTGTATATTTACAAATGTAACATGGATTTTTATTTTTTTATTTCTGGTAGCTCTGTTTGGTAGGTGACATTTCCAGTCTTCTTAAGCACTTTAAAAGTTCCTTGCCATTTAGCAACTATTTTATTCTTGTTAAATTCCAAGAGTAGCAACTCCCAGACTCCGAGTTGAAATACCCAAAGTTTACTATTTGGCTAAAATAGCATTGCTGCTTTTGGGTTGCTTTATTCCCAATTGCTTGAAAATTTGGACATTTATTCTTGAAATAAAAGAGCGGCCTTAATGTTAATATTTCCTTGAGAAAACGATTCTCAAAAAGACTTCTATTATCCCTAAGGAAATTTGCATAGCACCAATTTGCTTTATTGGTATAGCTTTGGTATATCTTGTAGTACAATCCCAGACCTATAAGATACTCTTTTTTGTTATTCTTTACAAGAATGCCCTCCCGTAATATGAGGATGGGCTAAGATCAGGATATTGTCCCTCAAGCTCTGGGTAACTAAGAGTTGAAGAATGTTTATGGAGCCATCCCTCTTGATACACCAACATTCTTCTTTAAAGAATAGCCCCCTACCTCTTGGTTTCCTTTGTCATCTCTAGCTTGAGTCCAAACCTTCTAAAGAAGACTTTCCGATTGAAGTCATTTATCACCTTGGTGTTTCATTTAATGTAATAGGGCTTGTGGTGTTTTACATGGAACTCATTGCCTCTCTCCCATTGTTTGTGTCTTGGATACACTCATTAAACTAATTTGTTAGAGTTGGACTGTCTGATGGAGAGAGTCTCCGTCTTGCGGAGATAAATTCATTTAGCAATCAAGTGCTGATTCAAGTTTTTTCTGCCCCACCCCTGTAAGGTGTTGAATTAAGGCCTCCGCTAATGATGAGCCAAGATCCCAATTCGATGCCAATTTGTTGCAGTGGGTCTCAATTAACTCAACAGCAAGTAGGCCAGAAACTCAGGAATATTTACTACACAACACAGAAAATTGTCTCAACGGAATTACACCAAAGTTAGCAAAAGGTTAGCAATTTACTCAGAAAGCATGCTTTTTATTATTTAAAAAAAAGATTGCCCGTAAAAAAAGGTACTAGTGGTCGGCATGAAGGGGTTAAAAGTTATAGATATCTAATGTTGTGGTACTGACATGGTAAACAAAAGCACAAGTTACTTACCTTTGGTAACAATATATCTGTAAGAAATAGTAGTTAGTGTTAGATTCCTTACCTTAGAATATACCCAGGCGTCAGACTGGATCCGGAAAGTTTTGCGTAGCAGTACCCCTGCGCGTCGGTAGGCGTCGTCTGCGGCTCTGCGTCCGTCGTCGGCGCCGGGATGACGTCGCCGGAGTACTTAGACGCCGTCCTCACGCGCTGACGTCAGTTCTTATACACATCTTTTCCGAGCCAGGAACGCAGAGCCATGATAAAAACCGACACTGGTGCCATAAAACTAGGGCCCTCAAAGGGATGTACCTTAACCCTAGATATCAGTTTGCAGAACGGGGAGGATGGGTGGGGCGGTGAGGAATCTAACACTAACTACTGTTTCTTACAGATATATCGTTACCGAAGGTAAGTAACTTGTGCATCTGAAAGAAACAGGTTAGTGTTGGATTTCTTACCTTAGAATAGATACCCCAACAATACCAACCCCGGTGGTGGGTCTGCGAACCAATGATCACACCAGAAAGTCCTGGAGGACAGAACGGCCGAAAAAGCCATCTCTCCGGACTTGGCTGTCCAGGCAGTAGTGTCTAGCAAACGTGTGCAGCGAGGACCACGTAGCTGCCTGACAGATGTCCTGTAAGGGGACTCCCCGCCCCAGGGCAGTAGTAGCCACCGTGGCCCGAGTGGAATGGGCACGCAGCCCCACAGGAGGCTCCTTTTTAGCCAGTGAATAGCAAGCCTTGATGCACAAAACGACCCATCGAGAAATGGTCAGTTTGTGCACCGCCCGTCCCTTCTTAGCGCCCATGTAACCAACAAAAAGCTGGTCGTCCACCCGGAACTGGCGTGTGCGGTCCAGATAGAATGATAGCGCACGTTTTAGGTCCAGACAGTGGAGCCTCTCTTCCTCTTTCGAGGGATTCGGAAGCGGAAAGAAGGTGGGGAAGGTGATGGACTACCCGATGTGGAAGGCTGTGACTACTTTGGGCAGGAAAGAGGGACGTGTTCTCAAGACAACTTTGTCCGGATGGACAGAGAGGAAAGGAGGTTGAGAAGATAGAGCCTGGAGCTCACTCACTCTCCTGGCAGAGGTGATGGCAACCAGGAATGCAGTCTTAAGAGTTAGAAGACGAAGAGGGCAATTGTGAAGTGGCTCGAAAGGAGCGCACATCAAATAAGTCAGAACAAGGTTCAAGTCCCACTGAGGCATCACAAAAGGAACAGGAGGAAACATGTGCGTGATGCCCTTCAAGAATCTATTTACAACAGGGGACTTGAAAAGAGAAGGCTGAGATGGCAGAGAGGTAGCCTTTGATAGTGCCCAGAGGGGAGCCCTTCTGGGCAAGAGAAAGAAGAAAGAGGAGAACCTCTAAAAGGGGGGCAGAAAGGGGATCCACAGCCTTTGCTGTGCACCATGCCGCAAATTTGTTCCACCTACAGGCGTATACCGATTTTGTGGAGGGACGCCCGGCTGCCAGAATCACATCACAGACTTCATGCATGTAGGTGGAGGCTGGACAGGTTCGGGTGGAGGACCGTTCCCTGCTGCTGCGACAGAAGGTCCTCCTGAAGAGGCAGACAAATCGGGGGATGGATCGACTGACATGCTGAGTAGCTCGGGATACCAGTATCTTCGTGCACAGTCCGGAGCCACAAAGATGAAAGGCGTACAACAGACCGCAGCTCCACTCGAGACGAATAGTGTCTCCGAGCGAGTGCTGCCTTGGAAATTCCAACACGCAGAACTGATGACGTTGAGTGTTCTCTTCGGTGGCGAATAGATCTAACCAAGGCTCTCCCCACTGCTGAAAGAGACCTTGCGCCACGTCCGAGTTCAGACGCCATTCGTGATCCATCATGCACCGGTGGCTGAGTTCATCCACCCTGGCGTTAAGGGAACCTGCCAGGTGTTGTACCACTAGAGTGACGCCACTGCCAGAGGCGCAGAGCCTTCTGGCAAAGGGTCCACGACCCCACCCCGCCCTGCTTGTTGCAGTACCACATGGCGGTGGTGTTGTCTGTGAACACCTGCACTACACTCCCCCAGACAGAGGGAAGGAATGCCTTCAGTGCAAGTCGGATCGCCCGGACTCCAGAAGGTTGATATGGAGCAGGGACTCCGCTGGAGACCAGAGGCCTCTGATCTCCGCCTCTCCCATGTGGCCCCCCCATCCCAGGAGGGACGCATCCATCACTACTACATGCTCCTGTTGGGGTAGGGAGAGGGATCTGCCGCTGACCCAATCGACGTCCGTGTACCTAACCGCAAGATATATAGCGGCTGCGGACGTGAGAGAGAACCGTTCGATGTCTTTGAACTGGCTCGTTCTCTCCGCGTCCAATGAAATTGATGTTACATGAAGAAAAATTAAGAAAAAGCCCAAGCAACTCGTATAACCATCGAGAACAAAGCTGCGCCCTGATATATATCTTGCGGTTAGGTACACGTTGTCTTCACCTCCCCCTCGGCTCTCGACCCAGAGCGAGGCAACGACGGAGAGGTGAGGACACTGATTTCTCGCTTCATTTCCTCGGATTTTCCAAAAGATAGGACGAGGTATAGCGGATGGGTAGATCAGAACTCTGCTTTCTGGCCAGCAATCTGAACATTAGGGAGTGTCTCTCTAGGAATTGTGATCTTTGTTTCACATTATTTTAATTTACTTTGTAGAGACTTCCGGTTGAGGTGCAGGCCTATCCTCAGTTTATATGTAGGTGTCTATATGGGAGGCACTGGCCACGTGGGTCCAGTCCTGATTTTTCAGGTGGGCAGAGGGGGTGTTTGGCGCTCGCCCTGGAATACTGGTCTGTTCCTCGTGACTGGTGCCCAATGTGAAAGTGTGTCATCTTTACCTTTTACCCCTTCGACTGCCAAACTTGTTGTCGCCATTGTGGAGTAAACCATTTCTTTAGGACTATCCAGAGTCTGAATTTGGTCTATAAATGAAACGTATGTTTTCCTTCCTTTTTTCTTTTCTCTTTTCTTTAGTGCGTGGCCTCCTTCACTTTGAGCCAGTGCCAGGTGAGGTGAGGTTATTCCTCCCTACAATTTGGGTGAGTTGATTACCATAGGATTAATCAGTGCACTAGGCACACATGATAGCCCCTTTGTGAATAGCAATAATGATTGTCATTTCTATCTGTCAATTCTTTACACACAGGAGAAGACACACCACTTTCTCATTTTGAGGAGTTGGAGCAACTTATTAGTTTTTTTGACACAGTAAGTTAATGTTGCAGTAGTGCATCATAGGTCCTGAAGAAAGCCTATCCAGGCTGAAACATGTCGACCGATTAACATTCATGGTGAATAGCAATTCCTTGCATGCTATTTTTCACTCTGCTTTTAACCATACCACCTTGATGGTCAGACCCAATAAAGTTTTCCTAATGACATCAAGGTAGGTATTTTTAGAACACGTGGATTAAAAGTTTTTTCCCTTCTTTTCTCACAACTTTTCGAGCACTGCAACGTAACCCTCTCAGTCTGCACTTGATCATCTTTATTGGTTGAGGGTCAACATGGTGGTCCAAGTTCTGCTAGCCTTGGGTTGCTCCTAAGGAAGGGCACACTGGATACCACAATTTTCAACCATACTACCCAGATGACGATGCTCCGCTATTGAGCGGGCTGATGGGGATTTTTCTAGCACTCTTTAGGCTATCTTTCTAGTTCTCTCTTCTCCTGTGGTTCCACATCCATATCTCTTAGGATTGTTATGTCCCACACATTAACCTGTTGGTTTTGTCTTACAGATTGAACACTATATAGGTTCCTGTACGCAGACTCTTGGTATCTCTCGTGTTGTCTATTGCTAAGTTGGGGGACAAGGTACCAAAAAAGTCTATAAATACGACTCCCCTTAGGCCCTCCCTCACCCTTTGTGTTTTGATTCCCTTCAATGACGCCCTTACCGAAGTCCTATTGGGTACTTGGTCACGGCTGGCCATGGATGAAAACGTCGCCAGACGCCACTGCCCGGCACCTGGTGAGCCTGACTTTCTGACCACCCATCCCACGCCTGAGAGTCTGGTAATCCAGGCCCAACGTTGCAGAGTGCTTTTCCTACGGCTCCCCCGGACAAGGACTCTAAGAAACTGGAACAGTTTGGTAAGCGGTTGTTCTCTTAGGCCAGCTTGGGGCTGCGGTCAGTAAACACCGCCTGCTTGTTGGGCCGCTACTCTTGTGCAGTGTGGGATTCCGTTGCTCAAGTGTTGCCCCAGTGCCCTGAGGAAGTCCAGGCTGTCCTTTCTCAAGGGATTGCTGAAGGTAAGAATGCAGCTAAGTTCCCCATTCGGTCTGGTTTGGACACCGCAGACTCGTTGGGCAGGGTGATTTCTACAATGGTGGCGTTGCGACGCCACGCCTGGTTACGTTCGACTGGGTTCTCGCCCGATGTCCAGAGCTCGCTCATGGATATGCCCTTTGATGGCACCCGCCTGTTTAGCGATAAGACTGACAGTGCGTAGGAGCGTTTTATTGACTCGCGGGCCACGGCCAAGTACTTGGGTCTTTCTGCAAAGAATCTGGCCACTGCTGGTTTTCGTTCCTTTCGTGGCCAGGGCAGAGGCACCCAGGCACGTTCCTTCAACAAGCCTGTGCAGAACAAGCCTCAGCGCGCCCGTGGTCGCGGCTTCCGCAAGGGCGGGTCTGGGAATCAGCGTGCGGGTCAGCCCACCTCCACCCCCGCTGTTCCTACCTCCAAACCTTCCTGGTCCGAACTTCGTGGAGCACTCCAAGCCGGTGGGTGGCAGGATCCGCCACCACCTCCCCCACTGGCGCGATATCACATCGGACAAGTGGGTGCTGTTGTTAATCACCACTGTGCCACCGCATGTCGATGGGATCATTTGGTTCTTCTCCAACAGGAAGTCATGGCCCTCTTGGCCAAGGGGGCCATTGAGTGCGTTCAGGGGCACGAAGTTGGGAGTGGTTGTTATTCCCACTACTTTCTCGTCCCCAAGAAGGACAAGGGGGTCCTGTGCCCCATCTTGGACCTCCAGGACGTCAATCGCTTCCTCCGGAAGGAGAAGTTCAAAATGCTGACTCTGGCTCAGGTCCTGGCTGCCCTAGACCCTAGAGACTGGATGGTGGCGTTGGACTTATTTTCACATCCCCCTCCTGCCGGCCCACCGGCGGTTCATGGTGGGCCAGGAGCATTTTCACTTTGGCGTGCTCCCCTTTGGCCTTACCAGCGCCCCTCGGGTGTTAACGAAAGTGATGGCGGTGGTCGCGGCTCATCTGCGCAGGTCTGGGGTGCCCTACCTCGACAACTGGTTGTTGAAGGCGGGCTCGCCCCAAACGGTCGTCAGCCACCTTCAGACTACGGCCGACCTCCTGCATCTGCTGGGGTTCCCCATCAATGTGCCGAAGTCGCACCTGAGTCCCTCTCAGAAGCTCCCCATCATCGGAGTGGTTCTGGATTCGACGCTGTTTCGAGTCCGGGATATTCAGGCTGTGATTCCGATCTTTCGGCCTCTATCCCGAGTTTCAGTCCGGATGACCCTCCGGCTGCTGGGCATCATGGCCTCCTGCATCCTGCTAGTGCAACATGCCAGATGGCATATGCAGGCTCTGCAGTGGGACCTGAAGTTCCAGTGGGCACAGCATCAGAGCAACCTGTCCGATCATGTCCAGATCTCGGAGGGCACTGCTCAACAAATGCAGTGGTGGCTCATAAATCACAATTGGGTCAGTGGCAGATCCCTCTCGCTTTCCCAACCAGAGTACACAGTGGTGACGGATGCGTCCTTTCTGGGATGGGGAGGCCACTTGGGAGAGGCGAAGATCAGAGGTCTCTGGTCTCCGGCGGAGCCCCAGCTCCATATCAACTTTTTGGAGCTGCGGGCGATCCGACTTGCACTGAAGGCATTCTTTCCCTCTGTCCAGGGAAGTGTGGTGCAGGTGTTCATGGACAACACCACCGCCATGTGGTATTGCAACAAGCAGGGCGGGGTGGGGTCCTGGACCCTTTGTCAAGAGGCTCTGCACCTCTGGACATGGCTGGAACATCAAGGCATTACCTGGCAGGTTCTCTGAACGCCAGGGTGGACGAACTCAGCTGTCGGTGCATGATGGTTCACGAATGGCGTCTGAACTCGGACGTGGCGCAAGGTCTCTTTCTGCAGTGGAGAGAGCCTTGGTTAGATCTATTCGCCACCGAAGAGAACGCGCAATGTTGTCAATTCTGCACGTTGGAATTTCCAAGACGGCGCTCGCTCGGCAACTCTTTTCGTCGCGAGTGGAGCTGCGGTCTATTGTATGCCTTTCTGCCTATACCAGTTCTGCTGAAGTGCTGAAGAAGATCAGGCGCGACTGGACCCAAGTTATCCTTGTGATTCCAGTTCGGGCACGAAGATACTGGTATCCCGAGCTACTCGGCATGCCGGTCGACCCCCCGATCCATCTTCCTCTACGGGAGGATCTTCTGTCGCAGCAGCAGGGGACGGTCCTGCACCCGAACCTGTCCAGCCTCCACCTCCATGCGTGGAGATTGAGCGGCGACAGTTGTCGGCTTTCGACCTTCCTCCCAAAGTCTGTAATGCCATTCTGGCAGCCAGGCGTCCCTCCACTAAAACTGTATTCGCCTGCCGATGGAACAAATTTGTGGCATGGTGTACAACAAAGAATGTGGACCTTCTTTCTGAGGTTCTTATGTTTCTTCTGTCTTTGGGCCAGCAGGGCTCCGCTCTGGGCACTATCAAAGGTTATCTTTCTGCCATCTCCGTCTTTCTGAGGCTTCCTGATCAACTTTCTCTTTTTAAGTCCCCGGTTGTTAACCGTTTCCTCAAAGGCATTACACACACGTTTCCACCTGTGCCTTTCATAATGCCTCAGTGGGACTTGAATCTTGTCTTGACTTACTTAATGTGTGCTCCCTTTGAGCCCCTTCATAACTGTCCTTATGTCTTCTCACCTTAAAGACGGCTTTCCTGGTAGCTATCACCTCTGCCAGGAGTGTGAGTGAGCTCCAGGCTCTTTCTTCCAAACCTCCTTTCCTTTCAGTTCATCCCGACAAGGTGGTTCTATTGACCCGTCCTTCTTTCTTGCCAAAGGTTCTCACGCCCTTGCACATTGAGCAGACCATCACTTTGCCCACCTTCTTTCTGCCTCCTTCCAGGAAAGAGAAGAGGCTCCACCGTCTGCATCCAAAAAGTTTGCATTCTATCTGCAGCGTACACAACAGTTGCGGGCGGATGATCATCTCTTTGTTGGCTACGTTGGCACCAAGAAAGGTCGGGCTGTGCACAAACGGACCATTCCCCATCAAAGCATGTTACTCCTTGGCCAAGAAGGAGCCTCCTGTGGGACTACGTGCCCATTTGACCAGGGCAACAGCAGCCACCACTGCCTTGGAACAAGGCGTTCCCTTGCAGGACATTTGTCAGGCTGCTATGTGGGCCTCGTTGCACACGTTTACCAAGCACTACTGTCTTGACAGTCCGGTCTGGAGAGACGGCTTCTTTGGCCGTTCTGTGCTCCTTGACTTTCTGGTGTAATCTTGTTCGCAGACCCACCCCTGGGGTTGGTATTGCTGGGGTATCTATTCTAAGTTAAGGAATGTATCACTAACGTGTCTCTTTCAGATGCACAAGTTACTACTTGTGTAACGATATATCTGTAAGAGACATTAGTTAGTGATAGATTCCTTACCGCCCCACCCATCCTCCCCGTTCTGCGAACTTATTGTCATCCCTTTCAGGGCCCTAGTTTTATATACCAGTGGTCAGTATCTTGCATGGCTCTGCGTTCCTGGCGTGGAAATTCGTGTACAGAACTGACGTCAGTGCGCATGGGTGGCGCCTAAGTAATCTCCGTGACGTCATCTCGGCGCTTGCGACGCCAGTGACGGACGTGGAACCGCAGGACGCCACCTACTGATGTGCAGGGGTACTGCTAAGCAAAAGTTTCCGGATCCAGTCTGACGCCTGGGGATATTCTAAGGTAAGGAATCTATCACTAACGTGTCTCTTTCAGTTAATGGAACATTAACATAAGGACACTGAATTGGCACAATATCAAAGGCACATGGCGACATTGGGAGGCCGATAAACAAACAGTATTAGCGACATGCAGGTCTTTAAGTGAGCCGGGTCCCTCAGGGTGAAAAACAATCTCACCTATGCAGCAGTACCACACTTCAATGCTTTCGATGAATCTTCACTATAGTTCTTTCACTTTTTTTTGTTGCACTTTTATATAACGCAACTCGACTTGAGGGACATACTCAAACCAGGGCTTAATTTGTGCCGGTGGTTTCCCGTGCTCAGCACCGTCGCTTAATTGTGAGCACTGGCTCTAGTGACAGTCCACCACATGGCCGGGCTGCCTTTTTGTAATTATGGAGGAGCACAACAACCGTGTTTATGACTAATAATACAAGCCTCTCATGCCATTATTAAGGCTTTTTTGTGGCCTGATATAGTCTGAATTGTCACACTTGTAGGGGTGCAAAGGTTAGGTGTTATGTTAGTACTGCGATTGCAGAACATGGGTGGTGCAGGCTACAGTGGCCTTCCGTGCAGGTCCCTGGCACTTAATTTTTTACAAATTAAGCACTGTCGAAGACATTTATTTTTTTAATCGGAGGATGTGGAGGCCACGTGGAGGCTCAAAACTACTCCCTGAGCTCCAAAGTACGCAGCTCTAGCTGTTACGCCACAATCTCTCCCACAAGAAGTCAGGCATTCAGACATAGTTAGTGCATTCATCTTACCACTAACAACCATTGACAAATCCACTAGTCCTGGCTTGTTACAGTTGTAATGTTACTTGTGTTATCTACTAGGATGCAATGACAGAAGAAGCAAGATACCAGTAGGGCGGCACACTATGCTAAGCACAGATTTTTAGTTTAAGTGATTTTAAGCCACAACCTTAATTACATCCCCCCTCCACCAAGTTTTTTCATCCCACTTAAAGCTCTGGGGACATAGCAAGATGGACACAACCACGGGCCCCCTAGACCATAGGGACAATAAAACACAAGGACATAGGCACATGAAAGCATGAGCACACAGACATCTCCAAAAAGGTTACAGTGAGACACAGACTGGGACAATGAGAGCAGGACACGGAGACACAGGGACAATCATGGCTGACGCAGGGAAAGGAAGATTAGATCTCAGAAGCTGTGCTATGCACTATAGTAAAATGCACATGGATATCAGCGCTAACAAGTCTATGGCTACAGCTACCCAAAACAATTCCCCTTTGATAACCCTCAGTGCCACGAGCCAATGCTAATACTTTGCTCTTTTAAAATGGTACCTAACCTGTAATGTTTGGGAATAAAAACTAACGTGATTAGTTGTACAAAAGGCTGCAGGTATGCTCATGCCCCATTTTCTGGTTCTGCTTGCACAGTATGGCTCTCACTCCAGCATTTGATAACACAGACAAAGGTGGCAGTGTTATTATTATTTTTTTATTTTAGAAGCTTGTAAAGTGCGCAGCTACCCCCGAGGGGGGTGTCCCGACGCTGTGTTGGATATATGTTACTAGTAAAGGCCCTTTAACTTTGGCTTCTTGTGCTCAGCTCTTATAGTGCACATCCTGCAGAGGTGGAGGACAGTAAAGACTGGGCTGAAAGCTGTAGAATTTGCCATGTAAGGCATAACGCATTTCTCCATTTCACCTATATGCACCTTCAGCTGCCCACAGGATTCACCACACCAATTAAGTGAAAAAAAAATGTATAAAGCGCAAACATTCACCCGAGGGTGTCAAGGCGTTAGCTCATCAGACAAAAAGATACCAGACAGATTTTACCACATCAGAGATTAAAAAGCCAAGAAGTACCGACCAGGAAGCTTCTTCCTCCCCAAGAACATTTTTTGAACCTGGGAACAACCAGGTTATGAGCATAAGCTGAGCGGAGATGAGGGGCCGGGATGTAGGGCTGCAAATTCTGTTTAAAAAGGGAAGGTCCTATATCATGACTAGCTTTAAAAGCTATACAGAGGGCCTTAAATTCGATCCGTCTCTTCACCGGCAGCCAGTGTAGCTCTTTAAGCGTCATAGAGACAGATTTGTGTTTTGGGATGTTCAACAATAGACGTACTCCTGCGTTTTCCACAATCTGTAACTTTGACAAGTTCAGCAAGCCCAGTGGTTCATCCACCAAGACTGACAATACTGCAATATATCAGTCCAATCTTAGAATGAAAAAGGTGAAACTAGAAAGCCACAAAAACAAAGGTTCTAGATACAAAGCAATGACGGGCTACCAGTGATCGTCATGACGTGGGACCAAGTGGCAGCTCTGTCCACTTCCTCGTCTAGTACAAGGTACAAGGCTGGTACAATTATTGCAGCCCTGCAGAGAAATGTTTATGTTGTTAATATAACATATTGCAACCCTCCTCTATAATATGCATATTGCCCAATAAACCATTGGCAGTCCAGCTGAGAATGTAAAATCTTCGGGTAAAAGTATGGAATCCCTGGTAAGAGCTACAGGTACATTTCAGAAAAACTATATAAGCCTCGTTGAGAAGCAGTGGTACCCTCAATGAAAAGTATAACTTCCCACAAAGTACGGCAGGGCTCCTGTGAAATGCCGATTCTGTCCCATTAAAAGCATAGCAGAGTTACTGAAATGTGTCAATATAAGCCTGGCAGCTCGGGCGACTTCTGTTTACATACCCTCTCTTTAGTCTCTAGAGTCAACTGTTTTCCTTTTCAGCATTGGAAGAATATCATTGACTAAAAATGCACCATTTGCCACACATTTTACAAAGTCGTTCTGAGAGAGTCCTCCAAACTCGCTGGAAAATTGTAATAAAATTATTTGCAGTTTTCATCAATGTCCCTGTCTAATTACATTTAAAATGTACAGCGTCCCACTCATTTTCACAAAAGAACTTTAGGAGAAATACCATGTTAAATTATTATTTTTTTAAAAAAAATGTGTTTTCATTTTGCGACAATCCCGCACAACTTCCCTCGCAGGGGGCAATCATAGAAGCGAGCGACCAGAGGCGTGCTGCAGATAGAACTACCCACGTGTAGCCCGTAGGACCCTGCCATAGTAGGAGCATAAAGTTCCCCTCAGTGCATCAATAGCGGCTTCATAGGTCAAAACGTTTAACTAAATATTATTTGGGGTAGAATAAGAATTTTAAAAATACTGAGAAAGGTAGTGTGTTCTTTAACAACCCATTATAATTTGCTAACTCTCCCCAAAAATAGTCTGGCAAAAAAGTTAATTGACCTGCCCAAAGATGCTATTTATGCTGTTGTCATTTCTTTGAAGTGTGAACACCCCATTACCGAACCCAAAGGGGGGAGGGGGGGAGAGTGTTTGTGTGTGTCATTCAGTGATGGATTAGTATATCAAAATGCCAATGCAAATTGGGGCATGCTGCACAAATACACAAGAGAAACTGCAATGGCAAATTGTTACAATCACAGTAAAGCTGAATGAAATAGTGTTGCCACAAGTTATTCAGTCCAAGTGAGTATCTCAATAACCCAAAGTACTTTTTGATGCATAAAGTCACAGACCATCAACGCACCCAGAAGGCTACGTCAAAAGCAGATGTCGTCCATATTCCATTCCCATCACAAAGACAAGGGCAAACCCTCTGTATGTTCTCCCAACATAGGCCACAAACATGCTGGTTCAATGAACAGGACAATGAACAAGGTGACCCCACAAATGACATCAATGAGGGATACTGTGGCCTTACTGTTTGGATTGTAGTTGAGATGGTTCAAAGGGAGATTGAGCGGCAGCGGAGAATGCACACTGAGCGACAATCAAATGTGACAGCAAATATGTGATGTGTACTAGATACAGAAGGACACATTCATACATCTACAGTTTACACGGAGAGTGTGCTCCTACAGGTGACCACGGCCCTCAGGGTCCTGCAGGGGGCACAAGCTGGTGTACTACAGGCTCAGCATCTTGTCTCACAGACCCTCCATTTCTTTTTGTTTGTTCGTACTTCAGCGGAAGACAATGACAAATCACCTAGCACAAGCATGGAGCGGGCTGGGTGATGCTGTATGTGAATGTTTGTATGAGGAGTGGGAAACATTTGCTCTGTGCATGTTAGGTACTGACAATACAAAGAGATATTTTAACATGTTTAGTCACTGACATAGGTCTTTAGGATGGGGCGATCTCATTGTACATTTTTGGTCATGTATTTGTGGCTGTTTACTGTGTGTATAACACGTCCTATTTTAAGACTGATTTCACATCAGTGACTAAAAGTCCAGATGGACTAATGTTTCATTCTTATATCCTGTACCTTTACTGTTAATAAACATTCAGCACTGCATTTATCAATGATTCAAGCAATGCTGATTTACCTTTCTTCACATGGAGTAATAGGTAGTATGCATCCTGCAAACTTTGTTAGCAGTCTCTGCTTTTGCATAGTGAAGGATGCACTGACGTGCAAGAAACTTTCCTACTGATAAATAAAACACAGGTAAAATGGTAGAGCACATTATTGTGTACAAGGGGGAATGCTAGTTTGGTTGGTTGTACTAAACAGTGCTGTAGCAGTTCACGTGTTACGTTATTGGATTTGTCATAGTGCCATACAATAGCGCTACGCAGACATGGCTAGGCCCAGGCTGCAAGATTATTATGTAGCACAGACAGCAGATACCACACTTCTTGCACGTTCAGCATTAATTTTTCAATTTTTATTTCACAAAATCACCTGTTTTAGCTTTGTAAGTCACACATTTTAGCTTTGTTATTCACTAATGTTTTCCTCTAGAATCATGCCCCCTTTTTTCCCTATTCCTCCACCAATACTCTCCCATGGGCCACATCGCAAACTGGCATAAAAGAAAAGCATAGTGAACGTGTGGTTGCATTTCGATGTGCTGTAATGGTTTGCACTTGGTTGCCAACAGCTTGGGCTTCATGGTATATTGCCAGTGAATGTTTTGTACACTGTAGATTCGCTATTCAATGCTGCAGTTTACAATTTCCTTATACATTTGATGCCTTCTGGACTTTTTATACATTCCTATTTTTGAGGTTTTGTAATCTTGTTCTGGCCTTTTTTGAAATGTACAAATCAACAGCAAGCTTTGTACATTAGGTCCCAGATCCTAATGAAAATCAAGGTTAAGCAAGTACAAGAGAGGTTATGGAGGGGAACAAATATTTCGCAACTGACTACCATAAACATTGCTATACGTTTTCAAGTATCTGAGCGATGTATACAGGAGTGAAGGACAAAAAAATGAGGTTGTATACTGCAAAAGAATAATACTGATGTATGGAGCAATGATGGATAGAAGATGAGGAAAGAGAATTGTGTAAGAACAAGAGAACCAGAGTTGATAGTCTCAAAGTTGAGACCTATTGTCTTTGCCAATGCTTGTTAGGTCTCAGCACAACACCCCTGCGATTTTGGGCAAATCAGCTAATCTCCAACTTAGTGAAAAAAATGACATTTGGTAAGAAATCCCATGACAAACAAAGCAATTGCGCTCATGTCCATGTCTCAATGAAAATACATTTGGAAGCAGATAACATCTGGAGTCACAATAAAAACAGATAACATCGGTTGTCACAATAAACACCCATTTCAAAGAAAAGGGCTTCTTTGAAGTTTCCGTGGCATAGTAAAACATAACTTTAAATGGCTAGAGGTACAACATGGACGACGGGGAAAAAGAAAAGTAGTACCTCAATCACAGTCAGAGGAATGACAGCAATTAAGCTGAAGCAATCAGTACTTGATCCATGCTCCAGCTAAAAGAAGAGGAAGTGAAGCCAGCACATGCTGGCCAATTAGGAGGTACAAAATAAGAGTGACAATGAAGCCAACAAATTCTAACCAAGGGGTGAGCTGCAGACCCCTTGTATACAATAACTCACGCAAGCGAGAGGGCATGCAGCGCATTCGCTCTCGCGGGCGAGACCAAAAAGATTGTTTTACATTTGTTAGTTCTAATTACCTAGGTAATTCAAGATCATGTCCAGTTGTTGATATAGCATTCAGTAAATGTAATATGAGAAGTTATTTCAAAAGGGGGTGTAAAGGCTTAGGGAAACACCAAAGTTAATTATGCAATGACTGAATCTGAGGAGGGTGATGGCATTGACCCTGATAGGAATGGTGTCTTGAGTGTTACAGGGAAGAGGAAGGAAAAATGTGCGTATGAGTAACCACAGTTTTACAGCATTGGTATCATTGGCTGGACTTCAGATCTTTTTCAACAAGGTCAGTAGGCTACTAAAGTGACAATGATTCAGGCTAATGATTTTTCATATTGCCACTGTAATGTTGCTGTGGGACTCCCACCTTGACAACCAGGAATGATTCAAGCATGTGAATCTAGAAAGATCCGATGCTGGAGAGTAAGTGCAAGCTCGTTGTTTCATAAAAATGATGGGTTCAAATAGAGGAGACTGTGGATTCCTGCACTTGGTACACAATTTTAGGCAAGAAAATGTTTTTAAAAAAATGTGAGGTGATAGAGTTTTTTCCACAGATGCTAGGTAAGGAGGATGCACAGGTCACATAAATTATACAGTAGGTTATTTCTGGTCAGAAAGTGATTTTGGAGAAAGACCAGCGCAAAGGTTTTCATATTTGACAAAGAAGCAATTATATGTTGGCAGCATCACGAAGAGTTGGGGATTAGATTGCACCTCAGGGTAGAAGTCCACATTCACACAATTAAACAAAATATTGGAGAAGGAAATTATATCAAAGGTATAGGTGATGATTTGCTGAACACACATATTTACATTTAACTTTAAGAATGTTTTGAGAATCAAGGTGGGAAGGGTTGTGGGATGAAAATGGTGGATTTTTGGTAAGAAGGGTGTTATCATTAGGCATTGTGTGAGAAATGTTCTCCTTTCGTACAAAGGGAAACAGAAGGATATGTTAAGCAATTTGTATGAAAAAAATAATTGTCGCTATGGAATCATCAAATTGTCTATATTCTGTTATTTCACTTAAGAAAAGAGTGATCTCAGATTATGGGTAGATTTCCACAGCCTCAATAATACAGTGTCAGTGGTCAGTCACCCATTCCTATATGTCTCCAAATGTTATCTTTATCCTTCAGGGGTGACTGTGTTCAACATGCTAGATCTTGTTAAGGCTGATCACAAAAGTCCGGTGTGAAGAGCGCAGTAGAAGAGTGTGTGAATTATTGAACATCAACTCAGAAACACACTATAAGGCAGAGCCAATCCTGACGAGTGAACTTCAAGATACAGAAGATAACATCAGGCATCACATCCAAATGACCAAAGGAAGAGGCAGATTTTGGTAGTAACCATGGCCAAGCAAAAGTATGGTCTCATCCAAAATCGGGGCAAAATCGAAAATATGCTAACTAAATGAAGCACACAACTGCAACCAGAGGCACTTAGGTCGTATTATTAAAGAGTGAGCCGGGATTCTGACATTAAATGACACAGCAAAATGATCTGACTAAAGTAACAGAAGGGAAGGGCCAACAGTCAGAGCTGTGGCGTTAGAAAAAATTGAATCCAGGAGATGGCCAGCCACATGAGTGGGAGCAGAATAACGCAAAGTAAAATTAAAGACACCAAGATCGTCTATGAGTAGTACTCTGACAGCACTTAGGGTTTTCCAGATGGAGATTAATGTCACCAAGTACAGTGAAATTAGCAGATTGTATTATGTGAGGGGCTACTAAATCTGGAATAGAGCTACACCAGTTTGGAGCATACTCTGGGGGTCTATGAATCAAAGACCCCAATGGCGTAAATGTATGTGTGAGAGAAAGTGCAAACAGCAAGGCTTTGCAAGCAGGAATAGGAATTATTTTTTAAAATTTGACACTAGTAATCGTTTAAAAGATGATAGTAATCCCCCGCCTGAGCTATCCTATCTTTCCTAAATATTGAGCAGTTGGGACAAAGTACTGTAATTATATCTGGTGAGGATTCCTCGTGTAGCCAAGTCTCAGTAAGAAACAGAGCATCTGGATTATTATCTCATAAGGATATTTAAAGATTCCCTTCAAATGGAGCTATACTATTATAGAAGGCACGTAAGAGCTAACCGCACTAAATGATAAAGGTACGGAAGGCATCGTGTTTTTACCATGGAATGCCAATGGGTTGTTAAATATGGTCAAAAGAGCGGCAGGGTGCAAGGGTTAAATGATTATGGTACTGACATTCTCCTGCTACAAGAAACCCATCTAATGGCTACTAAGTATAGTTTCTTAGCAAGATATGATGTTTGGCACTTGGTATTACATTCTGTGCTCTCCAGAGGCTCAATGGGAGTGGAAATACTGAGGAAATGCTGGCTATGAAGCTATGGCATGATAGAGGAGGGAGATGTCATGAACTTTGAAGCAAAAGACTGTCCCCAGCCTCCCCTGTCGAGCACTTTTCTGCTTAGTCAGACTATATTTTGAGGCCCCAATGGGTCTTATGGTGATAGGATGTGACTTCAAATGCATAATGAACAAAGCTGTAGATACAGCTGGTCAAACATGGGTGTGAGAGAACCTAACTCTCTGCAGGATTTCACAGCAGCACATGGTCAAACTGGATTTGGATAGACATACAAGTCCATTCAATAGACTAGACTTGAATGTAACCTAAAGGTATATTGCCCAGGAATGGAGAGTATTGGAGGCCCTCATTAGTCTCCAAGTGAAAGTGAAAGACATGTCTAGACAGATGCAGAATTCTTTAAATAAAAACATAAATAAAAAGGCTGTAGATACCTGAAAAAACATGAAAAAATATAGGGGTGTTTGGGTTGAATACCAAGGCATTCAGAGATGAAGATATTTGTATATCTGTACCTTAAAGGAAGCATAAAGAACAGGGATCTGTTAGCCTTGTATACTGTGACTTACTGGATAAATACTGTGCTCTTTGAGGACACGCCGTTGTGTTTCTGTGTATTAACTATGTTCCTATGTACAGGGTTAAAAATGCCAGTAAATGGTTTATGAAAAAATGCTTACCCAAAATTGAGTTTGGTAATCAGTCTAAATAATGTACAGCTTTACTGACTTAAGAAGGGCAATTTCAATTCAAGAGGGTGCCTTTGACTCTTGCCAATACCGCTTCAGTTTTCCAACGAGTCCTGGGCAAAATTTGACATGTTTATCTGGAGACATGGCGATTCAGGACGATACTTTAGTGGCAATAAGAGATCAAAAAAAGAACTTGTCTAACCTGAAAGATGCAATACATGTTCTGATGAAGAATGGATTAATCAGGAATCCTAGCAAATTCAGTTTTAGCCAAGCAGAAGTGAACAATTTGGGTTATAGCACCACCATAGATAGCATCAAGCAGAACAAGCATTTGCAATGTAATAGGTCTCGCATTAGGAAAGTTTGGGCTATTGGTATTGTAAATGATAATTTTTTTATTTATGTGTTGGTTTTGAAAATAGCTAAATTAATAGCTTTGTCATTTACAATGCCAATAGTTATAACTTTCGCAATTGTGACACCTATAGCATTTGTAATGCAATATGTGTTGTATTTACGTGACTTACATGTATTGATATTACAAAGAATAATGGCTTATAATTTTTTTAAATAATTACTACTTAAATAAAAGTTATTGTAATTTATAATGGCAATAGCTTAAAGTTTTGTAAATACCTTTTGTGAAGATTATGTTCAGTGTATTTTATTGTGACGAAAATCCAAGAACAGAAGTGAAATATTAACATCTTTTCGTGACATTTGTATTAAAGCTTGAAACATTGAGAGAACATTCCTGAACCAGTTGTTTTTAAATGGTTGCACAGATTGATGCTGTGGTGGCGCTGAGTGATGTTGTGGTGGCGACCGAGTGATGCTGTGGCGTTAAGTGATACTGTGGTGCGCATAGTGATGTGGTGGTGCTGAGTGATGCTGTATGCTATGTTTTGTTTTGCTATCCTATGTTTTGTTTTGTTGTCCTATGTTTTGTTTTGTTATGCTATGCTATGTTTTGTTATGCTATGCTATGTTTTGTTATGTTATGCTATGTTATGCTTTGTTTTGTTATGCTATGCTGTTTTGTGATGCTATGCTATGTTTTGTTGTGTTTTGTTATGCTATACTTTATCATGCTATGTTGTGTTATGCTATTTTTTTGTGTTTTGTTATGCTATGTTTTTTGTGTTTTGTCATGCTATACTATGTTTTGTTATGCTGTGCTATGTTTTGTTATGCTACGCTATGTTTTGTTTTGCTATGCTATTTTGCTATCCTCGTGTGTGGTTTTGTGTGTGTGTGTGGTTGGTTGTGTGTGTGCGTGTGGTTGTGTGTGGGTGTGTGTAGGTATGTGTGTGTGGTTGTGTGTGTGTGTGTGGGTACGTGTGTGTGGGGGGTTCTGTGTGTGGGGGGGGTTGTGTGTGTGTGGGGGGTTGTGTGTGTGTGTGGGGGGGGGTTTGCGTGTGTGTGGGGTTTTACATGTGTGTGGTTGTGTGTTTGTGTGGGGTGGTGTTTGTGTGTGTGTGGGGGTGTGTGTGTGAGGGGGCAGTGTGTGAGTGGGCAGTGTGTGAGGGGGCAGTGCGTGAGGGGGCAGTGTATGAGGGTGCAGTACAGTATGTGAAGGTGCAGTTGGTGAAGGGGCAGTGTGCGAGAGGGCAGTGTGTGAGAGGGCAGTGTGTGAGGGGGCAGGGTGTGAGGGGGAAGTGTGTGAGGGGCCAGTGTGTGTGTGGGGGTGCAGTTGGTTATGGGCAGTGTGTGAGGGGCAGTGTGTGAGAGGGCAGTGTGTGTGAGGGCAGTGTGTGAGAGGGCAGCGTGTGAGGGGGCAGTGTGTGAGGGGGCAGTGTGTGAGGGGGCAGTGTGTGAGGGGGCAGTGAGTGAGGGGGCAGTGTGTGTGGGGGGCAGTGTGTGAGGGGGCAGTGTGTGAGGGGGCAGTGTGTGAGGGGGCAGTGTGTGAGTGTGCGAGGGAGCAGTGTGTGAGTGGGCATTGTGTGAGTGGGCAGTGTGTGAGGGTGCAGTGTGTGAGGGTGCAGTGTGTGAGGGGGCAGTGCGTGAGGGTGCAGTGTGTGAGGGGGCAGTGAGTGAGGGGGCAGTGTGTGAGGGCGCAGTGTGTGAGGGGGCAGTGAGTGAGGGGGCAGTGAGTGAGGGGGCAGGGTGTGAGGGTGCAGTGTGTGTGGCCTAAAGTAGTGTGAGTGCGCAATGTGTGAGTGCGCAGTGAGTGGGCAGTGTGTGAGTGGGCAGTGTGTGAGGGTGCAGTGTGATGACGAGATTTGCTTCCTTACAGTTACAAGCAATCCTACGTGAGCAGTAATGGCGGTCTGGTTTTCTGAGGCTCTTCCCGGGCTGCTAATATGGTACAAAACAGAGTTGTAGCGAGCTGGTTGGGACAACGAGCTAATTAACTGAAACTACCTAGTGTACTGAAAGCTAAAATAATCTCGTCTGAGTTTTGAAAGCCGAAGCAGAGGGAACCAACTGTGAGCCAGGAAGCCTGGGTTAAAGAGCAAATGCAGTGACCGCCCGGACCTACTCCAGAACGGTCGCTCCCACACGCTCCCGAACTCTACAATCTGTTCGTGCTGCTACTCGCAACGCACTCTGCTGTAACGCACTCCTTAAGGGAATTGGTATCGTTCATAGTGCTAATGGTCATTTATTTCGTTTTGTTTGCCTGTCTTTGTAGCAATTAGAGCGTTTTTGACACGTAGTGCCGCACTATCTGCTCTGCATCACAGCGCGACATTGCTGAGGCTTTATTTGCATGCTAGTAAATTGGCTGCACACTCGGTGCCTTTGGACATTTGCTGCCCCTGTCTCGCTTTCCCTTTGACCCTCCATTTTGTTGTTGTGGTTTCCCCTGGCCCGCCCCTCTTCCCCGCTACCGCCTCCCTGCTGCCCCTCCCACCCCACGAATAGAGAGCTTTCCACCTCCCCGGCCAAAATGTGACCGCCCGGACCTACTCCAGAACGGTCGCTCCCCCACGCTCCCGAACTCTACAATCTATTCGTGCTGCTACTCGCAACGCACTCTGCTGTAACGCACTCCTTACCGGAATTGGTATCGTTCATAGTGCTAATTGTCGTTGATATCGTTTTGTTTACCTGTCTTCGTAGCAATTAGAGCGTTTTTGACACGTAGTGCCGCACTATCTGCTCTGCATCACAGCGCGACATTGCTGAGGCTTTATTTGCATGCTAGTACATTGGCTGCACACTCGGTGCCTTTGGACATTTGCTGCCCCTGTCTCGCTTTCCCTTTGACCCTCCATTTTGTTGTTGTGGTTTCCCCTGGTCCGCCCCTCTTCCCCGCTACCGCCTCCCTGCTGCCCCTCCCACCCCACGAATAGAGAGCTTTCCACCTCCCCAGCCAAAATGTGACCGCCCGGACCTACTCCAGAACGGTCGCTCCCCCACGCTCCCGAACTCTACAATCTATTCGTGCTGCTACTCGCAACGCACTCTGCTGTAACGCACTCCTTACCGGAATTGGTATCGTTCATAGTGCTAATTGTCATTGATATCGTTTTGTTTGCCTATCTTCGTAGCAATTAGAGCGTTTTTGACACGTAGTGCCGCACTATCTGCTCTGCATCACAGCGCGACATTGCTGAGGCTTTATTTGCATGCTAGTACATTGGCTGCACACTCGGTGCCTTTGGACATTTGCTGCCCCTGTCTCGCTTTCCCTTTGACCCTCCATTTTGTTGTTGTGGTTTCCCCTGGCCCGCCCCTCCTCCCCGCTACCGCCTCCCTGATGCCTCTCCCACGCTCCGCCCCCTCCACTAGCCATTTAAGACGGATGTCCCAACGCGCAGAGTCCACGCGCTGCGGCCGCTCCGAAGGTGTGCCAAAGGTAAGCCCGTCTACGCCCGTCCGCGCCCGGACCGCGCCCAGCGCCAGACCCCCTGGTCCTCGCCACACCCAACCCACTAGAGTCACATTTGATGCCGCAACTCTCCGCTCCCTCAACCCCGGACGCACACTACAGTGCTGCGTAGCTACCCCAGGACGTACCCACGGCCCATTCGCCTGCCCATCCTGCAAGTTCAACTGCTTCAGGACTCTCACCAACCCCACCCCCCCACACACACCTCCGATTCCAATCGCCTAAAGTGCATCCTGCTCAATACCCGCTCGGTCCACAGACACGCAACAGAACTCTGGGACCTAATCGACAACGTCACCTGACATCGCCTTCCTCACAGAAACATGGATGAACACATCATCAGCACCCGACATTGCCATATCCATACCGGACGCGTACAAGATTATCTGAAAAGACCGCATCAATCAAACAGGAGGAGGCATCGCCATCATCCACAGAAACACCATCAAAATCACAACCAGCTCCGACGACAATCTTGCAACCGCCGAACATCTCCACTTTCAGATCCACACCGACCCCAGGACCACACTGAGAGGCACCCTCATCTACAGGCCTCCAGGTACCGCACTCAATTCAGCGATGACATCACGGACTTCGTCAGCCCACACGCCCTCGCCTCCGAGAACTATATTCTTCTAGGAGACCTCAACTACCACCTTGAAAACAAACACGACAGCAACACCACCACCCTTCTAGACAACCTGGCCAATCTCGGACTCAAACAACTTGTTGACACCCCCACACACATAGCCGGACATACGCTCGACCCAATCTTCACCTCCAGCAAGCACATCTCCTTCGATCGCACCAAAGCCCTCCATTGGACGGACCACAACTGTGTTCACTTCAGCTACAAAAGCGCCCTGACCCACAACCGTCCACAACCCATTCCTCGGAGAAACTGGAACAAAATCACCACCGACTAGCTCCTCACATCACTCAACCAAAACCCTCCGACCCTCCCAATGGACCCAGATCAAGCGGCCACCAACCTCAAGCACTGGATTACCCACAGTGCCGACGAATTAGCACCCCTGAAAAAGCACCAGATGAAATCAGCCAGCAAAAAGGCCCCCTGGTTCAATGATGAACTTAAAAAATCCAAGAAAATATGCCGCGCCCTGGAGAAAACATGGAGAAACAACCCAACTTCAGACAACATGGCCTCCCTCAAGACCGCCACCCGCAAACACCACCAACTGATTCGCTCCGCCAAGAAATTAGCATTCAAAGATCGTCTCGACAACAACACTCATAACAGCAAGGAACTCTTCAACATCGTCAAAGAATTCACCAACCCCACCGCAGCATCTAACGACATCACTCCCTCCCAAGACATCTGCGACGCATTATCCTCCTTCTTCCACAACAAAATTGCCGACATCCACAACAGCTTCGAGAATTCTCCCAGCGATCAACCCTCCCCATCCCCTTCAGATCCTACTCCGCCAACTAACAACCTCAGCGCCTGGAACACAATCACCACTGAAGACACCATTCGCCTCATGAACTCAATCCACTCTGGCTCGCCTTCTGACCCCTGCCCCCACCACATCTTCAACAAAGCTGACTCCATCATCGCACCCCATCTCCGCGATGTCATCAACTGTTCTTTCAACTCCGCCACCTTCCCAGATAGCTGGAAACACGCCGAACTCAGCGCCCTTCTGAAGAAACCCACAGCAGACCCTTCTTAACTTAAAAACTACCGACCCATATCCCTCCTCCCATTCCCGGCCAAAGTCATCGAGAAAGCCGTCAACAGCCAGCTCGCCTCCTTCCTTGAATCCAACAACTCCCTTGATCCATCTCAATCCGGGTTTCGAGCCAAACACAGCACCGAAACCGCCCTCATTGCAGCGACCGACGACATCCGATCACTCCTGGACAACGGAGAAACAGTGGCCCTCATCCTACTCGACCTTTCCGCCGCTTTCGACACAGTCTGCCATAGCACCCTTATACAACGCCTCAGCAACATCGGCATACAAGGAAAAGCCTTGGACTGGATCATCTCTTTCCTCGCCGGGAGAACTCAAAGAGTCCGACTTCCCCCATTCTACTCAGAGGCCACCGAAGTCATCTGCGGCGTACCTCAAGGATCCTCACTCAGCCCCACCCTCTTCAACGTCTACATGAGTCCTCTCGCCTCCATCGTGCGTCTTCACAACCTAAACATCATCTCTTACGCCGATGACACCCAACTAATCCTTTCCCTCACCAGAGACCCCAACACCGCCAAAACCAATCTTCACGAAGGAATGAAAGAAGTAGCCGAATGGATGAAACAGAGCCGCCTAAAACTCAACTCAGACAAAACGGAGGTGCTCATCTTAGGATCCTCCCCCTCAGCTTGGGACGACTCTTGGTGGCCTTCCGCTCTGGGCACAGCACCCACACCCACAGACCATGCACGTAACCTTGGCTTCATCCTAGACTCCTCCCTCTTGATGTCCAGACAAGTCAACGCCGTCTCGTCCTCCTGTTTCAACGTACTTCGCATTCTCAAAAAGATGTTCCGCTGGATCCCCCTCGAAACAAGAAAGACTGTCACTCACGCTCTGGTCACGAGTCGACTGGATTATGGTAATACACTTTACGCCGGAATCACAACAAAATTACAGAAAAAACTCCAGCGCATCCAAAACGCGTCAGCTAGACTCATACTAGACATCCCGCGCCAGGATCACATCACCGGACATCTAAGAGACCTCCACTGGCTTCCCGTCAGCAAAAGAATTACATTCCGCCTTCTCACCCACGCACACAAGGCCCTCTACAATCTAGGTCCCGAATGCCTCAACACTCGACTGTCCTTCTACAAACCCACCCGTCAACTAAGATCGTCCAATCAAGCCCTCGCCGCAGTCCCGCGCATCCGGAAATCCACCATGGGCGGCAAATCCTTCTCCTTCCTGGCTGCCAAGACCTGGAACTCATTCCCCACCCACCTCCGCCTTACTCAGAACCACATCTTCTTCAGAAAAGAGCTCAAAACCTGGCTATTCGACAAATAATTTACCCCCCCCCCCCCCCAGCGCCTTGAGACCCTCTGGGTGAGTAGTGCGCTATACAAATGCCTGAACTTGAACTTGAACTTGAATGCGGTAGACACAGGAGCACAGCCCTTTAAAACCCGGTGCCTCCGCATGCAGAGCCCCAACAGCTCCGCAGCTACAACTACACACTCTTAGTAAATGTGCCCAAAATATCATAAAATAAACAGTAAAGAAAAAAAAGTAAAAACTATCATTTGGACGTGACACGGAAATGTAGAAAGACCCCTTGTAAAATAGACACATATCAAGGCACACTTCAAAAATAAATAAATTAGTTTACCCAGCCCACTTAATTTAGTTCCACCCTGTTGAAGATAGTCAATCTAGTAAGTATGCTATGGATCGTGACAAAACATAGATGGTCTAGGATATAAGTTCACACAGAAGATAAAGGGGCAGGCCAGGAACAGGATTGCTCCGTTTTTCAAGACACGCTTGCACCCCTACTTGGTTGAGCAATGAAATGCAAGAAGGGATGGAGTACGAGTCCAGCACTTTCTCTCTGGTTGCTATGCGTGTTTTCCCCTGACACAAAGAAAGGAATCCATCTTCTGTATATTGCCACAGCTCTTTCAGACAAAAGGAGAGGACAGGAGCAGGAGCAAAGGCAACATGAACAAAGAAAATTAGCTGAGGAAAAAAGAACAAGCGATGCGCACTCTGTGCTGGTGAGGGGGAGGGCCATTAAAGGAAGCGGGCGGAGAGGAGCCTGTGAAAACTCGCGGCGGAGGTCAAAGGAAGGGTGGGAGGGACATTGGCGAGCGAGCATATGGGGGCTGAGGGGGTGTGCAGCCTGGTGAGCTGAATGCGTGTGGCATCAGAGGCGATCGCGGCACACGCGCACACGAAGTGCAAATGTCTGGAGGCAAATGGGAGCTGTGCACAATGCGCGTGGTTGTGGTCACATGCACTGTACCCGATCCGCACTTTGGATGCACTTTTCAAAGCCCTTACTTTAATCTTGCCAAAGCATCCCTAACGGGATGGCTTCAGCGAGACATAAAAAATAATATATATATATATATATATATATATATATATATATATATATATATATATATATATATATATATATATATATATATATATATAATTTTAGTAAAATCAAAAGGTCTTGACTAATGCTGCACCGAAAAATGGTGCAAAATAGCATGTTACAACTTACAACAACGTTACAACCGTTCCCAACAAACGTAGGAGGCTCTTCCGGAAAAAAGGTAAGTGTATTCAAACACAACTCTATAGGTCTGAAATCTTGCTGCCTCACTCCATTCTGACCTAGTACAATGAATTGCTAGGCTGACAAACCATTTGTGTTTAGTCACTTGTATTTTTATGAAAAAAGATTATGAAAAAATGCCTTGGCATCAAAGGGTTCACACCGCATTTACAGAGGTTCACAAGTGCATTGAAAAAACCATAAACAATACATTGAATCGAAACATACACATATGACAATTGTGATGACAATGAATATAGACAACTGTGTAATGCCTCAAAGAATTCTCTTTGTTGAGGCACCAATCCTGGATGAAAAATAAACAAGTGGACAGCTAAGATGACAAACTAGCCTACTTGTTTTCACCACCGCTAGATACACATTAATTGGTTTATCAAATGGTGCAAAAAATAGGAAGACACAAAACTATGCAGCAATGTAGAATTGTGTGTGAGTTATATTCCTATTGTGCCCTGATGATTCAGTATCTGGGTGGAGCAGGACGCCGACGCGTTTCGAACCCGTTCGGTAATTTAAAGGGTTCTCCTCAGGACAAGGATTGGGGAGGTCGTTGTCGCTGTAAATTAAATTAAAAACATGGTGTCAATGGAAAGCTGACTACTGCCTCACTTCAACTCAACCACTATGAAAGAATAAGCAAATACCTTATGCTGGAAAATATCAGGATGCTACCTGTGAAAAAGACGGTATATACCCTAGTTAGTCTCTGTTGTTTGTGATGCACTCTGAGCCACCATATACAAAAAGGGAAACTTGGCTTATAGGCACGTACCTTGATGTTAAATGTACATGCACCTGTAAGGGATACTCAAGCGCCCGAAATCGATAAATGTGCCTAAGGGAAGTAAAACAAAGTATTACAATCCCAGCTAAAATGCCTTTATGTGCGTCTTAGCGCGTAACTGTACATAACAAAACATGCCCACTCGGTCCTACCTTTGTTTGTAGGAGTTAAATTCCAAGCGCGGACACGAGCGGCAGCCGCCGCGGTGGTTTGGAAACTGAAACCCAAAGGGAATGCAGTGATTAGAAAAGAGCTGGGGTCGCGCTCACTCAATCTGTCTGCAATCGTTTAAAAGTTTGTTTCGAGCGGACTTACATTTTAGATGAATGGATCGAAGCTGTACGTCAAGCAACCGGCGGTAAGAAACTGACAACGCGAGTGCCGAGGGGGCGTGTCCATGTGTATTTAACGCGCGATGCATCGCGTTGTCAGTTTCTTACCGCCAGTTGCTTGACGTACAGCTTCGATCCATTCATCTAAAATGTAAGTCCGCTCGAAACAAACTTTTAAACAATTGCAGACAGATTGAGTGAGCGCGACCCCAGCTCTTTTCTAATCACTGCATTCCCTTTGGGTTTCAGTTTCCAAACCACCGCGGCGGCTGCCGCTCGTGTCCGCGCTTGGAATTTAACTCCTGCAAACAAAGGTAGGACCGAGTGGGCATGTTTTGTTATGTACAGTTACGCGCTAAGACGCACATAAAGGCATTTTAGCTGGGATTGTAATACTTTGTTTTACTTCCCTTAGGCACATTTATCGATTTTGGGCGCTTGAGTATCCCTTACAGGTGCATGTACATTTAACATCAAGGTACGTGCCTATAAGCCAAGTTTTCCTTTTTGTATATGGTGGCTCAGAGTGCATCACAAACAACAGAGACTAACTAGGGTATATACCGTCTTTGTCACAGGTAGCATCCTGATATTTTCCAGCATAAGGTATTTGCTTATTCTTTCATAGTGGTTGAGTTGAAGTGAGGCAGTAGTCAGCTTTCCATTGACAACATGTTTTTAATTTAATTTACAGCGACAACGACCTCCCCAATCCTTGTCCTGAGGAGAACCCTTTAAATTACCGAACGGGTTCGAAACACGTCGGCGTCCTGCTCCACCCAGATACTGAATCATCAGGGCACAATAGGAATATAACTCACACACAATTCTACATTGCTGCATAGTTTTGTGTCTTCCTATTTTTTGCACCATTTGATAAACCAATTAATGTGTATCTAGCGGTGGTGAAAACAAGTAGGCTAGTTTGTCATCTTAGCTGTCCACTTGTTTATTTTTCATCCAGGATTGGTGCCTCAACAAAGAATTCTTTGAGGCATTACACAGTTGTCTATATTCATTGTCATCACAATTGTCATATGTGTATGTTTCGATTTAATGTATTGTTTATGGTTTTTTCAATGCACTTGTGAACCTCTGTAAATGCGGTGTGAACCCTTTGATGCCAAGGCATTTTTTCATAATCTTTTTTCATAAAAATACAAGTGACTAAACACAAATGGTTTGTCAGCCTAGCAATTCATTGTACTAGGTGTGTACTTGTGTCTACCAATTTATACTGCCCGGCACCTGTTTTGTTTGTTTAATAAGAGTGGTCCAGCCGGTCAGAGACAGGACCCAGCCTTTCCCCCTTTTTCCTCACTCCATTCTGAAGCGCAGGCACAAGCCTGCTGCGACAACACTGAAACACATCTGCAGCCCTCATGCACGACACATCCCATCTCTATCCACATATGCCAATCCATAAACCCACACAACCAACCACGTACAACAAACGGATTAGCCTCTGATAGGACCCCCCTGAAGCACTTCTGGGTCTCAAAAGGGAGCCGAGGCACTATACAAAGGCCTCAAAGCATATATATCACAGAGTTGCAGGGAGCAGCTATGTAGTTTTAATTACATCAACCTCCCCTACACACACAATAAATAGAACACTGCTAATAAGAGTTGTGAGAAGCTAAACATGCTACATTTCTGCTGAGACATCTAAACACTATAGAAAAGGCACTGCTATTTGTGGCCTGTTGCAGTGTAAAGTGAGGTGGCCAATGTATTTAAAACTGCAGCAATTGTTCTGGCTCTGCCCACTCTTTTTTTTTTTATCTCACCGAGTCAAGGCCTGTTCTCATTTTTTTTCCCTAAATCCGGTTTCACTTGCTGTGTGTACAAATGAGTCAGCGACAGCACAAGTCTTTGATAATGTGCTCACAACTGCCCCATCTTGCATTGAGTCAATGTGGCAAGTCATTCCAGCCATCCCCAACTGGATAGGGGGCACATTTTATAAGTTTCTAGCAGAAAAATGGTGTGTTCCCTAAGGGCAGTTTGTCAGACTGGACAGCCCATGCTCCACTCCTAAAAGCAGCTGGCGGGCCCTCTGAAAAAGGGTTTCCCCTGTGCCCTGGGGCACCAGTCCAGACTGGCACCTGGAGACGAGAAACCTCTCAGACGTTTATCAACATTTTACAGGCATTGTCTGGTGCCTGAGGCCAGGATTGCTCGGTCCTTCCACAGAGGACCGAGCTTTGTCCTCGGAGGACGCGATCCTGCGAAAAAGAAGGCAGCGTTTGCTGACGCGCTGAAAATGCGCATTATTCCTGCCCCCTGCACCACAGCAGAGCACCCCTTCAGCGGGCAGGTTCCTCCCGGCTGCACAGCTGCATAAGGGCTCAATGAAGAGAGCGGCGGCGCAGCCAGAAGTAAACCAAAACCACTCATAGTGATTGTGTGAGCGCGCCTGTGCGTGTGGGCTTCGGTGTCTGGAAGAGAGTTCTAGTGTGTGGGGGTGCGCGCGCATTTGTGGGTGTGTCTGCGTGTGGGTTTAGCTGTCTACACAAATGTTGTGTGCATGTGGTGTCCTCAAGGGTGTCTATGGGGTGTCGGGTGTGTTTGGATATCTATAGGTAGTTCGCGTGTGTGTTTGTGTGTCTGAATGCGTGTGTCAAGATAGGAAGACGGCGTGTGTTTGGGGGTCTATATAGGGAGCGTGGGTAGGTGTGCCTAAGTTTCTATATAGCAAGTTAATGGTGTTTGTGTGCATAGTGCTGTGTTCGTTGTGTGCACGTGTAAGACTACTTGCGTGAAAAATGTGACTGGGTAGATAGGGGCTGGCATGTGTTTGTGTGTGCGGAACAGGATGCGTCTAGGTGTATAGGTTGTCAGAGGGAGTTTATTGTGTGTGTGTGTGTAGTGTTTCTTTTATGTCGTGGAGCATGTGTGTAAGTGTGCTTGTATGTGTGGAAGGCTGCTTGCGTGCATATGTGAGTAAACATGGGCGAGGGTTGTGTGTACGGGGCATTTGTGCGAGAAGGGTTGTGTGTACGTGTTGGAATTAAATTCGTGTTTCAGGAGACTTGAGTGGTTGTGTGGGATTGCTCGTGTTTGCAACGTGGAGCTTGTGTGTGTGTGTGTGGTGTGTTTTTCAAGTCTGTTACGAGTTTGTGTAGAGAAAGAAATACATTTAAAGAAGAGGCCGTGGTGGGAGGGATATCTCGAGGTTGAAGTGGGCAGTTCTCCTTCCAAAGAGAGCTTCAATGAAAAACACTTTCAAAGAAACAATTTTTAATCTAAACTAAATTGGTGGTACGGGCTTAGGAACACAAACGCTGGATTCAACGTGCAGATCTTACAGATGCGAGAGGCTGCTTTCCTGCGGAGAAACAAGCGATGCGCGCTCTGTGCTGGGGGAGGGCCATTAAAGGAAGAGGGCGGAGAGGAGCCTGTGAGAACTTGCGGCGAAGATCAAAGGAAGGGTGGGAGGGACATTGGCGAGCGAGCATATGGGGGGGGTGAGGGGGTGTGCAGCCTGGTGAGCTGAATGCGTGTGGCAGCAGAGGCGGATCGCGGTGCGCCGAAGTGGAAGTGTCTGGTGGTAAATGGTAGCTGTGCATAATGCGCGTGGTTGTGCTCACATACACTGTACCCGATCCGCACTTTGGTTGCATTTTTCACTAATGGGATGGCTTCAGTGAGACCTAGAAAAGTACCATATGTAGGCAATTATGGAAACACTGTTGTCATCTAATAAAGAAAAGTTTATTTCACTTTCAGGACTATTGGTGCTCTATGCTAATAAATGTTTAGAATGCTTTTGAAAAAGAATGCAAAGCTGAAAAAGTAGTTATTCTTATAAAACAAAATGTTAAGACCCCTTGCTTGAGATTGTTTGATGAGTCAAGCCACAGTGGCTGTAGAAGCAAGCAAATCTGGATTGGGAGCTGTTTTGATGCGAAGATGGGGCTACCCTGAGTGGATTGCGTCTTATGGTTCACTTTTAAGGGAGGTGGAGCAGAATTATTCTACAATGCAAGGAGAGTTATTAGCATATGCATGGGATCCTGGCCCATATCATATATTTCCGTGGGGAACAAGGTTTGGGAACAGAGCAAACCACAAACACTTGGTACTCATGTTATCTCCATGCCAGTTGACATGTTCAGCTGTAACGTTGCAAGTTTACCAGTATAGTATAAAGCACCTGTTTAGAACGATTAAGTGCTTGGAAAATTGTCACAGTTGCCATTGTCTGTGTCTAGAGGGAAAGCAGAGCTTTGAAAATGAATGCAAAGGGACTTATACTAGTAATGGTGTGGCACTTCTACTAATAACAGCAAAGAGACCAAACTGATGTAGATTAATGCAACTAGAGATGCTGAAGGAGCACAGGAAATTTGTAGAAAAAGGGTGGCCTAACACTGAGCTGAGAAATACAATCTTTTTGCAAAATAAATGGAGATTTCCCTTGTGAAAATAACCTTTTGTTATAGAGGATAAAATTCTACCTTGTTTAGTTTGAAAAAGAAAACAGTTCAGCTTTGTCACGACAGTCGTTGTTTTATATCAGCCTCTGTTAGGAAGGCAAGAGGATGCTATTGTCGGCCGGTAAGATATACCTATGACAGGTTCTTCTTTGATTATATATTGACTCCTTGTACAGTGAAATGACCAAGTACGATGTTGAAAGCCAGCTATAGGTAACCCAAACCTGTTCTCTGTTCGACCCCAAAAGTCTGATGTTAATGTCTTCATTAACTACTACTTCAAGTGGTTATAGGTGCTTATGGTCGGGAATGTTGCCAATTAGGTTGTCCTTGAATTCATGGAAGACATATTTCCTAGGAGGGATTCAGAAGAAACAGAATCAGATAATGGTAACCCATTTACCAGTTCCATCATGCAAGACTCTTGAAGAAAATTGGGATCAGGCACAAAAGAGTGGCATTGTTCCATCATGGATAGAATGATAAGGTGGAGAGATTGAGTGGGGTGATGAAATAATTCATTTAATTAGCCATAATAAGTAAAGTAATATGGAAGAAATGGTTACAGCGTTTTGAAGCACGCAACGGTGGGTCCACTCACTCCTCAAAAATACCCTAGAACCCAACTAAGCGGGAAAATTATAGGCCTATCTCACTGCTCCTTTTTCCTTCTAAAGTTGCAGAAAAATATGTCAACATGCAGATTTTGATATTCCTCAAAGGACACAGTCAGGCTTTCGACCCCTCTACAGAACAAATATGCCATGTTGCCCACCTCTGAGTCAATCGTCAAATTGACAGGGCTGACACTGCAGCACTGCTGATGCTGGACCTCAGCGTGGCCTTCGGCACTGTATCCCACAACCTCTTACTTGAACGTTGTGGAGCTGCGGAGTCAGTCATAAAGCCTTGAAGTAGTCTGCCTCTTTTTTGCAGCAACGCATTTTTCAGTAGTCAAATACCTTTCCACTCTCAGCTTTTTTCGCTGCAGCAGGGGGTGCCTTAGGGCTCTTCTTTGAGCCCTCTCTTATTCCATCTGTATATGTGCCCCTGGCTGATATAATTGAGCGATACAGTTTGAACATCATATTGAATGTCGATGATACTCAGCTGATTGTCTCCCTGTCAAATAACGTAGTGAGCATTGCTGTTTCACCAAGCTGCTTGTCGGATGTCGCTCAGTGGATGGATCTCAATTGCCTACTAAATGCAGGGAAAACCGAAGTACTCATCCTAGGCAAGCAACAATCGATCAGGTCTTCTGCTTCGTGGCCAGACTTGCTTGGACCTTTACCTTCCCCAAAGCCTAGGGTCAAGAACCTTGGCATTTGGTTGGATGCAAAGCTCGGAGCCAAATGTTTTGGGATTTTAAAAACTCTCAATAAAATAATTTGCCTCCTGCCTGAATCTGCTGGGAAAACAGTACTCCAGGCACTGGTCACATCCAGGCTGAACAACTGTAATGTCTGGTACCTAGTAGTATCACAATTCCGGCTGATGAGACTTCAGTGTGTGCAGAATGATGCAGTCGGTCTGTTATTGAACCTTCCCAGATGGGCCTCTATGAGACCTGCGCATTGTTGCATTGGCTACCTCTGAAGAAGCGGCTCTCTTTTGAAGCCCTGTGCTATTGATACACATCCTTTATGAACAAGGGTCCCTGCTATTTACACCCACTCTTCAAGCCTTATTCTCTTGCAAGGGGGCCTTGCTGGCTTGTATCCCCACTGTAAAGAAAGCTCGCATTGGAGGCTGCTCTTTCAGATTTTTAGTATCCAAGTTGTGGAACTTCCTTCCCTTCCAACTAAGACAGGCAAAACGGAATTGTTGTTTTGGAAAAAACTTTAATACGAGGCTGTTCAGGTCAGCCTGATTCTGCTGTTCATTAGTTCTGCTGTGTTCTTTTGATCAATCACTGGGAGCTAGACCTTCAGCGCCGGAACACTTCCTCTGAAGTAACTATGGGTTAAACCAATTATATTATTATTAAGCTGCAATGTTGGTGTATATGTCAACTCCAAATGAGCAAGTGTGGTTTGATCTTTTGATATGCTGAAAACCACCAACTATTGTTGGTGCCTTGCTGGTTACTTGGGAGAAGGGTTCAGGCAGGAGAAAGTTTGGAGGAGGAAATTAGAAACGAAGTGGTAAGGTATCAGGACAGAATGAGAAAATAGCGAGATTGTTTTGGAGAATAAAGTAGTTTTGTAAGGATTATGGTAGCTGAATGGGTTCATGTTAAAAAACAACTCGATGCTGCTAAAATAGGTGCAAGGTGGTATGGTCCTGTAAAGGTGTTCCCCTGCTCAACACAGTAAAAGTGTCAGATGGCAAGATATGGAATAGGAATAAGATGTCTATTTGTCCTAATAATGTGAAAGTGAGATAGCTGTCAGGATGAGGTCCTTACCTATCTGGAAGTTTTGGAAAGTGAAGTTAGTGTCATGACTGGAGGAGACACTGCTGTTGATAATAGAAGAGATGGAGAGTGGAATGAAGAGGTTCATACACAAGAAGCGGTGATCAATGTAGTTATATGGACAGCAGTAACAGGCATGTATGAAGCATGGATAGAAGCTGGAGGAGAAGGAACTTTCCATTTAGATTTGTGGATGATGTAGAAAATTATCGGCCAGATTCATGAAACGAAAATCGGCTCGCAAAGGGCCAGATTCTGAGAATCTGGCCCTTTGCGAGCACAATTTTTAGGTCGAGGGACCTATAAGCTGCGCAAAGCGCAGCGACCAGCTTCCGGTCCGGAGTTTTAATGTTACTTAGTCTAGCTTTAGAACCCGCCTCCCTGCCCTGTCTCTCCTCCATTGGCTGGCTTCCTAAACGGAGGCCAGCCATTGGAGGAGAGAGCCGTCCCTCCAAAGAAGCTCCGTCTTTTTCGGATTCGGGGGCGTAAGTTTTGCTGTTCTTTAGCTCGTGACGTCGTCCGTCACTCAGGACAGCAAAACACGCCACCAAATCGGAAAACTTTCAGAAGCTTGAGGCCGCCATTTTGCTGCTGGTAAGGTTGAGGTAGGCTGCTCTCGCTCTCGTTCCTGCCGTCTTTTTTCCCGCCCCCTCCCTCTGTCCGTGTCTTTGTTCCCCTCCCGCTTATGAGATCGTCTCGCTGTCCTCCCCGCCGTGTCTTTTTCCCGCCCCCCTCCCGGCATTCAATAGAGCTCTTGTTGTATACTTTAGTTAAAATACAATTATTCACGTAAACTGCCTTCCTCAGGGGGGAGGCTGCTTCTGTTACCTTGAAGCCACACTGCTTTTAAACCTTTATGTTTTTCTTCCTCGTATATTATCTGGACCTATTCTAGAAATCTACGGTAACATAATATAAATCCCGCCCTCCTCTCTTTGGAGTTAAACGCAAAGAAACCCGCAAGAAGTGAAGGTCACTCCCTCCATCCGTCAAGGTCACCAGGATGTATGTCATCACTCTGAGATGAAGAAAAACACGGGAAGTAATGAAAAGAGGGACAGGCAAGAGCAGGCTCTGGATGCAGGAGCGCGCTGCATCACCTGAATTAATAATACCGCCCACTGATATGGATTGGAACCGAGCGGCCGTGCATCGCCATTGCTGTCCATGGCGCCTGGGTGCTCTGATGTCTGCGGGCAGAAGGGAACGTGCCAGCTTCCTACAGCAGAGCGTGACTTCCGCAGCCAATGCACGGAGGCAGGAGAGTGACATTGAGTGGGGAAGGCGAGCAGGGCATCCCCGCTCCCCTCCAGCAGCTGCTGCCACCTCCGCCCGCACCGTGACGCACGGAAGAGGAAGCTGCAGAGACTTGCAGCGGATCACGTACACACGGGAGGTAGAGGGGAGATCGAGGCAGAGGCGTTTCCGCTCCAGGGCTGTGGAGATGGGGATCATCGTCCCTGTCTCGGGGAAGGGTCAGGGGCGAGGGGGCAGCGACTTAAGGGAGAGCAGGAGCCACTTCCCAATCACAGCAGAGGTCGTGGAGAAGGATATTCAGGGGGGAGGGGGGGGGGGACATCACAGTCCCTATCATAGCGGATGTAGATGCATAATCAGCATAGGAAGAGGATGCCCTGCCCCCTTCAAAGGAGAGTCAGAGGAAAGGAAGGGCACAGTCACAGTCACAGCCACAGAGGAATGAGTCAACGTCCTCGTCACAGGAGGCTGAGGAGAGCTGGAGGGGGCACAGTGCCTCTCGCGGGGAGTTAGGCAGCTGTGAGTGGGAGGCGGGGCGCCATTCTGTGTGAGAGCGAGAGAGGGAGTCCCCGGACGAGTACCACAAGAATCGTTGGAGGACACTCGACTTATGCTATGAGACAACAGGCAAAGTGTCCTAATTTGCTATTTCAACACAGGCGCAGGCCCAAAATGCTGACATCATCCTTATCGCACCATTGGAAGCGAAAACAAATAAACGAGTTTGAGGGAAACATTAACACTGGGAGAACCAGATAGTTAAGGTGGGTACCCCACTGTCATCACCGCCAGTGATAGAAACATTTATTATTATAATCAGACTCCCCATAAACCGTGGGCACGCGAAATACTAATGAGTCATAGGCCCTAGAGCGAGCAAGGAAATTGTCTCACTGGCTGCTGTTTGAGTATTAAAATGGAGAGATAATCAAGGTTCAGTGGGCCCCTCGGGTCTCTGAACCCTGGCGCCACTGCTCCTGCTGCACTAATGGAAGTTTCACCCCTGGCAGGTGGATGCCATTAACGAAGGAACTGAGATTAGACAACGGTTTAAACCTGGATCACTGCTCTGGGCCCACTACAATGGAGTCCATCATCACACCTGCACCCTTCAAGACCCTCCCATGATGCTACCGTTTCTGAATCCCCACCCTTCTATATCTCTGCGTCACATCCTGCGCGGTGACACACTTGCTCCTCCGACAAGAATGTATTTTCTGGGAAATATTGAGGTATATCTAGCTCTAGACGAAGGTACCATGCGCAGCATAGAGTCGCCTTGTGCTCTACTAATTGCACAACACATTACGCTCAATGACGTAAGGCAAAAGGATGGGGCTAACAGGCAGAATTTAAAGAGGGCCCCTGAGTCTCCCATATCTCACAGATAAATATAGGCCTTCCATAGGGGACAGGGACCCACTGGAGGATTTGAGGAAACCCTATTCCACAGGGGTAGCACTAGCTGTACTTTACGCCCCTGGTTACACCAACATATTGCATCGTAAGGAAAAATCCCGCTCGGCCATTCTACATGTTTCTACATTAAGGAAGTCATATTTCTGGTGAATGTCGGTGCTGTGCAACAGGGCCTCAAATCACAGCAGCATCTTGTATATTGTAAACGGGATGCCAATTTTGCAGGGTTGCATGCAATTCGTGTCCCCTCCATTTGTCGAACACAGTCCCTCTGTGTGCTCCCTTAACTCTGCTAGTAAAGGAAATATGTTCTGTTAACAGTGGAAACGAAAGCCGTGGGAGACGTGACCGTGACTGTAAATGCTCATAGAAAACCTGCATTGCAGCATATGGGGTCTGTGTTCTGAAGCACCGATTACTCTCGGCTTCTCAGCCCTCCCCGCTGCTCCAGCCGGGTCGTGTTATTAGAAAGATGACCTCCGGAGCCCATCCCTAGAAAGACCTGGCCTGGGATCGCGCAGGTAACACCTACCGTTCCTGGAATCCGGAAGAGAGTTTAATCCGTCAACGCAACACACGGCAATTCGCGGGTCAGAGTCAGCAGTGACTGGCCACTGTATAAAAGCCCCCCTATTAATGCTTCAGAATTAAGCAATGTCATCTCTCCCCACGAAACCTTCAAACTTGAGTATGCTTGAGGCGTATGATAAACTTCGAGACTATTTGATTCTGAAGTCCAGTTTTACTGAGAATAGCAATTGCATGGAAGTTTAAGTCCCCAAGAAGTTATGGTCTATTTTGAGATCCGTATGAGGCGATGTGCTTTATCCCACAGCCCAAGAAGACATGTTTGGGATTGCGACGATCCTTATTAATGAAAAAGGGCTACTTCGAAGTTAATCACACTGCCTAAAGAACTGTGACAGACAGCAAAACTGTGTTCACCCTACAGTGATTTCCAAATTGGTGAGGCATGATTCTCTCTCGTGTTATGGAACCATTCTGGTGCTTGGTGGGTGTAGAGTGCAGATTCAGAGTGTAGAGTGCAGAGTGCAGATTCAGAGTGTAGAGTGCAGATTCAGAGTGTAGAGTGCAGATTCAGAGTGTAGAGTGTAGAGTGCAGAGTGTAGAGTGCAGATTCAGAGTGTAGAGTGCAGATTCAGAGTGTAGAGTTCAGATTCAGAGTGTCGAGTGCAGATTCAGAGTGTAGAGTGCGGATTCAGAGTGTAGAGTGCAGATTCAGAGTGTAGAGTGCAGATTCAGAGTGTAGAGTGCAGATTCAGAGTGTAGAGTACAGATTCAGAGTGTAGAGTGCAGAGTGTAGAGTGCAGATTCAGAGTGTAGAGTGCAGATTCAGAGTGCAGATTCAGAGTGTAGAGTGTAGAGTGCAGAGTGTAGAGTGTAGAGTGCAGATTCAGAGTGTAGAGTGCAGATTCAGAGTGTAGAGTGCAGATTGTGAGTGTAGAGTGCAGAGTGCAGATTGTGTGGGTGGCTCTGTATGTGTGTGTGTGTGGCTTTGTGTGCGTGGCTCTGTGTGGGTGTAAATGCAATAGGTCATGCATTTGCGAGCGATTAAGCTATTGGCATTGTAAATGACAATGCCATTTATTGAACGATTACGCTTTTGGCAATGTAAATGACAATGCCATTTATTTATGATTTTTAAAAAAAACAAAAAAAAGTCACGAGCAATGCCAATAGCTCTTCCTTTAATAATGCCGAGACCATTGCATTGTAAATGCTTGTTGCATTTGGGATTCATCATCCCAAATGCAAAAATCGCTATTAAAGAATTCGCACATTTGCGAGGAATTGCATTTAAGGAATGCCTATTTGAGATTCCTTAAATGCAATTCATGAACCATTTTAAAATTGCGAAATGCAACTTTGCGCCGCTATTTACCGCGAGGTCAAACCTTGTGGTAAATTGCGAAAACTCTGAAAAATGCATTTAAATGCATTTTTCTAAGTTGCATGTTACACACACATGTCCTTTGGACATGTGTGTGCGCAACACCAATGTAGATTACATTTCAGGGGTGCTACAGGGTGTCCTTTGGACACCCCTGCACCCTTGAAATCACAATTTCAAAATGCGAATCGCTAAAAGCGATTCGCATATTGATAAGTCTTCCCATTCATTCCTATGGGCCTAATGAATGGGGAGTTATTCCTTATTTGCAATTAGCAATTAGCTAATCGCAAATAAGGAAGCTGTAGGAATCGCTAAATAAATTGCGATTTTGACATGAATCCCGTTTTGCGAGTCTGTAATAGCGATTCCTTAATAATCGCTATTACTGACTCGCAAAACAGGCCCTGATGAATCTAGCTGTATGTTCATATTCGGTGTTTTTCTAGTCTTTTCCCCACCCAACTCTGCACCAACTCCTTGACATTATAAACTTCCCACCATGAAAGTGGTGCAGCACTTCATTGCTCACTTACTATGTAATGTATCTTTTTACATTTTGATTACTTGTATTTGGCATGTAGCTTGAAAAGTATGTAGTTTGAAACTTATATTTTGAAAAAATATTTAGTTAAAAAAAGGTTTGGGAAATCGATCGTTGAACATTACCAGAACTAACCGTTACAACATGTTGGCAATTGTGCCCAGAACATTAGTTAGTATAGTAAAGCTAGCAGGTTGAAGCAATGTCAAGCCAAGGTAATCGTCAAAGACGAATTTATGGTCAAAAAGATAAATAAAAGAATATTAAAAAGCTTCTTTCAAACATACGATACTATCCTTTTAAGTATATTGATAGAAAAAAAGTCTTTTTTTAATACATAGTTTCCTTTTCGATTTTTGAACTATTTTAAAAAGCACTTTCTTTTACAATAGGTACTTTGGAAATTCGAACTAAAGAGCCGAACTATTTATTTCAAACTAAATGCATTTCAACTTATTACTTTGAACTTTCTGCCTAGATTCAAACATGACATGCTGTGTGTACTGATGCTTTTGTCGTTTCAGATAACTTTAAATGAATGAAAACACTAAACTGAAAAAGAAAAGATAAATGGCTGCCATGCGGACGTCAACTAGGACTACATCTTCCTCCATGTTTTTTTTTGTACTGTATTCCTGTATAAGGAATATATTTCAAAATATTTATGGTTTTAGCTTTCTGGACTGTCGTCCCCGACTTATCTCACATTTATACCATCATGTCTGCTTTTCACGGTGTTCATTTCCCTGGTGGTAAGACCTATAGAGGGCTGTCTTGGCTATAAAAGAACAGGAGTGTTAATAGGCACTTTACAATTTTGCCTAATATCGATCTACATTTTAGGTGTACAAAAAGCGGGAAGTTCGACAGCCTGCAGTGGCACGGCACTTTCACCATAAGCACAGGTCAATAAAAAGGTAACGTTAAGCAGACCTAATTTTGATAAAAGGTAGAAAATGCGAGACAGTGGACTAGCGCGGTGGAGTTCACTTCCACTCAAGCCCCTGACACGCAACCTGCTGAGGGTCGCTCAGCTCTTGCTTCCTCTCCGAACAAAAAGGAATCGTGACGTGAGGAAACTGCGGTCGGAATCACGAAGTGGCCGAACAGCTGCAGCACTTGATAGATAAGCCTGGAAGGCGCGCGCCTCCAGCAGTGGTATTTAAAAACAATACACGCGTTCTCTCGCCTCTCTGGAGAGACGTAAGAGCTTGCGTCTGTTTACTATTATTCAACACAAGTAGGTGTTGGGTACGGGGACCTGTGCAAAAATTGTGTTTTGCAACCGTCCAAGGGCAGTGGTGGAAAAAAAACATACAGACATGAGCTAGCAGTAACGAAAATATGGAACCCAAAAAGAAACACACCAAGCACAGGCAAAACCTTGTGGGCAGAAGTTACGAAATAAAGCGATGCCAACAGGGTCTACTTAGCGCTAAATCAAACCGCATAGAGAAATAAATCTCTCCTAAAAAATGAAATGGGGGGAAAAAAAATCACAGTTCAAGAAGCTTTCAGATATGCCGTCCAGAGCACGTGTAGTGGAAAGATAGAGCTAGGTCTTTGTTTGCACGAATCTTAAGGCCACACAATCACGATTCTTCAGTAAAAATCCTACCGTGGGCAGAGGTTACACTGGCACGTCGTGAACAGGTGAATTTACCTTGTTTTAGGTTTTGTGTCGTATTAAACACCCATCAACTCAATTTCCACTTCATTTTTCACATACACGCAGTTAAAATGCAAGTTAAGGTTCATTAATACATTGATAGTGGCTACACCAGAAAACAAAAGACATGAATTTGAAAACTGAAGGTACCAGGCTGACCTCACTCCAAACCTAAACCTAAACCTAACCTTAGTTTCACCCACCATGATTTGTGAAAAGTGGAAATGAGATGTGCATGCGAGAGCATGTCTACGAGTGTAAACGTGGTTGTATAGTTGTGTAACTTTCGCTGGAGCAGCAATGATACAAATGGTAATTGTGGAATATTGACATTTTGAAATTTATATTTTATTAATGGGGTGACTAACATTGAGGACATACTCTTATTGTGATATGGTGTATTAGTTATAACATAGACCATATAATTATATATATATATATATATATATATATATATATATATATATATATATATATATATATATATATATATATATATATATATATATATATATTACCTACTGGCGGTCGCCAGTAGGTAGTTATAGTTAGGATTTTTTTCAATGTTAAATCTCAAAATTCTATTTGGAATAACTTTGGCACCGGTTGACGAATCTGCCTGAAAATTTCCTGAAAATGGCCTCGTCGAGCTCCGGTCCTTCCCTGAAAGTTTGGGGGGGATACGTCAAGCGGGGGCCGAGATAAAAGGGGGGTCCCAAAACGCATTTTCCCCATGTTAATTTCCATAGGGCGGTCAATTTCACTTTTAGCCCGAACGGCTGAATGGATTTACACCAAACTTGGCAAAATTGTAGGGACTTGTAGCCCGATGTGCCTTTGCTATGTCTCAAGATATGTGCTCCAGTGGATTTTGAGTAATTTAGGTTCAAAAAAATATATATATCTATAGGCGCTCTCCGGTGCGCGCACTTGAGTGCGCTCCTGGCGCGACACGCGACTTGCGCGCAGAAAGCTGATTGGCTCTTGGGTGTCTGTAAACATTCTAAACAGTCTGGAGCGGCCGCCATCTTGTGTCTCGGTAAAATCGAGACACAAGGGGTTTGAAAAAAAAAGGGGCAAATGACCATAAGGGGGAAGAGTAGACCCCCTCTGACCCCCTAGGTTTGATGTAGGGACTAAAATAGGGTCCTGCAGGGCATTAAATTTTTTTTTCGTTTTGCGCGGGGGAAGCGCATGGTACGCGCACCGGCGAAGCACGGGGAAAATCCAGAACCATATTTATGAAGGCCTTGCGCTGTTAGTTTTGCGCCTCCTGTGCGTCAATTTTTGTGACGCACCAGCGGTGTAAAAAAATGCGCATTGTTATGCAATATTTAAAAAGTGACGCATCTATCTAGATGCGTCACTTTTTAAATATAGTGCAACGAGGCACATTTTATTACACTGCTGGTGTTATGCGTCACTTTTCTGTGTGCACTCCTTATGACATTCCAGATGTGTCATATTTAATGTATGACGAATCATGTTGCAAGGAGTTACAGATACGTCAGTATTTCTGACATATCTGTAAACATAAAAGTGATGCGAGGCAGGTGCAAGATTTTGACGCAACAGCATCCTAAAAGTGACGCAGAGAAATCTTATAGATTTCAGTACGTCGTTATTACCAAGCTTTTTGCGGGGGAATGCCCCCTTTGCATACATTATACCTGACGCAGATATAATGTGGCGCAGAGTTTTAAAAAGTGACCCATGTACCTAGATGCGTCACTTTTTAAAAATGGCGTCAGGTATAATGCATGCAGAGGGGGTGTTCTCCCGCAAAAAGCTTTGTACTAGCGACGCAGTGAAATCTTTGAGATTTCACTGCGTCAGTTTTAGGATGCTGTTGCGTCAAAATCTTGTGCCTGCTTTACAGCAGGTGTTAGACTGAGGCAAGACCTTTCACATGCTGCTTTCCCCATTTGAAAGGACACATTACTGGAGTTGCGTCACTTTTGTGACGCACTCCAGCAATGCGTTACTTGGAATGTCATAAGGAGTGCGCACAGAAAAGTGACGCATCGCACCAGTGGTGTAAAAAAATGTGCCTCGTTGCGTTATATTTAAAAAGTGACGTATCTAGGTAGATGGGTCACTTTTTAAAATCAAGCGCCACATTATATCTGCGTGAGGTATAATGCATGCAGAGGGGGTGTTCCCCCACAAAAAGCTTTGTAATAGCGACGCAGTGAAATGTTTGAGATTTCACTGCGTCACTTTTAGGATGCTGTTGCATCCTTTAAATATAGTGCAACGAGGCACATTTTATTACACTGCTGGTGTGATGCGTCACTTTTCTGTCCACAGTCCTTATGACATTCCAGATGTGTCATATTTAATGTATGACGAATCATGTTGCAAGGAGTTACAGATACGTCAGTATTTCTCACATATCTGTAAACATGAAAGTGACGCGAGGCAGGCGCAAGATTTTGACGCAACAGCATCCTAAAAGTGACGCAGAGAAATCTCATAGATTTCAGTACGTCGTTATTACCAAGCTTTTTGCGAGGGATTGCCCCCTCTGCATACATTATACCTGATGCAGATACAATGTGGCGCAGAGTTTTAAAAAGTGACCCATGTACCTAGATGCGTCACTTTTTAAAAAATAGTGTCAGGTATAATGCATGCAGAGGGGGTGTTCCTTGCAAAAAGCTTGGTAATAATGACGCAGTGCGTCACTTTTAGGATGCTGTTGCGCCAAAATCTTGCGCCTGCTTCACAGCAAACCTTTCACATGGTGCTTTTTCCATGTGAAAGGACACATTACTGGAGTTGCGTCACTTTTGTGACGCACTCCTGCAATGCGTTACTTTTGTGTTTACAGATATGTCAGAAATACTGACATATCTGTAACTCCTTGCGAATTGATTAGTCATATATTAAATATGACATATCTGGAATGTCATAAGGAGTGCGTCCAGAAAAGTGACGCATCGCTGTTTTCACGTAGCGATGCGTCACTTTTCAGAAATGAGGCCTCCAGTTTATTCACTGTGTCATAACTTTCTTTTCTAACACTCACCTTCTTTCATTCCTCCTACTTCACTTCCTTTCACCTCTCATACCTTTCTGTTCTTTCTTACTCATTCTCCTTTCAATTATCAATGCACTATATTTCACTTACTCTTCATTTTTTAAGAATATAGCTCTTTGATGAGAATTGGAGGTAGTTCTGAAAAGAACTTTTGGTTTTCTTCTTTTAACTGAACAGGAACAAAAACAGGGAATAGAAACTGCTCAACAGGAGCAAAAAGAAAAGAAAAAAATTAGGGGTGGGAAGGGCAGCGATGGTTCTCCAATGCCCGAACCATGAGCAGGACACTTTGCTCCCCATAGGTGAGGAGTTGATTGCAGTATCTGCATCTGACGACCCCATGGTTAAATGCAGGTTGAATGTTTGCTACCTGCTCCTGTGATTGTTCTCTTCCAGAAGAAGTTGCTCCTCCTGTTGATGTAGAGGCCCCATCTCTGGGAACCTCTTGTGCCAGAGCCCTGACACTTTCCCGGGCAAAATTCTGGGGGTGCCTCCTCTCCACATGGCGAATCATGGTGAAGTTGCCAAAAGATTATTTTTTTGGGGGGTTACCCCGTGACAGGACCTGTTTGCAGATCCTGCACTCTACTTTTGGTGCATTCACCTTCTTCTGGTCTGCTGGAAACTTAAAAAATTTCCAGATGAAATGTTCTTTGACCTTCGGCTGAGGAGGCTCTTCATCAATGAAATCATTGGAGTCATCTTCACTGCTGGATGGTCTGGCAGCCATGATTAATCAAGGAATATGGAGCAGCAAAAAAGGCAGGTCTTTCAGTCACAAAAGTGAAAGAAGAAGTGAAGGAAATGGGTGGGGATTTCATTCATTGTAAAAAAAAACTGTTAGCAACCAATGAAAAGTGTTATTTTAGGGTCACATGACCCGACGCGTTTACGCTGCGCGCTCCGGAGCACTTCCGGTGCGTTTACTCAGCGCGATCGTAGGCGCTTCCGGGGCGCAAACGTGGCGCGATCGTAGGCGCTTTTGCGTGCGTTTATGCGCCGCGAACGTAGGCGCTTCCGAGGGCACTTACGTTGCGCGCCGAAGTGACGTCATCAATCTTTTATAGAAATGCATAATCATTTTCCTTATTAAAAAAAACTAATTTTATTTGTATGGTACGAAATGTTTTGCATTATTATTAACTTTTCATTCATATTTTTTTTCACGAACGACAGTTGCGTTCTGGGTGCGCTTTCAGATGAGCTCTCGGAAAAGCTTACCGGAGAGCTTAGCTGAAAGCTTCCCGGAGCGCGCACCCAGAGCGCAAAAGAAAAAAATTATATAAAAAAAATGAATACTTAAAAAAAAACAGCAAATTGTAAAAAAAAAAAAAGGTTAGAAACTCGATATACAAAGGAATTAGCATTTAAAAAACCTATGAAATTCACTGAAAAAACCATAGGTTTCACACCAGTTATAGTTAGGAATTAGCATTTAAAAAACCTATTAAATTCACTGAAAAAACCATAGGTTTCACACCAGTTATAGTTAGCTGGAAATTTTACTGATATAAAACCATTGAAATTCCCACGTTATAGTTAGATGGACTCACTATAACTTGCGCGTGCAATGCACTGCTGATGATGTCTTATTAAGCCAGTTAACCAATCAATTTTTAAAAACCATCCATTTAGACACTTATTTAAACATTTATTCTTCCATCAACTTTTACATATACATATATAAAATATATTTATTTTTCAGAAAGACACACATTCACTGGATGGTGTCATCAGTGATGTCATGAGGGATGTCACTGACCATGTCATGAGTGATGTAATATGTGATGTCATCAGCAGTGCATTGCACGCGCAAGTTATAGTGAGTCCATCTAACTATAACGTGGGAATTTCAATGGTTTTATATCAGTAAAATTTCCAGCTAACTATAACTGGTGTGAAACCTATGGTTTTTTCAGTGAATATATATATATATATTATATATATATTATATATATATATATATATATATATATATATATATATATATATATATATATAGTTTTAGATTCTGTTATGAATAGAACTTAGTTCTGTCCTTATGTCATTAGCTTACTGTAAATTCCACAGACTGGAAATTTTGAAATGGGGTATTTTGTGCGTGAAAACATGATGGATGTTGTTTAGTGTACATCGCCCAGGCGGGAGTGATAATACCTTTTCATATACTCCTTAGATTCCAGTTAGAGATTGTATTTTAAGGGATGCATTGTGGCGATTTGTAGGGTTGGATTTTAAAATGTGGATTCCGTCAATGTATAATTATAAGACATGTAGTTTATAATATTTTACATTGGTCACTGTTAGAACTGGGGTTGCTGGTTGTAAGAGTATGCACCCTGTACAAGCAGGAACAATCACTATAGTTAGGGTAAGCTAGATACACACTACAAGATAACCTGTGCTCACCCTCTGGTAGCTAGGCACAGAGCAGTCAGGCTTATCTAAAGAGGCAATGTGTATTTGTGCAACACACACACACAGTAACACAATGAGAACGCCACATAAATACTCCACACCAGGTTAGAAAATTAGATTATTATTTTTATGAGTAAAACAAGACCAAAATGACAAAAATTCAATAAGTAGAACCGAAGTTATGCATTTTTAAAGATTAAATCAAAAAGTAGTTATTGGAAGCAAACAATGCTTAGGGGTTACTTGAGGTCACGCTGGACCGGGTAAATCCAAAGTTCAGGCCGGCTGCGATAGAGGGCAGGCCGGCTACAGGACTTATGTAGGTCCTGCTGAAAAAGTACACTGGATGGAGCAAGCGTCTACTTCGAAGAATAAATGCGTCTGTTCTGATCTGCACAGGTAATGAAGGCTTTGTCAATGAACCCCTTTACGATGCAGGCACGATGTCATCGTTGAGCCACATAGTCCATCAAAGCGACGCCGATCGGCTCCTGCGTCGGCCTTGAAGTGCAATGCGTCGGTTCCGATCGGAGCAAAGTCATCAATGTGTTGATTTTGATGGTCCTGGACAGCAGAAATCACCTTTCAAGGTCCCACAACTGGATTGGCACCACTTGGCAGGGCAGGACTCACAGATGACAGAGTCCAGGTGCTGATGCAAAGTCGAAGGAAGTTTGATAGCCTAAGACTTTAGAACAGGGGGCAAGTCTGAAACCCCTTGGAGTCACCCTGGGTTTAAGTGAGAAGGGTCCAGTCCTTGTTCTCAGCAGGGCAGAGATCAGCATGCAACAATGCAGCACAGCAAATAATAAAATCAGTTTTTCCAAAACAGCAGTCAAGCAGAGTGGCAATCCTTGAAGCACAGCAGTCTTTACTCCTGGTAGTGTACTGTCTTGGTAGGGGCAGAGGCCCAGTACTTATACCTAGTTGTGTCTTTGACGTTGGGATGACTTCAAAGCAGGCCCTTGAAGTGCACAGGTCGCCCTTTCTTCCCATCCCTGGCTCCAGACTATCAGTAGGGGATAATCAGCCTTTGTGTGGGAAACAGGACTGCCTATTCAGGTGCAAGTGTCGGCTCCTGTCCTCTCTTCCTGCCAGGAATAGCCATCAGAATCTAGATAAGTTCTCTGTCACACCCATCCTTCCTGTGTTTGTGGCTGTCTGGAGGGAATGCACACAGTTTAGCTGTCACCCATCCAAGATGTGTACTGGAGACAGGCAGCAATGCTCACAGAGCAGTAAAAGCAGAGAAATGGCCACTTGCTGAAAGTGGCATTCCTAAAATAGTAATGTTAAACCCAACATTACCAGTAAGGAATATGCTACTTACCAGTATGCATCTGTTCTTGGCATAGAGGGCTGCAGAGTGGTACATTATGAATAGATCGCCATCTGGTGTTGGGCTCGGATGATTGCACTTTGTTTTTCTCCTGGAGAGTCTTTTGTATCTTGGTGACTCCTCCTTTGGTTGGTAGTGCGCATGGGCATCGGCTCCATCCTTAGATTGTTTTGCCATAGTAGGGTTAGATGGAGTAGTATGATAGAATACAGATAGGAATGCCCATGTAAGTGTATCTAAATAAGATAATGTTGGAACAGACACAGGTTTCTGGGGAGGCTGGGAGGGCATGTACCACTCTGCAGCCCTCTATGCCAAGAACAGATGCATACTGGTAAGTAGCATATTCCGTTCGAGGCATATGGGCTGCAGATGGTACATTATGAATAGACTATACAGCAGTTCTCTCCCTAGCGGTGGTCGCCCGTGTCTGTTGCAACTGTCTGAAATAAAGTCTTTAATACAGCTTGCCCCACTCTAGCTTGTTGTGTTGTGTGCACATCTACACAATAGTGCTTTGTGAAGGTGTGCGGTGTAACCCAGGTAGCTGCTTTGCATATGTCATCTAGTGGAATGTTTCCCAAAAATGCCATAGATGCTCCTAGTTTACGTGTAGAGTGAGCTCTAGGAGGAACAGTTCATGTTCTCTTTGCTTTTAAGTAGCATATTTGAATACATTTTACAATCCATCTGGCAATGCCCGCTTTAGAGATGGGATTGCCCTTATGTGTAGGAGAAAACACAACAAATAGCTGTTTTGTCTTTCTGAAAGTTTGTGTTCTTTCTATATAGTACAATATTGCCCTTCTGACATCCAATGTATGTAGGGCCCTTTCCGCTACCGTTTGTGGTTTTGGAAAGAAAACCGGTAATTCCACTGACTGATTGATGTGGAATGCAGAAATTACCTTTGGTAGGAATTTTGGGTTTGTTCTAAGAACCACTTTATTTTGGTGTAACTGCATGAATGGTTCTTGAATCGTAAAAGCCTGCAACTCACTTACTCTTCTAAGTGACGTGATAGCTATGAGGAAGGCCACCTTCCATGTGAGGAATTGTATTTCACACCTATGCATAGGTTCAAATGGTGGCCACATTAGTCTGGTAAGTACTATGTTGAGATTCCAGACTGGGGAAGGTGGTCGTCTTGGTGGAATGACTCTTTTGAGTCCCTCCATGAAAGCTTTAATTGCTGGTACTTTAAACAGGGAAAGATGTTGCCTGTTTTGTAGGTACGCCGCTATAGCTGCGAGATGAACTCTGATAGAGGTGTATGCTAAGTTACATTGCTGCAAGTGTAGTAAATAGCAAATGATCTGTTTAGTGGATGCGTCCAGAGGGTTGATGTGCTTACTGTTACAGTGTATAGCAAACCTCTTCCACTTTGCTGCATAGCATGCTCTGGTGGTAGGACGTCTTGCTTGTTTAATGATTTCCATACATTCTGGTGGTAAATCTAAATATCCAAACTCTATGACCTCAAGAGCCAGATCGCTAGGTTCAATTGTTTGGGATCTGGGTGCATTATTTCTCCATGGTTCTGTGTAAGGTGCATGGGTAATAATCTTAGCTTTTGATGTGGCACCTGTGAGAGTTGTAGTAGCGTGGTGAACCACGGCTGTCTTGCCCACGTGGGTGCCACTAGTATCATTGTCATTGAGTGCTGCTGCAGTTTCCGAACCACTAACGGAATTAGTGGTAGAGGGGGGAAAGCGTAAGCAAATCTGTTGGACCAATTTATCCATAGTGCATTGCCCTGGGACCGTTGGTGTGGGTACCTGGATGCGAAGTTTTGGCATTTTGCGTTCTGATGATTGGCAAACAGATCTATCTCTGGTTGCCCCCATCTTTGGAAGAATGGCTGCAGTATTTGGTCGTGCAGCTCCCATTCGTGTACTTGTTCTGACTGTCTGCTTAGGATGTCTGCTATCTGATTTTGAAATCCTGGTAGGTGTTCTGCTAACAGATAGATCTTTTGAGGAATGGCCCATCTCCAAATGTCCTGTGCTAGTTTGGATAGTTGGAGAGAGTGTGTCCCCCCCTGTTTTTGAATACAATACATTGCAGTCATGTTGTCTGTTCTGATCAGGACTGCCTTGTTTGTTATTTGCATTTGGAAAGCTTTTAGTGCTAGAAATATCGCTAATAGTTCCAAGTAGTTGATGTGCAGTTTATTTTGCTGCACACTCCACTTCCCCTGCACTGTATATTTGTCCATATGCGCTCCCCATCCGGAGAGCGATGCGTCCGCTGTTATTATCACTTGTGGAATCGGTTCTAGGAACGACCGTCCTTTGGAAAGGTTTGTTGTGTTCCACCACTTCAGAGAGCGATGCGTACGGTCGTCTACCAACACCAGATCTGTAATCTGACCTTGAGTCTGATTCCACTCTGTCGCTAGACACTCCTGTAGTGGACGCATTTGTAGTCTGGCATGTGGTATTAGCAGTATGCAGGAGGACATCATGCCTAACAGTTGCATAAACACTCGTGCTGGTAGTGAGTGTTGTGGTTGAAATCTTTGTATTAACCCGACCATTGCTTGTATCCTGATCGGATTGGGGTATGCTATTGCTCTTTCTGTGTCTATAGTAGCCCCCAGGTATTGCTGAATCTTGTTTGGTTGCAGGTGTGATTTTTTGTAGTTCACCGTAAACCCTAGGTGGTGCAGCAATTAAATTGTCTTCTGTGTGTTGTGAAGACATTCTTCTTGTGACTTGGCCTTTATTAACCAATCGTCCAAGTATGGGAAGACATGTATTTTCTGTCTTCTCAGGTGTGCTGCCACCACAGCTAGGCATTTTGTGAACACTCTTGGTGCCGTTGTGACCCCGAACGGAAGGACTTTGAATTGATAATGTTGTCCTTCCACTACAAACCTTAGGTATTTCCTGTGGGCTTTGTGAATTGGGATATGAAAGTAAGCGTCTTTTAGATCCAGTGTAGAAAGAAAGTCCCCTTTCTTCAGTAAAGGGAGTACCTGTTGGAGCGTGACCATGTGGAAATGTTCCGAATTTATGTATGCATTGAGAGGTCTTAGGTCTAAGATTGGTCTTAGGGACCCATCGTTTTTGGGGATTAGGAAGTATAGAGAGTATACTCCTGTTCCTTGTTGATGTTTTGGAACCTTCTCTATTGCATGCTTTTGTAGCAGTGCTAGTACTTCTTCCTTTAACAATGTCATATGATCTTGACTCATTGGACGCTGTTTGGGGGGGATGTTTGGTGGGGTAGCTGTGAGTTCTAGGCAATAACCATGTTGGATAATCTGTCTCACCCACTTGTCTGATGTGATGTTTTCCCAGACAGGTAGGAACTGTGATAGACGTCCCCCGACCGGTGTTATGAGGTCTGGGGGAAGTTCTATCAAGTCACTGTTTTGGGGTTGAGGCGTTGCGGTTGTTATTATTTCCGCGGCCTCTACCTTTGTTGTTGTTACCCCTGTAACTACCTCTTGAATTACCTTTGAGTGATGTAGGTGTGAAAGAGGTGGATTGCTGATTTGTTCCTGTATTTTTTGAGCCTCCTCTATAGGTGGATCTACGAAAGGAACCTCTTTGTGTTGGCTGTTGCAATGCTCCCATTGACTTAGCCGTTTCTGTATCTTTCTTCATTTTTTCTAAGGTCTCATCTGTACTTGAGCCAAAAAGTGTTTTTTGATCAAAGGGTTGGTTCAATAAGGACGTTTGTACTTCCTGTTTGAATCCTGAGATTCTAAGCCATGCATGTCTCCTTAACATGACACTGGTGTTGATGGATCTTGCTGCAGTGTCTGCTGCGTCTAGGGCACACTTAATGGAAGTATTAGTTATTATCTTTCCTTCCTGTATTAACTGATCTGCCCTTTTCTGATGTTCTTTGGGGAGATGTGTGATGAGTTTTTCTAATTCATCATAATGTGCCCTGTCATAACGTGCAAGTAGTGCCTGTGTATTGGCTATACGCCAGCTATTTGCCGCTTGTGATGCTACTCTCTTGCCTGATGCATCTATTAATTTTGACTCTTTATCAGGTGGAGGAGCCTCTCCTGTAGATAATGAGTTCGCTCTTTTACGAGCGTTTGCAACTACAAGCGAGTCCAGAGGTACCTGCCCATTGATAAATATTGGATCCTTTGGAGCCGCCTTATATTTTTTATCAATTCTTGGGTTTAACATCCTAGCCCTCACTGGGTCTTTGAATATTTCTTCTGTGTGACTGAGAAGACCCTTCAGCATAGGTAGAGTACCTGATGTTCTTTGTGCATTAGGTAGCGTCTCTAATAGGAAGTTCTCTATTAGAGGTTCTGTATGTATATCTACCTTATGATATTTTGCTGCCCTATTAATGAGCTGTACAAACCCTGTGTTATCATCAGGTGGTGAAGGCTTTGAGGGATATAACTCTGGGTCGTTGTCATCATCTGACCCTACGTTATAATTTTCCCATGGGTCATCCTCATCTGGGATAGTTTCATCATCCCCTTGACGTTCTCCCTCCCCTGGATCACTGTCTACATCAGACTGAGGTGTAGATGGTCTTGGTGTAGAAGGTGCAGGAATATTTGGCATAGTGTGAGGAATAGGAGAAGAGGGTGTGACTTTAGGTCTAGGAGAAGTAGGAGGAGTTGTATTTGTCCCCAGTGTTCTCTTTTTTTATGAAGGAAGAGATTTGTCTTCTATCTGTTCATTCTTCCTCTTCTTCGTCACTACTTTGCCAGTTTGCGGATCGATAAACAAAATCTTTTGTTTGGGATCTGTCTGCTGCTTCTGTATCGGTACCGAAGGCCTTGGTTCCGAAAGGTGCTTTTGTTTTCGATCGTCAATGTTCGGTGTTTTCGGCACCGAGTGTTTACTCGATTCCGACTTCTTCGGTGTCGAGTGAGTCTTCGACGTCGAATCATGTTTCTGTTTCGACATGGAATGTTTCGATGCCGAGCTTTCCCTTGCAAAAAGCTTTGGTGTCGAAGTCGATGTCGACCGTTTCTCGGATCCGACATGGTGGGAGACCGAGTGTTTCGGTTTCAGTTTCGGTTTCGTTGCCGGGCCCGAAGGCGGGGCGTCGGAAACTTTTTTCTGCGGTTTGACCGGGCTCGAAGGCGGGGTCGTTACCACACGGGGTCGGTTTTTTGGTAAGGGGACGTCGTCACTCACGGTTTGTTGCACGTCGAGTTCTTCGACCTCCGACTCGTCCCCTTCCGACCCCGACTGATCCTCATGATCCTCTTCTTCCTCAAGTTGCTCGTCTCCGAACAGCTCCGGGATCGCCTCCGACTGCATTCTGGAAACCTCGTGTCTTCGAGCTCGACGATTTCTAATCGTCGACTTGGAAGAGAATGCTGCGCAGGCTTCGCAGTCCCTGGATTCGTGTTCAGGCGATAGGCAGAGGTTGCACACCTCGTGTAGGTCCTTGTGTGGGAACTTAGCCCACACGTTGGACATTTCTTGAATGGAGTCCTTTCCATGGACTACGGGCTTGACTGCGTCGAGAAAGGCCTCCTGTTCGTCGACGTAGATCAGAGTTTTTTCTTCGATGTTGAAGTCGAAACGCGCCGGAATGGAAATGAAACGCGTTCGATAACAATACCGTCGAATTGGAAAGGGAATACGCGCCGATAAGTCACTTCTTTTCGAAGTCGGTCTGGAGCGTCTCAATCCTCATCCGAACCCGATGGCGGAAAAAAACAATCTAAGGATGGAGCCGATGCCCATGCGCACTACCAACCAAAGGAGGAGTCACCAAGATACAAAAGACTCTCCAAGAGAAAAACAAAGTGCACTCATCCGAGCCCAACACCAGATGGCGATCTATTCATAATGTACCATCTGCAGCCCATATGCCTCGAACAGAGGATTTATCATTACCATTCCAAAAATATAAAACATGATGCAGCTAATCCTTTCTAATCAGAAATTACAGCTTCAAAGTGAATTAAGGAATTCTCAAAGCCCTTTTGTTGTGGAGCCCGATCAATTGCCATTCCCTCCGGGTGGCTGCTGTGGTCTTGTTGGCTACTCCCTTACTTGCTCGCTCTTCCGTTGCTTTGCTTGCAGGCACAACAAGTAACTACCTCCACATTTTGAGACTTTAGCACTGGAGTTAATCGTCTGCTTGACTCCGCCTAGCCTCAGCCCAACTCTTCTACATCCTGTTATGCTTGCGGACATTTTGTGCTTATTGATTTGACGTACTTTTACCAGCAACATCTAGATGTAATCCGGCGGCAGCCATTTTGCCTGCCTTTAGCCTGATTCTTCTTGACGTTTCCAACCCTTGCACAACGTCTGAACGTCATTCTACGTCGGTGGCCATCTTACCTGTGCCTGACTGTGCTACTGTGACTCCTGCCTGACTTAACTTCTTTGTCACACTGACTCTAATATTCTTTTGTTACCGTTTGATAGGCACTTTGGTACCGGTATGTTGGAAGCCTCTTTGTGCTCTTTAAATCCACACGGGTGAGTGGGCTTTCTTTTATTTTCACGCTGATCTACCGCCAACGCTGATCTGCACAGCTGTTTTTCTACATGCTGGTCTGGACAGCTTGTCCTCAAGCACTTTTTCAAATTCAACGCCAATCCACCCTGTATGACTTCATATGTAATAATCAAAACAAACTCTCTTGGACCAGAAAAAATAAATATTTTTCTCCAATTTCACGCAGCAATATCTGCACTGCCAACCATAAAGACACTTCCGCACCTGAGGTGCTGAAGTGTCTTTATGGTTGGCAGTGCAATTATTGCTGAGTGAAACTGGAACAAAATATTTATTTTTTCTGGTCCAAGTGAGTTTGTTTTGTATATTACCTGTGGTACCCTGTCTCTTGGATAGTGGGGTCACTCCCTGATTCTCTGACTTCATATCTATACTGCAGATCGTTTTCTTCAACGCTGATCTGCACAGCTGTGTTCTGAATTTGCTTTGCTTTAAACACATACACTGATCTGCACAGCTTGAGTTCTCCATCTTTCTCAGCTGCATTTGTTTAACTCATTAACTTTTTCTTGTTACTGCCCCCTGCAAGTTGCATACTCCTCCTGTCTGGCACTGTGACAGTTCTTTCATTTCAGTTTGTATTTAACTATTGGCATCATGCAAAACGTCACCCCTCCGCCTTTCTTTTTGTCAGCTCCTGGTGATCTTCCCTTGGGTTGGCTAAAATGGAAGAAGGTGTTTACTAATTATGCCAGAATGTGTGGTACTTCATTGAGTGCCAAATGAAAATCTTCTCTGTTTCTACATTGTTTAGGATCTGAGGTGCAAGAGGTATTTGAACACCTCCCAGATCTTCCAGACACTGAAGCGTTCACACTGAATGAATAGGAGATCTGCATAAAGAAGATGGACTTGCATTACCTTCCCAAAGTGAGCATGATTTTGGAGAGGTATCACTTTGGGAAGAGAATGCAAAGGCAAGAAGAGTCTGTGGAGCAATATATAACCGCTTTGCAATAAGGCCTGCCGCATTGAGTTAAAGATGTAATTTTATAAATCGAAGCTGACACTTCATCATTTAATGTTTTAGTTTAAAAATGTTAATCTGGCACTCTTTGATATGCTCCTACCACTGAACAGATATGTATCAACATGCTTTATGTAAGATCGTAATTAAATCTATTCTTCAAATTTCATCTTGCTTTTTTAAGCACAGGTTCATTCTGCAATTTTTCTATACTTAATACAGTTGTTCTTTAATTTCTAAGTGCCGTAAATAATACATTTTACTATTACCCATTTAAATGGTAATCTGTTTACCGACTTCGAAGGATAGAGTGAAACGTTTAGAAAGAGATACACTATGTTTGATTAAGTAAAGAAGGTAGATATCGAGGTTGGGGAGCAACAGGAAAATTGAAGAAAGATGACAAAGGGAGGGGGAAGAGATAATAAATACTGAGGTTAGATAGCAAGCCAACATAGTAAAAGAAACAAAAAGTAGAGATACTGAGAAGGTAGACAGTTTTTTTCCCAGTAGAAAAGATGTAATGCAGAAGATCGAAAAATTGAGGGAGAAAAGGAGGAGAAAGGACAAATGAAAAAGGAGAGGGCACGAACCCCAAGGAAAACGTAACCCAAGTGGTAAACATACTGGAGAGGTTGTGGTCTGGGTACAGAAATACGAGCCCCATTTGCCTTTGTAACAATTACACAAACACTTACACATTCAACTAGGGCCCGGGCATCATCTTCACTGCACCAAAAGGGGTTGTCCCGCGAGCATGTGTTTTTGCTGGAAGCATGATAATGTAAAAGGAAGAGAAGGAAAAAGAAATTAGTGAACGAGAAATTATGGAGAAGATACATCTGAAACAGCACAAAAAGTATAAGACCCCACTACACACGAATCTGGTATAACAATCTAGTGATCAGGCACAATCCAAAACTACAGGAAACTCACATTTATTAAATACTGCAGATTCTGGAAATCGAACTCACAGAATTAGAAAATTAGCAGTACAATCTGAACATGATTTGCAGATTTTCCATCTGTGCCAATGTCATTCATCTGGCTGCTATAGTCCCTGGCATTGAGAAAGTGTGCTACGGCACTAGCTGGCATGGCACTGAGTGTAGCCATGGAGACCTGGTTGAAGCGACGTCCAGCAGCACTGCTGGAGGTCACTGGGGTACACATGAGCGACTCATACCACTGGCCAGGTGTCACTGTACCTGCTGCACTGATCCCTATGCCCTGGAGACACTTTTTTTTGGAAGTGAAAATATGTATCTGTAGATTTTAGCTACTACTGAGTCCAAGGACTTTGTGTTGCTCCCACATAAGGCTTCACTGCCCTAGGTCAGAAAGGGGAGCAGTTTAGCAGACATTACTTTCAAGATGGGATGTAGGGATGTGGCTTTAGTGTCTCATACAATGTTTGGAAGGTTTTCATTAGCGTTGTGCCATTTATTCTTTGTTGATACAGTTGCGGAATGTATGAACCTCTGGTGTCAATCAGTACCTCCATGTACTTATACTCAATCGCAGTATCAAGTTTGGTGCCTCCCAGAAATCACTTTGGGCAGGTGTGTGAAATTATTAATATATCTACTTGTCCATGGGGCAGGTTGCTTCATAAATCTACTTGTTGTGTATCCAAATCCACTTGTCCCTTAGTTGCCATGTAGTGCGGCAACCAATTATGGCAGCAATCTCATTATATAAGCGCTCTGATAAAGCCTCTCTGATTATGCCAGGGCTCATACTATAGTAGTGTATGAATACTTGCAATCCCCTTTTGTTGCCATGTTTCCGCTGATCTATATACTGGGGCAGAAGGTAGTAGTAAGCAAAAGTTCCAGGATTAGAATGCCCCTTTGAGTATGTGCAAATCTACTAACTTGCAGGTTTTAAGGGTTTTCAACAACTCTTCTTTAATCTTTTCCCATACTGAGAAATGTTGGAAATTTACTACTGACAATGGTAGACGTAAACCTTCTTCCGGAGTTGGGAAAAAAGTGGTTGGAGGGGAAAGTGAACTAACAAAAACTCAGAATTTTGCATGAGCAAATGCTCATTTGCTCATGCTAAAATGCAGTTCACAAATATTTTCTAGGAGTACAATTTCTTGTTCTACTTCTCTGAATTCTCGGGAATTCATGAAAGCTGTATAGCTGCACTTAATACAAGGGCATATACCATGGGGTCACCTTTCAGACTTTCTTTAATAATTGGGTCCTTAATTTGGTCTGTCGTTGACCATGACCTTTTGCGTTAATGAACATTCTGTCTCTCTCTCTCTCTCTGCATCGGCTGGCTTCACTGTGAGGGACAGCATTCTGCTCTTTCACAAGGAGGATATCGGCACACAAAGTAGTTTTGTTCAGTGCCAGTAAGTATTGTGGTAGCATGTGCTTTTTGAAACCAAAAAACAATGTGTTCTTTTGCCAATGTTTGCTAAATATGGTGAGGTCCCAGCGGCTCCAACACCTATAAGTGTTTTAAGGTGGGTCCCTTGCTCACTTTGCCACTGGATTCAAGCTAGCCTGGCTGATGAAGGGTGTTACCCAGAAACTGGTCCCAGGATGCTTGTTTCTGGTTCAGGGATGACCTGGCTTGGCAGTTCGGGCTGGACGGTTCCTATGAGGCACAGGGTCAAGACTGATTTGCATATAGCTAGTCTGAACTGAGGTGGCGAAGTGAGCTAAAGAATGATGATGGATTCAACCCAGATCTGTTACTGGGGGTGAGTGTCTGAAAAGTTTTCAGTGATCTGCCCATCATCTCCTTGTGTTTACAAAAACCATGCCAAAACAACTCAGACAATGACAAAACTAAAAAGCTGACCACCAATTTCAGACCTACTGGCTTTGCCAGTGCTTGTTTATTTTTGTTTCCCAAATTCTTATTGAAACGGATTTTCCATTATGAATATTTTTGGGAAATACCAGCATGCATATTTTTGGGAAATACCAGCATGCATCAACAAATGTTACTAAGTGATGCTACAAAGAAATGGTACCTGAAATATTATAGTAGTTTAGCAAAATAGATTCCTGGCTTTCTATTTTTTATTAACAATTTATTTTGAAACCAAAGAATCATCAAGCTTGCTTTCAAGCTTCTGCAAATATTTGCATTCTGGGAGCATTATACAAAGCCTCATATTGCTAAACTTTGAAAAGTTTGTACCCATTGTTATACTGGAACCACTGTCAGAAATGCAGTCAGAGCTTACAAAATTTACTTAGAGTGCTCATCCTAATAATAAAGGCTTTCAATTAATGAACTATGAATACAAGTTTGAACAGCACTAACATATGGACAAAAATATTACCTTAACTGCAGACAATGCCCTTCCCTGATCTATAGTTTGATAGTGCAAACTGGCAGCCAAAGGGTTTGTGCTGCAGGGGGTTGGGCCTACTTGTCCCAAGGACAAACTACACATGAAAACATGTTGCCTTTGACCCCAAACAATATGTCCTGGGCGTCGGGCTATAGGAATTCCTCATCCCCGCTTGGGTTTTTTCCGTTTCTTACCAACTTCCATCACCATGGTCTTTGCTATAATTATTTCCATGCTTTTATTTTTTTTTACATACAAGTTCTTAAGGAAGCGATCAGTCTCTACTGAGCCACCTTTGTTTAGCTGATTAATACCAGATCAACGGTGCAGAAAAGGTGCAATAGCTTATAAGAACCTAGATTTGGAGAGTGAGAGTTGACGCTGTTCAGCTGCAGTCTCCGATCTGTTAATTTAAAAAAAAAAATAATTTGGTGGTCAGCATGCAACCCTGCTTCATACCAGCATATGCGTTGATTTTGTTTGATATTCGTGTGCCAGCCCCTATTCGGATCCATACCCGGGTGTTGGTATACAACATCTGGATCTGCCTTAATAACTACAGTGGTATTTTCTGGTTGATTCTTTTTCCCTACAGTTTCTCGCACTGCACACTATCGAATGCAGCTTTGAAAGCTACAAAGCATAAGTACAGCAGTTTGTTTCTGCAATTGTTGATCAATGGCAAGTGAAAGCGCTAAAATGTTTGTGGCTGTACCTACACCTTGTGAAAAGCGTGTTTGATTTAACGATATTATCTCCTTGGCCCAGGTTGTCAAATCTTGTAGCAGTAAGGGAGCGATGTGGTTGGCTTTGTTATCTAAATTAACCTGAAATTCTCCAGCGCTGACTTGTCTCCACCTTTATATATTTGATTTAGGATTGAGCACCTCCAAGAGTTTAGTATCAATTTCCAGATGCACACCGATCCCAACACCACCCTCAGAGGAACTCTCGTCTACAGACCCCCCGGACCCCGGCCTCAGTTCAGTGACTCCATCACTGACTTCATCAGCACGTACACCCTCGCCTCCACAGACTACATCCTCCTCAGAGACCTGAACTTCCACCTTGAGAACCACAACAACACCAACTCCACCACCTTGATTGACAACCTCGCCAACCTTGGATTTAGACAGCTCTTCACTATGCCCACCCACGCCGCTGGCCACACGCTTGACCCCATCTTCTTCGCAAACCCATGTCACCTTCAGCCACACAACAGAACTCCACTGGACCGACAATCGATGCATCCACTTCGCCTTCTGGAAACCCACCACGCACCGCAGCACTCAACAGATTCTCCCGCCACAGCTGGAGCAAAATCACTGATGACCAGCTAAACACTACCCTCGCCCGAACCCCACCCACCGACCCCGACACCGCCGCCCGCAACCGCAGAAGTTGGATTGAAAACTACGCCAACACTCTTGCCCTGATCAAGAAACCCTCCAACAGACACACCAACGAGAAAGCCAGCTGGTACAACGCAGACCTCTAGGCCTCCAAGCAAACCTGCCGCACACTAGAGAAGAAATGGCACTGCGAACTGACATCAGACAGCTATGCAGCCCACAAGAACGCCATCCGCAGACACCACCACCTCATCAGATTAGCCAAAAGGGCCTCCTTCAAGGACCGACTCGACAACAACGCACAATAGCAAAGAGATCTTCAACATCGTGAAAGAACTCTCCAATCCCAGGTCCAACACCAACGACATCCCACCACAAAAGACCTGTGCGACTCCCTCGCCCCTTTCTTCCACCGCAAAATCGCAGACATCCACGAAAGCCTCAACAACCTGACCACCCCAACAACCACCAACACCTCAGACCCAGCAGGCAACACCACCCACATCGATCCTCTGCTCATATGGACCAACATAGACGACGAGCCCATCAAAATCATGAACACCATCTACTCCGGCTCTCCATCAGACCCATGCCCACACCACATCTTCAACAAGGCTAGCGTCAACATTGCACCCCATCTCCGCAAGGCCATCAACATCTCCTTCGAGACTGCGATCTTCCCGGAGAGCTGGAAACACACCAAGATCAATGCCTTACTGAAGAAAACCAAGGCAGATCCAAGGGACCTCAAGAACTTCCGGCCCATCTCCCTGCTTCCCTTCCTGGAGCAGGTCATCGAGAAGACGTCAACAGACAGCTGACCCGATACCTCGAGGAGAACAGCATCCTGGACCCGTACCAGTCCGGGTTCCGAAGCAACCACAGCACAGAGACTGCCCTCATCGACGCCACCAATGACATCAGGGCCCTTCTGGATAACGGCGAAACCGCGGGCCTCATCCTCCTAGACCTATCAGCCGCCTTCTAAACTGTCTGCCACCACACCCTACGCAGACGCCTCCACAACGCAGGGATCCGAGACAAGGCTCTGGAATGGACCATCTCCTTCCTCTCCGGCAGAACCCAGAGCGTCCGCCTCCCCCCTTTGGGTTCCGAAGCCTCCAAGATCATCTGCTTCGTAACCCAAGTATCAGCCCAACACTTTTCAACGTCTACATGGCTCCGCTCGCCCATGTCGCCCGATTGCACGACCTCAACATCATCTCCTACGCCGACGACACCCAGTTGATCCTCTCCCTCACCAAGGATCCCTCACGGCCAAAACTAACCTCCAGGAAGGAATTAAAGCCGTCGCCGAGTGGACGAAGAACAACCGCCTGAAGCTAAATTCAGACAAGACAGAAGTCCTCATCCTCGGCTCTACCCCCTCTGCCTGGGACGACTGCTGGTGGACATCCACACTGGGAGCAGCACCAACACCCACCGACCACGCACGCAACCTAGGGTTTATCCTCGACTTAACACTCTCCATGACCCAGCAAGTCAACGCCGTCTCGTCCTCCTGCTTCACTTCCTCTGCATGCTTCGCAAGATCTACAGGTGGATCCCCCCAGAAACAAGAAAAATGGTCACCCAGGCCCTCGTCAGCAGCAGGCTGGAGTATGGTAACACCCTCTACGCAGGAGCCCAGCCAAACTCCCGAAACGACTCCAATGCATATAGAACGCCTCCGCACGCTTGATCCTCGACATCCCTCGCCACAGCCACATCACACCCCACCTGAAAGACCTGCACTGGCTATCCGTCAACAAGAGGATCACCTTCAAGCTCCTAACCCACGCTCACAAAGCACTCCACAACACGGGACCAGCATACCTCAACAGACGTCTCACCTTCTACACCCCGAACCGACAGCTCCGCTCACCTCGCCCCCGCATCCGAAGAGAGACCACCGGCGGCAGATCGTTCTCCCACCTCACTGCCAAAACCTGGAACACCCTCCCCAACCTCCTACGGCAGACCCAGACTCCATCACTGACTTCATCAGCACGTACACCCTCGCCTCCACAGACTACATCCTCCTCAGAGACCTGAACTTCCACCTTGAGAACCACAATAACACCAACTCCACCACCCTGATTGACAACCTCGCCAACCTTGGATTTAGACAGCTCATCACTATGCCCACCTACGCCGCTGGCCACACGCTTGACCCAATCTTCTTCGCAAACCCCCATGTCACCTTCAGCCACACAACAGAACTCCACTGGACCGACAATCACCGATGACCAGCTAAACACTACCCTTGCCCGAAACCCACCCACCGACCCCGACACCGCCGCCCGCAACCGCAGAAGTTGGATTGAAAACTACGCCAACACTCTTGCCCTGATCAAGAAACCCTCCAACAGACACACCAACGAGAAAGCCAGCTGGTACAACGCAGACCTCTAGGCCTCCAAGCAAACCTGCCGCACACTAGAAAAGAAATGGCACTGCGAACTGACATCAGACAGCTATGCAGCCCACAAGAACGCCATCCGCAGACACCACCACCTCATCAGATTAGCCAAAAGGCCCTCCTTCAAGGACCGACTCGACAACAACGCACAATAGCAAAGAGATCTTCAACATCGTGAAAGAACTCTCCAATCCCAGGTCCAACACCAACGACATCCCACCACCAAAAGACCTGTGCGACTCCCTCGCCCCTTTCTTCCACCGCAAAATCGCAGACATCCACGAAAGCCTCAACAACCTGACCACCCCAACAACCACCAACACCTCAGACCCAGCAGGCAACACCACCCACATCGATCCTCTGCTCATATGGACCAACATAGACGACGAGCCCATCAAAATCATGAACACCATCTACTCCGGCTCTCCATCAGACCCATGCCCACACCACATCTTCAACAAGGCTAGCGTCAACATTGCACCCCATCTCCGCAAGGCCTTCAACATCTCCTTCGAGACTGCGATCTTCCCGGAGAGCTGGAAACACACCAAGATCAATGCCTTACTGAAGGAAACCAAGGCAGATCCAAGGGACCTCAAGAACTTCCGGCCCATCTCCCTGCTTCCCTTCCTGGAGCAGGTCATCGAGAAGACGTCAACAGACAGCTGACCCGATACCTCGAGGAGAACAGCATCCTGGACCCGTACCAGTCCGGGTTCCGAAGCAACCACAGCACAGAGACTGCACTCATCGACGCCACCAATGACATCAGGGCCCTTCTGGATACCGGCGAAACCGCGGCCCTCATCCTCCTAGACCTATCAGCCGCCTTCTAAACTGTCTGCCACCACACCCTACGCAAACGCCTCCACAACGCAGGGATCCGAGACAAGGCTCTGGAATGGACCATCTCCTTCCCCTCCGGCAGAACCCAGAGCGTCCGCCTCCCCCCTTTGGGTACGAAGCCTCCAAGATCATCTGCGGCGTAACCCAAGTATCAGCCCAACACTTTTCAACGTCTACATGGCTCTGCTCGCCCATGTCGCCCGATTGCACGACCTCAACATCATCTCCTACGCCGACGACACCCAGTTGATCCTCTCCCTCACCAAGGATCCCTCACGGCCAAAACTAACCTTCAGGAAGGAATTAAAGCCGTCGCCGAGTGGATGAAGAACAACCGCCTGAAGCTAAATTCAGACAAGACAGAAGTCCTCATCCTCGGCTCTACCCCCTCTGCCTGGGACGACTGCTGGTGGACATCCACACTGGGAGCAGCACCAACACCCACCGACCACGCACGCAACCTAGGGTTTATCCTCGACTTAACACTCTCCATGACCCAGCAAGTCAACGCAGTCTCGTCCTCCTGCTTCACTTCCTCCGCATGCTTCGCAAGATCTACAGGTGGATCCCCCCAGAAACAAGAAGAATGGTCACCCAGGCCCTCGTCAGCAGCAGGCTGGAGTATGGTAACACACTCTACGCAGGAGCCCAGCCAAACTCCCGAAACGACTCCAATGCATATTGAACGCCTCCGCACGCTTGATCCTCGACATCCCTTGCCACAGCAACATCACACCCCACCTGAAAGACCTGCACTGGCTACCCGTCAACAAGAGGATCACCTTCAAGCTCCTAACCCACGCTCACAAAGCACTCCGCAGCACGGGACCAGCATACCTCAACAGACGTCTCACCTTCTACACCCCGAACCGACAGCTCCGCTCACCTCGCCCCCGCATCCGAAGAGAGACCACCGGCGGCAGACCGTTCTCCCACCTCGCTTCCAAAACCTGGAACACCCTCCCCATCCTCCTACGGCAGACCCAGGGCCTACTTACCTTCAGGATGCTACACAAGACCTGGCTATTCGAGCAGTAGCAGTACCCCTCCCCAGCGCCTTGAGACCCTCAAAGGGTGAGTAGTGCGCTCTACAAATGTTATGATTGATTAATTAGTTCTGGGGGGCAGAATTATAAACACCAGTCAGTTTGTGCCACCCAGAACTCTTGGTTGGTCTTATACCTTGCTTATGGTACCAAATTAGGTCCTGGTGCTCCATCACAGCGCTTCCCCTGGATCATTTTCGTTACCTTACTTTCCATACAAAAGTGGGCTTTACAGTCTTTGTGATGCAGCTTCCCTTGATCACATTGTTAGCTGTTCAATGTCCAGTTTTTTTTACATGTATTCATTTCTCATCATGCTTTTTATTTCCTTTAATTGGTGTGTTCTCCTGAACGTTCAGATGTTTTTCTTTAAAGAAAATTACCCATTCAACTTCAGAAATGTTGGAGTTATTTATATTGTAAGGGCAGAACTTCTGTGAATTTGAGGCTTTACTTAACCACAGCAGTTTTAGATAAAAGGTAACCCTGATCATTCACCTATTAGACACCAGCATTATTATTATGCCACCTTTCAATAATTCTGAATTCTAGAATGATGGATACTACATTTATAGAAAAGAGAAAAGGATTCATGAAAAAACTAGCTAAAAATGTTTCCAGTTTAAGCTTCCGAAAAGAGCCTTTGCAGTAGTTCATCACGACAACTCTAAACAATGGATTTTTTTTTTCTCCGAAAGTGTCCTTGCAGACAGATTCTGTTGCGATTCAACTTGCTGAATGGTTAGGGGCTCTTCCTTTTGGTGTCTGAGGACTTCTCTGGAGCATTCATTCAGTGTGAATTTCAGTTGGTTTCTCATGCAGGATGTACCAATTGAGCTTTTTTTTTGAATGGCCAATGCCGATTACTAGATCCCTAAGCACGCATTGGAAATATGGAGCCTTCTAGTCTTAGAAAAAAACAGATATCCGCTACATTACGGAAACTTGGCTTCATGAACATGCTTCCCCTAATGTGGCAAGCACATTTCCCACAGAATACCATTTAAAAAAGGAGGAGGGATTGCGGTAGTCACGAGGGCTGGACTAGGAATACCTACACTATATACCTCTATTACAGAAATGTCCGAAATCCTTATTTTTAAAAAGTTGAAACGCAATCAAAGGCAACCTGGAGAGGTGCCCTAGTGTATAGGCCCCACCTGCCAGAAAACTAACTTCATAAACCATCTACTGGAGACAATTGCCCCGCGTGTTCTAGCCTCATACAGCTTTCTCCTAATTGGAGATTTTAATTACCATGCTGAGCTGGTATCTGATCCAGACACAAGTCAACTGTTGACAAATCTGAACACGCTGGGACTAGCCCAGATGGTGGTGGGTCCCACTCACCTGGCTGGTCATACTCTCGATCTCCTGTTTACAAACTCAATCAATGCAAGAGTCGAATACCCCCTCCCGCTGCTCTGGTCGGATCATAACTTGCTAAAATGTATTTGACCTACAGACACCAAAAATGTTTTCCCCAGTAGTGAACCTACATGGAGAAGACCATTGCGTAAAATCACTCTAGCAACTTTCACAGCGCATTTAAACCCCCCGCCTCTAGCCCATACTGGGAACATTAACCTTGCAGCAACAGCTTTTGTGGATGCAATCTCTTTGGCCTTGAACACCGCTGCACCTTTGTCAAGGGTCAAAAGCAGACTCAGGGCGTCGCCCTGGTTTACAGAAGATCTGAAAGTCGAAAAAATGGCTAGCAGGCATGCCGAGCGTATATGGAGAAAAACTAAGACCAACAAAGATCAGCAGAAATACAGGCAGATCCATCAAAGCTATCTAGATAACATTTGTCTAGCCAGAAAACTGTATTTTACTGACCGGATCAATGGAGCGGCCAATTCCAACAAGGAACTTTATAAAATATTAAAGGAGTTAACTTCTTCCTCGTCTGACCAGTACTGTAACATACCATCGCAAGAATGGGCTGATACACTGCCTACTTTCTTTGATGAAAAGATTAAATCTATTCATAGTTCCTTTCCAGTCACCGACACTAAAATTCCCGACAATAACTCAGTCAGCAAACTGGATTTTACCATCCCTCTCTTACTGGAATTTACTATGTTCACTTCAGATGAAGTTTCAACCGCCCTGGCCAGGATTAAATCGGGTTCCCCAGCTGTCCCTCTTCCACCTTGCTTCTTTCCAACCTTTGCTCCTTTGCTTAGAGATCTATTAAACTTGTCAGCAGCACAAGGAAAAATTCCAGTTAGATGGAAGGCAGCTCAAATTAAGCCCATCAAAAAACATACTTGTGCCAATTCTAAAATACCCAGCAACTATCGCCCAATCTAACTGCTGCCTTATTTTGGGCAGGTACTTAAATGCCTGGTCATTAAACAGCTTATCACCCATCTGGAGAGCCATGGACTCCTTGGTCCATCACAGTCGGGGTTCAGGGCAGCACACAGCACGAAACTTCATTGGTGGAGGTTGTGGACAACATCAGACTGGCCTTGGACAGCGGACAGTCGGCCATGCTCATTCTGTTGGATCTGTCGGCCGCCTTTGACACCATCTCCCACAGCATTCTAGAACAGCAGCTCTGGAAGGTGGGTGTCAGAGGCAAGGCATTGGACTGGTTCAGGAATTATCTAACAAACCGAACAACTACAGTACAAATAGGCACCTTGAACCCTGTAGTCAGTCTGTAAGCATGGGGGTTCCTCAACAATCTATCCTGAGTCCCATGCTTTACAACCTGTATGTAACACCTTTGGCCAGGGTAATCAGATCCTACGGCTTTAATGTGGTATCCTACGCTGACAAAACGTAGCTTTTAATCATCTTGGGCCCTGACCCCCTTGACACAAAGGCCCGTTTAAAAAACGGTATGACCCATGTTGACAATTGGATGTGTACCAATCAGTTACAACTAAAGGGAAGAGGTAATTCTCTTTGGCAAGGCGGATGAACACTGGTCCAGTGACTGGTGGCCACTGAAGCTAGGCCCATGTCCATCCCCCAAATCTGTGGTGCAGAATCTTGGAGTGATCGTTGACAATCAGTTGTCGATGAAAAGCCGTATCAGACATGTAATCGGCACTTGTTGTGGCACATTGCGTAAACTACACACAATCTTTCAATGGATTCCTATTGAGTCCAGGAAACCTCTGGTCCAGGGACTTATCATGAGTCGTATTGACAATGGCAATGCCCTGTTGGCCTCGATAAAGGAGGAGCTCTACTCCAAGTTTCAAGTCCTGCAAAACACCGCGGCCAGACTGATTAAACCTCCCAGCCAGATCTCCATCTGTGCCTAGTCTGAAGTCCCTTCACCGGCTCCCCATTAAGAAGCGGTGCCATTTTTAAATTTTCTGTTTTGTGCATAAGAGTATGTATGGAAACAGGCCACGTTATCTGGCAAAAAAAAGTGTCTGGTATCAACCAAGTAGGACGCTCAGATCCAGTTCTAAGTGTCTTCCCACTCCTCGCAGAGTTCGCACCGCTAGAAACGGCGATCAATCCTTCTCCTTTCTTGTTCCCGCTTTCTAGAACAAACTGCCGTCTCATCTCCTCTCCACTATGGACCATAAGTCCTTTCGCAAGGAACTAAAAACCTAGCTATTTGACCATCCATAACCCTCTATACCCCACTTTCAGTCTCTACGGAGTCCTGAGGTACTGGGTTTTTCAGAACCGGTACTAATCCGGTAACCCAGCGGTGTCAGGGCAATACCCAAAGACCCCGGATTCCCCTGTCTTGGCAAACAGAGACACGGGATACTTCTTGATGACGTCAAGGACCAAAATTTATTGGTTGCAACCAGGGACAGAGATCTACGAAGTACACACGGGTAGTTCGTCAGAGACTGCACACTTTAGATAAACAGAGCTCGGTCTTTTATGCCGAAAATCATGCCTCAGGCAGCATTACAATTTACATTTGGTGCATACAAACTGACCAATGGCAATGTAGCATTTCAAAAGTAGCAAATGACGACAATCAAAGACAATCCCATTTTCCGTTGTCCAGCCCACCAAAAGCGATCACACACATGGTCGGTTTCCTGTTTGATCAGACCGGACAAACCCATCGTAAACCCTTCAACCCAGATCGATGATCAAGTCGTAAAGGAAAGGCAGAAACAGATGGAAAGGAGATAGAGAAGTGGGAACGGTGTGCCATAAACTCGGGCACGTCCTGCCCTTTGATCTTTATCAGACCAGCTGCTGAACAAGGAACTGGCTCCGCGGGATTCGCCCCAGGCAAAGAGTCTGTTCGGCCAGGTCAACCAGAAGTCAGCTAAGGCGTACGTGTCTCAAGGATTTCTCGGCCACAGTCATCGGGCCTATGTTAGAGCAACCATACAAAATGGCTGCCGTATACAAAATGGAACCCGAAGGTTCAAACTAAACCCTTGAGTATAGAGTGTTCTCCTATATCGATTCATACGAAAACACTCAGACACGTTACACTCGCCATTTGCGATCCGCTGAGACCAAAATCGTCCATTTCCGACGATCTTCATAAATCGGGTTCGGAACTATCGAACCTAATTCGGAACCACAGTCCTCGCCAGCTTCATGAGACCCCATGGTGATATGTGCGCTTAACAAGTTCCTCTGACTTGACAAAGTTCACATGTGACATGCCCTTTTCTTCATGTAAATTGAGAAGGATAAATTAAAAATAAAATTAAACTTACCTCCTCGCCCTGTCCTCCTTCATGAGTCGCTCCTCCGGCCCGAACACAGACAGGAAGCACCCAGGCTGAGCCAATCACAACACTCCAATGCAGCGTTGTGATTTGTCTGAGTGCCGTGGTTTGGTGCTAAAATGAGGACAGGGAGCCTGAGCATGTTCTCCACCCAGGCTGTAATTCAGCGTGGCTGGAGAACATGCTAAGGGAGTGAAAGCCCCTCCTCCCCTCCCCTGCTCTGTCAGCAAAGCAGCCGGGCAAAGCTGCCACGACCGCAACAGGAAAAAATAAAATGATAATAACTTTCTTTTACCATAATTTTTTCCCCTTACAATGCTGAAAAGCAGTTGGGCGACGCTCCCCTGCCTTAGCAGAGAAGCCGCCACAATACTTACAGACTTTATTTATAATGAAATCGCATTGTCAGTAATGCACAGCGTGGTTGGTGACACTCCTGCAGCACTCGCCCTAATAGTAATAACTTTGTAATTAACTTCTTTATGTACGCCTTTGACTGCTGTTTGGGATTTGAGGTCCGTCTGGTAACAACGATTTCGGTATGGGATTCCAAACAAAAATGTAGAGTGGTTGTACCATTTAAAGCAGCTCAGTGACGGTAGAGTTTTGGACAGAAACAGGATAAAGGTTTATTAGGGGAAAGACTATGTTAAATTCAGAAGTGACAAGTTTTGGGCAGCAGCAGCTGTTATAGGGCAGTAGTGGTGAGGTGGGGGTAAAAAAAAAAGAAGGTAAAATCCTCTTACCAGGGGCGCTAGAGGGTGCACAAGCAGTATGGCCGTACTAACGTGAGGCTCCTGCAGCCTGGATCTATAATCCTACATTTATTCGCTTATACTGACTCCTTTCCTGTCAAAATAAGCATGAGGGGAGAAAACATCGTTCTACAACATCGGCGAAAGTTTGAAGAAGATACGACTTGCCCCGACTAAGTTAGAGGCAGCGGAACATTTGCAGAGACCTGAGCTGAAGCTGGGCGGAGCGTGCTGAAGGGGCCGGAAATCTACGCAACTCCACGGCGCTCCACGAGGCTCACAGGCCTCACGGGAACGCGCTGCCAAGATTGAACCGGATTTAACTGCGACAGATGGATCAAAGGAACAGAACCGTCTTGGCCCACTGCGGAGTCCGACTGCGCGCCCAACGGGACACACGGGTTGCGTGCGGCAGACCTGTACGATGAGGAGCTGGGGACTTAGGCACACACGAGGGCGCCTGAATCTCGCACTTAAAGGCAAGTTGGCGGCGACGACCCCCTCCCCTCCCCCACCCCTCGAATTTACCACGGGGCCGGGATGGGGTGCGAGAACAGACATGAAAGTGGAGTAGCTCGCCTGCGACGGTGACCGGGGAGCTTTGGGCTGCTCGTGCGCAACCCGGGTGGGCGCCTGGAAAGAACTCTGTATGAGGTGCTGTTGTGTGGAACGGGAGCGGTAACGGGGGACTCCTGGCTTGGCTAAACGACCTACGACGCATACCTAGGCCGGCTCTGAGGGAATAAACAGTGTGAGAGGCACCACCCCATACTCCTCACCGCGGCGACAGTAGCGGGGAACAAGGATTACTTCTCTGCTCAGTCTTGGGAGCGGATACAGGCAATCAGGGCACCACGATACGCCCAGGAGCTATATGAAGGTGCAGGAGTGGAAACACCACAATAGTACGGACGAGATACCGCACAAGATCTGCAGGGAGGCGGTGCAGGAGTTGTGAGGGCACCCGGGAGGGCCTTTTGAAATTGGTTTCAATCGAATTGGAGACGCCATTCGAGGGATCCTGAGGTACGGGCCTACCCAGGCTGCATTTTTCGGCCCACGGACAGGTAGCCCCCCAGTCCTCCCTCATCTGCACGACCTGAATAGGCCCCTGGTAGCACTACCTTTGACAATGATATAAAATATCTAAGGGCTGTATACAGTAGACACAGCCCTGGAAGAGGTGGTGCGGCGGACCCCTCTCCCGCCCATGCAACGCGGATAAGCGGCTAGTCTTGGCATCCTTGCGCACTAATAGTGAGAGCGCCAAACTGCACTGCATCGTGCTCATGTCTACAAGTTCCCTCCCTATCCGAGACGGACGGGAGAAATGACCATCATCACTTGCCGCGAGTCCCTACAAGAGACCCACGATGGGTAAGCAAGATAGCAAGCAGCCTAAACTGACATTTGAAGCCGCTAGCAACAAGAATGGATTGCGTAGTGTACCAGAAGCGGCGGGATCCCAAAGCCCTTCTACAAATGGAGCCAATGAGGGTGCATCCACGTCAGATATACAGCAGATGATGCAGGAGATGAGGCAGGGGTTTGCCACGATAGTGGATAAAGTCGACCGGATATCATCTAGAATGGACGCCATCGCACAGAAAATGGATGTCCACGAAGAGCGCATCAAGGAAACCGAGCGACGCATATCTGTTAATGATGATACAACTGCCTCTCATACCACGCAACTCTCGAGAATGGACAACGTCCTCAGGATTATTGCTGCAAAGAATGAGGAGTTGGAAGCCCGCAGCCGAAGAAACAACATTCGCGTGGTAGGTGTGCCAGAATCCACCAACACAGGGCGCATGGAGGACTACGTAGAAAAGATACTACTGGCTGCTGTTGGAAAGGATGCGTTTTCCAAACAATTCATTGTTGAAAGAGCGCACCGCTCACTTGGGCCACGTCCTAAACCTGGGGCCCCGCCAAGGCCCATCATTGCACGGCTCCTAAACTATTGTGACCGCGACACTGCGTTGCGGGCGGCTCGCACCAACCAAAAGCTCACGTGTGATGGGGTTAGCTTCTCTATTTATCCTGACTTCACCCCTGTGGTACAGGAACAGCGCCGTAAATTCCTGGCGTTAAGAAAAAGCTCTGTGCACTCCAGATTGACTATGCGCTGCTGTATCCGGCAAAACTGACGGTAACCCACCAAGCTAAACAGCATTTCTTAATGAACCCACAGCAAGTAGACGATTTTTTGAAAAATCTGCGACGGGCGAGAATTGGCCACAGAAACAACGGCGAGGAGGAGCGAGATGACGAACAATCCCTACAGGAAAAGGAGTGATCCGATGGCTTTCATACTGCGGCAAGACACTGATCCAAAGACATCACTCTAGAGGTCACACGAGGACATTGATCAGGATCGGCCTCCGCTGCTACACGTGAATACCATGGACGGGTATTGGACTGTTGGTGGTAATGTATTCCAGGCACCACCCCCCTTCCCCTTGATAGTGTCCGATTGTGGCCGTACAGGACGAAGGGCACGGTGAGGGGGGTGGAATTGTGCAACCTAGGATGACCCCCATAGGGTATACCCCAATGGAGATGTTGACTGTAATGTACATGTTGGGTTGTTTGGCGGTTATAAGGGGTGGAGGGAGGGATGGGGATTCTGGCAAGTTGGGGATGCTTCAGTGGGAGGGGGGTGGCAAAGTGACTCTTATACAGGGTTTGTTGAACTATGATTTCCGAAGTGTTCTAGATGCTATTATGATGAGGGCGTGTGGTTGTAACCGACCACGTATTGCACTGTGTAACTCCCGGAGCAACGGGAAGAGAAGATCTAATATTTGGGTCCTTATTATGTTGGTCATTGTTGATGAGGGAGGGAAGGGAACAAGTCCGAAGGGACTTAACTGGGGCCACATCACAACCCGAAAAGGTGAGCCGGAATGGGACATGTTCATTGGCCTGGAACATATCGGGGCACTTTGGGGTTTTGATACTAACAAGTTGGGGATGTTTCAATTAAGGAGGAATAAAGAGGGGGAGTTTAGAAATATTATTGCAGATTATGGCGAAACAAATATCAAAGAGATGTTATGGATGGATTTGACAGGATTGCATGAGAGTTATAGGCGAGAGATGAATTTCGCGGTGCATATGGTACACACTCACGCTTCATCACGATATTACACTGGCATGTGCGGCTTTGCAGGGCATGAATCGGTAGGTTGGCGTATCGGTAAACTGGCGCAGTGTTCAGGTGTCCCAGACTACAGCTACGGGCTGCTACGGTCCCTACTAGCACACTGTATACATCCGCGGGAAACACCATGACCATGGAGGGTACTGATTTGAACATACTAACTTGGAATGTGAGGGGCCTGGGTGACCCGAGAAAGAGGAGACAAATTTTATCATATCTAGATCGCCACTCAATAGATATAGCCTTCCTCCAGGAAACACATTTCAGGGCTCAGCCCATCTCCACCTTTGCTAGCAGGTGGGCGATGCACACTGCCTTTTCCTCATACTCGACGTATGCTAGAGGCACAGCGATACTGGTAAAACGGGGAACGCCCTTTGTTTTGGTGGGCACCAAGGTGGATGAAAATGGGAGGTATTGTATAATGTGGGGTAGACTGGGGCATATGGCGATTACATTGGTGTGTTGTTACGGGCCTACTATTGACGATCCCCAGTTCTTTGAGGACTTATGGGCGGCCATTGTGGGTACAGGCCCGTTACATATTCTATGGGGGGGTGACTTTAATACTTCACTGAACCCGACTATAGACAGATCACACCCAGGCCCTCACCATTACACTAGGGCTAGAACGACATTGCTTGAGTCCATTAAGGAACACAACTTAATAGACACCTGGAGACGTTTCCACATAGACGCGAGGGAAGGCACACACTTCACGGCACAGGCGCGTTCATGGGCGAGACTCGACTATATATTCATATCCCCAGAGCTTTATGCTGCGCTTTCAAAGGCGCAACGCCTCCCCAGAACCTACTCTGACCATTCACCTGTCAAAATTACACTACGGTCTGCGGACCTTGGCCCCCCCGCAACTGCCTGGCGTCTGCAACCTACGATGCTGCTAGATGATGCATTTCAGGAGGAATTGCGTGAAGAATGCTTAGACTTCTTCAAGCGAAATAAAGATTCTGTGAGGGATGTGGACACTATTTGGGACGCATTCAAGGTAACGTTGAGGGGCATCTGCATGGCCAAGAGGTCGGGAGTTTTAAAAGGTATAGTGAGACGACTGAGGCAATTAGAAGACAGACTCAAGACTCTTGAATCAGATTTGACTGAGCGTCCTGCTGATGCTGCCCTCTCAGACATACGTGACACACTGACTGAATATACCAGGGAGGCCACTAGAGAATCCAAATTCAGAGGCAAATACTGGGTAGCTCGCAGATTTGGTGAGGGTGAGAGACCGGGGAAGGCGCTGGCGGCAACTATAAGACTGCTGCGTCCCTCTAATATTATCTTGGAGATTGAGAACCCGATGGGTATGGTATGTAGGGATACCACGCAGATTCTTAACACATTCGTAGCGCATTACAGTGCGCTATACACGTCCACGAGAACTGGGAGTCTGCAATTGCAGGATTATCTTGCCGATGTTTCCATGGGCTGGCTGAGTGATGCACAGAGAGCATTTCTGAACGCTCCATTTGAGCTCGATGAAGTGCGAGAGGCTATTATGCACATGCAGTCGGGCAAGGCTGCAGGACTGGATGGGATCCCGATGGAATTTTATAAAACGTACATTGATTTTATGGCTCCGGTATTGAGGGAGGTATACGAAGACGCTCTGGAGGTGGGCCACTTGCCCCCCTCGATGCGTACAGCTTTAATTACCTCACTTTTGAAGCCAGGTAAGCCAGCAGATAAATGTGACTCTTACAGACCACTCTCATTGCTTAATTGTGATGCGAAAATCCTGGCTAAACTAATTGCTACTCGTATCAGTCTCCTTCTCCCGAACCTGATCTTACCCGACCAGTCAGGCTTTGTACCTGGCAGAGCTATATCGCACAATTTGCGTACCTTCTTTACAGTCCTAAATTCGGTGTCCGATGACCTACCAATGGCAGCCATTTTCCTTGATGCCACCAAGGCGTTCGACACCTTGGAGTGGAACTATGTGTTCCAGGTGATGGGGCGCATGGGGTTCCCGGTCCTATTCCTCTCATGGATCAGGCTGCTATACCAGGACCCAGTGGCCAAGGTACTTGTCAATGGGAGGCTCTCCTCTGAGTTCCCAGTTACTAGGGGTACCAGGCAGGGATGCCCCTTGTCACCTCTGCTGTTTGCTATTGCTACAGAGCCACTCGCAGCAAAATTGAGACAACATCACAATGACAAGGCGCTGAGATGTTTCCAACGACAAAGTTATATATCTGTACGCAGACGATATTACTTTATATGTGCGCAATCCTAGCACTAATTTAAATCCAGTCCTGCGAGAGTTTATTCGCTTTGGCAGGCTCTCGGGAGTCCAGATCACTTGGAGCAAGTCCTGTATATTTCCTCTTACGGCCTCCACCATACAGTTTCCGATGGACTACCCCATTGCGTGGTGTGAAGGTGACTTTAAATACCTGGGTATCCAAATAGAAAAAGACAGGGATGAACTAATGAGGGCCAATTACGGTACGGCAATGAATCGTATCACAGACAATGTGGCCCGCTGGATCACACTACCTCTATCCATGGCGGGTAGGACATCCTTGATCAAAATGGTGATTCTGCCACAGTTACTATACTTATTTTTAAATATTCCTTATTACCCAGGCAGGTACTTTTTTAAACAACTTAGGACGGAACTCATCAGACTAGTGTGGGGCGGGAAATCGCCTCGGCTCAAGTGGGATATACTTATTAAACCGTTCAGCCAGGGAGGGTTCGGCGTACCAGACTTTGAGCTCTATTATCAAGCTGCCCAGGTCCATTATGCCTTCTACTGGGTGGGTGAAACAGCCTCGCTACATGCCTCAACTGGCGGCGGAGCACTGGCTGGCCCACCCTATCCCAATTGAATGTGCGCTCTATACATTGTTTCCCTGCAGAGATAAGACGCACACACCAGTATCGAGCACAGTGACTGCTTGGACCCAATTAACTCTTAAGTTGGAGACTGACCTGCTGTACGCGCCGCTCCTGCCCCTCGCATATCACCCAAGTATGCCCCTACTACAAGAGGCAGGATTTCGTAAACTACTTCACAGGATAAATGTCGAAACATGGGGGGACTTGTATCATGAAGGAACATTCAGGTCTATGGAGCATCTCTGTGAAGGCGCATCGGTTGTCTCCACTCGATATCTTTCTCTATATTAGACTTCGCCAAGGAATTAAAGCGCTTACACCCGACTTCCCAAGGGAGCCTCAGACCGTTGTACCGTTGCAGCGCATGCTCCAAGATGACACACCCAATAAGCTAGTGTTGACAATCTACAGGTCGGTCCACTCGCTGATAACCGCCCCTCAACTACCGGGCAGGACTAAATGGGAGCTGGAGCTGGGAGAACCCCTAACAGACAAACAATGGGAATTCTGCCTACAGCCAGGTAAGCCAGCAGATAAATGTGACTCTTACAGACCACTCTCATTGCTTAATTGTGATGCGAAAATCCTGGCTAAACTAATTGCTAGTAGTCCTCTAGTAGCAGATTCAGAATTATTCATTATAAATTTATACATAGACTGTACTACACTCTGGCGCGTATGCATAGATTCCAGCTCCGCGCCTCGGACAACTGTGATAGATGTCATGCACCAGGGGCAGATTTTCTACACCTAGCATGGGAGTGTGAAGTAGTGCAGAGGTATTGGAGTCAGGTGTTTACTGCATTGTCAAAAATGATCAACATGGAGGTAGACCCATCCCCTATACTTGCACTCTTGGGATACGTAGAACCTATACAAGCGGCACACCGTAAATTTACCGCGCTTGCTTTTCTGATTGCAAAGAGAAGGGTTGCGTGTAGATGGGGCAGGGGCAGGGCCCCCAAATTTAAGGACTGGCTGCATGACTTAACCTACTGTCAGGAACAGATTAACACTTATTCCGAGCTACTACCGGTGTCCACACGCCCCACGGATATTTGGGCACCATTACAATGTTACTTGCGCAGAGAGGAAGGATCGGCGAGAGATGAACAGACTTCTTTGATACACAGCGACCGTGCTCCTGTGATGTGCTTCTGGGTGCCTCTGGTAATGTCTAATTGCGAAGGGAGAGATGGGGGTGCTGAGGGACACTTAGGAAAGCTACGTGGGCCTTGAAGAGTGGTAGTAATGATGTGTGCTCAGGTGGAATACAGGGTAGCACGCACAGTGGTATGAGACAGAACTGAAATACCTGTTACACCTCTGTAAACGATGTTTTGCCAACAGGATTGTTATTCATATTTATAGTCAGGCCATATGGGCAGGTGGAGAAGTGTTGTGGAACTGCGATGGGTGAGCTGCGGCCAACTATGATATATTATGACTGATTGAATTCACATGTCCTGCCTCTGTACATGCAATGAATGTTTTTCTTTTTTGTATAAGATATGCAATGTGTACTCGTGAATGCACCTTTGGTTCGATGTACTATCGCTTAAAAAACTGAAAAATAAAGTTTAAAAAAAATCCACTTACCTGAAAGCCGCCTCCTCTCCTCTGTTCAACGCAGGAAACCAGGAAACAGAAATCCCAGAGGATTCCAGACTCCCGTAATAAATCACTACGCTGTAGTTACCAGCATGTCACAGCTCTGTCAAGTGTCACACATCCGGTGTGACACTAACGCATTTTAAGGTACATTACCGCATTACCGCATGCAAAAGGATTGTCACGCAAATCAGCATATTTAAAAGCTGAGTGTAGTATTTGAGGTTGTCACTGTCAAGCCTGAGTGACTGTCAAGCCTGAGTAAAACTGAGAGTCTGTGGCATCGTGCAGCCTGTTGCTTATGCGCGCTGCTCCAGCAGACTTGGAGTTCAGCTAAGCTAAGGCTGCAGGCAGCTTTATTTCAGCTGCTAAAATCTATCATGATTGAATCTAACTGCCGCGGCTCGACTCTTACTGGCAGGCTGATGTCATCACGGTGGGACGTCACTGTGGAAGCGCGCGCAGTTTATTTTGGGCGCTTGGTGCCCCTGGATAGTTTGCGGGCGGCGCAGCATGTCATCATCTTTAGAGGTAGCGCTGGCATGTCCTGCTTCCAGAGAGCGCGGGGAGCAATTAAAAATGTTGGTGCGAGCAGGACTTACACTGGTTTGCAGGCGGTCGGGAAATCATGGTGCTCGCCCCGTAGCACACTGCTATTCGCACCACACTAAGACCTGCCCAGCCCACCGCGATGTGGGCCAAGGGAGGCCAGGAGCTAAATGTTCACGCCGCCCGCTGGCAGATATTTTTCAGCAGGCAGTCCGGAGGGCCGACGGTGAGAGGCTGAGGCTGATCGTCTCCGGTGCAGAGTTAGAGTCGCGCTTCACAAGGCCTGCGCTGATTGCTAGCGCAGGGGTGGAGGCGCGCAGCGTACACCAGTCAGCCGCACACCCAGGGCTAGTCGGAAGTGACGTGTCCGAGCACACGCTTTCCATTTATTGATTCCCCGCAGGCCACGCCTGGCCTGCGGATGAGGGGATGCATGCGTGCGACAACTAGAGTGCTAACAGCACTACATCCCTATCCAACTTTACAAACTTTGATATTGTTCTCACAAATGTTCCTGAATCAGGGTGACCAGTCTATCATAGTCCCAATATAAAACACTGTACTTGCGTGTCTCTTGTTGACGACTTCAGGGACTCAGCTGACAGGCATAGTCCTTTAGCTTCTGACTCGGAGGTGGATTGGGCCGTAAGTTGTATCGTGGGAGCTGGCTTCGACCATATTCCCGGTGGTGTGGGGTGCTCCTGGTGGGGGTTTGTGTCGTTGATGATCCACTCTCTGGCTCCGGCCTTACTTCTTGTGTCCCTGCTGGCGAGCTGTTCTCCTCTTCTGGCGTTGAGGCCCTGGGTGATGCCCCCGCATTGTCCAACGATTCCAGATTGTTGGTTAGCCCAGAGGGTATCACTTTGAACCACGAGGTGTTTCTTGACACTCTTTCCCCTTCCTTGCGCGCGGTCACCATAGTTCCTTTTGTGGCTGTCACGATCCACGGTCCCGGTTCGTAGGGCGTCTGAAACTTCCCTCCAGGACGTCTGTTCCGAATGACCACTTGGTCTCCCCGGCACAGCCGCCGTGGCGTTGCTCTTCGACGCTGACTTGCTTGCTGATTGTTCTGTCGCCTCCGCTCCTGGGTTTCCTCTGTGTTATTCGGGGTCGACACCATCCCCGGGGCAGTGGGAAGGAGGTCTCTGCGTTGGCCTTGGAACATGAGGGCCCACGGACTTCTCTGGGTGGTGCAGTGAGCGTATTCCCGTAGGAAATCATGCAGTCTCTGTTCAGGATCTGCTTGCTCTACCATCGCTATCCGAAACATCTTGTTTAGAGTTCGCATAAACCTTTCGGCCTCCCCATTTGCTTGCGGCCATTGGGGTGTTATGCGCCGGTGTGTGATGCCTCTGGCCTTCAGGAAGGTTGCGAACTCTGCTCCCTGGAACGGTGGTCCATTGTCGCTTTTCAGTTCTTCCGGGTATCCAAACATGGAGAATAATTTTTCTAATGCTGGCCCCACATGTGTGAAGGCAGTGGAGTCGATCCTTTCAACGAACGGGTATTTCGAGTATGAATCAATGGCCACCAGTGTGTGTCCTTCTCCTGGAAAACTTCCGAAGTCCACACTTATTTTGGTCCACGGGGTGGTGCAGGCCTCCTCCGTGATGATCGCGGCCGGCCTCTCCAGATCACCCGTCAGTTGACACGATAGGCAGTTCTTCACATAGTCTTCTACCATATTCTCCAGCTCGGGAAACCACACCTTCTCCCGCATGCGGGCCTTCATTTTCGTTGCGCCTTGGTGGCCGCCGTGGGCGAGTTGCGTAGCTCGATGCCTAAGGCGTTGTGGTATCACTAGTCGCGTCCCTCTTAGTAGCACGCCGTCGTCGGTGGCACTGAGTTCATGACGGACATGCCAGAACTTTGTGAGGGCCTCCTTGTCCGCTGCTGTCCAGGTGTTGGGGGGGGTGTAGGTAATTGGCCCAGGTTCCTTCCTGGATGGTTTGCAGCGATCTCAGGTATGGGTTGTCATCAGCGGCCGCTTCTTTGATTTCGCTGATGGTCATGCACAAGGGGCAGGATGTGAGTGCCACCCATCGGGCGTACTCTTCGCAGTCATCATTGGTGGAGGTCGGCTCCTGAGGTAGTGGAAGGCGCGATAGATAGTCCGCCGGGTTCTTGGCTCCTGGCCAATACACCACCTCCATTCCATATGATTGCAGCTGGATCACCCATCTTTCAATGCGTGGTGGTGGATGCGGGGCCGTGCCCTTGAAGAGGTGTACTAGAGGTTGGTGATCTGTGACCATAACGAAGGGGTGGCCCTGTAGGTAAAGGTGAAAATGGCTGCAGGCCCACTTGATCGCCAGGGCTTCCCACTCAATTTGGGCATACCTGGTCTCGGTGGGGGTCAAGGCCTTGCTAGCGAACGCTAGTGCTGTCCATTGTCCGGGCTCGTGCTCCTGGGTCAGGACTGCCCCCAGACCTACCGGGCTGGCGTCGACAATGACCTCGGTGCGTTTCCCAGGATCAAAGTAGGACAGTGTGGCGTTTTCCAGGAGGGCATCCTTGATGCTCTGGAATGCTTCATTTTCCTTAGTGCCCCACTGCCAAACGGCGTCCGTCTTGGAGAGGGCTCGTAGGGGTTCGCTTTTCGTGGCTAGACCCGGTATGAATCGGCCACAGTATGTGGCCATCCCGAGAAAGCTTCTCACCTCCGTTGGTGACTTGGGCGCTGGAGCGTCTTTGATGGACTTGGACTTTCTCGGGTCGACTTGAATTCCTTCCTGGTTAAATATGTAGCCAAAGAATTCGATCGATGACTGAAAGAATTGACATTTGTCTTTGTGGATTGTTGCTCCATATGCACTTAGTCTCTTCAGGACGTTCCGTAGATGTTTGTAATGGTCAGATGCGGTGGACGAATGTATTAGGATGTCATCGCTGACGTTGATGACTCCTGGCAGCCCGGATAGGAGTTCCCTAATGGTGTTTTGGAACACCTCAGCTGCTGACGATATCCCGAAGTTGAGGTGTTTGTAGTGCCTGAGGCCGAGGTGAGTGCTGAATGTTGTAATGAATCGGCTCTCCTCCGCAAGGGGTAGTTGATGATATCCAGCATTAAGATCAATTTTGGAGAACCATTTTGAGCCATTCACGTCGGCCACTATATCGTCCATCGTGGGCGTCAGGTGCCTCTCTCTCCGGATGGCTGTGTTCGGTAGCCGCATATCAATGCACAAACGGATTTCGCCCGGCTGTTTGGGCTTTTCGACGATGACCATGGGTGAAACCCAGGGGGTGGGCCCCGTCACCTTTTCAATAACCCCAAGATTCTCTAATTTCTCGAGTTCCTTCTCCACCAGGGGTCGGAGGTGGAAAGGTATCCGACGGTGGCGCAGGGCTGTGGGGGAGATCGATTTGTCGATGTGGAGTTTGATGGGGTCACACTTGATGCACCCTAGTCCCTTGAATAGTTCAGGGAAACGCTCCAGCAACTCGTCCACTTGGTGGGCTCGGATCCGGTTGGCAAAGGCTATTAGTTTCAGGTCCTCCGCCGTGTGGCTACTCAGTAGGGTGTCAGCCTCCCGGTTGATGATGTGGATTGTTGCCGTTACTTCCTCCTCATCTGCTCGGATGGGTACCACGATCTACCCCTTGAGGGGTAGGGGTGAATCCGCGCCATAGGCAAAGATTCTCGTTTTGGATGGTAGGACCTCGGGCGGGGACGCAGCTTGTTGAATTGTTGTAGTCCCATCACATTGACGGTGGCCCCCGTGTCAATGATCGCCTTCACTTCGCTCTGTCCCATTTGTACCACGCAGGTTGGCTGCGGTCTTCTCCGCTGCTTGAGTTCCCGGGCGAAGGAGACGACGTACGACTCTTCGTCTTCCGATTCCGAATCATCATTATAGACCGTGGGCAGGTGCTTCTCTGACTTCTCCGGGGCTGGATCAGCTAGTGACAATTGGCGGACTGCTTTAGTGGGTGTCCATGATTTCTTAGGGTTCCTCATCTGATTCTTCCTGCAGCAAACTGATGCAAAGTGGTTTGGGATTCCACAGTTCCCACAGGTCTGTCCCTGGGCCGGGCAGTCCATGGCCGCATGTGGTTCATGGCCACAGTATCCACAGCGGGCCTGAGGTGACTTCTTTCGATATCCTTTCTGTGCCTGACCACGTGTCCGAGGCCGCATGGCGTCCGCACGTTCTATCTTGACGTTTTCCGCCTTAATCGTGGTTTTATGCAGGGCCTGTTCCATGGCCGTCGCTCTGACGTCCGAGAGCTCGTGGGATCTGGCCAGGATGAGGATGTCTTCCAAGGAGATTCCGGGTTTACGGAGAATCTGGCCTCTCAAGGTCTTGTCCCTGCATCCCTGGATCAACTGTCTCCTTATGGCTCTGGGTTGATCCTCATCGGTGGAGCTGGCCAGCTCCCGGACGCGTGTGTGGAATTGATCCATAGTCTCTCCGTCTCGTTGACGTGCCTGTCCCAACTTGAATACCTCGAAGTCTACGTTCAATTGGGGATCAAAATGTCCGTTGAGAGCGGCGACCGCGGCAGCATAACTGGCTGCCGCACCCGTGTTGGGGAGGTGTTTGAAAAGTCTGAAGATCTCATCCCCTGCGTAGTGGAGTAGTAAGGATCTTTTTACTGCGTCATCCGTCTCTCGTGTGACTACAAAGTAGTTCTCTAGTCTTTCTAGCCAAATTTTCCAGCGAGGTGAGGCCGTGGACGGGTCGATTGCTTCGCTGAATGGCGGCAGGACCCCGCCTGCGGCGTGCTGGAAGGGGATATTAATGACAGGCGCTGCCGCATCTCCATCCCCCATTGCGGCGACTCCCAACTAGGGCGGTGATAACTTCTGTTCTAGTCAGTCCCCTTAGGACTTCGCAGCAGCACGTGTACCTGTGCACAGATCCACACCGTCTGCTCTCCCCGTGTCGCAAGTTTCCTCCTGCGCCACGTGCGCCGTGTCTGGCCAGCCTCTGGATGGTTGGGACTGCTCCAGACGAGTTTTCCGGTGTCCAGGGTGTAGGCAGTAGTCCCTCCAGGTGTCGGCACACTCCCCCGGGACACAGCAAGCCAAAAACGCGGTGCACGCAAGATGCGTGAGGATTTGTAGGGCGTTTTCCCGCTTCTCACGCGAAATGCGTGAGGTTTGGTAGGGCGCCGGTGCCGTGGACCACGCGAGATGCGTGAGGTTCAGCAAGGCTTCGCACAACTTCAAATCGGAGCACCGCGGGAATCAGCAGACGGCTCGCACCCTCACCGGAGGGCAGCCAGAGAGGGGGGGTCGCGTCCTAAGCAGGCAGGCAGTGTAGTGGCAGGGAGGAGTGCTCTGGCAGCAACAGCAGCAGGCTCACTGGCAGGAGCCAGAGTGTGCGCGGTCGGCGCCGCGGAAGAGGAGCGGACCGCTCCGTTGGGTGCAGGTGCACGGGCGAGGGTTGGGGCCCCTCCGCTCGTCGCCAGTGTAATGTGGTGAGGTCTTGGGGACAAGCCCTGCGCTGATCGCTAGCACAGGGGTGGAGGCGCGCAGCGTACACCAGTCAGCCGCACACCCAGGGCTAGTCGGAAGTGACGTGTCCGAGCACACGCCTTCCATTTATTGATTCCCCGCAGGCCACACCTGGCCTGCGGATGAGGGGATGCATGCGTGCGACAACTAGAGTGCTAACAGCACTACATAAGTTAACCAGCTTAGTCAAATTAACACAATGAATCATCACATAATGTAATGTTAAGAGAGCGCATGACGTATTACTCTAGTACTGCTGCTGCAGCAAGAGCTGTGCATATAAAGTGTGCGTGTGATATCTAATTCTACTTAATTGTCTCTGTCATTAATAGCAGACTATCTCTCATGAACACTGGGGTGACGTCTGCCTGTGCCCGGTGCATTTAAAGTGAGTGTGTGTGAGATTTCTCACTCTACCACCGCAGTGAACATTGCTGAGGGTCAGGTCCTTTCAGAGAGATGGGAATTGGATGTCCCGAGTTACATCCACCCGGATGTTTATTGCTCGACCCACCTGTAAGAAACACTTCCCATGGTTCCATTTGTAACCAAAAGCTGCATTACCTTCACAGTATATCGGCACCCGCCTGTGGTGCTTTCTATTTTCGAAAAATACTCTGCCATCTAGAAAATTAAAGCTTACAATTTGCTACTTAAAAATCGGAAATCGGAAATGAATGCATTTTAGCCAGAACTGTACTTTGCACAATTGAAAGGCAATGTTTGACTCTGGGGTTTATTTAAAAGCAATGGCATATTAACTTATTCCAAGAATAATGCATTCTTAATTGTGCACCGTGATCTCATGTAGTAGCAGGCAACCTTATGCAAAGCCCCCCAAAATGTCACTGGCTGGCTCAGACCTGTAACTTTCTCAATCACTGACCGAGTGTAACACTCATCTTGTGTTTCACCAACGTAACAGACACACTCTCGCTTCTGTCGTAGCCCTCATGGTTTTCTTGAGGTGATATTGTTACTCCCCTTCATACCAGACATTTAACAGTCGCTAGACTGAGTGACAACCCCCATTCTATCTACCCTTTTTGGTACAAGCTGGCTGTTGCGCTCTCAGTCCGAAGTTGGACAATTGTTTATTGGAATGACTCTTTCGGATGCATACACTGAGACATAAACAACAATGTGTTGCTTTTTGATGCTTTACCCTGGATAGTGCTTCACGTCTTTTTTAATTCCAACCAATGGCACCCGTATGTGTCCCAGGTGAGTCAAATATTAGATAGGAGTGTCTTTAAAGTCCCAGTAAACTGGACATTTTCGTTCATTCTCTCATTTTGATAGGAAGAGTTTCAGCCCATAGTAGTTAAGGGGGAACCTTTTTACCACTGAAACACTGCACAAATTTGTAAGCATTTCTTGAAGACGGGGCATTCTCTTGTGATTGCACCATGCACATTTCTGCCCCAGTTGTGGAGTGTGATATAAGCTGGCAATAACATTGTTTTAGAAGTAATACCTCCTGCAAGTTGCTGCCACTGGAGAAATGTAGTTGGTGTGTGAGCCATACGGTAAATTACATGGGCCATGCATGCCCCTTTCAGAAACGCTCACTGTTTTCATCCCACTTAAAACCCTGATGTCAAGCTCTTCCATTTCTGGTGCTTTACAGCACTTTTAAGATGATCTTAGAGATTCTCATTGCTTAAATGGCTGTAATTTCTATGTTTCCCTCATCGTCATTGCTTGATTTTGCTCGTGAGAAAGTGTCACTCATAGTCATTGAAATGTCACTCATAATTGCACTGAAATTCAGAACATGTCACACATAAGCAATCCGAAACCTTGGCAGCTATGATGTCAATAGCTTTGTGATTGGTCTGAGCACCTTGGTTCGGTACTCTGACAGGGACTGGGAGCCTTCTCCATGTTCTCCACACAGGCTGTACAATACAGACGATGGAGAAATTGCAAAGTGCACATGACTGTTTGACCAGCCCAAGATGGCTGGCCAGAAAGTCATGCACACTTAAAAAGTGCTTACCACTCCTCCCCCTGCTGTAGGCAGCCCAGCCTCACCCCACACCTAAAGCCAGGTCGGAAACTTTAAATGATAATAACATTGTGTTATTATCATTTTATTTTTCCTGTGGGATGACGCTCCTCCGCCTTAGCGAAGGAACCACCGCTGGTTTTGGGGCACTTTTTTTGTAAGCTTTGGAACGTTCCACCAATAGGCACCAAATTTGGCATGCTCCTTGCTTTAATTAGGAACAATAATCCTCTTGGAATTGTTACAAATTGGTTAAGAGAGAAACAATTACGAAAACAGCTTTCCCTGTGGAAATAGGTGTACTCACTGCCCAAACATAATTCGGTTATGTCACTATAGGACCAGACCAGCATTACTCCACAGAAAACAAACAAATACATAAATAAATAAATAAATAAATAATAACAATAAAAATTATTTCAGGGTTCCAAAATTCTTCTAAAATGACTCACCAATTAATTGAACCACCATCAACTTGTTTCAGGATCAGCTTTTTCCAGTATTCGTGCGTAGCGTTGATAATGTTGTGAGCAAACATCTGTGGCAGAAACAAATCGTAAGTGCAGAATAAAGAAGAAATGTATGCGTTTTGATAATGCTCTGAACATGCTGATTCCACACGTCTGATAGATTATGTTACAGGTTTTTTTTCCTTAGTCGAAGAATTTTAAAGTATAGAATAGTAAAACATGTGCTCGTTTTGGCGCATTTTGGTACTTAAATAAAATGGATGTTGATTGCGCTGTACAGGTAAGCCATAAAAAATGCACCTATCAGGCAAGACTGACTCTACTTAAGACAGTATCTAGGCACGCCCAAAAACTTTTACAACATTAAAAGAATACAATCATTACAAATTCAAAATGTGCGTTTGGGCATGCTAAACCAACCACTGAAGGGTCTTAGAGCTCAGATCTGGACAAGATTTTTGCTGCCTCTATGGAGTAAGAATGAACACTTATTTTGCTCGTTAACCCCCAACCCCACCCCCCAACATTACTGAGGTCCCCGAGAAGATTGTGTTTAATGAAAAGTTTTCCCAAGTAGGCTAGAGCAGGGTTTCCAAGCTTTTCTGTAGTAAAAGCTACTTATATTCAATGAAAAACCTCCCGAGCTACTATTATTATTAGAGTTTTAATACTGACCAAATCAGACAAGAAAGAATACATTAGTGGCCGCCATGTGCCTGATTACCAGCAGTGCATCAGGCACGGTTCTCAGCAGGAATGTAAAAAAATGGTTTGCTAAATGAACTCCCTGCAAACTGAGGACTCTCTAATGTTTTATCTGTGCCTGTGTTAATGAACTGGAAAATGAAGCTGGTTACCTATTTAATGCATACCGCATTAAGGAACAGAATATTTTTGTATGTATAAAGCTCCCGTAGGTCTCTTAAGGTATCAGTTTTATATCATGTGTCATGAATTGCAATTGTTTTCACTCGTCTTATCTGTATTAGACCTTTTAATCATATTAATGTGTTTTATCATTGTTCATGACAGTTTACACAGCACCCTAAAATGTTTTAATACCTTTTGTACTAACCGTGTTTTATGCTTGGGAACACTTCCATTTTTATGTAAATGTGCTTTTATGACAGAGCTGTTGAATAATGCTTTTTGGATTGGATTGGTTTGCTAAATGTAGAATCCCTCTACATGGGTATTAATAAACAGCCATGGCTGCAAAGCCCCTAGTTAATAATAGTAATCAGCTGACCTAAACATCATCTTGTGAGTCCTGAAAATGTACACATATTTGTCTTGAATACACACTTTTCAATTTTGGAATACATATAGTAATTCAATCAAGCAAAAGCTTCCAATTTAGTAGTCTGGCTGCACACAGGAGAGCTACCCATTGTAAAAGCCTGGTCTAGAGCAAGCAGAAATTCACATCAGAGCAGAGCTCAATTAAGTGATTCTAATGTGCAGCCCATTGGGCAACCTTTAATCGCTAGACCTCACAAAGGAACTAGTGGTCTGGCTGGGAAAGCAGCCAAAGAAAGGTGGAGCTGGAATGACAATACAAACTATCTGTTACAGCCTCTACTAGTCTGATATATGGACATGCGCATAAGCAACTAGTAAGGGCTACATGTTCCAGAAATGTAAAAGAGGTTCCCCTTGCCCCGAAAGGTGTGGAAGAAGTGCTAAATCAGAGGACAATCTACCTGATGAATTTACTCCCCCGCGGGGGCTGTACGATGAAGGAAATTTCTCTCCCCACCCCTCGTACTCTTGGGTATGTCCCTCTGATCCACCGTCCTTCTTTCTTCTGTACCCTGAGGTACCCATTGCTTCTCCGGAGACCGTATGTTCTGCTGGTCTACTCAGGTACTATCCACTGACCCCCAAACCAATGGTATATGCCGTTCATCACCATATCCACCTACAACTCTGTAAGCATGTCTCCCTTCTCCCAGATCTGCAAAGCAAATACACAGCTCATGATTTCAATGAGTACACCCCATCCTGTTGCCATAAACACCAACCCTATAATGTAGATTCTATGTCAGGACCGGAGGCTTCAGATTATGCTTATTCTTCCTTCGCTTTATTTCACCATAAAAAACACAGCAGCTCAGGAAAAAATTCTCAACACAATGCTCAAAGGAACAAAGAGCACACAAAATAACTTTGTAAGTCCCAAGAACTACAAGTCCCATGAGTCCAGCCCTGGTCATCCAAACGCAGTCCTTCCACTATGTCCGCCACCAGGCAGAAAGCTAGTCCTTCCTTGAGCTTCCTCCTCTTTCTTCGCTGCTCACGCAGCCAGTTTAGTGCCCTTTATGTTTTTCTAGTTGTTCGATTTCGTTCTTAATATTAGAGTGTGTGATGCTCTAGCGCTTGTTGGGGGCTTATCGCGGCGTTGTTTGCCTTTCAGAGCCCCGACCGCGGGAGCGCTTTCTCGCTCCTTTCGCAGTTTTTGCCAGAGTGTTGGTGCGGTGCGGAAGACGCCCGCCAGAGGGCGCTCGAACGTCTCACTGGCTCCTCGGCGCTCTCCTCACACTGGGAGAAGCGCGGAGGAGTCAGACAGCGTCGGAGCCTTGCCCTCGCCACCCCTTCACGCCCGGTAAAACCGGGTCTGTATTACTGCCCCTCACACATTTGACGCCCTCTTAAGGGTCCGTATAGCGGCTGTTGACCGCGTGAAACGCCGGAAGGCGAGTTGTGCACTGGATTTGTCTGTGTGTGGTGAACGCGCTGTGGGGGTGGTTTAGACCCAGTCCAGTGTGAGGGTCTGCGCGTTTAGGGGTCACAGTGCAACCCCGATTGCCAGGTACCTTGGCCCATAAATTAATTGCAGCCCTTGGGACTGCCCACATTCTGCCCACAGACACCCGGTGGGGTAGGCAGCTCTGTCATCCTCCCTAGTTTGGTTCACAAGGCTAGGATGGAAGAAGATGGCTATTTTGAGGAATCTAACTCCTATCTCCAAGATGATGAATTTTATCAGGCGGTTGACAATTCAATCTACCGCTGCGTGACTGAGATAGTGGGACCCATGGAGGACCCCCTTTCAGCACGTATTGTAGAGGAGTGCCAGAAGTTAGCGTCTGCCCATTTACAAGGTTCTTCTAACCTCCCGGGGCCCTCGTCTGAGGGTCCACCGGCCCCCAAAAAGCCGTGCAAGGAAGGGGCTCCGTCGGGGGCACAGGGGCTGGACAGAGACGCATTCGAGCGTCTCAGGGATGCTTTCCTGGCTAAAGCGTCTTCTGCCTCTTCTGCGCCACTTTCGGGCCCTGATCCTTCATTGGACGCGGGGACCGCTCCCCCGTCTCCGGGGCTATCCTCGACCGATACGGACGAAAATGGGGAATCTGAGCGCTCTTGGCGCCCCTCGGGCTCGACCGTGACCTTACCACGGGATGGTTCGGGCATGTTGGACCCGGATGAGATAGTGCATCCGAGATCCGCGGCTTGGACACCGGGTGAGACCGTGGCGAAGTTCGTGGCGGGTCGCCTGCGCAAACCCTTAGAGAAAGAAGCTAGGGGTTGCCTGCGAGGTGAATGTCCGAGGCCCACACTAGAAGGCAAGGTGGCCCTGACGCCTGAGTTAGATGGGAAAATGGCCACTTTCTTAGCCAAGTTTATGAAGGACCCGCGCAAAGGCATTGACCGTTCTTGGCGGTCATGCCAGGATAAGCTATTTGACGCGGTCGGGCCCGCCACAAAGATTCTTGACATGGCGGAGGAGCCGAAAGCCAACGGTACCGTCATTTCCCCTGAGGTTTTGTCTAACTAGGCCCAGAGAGTAATAATTTTCCTTGGGAACGCTAACTGCGCCCTTTCCACAGAGCGTAGGAGATCCCTGCTCATCAAACTGGATCCCAAGTTGGGAGACTTGGCTTCGTCAGAAGCGGGGGCGGTAGCCCAGGGTGGCCTTTTTGGGGAACCCTTCATCAGGGAACTAGGTAAATTTGTCTCCACGTTTACCTCCTTGGACAAGGCGCAGTCCAGCATTAAACGCGTTTTTCAACAGCGTTTTTCTGGAGGGGCCGGTCACGGAAGGGGCCGCGCGACCGGCCGAGGGCAGAATGCCAATAACAGGGGTCAAGGCTCCGGCAGAGGGCAGTACCAGACCTCTGCCAACTTCAACAATTTCTATCCCACAAGAGGGCAGCGCTTTGGCAGCAGAGGCTTCCGCAGGAACCCAGGACCCAACAATACTAACGGTGAGTGTCCTTTCTTTGGATCACGTTCCCATAGGTGGGAGACTGGCAACCTTTTACGAGGAATGGGCGTCGCTTACTGCCGACGCATGGATATTACAAACCGTCCGTGGTTTTCACATAGAGTTCTACGATCAGCCATTTCAGGAGTGTTCGCCACGGCCGATTGTGTTTTCAGAGCCCGACGCGCTCTTGATCGACGGGGAGGTCAAAGACTTGCTATGCAAGGGAGCCATCTGTCGATCAACGCGCCACCCCGCTGGTTTCATCAGCAATGTGTTCCTGGTGGACAAGACAGATGGGGGCAAACGTCCGGTGATCAACCTCAGGGAGTTCAACGGGTGGTTGGTCTACCGGCATTTCAAGATGGAGGGGATCCACCTCCTTCGAGACGTGCTTCTCCCTCTGGATTGGATGGTGAGGTTGGATCTCAAAGATGCCTACTTGGTGATTCCTATCCACCCTCCGCACCGTCGTTTCCTACAGTTTTGCTGGAGAGATCCGGTGTTCGAGTTCACCGCCCTTCCATTCGGGCTTTCCTCGGCCCCGTGGTGCTTCACGAAGGTGTTGCACCCGGTGGTGGAGTTCCTGCGAGGTCAGGGTATTCGGATGTTGGTGTATTTAGACGACATCCTTTTGATGGGCCAGTGTCCAGTGGTCTTGGCGGGTCAGCTTCGGCAAACCGTCTCGCTCCTGCAACGGCTGGGGTTCATGATCAACGGCCCCAAGTCAGCTCTGGTTCCCACTCAGAAACTTACCTTTCTAGGTTTTGTTATAGATTCAGTCGAGGCTACGCTCAGTCTCCCCTCAAGGAAAAATCGCCAAGATCAGACATTTGTTACGACAGACGATCGCAAAGGATCGGACGTCGTTGCGTCACATAGCCAGAGTGGTGGAGCTCCTGTCGTCCTCCATCCAGGCGATCTTCCCGGGGCCGTTACACTACAGAGCGCTTCAACGCCTCAAGGCCCACCACCTGCGACGGGGTATGACCTACGACCAGATGGTGCCCCTTACGGAGGAGGTGAAAGAGGAGATGTCTTGGTGGCTCACGCACATGGAGGCGTGGAATGGGCGTGCGATCTTCCGATCGGTCCCGGATTTGGTCATCAAGTCCGACGCCAGCAGGTCGGGCTGGGGGGCCCGATGCGGGGACTTCTCCACCGGCGGCGTCTGGTCTTCCGACGAGCAACAGTTACATATCAACTGTTTGGAGCTCCTAGCGGGGTCCTTTGCGGTGCGTTGCCGTACCAAGGATTCGGCGACAGCCTGTGTCCTGCTGAAAATGGACAACGTCTCGGCGGTCCGCTACGTGAACCAACTGGGATGTCCGCCTCTCGAGCGTTGGCGAATTTAGCGAAGACTTTCTGGGACTAGTGTCTCTCCCGACACATTTCGGTGACGGCGGAATACTTGCCGGGCCACGTCAATCAAGTGGCGGATAGGCATTCCAGACATCTGCGGGATTCCAGTCAATGGATGTTGGATCCCCGAGTGTTTCAGTGGATCACCGATCTGTGGGGTCAGTTTACGGTGGATCTGTTTGCGTCCCGACTGGACCACCAGCTCCCGCGGTTCTACAGTTGGAGGCTGGATCCCCTGGCGGAGGCCACGGACGCCTTCCTGCAGGATTGGAGTCGGGATCGGCCTTATGCTTTCCCCCCATTCTCGATGGTGGTCCGAGCGGCGGCCCAGCTGCGCCGTCAGGGGGCGGACTTGGTGTTGATCACGCCACTTTGGAGATCTCAAGTCTGGTTTCCAGTTCTTCTGGAACTTTCTTGGGATTTTCCAATCTTACTCCCCCAGTTTCCTCACCTCCTGCTGAATCCGAGTCGGGAGCCGCATCCTCTCATCACTCGGAGTTCGCTCCGCCTCATGGCGTGGAGGCTTTCCGGAGCCGTTGGTCGCTCCCGGGCCTTTCGGGGTCGGCTGAGGACCTCCTGTGAAAAGCCTGGGCTGATAGCACGACAAAGCGATACAAATCCGCTTGGCTTAGGTGGATGCGTTGGTGTCTACGAAGGGACCTGGATCCCCTGGTCGCAGGCCTTGTTCCCATTTTGAATTTCTTAGCTGAATTGGCGACTAAGGGCCTGGCATATAGAACGATCAATGCTATGCGTTCTGCGATTTCTGCGGGACACCAACCAGTGGAGAATTCCCCGGTGGGGGAGCACCCCTTTGTTTGTCGGCTCTTGCGAGGTATCTGCCTTGCGTTGCCTCCGGAACCCAGGTATTCAGTTCTTTGGGATGTCTACGTGGTTTTGAATTTGTTTCTGTCCTGGCCGGCTAATCGTTACTTGCCATTGAAAGAAATTTCGGCAAAATTAGCCATGCTTCTATGCCTGGTATCTTGCAGGCGAGTTTCAGATGTACGCGCATTGGACGTCTCCGCGCGTGTTTTTTCTCCGGATGGGGTTACCTTCACGGTGGGGCGTCGCACAAAGTCTGCAACTTGATCTATCTCGTACCCGGCTTTCGTGGACACCCCGAAATTGTGTGTTGTACATAGCTTGAAAGCTTATGAAGACATTACCTTGGACATTCGCCCGGCGGGCGAAAGACAGTTACTAATTGCCTTGCGTAAACCACACAAAGCAGTCTCCTCCCCCACTATTGCAAGGTGGGTGCGTTGGGTCATGCAAGAGGCAGGCATTGATACGAAACTTTTTGGAGCTCACTCAGCCAGGGGGGCCATGGCCTCGAAGGCTTTTTCAGTGGGAGCTCGGTTAGAGGATCTCATGCGAGCAGCGGATTGGTCCTCGGATTCCACGTTTAAAAGGTTCCATTTAAAACCAGTAGTGGATCTGGCCCAGTTGGTGGTGAGTAAGCTTTGAACTAGCATAATCTGAAGCCTCCGGTCCTGACATAGAATCGAAATTTGCCTAGCTTATGTAACGGTAAGTTTCAATTCTATTAAGGACACGGAGGCGAGGATTATCCCACCCAGTTGACCCTCCATAGTCGGGGCCCACCCGTATGGAAGTAAGTAAAGCATTTACGAAAAGTTCTACATCGTAGCTATGTTATGCCAGTCTTACGATGCTCCTCAGTTACATGCTTGTAGCACCCGATTTACGCTGTCGTTTTTCTGCTAGGAAACGATGGCGCCAAACAAGATCAGTGACATGAAGGAGTGACCTACGCGAAGAAAGAGGAGGAAGCTCAAGGAAGGACTCGCTTTCTGCCTGGTGGCGGACATAGTGGAAGGACTGCGTTTGGATGACCAGGGCTGGACTCATGGGACTTGTAGTTCTTGGGACTTACAAAGTTATTTTGTGTGCTCTTTGTTCCTTTGAGCATAGTGTTGAGCATTTTTTCCTGAGCTGCTGTGTTTTTTATGGTGAAATAAAACGAAGGAAGAATAAGCATAATCCTCGCCTCCGTGTCCTTAATAGAATTGAAACTTACCGTTACATAAGCTAGGCAAATTTCGATTCTGTGCATTTATGGTGTCTTTATCACAGATGAAATAGTATGTAAGCACTGATAGAGGGCCCTCTATAGACTCACTTGCTGCTTTTTTTGATCCATACAACAAATTCAGCAATGAAGGCTGCTTCGAGGCAATCTTACAGTAATACTGCTAGTAGACATATGCAGGTCCTTCCAACAAAGGAGTAGGGTGAATATCACGGATACGTTTTTCCTGCTAGAAAGTTCTTGGTCTGCTTCAAACCACTTGCATGCATAGACAGCTATCCAGTTTTCTTATGCCAGCAACAATTTCAATTCTTGTATTTTTTGGCCCATGTTTACAATGCTAAAACTGAAACTACTAAAGTTTCAGAGTGCAACATGCTGTAGTGCAAACAGTTAGAACTGGTTGGAAAATTCTCAAGTAATATTGGGGACATTTGACAGTTAAAAACACAGTATAAATCATTTCCTGGCAGAGATTGCATTCCCACGCTGGCCCATTGTTCTGGCATCCCATCCAAGCAGGTTATGGGCATTATTAGAAGTGTGTCAGCGACACTGTCCCGGGCATACACAATTCACCCTAAATGACCAGCGTGGCAAACGGAGTGAAAGACACTGAAACGGTGCGTAATGAAACCTAAAATTAACATCTAACCTCTCTTTCCACTGTGACTTGGACCTGCATCTCTTTCTATGCAGTATCTTCTGCAGAACTCTGATTGGGGTTCTTTTGCGCACAGGCATGCTCCAAGGCTTCTGTTATGCAGGCCAAGGATGGCTCTCCAGGTGGGACGCCGGCTGTCATTCAAGAGTCTGTCTCAGTGCAGACATGCAGGGAGCCATCAACGAAAAGGGGGTCCCAGCTGTGCCCATGTGTGTGTGTGTGTTTTTCTGGAACGTTCTAGCCCTCACTACTGGATTGACAAATAGACCTGGACAGTCCGTCAGAGCGTCATGGAGTCATTGGGGTTGAAGGTGGGGAGGTGGCACGTGCTGCAGAGAATCTGTTGCTGACTGGGGCAAAAGCCCTGCACGAGCGGTATTACGAAGGCCCAGTCTCTTCACGTAGCAGCGACAAGACCAAACTCCTGCCTCTCCAATAGGCTTCTGTGCATGAGGGCTTCAATAACGCCCGAACCTTGGGCTCAGCCAGGCCAGTTCAGCCCCAGGATGCGGGCTGGGGCCCTCAGTCTGCGAGTTGGCTTACAACTCCGAGCTTGGGCCTCTTCCACCTCCAGTTAGTTGTGTTAAGAATCTGAGAGTTTCCTTAAATAACAGACTCCCACACCCACCAAGCTAATACTGTGTCTTTCGCAGCTTATTCGCCCTGTAAATGATCAGGGAAATTCCACCCTTTTTCACAGGTCACCTCCGGAAAACTGTTGCATTGTCTCTTGCAAACTCAAAAATCGACTACACTAATGGCCTTTAGCTCAACGCCCATCATCAGGTTCTTAACAAGCTGCAAACATTATAAAATGAAATGCGGCCGCCAGGCTGCTTCGTAAAATTCCCAAACATCAATCTGTCTCGAAATGTAGCTCCAAACTTCACCGGCTCCCTGTGAGGCAGAGGGTCACATGTAAAGCCCTTTGTACAGTATTCAAGGCACTGCACGGGATAGGCCCTGGCTTCTTGAGGAAGAGCTTCACTTTGGTATGCACCGAGCAGGTCTCTCTACGTTATGCATCTGCCAAACTGCTGAAGGTTCCCAGATTTAGATATGTCAACTGGGGAGGTAGGAGCTTCGTGCTTGGAGCGTCCAGGCTATGTAATGACCCTCCTTTGCTCTATTAAATCCCATCATAATCTTCTAGCATTCAGAAAAGCGCTAAAAACTTGGCTCTTTTCTACTTGTTAACCACTTCGCTTCTCACTGTTTTCCCTACTCAGCAAGTGCCATGATGTCCTTTTGGGCAAGAAAGCGCTTTATGAAAAAATTCTAACTGAACATAACAAACCCACATGCACTCCTGGGGTCTGGAAAGAGTGCAAGTCTGCTGTTGGTTGCAGCAGTGGCCAAACAGGCCCCCAGCACCAAAAAAACAGCCACTACCCAATACCCGTTGCCCTACAGACTGAGTCTGGGAATGCAGGACAGTGTCCTTTAACCGGTTTCAACAAAACGCCAGTTAAAACCATATCACCAGCTTTATATACATCAGCCGTGTGCAAAACGAGCAAGCTCTTGAAGGCTCCGAACTAGACAGTGTATAAATAGTCCAACAGGAAATTGGAAAATATAGACCGAATATATATCTCACTAACTATGAAAAGTATATGAGAGTGTGAAAATAAAATTACTCTGTGACATCTGTTAGTGTATGTGAATAAGCGGTTCTTTGAGCAAAATAATCTAGCCAGTCTAGGCACGAATGACCACAACAGTCTGCACCAGCTACCCTATTCTGCCATATTTCCATTTTTATAAAACATTCTGCATTATATTTAATGAACTTGGGAGGCCTTAACTTCAGTGGCGACCCAGACACCAACCATAGTGTTACTCAGTATAACACTAGGATTTCTCAGCGAGAAGACACTCCAAATGGTTGATAGAGGTATTCCCCTCTCAATGATGATTATGATATGGGGCTTATTAAGCGCTCAAATGCCGAGGAGTCTTGGCGCTGGTGTGTACGCAAGGGCAGAGACTAAGCTAGATCTACTCGGGTGTGAACAACAGAGTTTTCAGAGCTTTCCTGAAAAGTAATAGATTATGTTGCAATCTCAGAGCCACTGACAGTTTATTCCACAAATTTTGCAGCACAACTGGACAGGGACCTTCCCCCCTATCTGGTCCTTCGAAACTTGGGAGTACAGATCAGGCCAACACTGGCCGATCGAAGGTTTCGCGAGGGGATGTAAAGCCTGAGCATTTCCTGGCTATCGTCTGAGCCCCCTCCATATCGTGCCTGGTGCACCAAGCAGAGCGCATTAAATTCGATTCGTTGCTGGACGGGGAGCCAGTTTATTGCCCTTATGGATGTTTAAAATGAATCGTGGCGAGGCATTCTGTAATGATTGCAGTTTTCTTATCTGGTTTTTATCGATACCCAGGAACAACGCGTTACAATAGTCCAATTTGGACAGAAAGAGGGCAGCCATTACAGTCTACTGTAGTTTGGGGGGGATAAAAGGAAAAATCTTTTGGAGGGTCTTTAACAGAAAGAAACTGGCAGACGTTAGACTATTAACCTGTGCCGACAGATTGAGGTCACTGGAGGCTTGCTGGATGGCAGAGAATTGATTATTTTTTAGGTTACCATATATTGCTGTTCCGAAGAATGGAGGAACATTTTTCAGCACTTCGGACAAACCCGCATTTTGCCTCTGGAGCGCTGACCATACACAACTAAAAAGGGAATTTGAACATTTTGTTGAACTTTGGCACCAACTAATACTGGCACACTAAAGCTGTTGGCTTGCCTCACCTTATGGTTATGCAGGTCCTGGCTGTATTCCAGACTTTAGGTTCACTTAACCTCTCCCCTCCTCCAGTCCAATGTAGAGTGTGAGAGAGCGAGACGAGAAGTAATGAGTGTGTGTGCACAGTGCATAATTTGGAGGTGGCATGTAACATTCAACAGCACACTGTTTTGCAGACACTTGTGTGGTGAGAGAGGGTAGGAGTTTAAAAGAGAGGGAGGATAGTACTTTGCCCCCTTTGGAGGGATGCTCCTCCCATCTGGGCTTCTGTTGTGGCGTGGCCCAGGTTACATTAACTCGGAGGGAACCCTCTAGTAATTCCTGAATGTGTCCTATCCTCACTGCTTGCTGTTATCCTGTCTGTGTGGGAATGCACACAGCTTCACTGGTTAGGATCCAGTGAAATCTGTCCAGCAACAGCATGGAGTTATTTTTGTGATGCCTGCTTTAAGTTGGACGTACATGAGATACAGTCCAAGTCAACTCCTGACACTAACAATCAATGGCAAAGTCTCGCCTAGCAAATAATTATTGGCTTTGCCAATGTGTTTTAGCCATGTTGTACATCAGGGTGACTGCTGTTCAGCATGGCTAAAGGTTAGGGGCTTAGAAGATAGTGGTGTGGAATTCAGTAGAGTGGGATAGACTGTTATGTATTGTAGTGCCATAGATTGGAGTTGCATACAGTGGAGTGGCGTAGAGTAGAGTGGACTGGTGTAGAGTGCACTGGCGTAGTTTTGCAGAGTATAGTGGCATAGAGCGCAGTGGGGTAGAATGCAACTGCATATAATTCAATGGCGTGCAACGCCGTGGCACGGATTAGAGTGTTGCATAATAGAGTGCGGTGGCGTACAAATGCAGTGGCGTAGAGTGAAGTGTGGCTAGAGGAATGGTGCAGTGTAGAGTGGCATAGAGCAGTGCAGCATAGAGTATAGTGCAGAGGCATGGAGTGCTGCAGAGTGCAGGGGTGCAGACTGGAGTGTTGCAGAGTACGTTGGCATAGCATGCATTAGCTTAGAAGGCAGTAGTGCAGAGTAGAGCGAGTAGAGTTCAGTAGCATAGAGTGCAGTGTTGCATATTAGAGTGCCGTAGAGTGCAGTGGCATAGAGTAGAGTGCTGTAGAGTACATTTACGTGAAGTAGAGTGGAGTTGACTGCTGTAGAGAGGGTTGGCATAGAGTACTGCAAAGTGTAGTGGCGTAGACTGCAGTTGCATAGAGTTTAATGGTGTACAATGCAGCACTGTAGAATACATTAGCGTCGATTACAGTGGAGCATAGTAGAGTGCAGTGGCGTAGACTGCATGGGTGCAAAGTGGAGTGGTACATAGTAAATTGGCGTAGAGTGCAGTGGCGTAAAACAAAGTGGCATGTGGTGCAGGGTAGAGTGACATACAGTACAGTTGCGTAGAGTGGTGCAAAGAAGAGCAGGGTAGAGTGCAGTGGTAAAGAGTGGTGCAGAGTAGAGTATAGTGGCGTACAGTAGAGTGGCGTACAGTGGAATGCCATAGAGTGGAGTTCTGCAGAGTGCAGTAGTGTAGAGTGCAGAAGTGCAGAGTAGAGTGGCATAGAGTTCAGTGGCGGAGAGTGCAGTGTTGCAGAGTAGAGTATAGCAGAGTGCAGTGGTGCAAAGTGGCGTAAAGAGCAGTGGCGTAGACTACAGTGCTGCAATGTGTAGAGTTTAATAGTCTAGAGTGCAGTGGCATATAGTAGATTGTTTTAGAATAGAGCGGAGCGGCATAGAGAGGAGTATGCGTGGTGTGGTTGCACACTGCCATTACAGACAACACAATTTCAATTGAAATGAGCATTACATTTGCACAGACATTCAGTAATACTAATAAAACTATAAAGTGCACAAACGATAATGTGCAGAAATGGAATCAACAAGTATATTGTCCTGATCAAGACCTTACTACACTTGGTGCCAGGGGTCAGAATTGCGACTTAATGAACAAGTTATTTACCCTCTGTAACTATGTATTTGGTAGAGACATCTTCTAGTTATAGATTCCTTACCTTAGAATTTCCCACAGGAGTTAGTCTGGATCCAGAGATTTTTCATTAGCAGTACCAATGTAGGTCAGTAGGTGGCGTCGGACGGCTCTGTGGCCGCTGTCGGCATCAGGCGCGCCAGAATGACGTAGCGGGACCTACATAGACACTGCCCGGGGCACGCAGACATCAGTTCTTAACATGACTTTCCATACCAGAGCCATGAAAGACACTGACCACTGGTGCGCCAAAACGAGGGCCCTATAGGGGAGTCCCTATCCCTAGAAATCAGTTCGCAGAGCGGGGAAAATGGGTGGGCCAGAAGGAATCTGCAACTAGAATTTGTCTCTACAAGATACATTGTTACCAAAGGTAATTAACCCCTTCCAGGCTGATGATGAGCTGGGCTCGTCATGGCATAGCCTCCTCGCAGCTCGTCACGTAAAGTGCGATTTAAAAAATCTCAGCGCAGGAGCGGAATTCCGCTAGCGCGCATGAGGTTAACTTGTTCTTCTGATAGAGACTTCTAGTTGTAGATTACTCACCTTAGAATAGATACCCTAGCAATACCAACCCCAGAGGAGGGTCTGCGAACCAAGACCATACAAGGAAATCCTGGAGGAACAAACGTGCAAAGTACCCGCCCCTCCGGACTTGGCTGTCCAGGCAGAAGTGTCTGGTAAATGTGTGCAGGGATGCCCACGTTGCCGCCTGACAGATATCCAGGAGTGGGACTCTGCGTGCTAAGGCAGTGGTTGCCGCTGTTGCTCTAGAGGAGTGAGCAAGTAACCCCACAGGAGGTTCCTTTTTTGCCAATGCGTAGCACAATTTAATGCAGAGGACAACCAATCTAGAGATGGTCCTTTTGTGTTTTTGGGTCCAGGCGGTGGAATCTCTCCTCTTCCTTGGAGGGATGCGAGGGTGGGTAAAAGGTGAGCAGAGTAATGGATTGTCCCACATGAAAGGGAGTGACCACTTTAGGAAGGAACAAAGCATTTGTTCGAACCACCACTTAATCTGGATAGACAGATAGGGAGGCTTGGCAGTCAGAACCTAGAGCTCACTAACTCTAAGCAGAGGTGATGGCAATGAGGAAAGCGGTCTTAAAGATTAGAAGCTTGAGAGGTCAATTATGAAGAGGCTTGAAGGGAACACACATAAGAAAAGTCAAAACCAAATCTAAATCCCATTGGGGCATTATGAAAGGAGACGGAGGAGTAAGGCCCTTAAGAAAATTATTGACAATGGGAGATTTGATCAAACAGGACTGACTTGAAAGTCTCAGAAAGGCAGATAGCAGAAAGATAACCCTTTAGGGGGCCCAATGCAGAGCACTGCTGGGCCAAAGAAAGTATGTACAACAGAACCTCTTAAAGAGGGGTAGAAAGGGGATCAACAGCCTTTGATGTGCACCATGCCGCAAATGTGTTCCATTTACAGTTTTTACTGTTTTAGTGGACAGAAGCCTGGCTGCCAAGCTGACATTAAAGACTTCGGGTGGAAAGTCGAAAGCTGTCAACTGCCGCCACTCAATCTCCAAGCAAGGAGGCGGAGACTGGACAGATTCAGGTGAAGAACCGTCCCCTGCTGCTGCGACAGAAGATCCTCCCGAAGGGGAAGTCTGATTAAGGATTGATGGCCATGCTCAGAAGGTCGGAATACCAGACTCTTCGTGCCCATTCAGGAGCTACAAGAATGAATTCAGCCCGGTCATGCTCGATCCTTCTGAGCTGAGCACTCTGGGCAGAATTGTTATAGGCGGAAAGGCGTAGAGGAGGCCGAAGCTCCACTGGTGACGGAAAATGTCGCCGAGCGAGCGCTGCCTTGGAAACGTAATACTGCTGACATTGCGTGTTCTCTTTGGCGGCGAATAGATCTAACCAAGTCACTCCCCACCACTGAAAGAGACCTCGCGCCATCTCCGGATGGAAACGCCATTCGTGATCGACCTGGCACCGACTGCTGAGTTTGTCCGCTCTGGCATTCAAATAACCCGCCAGGTGGTGAACCACTGGGGATATGCCCTAATGTTCCAGTCATGTCCAGAGGCAGAGAGCCTCCTGACAAAGGGTCCATGACCACACCCTGCCTGGTTTGTTGCAGTACCTCATGGCGATGGTGTTGTCCGTGAAAACCTGCACCACTTTCAATTTGAGAGAGGGAAGGAATGCCTTCGGTGCCAGCCTGATCGCCAAGAGCTCTAAAAGGTTGCTATGGTGACTAGACTCCCCCGGAGACAAGACGCCTCTGATCTCCGCCTCTCCCAGGTGGCCACCCCATCCCAGGAGTGACGCATCAGTCACCACCATCAGATCTGGCTGGGGAAGGGAGAGGGATCTGCGGCTGACCCAATCCTTGTTCGTTAGCAACCACTGCAGTTGGTGCACAGTACCCTCCGAGATCTGGATATAGTTAGAAAGATTACCCTGATGCTGTGCCCACTAGAACTTCCGTTACCCCTCTTAAGCCTGTTTATGCCATCGGGCATGATTCACCAGCGGGATGCAGGAGGCCATGAGGACCAGCAGCCTCAGAGTCATTCTCACTGAAATAAAGGATAGAGGCTGAAACATCGGTATCATAGCCCGAATATCCCACACTCGCTGCTCAGGAGGATAGGCCCAAAACTGCACAAGAATCGCTCTGTGTCAAGCATTGCTCCGATGAAAGGGAGCGTTTGAGAGGGAGTCAGGTGTGACTTTGGCACGTTGATACTGAACCCCAGTGAGTGCAAGAGGTCCACCATAGTATGAAGGTGAGAGTCCTTGACATAGGTGAAAATTGGTATCCCTGATCTGCGCAGATGAGCTGTGACCACCGCAATCACTTTTTTGAACACTTGAAGGGCACTGGAGCGGCTAAAGGGGAGTACAGTGAATTTAAAGTGCTTGTGGACCACTGAAAGTAATGTCTTGGGGCAGGCAGAACGGGGATATGGACAAAAACGCACTGCAAGTCCAATGCTACCATCCAGTCTCTTGGGTTGAGAAAAGACCTGGGCCAAAGTGAGCATTTTGAACCTCTCCTTCCGAAAGAGGAAGTTGAGGGTCCAAAAGAGTAGGACAGGATGCAGGCCGTTGCCCTTTTTGGGCACCTGTAAGTAGTGGGAATGACAACCACGTCCTACTTCTGGCACAGGGAGCCTCTCTATGGCTCCCTTGGTCACGAGACATGAAACTTCCTTGCGGAGAAGCACCAAATTATCCTCCGACATATGATCATAAGCAGTTGTCATGGAGGGTGGGGTAGTCACAAAGGGGAGGGAGTAGCCACTTCGGACTATCTGCAGAACCCACTTGTCCGACGTGATGCACTGTCAGCGGAGGAGGTGATGGCGAATCTTGCCTCTGACTGACCGAGGATGGGCCTGATACGTCAAACTAGGATGGTTTGGACCCACGAGGACGCTGTCTCCCACGTCTGTGGCCATGCAGAGGCTGGATAGCTTGCATGATTTGGTGGATGGACTGGACAGTATGTGGCTGGGCGCCCCTTCTGTAGCCACGAAAGGGACTAAAGTCAGACTGAGGGGGACGGATGGTAGCTGTGAGGCCCAAGGATCTGTCAGTTACCCGAGATTCCTTGAAGAGCTCAAGCGCCTGGCCTGCCTTCTCACCAAAAAGGTAAGTGCCATCAAAGGGTATATCCGTCAGAGTAGTCCTCAAACAGGCGTAGCAACGTAATGCTACCAACGAGGCAATCATTCTGCCCAGTGAGTCGGTGGTGTCCAGTCCACAACGAATGTTGAATTTTACAGCATCTCTCCCGTCAGCAACTGCATGGGAGAAAACGGCCCGGGCCTCCTCCGGGCACGGAAGCAGCACCTGCGCAACGGTATCCCAGATGGTATGGGAGTATCAGCCCAAGAGGCAAGCGGTATTCACAGACAGCAATGTCAAGCTGGAGGAAGAAAGCATTATCTTCCCAAGATGGTCCAGCTTCTTGGATTCCCCATCAGGAGTGGAGAAGGGAATGCACCTTTGGAAGATGAGGCTTGGACAACCGAGTCCTCAGGGGAAGGAAGTTGCACAAGGAAAAATGGGTCACCTGGAGAGGGGCAATGGCGGCAGGAGATTGTCCTGTCCACTTGAGCACTTGTGCTAGGTTTGGACCAAGCGCCCAGAAGGACATCAGTGAGGGCTTCATTAAAGGGCAAAAGAGATTCGGAGGTAGAAGCCGAAGGCTGAAGCACTTCTATTAGGAGGTTAGTCCTAACTGCCACCGAAGGGAGCTCAAGGCCAAGGACCTCGGCTGCCAGCCTCATCACCACTACGTAGTTAGCCCCCTCCTTCTTAGCCAGGGTAGGGAGAGAAAGCAAGCCATTGTAAGGGGAAATGTCTAACCCAATGGCCTTACCCAGGTCCATCTGCCAATCCATGGGGTCTTCAAGGCGTTCTGTTTAAGGGTCCAGCTGCCACTCCCAGTCCTTTTCACCACCTCCTGGCACAAAATCAACACCAGGGAGGACCACAAGGACAAAAGTCCCTTTTGTCGTTGGAACCAACGTTCATCGTCGCCTGTCCGGCTCCAAGTCGGGGACAAGGATGGGGGTGGGGGGGTTGATGTCGACTGGGAGCACGGTCGGCGTCGGAAGCGTCGCCACTGGGACCGACATCAGGGAAGGTCGAGTTGGAACAAGCAACATCAATCTGGATCTGATAACAGATCTATAGGGGCCCTGCGGAGCAGAGGCCGAAGCCACCAGCATCAAAGGCTTGGGCCCCCCATAGACTCCACGGGGGCCGATGGCACACCAGCGGAGCCCGACTGCCCAAAGATGAGGTGCAAGGCTTCATAAAACATTCGTAGTTGGGCAGGAGACGCTCTGGCTCTTGGAAAAGTGAGGCTGAGCAGCGTCATCTCGGAAAGAGGCTCCGGGAACAGAGGCCTATGTGAAGATGCTGTGTCCCACGCTGTGTAAGCCGACAAACGGGGTGAAGTCGAAGGTGTTGGCTCTGTGACAGTTCTCTGGACCATCCTCTCGATCGAGAATGGGACCGACGTGGAGCCGAGCGCCAGGCCTCCAACAGCTTTTGGAACTGCTCCTGCAAAGCCTTTGGATTCATGGCTCGGTACTCAAAGCATGACTTAAAATCATGGTCGCGCTACAAGCCCCGGAGTCATACAGGACTCCGTAATGGACAACATTCGATGATAGGATGCGCAGGGCTTGAACCAGAGCCAATGTTGGGACATTTTGATGACACCAGGAGTCTGAGAATCAGAAAAAAATCTCGACAAGTCAAAAAAAGGTTGGCCAAAAAAACGGCTAAGGGGTAGCCATCTCCAGATCTGAACTTAGGCTGGCTCGAAAGAGCCAAATGTGTGTGTTAACACTCCACACAAATGGAATACATACTAGAAAATATTTCTTCCAGGAAAGCAGATCTAAATTGAAAGAGGTCATGGTCTGCAAAGGTTTCTTGAAGATGAAAGGAAAGACCACACTCAAATCTGATAAAAAAAGAATTATCTTTCACCAAAGGGAATATGTGCATTAAAATATGGATACGATGTGTGACTATCTCGTGTCAGAGACAAAAAGTCACTTATAAAAAATATTTGTAGAAATACACTTTGATGCCAGAACCTGCTAGGAGGGACATGAAGCACACTGCATCATCAAAAATCCAAACTATGGTCGTTTCTTCTAGAGCCCAACAACTAAACCACGGCAATTTATATTTGCATTGTTTCTTACTGGATTGTTTTTTTAGCAGCATACATAATTTCTATGTAAAGGAAAATGAAGGTGAAAGTTTTAAATTATGCAGATTACATGCAACTTCTTTTTTCTATCAACAGTTCATCAGACTCTACAATGTTCTTCCAAAATACAATGCTATTCATCCATATCAAGTTAAACTGAACTAAACAGAGATTGTTCTAGCTTGAGGCACACAAAACCTATGGAACTCCAATTTTTGGCCAACTGAAATCCATACCCCTCCTCAACCAAAGAACGCAGTTAAAAGTCTTTGAGTTTTTTTTAATAATAAACTTCTATGAAGCCTTAAGCAGGGGCAGTAGTGACAGCCTGTTTTCTTCAGCTCAGAATGATTAGGAAAATTGGCAGATTCCTCACCCTTGAAACCCTCATTTAGGTTACCCTCACACATGTGATCTCACGAATAGATAATGCAAACTCTCTCTACCTTGGTCTCCTTGACTGCCTGACTAAGAGACTGCAACTGGTACAAAACCAGGCAGCCAGGCTGATTTACCGGCAACCTAAGAGATGTCATATGACCCATATGAACAAGAAATTACATTTGTTGCCAGTGAAACAGCGTGTGACCTTTAAGACTGGATATGTCATTGTTAAATTCCTCTATGGCAATAGCCCCGAGTTTATCTCTTCCCGAATTTAAAGGTTTACACCCTCCCAGAACTTGAGGTCATCCCATCTCAATCTTCTGGCTATTCTCTCCCTCTAAGAAGAAGAGACTAGGAGGTTCGAGGATCTCTGAAATGGCCCCTGGGTTCTGGAATTCTCTTCCACTAAACATCAGAATGACTGTTGATTACCTTAGATTTAGGCATCTTCAGAAGACATGGCTTTTCACACAAGCCCATGAATGACATTTTGTGCCGTAGCCCTGTTCCTATACTCAAGCGCCAAGAAACTGATCAGTGAATGAGCGCTAACTAAATAATTTCAACATAACTTAACAGACTCTTTCAGAAATATTCATATGTGAATAAACACATTTTTCGGAAACCAGAGACCTAAGTTGAGGAAGGAGATGAAAGAATAAGGGCCTTCCACTGGTAAAGAAAATTCAATTCACATGGGCAGTCTAGAGCTTGTAGCTCCTACATGGCCTGGTCATGATTCACCTGCTATAACAATGATAGTACCCCTACTGCATGAACAGAAATTATTTTTTCAACTTTTTTTATTTTTCAACGACCTCTATTGAAATTCTTGCACAAGGTAAACAAGCAGGGTTTCCGCAAATAACAAGAAGAAAAAGAAAAACCACATCTGTTACATACATCGTAAAGGCATTTGTACATTAGTGGCACACAACTGAATATAGGGAGGGGTGACAGGAGATGAAGCAGGAAAGGACATGGAGGCGCACCCAGTACAGGCAGGGTGCCGGCGGGAGAGGCCACAGGAAATCAGCAGAGTGCAGATGGAGGGTAGCAGTCCTCTATGGACCAACACCAGTGGCCGCTGCGGGCGGTGAGCCGGCAGGTAGCGCGGGAAAAGACGCAGAGGGGGGGCATTCCGGCGGAGGAGATATGAGACAAGAAGACCCCAGATATCAAGTGGTCGAGCAGTTGCTGGCGTCAACGCCCAGAATTCTGACAGGAGCCTCTGACAACGCGTAGCATCTTCAAGCCAAGCGCTAATCTTGGGTACGGGTCTCCGACCGCAATGCATGGCGACTCTGCGACATGCGAGAACAAGCAGCATAGCGGTGAGCCAACGGTAGGTATCAGGACATTGCTTCATAAAGCCTAGAAAGCAGATCAATGGGTCTGGCTAGACAGACGTGGAGGTAATCTCAGTGATGATGGTGCACACGTTGCACCAATATGCAGAAACCCTGTGGCACAGCTAAGCAAGATGAGAAAAGTCAGCCGCAGGAGCCTAGCACCGGAGACATCTTTCACTGGAAGTGAGGCCCATTCTATACAGCTGAGCGGGGGAGCGATACAGTCTATGCAAATATTTAAAATGTATGAGGCGCAGGCTGTAATTAGGAGACAGACGTTTGGTCTGCTTGCAACAGTACAGCCAGTCCTCCTGAGAAAGATCAGTACCTAGATCCTCGCTCCAGGAAGCGCGGGCGCGATCAGCAGATATTGGGAATGCCGCTAATGTGGTGGCATAAAGTCTGGAGACCAGTTTGCGGGGGGAGGCGGAAGTGTATGCCGTGGTCGAGGGCAGCCATCGAAGGAGGGGGCTGAGGGAAAGTGGGGTGTAGCTCCCGGCAGGACGCTCTAAGTTGATAATAGAGCAGTGTATCTATTGGGCCGGACTCGGCGGGAAGAGAAAAGAAATCGCCGTCGGGGTAGAGGTCCCATAATGTGGCCAGCCCCAGGCAAATCGCGCGTTTTACCGTCCAGGATGTGTGCAGTTAGGGAAATAATGGGTTGTATGCGATGGGCATAGCATTAGCAGAGAGCAAGCTGGAGCCAGAATATCTCCGAAGACCGTCCCAGGCCCAGTGCAGGTTCTGTACCGTGTAGATCTCTCCGGGCGGTTGTTTTAGGGGGACAAAAATAGCAGTCCGGAGGAGTGAATGGGTCGCTAGGTCGGCTTCCACCTCCACGTGGGGCTGAAATGGCGTTGGATGCAGCCAGAAGTGAAGGAAACTAGACTGGGCACTGAGAGCGTATAATTTGAGGTCCGGGGCCCCCAACCCACCGCACGTACGGGGGAGCGTGAGAATATCATATGCAATTCTAGGCTGTCGGCCAGACAAGGGAGATGAGGGAGCGAAGTGTATGGAAAAAATGAGCCGCAAGAGGAATGGGAACATTCAGGAACTAATATAAATACTTCGGAAGCACCACCATCTTGGCCAAGGCAATGCGCCCCGCCAGGGATAGAGGTAAATGCCGCCAGAGGGGTATTTCGGTCTCCAGCCAGTCAACCGCCCGGACGAAATTTGGCTTCCAAAGTTTGTCCACGCTCCTGCTGAGCCAAACACCTAGATATCTGGTGGTCCCTGATATGCACACAAACGGATAGTCCGGAGTGAAGGGAACAGTGGCATTATGCCTCTCTCTTATTTAGTATCCTTAGGGCCCCCTCCTATCTCTAACCAATCAGCATCAGGATGCTCCTTGCAGAGTAATAGTCAGCGCTTTACAAATACCAACTTACATTACATTATATTACATCCGTCAGAGGAAAGAGAATAGACTTATTCCAATGGACCTGGATGCTGGATATACCCCCAAAGCGCACCACCTCACGGACCATGGGACAGGGATTCTCTTGGGAGTGGCAGACATAGAGTGTAACATTGTCCGAGTACATGGAGAGGACCAGGGCTCGGGCCGCAAAGTCCAGACCTCCCTGGGTGTGATGCTGCCGGAAACTAGCGCCAAGGGGCTCCATAGCCACAGCAAAAAGCATGGGCGAAAGTGGACACCACTGCCTCATACCTCTTGAGACATGGATGGGCTCCGAGATCTGGCCATTGATCCGAAGGCGAGCAGTAGGGAGGGAGTAGGGGAGATGGACCTTGCCCAGAAAAACCGGGCTAAAGCTTAGGCAGGGGAGAAGGTAAAAAAAGGCAGGGCCACTCGAGAGTGTCAAAGGCCTTGGTGATGTCCAAAAGAGCAGCCACGGCCGGAAGAGCGGGGTTGAGCTGGGTGAGTACAGTAAATATAGTCCAGAGGTTATGTGACATGGCGCGCCCAGGGATAAAACCGGACTGATCTGGACGAGCTATCATAGGCATGAGGGGCAGAAGGTGGGAAGCCAAAAGTTTGTTGAAAATCTAATTCTTGGTGTTGATGAGAGATAGGGGGCGATAAGAGTCAAGAAGCTTAAGAGACTTGTTCGGTTTCAGGAGCAGCGTTAGAAGGGCCTCGTGAAGACACGGGGGAAGTGGCCAGACTCGAAGGAGTCACTGTACATAGCAGCGAGGTGCAGGATGAGGAGGGGCGCGAATGTCTTGTAGAAGGATTCTGGCAGACTGTCAGAGCCTAGTGCTTCATCCCCAGCAGAATATTAATGACAGCCAGAATCGCTTCCTTAGAAAAAGGCTCTTCAAGGTATTCCCGATGGCCGTTACCCAGCCAGAGGAGCTCAAGAGTGTCAAAATATTGGTCAAGGATGTCGCGCAAAGGAGAGATCTCTGCGGTGTAGAGTGGAGTATAAAAGGCGGTGACCCTTGAAACCACCTCAGTAGGAGAGGTAGTGCGCTCTGGCCCCCCGTCATGGAGCGCTGTGATGTAGAAGGTGGCGTGAGGCCGTCACAGGAGACTGGCTAAAGTCTTACCCTGGCAGTCACCTTCGCCATAGCGACACGCCTTCACTTCCCTACCCAAAAAGGAGAGTTCTCTGTCGGCCTCCTGCTATATTCAGAAAGTTTGCCCCAGAGCTGTGCGAGGGTGTCAGGATTCGGGCTGAGAGAGTGCAAAGAGTTGAGAGCCGTGTTTTCTCCCTCCAGGCGCTCGAGGACACCATAAATAGAGCGTAAAACACTGGACTGCTTGGAGATACATTTGCCCTGAATCACCACCTTGAAACCCTGCCAGAATGTGGAAGGGGAGTCCACGGAACCGACATAAAGTTCAAAATAATTCTCCATAGCAGTTTAAATCTCGTCACAAAACACTGAGTAGCGGAGCGCATTGGGGACAGCCGCCAGGCAAACATGCGCTGCAGGGTGTGCGGGGGGAGCAAGCCGAGGCAGACGGGAGCATGATGGGAGAGAGTGTGCGTGCCATGTGCTCGACAGAGGTAACCCATGCGAAAGCGTCTTGAGTGGTGATCCAGAGGTCCAAGCGGGACCAGCAGCCTAAAGAGCCTGTAACGCGTGTTCCCTCACACGCTTCCGAGTGAGTATGTCGCCACGCGTCAAGCAGGGAGTTGTCGGCTAAGATAGAATGCAAGAGGGATGTGGAGCGCGGGTGTAGAGTGTGAGGCCCAGAGTGATCGAGGGTGGCTGAAGGCGTAATGTTGAAGTCCCCCCACCACAGTAGGGCAGCAGGACCCAGGAAGGAGATGTGTCGCCATACCCGCGCAAAGAAGTCAGGGTCGTCAGAATTATGGCCATATATCGCTGCGTGGATCAGGGGTTGGGCCAAAAGAGTGCCATGCAGGATGACGAAGCGCCCCTCGAGATCCGCAATAACATTAGTAGTATGTCAGGGAAGCCCTCTGCGTATGAGGATGGATACCCTGCGGGAGTAGCAGGAGTAGAAGGGGGAGTGAGCCTCTCCCCAATGCCTAAAGTGAAGCCTGGAAGCAGTGGCTGGTAGTGAGTTTCTTGAAGGAAACAGATGTCAACCTTATGACGAACAAGGTGTGTGTGTACAAGGTGGGCCTTCCGCTGGTCATTGAGACCGCGGACGTTCCAAGTCCAGAGCGTGGTGGCCGTCATAATGCTTTGCCAGAGAGGTGAATATCGGATGGGAACAGATGCAGAGTGGGAGCCAGATGTGCTTGAGATGGTATGTGCAATGCAAAAGACAGTATAGCAATCAACACGCTGCAGATTAGGTCCTAAAACGAAACCAACAACAAGCCTCGGAGAAGAGGCAACATACCCCATGAATCCCCCCAAACCACCCACACCAACCCCCAATCAGTTTGAGAGACCATCCCCACCCACCCAGGGAACCCCCAAAAGGGAAGGGGAAAATCCAAGTAAGAGATTATTAATTGATGCCTTTTTTAACATATTTATTGAAATATTTATGTTTTAACATCAAGGAGTTAGGGTCACATACTGCCCATTCCGTGTTTCCCTTGTAAAAACTGCCCGCATGAACTTCAATTAGGACGTTTGTACGTATATCAGAAATTTTATGTTTTTATGTATCTTTTATGGTTCTAATGTACCGAAATAAAGATTTTGAAATGTGAAAGTAAGAGATTAAGGGACTCATCCAGTCGAGATGTGGCTGAGCTCAGCGAACACCCCTGCCACTAGGACAGAGTGGCCAAGCCGCGGATGAGAGTTGACTGTGAGTGAAGAAATAGGAGGCCGAGAGGGCGCCTCGTATTCCAGGGCACAACAGTGACGCAAACAACAAAACAGGTAATACAAAGCAAGGGTGAATCGTTACTGCATATAGGAGAAATGAGTGTAGGGCTAAGGAGTTAGGAGCAGTAGATGTCTCTGCAACAAGGAAGCTCCATTAGGCCCACGAGCCGGAGAACAGGAGAGCGTCAGATGTGGGCCGGTGCAGGAATGACTTGATAAACAAAGGGCGCGAAAGCCGGGGTAGGCAAGATTGTGCCATTAGGCTCATGCAACCAAAGTCCATTAGAGAGGGTTACCATCAGTCATTTCCACTTAAATCGCTGTCGGCAGCTGTTTGGGAGCTGGAAGGCATGGAGCACTGTGGTTTATCCAGTTTTTTGGCATAGGCCAGTGCCGCCTTTGATTCCGTGAAGGTGTGAACTTGGGAGTCATGCCTGACACGCAACTTGGCCGGGTACGCCAGGGAGTAGGAGATGTCGTGTTTCTGCAACAGTCGTTTAGCTGGGGGGAAATTCGTGGCAGGCAGCCTGAACCGCCATTGTATAATCAGGGTAGAAGGATATTGAGGTCCCCTGATGGCGAACTTCACTCTTCTCCCTGGCAGCTCGCAGGACCGCACCTCAGTCTCAAAAATGTAGTAGTTTGGCGTTAATAGGTCGAGCTGGCAAGGCAAGAGAGGGCCGAGGCCTCAGAGAGCGATGGGCACGCTCGAAGATAAATACAAGGGAAAGAACCTCACCGAATAAGTCCCGAATCGGCTGCTCAATGAAGTCCTCCATGTTGGCGCTGTTGGGGAATTCAGGCACGCCCGCGATACGAAGGTTGCTTCTGCGGGAACGCGCCTCCAAATTTTCATTCTTATTCTTGATGAGTTCCAGCACCTTATCCATCTGAAGGAGTGTCTGATGAACCCGGGTCGCGGTGTCTTCAAAATCGGACACCCTCGCCTCAACGTGAGGCAGCAGCGTGTGGTGTGAGTCCACCCGGGCCTTGATATTGTCCGGACGGGAGGAAAGCTGGTCGAGCTGGGCGGCGATGCCTGTAACCATGGTTTTCACATCCAGCATAATAGCCTTGAGGTCGTCCCCGCGAGTCGGGCACGCATCGGGCTGAGAAGCAGGCTCACCAGTGTCCAGGGCCGCCCCTTCCTGTCGTGTCTGCCTTTGTTGGTCAAAGGCCAGTTTCGGCTGCTTGGGGTCCGCCTTCCCCATGGTCGGGCCCCTGCGTACATGACCACTTGGACTACAATTGTAACCACACTCACCTGTGATCAAAGCTATCGGCTGAAACGCGTAAGGTACAAAAGTGTGTTCATTTTCCCTCCGCATTTCGACGAATGAAGTCAGCCTGTCAAGAAGTCGGTGTTGGGCTCTTTGTGTTTAGTGGCAGTATCGAAGTTACCAGGATCTCCATTCCTGGCATCAGAACCCGCCCTGCAAGATCGGGGGCCCCCGGTAAATGGAGGTGTTTTTGAAATGTTAAATGAGGGGGCATGATCCACTCTCAGAAGCGCCAGCACAAAGGACTTCCGTAGAAGTTTGCCACACATTTGATTGAGAAAGGGAGAAGGGGAGGGGTGTTCTCTCGCCCTGAAGGCACCGCATGGCATGCAATCATTAAGGTAAATGCAGAGGAATCAGCACTATGCTAAATGAATTGAAGCATTGGGACATTGTTAAAAGACGCTGTACAGCAATAACAATAAATGTGCCATGTCGCAATGAACTGAATAAGAATGTTGCATTCTGGGGCTTGTGGTCAAACTAAGCAAGCCACATGAGCACTTGGACTACAATTGTAACCACACTCAGCTGCGATCAAGGCTATCGGCTGAAATGTGTAAAGTACAAAAGTGTGTTCATTTTCCCTCCGCATTTTGACGAATAAAGTCAGCCTGTCAAGTAGTCGGTGTTGGGCTCTTTGTGTTTAGTGGCAGTATCGAAGTTACCAGGATCTCCATTCCTGGCGTCAGAGCCCCCCCTGCAGGATCGGGGGCCCATTGATAATTGGAGGTGTTTGGGGGGAAAAAAGAAATATATATATATATATATATATATATATATATATATATATATCCACGCAGCTTCTGTCTCTCCCGTGTAGGACCACAGAATCACTGACCACCAAGCAACTTGTATGTATTCAAAGAAGGTTTATTATCTCTTCTAGATCACTTCTAGCATGACGCGTTTCAGGTAATGAATACCCTTGTTCACATCTCTATCTCTATCTAACCAGAGTTAGGATCAATGTGATGACATTTTAAAATGAGATTGGAGAAGATAAATGTCCCGTTTTTTGACCAGCATACAATCAGTTTCTTGATGAAGCTGTTTAAAATCTGGTGGAAGACCAGAACTAAATAATGCATCGATTGATGCAATTGTTTATAGGAGGGATGTAGCAACGAGGCTGGGTTGCCATAGCCGATCCACGGCAAGATAGTAAACAATGACGATATTGTCTAGTTGTGCATATGTTTGACTGCAGATAGCTAATGAATTGCACTGTTGTTTATAAATGCTTACTTTGATGTAAACATCCCATTTACAAATGGCGCTCAACATTGTGTGACTTGCGCAAGTATCCCTCGTTTGTGTTGACTACCTGTGCTTGGTCTTTTAAAAATGGCGCCGCGCAGGGCGTTAATGTTTGACACCGAGGAAGGGAGCTTTCCCGAAACGCGGCTGTCTTGGAAAAAAAACTCGCTTTTGCTGATATCCCGGGAGTGCTGCTTTTTCTTTTCGGAGGATTTGAAAAGATTATGGAGCTTAATAAATATCGCTGTACACCACCGCGTTGCAGCACCCGCCTTAAGAGTGACTCGCTTTTGGTGTTCTGGAGCAGGTATATATATATATATATATATATATATTACCTACTGGCGGTCGCCAGTAGGTATATATAGTTAGGATTTTTTCCCTATGGGATTTCTGAAAATTCTATGTCTAATAACTTTGGCGTTTGTGGGCGGAATCGGTTGAAATTTTCAGGAAAATGGCACATTTTGTTTCTGAGCAGCTCCAGGAAATTTGGGGGGGGGTCGTCAAGGGGGGGTTGAGAAAAAAGGGGGGTCCCAAAACGCGTTTTTAACATTGAGTTTTCCATAGGGCGGTTGGACTCACTTTTAGCTCGAACGGCTGAATGGATTTGCACGAAACTTGGCAAAATTGTAGGGACTGTTAGGCCGATGTGCCTTTGCTAGGTCTCAATATATGTGCTCCAGTGGATTTTGAGAAATTAACGTTTAAATCAAGATATATATCTGTAACAGCGCTCCGGGCAGCGATCTGGTTCGCGTACTTTTCGCGTAACGGAACTTTGCGCACGGAAAGCTGATTGGCTCTTCGGTGTCTGTCAACATTCTAAACAGTCCGGTGCGGCCGCCATCTTGTCTCTCGGTAGGATCGAGAGAAAAGAGGAGGCCAAAACAAAGGGGGAAATTTCCATAAGGGGGCATAGTAGATCCTCCCTGACCCCCTAGGTTTTATGTGGAGGTTTTAAAAGGGCCCAGCAGGGTTAAAAAAAAAAATCTTTTTTTTTTTTCGCGATGAGCGCCTAGTACGCGAACCGGAAAGCGTTCTAGGCAGCGTACTTTAAGGATAATAGAATGATATACTTTTCAAAGACTAAATGTTAATTGTTTGTTGTTTTGTTTGTTGTTTTTGTTTTTTTTTTGTTTTCTTTTTTTTTTAATTTTTTTTTTATTTTTATTGTTTTTCATAATTTATTAAACTTTCTAACATTTCAGTGTCTGAAATGTCATTATTTTCTTGAAATATTGTTTGCAAGCTGTGAGGTTGTAAAATGTCCTCATTTGCAAGGAGGGCATCTACTGCTTGGACACATTGCAGCAGTTCATTATCCAAGCTTTCATCCATAAATTCCATGTCAATTTGTTCAATCAATTCCTGGCTGCTCTCTTGCAGGTCCATTTCAAAAGAAACTTGGTTTTCGCCTTCCATTTTGCCTGAAATTTGGATTAAAACAATATATATTAGTAGAGATAGGGCACTGTTGGGATTAATTTTAGATAGTCATTTTTTATCAGTGAATTTATCTTTTGGCAGTGTATAGTATCAGAGTGGAAATAGGACTATAAAAAAGTGTATGTGATTTAACCAAGACAAGTCTAACTCCATTCATAACTATAACAGAGAAGTCTATCTAAATACATTACTAGTACAGAGGGATAGTGTATATCTAGCAGAAAAAGTCTACTATATTAAGTTATAGTGTACAATATACTTCAGTTTTAAAAATAACAACTTACCTTTACAAACAAGTTGAAGAGTTTAGTGATAATTCAATTGTAATGTACAACAAGAAGTAGCAGTCAAAATGGCTGTGTTTCCTTCTCTTCCTTTATATATATTCAAGTATATAACCAATCAAATGTCAGGTAATAAAAGTAGAAAATGAAAGTAACATTTTCATTGGTTGTCAATTCCAACACTTCAGATGTGTTTTGTGAAGTAATTTACCTCACGGTACTTGGAGAGGTCTACAGGCTAAATGGCTAAATTAAATTTCAATCAAATTTGTGAGAATGAAAGGGATTGTTATGTAGTATGAGCTAATTTATATTTGGTGAGAGTGTCTCCAGTCGTTTTTCTATAAATTACTTTCCCACCTTTTTTTTGGACCGCTTCCCGGAAAGCGGTCCGGTCCGCGAACTAGGAGCGTAACGGGAGTCCACCATTTTGTGTTTCGGTCGAATCAAGGTATAAAATGGAGGGTAAATAATGTTCTGAATGGGTAGAAGGGGGCATGGTACAAGTAGTTTGCCCCCCTACGTTTTCTGAGGGTGGCTGAGGAGGACTATATGTGCGAAGAAAAAACTTTTTTTTTGAAATTTTGCGCGGTTAGCTTCCAGTTCGCGTACCGGATAGCGCTCTTTGAGCCTAGTTTGTTGAAAATTACAGAAAAAAGTTAGAAAAAAAATAATAAAAGTGTGTGATCAGATGAAGGGTAGCTCTGAGAAGAGCTTTTGGGTTTATGGTACATTTAGGTACTTATAAGTAGGTACCAATGCACAGTCTTAAATTCAGAATGAAAATTCTGTTGCCCTCATCTGAGAAGTGAACTCCATCTCCTCTGTAGATATCTTGCATGTAGTAACGCAAGTTATTGTTGTACAGAGAGCCCATTCCATGGTCTCTCATGAAAGCTGAAACAGATTTGTTTACATGCTTCCTCGCTTTCTCAATTTGTGGAGAAAATTGGTTGGACCACCTCCATTTCTGTCTTTGGCATATATTGGAATATACCAAAGCAGTTTGAGGAAAAAGTGCCATTAATTGCTCCAAGGTGTCCGTTAAAAGCATTTCCAGACCTACCCCTGTCAAAGTGCCCAAATCATTACCTCCACAGTGCACTATTAACAGGTCAGGTTTTGGCAAATGCATAAAGGTTTTCACCAATGGTATCAATTGGTGACATTTTAATCCTCTTTGGCCCAACCACTTAATTTCCACATCCTGTAAATTGAGGTTGTGTAAATTTCTGTTCTCAGCATACCTTTGAGCCCAGTGGATGTAACTATGTCCAACAATCCAGACCTTAAACATGGTGGGAGAAGGTTGTTCTGCAGTCAGATGAAGTGTGGTAATGAAAGGGCAGTTGAAACAGTAGGAGTTTGTAAAGAAAAAAAACTGTGGATTTCCAATGCTAATGAATCATTAGCAGTGATTGGTGCATTTCCATTTCTGAAAACAGAAAGTTAGGGTGCATGGATGTGTTCTTTGAAAGATGTAATTTGAATGGTCAAGGAAGAAACATTTAATGAAAGATTGCACTGGATACGCAGGTGCACTGAGAGTTCAGAGTTCAATTGAAACATTGTTGTGTGAATTTGCAAACATGAGAGGTCTTCCAGGAGGTGGTTGCTATGGAAAAAAGGCAGAGAGGGCAGAGGGGGGAAGGGTTTTGATTTGAAAAAAGTGAGGGAAGAGTTATGATTGGCTAATATGAGAGATATGTGTAATGAATATCTGTTTTTCTGTGCTTTCAATAGCTGCAGCCTCTGGAGTGCATCGTTTTTCTTCTGCTGAAGACAATTTGGTGTATTTCTGAGACTGTTTTGACATGAGTGAGAAAGAAGAGTAAGATATTAGTAGTCCAGGATTGTGAAAATAATCTTAAATGTTTTCTTTTTGTAAGTTGCGAAAATAGAAAATGTCGGGATTTGATTGGAAGAATAACAAGACTTGCGAATCGCGGCAACATGATTTGGCCTAGTGGAAACATGTGATAGAATGAGAGAAGTCTTTTTTTCTATGTAACATATTTTTCGTATCGATGGAGGTTTTCTTTCAGAAAGTGGCGGGCTGAAAATATTTATAGCACAACAGAGTGGACGCTGTACATAGGAGATCCTTCGACTTTATTGAAAGTAAGTTAATTTTAAGGAGTTTTGAAATCAGATTTCTTAGCTTGTATGGGTTTTTTAAACACAGTCATTTTGATTGTGTTTTTTTTTCCCCGCTGTTACATGATGAATACCTTCAAGTCACTGATTTAAGTGAAATTTGATACATTCTGAGAACAGCAAAAATAAACAATTTAATATGTATAATTAATGTTATGCTTTTTGTACTTATGATATACATTTAGAAATGTGAGGTAGATATGGAGAAGCTGAGTCTTCTGTAAGTGTCAATTTTAATGCTTACAGTGCTGTACTTCTGGGTACTGTTTTTTTTAAAAAAAAAGAAATAGGCCTCACCTCAAAGAAAGCTCTTGAAAGCACACATCTTATTTGCATCCTATAACAATCATTTAAAATGTTTGACACAATTTTATGATGGTTTTACATCTCTTTTGCGCTGTTATTGCATCACTATTGTGAGACATAAGCAATGCAAAAGAAGCATCATGTTTCAAAATAGGCCTCATTTGTGAGCAGTTCTTAGCCATGTTCTCTTGTAATTACTCCTTTTTTTAAAAAAAAAAAAAAAATTTGGGGTTAGCTCCCGGTTCGCGTACCGGAGAGCTAACCGGAAAGCGAACTAAAAAAAAACAGCTTGCCAGAGTGTTACACTTTCTAGCAATTTTTGTAAAAAGGGGAGGTAGTTCTGAAAAGAACTTTTTTTTTTTTTTTTTTACTTTTTTGAACATTATTTCATTTTTTTGGATTTTTTGAACACTTTTTTGTTTTTTTTGTTGTTTTTTTAAAGGGAATGAACAGAAAGAGGTATTGAAAATGGCTCAACAGGAGCAACAAAAAAAAATTAAAAATTCTTGCGTTTGGAACATTGGTGTTTCTCGAAAGCCAGATTAATCAATTTCACGCTCATGTTAGCGCATGAAATTAGTGTTCCACAATACAAGCATGTCAGCTTTAGATGCACAAAATTTTTTGGTATGTTGGGCACTGTTTCATTCGCCTCGGCCACTGACAGATTCAGATCAGAAGATGTTGAAGGCACCGAAGTTGGGGGGTTTTGTTGCAGTTCACGCATCTCTCCACGACTGTAGTTCATTGGATGCCACCTCTGCATATGTCGGTGCATTGTGTGATTTCCAAAGCTGTACTTTTTGTTTGTTCCTCGGGATAATTTTTTTTTGCAGATAAGGCACTTAGCATATCGTGCATTGACTTTTTTTTCGTCAGAAGGAATGCTAAAAAATTGCCATATAAAGCTTTCTTTCCGATGAGATACCCGGGGTAACTCTTCGACAAATTGTGGTCCCTCTTCTTCCTCTCCGTCTTCTTCTTCCTCTTCCTCCTCTATGTTTCCAATAAATTGTGGAGGGGGTCCTCTCTTCCTATTAGGAGATGGGGGTGGTGGTGGTGGTGGGGGTGCAGAAGCTGAAGCTACTATTGAAGCCATCACAGAAAAAAATCAGGTCTTCCTTTCACAAAGTTGAAAGTCAGAGTGAGAAAAAAGGTGGGGGCTTTCATCATTTGGGAAAAGAAATAGTTCTAAACCAATGAAAAGTGTTATTTTTAGGTCACATGACCTAGTTTTACATCATTAGGAAACCGAAAGTGAAATGAACCAATGAAAACTTTAATAAACAAGTCACATGACCTGTTCCGCTCACGTTACGCGGAGCGCGCCGCGCCTCGGATAGCTTCCGGTTCGCGGTCCGGAGCACTTCCGGGAGCGCTAACGCGGCGCGTCATAAGACGCATTACGCGACAACGTGATACGTCGCGCTTCCGCGACGCGTCACAGTTGCGCTAACGAAACGTTTACTGGTTCGCGTACTAGATCGCGGCATCAAGATGAGCTAACGGAAAGCTTCCCGGTTCGCTTACCGGAAGCGGAGAAAAAAAATATTAAAAAAAAAATTATCAATAGACATCTAAAATATATTTTTGGATTTAAAGAAGAATACATTTTACAGCTACAAATGTTAGCTTTTAAAAAACCAATGAAATTCACAGAAAAAACCATAGGTTATAGACCATATATAGTTAGGAATTTGCATTTACAAAACCTTGAAAATTCACTGAAAAAACCATAGGTTATAAACCATATATAGTTAGGGATTAGCATTTACAAAACCTTATTTTACTCGCATAAAACCATTGAAATTCCATATATAGTTAGATGCGCTAACTATATATCGCGCACCCGCAATCCACTGCTGATGATGTCACATATTACATCATTCATGACATGGTCAGTGACATCACTGATGACATCACTGATGACAACATCCAGTGACTGTATGTTTCTGTACAGTTAAAACATGTCTTACATATTGAAGAATGAGTGGATGTATAAGTGTCTGGATGAAGGATTTAGTGGGTGCATGACTGACTGTATGAGTGAGTGATTAAATGTGTCTCACTGAGTGCACGGGTTAGTGACTAAACTGTCTTAATAAGTGCATCATTATGTCTGTTGTTCTGTAAACTGCGGCATGTGTTGATCAGTAGCTATATGAGTAACTATATGGGTTATTGATTGGTTGTCCAAGTATTTGTATGGGAGAGTGAGTGTGTGTGTGTGTGGGGGTGGCTGGGAGGTGTGTGACTCTGTGCATACATGTGTAAGCAGTTGATTCACTAGATCTATGGGTTCAAAAGTGCATGTGGAAACAGCTGTATGGGCGGTTGACTGTGTGCATGAGTGTATTGGTGAGTGAATGGATATCTCAGTGCTACATGTCAAAGTAAGTACATATGTAAAACACAGTACATGTGAGAGTTGACATATATAAATTACTGTGCATAAGAGCCAGTGAATGTGTGAGTGGCTGCATGGATCATTGAAAACTTGTATCAGTGATTGTATAAGAGAGTAAATATGTGTTAGAATATGTTTGAATAAGTAAGGTGTGTATAACTGTATAGTTGAGCAAATGGAGGTGTGATTGATTCTTTGCATGACTGACTAGGTGTGTGAGTAATTCCATGGATGAGTGACAGTCTGTGAGTGTATCTAAGGTTATATTAGAGTCTGAAGAGGTTAATCGTATTATCACATGAATGATGTCATCATTGATGTGATCAGTAATGTCAAATGAGATGTCATCAGTGATGTTATCAGTGATGTAATATGTGACATCATCAGCAGTGGATTGCGGGTGCGCGATATATAGTTAGCGCATCTAACTATATATGGAATTTCAATGGTTTTATGCGAGTAAAATAAGGTTTTGTAAATGCTAATCCCTAACTATATATGGTTAATAACCTATGGTTTTTTCAGTGAATATATATATATATATATATATATATGCCGTTCCACTTCCTTCGCTGTGCCGGGACACAAAAACAGCGGTGCAATCCAGGGGCAAAGGTTACCCTGTAGACAGATTCAGGCTCACAGCGCGTAGTCAGCACGGCTACGCAAATGCACTCTCCCCGACAGAAAGGATCACTCCCAATCAATCTTGTGCGCTTTCAAAATTTTCTTTTAATCCATCATGTGCAGCATCGTGAATATAAACAACGAAACCAACCCCAACGCGTTTCGGCGAACCTTCGCCTTGGTCACGTGACCAAGGCGAAGGTTCGCCGAAACGCGTTGGGGTTGGTTTCGTTGTTTATATTCACGATGCTGCACATGATGGATTAAAAGAAAATTTTGAAAGCGCACAAGATTGATTGGGAGTGATCCTTTCTGTCGGGGAGAGTGCATTTGCGTAGCCGTGCTGACTACGCGCTGTGAGCCTGAATATATATATATATATATATATATATATATATATATATATATATATATATATATATATATATATATATAAACTTATTGCGGATCTAAAGGAAGAATTAACGAAGGAAGACACAACGGAAGGTTTCACAAAGAAAATGGAAGAAATTGATAAGAAGATGACTAAACACGAGGATGACATCGTGGCAAAACAAGAAAGGAAATTCTTACGAGACAAAATTGACTATCAAGAAGGCCGCATATTTACCTTCAGTCGTAAATACGACAACTTACAAAGAAAGGGGGTTCAAGCCAACATTGATGCTGTAGGTGCGGGGGCACCAGTCTCTGAGGAGGAGGTTGTAGAGAGTGACGTCTCAGAAGATGGCCAACTACAGGCACCTAAGGTTGTATCAGGAAATTCCAGCAAGGCTTCAAATTTTCGGGTGGAATTCAAGATGATGAACCAAACCACGCAACAACAAAACTGGCAGATAGACAGAGGCCGGGGACAAGGAAGAGGATTCAGAGGAAAAGGCAGAGGAAGAGGCAAGTTTGGAGAAAATACAACAAAGAACGACGGCCAGTCAGGAGGGGCGGCTGGAACAAGTGGATTGACAACAACCCCAGTGGGAGTGGAAACACGGGGTCAAAAGAAAACACGAGGAAAATGAATCAACGCAATGTGGTAAACCTTTCATCTCATATCCTATCTAAAGTAGAATATGATGTTTTACAGTTTGGCTTATCCTTTTGCCCCTCGGCTAATTTTAACTACTCTCAGGAACGTATAGACTTGTTCAAATTCACTAGAAAGTTGCGTTTGCATAAATGGAACAAACTTAAAGTGAAAAATGCTCCAATGACTGCCTCTAATGTAGAACCAGTTAGCGAGACTATTGGTGAAGTAGAAACACTCATTGCTATGAAGGATTTGGAATTTGGGACACCTGAAAATACTCCCAATAATGCAATGTCCTTGGGTTATAAAACAGATCTTAATTGTCCTAACCATTTCAAATCCAAATCGACCTTTAATCCAACTATACCTGCTTGTAGCATTGACACCTTTGAAACCCATGTCATAAATGATCTTAAAAACCTGGCTAAGAATAAGTGTTGGTTTAAAGATAATCTGAGCAAAGCAGAAAGAGTAGCCATAAAAGCATTGGAAGAGGACCCCTCCATTGTCATCCGTCAATCTGACAAAGGGGGGAATGTGGTTGTATTGAATGTTAGCGACTACATAAATGAGGGTAATAGACAATTGAATGAAAAGGATTGTTATGAAGTCTCTTCTTTACAGGAAATTGAGAAAAGTAATAACAAGTACTTTGAAATGCTAACTAACTGGCGGACAAAAGGTATCATCGAATGGGATGAATACTCCTTTCTGTTAAATAGACATCCGAAAACAGCAGTTTTATATTTACTGCCTAAGTTACACAAAGACCCAAAAAAAAACCCCGGCAGGCCGATAGTATCTTCGATTGGTTCTCTTTTAGAGAACACGTCAAGATACATTGACTTCTTTTTGAGACCATTCGTTGAGAATGTACCATCGTACTTAAAAGACAGTAGGGATTTTATCAATAAAATCACCAACTTTGAATGGCAGGATGGCTACTTACTCATCTCATTAGACGTATGCAGTTTGTATACGTCTATTAGACATGAAGATGGCATTGGAGCATGTTGGAAATTCTTGTGCACCAGATCTATCTCCTATCTGAATCATTCTGAGATGATAATCCAAATGATCAGATTTTGTCTGGAACACAATTTTTTCGTCTTCAACGATGTCTACTTTAGACAACGGCAGGGGACGGCGATGGGAACTTGCTTTGCTCCTAGTTTTGCTAATCTCTTTATGGCAAACTGGGAGCAGCAGGTAGAAGTGACCCATCCAATGTACCGCGGCCATGTGAAAATGTGGCTGCGCTACATTGATGATCTCTTCATCATCTGGGACGGGACACAGAGTGAAGCAGAAAGTTTTGTGGCAGATTTAAACAGAAATGACCTCAATGTCAGGTTGGAAGGTCACATGGATACCCAGAACATGGTATTTCTGGATCTACATGTGAAAGTGTTGAATAGAAAGCTTACAACCTCCTTATACCGCAAGGAAACTGCGGGTAATACCCTGCTGCACGCGGACAGTGGACACCCGAAAACCTTGATCAAAAGCATTCCTTTTGGGGAATTCCTCCGGGCTCGGAGGAATTGTAGTACGGAAGAAGATTTCATGACTGAAAGTGTATGCATGAGGAAGCGCTTTGTTGAGAGGGGATATCAATCCTCTATCATAGATGCTGCTTTTAAAAAGGCCAGTGAAATCAGCCACCTATCTCTGCTAACAAGTAATGGAAATCCGGAAACTGCAAAAACAACAGAAGTAGTTAGACATATTTCTACTTTTCATTCCAAATCATGGCAAGTATTTAATACCTTTAAACGCCATTGGAATGTCCTGAGAACGGAACCTACCCTGATTGAAGTCCTAGGTGAGAACCCCAGTATGACCTACAGAAAAGCACATTCCCTCAAGGACAAATTGAGCAGAAATGAGGTAAGCATGAACACAACTAAATCAAGTGACATCAAAGGTTTCTATACCTGCATGAAATGCAAAGCGTGCAGGTATAGTCAAAACATCAAGAAAGTCTTTTTTCCTGTTGAAGCAGTGGAAAAGCCTATCAACAAACACCTAACATGCTTATCTGAATTTTGCGTGTATGTTTTGACATGCCCGTGTTCAAGGAAGTACGTAGGGAGCACGATGTTCCCTGCCAAGAAACGTGTCCTTAAACACATGAGATCTATTGAAAACAAGGATCAAACCTCGCCCATCGCACGTCATTTCGAAGAACAACACAAGAGCAACAGAAATCTGCTCAAGTTCTTCGTAATTGACAAGCTCCCTGCCATGAGGAGAGGTGGTGATAAGATCCGCAAATTAAGACAGATGGAGAACAGGTATATCATTGAGCTCGACACCCTGATGCCTAGGGGTTTAAATTCGGAGGAAGAAATGAAATGGCATCTAGGTGATTAATGTAAATTGTAGTCTGGATATGGTTAACAAAGTATTTGCTGTGAATGTAATTAGAACTGAAAATTGGTTTTTAGCCCTTGGTCTTGTTAGTGCCTCCCGATGTTTTTAAATGTATTCTGTTATTTTAATTTTGTTTCATCACTTTCACTCACTCAGTATAAGACTCATAGCTTAAATTATTAGTCTCTGGTTATGCATGAGAGAGATTCTGACTGGCACCTTTTCTTTTGTGTTTCACTTATAGGTACTGACTATGTTATGATGCACAGGGAGAAACATCCGTCTAAGACTATATACACTTGGATTGATACGAATGACTGCCTTATACAGTATATCTCACTTGGGATTCCACTTAGAGCATGTAACGCACTGAACGTATCGGGCACCTTTCTGTTAAGTCAACCCACTGAAGTTGGACAGTGTAATGTTTCACAGAACAGAAAATTATTTAAATAGAGACCAAGAATGTATGTTGGTTAAAAAATAACCTAGGTAAACTAACACGACAGAATGTAAAACCTCACTTGGGGTTCTGTGTATATACGCGTTTATTGCTGAACTGATGTTTCATTGATAGCCTGAATCTAAAGGAGAATTTAGAAACCGGATGTTTTTCTAAGTTAAGATGTTAGCGTGAATATCGAACGCGCATTTAAGCTTTTCTGTCATTTTCCCTTTGCATGTCAGGTCATTAGATAAGTGGCAATGATGGGCTTATTTATGCCAAATGCTTTTTTATTTAGAGAAGGTGCCTCTCAAACGTATTCTTGTTTCTTTGAACTATGAGACTAATGAATGTACACTCCATTCAAAGATGGCCGCCACAAACAAGCAATGAGTCCTTTGTTTATGTTGCACTTATCACGTTGAAACTTTATTTAAATGTTTGCTCATTGGATTTGTAACTACCCGTGACCAAGGCGATTTTTCTCGCCGAAACGCGTTGGGTTGCGTTTCCATGACTTATCACGATGCTGCACTTTAAATAAATATGGATTTTGGGAAAAGCACATTTTGCTGAGAACTTTTTTCCTGGTATCTCGAGGGGAGTGCATTTTACGTAGCGTTGCTACGTTTTGTGGACCTGCATTTTTTGAAGGGGAACCTTTGCCCCTTAATGCACCGCTGTCCCGGTGTCCCGGCGTTACAAAGGATGTGGTTCTGATATATATATATATATATATCTGTGTTAAATTAAATAAACAAAATACATTCACTTGAAAACTTTGCCATTGTAGGACAAGAACATGTGTATTTCAAGAGACTTTGAGGACATTGAGGCTCTTTCTGGTTGTTTTTTGCCTTTAGCTGTCTGGTCTCCGGACATTAGTACAAACTATTCAGAGTACAGACTGAAGGAATCCCTATGTCCTAGTTATCCATATGGTCTGTACAGCTTAATCCCAGTTAGGACTTATGATCTACAACTTTATCAACTGCTAACACCCTTCACTTCAGAGCAAAAGTAGTCCAGGGAACAGAATGCAAGTGGCCTCTTGCCACTTGTACCCGTTACATGAGCCGGCATTTCACTTCAAGTGATTTGCCCAGAATCCGGAGATGGGCAAGACTCAAATTGTACATTAATTCCTCCTATTTCTTCTTGTTTATCATGTTCATCTTGTAAGGTTACCTTTTGCTTTCTCAAAGACAAAAACTTTGATATTTTACAACGTTGTGCCTTTTTGTATAGCGCGCACCAAAGGCATTGAAGCGGTAGACATGAGTGCCAGTCTAATTACACAAGATCACTTTAATTTCTACATGCACTGGTAAATCAAGTGATTTGCCCAGGCTCACAGGATGGTGAGCAGAAGCCGAGATTTGGGCTTGGTTACTCACTTCAAGATAAATGAGAGCGCTGCCCGTGAAGGCCATACGCCAACAAAGGCCCAGTCTAAGGTTCTTGACCAATGAGAGAGCCCTACTTGCCTATGCCCTTAAACTGTCCCTTATTGGCGACAGTTTGAAGTTATTAAGAACTCCAGTAGAGGGACAACACTGTGTAGGACTTGAAGCCAGAAGGGATATTTTTGTGGTGATGCTAGAGGGGTGTTGCAGATAACCCCTACTGCTTAAACAATTTTTGAGTGGGTCGGGACAGCACCCTGCGCTATTAATGTTGGCACAGTCGTCAAGGTGATATAACAATGACCTTTGCCCTCCTGGTATCGCTCCATGCCCCCTTCCTTCGACTTTGCGAATTGTCCAGGTTGAAAGTTTCCTTCGTGTCCTTTATTTGGGTGTGACCTCACTATGCCAGACACTGTGATGTCCAAAGCCCACGCTATGATTTTAGAGTGTCCTGGGGTCTCCTCCCACTTACCAATGGTGTTCCCTCCTTTTCCTTTCTAGCGATCCACATAGGCACAGAGTCTAGAGAAAGAGCCAACTAATTCCAGCCTAAACAACCGAGAGCATGCATTCAAAAAAGCTGATAAGAGCTCCGGACCTGCTGCAGTCAGGGCGGTAGAGGCTCTGGTGATTTAGATGGAAGAATAGTGTGCAGGAGAATCTGGCAACGGTTTCAAATTTCTTCTTCTGAAGCCCCTGTGAACCTCAGAAACATATAGACACATCGCCTGTTTGTCAATGTCTATTTATAAATACATAGAAAGGGGGAAAAAATCTGTCTGTATTTATATGCAAAATTCCATTTAAGTGGAAAACCGGGTGCCCTAATTATATGATATGGCTGTGGGCCCTTACTGTGGAATAACTCACAAAAACTGTCTTGGGTACAGTCAGGCTCGTTTGAACAACCTTAAGCTCAACTCTGGGTAGCTATGGCTTTGAGCAGCAAGGCTTGAATAAAGGAACTTAGTGTAATGCATTTAATAATACCAAACAACGAAATAAGAAAGTCACACAACACCAATTTATAAAAATAGATTATATTTTTATGAATTTGTAGAGTCCTTGATGAGCAAAATCCACAAAAGTGATCCAGAGATACAGATTTTTAAAGGTTTTATCAATGTTTTAATTTAGCCGCAAATAAGCATTGGTCAACAAAATGTTTGGAAATCTTTCAAAAGTTTGTAAACATTAGTTCGGCTACTCCAGCAAGATGATGGTCGGGGGGAGGGGGCAATGGAGTAGAATTGGGCAGGTACATGGCCACCAGAGCATTTTCCAGTCCAGTTCCAAACAACAGCAACTAGCAGCCCGAATGGGTGCAAAAAGTGAGGGGGGAAACCTGCAAAAAGCCTGTTTCCTTACAAGAACGGACTACTTCAACTTCCACATTTCAAGCTGCAGAAGGATGGCAGATCTGGCTCATCCCTAAGACATTATTATAATGCTGTCTGTTATTATCTTAATTTATATAGTGAGAGAAGGAAATGCCTCCCCTGCCTGCAAGACCAAAGATAATTACAAAAAGTTCCCACTGTTTCCCTTAGGAATCTGTCATGATCAAACTCCGCAGAGAGAATGGGCAGGGCAGTAATGAAAATGGACTTGAATAGGACTGCCGCTCAGAAGATTGTGGTATTGACTGAACCATATTAAGTATGTCTGAAGCAATTGGGAAATCAAAAAAGGTCACCATTTTGTGCCAGTGAAGGTTATGCAAACTATGAATGTTCATCATGCTTTTTTTTTTTTTTTTAGGAGCAGAATGAGCAAAAGCAAACAAGGGCAGAAAGCCTAAAATATTCAGATACAAACTTCACTTGAGGAGGTACTATTAAACAAGCATTTGCAATGCAATAGGTCTCGCTTTTACTAGAGTTTGAGGTATTGGCATTGTAAATGACAATGCTTTTTATGTACTTGAAGCAAATCGATTTTTGTGGGAAATGAAGCTAATGGAAAGAGAGGAGAGGATGTGAGGTGTAAAACTGTGCCCTGGTACAGGAGAGGAGATGCTAGAGAGGAGGGTTGGACTTGGAGGTGCAGGATGAAGGGCGAGGAGGGACCGTGGGGGGGAAGCAAACAAGGGTGAGCACATGATGGAGGGAAGTGGAGAGGAAGCACAGAGGGTGAGCACATGATGGAGGGAAGTGGGGAGGAAGCACACATGGGTGAGCACATGATGGAGGGAAGTGGGGAGGAAGCACACATGGGTGAGCACATGACGGTGGAAAGTGGGAGGAAGCACACAGGGTGAGCACATCACTGAGGGAAGTGGGGAGGAGTACACATGGGTGAGCACATCATGGAAGGAAGTGGGGAGGAAGCAAACATGAGTGAGCACATCACGGAGGATAGTGGGGAGGAAGCACTCAGGGTGAGCACATGACGGCGGAAGGTGGGAGGAAGCACACAGGGTGAGCACATCACAGAAGGAAGTGGGGAGGGGTACACATGGGTGAGCACATCATGGAGGGAAGTGGGGAGGAAGCAAACCTGGGTGAGCACATGACAGAGGGAAGTGGGGAGGAAGCACACAGGGTGAGCACATGACGGAGGGAAGTGGGGAGGAAGCACACATGGGTGAGCACATGACGAGGGAACACTGGATCTCACTATCACTCAAACACTGAATCTCACTCCACGTGCCCCATACTGCGTGAGGAGAACAGTGTGTGTGTTGTAAAGCGCACTTACCCCTGCCGCTGGGAAAGAGGCGTTATTGAAAATGGGAAATCTGTAGCTGCGGGTCCAAGTGTTCCTGTCCTGAGCCGGCGAGCCACTCATGGAAGCGCAGGCCACGTTTGGAAGGCAGTGGGCGGTTTCTTAAAATAACAAATACAAAAAAGGGCTAATGCACGTGGACTTGTGTGCGGCGTGTCCAACGGAAAATGCGGCACAGTATTTGTATCAGGGCACACAGGTCAACACATGCTCGCTGGGCCTAAATATTTAAGAGGAGAAAAGAAATCGCCTCACTTTTGAAATTGGAAAAGTGTGACTACATCTGAGGGACTAGCCCAGCGATAGGAGTGGGCCCATAGAAGGATTTTTGCTGCTCCCACTAGGCAAGGCATTACTTGCAGCTCCTTGCCCTTGAAATGGGGCCACATTTGCTTGTTTGCTTTGCTGGTGCCCTCTGGTCTTGGCACATCAGAATCACCCTGGTGGTGCCCGAGCTTCAGCGTGTACAGGAAGGGGCAGTACACATCTTGAAATAGAGGCACACAGGGGTGTGCACCGACCAGCTCCAGATATAAACACTGGGGGCGGTTGCAGGACCAGCAGCAATGCCCCAGAAAACACCAGTGCGCCCGTCACCTCTCTTAAAAACACCCCGTGAGGCGACTAACGACATCCGCTCAGCAGGAGGCGAGGGATGTCTGAATACACCTATCAGCATTTATTTTCTACACACAGTCAACAATTCTGCTGATCTTAGATTGCATCTCACACGGCAAACACAAATTTAATGTAAGAAACAATTTCTTCACTAACCAATAGGCATGTATCCGACAGGATGAAAAAGTCTGAGTGATTGTCTCACTGAGCATGTGCATTTGTCAAGCATAAATAGGCTTAAAATGACCCCAGGCCAGGATAAAAATACATTAGAGCTGACACTGGTTAATGGGTTGCAGAAAGGCGTGATACTGTGAAAATCCAAGTTATCACAGACAAGCATCGAGCAACAACGCTTTACTTTTAAAGTTAAAAGTAAAGCGCAGGTGACGCGATGATACCAAAAGTAAAGATGTTTTTTCTATTTCTTTACTTTTGGTATCATGGCAGCACCCGCACTTTACTCATAACATTAAAAGTAAAGCACAGAACTTCACTTCCCAATAAAGCGAGGCGCCCCTCTGCACCCCCAGAGAGGGTAGCTTCTTCACCTCTCCACTTCCCTGGTCGGATATAGCGCTTGCACTTTCACACTGAGGCAAAGCGCTGCCTGCAGCTTCCCCTCTGTTAACGGTAACAGTATCCGCGCTGCCTGTAACCCGACCATCACAGCTCGACGCCGGGAGGTGACCCGAGCAAGGTACTGGGATTTTCTCAGTGAAAGATGATGTGAAAGTCATTTAACAGGCACCATAAACCAGTGTTTCCAAACTGCATCCCTTGGCACGTGGAAGGGAAGACGCACAGCGGACCTTCTCTGATCGCTTCTGGCCGGAGATTAACCCTGTCCCTCCACCCAGTATCGTATTGTTCTCTTTTCATGTGGCGGGAGGACTAATATTTCATTGATGATGCTGACCTGGGTTTTTAAACAATCAATAGTCTATTTTAACATCTCCTTATGCGAGAGCAGATGTGCCGCCTCCCTCGCGTAGGTTCCTTGTCACAACACGTCATCTGTGAAAGTAGTGTTCATTCACCCTGGTCCCAAATCACTCCCTATTGGGGAGGTAAAGGAGTGGGGCGCGGCACATGCTTCTCTTTGCCCAAGACCACCCATGGCGCTCTAGCAGGGAAGCTGGCAGCCTGGGCTTAGTTTGCATGAACTTTACACCAAAGCAAGAATGCAGCCAATCATCATTTGTACCATTGTTGGTGTTTGTGTAACAGGGAGACGAGGAAATACACGGAGATTGCTTCACCAGGGAAAACAGAAGAGCACAGAAAAATAGAAACTTTTATCACACAATATTTTAAATAATAAATAATTAAACTTGTAATGACGTTTTCAACAAAGACGTTTGCTTCGTCAATAACCTCTTAAACAAGTAAAACAAGCAGCACTGAAAGTGATTGCGAAAGCGATCGCTATTGTAAAAGAAAAAACAAGCCTGAGAGTGGTGCGCGTGAACGCGCCAATATGAGCCATATGTTTTCAATTATCGTGCCCGTGTCTGGGCACGATAATTGAAAACATATGGGCTTTGGTGGACACCAATAGGCCATGGGCGGAGCAATGTGCCCGCCTTTGGCCTATTGCGTGCTCTGTTTAAAAAAAACACACAAACAAAGCCCAATCGCAGAACCCAAAAGGAAAAGCACATGCACGAGTGTGTGCAATTCCAGGGTCCGTTTTCAAACCCTGGACAAAAGGGCTTTCGCCTGCGCGAGCAGTGCTGCGCCCTAGGAACACTAGGATACAGAATTTTTTTTTAATAAACGGGAAAGCATTTATTTAGCAGCAAAGAAATGCTTGCCAGTTTATTTAACATTTGTTTAAACCTCTTTACACAATATCCCTGGCCCACCAAGACTTCCTACTGCCACCCTGCTGGCATCAATGTGGCCCTCGTACACTATAGACCGTATGTTGTGGCCTATGGGCAAATGTTTTCGAGTGCCCATGCTCTGTACTATGGTTATTCTCTGTAAATAATGTGTATTCATGCTATTGGGGCAGTGCTGACTGTCACCTTTGTTGCAGTGAATGACTCAGTGTAGATTTTCTGTATTCCTCAATAATTCCACTGAGGCCCTCATGGCTTAGGCTTGATGTTTTTATTGTTTGGGTTGATATACAATGAACTCAATAAAATGTGTTAGAAAAAAAGTATATTCTCTATCAATTGGACCCTCTGGTAGATATCTAAACGAGCTTTTAAGACTCACTAAGAACTCCAGAATTAAATAACTTAGCCTGTTGACCAGACCGGAGTATGAGTAAATTCTCTAAGGCTAAGATAAGCAATCATCGTATAATATTTCGGTCAATACTCTTGAAGCCAAAAGGCTGACAGTTGTGTCAATGTTGACCATCATGAAGCTATAAACACTCCTGCAATTGATATTTCATATATTACGGAGATGTTTCTCATTCAACACCTTCGGGTCCTCTGTAAAGTGACCTTTAGAATTGTTGTCGTTTTGGTCATGGTGCTGGGTGAAATGTTTTTCGTGGGTGAAATGTAATATTTTAAAGTATATTTGATCTTCTCCTCATATCCAGAACCTCAAGTAACCTTGGAAGTGCCTGTTCAGTCTCGCTTCATATAGGGGGTATCAATAGTTTTGAATGCAAAAAAGTTTTATAGTAGGCTTTTGCTGGAAAATACCCACGTCCAATAAAGAGTGGTTCATGAAGTTAATCCTTTATTTTAAATTATACAAGTTGACGTTCTTGAAAAACGTGCAACTCCCAACAACCTCTTCAATATTTTCCAAGGAGGAGATCTCTCATATTATCCTTTTCAAGGGGTCCATGTGTTTGGATAAACTACTTCCAACACACACATGCTGTGAGTCAACAACCTGATGTTTCTGTGTAAATATGTGCCTTTCCTTCGTCTGATTCGTTGAAGATATCATATGCCTGTCTCATGCACACCCTCTCTCCTGCTGCAAGAGCAACAGCAGTGCTTATTTTGAGACCGCTGCTCTGGCTTCTGCTACAAGACTGGTTCTCAAAGCTTGCATTTCAACCAGTCTACTTTCCCTTCCACACCTAACAAGACATGTTAATAGTTTACATTAGATTTAGAGGTCCCTTGCCAAATTCATTGACCCAGGATAAGAACCTGTTAAACATCTTTTTGCTCGCAGATTTCATTTACCATCTATAAATTAAGACTCGAATCATACATTTGTAAAGAATATATTTCTAGTTCACTTTGTTTGGTTTTTATCTATTTAGAGATTGGGAAAACTCGGTTAACAATACTGCAGAAACTTCAGAGTGTTTTGGGCCTGGGTACATAGACAGGGTGTAGCAACCTACAACACAGAACTTTGCAGAACACACTTGTGGAGAACTTGTCCCACATCCAACACAAATGTGTAGCTTCTAAAGATTGCCTTCGTGTTACGTCCTAAACATGACGACAAAGCTGTGAAGAGAAGCGTCGTGAGCGCATAGCAGACATGGCAAAACCATTCTTAGGCATCTGATCAAATGTGTTAGAGTGGGTCCTTAGTACCATAAGCCATGTCCATTATAAAGGGTTCTTAGTTATGATTTTCACACCAGAGTAACAGTAGACACACTCTGGCCCCATGCAAACCATTTTCATCCTACTTAAGACATTGGCATGAGGCGGTAGAAGTACACAATGCACATCTACAATTTGTGTACATGTCATTTTTAAAGTAGACTCCGGTTTATTTTTGTGGATCCCGAAAAAGCTATACATTTACAAATGCTATAAGATGAAACCTACGAGGTGATATATTTTTCTAAAGCCTTCGTTAATTTACTTCTCTGGCAGACTCTGAAATTCACTATCAGAGAAGTTCTGCAGTGGTAAGAAGAATGAAGAAGCGCATCCAGTTTTAAAGCTGAGCCTCTGGTACATCTAGCACTTAGATGTTGTTAACAGTTGTAAGCACTATAAATGGCGGATGATCACGTTATCAGTGTTTTTAGACTTTCATTTGCTCATAAAACTTAATGCATCAATTCAAACATGGAGAATAAAACACATTGCTTCTGCAGTTTTCTGTTATTTTTACCTTATCTTTAAACTCTCCATTAAAACCAAACTGGTTTTCCGGATTTCCATTTGGGACTTTGTACAATTTTAGCCAGTTAACCGTAGCTTCGAGGTAACCCGGTTTATACTTCCGGACATCATCAATATCTGAAAAAAAATTGTAAGTTATATATAACAGGCATCTAGAAAATATTTTGCACAATATAATATCTTAGAAACGTAACTATTTTATGCCTATCGCATGCGGTATGCGAGAGGGAGGACAGCCATCATGATCTAGCTGGCAGAAGGTGACAATCCCTTTCCCACTCACTTCTCCTTCACACACATGTGCCCTAGGCCAGGGGCAGGGGATAATGCTTTGTGATGTGATAACACTATCAGGAGCCATTTCCCTTTGCTGGGCCTGCAACAAAGGCAGGAAACAGCAGGAGAGATAATAGACAGACTTTATCAAAGAGAAAACAGGACAGGGCAGAAGGCAACATTAAATGGACGGACAATAAGGTCTCTGCGGATAGCTTTAGTGAACTAAAGAACAAAAACACAGTCCTCTGCTCAAAGCTACTTCACTCGGAGTGTTGAAGTATGAGAAAATGCAATTTTTAAAAAAAATCTCGTATAATAACCCGAACGCAGGCTTTTTTTTAAAGTGTTGACAAAAACAATTAATTCACCCCAGGGGTCAAAGGTTCCCAACGTGAATAGCTTTTCTCTCTAACTGCAACACAGGACACGTTTTAATCACACCGAAAAAAGTATCCATCAATAACAAGCATTTACAATGCAATGGTCTCGGCATCATTAAAGGAAGAGCTATTGGCATTGCTCATGACATTTCTTTTTTTTTCTTTAAATCATAAACAAATGACATTGTCATTTACATTGCCAATACACAGCACTCTGCACTCAACAGCACACAGCACTCTGCACTCAACAGCACACAGCACTCTGCACTCAACAGCACACACCGCTCTGCACCTGCACTTACTGCTCTGCACCTGCACTCACTACTCTGCACTCACAACTCTGCATTCTGCACTCACTACTCTGCACTCACAACTCTGCACTCACAACTCTGCACTCACAACTCTGCACTCACAACTCTGCACTCACAACTCTGCACTCAACTCTGCACTCACAACTCTGCACTCACTACTCTGCACTCACTACTCACTACTCTGCACTCACTACTCTGCACTCACTACTCTGCACTCACTACTCTGCACTCACTACTCTGCACTCACTACTCTGCACTCACTACTCACTACTCTGCACTCACTACTCTGCACTCACCACTCTGCACTCACTACTCTGCACTCACTACTCTGCACTCACTACTCTGCACTCACTACTCTGCACTCACTACTCTGCACTCACTACTCACTACTCAGCACTCGCTACTCTGCACTCACTACTCACTACTCACTACTCTGCACTCACTACTCAGCACTCACTACTCACTACTCACTACTCTGCACTCACTACTCTGCACTCACTACTCTGCACTCACTACTCGGCACTCACTACTTTGCACTCACTACTCACTACTCTGCACTCACTACTCACTACTCAGCACTCACTACTCTGCACTCACTACTCAGCACTCACTACTCTGCACTCACTACTCACTACTCTGCACTCACTACTCACTACTCTGCACTCACTACTCTGCACTCACTACTCTGCACTCACTACTCTGCACTCACTACTCTGCACTCACTACTCTGCACTCACTACTCTGCACTCACTACTCACTACTCTGCACTCACTACTCTGCACTCACTACTCTGCACTCACTACTCTGCACTCACTACTCTGCACTCACTACTCACTACTCTGCACTCACTACTCACTACTCTGCACTCACTACTCACTACTCTGCACTCACTACTCACTACTCTGCACTCACTACTCACTACTCTGCACTCACTACTCTGCACTCACTACTCACTACTCAGCACTCACTACTCTGCACTCACTACTCACTACTCACTACTCTGCACTCACTACTCACTACTCACTACTCTGCACTCACTACTCAGCACTCACTACTCACTACTCTGCACTCACTACTCACTACTCTGCACTCACTACTCTGCACTCACTACTCGGCACTCACTACTCGGCACTCACTACTCTGCACTCACTACTCTGCACTCACTACTCTGCACTCACTACTCTCTGCACTCACTACTCTCTGCACTCACTACTCTGCACTCACTACTCTGCACTCACTACTCTGCACTCACTACTCTGCACTCACTACTCTCTGCACTCACTACTCTGCACTCACTACTCTGCACTCACTACTCTGCACTCACTACTCTGCACTCACTACTCGGCACTCACTACTCGGCACTCACTACTCTGCACTCACTACTCACTACTTTGCACTCACTACTCACTACTCTGCACTCACTACTCTGCACTCACTACTTTGCACTCACTACTCAGCACTCACTACTCACTACTCTGCACTCACTACTCACTACTCAGCACTCACTACTCTGCACTCACTACTCAGCACTCACTACTCACTACTCTGCACTCACTACTCACTACTCTGCACTCACTACTCTGCACTCACTACTCACTACTCTGCACTCACTACTCTGCACTCACTACTCTGCACTCAGTACTCTGCACTCACTACTTTGCACTCACTACTCACTACTTTGCACTCACTACTCACTACTTTGCACTCACTACTCACTACTCAGCACTCACTACTCACTACTCTGCACTCACTACTCACTACTCTGCACTCACTACTCACTACTCTGCACTCACTACTCTGCACTCACTACTCTGCACTCACTACTCTGCACTCACTACTCACTACTCTGCACTCACTACTCTGCACTCACTACTCTGCACTCACTACTCTCTGCACTCACTACTCTGCACTCACTACTCACTACTCTGCACTCACTACTCACTACTCTGCACTCACTACTCTGCACTCACCACTCTGCACTCACTACTCTGCACTCACTACTCTGCACTCACTACTCTGCACTCACTACTCTGCACTCACTACTCACTACTCTGCACTCACTACTCTGCATTCACTACTCTGCACTCACTACTCGGCACTCACTACTATGCACTCACTACTTTGCACTCACTACTCACTACTTTGCACTCACTACTCTGCACTCACTACTCACTACTCACTACTCAGCACTCACTACTCACTACTCACTACTCACTACTCACTACTCACTACTCACTACTCTGCACTCACTACTCTGCACTCACTACTCTGCACTCACTACTCTCTGCACTCACTACTCTCTGCACTCACTACTCTGCACTCACTACTCTGCACTCACTACTCTGCACTCACTACTCTCTGCACTCACTACTCACTACTCTGCACTCACTACTCAGCACTCACTACTCTGCACTCACTACTCTGCACTCACTACTCTGCACTCACTACTCTGCACTCACTACTCTGCACTCACTACTCTCTGCACTCACTACTCTGCACTCACTACTCTGCACTCACTACTCTGCACTCACTACTCTGCACTCACTACTCTCTGCACTCACTACTCTGCACTCACTACTCTGCACTCACTACTCTGCACTCACTACTCTGCACTCAACTCACTACTCTGCACTCACTACTCTCTGCACTCACTACTCTCTGCACTCACTACTCTCTGCACTCACTACTCTGCACTCACTACTCTGCACTCACTACTCTGCACTCACTACTCTGCACTCACTACTCTGCACTCACTATTCTGCACTCACTACTCACTACTCTGCACTCACTACTCTGCACTCACTACTCTGCACTCACTACTCTGCACTCACTACTCACTACTCTGCACTCACTACTCTGCACTCACTACTCTGCACTCACTACTCTGCACTCACTACTCTGCACTCACTACACTCACTACTCTGCACTCACTACTCTGCACTCACTACTCTGCACTCACTACTCACTACTCTGCACTCACTACTCTCTGCACTCACTACTCTCTGCACTCACTACTCTCTGCACTCACTACTCTGCACTCACTACTCTGCACTCACTACTCTGCACTCACTACTCTGCACTCACTACCCTGCACACTCACTACTCTGCACACTCACTACCCTGCACACTCACTACTACGCTGGGCAACTCCAGAAATATTTTTCTCAAGCAACCGGACAACCACGCAGACTATACCGCACAGAAGATAAACTATGAAATATGGTTCAAAACTGTATTAAATGTCTAGGAATAAATACGATTGCTCAGTTCTCACTCAGGCTTCTTCTGTTGGTTTGCGGCGGCCAGCTGACAGCATCTGCATCACTTGATGTGAAGTTCACTCACACAAGCAGGACTGACAAACAGCCACAGTGAAACAGCGTTTTGTGACTCCTTTCAGAAATAATTGCTTCTCGTGGGTGTGAATCTCTGCACGTATGGTGCTATGCCTAACACGATCAAAAAATAAACCAAGCCGTAAGCGTGCACACTCCCGAACTTCCGGTTTCGGGATGTGCAAGCTCACGGCTGTCGTGGGGCGGGACTTCCGTCTTTGCGAGAAGCCCGCGCCCATGGAGTGGATGGCCCAGAGACTGGTGGCAGCAGAAATCAGGAGTGGCGGCTGATGCGGTAAGTGGGGCTTGGGGGGCTTGGCACGTGTGTGTGTGTGTGTGTGTCTGCGCGCGTGTGTCTGCACGTGTGTGGGTGTGTCTGCGTGTGTGTGTGTGAGAGACTGCGCGTGCGTGTGTGTGTGTGCCTGCCTTCGGCCGGCCTGCATAAGCGCGTTCACAGACCCTGGTCGGCGCGTTCACAGCTCTAGGTCCCTTCAGAGCGAACTCCATGACAATAGGTCTCGATGCCGAGACCTAAAAAATGACTGATGTTTTTGTAGTCCAATAGGTAGGCGAGATGGTTATGGGGGACGGTGTGACCACACTGAGAATGAATTTTTAATATTTCTTTCCCCAGTTTCCTCAATAAAAAATACCTGCGTATAGATAGATTAAAAAACATCCACACTCTCATCCCTGTGTTAAATAACTGATACAAAGTCGAGTTTTACACTTTATTCACGACATACTCAATTCAATTCATTAAGCTTTATTCGGCACATATAAAATAACCATAAAAGCACAAGGATAAAAAACATGATCATAACAAATACATCAATATCTAAAAAAGATTTACAAACAGTGTTACAGACATAGTTCATTAAAAACACATGCTTTTCCTGGCATTAACACAATGATTTAAAAACGTGGCTGTATAAAACCAGATATCAGCCGATTTCAGATTAAAGATTAAAATCATTGCCTGATCAACTGTACGCACACCATATTTAATAAACATCGGTTTCAGAAATGCAGTGCGTACATTTTAGTACAGTTTACAAAACAATAGAAAGTGCAAAGTGCTTTGAGTAGAGACGCCATCACATAAACATGGCCCCGACGGATGTTTCTTAATGGAAGGGAGAGCCACCAGACGGTGTGCCAAACCAAATCTAAGTCTGGTAAGTACAAACTTGTGAGATGGCCTGGTCACCATGGTTAAATACAAAGGAAAACCTTCTACCAGACTATATCTAGTGTAGAACACAACAGTTGTCAAGGTACCGTAGGTTAAGGCCCGCTTCCTTGCCCTAAAGGCCAAAAATTTACTTTTCAGCTCAGCTTTGGGTATCCTAGATGCTGCACTTGGATCAAGCAAGATATTCAGGTTAAATATCTCAGAAAAGCAACCAGCAACATATTTTACCCAAGGTATCTTAAGATGTTTATCCAGTGTCAAGCAATCCTCTATTATAGACCTATTAAAAGATTTTTCCGCCTTAAGCCAAATTGAACGCCAGATCATAAGTGGCCTAACAGGTCTATCAAATAGTTTATGTCTAGTTCCCGGTGGATTAACTCAGTTGGGGCCGAAGGTGGTAGACACAGGAGCTTTTTTAGGAAGGAATTTTCCTCTACTTGCAAATTATTATTATCGCAACTGTGGCCCCATACACCCGCCCCATATAATGCAATGGATACACATCTTGCTTGATAAATCTTAAGCATATCCCTGGTTCGTCGGTCCCCAACCTTGGCAGCAAATCTAAAAACACCAAAGCAATTTTTGGCCATTTTGTTCCGAATATTATTACTTTCTTCTGTCCATTTCCTATCTTTGGAGAAGGTGATACCAAGGTAGCAGAATTTATCTACCTGCTGCATCTTTTCGCTATCAATAAAAAAGGTATTTGAAGATTTGCTTTTAACACCACAGGTCATAGTATATGTTTTCCCCTTGTTGATTAGTAGTTTCCTATCCTTAATAAAGGTAGAAAAACTATCAATCAAATGTTGTAATCCCAGGGGAGTTCTAGATAATAGAACGGCGTCGTTGGCGTATAGATACAGGGACGCCGTTGATCTGGGGGGCGTCTGCATTAATCTTTTTCAGAATGGCATCGATTCCGTTAATAAATATTATAAAAAGTAGGGGGGCCAATACACAGCCCTGCCTAATACCTCTTTTAACACTAAAATTTGGGGTGCATTCGCCTTTGGTGCCAAAGCGCACACAAGTTTGTAGGTTCCCATACAACCTGGCGAGAAAGAAAATTATGCCCCCTGGAGCCCCCATCTGTAACAGGGTTGACCATAAATAGAATGGTCTACCATGTTAAAGGCGCTGCTCAGGTCAGCAAAGCATAAGTAAAGTGAGCCAGGTTTTGCTTCGGTATATTTCCCGATCAGCAAGTCAAGATTGATGCACTGATCGAGTGTACCCCTGCCCTTCCTAAAGCCATATTGGCTATCAGCCAGTATGCCCTCTTGCTCGACCTATTCCTCTAATCTGACAAGCATGACTCTACTCATGATCTTAATTGAGGAGTCAAGAAGAGAAATGGGTTGATAATTCTTTGCGTCAGACCTGCTACCCTTTTTATAAATCGGGACAATAATAGATTATGCCCAGGTTTTAGGGGCCTTAAAACACATAGCTGCATTAAAAACATTAGCCAAGAGAGGTCCCCACATCTAAGGTGCTGCCTTGTATACATCAATTGGCACCCCGTCAGGGCCTTGGACTTTTCCCCCCTTACTCGCACGTATGCCAAGTTCAACCTCATCAGCTGTTATATCCAACGATAAAACAACCCACCTGCTAGGGTCGGTGTCTACACTTCCATTGGCGTCAAAGATGTTAGAAAAGTGAGAAACCCACCCTTCGCTCTGGACATTAGAGGTCAGCTCCGGTATTTTTTCATCTTTAAGAAAAGGAGAGTTGACCGTTGCCCAAAACAGAGTACTATTGGAAAGTTCCGCTGCTTGGTTAAGAGAATCCCAGGCCAGCTGCTGTAATTCACTCTTCCTCTGTTTCAGTGAAAACTTGTAGTCCACTCGTAATTTAATAATTGAATCAATGTCCCTGTTTTTTTTTGCAAGTGCATGTTTAAGTTTAGATAAAGAGATGGTACATAGATGATTGAACCAGCCTGGTTCGTTTCTGCGCTGGCCAATATTGTGTTTGGTGAACCTGGCATCAATAGAATTATTAATGCCAACAAAAGAGGTTAAAATCTTCTCGTAATCAGCACCATTTTCAAGAATGAAAATAATTTCTGCCAAACTGTCCATCACTATAGAACTGATTAGGTCATGGGCCTTTTCCCCTGCCCATCTTTATCTGACTCCGTTAGGTCTGTGAGGCTCAACATTAGAGATTGTGATTGTCAGGATCCGTCCATCCCCTCGCCAGAAGGGTGGATCGAGCAGAAGGTGCAAGCTAAAAAACCCTTGTTGGAAAACTTCATTGAGATTTCTAGTGACAGCGCTGCGGAGGTCCGCCATCTTGGGAGTGCGGAAGTCATTCCGTTTCCTGCGTGGCGGTTTACTTTGCAGTTGATTCGAGAGTGTCTGCATATCGCGCACGCGCGCAATTCGTGCTGCGCACTTCAACTGAAGAAAATACCGGAGAAGCGCGTTTACCTCACGCTCTCTTCAGAGAAAGTTCTTTCGACCAGAGTTTTAGTATACAAGGCCGCAGAACTGAAACTTTAAGGAAAGTAACAAGTTACGCTTTGTATTATAGAAAAAGACATTTCCTAATTCGCCTTTTTCCCTTCAGTAATTATCAAAGCTGGAAGAATCCCGTTGTCGGAGTTCAGGAGAGAAGTTGTGTGGAGGAGTTGGAGCTTGGGAAACACTTCAGTCAAGAGAAGTTCCCTCAAAGACTTTCAAGTAAGAGTAGTATTTTTGAGTTATCTGAGAGAAGTCTCAAGGCAATGAACTAAAGACGCGTTGGACTCACTTTGGCAAGGAAGCTGATGAGCGTTGCGTCAAGAGCCTTACTGAGACTACTTGAGGAGATAGACTTTGATAAAGAACTTGAATTTTCAAAGAATGTCAAGATAATAAAACTTGTGTGAAAAGACTACTCCCTATGGAGTTTCCGGAATAGTCCCAGAGTTGAAAGACATTTATATTCAGAGTTGGAAGACTTGAGTTTTCACAGACTACAGAGTGTGTTCGAAGCGTCGTTCTAGTCACGGACATTCCAAAGACCATAGACTGTTCTTCCAGTGAACCAGTAGTAATTCTTCAGACATTACTTATAAGAGAGTGGCAATCTTCCTAGTTTGCTTAGGTAAGGCATAGAGGGCATGGTAATAATAAAAACAGAGTAACTAAAATATGTTAAGTAGAGAGGGCTAAAGAATTGTCTTTTCCTTTGCAGCGAGTCCAACCTGAGGGCTTCCGAAGCAAACCAGACGAGGAAGAAGTCTCTCTTGTTTTGTCTGTCCACTTCCCCTTTCCCTTGCTGGTGAGGACTGAAGACTGTTATATCTAAGCGGTCTTGGGTCTTGGCTAGAGGGGGACTGAGGAATTAGCATCTGTTCCTGAGGGGGCCGAACCAGTGTATCCTTTACGGTTCTGACAGATTGAAGTGCCTGCTCTATTGAGGAATCAGGTCCCCTCCCGGACAGAATGGCGGAAGGCTTCGATTTAAAAACCTTGAATGAAGTTCTAGGTAGTATGCAGGTGCAGTTAAATAGTGCCTTAGAGGAGAATAAAGCCTTAAGGGAGGAAGTTAAAAGATCTAGTTTAGAAACCATGCAAATTCGTCAGAGGTTAGAAGGGTTGGTGACGACAGGGCCGTTACCTAGAACCGCGACACCACAGCAGTCATCCCCGTCGGGGGTTTCGACTCAAGTAATTCACTCCATTTCCCCAGTCATTCCTTTGGCACCCCCAGAGAGGTATGGGGGGGATCCGATGAAGGCCCAGATTTTTCTGACGCAGTGTTCCTTACACTTTTTGTGTCGTCCTGTAATTTTCACTGACGATCAGGCTAAGGTAGCGTTCATATTGTCTTATCTGACGGGAGATGCGGCTGCTTGGTCCATGTCATTGGTCACCAAAAAAGATCCAATCCTAACCAATTACGAAAACTTCAAGGTGGAGTTTGCTCGAATTTTTGATCGACGATCTTGTGCACAATCCACTGATAATGAGCTGTTGGACCTTAAACAAGGAAATCGAGATTTGGTGGGATATTTGGCTAACTTTAATAAGCTAGTAGTGGAAACTAATTGGCCAGAGGAGAAAAGAGCGGCAATTTTTTACAGAGGCCTTCGGGACGAGTTGAAAGATGCTCTTGCTCAAATTCCGCAGCGTCCCACAGAAGTCTCCGCTCTCATAGACTTGGTGTTACAATTGGATCACAGATTAAATGAGCGGAAACATGAAAAAAGAAAAGACTTTCGACCCATACCTCCTCGATTCGATCGAATGAGAAGTGATTCTCAAAAGAGTTCTGAGACAACGTCCGTAGAAGAGCCCATGCAAATTGGATCCGTTCGAGGTCCGTTGTCAAAGGAAGAAAAGGAGAGACGTAGAAACTCCCAGTTGTGCATTTATTGTGGAGGTTCTGGGCATTTTGTCAGAGAGTGTCCGAAAAGATTAAAGACATCGCAGCCAGTAAAAGATCTGCTTCGCCCGTAGAGAGAGTTGCACGGGTCGAAGCGTCAGAAAAGTCAACTCCAGAATCTCAGCATATTATGAATACCCTCCAGTCGGCTGCTCCACATTTAATCGCAACTTTTGTGGTGAAATTTCGAGATCAAGAAATTAAAGAGGTATCTGTCATGATTGACTCAGGAGCGACAGGCAATTTTTGTGATCTAAAATATGCCAGACGACATGGCATTCAGTTTGTGAAGAAGGTTACTCCAGAACCTGTACGAGCAGTGGATGGCACCAACTTGTCCTCGGGGCCCATCACTCACGAAACAGAGTTAATTCGATTAACAGGTTTAAAAGGGCATTCAGAGTATATCACCTTTAACTTGATCGACGCTCCGCAGTTCCAGTTGATATTGGGACTTCCCTGGCTGACAGAACACAATCCAAGAATCGATTGGAGTCGAAGGACTATTGAAATGACTTCACCTTATTGTGTCGAACATTGCTTTGGTAATGAGAAGGTTCCAGAAGAGGAGTCACAGGTCAAGATTTTAGCCTCTGTTCATCCGGCCCAAATCTGTGCAGTGGAAGTTAAGTCAATTCCAGCTGAGTATCAAGACTTAGCAACGGTGTTCGACAAAAAGAAAGCAGAAACCCTTCCTCCACATCGACCCTACGACTGCAAAATCGACATCGAGCCTGGAGCAATTATGCCCTGCAGTCGAATCTATGCGCTCACAGAGACCGAGAATCGTTTCCTGAAGGAATATTTAGACAAATACTTGGCCAATGGATTTATTCGACCCTCACAGTCTCTGGTCTCCTCGCCTCTTTTTTTTATTCCGAAACGGGATGGAGATCTGCGGGCTTGTATTGATTACAGAGCCTTAAATCAAGTAACTGTCAAGAATCGGTACCCGCTCCCCTTAATCTCAGTGCTGTTGGACCAGGTCAAGAATGCTAAGGTCTATACCAAGTTGGACCTTAGGGGAGCATACCATCTCATCAGAGTGGCCTCAGGAGATGAGTGGAAGACAGCGTTTCGGACTCGATATGGATTATTCGAATATCAGGTGATGCCATATGGCCTTTGTAATGCTCCTGCAGCCTTCCAACATTTCGTAAATGACGTGTTGGGGGAGTTCTTGGATCGAGTGGCAGTGGTTTACATTGATGATATTTTGATCTTCTCCAACAGTTTGGAAGAGCACATTCCTCATGTGAGAGCTATCTTGAGTAAGTTATTGGAGAATCACCTTTACGTCAAGTTGGAAAAGTGTGCCTTCCACGTCACCAGAGTAGAGTTTTTGGGTTTTGTGTTATCCCCTGAAGGAGTGAGCATGGATGTCACGAAGATCAAAGCAGTCCAGGACTGGCCCTCTCCCAAGTCGGTAAAAGAAGTGCAGAGTTTCTTGGGATTCTCAAACTTTTACAGGAGGTTCATCTCAGATTTTTCACAGAAGGTGACCCCCATTACTCGACTCTTGAAAAAGGGAATCAAGTTTGAATGGAAGGAAGAAGCAGAGGAGGCTTTTCAATTTCTGAAAGATTCATTTACTCAAGCTCCAATACTGTTGCATCCGCGAACCGAAGACCCCTTCTATGTAGAAGCAGACGCTTCTGATGTTGCCATTGGAGGAATTTTGTCTCAGCGGCATCCTGATACTGGTCAGTTACATCCGGTGGCGTATTACTCTCGCAAGCTCAATCCTCCTGAGTGTAATTATTCAATCGCTGACAAGGAGCTTTTGGCTGTAAAGAGTGCCTTTGTGGAATGGCGTCATTATTTGATGGGAGCGAGGTATAAAGTAACTGTTTTTACGGACCACAGAAATTTACAGTTCCTCAAGTCAGCACGAACCTTAACCGCCAGACAATTACGATGGTCGTTGTTTTTTGCGGACTTTGATTTCGTCATTACCTTTCGCCCTGGGAAGAGTAATGCCAAGGCGGATGCGTTGTCAAGAATAGATTCAACCACCTCAGAGAAAACAGAAAGAGAGGAACAGAGCATCATTCCGGAGGAAAAGATTGTTATGGTAACCACGGCAAGTGATCTGCGTGACAAGGTGCAGGAAAGTATGTCCATTCAGGAAATGCAAGATTGGTCTAAGGAAGAAAAAGGTCGAGAAATCAGAGATGGGTTGCCATATCAAGATCAGCGTTTGTTTCTACCGACATCAGAGCTCCGAGAAAAGGCATTGGAATCTTGTCATGATCATCAGTTGGCAGGACATAAAGGAATTCTCAAGACCACAGAGCTGGTGGAGAGGAACTTTTGGTGGCCTGACATGAGACCGCAGATTCGGCAATATGTAGCTTCTTGTGAGAGGTGTTTGCGAGGAAAAGCTGATAGGAGATCACCTCAGGGGAAGTTAAGGCCACTACCGGTGCCACCTCACCCCTGGCATACGGTGTCAATGGATTTGATAGTGGAACTACCCTCTAGTTTAGGCTACACCGTAGTTTTAGTGTTTGTCGATGTATTCTCTAAAATGGCGCATTTCATTCCTTTAAAGAAGGTTCCTAATGCACCCACCTTGGCACAGCTTTTTTCCCAGAATGTTGTGCGGTTGCATGGAATTCCTAAGGTCCTGGTTTCTGATAGGGGAACTCAGTTTGTTTCGCATTTCTGGAAGGCCTTTACCCACAGATTAGGAATAGACACTCGGTTTTCTACAAGCTACCATCCAGAAACGGATGGCCAAACGGAAAGAGTGAATCAGGAACTGGAGCAGTACTTGCGACTATACCTGTTGGATCAAAAGATGGAATGGTCTGAGATGGTGTGGGCAGCAGAGTTTGCTTATAATAACTCCGTTCACTCTTCCACTGGTTATTCGCCTTTCTACATAAATTATGGTAGACACCCTACTTTGATTGTAGAAAAAGAAGAGAGTTCAGTCCCTGCAGTGGATGATATAGTCTCTAGAGTGCAGAGGTCCCTTGCCCAAGTTAAAGAAAACCTGTCCAAAGCCAAGGAATCTTATAAAAAAACATGCAGATAAAGGGAGGAGAGAAGATCCAGTTTTTTGTCCTGGAGAAAAGGTGTGGTTGTCCACAAAAAATTTGAAGTTAAAAGCTAATCGAAAATTTCAACCCCGTTTTTTAGGGCCCTTTACAGTGGAGAAAATGTTAGGACCTGTAACGGTGAGGCTACACCTGCCCTCTTCTCTGAAGATTCACCCTACCTTTCATGTCTCTTTAATTAAGAAAAGTCCAGAGCATTTGAGAGTAGGCTTAACTCCTAAGTCAGTGCAGGTAGATGGTGAGGAAGAGTTTGAAGTACACAAAATTTTAGACTCAAGGTTCAGAAGAGGCACACTATACTATCTGGTTGACTGGAAGAATTTTGGTCCAGAGGAAAGATCTTGGGAGCCAAGTGACAATATACATGCCCCCAGGTTGCTCAAAGACTTCCATAAACTTCATCCTTCAAAACCCCGGCTGGGGAGAGCATCCTTGGTGGGAGGTACTGTCAGGATCCGTCCATCCCCTCGCCAGAAGGGTGGATCGAGCAGAAGGTGCAAGCTAAAAAACCCTTGTTGGAAAACTTCATTGAGATTTCTAGTGACAGCGCTGCGGAGGTCCGCCATCTTGGGAGTGCGGAAGTCATTCCGTTTCCTGCGTGGCGGTTTACTTTGCAGTTGATTCGAGAGTGTCTGCATATCGCGCACGCGCGCAATTCGTGCTGCGCACTTCAACTGAAGAAAATACCGGAGAAGCGTGTTTACCTCACGCTCTCTTCAGAGAAAGTTCTTTCGACCAGAGTTTTAGTATACAAGGCCGCAGAACTGAAACTTTAAGGAAAGTAACAAGTTACGCTTTGTATTATAGAAAAAGACATTTCCTAATTCGCCTTTTTCCCTTCAGTAATTATCAAAGCTGGAAGAATCCCGTTGTCGGAGTTCAGGAGAGAAGTTGTGTGGAGGAGTTGGAGCTTGGGAAACACTTCAGTCAAGAGAAGTTCCCTCAAAGACTTTCAAGTAAGAGTAGTATTTTTGAGTTATCTGAGAGAAGTCTCAAGGCAATGAACTAAAGACGCGTTGGACTCACTTTGGCAAGGAAGCTGATGAGCGTTGCGTCAAGAGCCTTACTGAGACTACTTGAGGAGATAGACTTTGATAAAGAACTTGAATTTTCAAAGAATGTCAAGATAATAAAACTTGTGTGAAAAGACTACTCCCTATGGAGTTTCCGGAATAGTCCCAGAGTTGAAAGACATTTATATTCAGAGTTGGAAGACTTGAGTTTTCACAGACCACAGAGTGTGTTCGAAGCGTCGTTCTAGTCACGGACATTCCAAAGACCATAGACTGTTCTTCCAGTGAACCAGTAGTAATTCTTCAGACATTACTTATAAGAGAGTGGCAATCTTCCTAGTTTGCTTAGGTAAGGCATAGAGGGCATGGTAATAATAAAAACAGAGTAACTAAAATATGTTAAGTAGAGAGGGCTAAAGAATTGTCTTTTCCTTTGCAGCGAGTCCAACCTGAGGGCTTCCGAAGCAAACCAGACGAGGAAGAAGTCTCTCTTGTTTTGTCTGTCCACTTCCCCTTTCCCTTGCTGGTGAGGACTGAAGACTGTTATATCTAAGCGGTCTTGGGTCTTGGCTAGAGGGGGACTGAGGAATTAGCATCTGTTCCTGAGGGGGCCGAACCAGTGTATCCTTTACGGTTCTGACAGTGATCCCTACTTTAACCAAGTTACTACCCCAGAAAGTTGTGCCCGGAATGATATAATTGTGGTCACTTAATGTAATTTCTTCAATTCTGGGGCGGGGGGGCACAACACGAGATAATATTGGAGGAAACAATCACATGGTCAAGAACAGAGCTAGAATGCAAATGCTACTTACCAGTATGCATCTGTTCTTGGCATGTAGGGCTGCTGACATTCTTATCTGTGCATAGATCGCCGCCTAGTGTTGGGTCCGGATGATTGCACATTGTTGTCCTGGAAGAGTCTTCGAAGTATCACGAGATAGGTGGCTCCTCCCCTGGACTACAGTGCGCATGGGCATCGCCTCCATCCCCAGATTGTTTTTAGCCATTGTGGCCGAGATGGAGTGAACTATGTGAGTGATGACCATGCTATGAGCATATACATGAATACTGCAGCTGCTACAGGCGCCGGGGAGGAGGGCGGGCGATATGAATGTCAGCAGCCCTACATGCCAAGAACAGATGCATACTGGTAAGTAGCATTTGCAGTTCGAGGCATGTGGGCTGCTGAATTCATATCTGTGCATAGAATACATAGCAGTCCCCCATTATTTGCGGCCGCCCGTGCCAGCTGTAGCAGTTTGGAAAAGTGTCTTGAGAACAGCCTGACCTACAGCTGCCTGCTGTTTAGAGTGCACGTCTACACAGTAGTGTTTAGTAAATGTATGTGTGGTAGACCATGTGGCTGCTCTACATATATCCTCTAAGGGAATGTTCCCAAGGAAAGCCATAGAGGCCCCCAACTTTCTGGTGGAGTGGGCCCTTGGTGGAATTGTAAGAGTGCGTTTAGCCTTAGCGTAACAGATCTGAATACATTTCACGATCCACCTAGCAATACCAGCCTTGGAAATAGCGTTACCCTTGTGGTGTGATGCAAAGGCAACGAAAAGCTGCTTAGTCTTTCTAAAATCCTTTGTCCTGTCAATGTAATACATTAGGGCCCTTTTAACGTCAAGGGTGTGGAGCATCCGCTCCGCCAGCGACTCAGGATTTTGAAAAAACACCGGCAACTCGATTGTTTGGTTTATGTGGAATTGAGACACAACCTTGGGTAGAAATTTAGGGTTAGTGCGGAGCACCACCCTGTTAGCATGGACTTGGAAAAAAGGCTCTTGGATGGTGAGGGCCTGCAACTCGCTAACCCTCCGTAGCGATGTAATTGCTACTAAGAAAGCCACTTTCCAAGTCAGAAACTGAAGCTCACAAGAGTGTAGTGGCTCGAAAGGAGGACCCATCAGCCTTGTAAGAACCACATTGAGGTTCCATTCCGGAGCTGGTGGTGTCCGTGGCGGAATGCCCCTTTTGAGTCCTTCCAGAAATGCCTTGATAGCAGGTACCTTGAAAAGTGAAAGGTGTCACCTATTCTGGAGGTATGCGGCCATCGCAGACAGGTGAATGCGGATGGAAGAATGCGCCAAATTGCATTGGTACAGATGGAACAGGTAACAGATGATGTTCTGAATGGAAGCATCCAGCGGATTAATGTCGTGGTTCGCACAATAAATGACAAACCGCTTCCATTTAGCCGCATAACATGCTCTAGTAGTGGGCTTTCTTGCCTCCGGAATGATGTCCATGCAATCCGGGGGAAGATTGAGGTAGCCAAACTCTAGGACTTCAGGAGCCAGATCGCCAGGTTGAGCTGTTGCGGATTTGGGTGCTGAATGTCGCCATGGCTCTGCGTCAGAAGGCTGGGGGTGAGATAAAGCCTTTGATGCGGTACCACGGAAAGTTCCAGAAACGTGGTGTACCATGGTTGGCGAGTCCACGTTGGAGCACCCAGGATGAGAGTCATCGAGTGCTGCCTGAGCTTGCGCGCCACCAGCGGTATCAGAGGTGCTGGGGGAAAAGCGTACGCAAATCTGCCTGACCAGTTCATCCATATCGCATTGCCCTGCGATTGCGGGTGTGGGAACCTGGCGGCGAAGCTTTGGCATTTTGCGTTCTCCCTTGTGGCGAACAGGTCTATCTCTGGATGACCCCACCTTTGGAAGTACGGTTGGAGTACTGATGGATGTATCTCCCACTCGTGCATTTGGTGGCTGTGCCTGCTGAGCAGGTCCGCCATCTGATTGTCTTTGCCTGGGAGATGTTCTGCCATTAGGAAAATGTTCCTCTGAATGGCCCACTTCCACATGCTCTGAGCCAGATGAGACAGCTGCGGAGAGTGTGTGCCCCCCTGTTTCTGAATGTAGTACATGGCCGTCATGTTGTCCGTCCGGATCAACACGACCTTGTTGCACAGATGTACTTTGAATGCCTTTAAGGCCATGAAGATCGCCATCAGTTCTAATACGTTGATGTGCATCTTCCTTTGCTGTAGTGTCCATAGTCCCTGCACTGTGTAGTGGAGTACATGCGCTCCCCATCCCTGGAGAGAAGCGTCCGTCGTCAGGATAATCTGTGGCACAGGCTCTTGGAACGGTTGGCCCTTGCAAAGGTTTTGTGGATTCCACCAATGCAGAGAGTTGTATGCCCGACCGCTCACCAACACTAGGTCTGTTAGTTGCCCGTGAGCCTGAGTCCACTGACGTGCTAGGCACTCCTGAAGCGGACGCATATGTAATCTCGCGTGCGGGACGATGGAGATGCAGGAGGCCATCATGCCTATCAACTGCATGAACACCTTCGCTGGAAGCGAGTGCTGAGGTCTGAATCGTTGGATCAGCGTCTGAATACTGGCGACTCTCACTGAATTTGGCTGCGCAGTGGCCGCCAGAGTGTTTATTGTCGCGCCCAGATACTGCCGTATGTGGGTGGGTTGGAGATGGGATTTTGGGTAATTCAGTGAGAATCCCAGATCGTGCAGGAGATGAATGGTGCGGGACACGTGGTCGGCGCACTGTTGTTCCGACTTTGCCTGAATGAGCCAGTCGTCCAGATAGGGGTAGACGTGGATGTTTTGACGTCTTAGATGCGCCGCCACAGTCGCCAGGCACTTCGTAAAGACCCTGGGCGCTGTGGTGACCCCAAAGGGCAGAACCCTGAACTGGTAGTGCTGGTCGTGAATGGTGAACCTTAGGTACTTCCTGTGTGAAGGATGCAGGGGAATGTGAAAGTATGCTTCCTTGAGATCCAGAGTAGCCAGGAAGTCCCCCTGCTGAAGCAGAGGGAGAACCTGCAGCAACGTGAGCATGTGGAAATGTTCTGACAGAATGTACCAGTTGAGGGGCCTGAGGTCCAGGATGGGCCTGAGGGATCCGTCCTTTTTGGAGATTAGAAAGTACAGAGAGTAAACCCCTGTTCCCCTTTCTTGCAGTGGAACGAGCTCTATTGCCCCTTTTTGCAGCATGACTTGGACTTCCTGCTGCAACAAGTGCAAGTGCTCGCCGGACATAGGACGGTTTCTTGGAGGTATGTTTGGTGGAGTGGAAGTGAGTTCCAGACAGTAACCGTATTGGATAAGTGATTTGACCCACCTGTCCGTGGTGATGGATTTCCACGCGGGCAGGAACTGCTGGAGTCTCCCCCCGACTGGTGTTGTGTGGTCGGGGGGCAGTGACAAGGCGTCATTGTTTGCTGGCGGTGGAGGACCTGGAGCTGTTATTTCCACGTCCTCTGCCTTTGACATTGTTGCCCCGGTAACCACCTCTACCCTTGTTGGTGTATGAGGATTGGGTGTTGTTCTTATAGTATTGCGTGGATTGTGATGCCTGACCCCTTGAGGTGCCTCTGTTATTGGAGCGGCGAAAGGAACCACCCCGAAACTGGTGGGACTGCAGGGCACCCATAGACTTAGCAGTGTCAGTGTCTTTTTTCATCTTTTCAAGGGTTGCATCCACTTCTGGCCCAAACAGGTGGTCCGGATTAACTGTTTGGTTTAAGATGGTAGTCTGTATGTCTGGTTTAAAGCCTGATATTCTAAGCCATGCATGCCTACGCTGTAGCACGCTAGTGTTTATAGCTCTGGAGGCGGTATCAGCCACGTCCAGTGCGCACTTAATTGAAGCGTTGGTGATAAGCTTCCCCTCCTGAATCAACATTTCAGCTCCCTCCTTGTACTGATCAGGTAAGTGCTGCAGAAGTGTTTCTAGGGTGTCGTAGTGTGCCCTATCGTAGCGTGCAAGTAGGGCTTGAGTGTTTGAAATGCGCCAAATATTAGCTGCCTGCGCAGCAATACGTTTCCCTGAGGCTTCAAAGACCTTCGATTCTTTGTCTGGGGGAGGAGCATCACCCGTGGTCTGTGAGTTTGCCCGCTTCCGTGCGTTGGAGACAACCAAAGAGTCCAGTGGCGACTGTCCCTTGATGTATGTTGGATCATTGGGCGCTGCCTTGTATTTCTTGTCAATTCTAGGATTGATGACTCTTGCCCGGGTGGGCTCCCTGAAAACCTCAGGCGCATGCTTTAGCACTCCTTTGAGCATTGGCAATGTCTTGAGAGTTTTTTCAGCCACAGAGAAAGTGTCAAACAGAAAATCGACATCCACTGGGTCCGCATGGAGGTCGACATCATGATTGGCCGCTGCTCTTTCAATTAGAGCGTTGAAGGCTGCAGAGTCCTCTGTTGGGGAAGTTTTTGCAGCAAAAAGCTGCGGCTCGTGTCCTGACTGAGGGTCCTCAGGGTCGCCTCCAGCAGACCATGGCTCATTGACCTCCTCTGGATCCGAGTATGCTGGATAATTGTACTCCTCCTCCTCGTCCCCGTCACCTTCCCCAGCGTTAGAGTGAGTGGGCGAGAGTTCCAGACCTTGTGGATATGCAGGCTCCATAGGGGCAGAAGTACCCGCAGAGTCCAACTTCTTTTTAAGTGGAATATGAAAATGCTCCAACACAGGCTCCGGGGTGATCTTCCTTTTAAGGAGAGAGAGCTTGCCTGTGTTGGCGTCGATGACAACCTCTCAACGCTCTTCGTCCGCTAGTGGTTGATGCCGTGGCTTCGGAACTACCAAGGATGCTTTAGGCGTAGACACCAGCTTCAAGGGCACCCCTGCCCCATGTTTCGGAGCGAAAGCCTTCGGCGCCGTCTTTGGCGGCAGCGTGAAGTGGATCGGCGTTTGCGCCTTTCGCCGGTTTCTGCGGAGGCTTCGGCGCCACCTCCTTCGGCTCGAGAGCCACTGCTTCCTTCCGAATACGCTGGAGGGACTCCGCAACCTTTTTGGTAAAGGCGGGGAGGGCCGGACCGGCTCAAGCGAGTCCTCCGAGTCCAGATTTGGTCGGCGATTAAAGGCGCAGTCTTCGGAGCCGACACAGCACCTCCCTTGGCTTTGTCGACCGGGATCGGTGCAGCCAGAGACTTGGGGTCGTCCTGACGCTTCTTTGAGGCTTTTTTAGGGTCATCGACCTTCTTGGCGTCGACGCGGCTCTTCAGAGCGTCGACTAGCTTCGGCGCCGACGCAGCCGCGTCGGGCGTCTTCGCTTTTGGCTTCGACACGGGGGTCTTCGGGTCGGCCATTTTAGCGTGGCTCTTGATCTCTGCGGCCATTTTGGATTTCTTCGGCGCCGAGGCCTCTGGAGCCTTTGATCCCACCAGTGCGACTTGCACTTTCGGTTTCGAAACAGATGGTGCGGACCCTGATGGCTTCACTTTCGGTTTCTGTACCGGGAGTGGCGCATCACCAATGTCCGTGGCCGGGCCCGGAGGCGGGGCCGTGGGACGAGTATTTGGGTCTTGGGTAAGGCCCAAAGGCGATCCCTCGACCTGGGCCTTATGCTGGGGTTCGGCCCCAGAGTCAGTATGAGGATGCTCTTCCTCCGAGCTATCCTCCACGGTGGCAATGGCCCCATCGGCGTACCCTACCTCCTCGACGACTTCCTCGAACTCTTCGTCTCCCGGGTCGTAGTTTTCATCCTCCGACACCGGGTTAGAGTCCGAAACCTGTAGGACGGTGTCGTCTTCAACATCTTCTTCAAAGATGTTGGCCGGTGGGGGTGCCGATAACTGGGCCTGCAGTCTTGCGGCCCGACGTAGCTTGAGAGTCTTCTTCGACCGGAACTTGGAGCAGGCCATACACCTGGCCTCGTCGTGGTCCGGCGACAAGCATCTGTTGCACACTGGGTGCACGTCGAGGTGTGAATACTTTGAGGCACACACTGGGCACCTCTTAAACGGAGTTCGTTCCATGTTAAAGTAGTCTGGAGCGTCGTGTAGGCCCGTCCGCGCCGACAGCACGCGGAAGGGCAGCAAGTGTTCGGAGCCGATGAATAAACCAACCCGAACGATAGACAATACCGACGCGAGTCCTAAAGACCTTTTGGTCTCAAATAAGGAAAGTTAAACAACTATCGATTCCGACAGAGGGAACCGAAACACATCCGAACCCAATGGCGGAAAAAAACAATCTGGGGATGGAGGCGATGCCCATGCGCACTGTAGTCCAGGGGAGGAGCCACCTATCTCGTGATACTTCGAAGACTCTTCCAGGACAACAATGTGCAATCATCCGGACCCAACACTAGGCGGCGATCTATGCACAGATATGAATTCAGCAGGCCACATGCCTCGAACTGTCGGTTTTTAAAAGTCGGAATGGTCTGGCCGTTTGCATCTTTCATGTAATCCATAATTTCCAGGTCATAGCAGCCCATGAATTTATGTAATGCTTCTCCATAACTGTTATGTCCAAAGTGCAAATCGTCCCATCCAGCATTATTAGTGATCCCACAGACCTTTTGTGTTGACAGTTCACATAATGTAAGATTAAAATCACCCACCCAAATAAAACCAAAAGTAACATTCCCTTCTAGACATACATTTTCAATTGTACTGGCCAGGTCGGTTACAATTTTCACCCTGGTGTTATCAAAAATATTATTGTAATAGTTTAACAATAGGATATTATGCCCTTTGTCTTCCACGAGCCAAAGAATCTGAACGTGGTTCCCCACAGTGATATACTTTTTTATTACTATTGGACGTTGTATGGAAACTAATATCAATAGACCACCTTTTGCTCTCCCTGGCCCAGCACCCTGCGCTGACAAATTATAGGAGACAAATCCCTCATAACTGACTTCTTACCTGCACCATGTTTCTTGAAACAAAAAATGTCATAGGTGTTAATAAAATTCGACCAGCCTAGAACATTCCCCTTAGATTTTAGTCCTGCAACGTTCCAGCTAACAATTGTAATCCCTTTGCCTTTGACTTCAGTCTTGCTGCCGTTTAATTTCAGGCAGTTGGTGGACATCCAGGTAGCCAGCTCCTGCATGCAGGCCCAGAAGCTGTCCACCGCAACACTGGGAGCGCGCGATAGGGAGATGACCAGCTGCGTGTCATCGGCATAGGACACTATGGGCTTTCGACGATAGGTGCCACCGGAGAGACATAAATATTGAACAGGTTGGGCTCAGGGACGAGCCCTGAGGCACGCCCTGGCCCAAACCAATCTCCCTTGATTAGCAGTCTCCCTGTCGAACCTGAAAGCCTCTTCCTGTCAGGAAAGACTGGATCCATCCAAGTGCAGCACCTGATACCCCTCCATCATTCAGACACTGTAGCAAGGTGGTATGGGCTACAGTGTCGAATGCTGCGCTTAGATCCAGAAGGATGAGAGCCATAGTCTGGCCCTCATCCACCCCCTGGCGTAAGGTCTCCATTGCCATCAGTAGCTCCGATTCAATAGAGTGGCGGGGACGGAAACCAAACTGGGTCTCGTGCAGGAGGGTAGCCTTTTCCACGAAATCCATCAGCTGGGTATTTACAGTTTTGTCCGCCACTTTAGCCATATAGGGTAAAAGGGAAATTGGCCGGAGGTTCTCCAGTTTTTCGAAGCTGATGTTAGGCCTCTTTTGGAGAGGTAGCACTACCGCCTGTTTCCAATCTCTGGGCACAGTCTTGGTCCTAAAGGAGACATCCAGAAGATGTCTAATATACGGCTCCAGAGCCGGTAGACTGCCGACTAGCCGTTTTGGTGTCGTTGGATCCCGAGGGGAGCCTGACTTTACTGATCCACAGATCTGCATGAGAATCTCCGGGGATGGGGTGACAAAGTTGGTAAGCATATGTTGGTCCCCCCTATCCCTGGGGGATTCTACAAACTCAGACCCTGTAATAGGCCTTCCTAATCAACCCATGATAGGCGCGCCTCCCAATTACATATTTTTCCTTGGCATCCGTGGCAAATGCCCCCCGCCACTGCCTTTCAGCACGCTTCAGTGCTGCTTTAGCGACCCGAAGCTCGTCACTATACCACGGGCCATTTTTTTAGTACGGCAGCCCAATTTTGCAAAGGAGAGTGGGGCCGTGCAATCTAGTGCCTCGGTTATGCGCTTACAGAGGTTGGCGTTAGCTGTATCCGCATCATCCGCCCCTGGGCTTCCCCCTCTAATAAGTGCCGCAATAAACTTAACATGGGAGAAGGTGGCCCATCTCTGCCTCGGGTGATTCAGGGGCGCTGGCTCCGGGAATCTAATCCCTGGAAAACGTATGGTAAAAGGTACCAAGTGATGGTCCTACCAGGGAATAGGAATAGGAGTCAGGGCATCTACTTCCCCCCAGTTGGCGAATATGGGGTCCAGCAGGTGTCCTTGCTGGTGGGTGGGATCTTTTACTTTCTGATGCAGCTGAAGGGCACATAATACTTGGCAGAGGTCCATGGCGGCTTTGTCCATGGGGTCATGCAAGTGCAAGTTAAGGTCCCCTAGCACCGAGAACTTGTCCCTGCGCAGCGCAGCCTCAATAATGCCTTCTACTAGGCCTTCCCCAAACCTGGCCAGAGGGCCAGGGGGGTCTATAGATCAGGAGACCCTTCATGGTGTAGCTTTCGTTTACCTTAATAGTAAAACTACCCGCCTCACTGTCCAGAATGGGGATGTACTCTAAATGGCACCGTAGGCGTTGCTTGGCTACAATAGCTATTCCCCCTCCTCTACCGTTGGGTCTGTCCTGCCTAAGCATAGTGTAGCCTTCTGGTAACGCCTCCATTACATCAGGGAGTGAGCACTCATCGAGCCAAGTCTCTGTGAGAAACACAAGATCCCACTGCTTATCAGTGAGTAGATCGTAAACATCCAACTTATGTCTCCGCAGAGAGCATACATTCAGCAAGCCACAGGCCAGGTCGTGGTGCTCGCTTCCCACCTCCCTTTCTAAGTTGTAGGCATAATGACAGTGCCCACAACTCGCATTCTCCTCCACCCTCATACTGTGCAGACAGGGACTAGAGGTGACATTACGGAGGGACAGCAGCTGCGTTCTACTCCATTGTAAGCGTCTTCCCAGTGGGGCATAGGGTCTGGCCCTAGCCCGCAAACGATCGCGGACGGGCGCAGACAGGCTTGACTTGAGCGCGACTTCGGCACGCCTTCGTCGCGCCCGCTGCGCTCGTCCGCTGCGCTGCCGGGTGGGCATCCGCCTTTTATCTCCCCACAGCGTCAGCAACACTAGAGCGCTGCCCGTCCTCCCCTGCGCACCGGAAGTGGCTTGCTCGGACCTTCCTCGCCCTCTGTAGACGAAGGAGACTGGTCATTGATGGGATGGTTTTGGGGACTGCTGTCCAAATGGGGATGGAAGACTCTGACATTCCTTGGTATTGTTTTAACCATCCTTTTCTCTTGTTGTCTTTGCATCCAGTGTGGTCCCGCCATTTGTAGTCTTTGTGCTACTATATGTGTACGGAGACATGTCCCGAGAGAAGTAGAGAATAATAAGATGATGCTACAGCAACACCTTGATGACCTAATGAATATCGATATAGACCTAAATTCAGATTAACATGAGTCTTAGGTTATTGCCTACGTAATGGCAAAAGGAGGGTCTGAGGTTTTGTAATTCTCGGGTCTGACTCCATTTTGTTCTGTGCCACCATTTTGTGTTGCCCTCACGTAGGCCTGTGAAGGTAGCCTGGCGAATAAAATGGCCTGGCCTTCTTAGTTCATGTATACATTAACTAGGTTTCTTTTCTTTTTTTTTTTGTTGCAAAACAGAAATAGTATCATTAACATCATCAGTCACATATCCATATACATTCGTAGGGTCTCATATGAGTACAAAATAAATGGGAAATGGCAGAAGGTGCAACAGCCCCTCGAGGTCACGTTGTGAACCCGGCAATCCGGGTGACTTGATGAAAAGGAATATACATGTATCGTAAAAAATACAGTTTGCATTTTATGTTTTTTGTTGTGTATTGCATTTAAAAAAACTTAAACAGTAACAAGTGCACACATAGCTCGGCATGTAAATGAGGTAGCGTCATCAGTATCTCGCATCACAGTCTATCAATAGAGGGACCAATCAGACGTTCCTAAGCCCCCCGCCTCATTCCACCCCCCCATACCACCCTCCCAAGGCAAGTCCAGCCCGCTCCAGTGTATATCGCCCAACAATCATCCTCACACCCAATCAGTGGTCATCTTCGCTCTCAGATCCCTCGAGATCGTCCTCCTCCAGTGGTTCACATATGTCCCCCCTATAGGAGTTCCAGGGCTGCCAGACCCCGTTCCATTTACGCGGGTTATCCCTCAGTTTGTACACCACCCTCTCAGTCAGCATGAGCATGTCCATGTTGCGGATCCACTGAGCCAGTGTGGGGAGATCAGCCGACCCCCACTTCTGTGCTATATCCCGTTTCGCCGTCACCAACCCCACTGTAGTCCAAGTTCTTGCATAAAAGGTGAGGTCGGTCGGCCCCCAGACATTCAGCAGGCACAGCCGCGAGTCCAGAGTAAGTGAGGTGTGTAGTGCTTGGGCCATAGTGCGCAAAACTCGTTGCCAATAACTAACAATCAGTGGATATTCCCAGATCGTGTGTATGAACGAGCCTTCTGCCCCGCAACCCCTGAGACAATAAGGATGATCAGCCCTGTGCAGTTTGTGTAATGTCGTGCGAGTGTAGTAAATCCTATGCAGAATTTTTAACTGCACCAGGCGGAATTTGGAAACTAGGTTTCTTTTTGACACCGAAATGAACTGTAAGAAACTGACCTCTTCACCTGAAACTGACCTCGCAAAGCCAATTTCCCTGATCGATCTTTGTCTGAGATTGCCAATCAATGTTCAGGACATCGTTAACTTTTAGTTTCCTTGCAGATGCATTATCTTGTTCAGCATCTGTTACCGTTTCTTTTTTATGTTTCTTCATTACATGGGTTATGCTTTCAATTATAGGTTTATGCGGCTTATGGAGATTGAATTTGGGACATTCCTAATAATTAACTTTTGGGTTGGGATACTGTAAATTGAGTTTTTGTTATGTGATACTTTGTTTGAAAATGTACCTTATTGGCTAGAGTTTTGTGCAGTGGGTGTACATTTATAATGTGAATATTGGGTATAAAAGGAGACATCTCGCCTTAGTAAAATGAGCAGTCTCTTGAGAATTTACACTGTGATGTATTTCTAGGATCACTGTTACTAGCTGCAGCTAATAAACTTGGTCTCTGATGCCATCCAGAAGTATTCTGTGTCTCTGTATACCAAGACAGGTGAACTCGAAGATCTTAGGCGTGCCCCTGACGCCGCTGGGTTAAAACCTGGTTCTTCACGGTCTGGAATCTTTTTCTGGGAAAATCTGTTTTTCTGTTTTTTTTCTGGGAGCTGGCCTTCACATCAAAACTGCTCCCACACTCCTCAGCTTCAGGAAGAAATTAAAGACCTGGCTTTTCTCACGGTAAATTTGTTGCCACAGCAGCATTCTGTAGACTGAGCGCCGAGACACCTCCGGGTATTTGCGCGCTATAAAAAAACGCAAGAAACATAAACATAAACATGTGCTTTAGGATGTGCATCCACCTCTGGAAAGCCACATTTACATTTTTAAGCTGCCTTTGTGGAAGTGCTTGATGAAGCACCTTTCATGGAGTCAACCGCAGATAGGGGGCATTTGCTAATTTCCAGTGCCCACCTCATCTCTTGATCCTTCAGAAGCTTTGAAAGAACGGTTTAATAAACATCACAACATCACAACATGAAGCCTTGTGCACTCGATAAAGGCAATACAAACATTACTCATGTGAGTCATCAGTATAGCACATTATCCTTTCACACAAATAGTATTTGAAAAGCAATTTTTCGTCTTTATCAGCCAGGATGACAATTGGTGACAGAGAAAAAGTCTTCATGGCCCAGAAACTGTGATTTCCCAGTAAAGCACCCCAAACCCATATTATAGTACATTGAAAGATGAAGATAAGTCTGTGCCCCATGGCAGACCAATAAAGTAGAAGGATAAGGGCTGTGAAAGGTAGAGCAGAGCTCTTCTCGGAGACACCCTCATACATGATGTGCAATAGAAATCTGAGCTATGCTGGCCTCTAGGTGGAGTAGGAGAGCTTGACACTTCCACCTCACTGGCAAAAGTTCAACTTGTTTTAAAGGAGGTGGATATGCTATTAAACAATCACTGCTCCAGAGGCGTATGCCCACTTTGGCACTTTTTATTGCTATTTTAAGTTGATGGGATTCCCAGCCTGTCAACAGAAAAGGACTCAAGCATGTAAAGAAATGAACAATCAAATGTTTTTCCTAAAGTTCTTAGGAGTGCTTAAAGCTGTATATGTTGTGGAACTTTTAATGATTACTAACCCTCTACCCTTCTAGAAAACCTTGAATATGCTTAATAACTGTGCCAGGCTCACCAGCATTCTAGATATTACTGCATGGAAGGATCATAAGTGAACAACAATGTAGTTACTTGCAAAGCAACGCATCTGGAAGGGTCTGCAAGTTTCTTCTTTTTAATTTTTTTTATTAATTTTTCAAAGATAGGAAAAAGAAAAAAGAAAATATGGTAATCAGCATTGGTATCACTGATAGTATGATTTTAAGACAACATCTTATATTCTAGGGGTTACCAAAAAGACATAGTCCTCATTCTTGATTTTGGGCATTTTTATGGCCATTAAAACCCAAGCAGGCACTTATGGCTCTTCACTTGGTCCTCCCCAGCCCAGCCACCCCTTGCGACAATTCTTCATGTTCTTACCACCTTATCTTTCTCTCAGCATTGTCACAATGAATCACAGAGATCCTTCCAGGGGTCCAACATCTTTCTGAATTTCTGGGGGCATCCTGGTGCCTTACAGGGGGGCATCCTGGTGCCTTACAGATAAAGTCCTTTGCTTGCATACACCAATCCATGTTCTGAGCCCAGTGTATCTCAGTGGGTGTCTCATAGCTCCCCCATAAGCCTACGATTTTTCACCTGGTCACAATCAAAGCAATATTACAGAGCAGAAATGTGTATCAGGGCAATGTTTGGTTCCCCCAGATTCCCAGGCCCATCACCTGCGTACTCAGGTCCCATTCTAATTTGGGGACTCAACATTTGGTGGTGAAATCCTAATCCGAAACGGTGTCATTTTGGACGTTCTCATAATATGTGTACTAACATTCTCTATTGATTGCGACCCCGCAGGCATTTATCACAATCTGGTTCTGGTGTAGTAAACTTGATGCAGATTTTAAGCTGAAGCAACCAGAAACCAGCACAAATTGCAACCTCCTTGGGTTATTTAAAGATGTCATCCCAATCAGCATAATCTATCATTCACATGTCCTGTTCACATCTATACTGGAGTCTAGTCAAGGGTTGCTGGCAATTGGATGATAAAGTTTTATAGATCTTGTAGATTGCATGTTTATGTAGTGGGCTCAATAAAATAGGCGATTCCTCCTCTATATGCTACATCTGGGTGACATATTTAGCTAACAAATGGCAGACTGTAGAGATTTATAATATTGGAAGTCTGCCAGTTCAAACTGCGTTCAGAGTTCACTTCATGTCAACAAGCCATGCGTGTCCCGTATATCACCAATTTTGGAGAAACGCAGCAGGTTCCATTGCTGGAATCCCTCTAATTTCACCAATTCCACTAGGTCGGGCCGAGTTTTCCTTGCCATCTTGTCTTGCGGGTGGCAATTCTCTATATTTTAATAACCGTATTCATTAGGGCTTGCTCATGCCTGGGGCTCCCTCTTCCATACAGCTCTCTCTGGTATCCATATAGGGCCATGGCCTACCAGTCCGCCCCTAAAGAGAGTTCATTTGGCATGGCAAACATCCAGTCATTGCCTACCAATAATTGAACTGCCAAATGTAGTTTCAAGTCTGGCAATGTAATCCCCCATCATAGGAGCTGCACATCATTTTATTTAAAGCAACCCTAGGGAGCCCACCAACCCATAATAGGAATCACACTACATCACTAACTATATCAAAGACAGGAATTTTGTGAGGATAATCATCTTATATAGCGTCACTTTACTCATCAAGGACAAAGGAAGCTTTCTCCATTGGGCCACATCTTTTTTAAATTTTGAAGGTATCTGGTCCAGATTATGTTGCATGAATTCTGTAGGATCTTTGATAAAGTATATGTTGAAATATTTAAATCCCCCTGTCAACCACTTTACTGGGCAATCCTTCTGTGTTTTCCACTTCCCAGGTTGATGCACAGCTGATTTATGCCAATATATATATATATATATATATATATATATATATATATATATATATATATACCCCCACGTGTCTTGCAAACAGAGAGTAGTTCAAGAACCCTAGGGATTGAGGGCAGTTGATTTGCTATGTGCTATGTATAACATGTCATCTCCATACAAACAAATGACATCCGCCCAATCCAGAGTCCCAAGGAAGGCCCAGAATGAGTGTGTCTCTCCTTAACCACTCTACCCATGGTTTAATTGCTAATGCAAATAGTAGCGGGGAAATCGGGCATCCCTGCCTCGTCATCCTATTTAACTGAAACTCCCTCAATAGCATTTCATTGCCCTGGACCCACACCACTGGATCTGTATACTAAGGACCCCCAGCAAATATGGCGATTCGGGTCAATCAAATTTATTTTCTGCATTCAGTGATAAGAAGATTGCTTGTTCCTGTGCTCTCTTACTTCTATCCATGGCTCCGTATAGACGTCACAAGTTAGGACGGTGGCCCTATGTAGCATAAAGTCTGACTGATATGCCGCAATCAGTTTTTGGATTACACGGTATAGGTGGTTAGCCAAAACCTCTGCCGATAATTGAGCTTCAATATTGAGCAAAGAAATGGGCCTATCTGACACCCAGACTTCAAGTGGTTTACCAGTTTTATGTATCAGAACAAAATTAGCCGTTCTGTTATCACTTGGGAAGGCTCCCCTGATACAGTCTCCTAATACAATGGAAGCAGAGATTTGCCCAATTTTTAATGCAGATATTAAAAAAAATTCAGTGGGAAACCCAGGGGTCCCCAATGTTTACCTGCTTGCCATTTGTCTAAGGACTCAGCAATGTCTGTTGACTCCAATTTGATTGTCCAACTGTTCCATGTCTTCATGGGGCAGACTGGGGACCATGATATTCTCTCAATATAGATGTCCAAGTGGCCCTACTGTTACCCACAGAGTGTTAGCCTTGTTTAGAGCTCCAGCATTCTCATTGTGGAGGTCGAATATTGCTCTGCGTCGAATGTGAATAAGGCAAGGAGTCTCCGTTTGAACTTTGCATTCTGGCAGTTTTCATTTTCCCATTAGAATGGCTGATGGGTGTTTTGAAAGCTCTGATCTTGTTAATTAGGCGGAAAAGTACTTATAGAATGTGCACATCCAAAAGCATCTTAACACAATATAGTAGCGGCTTGTGGCTGTGTCTGGTGTCCTTGAGCAGAGGTGAGAAGTCTCATATTTTATCACATCACAGCAGAGCATTCTGGTGTATTTTCAAATGTTCATGTCAGTTAGCTCAGAGAAGATCCTATATACTTCAATAAAAAGTATAACTTAGCTCTATAATATTGCCAAAAAGCAGAACAGTTTCTTCAGCTTCTTGCAAACTTTTAATGTGCACCTTCTTTTTTAGGTCGTGCTATGGTGTGAGCTCTGCTGTCATTAAAACATCAAAAAGAAATATAAATTATAGAGAGAGTGGGCTCCTGCCTTTGACTTCCATATGCTTTCCCTGCTTTGCCAGTGCTTGGATGGGTTGGCTATGAAGGCACTGGCATTTTGAGGATGTAACCTTTTCCCATTTGTGCTCCCATTACATTGTTGTGATGGAACCAAGCAGCCATTTTATTCAACGCAGACACAATATGAAGTGCAGCTTGAAAATGAGACTCATTTTGAGCTCTTTATTATATGTACTTTACTGGCAACAACTACTAATTAATGGCTTTACTGCTTGCTGTTCGGAACCCTTTACCCGTCATAAAATTAAAGGCATAGTGCGATTTATTAATTGCCCTAGCATTTGTTTTAGTTTGCCGTCCTGACAAAATGGTTGATCTGCAACGTTTTTTGTTCAATAAGTACAGATGTGAGGGCATAGAGTTTTTCATACCGAGCAATGGAAATACTGGCCCTTTACAAAAGTATGTACGATGCAATACTTTGCAGTGTGTGACTTTTCAGTTTATCACTTTCTACACAAACATCTTCTGAATTTCTCAATCTCAATTTCATAACACTCTTCATTGGGGCTACAGCTTAACTCTGCTAATTCAATTTGTTCAGCAAATAGGCTTTTATTAATCACTACTAAAATGTATTATAGAAAAGCACCTACATACAATTCTATTAATACATTGTATGGTTTAACTTCTCGTTTGTGACTGGATTTTTTTTGATAATTCATGCTGTGAACAGTGAGCAACAAGGGTAAACGATCTACAGCATCAAATATAATCAACTATTCATCTAAAGAAAGTGTTCTTGATTAATAAGAGTATGTTTGTGCTTCTTCACAGAAAACGTTTAAATAGCAGACAAAAACGTTATTATGTTCTCCCAGACTGAACCTAAATAGCTATATAACATATCTACCATACCTAACCAACTATACATACTATCTGTATGTAATTGATGATACAGGCCTGCTTTCTAAGCTGCCATAACCAACCTAACATAACTGCATAACAAATCTATCTTCCATACTTAACCAAGCCTTCCTAACATACAATAAGAAATTTACCTTAATTTTTATAGCCATTACACCAATCTACCATAGCTAACCAAACGATCATACCTAATTTATCACACCTATGTATCAAACTTACTTATCATACTTCACCTAACATACTAACTACGGCTGACCTACCTTTCATACCTAAACTATCATATCCAACCCAACAAAATTAACCCACCTGCAATGCCAGACCTACCTATCTACCATAGCATCCATAACTACTATTCCATGCTGTTGTACATTGATTCTTCATGTAATATGGTTGTCTGTAGTCTTAGTCCTTTCTTAGTGTTCTCTCATTCTCTGTCTACCACAATGCCTATGTATGTTCTTACTTCCACCTGAGAATTCTACTAGTGTCAGTTGATGGTCTGGTCAGCTAGCGAGGTTGTGTGCTCAGCTGTGTCCTACAATAAATCTACATGTAATCAACTAGAAGTATCCTGTCATCACTTACCATCCTATTTACAACACATGCCTACCATCTTACCTACCTACCATGCCTACATAACACACCATACCTAACCTACATGCCTAGACTGCCTACCACACTTTACCCACCATATTGAACCTCTGCAGTGCGTATAACTTGCACCTGCAGTAAGGTGGCATTTTTATGAACAAGGGGCAAGTTATCTATGAGATTTTTAGTAAGGGCTTATGGCACTGTGGCTTGCAACAGACAGCACTTGTGTTGAACTACAATGACTTCAGTAATGGCCCTAAGGCATGCAGCCTGCATCGGGAAAGTGAAGGGCCTGAAAACGTGAATGCTACAGTTTCTTTAAAAATAGCTTAACGTATTGGTCTCGCCAACGACTATTTATTTTAATAACAGGACCTGGTGAGATTGATGTCAGGGTTCGTCCCTGGGATCCCGAGAGCGCCACTCCAGGACAACCGGTGGAAGGGAAAGGAAAAATGTGCTAAGCGAAAACAATGATTCTTAACTGCTACCCCATGTTTTATTGTTTCATTTCAAGTCAGGATTCGGTCTGCATTTCCCGACCCCTTCTCAACATGTGCTAATATAGAGAAGGGTAGAATTAGAGTTGAAAGGTGATGCAGATAGAGCAGGACAAAGGGCTTTTTATCTAGTCTCTGTCAATAAACATTATAGGCAGAGCTTGGATAGAAAAAGCAAGTTATCTCCTTCTATATTCGGTGCAGGAGAGATGGAGGTCGGCAAAGAAGTGTGTAGAAATTCTTGTCTACTTTCAGACAAGAAAAGACTGAGATTAACAATAACTGCCCTTTATCAAACTCCTGCTTCCTAAAAAAAATGAGTGGAAAATCCATTGACTATATGTCATTCATGAGGCAAAAGAAACCATCTGCTAAGAGATTTCACACATACTGCAACCAGAAGAAACCTCTTAGGAAAGCTGTTCTTAATCACCCGGTTAAATATCTGAAAAGCCGTTTGTCGCATCGAGTGAGACTTTGTCTTGCCCTATTTGTTTAAATATAAATTGTTTGATGTATTGTTTGAAAAAACTGAGACTCTTCTCTGCAGAATGGCGAAGACAACACTTCAGTTCTAGAAAAAAACATTGTAGCTCCTGCTGATTTACGTAGAACTTTTTCTTAGCTGACAGCAGCAAATTTTCCTATTCTACAAAATCATAAACATGTGCATTACACATTATTGGGGTGATTTATATGTAATGTAATGTAGAAGTAGCACTAGACAAGGTGTAACGTTTTGTTTAAATATCTGTAAAACATCTGTGTGCGTAGGTTGTTTGCTATGGCATTCACTCTGCCAACTATTCTGGCCTACATTTGCCTTTTCTGAGATGTGGTTGTAATAGGCTCTGGCAATCCCGCTACCCTAACAGCAATGGAGTAATGTTAGCCAGCAGAGAAGTCCACCGTGTTGGCAGCAGTGAACCATTTACGCTAGGGATAACACTCTGTCGCCACGGACGGCGGTTCATCTAAATAAGTAATGTAGTACTTGATATCTCAGAGAGATACACCTGTCGACCACCTTCACTGGCAAATATATGATATTTCCTAACATCTTATAATTTAGACATTGTTGCACAGAATGTATTTCAGTACCAGATGTAGAAAAAGAGATCTTCACCCTCGTGTCTGAGAGGTGCATTTTTTTCACGAACACATAATTTGCACTGAGTTCATTGATATCTGAATGCCTATTTATTACACAGTGACCACTTCTATGAGTTCACCTATATCAAAAGAGATACATCTGTCGACCACCTCCACTGACAAATGTACGACATCTTAATAACCCCTATCTTACAATTCAGACATTGTTGCACAGAATGTATTCCAGTGCTAGATGTGTAAAAAGAGATTTTCACCCTCATGTCTGAGAGGTGCATCTGTTTACGAACACATAATTTGCACTGAGTTTATAGATATCTGAATTTTTATCATACAGTGCCCAGACTGTACTAAGAGCCGTGTCTCGGCCATATGTATAACTGGTATTGTGGCCCACGCCGGAGTATCTGAATATCTGAATGTTTGCGTATCACACAGTGATCAGTTCTAATATTTTGGCCGTCAGTCCACCTATGTCAGTCTGTACTCAGAACTTTATCCCGGCCATATATATAACTCTTATGCTCATAATGCGGCCAATGATGTTGTTCACTCTTTTTAGCCCTCCGAACATTCGGTTGCTACCAGCAACGCTCTGGACTCAGTGTCCTTTCTTTGTCTTCACGACTATCCCGGAGTAGCCTTTTAAGCATTAAGTTGCTACTAGCAACACTCCGGACCCAGCGTCCGTTCTTTGTCTTTATAACCCATCCAACTGGCCACGCCCACTAGTTTGCAGTCAGCAACAGCGGGAAGGCTGCGACTTTGAGCTCCGTGAATTTACAGAGAAGGTGAGATTATCCCCTCTGCGTAGACGTCCCCACACACACTATCGAGGAGGCCTTATCTCACCACCCGTCCCCCTCCTGTTTTACTACTTTACAGATGTGGCATACTTGATGCGATCTGTTTTGACGCACCGCCGATGTGGAGATATATGACCAACCAATGAGATACTTCCTATCTTCACGGGCTGTTAAGGTAAGCCCTAATCTTCACATGATGTCGGTTATTTACCTTTGTAATCGTAGTTGGTCCACTAATACTAGTCCCCCTGCCCACAGATACTACGTATGGAATCAACGTGATTAATGTGGACATAGCCATGCCACTTGCTCGACTTCAGCAGGTACGTTCTCTTTGTTTTACTTTTGTCAGTGATTGGAGCCCTCTAGTTTTCCTACAGTTAATTCAGATTGTTTTACCCATCTCATGCAATCCTAGTCGATACTACTGATGCCTCTTTGTCATCGTGAGCCAAGCATCACATACAGGTTAAGCCCCTGGATCCTCAGGGACCAAAATAAAATACTCTCATTGGACTAATTGGTTTCCCCTGGCCTAGTCAGGACACCGGTGCTTGTGTCCGTCAACCTATATACGTTTAAACAAGATACCATTTACGGGTCATATATAATACTAGAAATGTTCAATTGTATCAAGTTTTTGATTTATCTTGTCCCTTTTTTATATTTTATATAATGTACTATTCCGAACAAGTCGCAAAACAATTTTTGCCCTAACATAGCCATGGTAATATCAGTAGTAACGTGTTTACCGCTCACTACGGTAACTTTACATTGATTGTTGGCCCCCAAATTTATACTGTATTGTTTTTATATTTCTAGATACTGTAGTGCTCCTTTGTTGTTTACCCTGTCCTGATGAAGACCCCGACGTAAGGCAATAGACACGCCTACACATGTAGCGTGGGGTCGAAACGTCGACGGCTACCTCCATCTCTTGTTCAGTTGACACTCCCGCACTAATTCGAATAATTCTGTGTCAACAGAAATTGTTCTAACCTTTGGGATATGTTATGATCCCCTGTTGTTCGGCTCAGGGATGTGAAGCCATGAAACTGTATTGTAATTTGAATTAATTTCGCAATACACAATTTGTCACCAACTTTATTTCCTCACTGTCCTTTTCCTTCACAGCATCACGCTATCCCACTCCCAATTCCTTTCTGGGGCACTGTTATTTACCAAATGATACGGTTCATTCATTGTGATTAAGTGACATTGTTTGATATTTATTTGATTCTTATACAATAAATTCAACCAAATGTATTGAGCTCTACTGGGACCCTTCTTTCCTACACCATCTAAATAAGGCGGCACTAGTCCATCAGCTTGGCAGAGTACTTGTAAACACTGCCACGGAGGGATGACAGGAGTCCCACTAATATCTAAATCAGGCACTAAAATTCAGATCCCAGTGGGGTATCACAAAATGTGTAAGAGCAAGCATGTACGCAAGTCTCATCAAAAATCACATACAAATTGAAAATGTAAACAACAAAGGCTGGTCAGGAAGGCAAGTAATCACTAAGACAGCAGCAATGCATCTTCTGATTATGCCCACAGCAGAACCCTGCTGGGTAGGTGCAAGGGCAAAGCGCAGGATGTCTGATAAATGCACCTTTGGAGCCTGTGCACCATGTGATAAAGCTCATCCGTACTTTGTGCGGAGGTGGCAAGCTGACAACATGTCCTCGAACATCTCTGGCAGCAGATGGAAGGAGTACAGATGCCCCTGCTAAATCTGCAGGCATAGAAACGGAGGTTCCAAACGTTGTGGTGCAGAACCAGCTTCTCAGACTGGGAGAGGAGGTCTGCCCTGAGAGGTAGTTGGAGCGGAGGACACAGGCAGAGTCTCAGGAGATCTGCATACTATACCCTCCTTTTCCAATCTAGGGCTTCCTCAAAACTGGAGGAAGCAAGGGTATGGGTGGAAAGGTGTAGTGAACTGGAACATTCCACCTCAACTGAAAAGCGTCTTCCCAAAGCTCCTTGCAGCGGATCCTAGAGGGAACAAAACTGTGGATAGTGTCTGTTAGTGGCAAAGATGTCTGTCTGAGGGACACCCCACTGGGCATAGATGCTCTGGAACACCAGTGGGCAAAGATGCCACTTGTGGTCGGCAAGGAGACGCCAACTTACGCTTTTGGCTCTGATATTCAGAGAGGCTACCAAATGGTTGGCAACCAGCCAGATCCTAAACGTACATGTCCAGGTCCGGAATCTAAGAGATCCCCAAAAGTGAAGATGAGACTCCAAACCTCCCTGCTTGTAGACATGCATCATAGCCATAATGTCTGGAAAGATCTGGAAGGACCGGCCAGGAAGGGTGCACAGGAAGGCCTTCAGGGTCAGGTGAATTTCCCGCAGCTCGAGCAGACTGATGTGAAGAACCTGCTCCTCTGGAGCCCAAATGCCTCTGATCTTCAAATTCTCCAGGTGTGCACCCAACCCGAGGGTGGTTGAGTCTGTGCCACTGTGGCCATTGCTGGAGAGAGCAGAAGGACATCAGAAGTGAGGTGTTCCTCTAGCGACCACCAACTCAAATCTTTAGCATCTTGAGAGATCCTGGCGATGACCAACAGATCTCCCACATGCTTGATTCGCTGCTGATGAAGGCACTGCTTGAGAGCCTCCTGTGCCAACATGTGTGTGTGATCAGTAGACTGCAGGAAGCCAGCAGACGTAGTAGGCAAAGATCCACCAGGACTGGAACTTAAACGCCTCTCTAAAACATCAGAACCATTTTCTGAATGTCCTGGACCCTCTAAGAAGGAGGGAAAACTCTCCAGAATGTTGTACCCAATATTTCCTTTATGGACAGGAGGTACTGAAAGGGCTCTAATTGACACATGGGCCATCAGATGGAAAAGTCCAAGTTAAACAACAGGTATGCTGTTGTCCGTAGGTGATCCAAAACCAGCTGCAGCAAGTCGGTGCTGGAGGCTTGCCATGAGGAGCTGAATGGTGGGAGGGTGAACCTACTACCATAAACACAAACTGAGCCCGAAGTGGTCCAAAAGGGCCCAGACGTGCACCAAAGCGGACCTCAGCTTGCCTATCATGGCATGTAGCAATTGTGCTGGGAACTCTGGGTAACCAGACATGGATACTGGCACCAAGGGTGGCAAGGCGGCTGGCATGGACCCTGGAGCCAATGAAAAGGCTGATAGGGTTGTATGATGGTACAAGGCATGCCTGAAGAACGCATGCCTGTACCAAGCGGCCTCTACCACGACCGCTTCTTTACCATGCATGCCTTGTCTAATACCCTCACTCACACACAACGTTTTGCACACGTGATGGTCCAAAGTCTCAGGTAAAACACTCCAGGATACATGATCCTTCAACGCATACAACTTCTTGCACATCTGACGGGACCAAATTCTCATATAAAACACTCACAACCCTGCAACGCACACAATTTCTTCCACACTAGATGGGACCAAAGTCTCAGGTAAAACACTCAAGGGTAGACTACCCCACAAGGTACAAAATGCCTTGCACACCTGACGGGACCAAAATCTCAGGTAAAACACTCCAGGGTACACAATCCCACAACACACTACTTTGTGCATACCTGAAGGGACCAACAGAATTCTGCATAACAAATGCCCCACAACTTACAAAACTAGGGGTAAAAACTCTAGACCTCCACACAAGCGTGGCAAATACATATATGAATGAAAGGAATGATAGCATCAATAAATCAGCAGGCTATAAATAACACACTCTGACAGCAAAATAAGCGTGGCATAACACCCATACACCACCATACTGGGAATGCAAAAACATCCACATGCAGAGGATCAGACTTGCATAAAAGAAACACATCTAGGCAGAAATTAGATATGGCATGAAACAAAACAGGGAAGCAGAATGATACCAGAACTTGAAAAATACATAGCATAGCATCATCACCAAACTTATAATGGCAAAGGATAAAAGTGACCAAAACCATCAAAGTCCTCCCCCTCCCCCTGAGCGATTTCTCACCTGAATAAAATTAGCACAATATTACACAGTTCTTTTGCTTAAAGGTACCGCAGGTTGTATCGGGTCCAATTGTCCATAGCCGGCTCACGGCTTTGCTTGCCGTCCACTTTAAGAAGGTAACACCAGCCAGTCCTTCCCGTATGCTGCAACCACTTGAGGGTGATTCTAGTCTTCCTGTGACGTGGACAGGCACCACTGCGCAGACACACCTTGGCAACACACATCACAACGCGCCTGACTGAACGCACCCTCCAATACTCGGCATGAGATCAGGACACTATTCCACGCCCTGCCCATGACAAGCATGACCCTCCCATGGCTACAAACACCTCACAACAGCAGCGCAGCCACATAAATCCTTTCCTGCACAGTGCAGACTCACCCTTCCATAGCTGCATCCTGGGAAACAGAGGACGTGTGTCACATCAATCAGAAGTTGCAGTTTAAACTTCACCATACGCCGTAGTGTGATGCGAACAGGCGATGTACAGGAATTTATATAGCGCAAATCACCAAGCGGTTTCTAAGCGCTTGCTTAGGGAACCCGTCCTGGTATTCCCCTGTGAGATAACCCCGGCAGGGTATCCGCAAGGTGAAAGCCAGGCATCCCGCCGCGAGGGGCCGTTGTGGAGATTAAGCAAGCTATTGCCCAGAGTCGCAGAGTGTGAACCCGTGAATCGAGTAGGCACCGGAGCGAGAATTGTCGAGTCCATGGACATTTTTTTTAGGACTCAAGACCCCGCAGAGCCGGGAATTGAACCCTGGTCCCGGGCTGACCTCTGCTTCCAGGTCTGCCTCCTCTAACCAGTGAGCCACACTTCTCCACTAGGCGATACGCAACACCAATCCAAAGTACCCTGATGTGTGACGCGCATAAGATCGACACACGTCACACAAATACCAATCCAGGAATCTCGAGGCAAGTAACTTGCAGGCTCATGAGCTCCCAGCACGAGCGGACATCGGAGCTTGCACTCACTAGCTTATATACTCCGCCTACTCTGACACGCGGCCACTGTGCAATCTTGCAGCTCGAGACTTTGAGGTGAATAACTTTGAAGGTAAATGCAACCGCAATGGTGTACACACTCCAATTAACCGCATCGATGCTGCGGCGATTTTCGCGCTGTGCGGCTTTTTTTTAAAAGCCGCGTTACATGACGAGCTCAGCTCGTCATCAGCACAGGCCACCCGTCGGTGATGACGAGCTGAGCTCGTCATCAGCATCGAAAGGGTTAAGTTGGAAAAGTTTATAGAAATACCTGTAGGCGTAATTTGTGTCCAAATGAGTGCTACACCAAAGTCCCTTTGATGAATTAAGCACTGCCAGATCTGTCAGGACTTGCCACAAATTTTTCAATAGCGCTGACGGTTAATTTCATGTTCATTCTCATGTAACGCTACCAGCAATCTCCTCTGCTGTGAACTTTACGATGGCCTGTTGAATTGCCCTGGACGGTGGGGATGTCACGTGACATTCTTCATTAGAGGCTTGAATCTCTGTTCATTGGAAATCTTCTTAGTTCCTCTAGTTACTTTCCAAATTTTACACCTGTTCCTCATGCACAGTTTCTTTTCCTGATCATCGCCAGTGTTGTAATGGAAGGAAGTCCAGTAGCCATAGTGTAGGCTGTAGAAGGTGGTTTATGAAGACTGAGTTACAGTCAGTTCCAAGTTACTGGTAAGATGGTAAGAAAGCTGTTAAGCAAGCCCCACCAGGAGCAGCCTCCTTACTGCTCAGCCCATATCTTCAACTGACCCTCCTTCCAACACAAACACTCAACATTGTTTGTGACCTCACACACTGGGTGAGCAGCGGGGCTTGTAAGTTTAGGGAGGATGCATTAAGTTACAACAACTACTTTTTGAATGGGCGGTTGAGATAACCGGGGCATCAATAGCCAATGGTGAAAAGGTCATCACACCCTATCTCCGAGTTGATGGTCTCTTCTGCTAGAGCAACTACCATAAACCTTGGTGTAAGTCTCTTCCTTCATAAACTTCGGTGGCTTCCTGCACAGAAAGGACTCACTGACATTGTGAAAATCAGCTACCAAAAACTACCCGCTGCACCGTGTCCATCGCTTGAAGCCGGTCTTCCACAGTATACGAGGAAGAGGGACCATGATTTAAGCTCATAAGAATTTCAAAGGTGAAATGAAGACGCCCTTTCCTGAAAGGGGAGGCATTAAAAACTAAGCCCACGTAAAAAGGAGGAGCCCACGCCAAACCCTGACCTGCATTTTACCAATAGACAGAAGGGACAGAACTGGGCTGGGACGATTGGTCGCACATTGGTTAGGGTTATTGCGTCATTAAGAGACACATGTTTAGGTCCTTTACTAAAGATGAGAAGTGACAGTATTTTTTGGAAACGTGCTTTTCCGTCCCCGTTTGCAGTGTAATCATTCCCAACCAGTCCCGAGAGGGAGACTGTGTCATAGTGATTTATGCATCAGCCCTTCTGCCTCAGTTCCAACGGATGAACCGAGCATAGTTTTAAGCAAATGTCTAGAAATTATTTTGCAGGAGCAACAAAAGCACGTTGTTTTCAGACGCAGGATTATCCAAAAAGCAAATTTCCCTTCAAGAGGCTTCTGAAGGAGAAGCAGCCACTTCTTATTCCGTGCATGTCTGGGGTCTGGTAGCCATGCACTGATGAGCAGCTGTTCACTCTAATCAGAGCCCCGGTTCCACTGTCCAAAGCTTCACACATGGCGGGTCAGGACAGCAGAGGCCTCCCAGACCCATTAATTAACCTGCAGCCCGCGCTGCAGGCAGGCGGCAGGACATCTTGTCTGCATACACAAGGAGGACGCGACAGATTGCACGCACATTCAAAAGGGCCCGCGCGCGCTGCAAACAATGATCCAGGCTATTAAAAACGGGGCACACGGAGCAGGCTTTTGTTTAAGGCAGATGGAGGGCGAATATCACGACCCATTTCAAATACTTTATTTTAAGATAAATTGCGTGGTACAAAACGGATCGATCTAAATACCAAATTCCTAAAACGATTCTAAGGGAACCATTGCACTTAAAATGTGACGTTCGGTCTCACATTCGCAAAAGCTGCAGGCCCCAGAAAACTGTACAACCTTACCAGAAGAGCTACCTTAGTGAAGTGTATGGGTGGGTGTGACGGGAGACGGGAGAACGTGCATGCGTCACAGTTCCAAATTCAAAAGTAAGCAGATGTATACAGTGATATGGACCACCTCCACCGGCTGCACTGGTGTGCCTTTAACATACATTTTACAAGCGCCGCCCAACCTCAGGGGTGTGGGCTGAATGGCCGTGTGATGAAGTATCTTCTGAACATATCGCCTCTCCCATACAGGGGGAGGCGGAGTGATTGCATAACATGCTCGTCTTTTTCTGCAATAAAAATTATTTTGGAAGAGATTTGAAGAGCGGGTACAAGAGAGTAAGTAGAGGCAGGTTTAAGGATTTGAACATCCCTGTGCAAAGCCACATGTTACATGTGCTCCTGGCACAGGGTTGGAGGGTTGGTTAAAAAAAAAAAACTTTTATGCAGGGCTTTAAGTGGGATGAAACAACTGGGGGTGGGAATCTCTCAAAGGGGCATGGCCAATGTAATTTAAGGCGTGGCTTAAAAACGTAAGCTAAAATTCTGCTTAGCAGAGGCGCACCTAGAGTCAAATTTCATGGGGGGGGCGTTGTCTGTTAAGAATTTTTTTTGGGGGGGGGGGGGGCTGATTCTTCAAGCAAAAAGCAGAGTGGAGTTGAAGGGGCCCTAAGAAGGGGTGAAAACCACCAAAGCCTCATTAACAAGCAAAAGGTCTTTAAAAGACCTATGAAGTACTCGGGTGCTGCTGTTTGTGCACCCGGGAAGCTGTCTCATCTCGGGCTGCCACACAAGACGTGGGGGGGGGGGTCTGAAGCCTTTGAGTTCAATTGGCGTTGCGCATCTGGTGCTTAGCATAGTGTGCTGCCCGTCTTGTATTTTACTGTTTCTGTCATTGCATCCAGATATATGATACAACAAGTACCTTCATACCTACAACAAGCCAGGGCGATTGGCTTTGTCAATGGTTGTTATTTACATAAGATAAATAAATAAGCATCAACTATGGCATGTATATAATATTGAAAAATCTTCCACTTACAGTCCTGGTGACACCACAACAATGTTGCTGCTCCTGAGTTTAAAAAAGAGAAGGGAAATCCAGAGAGAAAATGACTCTCTTTAAAGTATGTCCCTTCCCCTACAAGGCTCAACTGGCATGACGTCATGCGGAACTCCTCCACTTGTGAGAAGTGAACAGTGTGAGCATGCGCACATGACATGCCTGCTGTCACTGCAGTCTGGAAGAAATGGACCGGCTGTGCCAGGGCACACAACAGAGCCCGATAGAGACCTGTTTCGAGGCCCCCTTTTAAAAAACTGCTGGTGCTTAGCACCGGTGAGACTCGGCCCACTTAAAGCCCTGCTTTTCTGTGCATTCTGGTGTCTAGCTGCTGTTGGGGTTCAAGGCAGACTGGATCTGCCTTATGTGAGAGACGCAGAGATGCGCACACATACTTACCAATAACTCACACCTGTTATCCACAACATTACTGGAGGTTTCATATGATTGGAGGCCCTGACAGTAAAGTAACTTAAGATAAGAAATACAGCTTTGTGTTTTTGTCTTTAAATGTTCAGGGGGTTGTTTAAGATTGTAGGAAAGTGGAATATTATGTGGTATGGCTGGGTGGCCTTACCATGTAATATCACAATACCCCAAATAAGGTCCTTGGATTTACACTAATAAATCCTTAGCTCAGTCCCGGTAGAGTGGCAAAGAGCATGAAGACTTTTCTAGAGGAATATGTATTTCAGAGTACCAAAATGTACGATAAGTAATTGACACGACTTGAGAGATATCCAACAATTTTTTTTATCTTAACAGCTTGAATGCGGCACGAATTCTGCTGCGGTGCTGGCAGAATAATGAGTGGGCAGGGTTCGGACGGCCCCCGGCTGTCCTCCGCACACGCCCACCGTGACGTCGGATGGCCGGGGGCCGTCCGACGCACGGAAGGGGTTAATTTAGACAACAAAGTGAAAGGAATAGCATACATATAACTGGAGATATAGATTTTTGAAGCAATAATAAATCAGTGCAGTAAATTGCATAGACAAAATAACATTGCGGTCAATGGCAAAAACCATTAGTGACAATCGGTCACTTCCAGGTCGACTTATGTGGAACCCTTACAGGGTTAAGGTCATGCAGGCTCCAGTACCAGGCCACAACTGTCAGATCAATTTTACCTAGCCCATGGAGTCAGCATGCAGAGGTGTTTTGGCTGCCCTTGGTGCTGAACAGTAGCCTTAAGTTGTGCGCTTACACAGTGATACAAGAAACAAAATGCAAAAACACAACAGGTACACATCCGCTGACGTCGTATGATGGTTGCATGGTGCTCTCTGTAGATGCAGCATCCAGTGTGTGGGTTGGTTACTGGATTGGTGACCAACAAGCCTTGGCAGCAATAAGCACAGAGAAAAGCTTCTGGACATTCACTGGGTTTGGGGGAGTAACGTAGTGGCCTGAAACTACGAGAAGACGAGACTACAACTCCCACAATGCACTGGACCATATGGATTTGGGTGATCCCTCTTCGGGCTCGATGGCTAACAAATGTTTATATCCGGCGAGTGTTTTTACCTGCAGTTTGCCAGCGACTAGTGCCACTAGTCCAGGGAAGAGTGAGAATGAGAGTGCTTCTGGCTCCCACTGGGGTCCCTTTCTTCCGGAGTTTCGAGTTTTAGCCAAGAAAAAGGGTCGTTCAGCAAGTTCCAAGTCTGTTGCCTCAGGGACAAAGTATCCCTCTTTTCCTCTGTGCTGTGGGCAGAATCTTTTGTCGGCAACACAGGTCTTCTCTTGGCCCTTCTTTGAAGTAAGTTATTCAGACTGGCGGTTCTGGTGTCCGGGGAGGTCCTTTATATCCTAGAGTTAGGGGAGTTAATTGTGTAGGAGTTAGTAGCCAATGGGCAGCTAGTCCCTGCAGCCCGAGGTGACCACATCCAGTGGTATAGGTCAACTTTTCTACCCAGAACTCACTATTTCTGAACTTTTAAAAATGGCAGAATTCTAATTTAGGTGTACAGATCAAGCTTTCCACCATAGAAGTGTAGCCAGCCTTCCTGGGAGTGTACACCTCCTACATATCCAATTTCACCCCTTGCCAGGGTGCAAGCACTCTTGGAGCAACAGGAGGGCTATGTCCTCCTCAGGGGGACAGCACCGATGCATATCAGAGGCGGTGCAGCCTTTGAAGCTCACAGCCTTGATGTACTAATTCAATAGCCTGCTTGGGAGGAGGAGGGAGGTGTGACCTCTGTCCTGCCCAAGCCTTTGTTTTCAACTCCTGAGAGTGATCACACTGTCTGGCAAGAGGTCAGAATCCTGTCTCAGGCGGCAGCAGGAGTGGGAAAGCACATGCTGGTCAGCCAGAACAAAGTGAAGCTGGAACAACCAGTTGGAACACCTCCAAGGTGCCACCTGGGTGCATGCCAATGTCACCCAGGGCACACGGATCGTGTCAGGGGTGCGAAAGCACATTGTTTGATATCAAACATGTCATTTTAGTGGTACCATAATGAAGCTGCCAATCTCGAAAGTGCCCGGTTCGCAGCCTATGCTATCCTATGGACAGCTAACACTGATAGTAGTTTCCGATGAGGAACACCACTAGAGGGACATATAGGCTTGCACTTATATGTCAACACCTTTAATTTAATGCACCCTGCCTCCTGGGCTGAGGAGGCCTTCCTTAGGGGTGCCCGACATATATTAAAGACAGTGCATTGACGGTACCATACATGGTGAGGGCACAGTCGAGTTTGAGCAGTTTACACTGCTCCTGCAGTCTGCAATGGCAGGCCTGCTGTCAGTAGTTTGCCTCGGTCACTCAGGGTGGCACAAAACTATGCTGCAGCTCTGGGGACCCCTTTACCACCTATGCCCTGGGTACACCTGGTACCATATACTATGTACGCATGAGGGGGTAACGTCTTTGCCAATTTGGGATTACCAAGTCAACCACAACAGATTTAGGAGAGAGCACAGGCACTGGGGTCTGGGCAGCAGACTCCAGTGTACTATCAAAGTCATAACCATCACCATTTGAAGGAAAAAGTGGGAGGTGACCATACAAAAAGGGCCCTTTCCTGAATCGATGTACTGGTGATGTTTCTTTCTACTTACTTTAGGCTTGTGCGGCGCCTCACTGCCTTTAGGGGTGAATTATATACCATTTGTCCTGTTCAATACTGCATTGCTTTAGGCAGGTCTTCATCCAACTGTATAGCACAGGGACACAAATTGAGCAACATCCACAGAGCTGTTATTGGGCAAAGCTGATAGAAATGCGATGGGTTAAGAGGGCAGGCAGTGTGGGGGAATTTGCAAATTGAAAGCACATGTAAGGTGCAGCAGAAAGGAAGGAATATTATTGATAAAAACATAATATACACATTGAAGGGCATGTGTGTGAGCAAGAGAATGATACCAACCACAACAAAATGGGGAACAGATGGTACCAGCTGCCTAGGGGAACTCTGTCAAGTATCTATGTATTTTCAATAACTCTTACAGGCTTGATTTTTTCTGATGCTGCATACAAAAGGATTACCCCGTCCTATTGTCCTGCGTGATATCTGACCACAATAGCCTTCCTCTACCCCAGTATTACCTTGCAAAAGGCTCTTCCGCACAGGAAGGGCAGGAATCTTGAGCCTCCATGCCCAAAGAGTACTGGCCACTTGTCGAATTACTTACTGCAGATTGCCATGCACACAGCACTTCACCCACTAGCACTAACCCACTGACAATTGTGCATGCAAATAAGAGGAGGATATGTCCCATACACCAGTATCAAATGACTAGGGACACTGGAATTATGCACCATAGACGGAACAAACTATGTGGGTCTGGTTGATCAAATTATGCAACAGGATTCAAATAAATCCATCATAATACAGCAAGTTCTCAAGCTAAAGTTGACTAAATTATGCAGCAAGATAAAAATGTATGCAGCACGTTCACAGGCAGTATTATCATGCCATTTTGTCATTACAAAATGTGACAAGTATAGGCTCATGTTCCCAAAAATTAGTATATATTAACCAAACTAAAGAATCTTACAAGACGGCCACAAACATTTACATTAGCGAAGGCTAGGACATTGGGAGGAATTTGTACAGCAACACCTGGTGAAGGTACGGACAGACACTCATGTAACAGCATGGCAGATGTCGAACACAGGAATGCCTCTAGCCAGGGATATAGGTGCGGCTATCACCCTCATGTAATGAGCTCAAAAGAACTCACGAGTATGCTTTTTTTCCCACAGTACAGCACAGCTTAATACAAAGAACCACCTCTGGGAGCTGATGCCACTCATGATCGGTAAGATGGCAACTGCTGAGTTTTTCCACCCTGATGTTCAGGGACCCATCTAGGCGACTGGCCTTCAGGGAAATTGTGTGTGGGCCAAACCACAGCCAAAGCTTAAGAGCCTCCAGACAAATGGTGTGAGATCCCACTCCACCATGCGTGTTGCAGTACCACATGGCAATGATGCTGTCCGTTAGAACGTGAACTGCTCTGCAACGGACAGACAGCAGAAAAGCCTTAAAGGCCAGGCATAGGGCATGCAGCTCCAGAAGGGTGATGAGGTGAAAATGCTCCACCAGAGATCGCAGACCTTGGATCTCTACATTGACCAGGTGACATCCGAAGCCAAAAGAAGATGGATCCAGCACCTATCATGTACTCTGTAAATAGCAGGACGAATGGCCTGCCACATAGCAGGATTGAATTCATCATCAACTACTTGGTCTTGCGCTGCAACTTCAAATGTGCACATGTTGTTTGAGAGGCATTCCCAGTGGTGGGCCCATTTAAGGTGAAAGTTTCAATGCAGTGCCTATAAGTGCCAGTGAACATGAGGAACAAGCAGTATGCACGAGTATAGAAGACCATGAAGCATTAGAACTACTGAGCTGGAACCAAGGCATGAGCCTGAAATATTGGTATCATCCCCTGAATGTAAGTGACTCTTTACAGAGGCTAAGTGGCTCCCAAAGCCATGTGAGGGATGGATTCTATCAAAGGAAACCTCTCCATGGGATGAGGATAGCATGTGGGCTCACTGACTGAAATCCCCACGGTGGACTGCAATGAAACTTTCTCTTTCAAGTGGTCCAAGACTGTAAGCCTACCTTTAGCAGCGATGTTATCATGTATTCCAAACATTTGAAGATGAGCTGCGACTACTGACAAGAATTTTGTGAACACCCAAGGGACCGAGATAAAGCGGAAGGGCAGGACGGTGGAACTGGAAGTGCTCAGACCCCACAAAAAAGGGAGGAAAAACCTGTGGGACTGGAAAGTTCGGTACTTGAAAGTATGCATTCTGAAAGTCTTTGTACACCATCCAGTCTCTAGAATCCAATGATCCGAGTCAACATCAGTTTTTTAAACGTGTCCTTGCTGAGGAAGGCATGCAGAAATCTCAGATCCAGTATCAGCCTGAACTCTACCACTCCCCTTCAGAACATAGAAGTTACCAGTAGTAGCATCCTCTGCCCAACTTTACCTTGGGTACCAATTCGATCACACACTTTGCAAGCAGAGTCCGAACATCTCTAACTAGGACTGGAGCATGCTCCACCAATTTCTAGCCACAAGCTGGTTGAACTTGTGGGGAGATGGACAAAAAAGGAACAGCATAATTGAATTGAAGAATTTAAAGGACCAACTGTTACTAAGTAAGTGCATGCCCGTTGGGCAGGCAAAATGGGATTCAGGGCCCTACCAGTCCCACACAGCTTGTGGAGTGGAATGGGAACTAAAGCAGCATGGCGTCAGCTGCCTCAGGTGAGGAAAAGGATGAGGCCTGGCGGATCTGTTGGCATGCCTTGGCCTCTGCCACCACCTCTCTCTCTCTATAGCCACACAAAGGCTGGATAGGCTATTGGTAGGCAAGGCCCCACGAGTACCTCCCGAATTTCTAGTACTGATGATGGAACTGGGGAACTGAAAAAAGTAATCCCAGTGTTCATGGCTGAGGCCCAGCTATTGTTAAAGAATTCCAGCAACAAAGCTGCCTTTGACCTGAATATTTTGGCTCAGTCAATAGGCATATCAATCAATAATTTCTGGACGTGTCTAGAAAACCTGGCAGCGTGCATTCAAGCATGTTGCTTCACAATAACATCAGTGTCCATTGCTTTGCCGGCATAGTCTGCAGTGTCCTGACCAGTCCTAAAAGATGTATAGAGCCATAACCTGGCTATCATGCACCATTTATGCCAATGAAGCCCTTAAGTACTCAGGGAGAAAGGGCAAGCACTCACTCGCAAGGTACCAAGGAGCATGTGTACAAAAGCACAAGAAGAAAACCCAATCCATTAAGCTTAGTGCCAAACTGGCAGAAGAGAAAAATATTTTGCCTGGAGTGTCAGTCTTCTTAGATAGTCTGTCAAAAGCAGTGGGGAAAAATGTGGGTCCATCTTGCTCGCCAAAGCCTGAATATTAAGACTCTCTGGAGTTCAATGTTGTGTCAGGAAGGATAAGTCTCCAGGAGCAAGCCTATGGCACTGAGCAATTTGGCAGCTCATAGGTGGTGCTGAATACGGTCTGGACCAGGTAGCCGTAAGAGCATAGTTGATGGCACATGTTGCATAATTACAGTCTGTATATTTGCCTTGGTTTGCAACGTGGACATCTGTAAAACCATGTCCTCCATGACATTGCTAACAACCAACACAAAGGGTGCATCCGCCCAATGGCGAATCCAATTCAGTCTTAGGGGAAGTGTCTAAATCACTAGCATTCTTTAGAGCAATGGAGTGGCCAAGATAGAGCATCAAAATAATGGGGGAGGGAGTAAACTGTCTGCCTCCGCTTTGTAAGCTTCATTTTGTGGAACCTGTTCAAGCCAGTGACGTGCATCAGAGTCGGAACCAAAAATGGCTTACAACCTCCAACAGTAATTGCACTGAGGCAAGGGAACAGTAGAGGTATTGGATGCCCTTTATTTAATAGTGTGACATAAGTCGACATTTGGCTGAAGTCATTTCCAAATCCAAGATTGTAATTGGACAGACTACAAAACTGGTGCCTTTGGAGCTGAGGCGGTGCCAAGCTGAGCAGTACTGGTGGGGCCTGTGGCAGAGGTGTGGCCTGGCACCGACCAAGAAGCAATCTAAGACCAAACAGCATCAGTCTGTGCTGAAGAAAGGCTCGCCAAAGGTGAACCAAGTAGAGACGCCTGAGACCCTGGAGCCTAAAGGCATGCCTTCCATCCATGATAATTGCAGCATTGCCTCTCTAAAGGTCTCAATCTTTTTCGGAGTTCACAGTTTCCTGGGAAATTCAAGACACATTGACTTAAAACTCAGATTTGGATCAAAGTCAGAGGATGCTCCCAGTATCGGAGCTTTTGAGTGTAGATTGTGTTATGTGCCCCTAGAGCAGAGTTCTTAAATCTGTGGAGCCCCCCCTGGGGGGCGCTACACCATTCTCAGGTGGGGCGCGCACTCCACTCTAATCTTAACTTTGTTCCCTGCATCGCAAGTCTTCTTGGAGAACTCTGGTATGGTTGGAGGGGGAGGGAGGGAAAATCGATGGGGCACTACGTGCCCATGCTTTTGTTTTGTTAACTCTCCCAGGAGGGGGCTAATTCATAGAGCTGAAATGCTTCAGCTGCAGTGGGAGGCAAGATGTCTCCTCTGCTAAAACCGAAAGCAAACCAACAGACAGTCCTGTTCCTTCGCATTCGATATCATAGCAGAGGAGATGTCCTGCCTCCGACTGCAGCTGAAGCATTTCAGCTCTATGAATTAACCCCCTCCTGGGAGAGTTAGCCCTTCCTAGGAAAGGAGACAAAGTTTCCAGAGAAATGTTAAGGCATGGGCAAAGTGGGCTCTGGCCCAGGGCCCCAACCTTTCAAAGGGGGTGAGGGGGTGAGGTGGGGGGGGGGGGGGGGGGGGTGGTGCTGACAGAGCCAGCTCTATTCTACAAAGTCTTGCCCTCGTGACCTTGAATAATTTTTAAACACAATGTTGTAAATAGCGTTTTTCTATCATTCATGTTTAATGTGTAAGAGTCTATTACAGACATTTTGCAGACAAAATGTGTTTATGCGTCATGCAACAGCCATATAAAAAAATTATTTTAGATCAATACAGGACCTCGCATATGCGAAATGGAAGGGTGTGACAGAGATTATTTGCAGTAATATTAGTGAACTGCTGTTGTGTTACATACTGAAAACACACATCACTATCCCTGAATATCATATGTACACACATTTAGTATTTGACCAAAGAAGGCATGAAAGTGCTGAGGCTGGATCATAAAATCAAAGCTAGTCCAACCAGGAGCCCCCAAAATACATTTGCCCCAGACCCCGAAAATCCTTAAAATGTCCCTGAAAGTTTATTTTAAAATTACACAGGCAGGCGCGCCAAAATGCCAGCCAGCCATGTGTAGTTAAAACAGCCTGCAAATTGTTTGTCTTGAGACTAAATATGGTTATAAATAAAAAAGTATGTATTCGTTTGTAATGTGACTTTTATGTCTTTCTTCCCTTTTATTATCAGTCATAGATCATTCAGGCAGCTCTAGAAAACAAATAAAGGTTCTTTCTATTTAGATTTGCTGTTCAAAGTATGCCCAGACAAGTGCTGAAAATACAGCTTTATGTGACTCCTTATTTTTATACCATCTCTGACATCAAAATCATGAGCTGGCAACCCTAATCAATAGACTGGAAGTGTGTTGAGGGATTAGCACATTATTTATTTCCCCAACCCTGATCCCTGGTTACTGCCTTAATATCAATAGTTTAACACAGGGGTCTCCAACCTTTTCTGTAGTGAGAGCTACTTCTGATCAGTGAAAATCGTCGTGAGCTACTAAAGGCCAAGCAACTTGCGCATTTTTCGGAGACACCTCTCACGCCCTACTTCATTGTCTTTAAGTCTAATTTATTTGTGGCCCATACTGTGGTTTGAACAAAATACAACTATAGAGCTGTTTAAAGCTGTCAGCAGACTGAAAATCATAACATAGTTAACTGTATATCTGTCTCACACCTTATTCACCACACTGCTATGCAATGCGTCCAATAATATGATAACTGCAACTTGGTGTTATCAGGCAAGACAAGGAAGCACATCCAAAATAGGATCAAAAACCAAAGAAAACACTTTTAACCACCTACCCTACACATGCCATAGCCTGCTAACCATGTAGGTAAGTGCAGCACATTAGTAAGCGCTATTAAAATGCTTCAATAGAAGGCATCCCCTTTCTTATCAAAAAAAGTAAAACACAGCAAGAACCATGCTAAATAAAGACAGAACATCAATAGGATCAGAGTGCATGGGTAAAATCACTGCCTTAAGTACTTATTAGCCTTGCTTAGAAAAATTCCACACAAGAAGAAATTGAATCATCTCGGCCACTAAAATTGTAAACTGCCTCTATTAAAGTCAAACCAGTAGAAGAATTTACAAAACAATGTGTTTTGCGCATCTGTTGTGCAGCAAAACACAGCTCATTGTCACACGAGCTGCCATGGCACAAAGGAAGAGTGTGGGGGACAGAGACTGGGAGCGACAGGACGGAGGGGAAGGGCCTGTTTTCGGAGTATTGGGTCAGTACATGTAAATCGCTTTGATTTAAAGATCGCTGCCACAGCACTTTAAATTTGAAAGAAGATAAAATAAAGCACTTTGTCAGCTGATGTTAAAATCAAAGAGCCTTGCATGCACTGAGCCGCTGTAATTGACTACCACGCAAAGGCAAATTTATAGCGTGCTGTAGTAGTAAGTGAAAGTGGCTCTTGCAGACAAGAATCTTTGATTTTAACATTGTCTGCCACCGCAGTTGTTGCCCAGTGCCTGCAAGGTCTTTGGACTTTAACCTCGGCTGCCACCGTGCTTCGTTACTGAAGTCAGATATAAAGCACGGTTGTAGCCGATGTTAAAAAAGGTCCTTGCATGCACTAATCATGAGTCACTGATGGCTACGGGTATGTATAGGTCAGGAAATATATCATATTAATTAAAAATGCAGACTGCGCAGCTTCTGAGCGGTGGTCTTTTGATAAGGTTCTTCAGGGGGTGTGACCCAGGAAGGTTGAATGGCATGCAGAATGTCACAGGGAAGGAATTCTGTCAACTGTAAGGACAGTCAAAAAAGGAGACTCTCACAACTCGAGTACTGAGCAGCCAGCTGGAATGCAATAGCTGTCGCCAACTGACGCTGGAATCCAACACTTTTAGTAGATTAAGGACCAGCTTCCAAGTCCAAAATATGTCCCCTCTCATTCAAGGCTTCCCTGTTTGAAGAGCACAACATCTTCAGACTACCCTTGTGAGACGAGACGCCATTTGACATAAGAGGAATGGCAGCTGGCCTGCTCAAAATCATCTGCCCGGAGACATCACTAGCACCAAACTGTAACGCTGCTTTCACTGACTTCCACACGAAGGCAAATTTAAAGCGTGCTGCAGTCAGTGAAAGCTGCTCAGTGAATGCAATGATCCTGCAGGCACTGAGCTGCTACAACAGCGGAAGCCAATGTTAAAAATCGAAAGTCCTTGCCTGCCTTGAACGGCTTTCACTGACTTCAACACGCTTTAAATTTGCCTTTGCGTGGTAGTCAGTGGAAGTAGTTGGTGCAGGCAAGGACTTTGGATTTTTAAATCAGCTGTGAGCGCGGTAGCTGCTCACTGCCTGCAGAATCTTGATTTTAATATCGGCTGCCACCGCGCTTTGTTACTGAAGGCAGATGTAAAGCACGGTGGCAGCCGATATTAAAATCAAAGGCCTAACAATGCACGTAGACAGTTTTACCAACATTACTTCGAATAATCAGGGGGCAACACTTACCAGACCTGCGCAACTTCCCAGAAGGATGAGATAGGCCAGATTGCAATTGTAAACTGCGCCACGGAGCACAACTTTAGGAAGAACGTCACGTTCTTTGGCCCGCCCCGCCCCAGCTAAGCTCATTCAGCAAATCAGAGCAGCTGGTTTGTGAGAGGGCGGGCAAGGTCTTAAAGCTGGAAAAGACAATGAAAGGATAAAAAATAGAATATTTAAATGACCTCTCTATAATTAGAAAGTAGCGCGAGCTACTCCCAGAGGGTCGGCGAGCTACCGGTAGCTCGCGATCGACCGGTTGGAGACCCCTGGTTTAACACATTTGAAACCCTACGCTAACGTCAATAACACTCTGCGTTACTTCAAGTGACTGGAATTCAGACAACTCGCTCCTCATTCTCGCCCTTCACTTTCACCCTCACCCTGCACTCACACTGATCCCGATGCACTCACACCATTCACCCGCTCACCCTGTACTCACACTGATCACCAAGCACTCACACCATTCACCCACTTACCCTCCACTCACAGTGCTCACTCTGCACTCACAATGCACTTGCGCTGTTCACCCTGTACCTCACCCTGCAGTCACACGAGCACACTACTCAACCTGCGCTTGTGACACTTCACTCACCTATCCACCTCACTGCTCAATCTGCAATCTCACTCAAAAAAGCCCACCACTAACCATACATTCATTCTTCCCACTCTGCACTAACATGCGCACCCAAATTCATATGGTCACCTCACTCACCCCTGTACACAAGTATGGGCATGGCGTGCCCCATCAAGGTTTTCATCCTAAATTACAAAAGGAGAGATCTAAGTGCACTGCAATCCAGCTTTCCAGGGCCCCCTTGTAGAGACAGTTCTGTTTTTGCCCTGATGGCCTGGAATAATTTCTAAACAGATTCTTGCAAATACTGTTTTGTTTAATTTCTTTTTAATATGATTGATGTGAGGGAGTCTATTACTATTTGCAGAGAAATGTGTTTGCTTCATGCAACAACCATAAAAAAGTTAACCATAAAAAGTTAGATCCAAGCGGGTCCTCACATATGAGAAATTGGAGGATATCACAGATAATAATTCACTGTAACATTAGTGGGCTGCTGCTTTATTACAACAGTGAAAACACATCACTATCTTCTAACGGTTTTAGAATTTTGAATACAGTGCCTGCGCACCGTTAGTAGCCTTGCTAAATAGGGTATGGCAGAGCTGAAAGTAAACATTTTAAACTCAAAGCTGTACTGAACAAAGGCCCCCAAAATAGTTTTGGCCCAGGGCACCCAAAATCCCGAACATGTCCCTGTCATCTCAAAGTCTGTCAGACAACATTACTGACCCTGTGTCCTAAACCCCCACTGCTTCAGGCAAGCAACTTATCGTACCACTAAGGAATTCTCAATTAGGTGTTTGTTCAGTGCCTTCTCTGTGGACTTTCAACTATTCTTCGGATCCTTAACTGGTTGGTGGTCAATTATCCTATTATAATGGTGCCTAAAACGTTTGTTAATGATTTCTATAGAAGATTATTTTCTCATGTACCAGCTCTGAGCTAGGGAGTGCTCGAAAAATCTGACAACACTGTCTCCTTTACAGTCCCCGTCTTGGCTGAAAATGTCTGCAGAATATTCAGCTTTGGGAGAAACTGCTATAAAAACTCTCTTGCCATTCAGCTCGTCCTATTTATGTGAGATTGGGTTCTCAGCACTTGCGGTATTAAAGACGAAGTACCGTTCAAGACTGGATGTGGAGCACAACCCGAGGATGGCAGTAGGAATAATCCATCCACAGATTGACCGTCACTGAAAAACAGGGACACCTGTCACGTTTACGTTGGTGGTGTTATTATCCATCTATGCCATGTGTAAAACAAAGCATCTTGGTAAAAAAAAAAATTGTGCACATTTTATCTTGGAAAGTGGTGTTTTGAGCTGTGTAATAAGCATCTATAATTTCACCACATCCATTCACTAAACTGCAGTTTACTAAACACTCTTTTAGTATTAAACATAATTTGCTGGATATGCCCGGAATATGCGCGTGGCTGTCAATTCCAGAAATTTCTGTCAGGTGGTGGGGGGCTCAACATCTAAAGACATTCAGCCTGGGGGGGCTCCACCTACAAAAGTTTTAAGACCTCTGCCCTAGAGTAAGAACGGCTGAAGGGGTCGAGTCCTGCACGGACTACTTATGCTTATGTCAAGACCTACCTTTCAACTTTGTCTTGGATTTACAAAGGATGGCGACAAGGAGCAGGAACGAGCCTGGATATTTATGCTCGACAACCAAGAGCTTTGGTTCATGCTCCTTGATAACCCTTGGATGCATCACTGAATTTGTCGCAGGAATTTGAGGTTTTGTTTTGGAGCTAAGGCACTAAAAACAGGTGTCTCGGTCCATGACTAACATCAGTTTTCTATTTTCTAGAAGCGCGGGACAGCCTAAATACTGTAGTTACAGGGGGAGGTATGACACAATAGTCTCAAAATAATTTAGTTTTATAAAATCAGTTGAAAAACACACCAATAAAGTTGATAGCAGTGCTCTAGATCTGGGTAGAGGGGCTCAGAAAAGTAGGAACTGATGTCAGCACACATGAGTGACGCCTATATGCGCCTCCATGTCGCCACCTCGGGAGGTCCGAATGAGCCACCACTGAGTCAGATGGTGCAACCTTAAGACACGCAGAAGTTGTTGGAGGAAGGTTATCTGTTTGGCACCTGGATGGATTCAAAAGGTGAACAATCGGAGGTTAGAAATATCCATCAGAAAGTGTGCATTACAAGAAATGTGCACATTAATGTTAATTTTCTATTGAGTGCAGCAACATTGCTGCTGGTATCAGCAAAACAAGACAGTTTGTATTGTGCTTCTTTTATTCTACATATCTCAGTTATGTTTTAGAAGAACAAGTTACCCAACAACAGTAACATTCTTTCTGGTGGACCATCTCTAACCTCATATTCTTCACCTTTTGAATTCCCCCTGGCACCAGGCTGAATCCAGCAACTTTCAGCAATTGCTCGAGCACGAATATGCCGCTTTTTTACCCATACTGTTTCCCCGCAGGGAATTACAACGCAGTCGTTACAACAACCGCGTTGTAACCACGTATACCATGACCCCTCAGGTCGTAACAACGACTTGCGAAGGAGGGACGCTGGATGTTGGAATAGTATAATTTACTATTCCAACTCCAGTCTATGCAACAGTAGGGAAGGTGTTGGATTTCAAATCAAACACTTACTGAGTCCTCAGCAAGTTGTTGTCCCGACTTGCGGAGTAATGGTATGCGTGGTTACAACGGGGTCGTTATAATGACCGCGTTGTAATTCAATGCGGGGAAAGGTTTTGTGGTAAACCTTTTAGCATGCCAACAAACTGGCCATTGTACACCACAACCAGAAGTGACTGCACAGAGCTTTATATAGTATATGTGGAGAGATATTAGAACACACAAAGCAAATTATATTTAAACAACACTTAGGACAGAGTAGTCTGCAATGACATATTACTTTCTGCGCATTTTTTTTATTCGGTATCACCATCAGGTTCCAAGTTATTTCTCATACAATGCTACAGCCTTCATCCTATTGGACATTTACAAGGCTGGAGATATAAAACTAATTCTAGCTATGTTTTGACCACCATATCAACCAATTAAGATACTTGTTTAGCAATAGATATCTTTGCCCATAGCATTATAACCGAAGAGTGTCCCATAATAAAGTATAGAGAAACTGACACACTATTACTTCATTTATTAACAGGTGAGCTAGTATGAGTCATGAGAATTCTGTAGTGACATCGCGAGAAATGCAAGCTGCAAGTAACATTGTGATAGCGATTCTTACTCATGCATGGAAAAAACACGTCTGTGTTTCCGACTAGTATAAAGAAGTAACCAGTTCATCCAGAAGTGGTAAGAGTTCTAAAGAGAGGTGCTCTTTTAGAAACAAGCTCACTGTTAAGTGTACAACTGTTAAAGATTAGACTGCAAAACGTCAACATTATCGGCGCCATCTTGCCCCTTTCCAAGCCCATTCGTGCGCGTAGGCGGCAGCCATTTTGAGCACCATGGCCTCCCTGCCCCTCGCTGATAGCCAGCGCGTCTCTCTCTCTCCCTTAACCTCGCAAGCATCCCCCCCGCACACTGACAACCCCCGCTCTCTCATGCCTTGGGTCATAAACCCCTCTTCAGCGCAGCTTCACCACTGAATCCCATCCTGTTCCCAGCGCGACACCTCCCCTCATTCCTTTCATGGCCTCAGATCCTTCTGATGCAAACCCCCTTTTCCTGTGTCCCCGTTTGTCTTCCTTGTTCCCAGGCCGCCACCTGGCCCAGCGGATACTGTTTATTACCCCGTACAGTAGGAAGCTTCCCCTCCCCATCAAAAGACCCTCGAGCCGATCAAAGCCCCCACTCTATGAGATCCGATCAACCCCATGCATTCCGTGAATCGGCGGAATGCCCTGCTGTGCGACAACCATCACCTGTTGTGACCGGGGTGGGGAATCCAACTGTAAATGTATGTGGGAACGGGCCTGAAGGGGAGATCCCGAGGATGTTCTTTCTAATACTAAAGTGTTGCGAGAATGTGTTATGTGCAATAAAGGTCATAAACCCTAGTATAAGAGGCCAGGCCTCAGAGATGTGGTTAGAGCACCTCGTGACGATACTTGCTGTCTGAATTGATGTGTTCTCCTCCGGAGAGAATAAAATCCTCGTTTCCTGCCTTCCAGTCTCCAGCGCCTGCTTCTTCATTGATTAATATTGGTGGGTCATAGAGGCGATACCGCCGGGCAACATAAAAAGGGTTTTTGGTTACCGGTTGTCTTTGGAACCCCTTTTTAACAATTGGCGTCCCAAACGTGGGGCCCATCAGCGACTCGTGGATCCAGTGGGAGAGGTCCTGACGACAGAGTGAACGACTGCAACGATCGGAAGGTACCCTGTCCGATAGACCCTCGTCTGACAGCCGATCATCCGAACTTCACTGGTTCCGAACAGACCTCTCTCGAGTGATCTGCGGTCCTGACTGGGAACCATCAGGAGTGCCACGAGAAGTACGAAGAGAAGAGGACGATCGGGCGCTGGATTCGGAAGACAAGAAACTGTCCATGCGGTCCGGGTAAGGTCGTGTAAACACGACGAATTGCGAAAGTGATAGATAATTGAAAGTGATTGATAATTGTTGAGAAAATACTAGTATTACTTTTTGTTAATTTATTGGAGATTCACTGTCTACAAACGGAGAAACAACAGGCTCTCCCTTTATAAACAGCGAAGGATAAGTACGCACCCGCCGGACCTATCTTTCTCCCCCACTGAACAATTGCCCCTTCCCCCCATTGATTAACTGTTATAGATTGTTTTCTGGAGATTCTCTGTCTGCAAACAGGGAAAAATAGGACCCCTCTTTGCAGATAGTGAAAGGGTAGGTGACGCGAACCTTTGCGAGCCTACTTATTCTTCCCATTGACCATATTGATTTTTTATTTTTGACCTAACATTGACTGCTCAGAATTGGTTCATGAGGTATTCACTACGTGCAAACAACGTAGAATAGAAATATTCTGTCTAGTCTTTGCGCGCAGTGATAAGATAGGTAGTGCTGACTATTATCCCATTGTGATCCGTCATGCCTGTCTTCTCCCCACTGGTTAGTAGCCTGTTTAGCCCGGACCGCTTATTAGAGATGAACCATCCGGTTCCGCTGGAAGGCACCCCTAATAAGGACATGTTCACGAAGCATGGATTAGTCGCTATAGCCTATAGCCAGCTGTGGCATAAATATACGAAAAAGGATCGAGAAAGTCAGTGGCCACTGATAGGATCCTTCGAAAACGATAGAATAATCGCACTAGAAACAGCCCTTGGTAAAAACAAGACGACGTCCACTATGCTTGACAGCTTCGGCATGTGGCGAAAAGAAGCCGAACAACGCAAAAAGAGAACTGAGAGTAGGTTGGGAAAAGAGCTGCGGAAAGCAGCCCACCTAGCGGCCCAGAAACTAGAGAAAGAGATAAAAGAAAGAGAGGATACCAAACAGAAGCTAGAAATAGAAACATCAAGCCAGTGTCTGGTTAGAACTCCCTCCGCGCTCTACCCTGAATTACACTCAAAACAGCGAACCAACGATGATCTGCTGCTAGGTCCTCCGATCATCCACATGCCCCCTCCATATGCCCCTTCCCAACCCTTAGCCCAACACCCACTATCCCCAGGTACCAGCGAGAGTAGCCCCACGGCTTCAGCCCCCATGGCCTCCGTGCCGGCTGAACTCCTTGTATTAGATGTTACGCAAACGACAACGCCGGGCGACCCAGAAGCCCGAAGGGTTGGTCCTGCTAGAGCATATAGACTAAGCAAACACGAACGAGCAGGGGTCGACAAGATAGCAAAAATACTGGTAGAGAAGAGGGAAGATGAAGAATCCATCACGGATGTGTTTAATTCTTATACTGGGAGTCACAGACGACACTTTACTGTACAACTGTGTTACCACGTCTTAAACGCATACGAGGACCGATATCAAGAAAAAGGTCCACAGAGCCTAACGACTCTGTACCGGAAGGTTGATATCGGGGACGAGAGTGAGAGTGATGTGACGGACCTCCTTACGCGTACGCTTGAGGTTTTCCGCCACCTCACTGAACAAAAACCAAAAATCGAATCCACTACATCTGTAGCAACCAACCCACAAACTGAACGACCTAACACTATGATGCCGATACGAGAGGCTGCCCCTTACTGGGTTCCTCCAAGAGGTGAAGGGACTCATGATGACGCAAACAACAAAGATGCAAAGGGAAGGGTAGTGTACAATTGGGTCTACCAACCATGGGACTGGCAAGAGATTCTGACCTTCCGGAAATCTCTGCCAGACCTACGTAAAAACCCCACTGCCTTCTATACTGAGTTGGGTACGGCCCTAGGATCGACGATTATGACTCTAGCTGACATCGACTTGTTTTTCGGGTTATGTCTACCAGCTGATGTGTGGACGCAAATCCGAAAAGTCGACCACTCTGAGCTGTTTGGACATAACTGGTCACAACTTGATGGCATAGACAGACAACGAGAACCCGGACAAAAGCCTTTGAAAGCCATTTTAGACCTCCCGGATAAAATCGTACAGAAATTAAAAACCCTGATCCCAGAAAAGAAAGTGGACTGGTCGATAGTAACGGCTTGTCGCCAGAAACCTCAGGAGGATGTATCGGAATACTTCTCCCGGTTTGAAACGGTGTTCTCCGATTACAGTGGCCAGGACCTGACCACTGCAACCGGACACCATCTGTTTGTCCAGAATTACGTTAAGGGTTTATCACCGGAGGTTTCGCAGAAACTGCAGGCCAGCGAAAGTAGTTGGGCAGCCTCCAAACCTACGGCTATCCTCCAGATGGCCCAATATTATGAACATCAGAAAAACGAAAACGATAGAACAACAGAGAGGAAGAAGAAAGAATTAAAAGAGAGGGTGATGATAGCTCAACTGCAAGGGGTGACTCTGGGACGAGACCAATACCGAGGAAACCATCAGATGAATGTCCCTAAAACGGCACCTCCCAAAGACCGTGCTTCAACTCCCCACATTGGACGTACAGACATTAGAGAGGACCAGTGTGCCTTCTGTAAAGGATCGGGCCACTGGAAATCTCAGTGCCCGGTTCTTTTGGAACTCACCAGAAATAGAGATCCTAGAGATTCAGCAAACGAACCAAGAAATAGGGGACCACAGCGAGGGCCCCCAAACAACGCAACTAATGATAGATCCAGTAGACCAAACACATTTGATCGACCCCGACAGAACCAATGCCAGCAATCTGACTACGATGACGTTCATGACTTTGCATAGGACTGCCTAGGGCAAGGGAGGGATCCAGTCGAGCTCCATGTTGACCAGCAAGGCCCTTATGTCACTGCTAAGGTCTTGGGTACAAAGTCACCATTCCTGGTAGACACTGGCGCAACACGTAGTGCATTATCTAAACGACTGATTCCAAGGGCACCCTTGTCTGGCTTACTAATAACATCGACAGGTTTCGATGGGACGCCCTCCACTAACCCTTTGTCCGCCCCAATTCTCTTTGACTTAGAACACAACACCACTGACACTACGTTTTTGCTTTCCTCCAATAGCCCTGACGCAATTATGGGACTCGACTTATTGAAACACTTCCGAGCGACGATCAGATGTTCTCAAGATGGAGTCCGAGTTTTCCTTTACGACAATCCTGTTCTGCTTAGACATTGCCCCCCCAGACACATGTTTTCCATCACCGACGCTGACACTTCCCTGCTTGACACTCTGCCTCCGTATCTGTGGGCCAAAACGGATTCGGATGTAGGGCGCATGATGATTGACCCAGTGCACATCACTGTTCGACCAGATGCAACACTCCCAAAACTTCCACAATATCGGATATCGCCCGAGGGCGAGAAGGCATTGGTAGAAATCATCCAATCACTGATAGACGCAGGAGTGGTAGAGGAAGTAGTTAGCAACGTTTGCAACAGCCCAATCTTGCCCATCATTAAGAAACAGGGAGAAGGAGATGAGAAAGCATACCGCTTCATCATTGACCTTCGAGAGATCAACAAAGTGGTGGTACCCCAGTACCCTGTGGTCTCGGACATTACCACCATCCTGACTTTGATTCCCTCCACTGCCACCACCTTCACTGTCATTGACCTCAAAAACGCATTCTTTTCCATCCCTATCCACCCAGACAGCCGATATCTCTTCGGTTTCACCCTAAAAGCCCGCTCATATAGGTTCTGCCGAGCACCCCAGGGCTACACAGAAAGCCCTAGCATCTATAGCCAGGCCCTCAAGAGACAACTGGATCAAGTCCAGTTACCCGATGGAGTGGTGTTAGTACAATATGTCGATGACATCCTTTTGGCAGCCGACACCACTCCACTAGCTGTCACAGCCACCATTCAACTCCTGCATTTCCTTGCAGAAAATGGCCACAAGGTCTCTAAGAAGAAGTTGCAATTCTGCCAACCCCAGGTCACTTACCTAGGCCACCTTTTGTCCAAAGACGGAAGGAAGCTAACTCCTGACCGGATCCAAACCATTCTCGACACCCCCGTCCCTAAGACCCAGAAACAGGTCCGCTCTCTACTAGGCCTCACTTCCTTCTGCCGACAGTGGTTACCCAACTTTAGCCTTGTAGTAAAACCACTGCTTTCATTGCTAGCAAAGGACATCCCTCTCCCACTCCCTTGGACCCCTGAGTGTCAGACTTCTTTCATGCAACTACGAGATGCCCTCTGCTCGGCCCCTGTGCTGGGTACCCCCGATTACACGAAGCCCTTCTCCCTTTTCACGCACGAAAGGGGTGTGCTTTATCTGTCCTGACCCAGTCCATCGGCTCAAAGCAACGACCATGCACTTATTTCTCAGCCACTCTTGACCCTGTAGCCAGAGCCCTGCCTGCTTGCCTACGAGCCGTAGCTGCTGCTGCGATCTCTATCCGACAGAGTGAGGGGATCGTGCTCTGGAATTCCCTCACAGTACTGGTACCCCATGCAGTTGACACCCTCCTAAACCAAACCAAAACGCAACACCTGACGAGTGCACGACTGACAGGATACGAACTGACTCTGCTCGCACCCCACATCACTCTGAAGAGATGCACCACACTGAACCCAGCAACCCTGCTGCCCTTACCAGAAAACGATCCCAATGCGCACCCTGTACACGACTGTGTGACCCTCACCGACGAACAGACCAGAAGTAGGGTTGACCTCAGAGACACGGCTTTCCCCGACCCCGACGGAGAGCTGTGGGTGGACGGTTCTTGCATCAAACTCCCCGATGGCACCACTTCAGCTGCCTATGCAGTCACCACGGCTCGAACTGTAGTCGAGACAGCCCGCATAACGCAACGATCTGCCCAGGCAGCGGAACTGATTGCCCTGACACGAGCCTGTATTCTAGCAGCAGGAACCACAGCAAACATTTACACCGACAGCCAGTATGCCTTTGGGGTGGTTCACCATTTTGGGCTCCTTTGGAGGGAGAGGGGATTCTTGACCTCACACGGCACCCCCATTTTGCACGGGGATCTAGTCTCCGCCTTGATCGAAGCCGTCCTTCTCCCCAAAAAGCTTGCAGTCATCAAATGTCAGGCACACAAAAGGGTGACAGACATTATTGGACAGGGGAATGCACTAGCCGACATCACTGCCCGAACGACAGCTGAAAATAGGACGACAACACGCATGTACGTGACCAGGTCACAAGCCGAAAAATGGTCTGACGCTAGGGACACTATTAGAGACATTCAAATGGCTAGCACACAACACGAACTGACCGAATGGACACGGGTGGGATTGAAGGATGACGAAGGCTGCTGGCGGACAAAAGACACAAACAAATGGTTGTTACCTGACTCGTATCTGATCCCCATACTGACTATGGCGCATTCCCCTGCCCACATAGGATCAGCCCCCATGATTGAACTTGTCTCCAGAGTTTGGCACAATGATAAGATCACAGAGTCCGCCAAACGCCTGGTCCAACAATGTTTGATATGCCTGCAACACAATCCCGGGAAAGGAACTGTAGTACCCCGGGGAGGGTTTGGGGTCCCGAATCACCCATTTGAAGTCCTGCAGATGGACTACATACAACTAGACACATGTCAAGGCCTGAAATATGTACTTGTGGTGGTATGTGCATTTAGCAAATGGGTGGAAGCATATCCAACCCGTGACAACACTGCAGTGGCCACAGCAAAAGTACTGTTAAAGGAGTTTTTCCCCCGTTACGGCCTTTGTCGAATTTTGTGGAGCGACAATGGCCCCCACTTCGTAGCCGAAGTTATCCAACTCATTTTGAAGGGGTTGGGTGTAAAACAAAAGTTCCACGCAGTCTTCCACCCCCAATCTGCTGGACTAGTTGAACGACATAACGCCACACTGAAACTAAAATTGGCCAAAATAGTAGCTACCACAGGACTGAAATGGCCAGACGCACTCCCCCTGGCATTGCTTTCAATGCGTTCCACCCCCACCAAACACCACTTGACGCCATACGAAGTTGTATTCGGCCGGCCTATGAATGTCTGGTCTGCACCGAAACCAACTTCCATTCATGACGTCCCGGACGTCCTAATGTCTGATTACTTATGTCAGTTGACTAAAACGCTGTCTGTTATCCATCAACAGGTGCTGCATGCCATCCCTGACACTTCCAGGGGTCCCGGACACACCATTCAGCCTGGGGATTTTGTCCTGATCCGGAATTTCCAGCGTGCCAAGAGTTTGGAACCCCGGTGGACGGGCCCCTGGCAAGTCCTCATCACCACCCGAACAGCCCTACGGGTGGAGGGAAAACGCAACTGGCTGCATGCACACCACTGTAAGAAGATCTCTTCGACCCTGACCTCGACTGAGAACATCGACAACCAAGAAGAGCTCCTGAACAGGGATCGACCGTCACTAACCTGCTATCCTGATACCGACACACTTGAACTTTCAAAATTCTCTGATCCCACAGTGCCATCAAAAGAAGGGTATTTCCTGCGTCGAAAGGAGGGAGTCTCGGCTAAGTAGACCACGGACTGAGTTAAATCTCAGAACGGTGACCTAAACACTACCAAGGGTTACCCGGAGAGAAGCAAAACAAAGTCTGTGGTTCTGCCCGCTACCAAGCCCCTTGAAGATGATGGAAGCGCCAGCTAAGAAGATGATGGAAGCGCCAAATGAGAAGATGATGAAGGCAACAGGAAATACCCACTGCAGAAACCCAAAAGCAGACAAACTCCATAGCCCCAAGACTATTGCGCTCTTCATCACAATCCTCTTCTGCTTTCTCCTCATGACCACACTCTGGATTGTGGAAGAAAATGCACCTGCTCACGAAACCTTCTTGACCACTGTCCAGCCTACCACCATGAAGGAACATTATCTGATTTCGCTCTCTCCCCAACTCAGAGAGAGGCGAAAGGAATTTTGGAATAACTCCTTCGTACAACTACTTCACCAGCACAACCTTGCCACCAATGCCACCAACTGTTGGATCTGTGGGTTGCTACCCCACGCCACTGGACACTCGATACCATTCATCCCTTCGCCTTTCTCAGTTCACGGCTCCTGTCTTGCCTGGCTGATGCTTCTGCAAGAAAGCTTTAAGGACAATGCCACCTCCAGCAAAACCGTAACGCATTTCTACCACGGGGTCTGGCGGAACAGAACAAAGACACACTTCTGCCCGCAGACCAACAACAACACAATCCACTTGGATATCCCTGCTAAAGAACAAGTTGAAATGCAAGTATTCAATAATCCAACCAGAACCACCTTCTCCTACCTGCGAAAACGAACGGCTGCCACTCTGACTGTGGCCCTGTCAGTCATCAACGTCACCGGCCACATGTGCATGGAAGGGCTTGGGACTCAGCTGGTAGGCCACAGTGACTGCCGGTTTTCTAGAACTCTGGACTCCGCCGACCCACCTTCCTTTGTGGCATCTCCAAACATGTATTTCGTCTGCGGCACGAAGGCTTACACCTGGCTCCCCAAAGGCTGGGGAGGCACTTGTTTCATTTCTTTCATCCTTCCTCCGACTTATGTGGCACCAGCAAATCATCACAGACAAAAACGAGCCAAGGACATCGAACAAGCCGATTCAACAGGAGCGCAATTCGTCGATGCTATGAAAGGACTAGTCCCCCTCTGGGGCCCGATGGCAAACAGCCGTGCCATCCGACATCTGACTCAAGCAGTTGAGACAACAATGAACATCACGGCTGGTATCCTTGCTAACAACACCGCTGAACTTCAAGCGGTCCGCTTGGTGGCCCTCCAGAACCGCCTTGTCCTGGATGTGGTTCTTGCGGACCGTGGTGGAGCATGCCGCATCATTGGGTCCAGCTGCTGTACATACATACCGGACAACTCACCCTCAGTGTACAAAGCCATCGAACATCTTCACAGACTCTCTTCAGAAGTCCACCAGGAACAAGAAGAATGGTCGCTTGGTGGTTGGTTCTGGAACACCGTTAAGAACTGGGGTTGGAGACTGTTCACCATTATCCTGATTCCTGTAGTTGTAATATGCGGTCTATGCTTAGGAATTCAATGTCTGCCACCTCTGTGTTCATTATGTGCAAATTGTATTTGCCCTAAGACTGTGGACTTTGAAAACGAACGTATGAGAGCAATATATGATGCCGAGGTTAGGAATTTGATGAAGATTGACATTGAGTAAGCAAGTTGGCTAAGATATGTTGAAAAGGGAGGACTGTTAAAGATTAGACTGCAAAACGTCAACATTATCGGCGCCATCTTGCCCCTTTCCAAGCCCATTCGTGCGCGTAGGCGGCAGCCATTTTGAGCACCATGGCCTCCCTGCCCCTCGCTGATAGCCAGCGCGTCTCTCTCTCTCCCTTAACCTCGCAAGCATCCCCCCCGCACACTGACAACCCCCGCTCTCTCATGCCTTGGGTCATAAACCCCTCTTCAGCGCAGCTTCACCACTGAATCCCATCCTGTTCCCAGCGCGACACCTCCCCTCATTCCTTTCATGGCCTCAGATCCTTCTGATGCAAACCCCCTTTTCCTGTGTCCCTGTTTGTCTTCCTTGTTCCCAGGCCGCCACCTGGCCCAGCGGATACTGTTTATTACCCCGTACAGTAGGAAGCTTCCCCTCCCTATCAAAAGACCCTCGAGCCGATCAAAGCCCCCACTCTATGAGATCCGATCAACCCCATGCATTCCGTGAATCGGCGGAATGCCCTGCTGTGCGACAACCATCACCTGTTGTGACCGGGGTGGGGAATCCAACTGTAAATGTATGTGGGAACGGGCCTGAAGGGGAGATCCCGAGGATGTTCTTTCTAATACTAAAGTGTTGCGAGAATGTGTTATGTGCAATAAAGGTCATAAACCCTAGTATAAGAGGCCAGGCCTCAGAGATGTGGTTAGAGCACCTCGTGACGATACTTGCTGTCTGAATTGATGTGTTCTCCTCCGGAGAGAATAAAATCCTCGTTTCCTGCCTTCCAGTCTCCAGCGCCTGCTTCTTCATTGATTAATATTGGTGGGTCATAGAGGCGATACCGCCGGGCAACATAAAAAGGGTTTTTGGTTACCGGTTGTCTTTGGAACCCCTTTTTAACACAAATACCTTTGTAAGGTGTAAAAGTTGTATTTTTATATTATGTAAGTCTGCAAATATAATAAAAAGAACACAGAAAGTGGTATATTGAGTTTACCAACAGGTGCTTTGTTGGCCGATAATTATATGTTATTGAGAAGGGTCAACTTGGATTACCTGCTTGAAGAAATAGTAATTCTGTTTTTTGGTTTCTATAAATAACGCAGAAGGTACATGGAATCATCCGATGGAGTGACCCTGTGTTGTCATCAGTGTTAGACCAATAGTACGGTGTGCTAGAAAATATATTTGTATATATGTTGCTTGAGATCTCACTAATGCACCATGGGACAGGTGTTAGTAGAGTCCTGAAATAGTAAATCGAAAGCTATAGTAGGCTGTCCATAAAGTATCAGGGAGATTCTGTACAATTGTCCACAAAAACACAAATAAAATAATTACATTCTTCGTTCTACAGAATATACACAATTAGATTAATCAACAACAAAAGTTACAGAGATGAGGGTTGGCCGGTGCAGCCCTGTGTGGCTTCCTTGTCTGAGTCGTAATATGTTAAAACAGAAATAGGACTATGAAGAAAAGAGCCCTTCGGAAATCTGAATATTCGACCACCTTGGCTCTGATTACGAGTCTAGGTATTGCTTCACGCACATGATAAATACCAATATCACAGGAAACATTAATTATCAGGTGCGATAAATAACACCTATTACGAGTTAGAGGGGAATAACATGAAGATTCTGGTGTTTAACGCACCAAAATCAGCGTGCTACTGTAAATATTGCATGATATTCCCCTGTTAAATGTCAGCAGGTTTAATCTACCAAAAACAGGTGAGGTATTAAACACATTCGATAATTATCGGATGAGTTAAATAACTACCAACGTGTAATGCCAACCTGTGCGTAAACAGGGGTTTATGAACTGGTGGATATATACTGAGCAACTGGTAATCAGGCCCTATATTTTTAAAAGGTTAAGGAAAAATGATCCATACTAATGGACAAGTTACTTACCTTCGGTAACGATGTATCTTTAAGAGACATATAGTAGTTATAGATCCCTTACCTTAGAATTACCCCCAGGCGTCAGACTGGATCCGGAGAATTTTTCTCTTAGAAGTACCCCTGCGTGTCAGGAGGTGGCGTCGGGCGACTCCGCGTTTGTCGTCGGCATCATGGTCGCCAGGATGACGTTGTGATGTCTACTTAGACGCTGCCTATACGCACGGACATCAGTTCTGACAAGACTTTCCATGCCAGAAGCACAGAGCCATGCAAGACACTGCCCACTGGTGCACATATTAGGGCCCTGGAAGGGAGTCCCTATCCCTAGAAGTCAGTTCGCAGAACGGGGAGGATGGGTGGAGTGGTAAGGCATCTATAACTAATATATATCTCTTACATATACATCGTTACCGAAGGTTAGTAACTTGTTCATTTGAAAGAGGCCATTAGTTATAGATTCCTTACCTTAGAATAGATACCCTAGCAATGCCAACTCCGGGGGGTGGGTCTGCTAACTAAGTTCACACCAGAAAGTCCTAGAGAACAGAATAGCCAAAAAGCGGTCTCTCCGGACTTGGCTATCCAGGCAATAATGTTTGGTGAACGTGGCTGCCTGGCAGATGTCAATGAGCGGAACTCTACGTCCCAAAGCAGTAGAGACTGCTATCGCCCTGGTAGAGTGGGCGCACAGTCCCACTGGAGGCTCCTACTTCGCCAATGAATAGCAGACTCGCTTGGTGATGCTGCGACAAAAAGCGTTGCCGAGCGAGTGCCGCCCTGGAATTTCTAACGTGCCGAACAGCTGACACTGCGCATTCTCTTCAGTGGTAAACAGATCTAACCAAGGCTCTCCCCATTGCTGAAAGAGACCTTGCACTACCTCCGAGTGAAGACGCTATTCGTGATCAATCATGTGCCGACGGCTGAGTTCACCCGCCCTGGCGTTCAGAGAACCTGCTAGGTGTTGAACCACCAGGGATATGCCCTGATGTTCCAGACATGTCCAAAGCCAAAGAGCCTCTTGACATAGGGTCCACAACTCCACCCCGCCCTGTTTGTTGCAGTACCATACGGTGGTGGTATTGTCCGTGAACACCTGCACTGCTCTTCCTTTTACAGAAGGAAGGAATGCCTTAAGTGCAAGACAGACCGCCTGGAGTTCTAAAAGTTTGATGTTGAGACGGACACCGCCGGAGACCAGAGACCTCTGATCTCCGCCTCTCCCAGGTGACCACCCCATCCGAGATCTGGAAGATGTCGGAAAGATTCCTCTGATGCTATGCCCACTGGAACTTCAGGTCCTACTGCAGGGCCCGCATATGCCACCTGGCATGACACAGCAGCAGGATGCAGGAACCCATGAGGCCCAGCAGCTTCAGAGTCAATTTCACAAAAATCAGGGATAGAGGCTGAAACATCCGTATCATAGCCCGAATATCCCAGACTCGCAGTTCGGGAGGATAAGCCCGAAACTGCGCTGTATCCAGAACTGCTCTGATGATAAGGAGCTTCTGAGAGGAATGAGTCAGCTGTGACTTCGGCATGTTGATAGTGAACCCTGAGTGCAGGAGGTCTGCCGTAGTCTGGAGGTGGGAGGCGACAGCCTGGGGTGAGCACGCCTTCAACAGCCAGTCGTCGAGATAGGAAAAGACTGGAACCCCTGATATGCGCAGATGAGCTGCGAACACCGCCATCACTTTCGGGAACACCAGAGGGGCGCTGGTAAGGCCAAAAGGGAGCACAGTGAACTGAAAATGCTTGTGGCCTACTGTGAACCGTTGGAAACACCTGTGGGCTGGCATGACGGGGATATGGAAATACAGGTCCTGCAAGTTCAACGCTACCATCCAGTCTCCGCGGTCGAGGGCCGACAGGACCTGCGGCAACATGAGCATCTTTCTCCATCAGGAGGAAGCGGTTGAAGGTCCTGAGGTCTAAGATAGGATGCAAGCCTTTGTCCTTCTTGGGTACCAGAAAGTAGTGGGAGTAGCAACCACAACCTACTTCTGACACAGGAACCCTTGGCCAAGAGAGCTGCAACTTCCTGGCTGAGAAGGGCCAAGTGATCTTCCGACATGCGATGGAAGTATGGTGGTATGGAGGGAGGGGTAGTCTTGAGCGGGAGGGAGTAGCCCCTTCGGACTATCTGCAAAACTCACCTGTTCGTCATGATGTTTTGCCAGTCGGGGAGGTGTTGGCGAATCCTGCCACCCACTGGCCTCTGGTGGCCCTGAAAGGTTGGACTGGACTAGGAGGGCTTGGAGGCTGCTGTAGGGGGGGTTATTAGTGGACTGGCCTGTCGCTGGTCCCACGTCCACAGCCACGCATAGGCTGGGCAGCTTGCGTGAACCAGTGACTTGACTGAGTCGAACGTGGTGGGGCACCCATTCCGTAGCCACAAAAAGGGCGAAACAAAGACTGAGTGGGGCGAGATTTTGCCGCGAGGCCCAAGGATCTGTCCATAGCCATAGAATCCTTGAAGCACTTGAGCGCCAAGTCTGCCTTGTCACCGAAAAGGCAACGGCCATCAAAGGGCATGTCCAGTAAGGTGGTTTGGACATCCCCAGAAAAATCAGACATCCTCAACCAGGCGTAGCGCCTCAGGGCTACTCATGTGGAAACCATGCTGCCCAGTGAGTCAATGGTATCCAGCCCATATCTGATGGTGAATTTTGCTGCATCTCTACCCTCTGCCACTGCTCGGGTGAGAACTGCCCGGGCCTCCTGTGGGTACTGTTTATTTATTTATTTGTAAAGTTTTATAAAGCGCGAACAAGACCTAGACGTTCATCAGAGAACTGTACAAAGAGGAAAGCACTTATGCAACAGTATCCCACACTGTATGGGTATAACGGCCCAAGAGGCATGTGATATTCACCGACCACAGCGCTAAGCTGGCGAAAGAAATCTTCTTCCCAAGGTGGTCCAGCTTCTTGGATAACCTATCTGGGGGAGCAGTAGGGAATGCGTCCTTAGAGGACGAGGGTTGGATCACCAAGCTCTCGGGGGTCGGGTGTTGGAAGAGGAAAAGTGGTTCGGCCGGGGCCGGAAGGTGGCGTTGGGCAATCATCCTGTCCACAGGAGCCCCTGAGCTGGGATTGGATTAAGTGCCCAAAAGGACGTCGATATGTGCTTCATTGAAAGGCAGAAGGACCTCCGAAGAGGCTGCCGCCGGTTGAAGTGCCTGTGTCTGGAGGTTAGTCCTGACTGCCACAATAGAAAGCTCCAGGCCCAAGGCCTCAGCCACCCTACGCAACACCACTGTGCATGAGGCTCCCACCTCTGTAGCCAAGGTAGGGGGAAGAGCATGCCAAGGTCTGGGGAGGTATCCAGACCACTGGCGTCACCCACGTCCTCTCGCCAGTCTGGCTCTTCAAGCTGGTCATCCAAAGGGCCCACAGACCCCTCCCAGTCCTACTCTGGTTGCCATTCACGCCTGAAAGGAACTTCAGGGATGAACAGAGACACAAATGTGCCTTCCGGCGCGGGTTCAGATGTTGACCGTGGCCCGTAGGCGTGCCGGCGGAGTCGGGCTGCCCAAAGATGCTGCGAAGCAATTCGTAGAAAGCTAGAAGCTGGGCAGGGGGCGCTCCAGCACCAGGAAAGGTAGGGAAACTCTGAGCCGTCCGTGGAGCAGGCTCTGAACACGGAGCCGGAGAGCGACGACTTTCCGGGTCCCATGTCGCGTCAGCCGACTATCGGCGAGAAGGTGAAGAGCAATGCTGCTCTCAAAGACTTGGACGACGAATGGTGGTAGTGGCCCCGTGGTCGGTCCTGACTAAGGGGTAGCTCTCACCGGATCTGCGCTAGGCTGGCACAGAAAAAGAAAGAACTGCATCAGAGCGCAGGAGTGGTGTCTAAATAGACATCGCAACGTCATCCCGGCGACCAAAACGACAGACGCGAAGTTGACCGACGCCACCTATCGATGCGCAGGGGTACTGCTAAGAGAAAAATTCTCCAGACCCAGTCTGACGCCTGGGGGTAATTCTAAGGTAAGGAATCTATAACTAATCGTCTCTATTAGATACGCTTCTATTTAACCAATGTTTTGTTTCGGCCGATTTATATACATGAGTTTAGACACTTACTAACTGGCCTGGGTGCCCTATGAATCTAGTAATGATTGAATAATGCAAAGGCAAAATGTTGTATATGAAAAGGTGGTAAAGTCGGATTGTCATGATTATCATGTAAAAGGTAATGATGTGGTCATGAATCTCTTATGCAAAACAGCACCAATGTCATTACCAGTAGAAACTCTGAAGGAGTTTAGTAGTGAAAGGTTCAAGTATGATGGTTTACCTAGTAATGCGCTGGATCTTGTGAAACTGAAAAGTAGTCATGCAACTCCGAATGGTGAAATGGGGAGACAAGCTTCTTTTTGTGCTACATGTGACCTTTTTGACTTTCTCGAGCAGCGCAACTTCGACTAAGACCGTTCATGGAGTGACCTTGAGAGATAGACTGGGAATCAGTTCACAGCTGTGACTTTCATAGGGACTGCTTCTTCAACTACCTGAGTCTGGCAACTGCTATCTACGCTTTGCATTCTAGGATGACGTTTTTGTTTATTTTCTGACAGCATTGACAAAACTTTGAGTCGTGTTTGGGGCCGAGGCACCAGTGACAATCATCACAAGTGCCAGTGATCAATATTTGTTGGCTACAGGACCTATATGGCTTGAACCCTATAGTTTTAGGGGGAGACATACTGCACACTTTCTAAAAATAAATTAGGGACATCTCTGTGAGAAGGACAGGATGAAGAGCTCAAGATCCACGTAGGCAGGAGTGGAAAGAAAGGAAAAGACGTCAGCTTGAAAAAGTGGAGCTCCTACAGTGGCTTCAACATCATATGAAGAACCGACACAGAGCTGCACTACACCACATCGCACAACACCACTTGTCAACGAGCGAGTTGCTTTAAAGTTTCCGGATCCACTCTAGGGTACACAAGGAGAAGAACCTACTGTCTGAAGTCTTTGTCTGAAGCATTGTGTCACACTAAAACGTTAACTAACTTATAGCGCAGCATTGTAGAGCACAGGAGTTACTAATTGTGGATGTATGGGCCCATAAAAAGGGTAAAAGTAAACTAGTAGAAGCACTCATACCATGCTAGTGGTTTGCACAAGAAGCTAAGAAAAGCTGGGGCTCTCCACAGCCATACTTTCATTATAACAATCCTATTCTACTGTCTTCTCCTGAACAATAACTGATATTTACTAAACATATGGAGTGATATGTAACTCTTAAGCAACATGGCGAGTGGTATGTATGCTATTATATGCATGCATGTGTCTTACTTTGGAATTTAAGGAGTGTAAGAAGCGGTTCCTAAAAAATATCCACGGGACTTAGTGATTACGTTAAACCTATATGAGTAACTTACAGCCAGATTCATGAAGGTACCATTCTGCGATTAGCAAATTGCAAAAAATAGCGATTTGCAGTTTGAAAATCGCAGAATGGCATTCATGTAGGAATGCGATGCAAAAAAGCGAATCGCAATCGATCGCAATTGCCAATTGCGATCTTGCCACAATCGCACTTTAATCGCAGAATCAGCTATTTTCAATGTAGAAATTGCGACCTCGCAATTAGCGAAATCGCAATTTGCGATCTAGCTAACTGCGAGATCGCAAACACGGGAAGTTGCATTTCGAGCCCACTGATGACATCACAACCAGGAAGTAGGCTTACCACACCCACAAACAGAACACAGAGCCAGGGAGTAGCAGCAGGATACTGAAGAGCACCAAACCTGACACTGTGCAGCACCCCAGCAGGAAAAAAGTTCACCAAGATGTCCCAGGATGCAGCAGGGAGCAGTGGGCAGGAGAGAAAGCGCAAAATCAAGTTTTCTGAACTTGAACTAGAGCATCTAATTGAGGGGGTCTGCAAGGATCATGCCTGGCTCTTCGGAAAAGACTCCCGGAGGGTGCAGCGCAGGATCTGGCAGCGCATCCACGCTAAGGTCAATTCGGTTGGGGTGACCCAGCGGTCAATTGATGACCTTAAAAAGCGCTGGTACGACCTGAGAGGTCGTTCTAAGGAGCATATCGCGGAGAGGCTTGGGGAGCGACTGGCCACCGGTGGAGGGGAACCTGTAGCCACACCGAACACCCCATTGGAGGACCTGATAGAGGACACCATTGCACCAGAAGCCTGCATGGGGGTCATGCAGCTGGACTCGTCTCGACCCAGCCAACAATCTGAAGGTAAGTGCCATGCGACTGCTACCCTGTCCCCCAACAATGCCCATGACTTCTGAGCTAGCAATATGACATACCCAACAATGCAGCCCATGCACACCAAAAAAGCCCCATTGCATTGTGGTAGTTGTAGTGAAATCATGTACCCCCAGTTAGCTCAACACAGCCAGAGCAGTAAATGCAAAGTAAGTCCAAAAGCCAGTCAGGGAAAGCAAGCCTACATGCATGTATCAACATTGCTTTGCAAGATACATAACATTAATCATGCACCCTTTCACATTACAGGTGCAGTTGAGCAAGCCAGCACAGATAGCGAGGCCCTGCACATCGCCGAGAGCCAGGAGGACACTGAGGGTGAGGGCCAGTCCTCCCAACGACCCAACCCATCACAGCCACCAGCAGTTCTCCCACCACCACCCCCGTGCGGACAGGGCCACCCCTGCAGCCACAGCCGTGCAGCCAACACCCCAGCAAACAGCCACAGCAGTGGTACAGGCCCCACCACCAGCGCCTAGGAGGCAGACGAGGCGCACAGCTGGAGCCAGATCACACACCAGCGCACTGAGGCGCCAGCAGCGTCAGGGCCCAGCAGGCACCGGCAGGGCACTTCAAATACCTGATCCTGGCCTGGCCATCGAAAGCCGCATGCTGGCGGTGCATCGTACACAGGCGCGTCACCTGGCAGTGATTCTCACCCAGATGCAGGCGACAAGCCAAAACATTGCCCAGATGACCGCTGCTGTCCGAGCGAACAGCCAGCTGCTGGTAGCCCAGCAGGACATGTCCCGCTGACGCCACCGCCAACTACTGGCCTGCCTATCGGCCTACACAAGATCTAACCATGTAGTTGGGAATGCAACATCACAGCTGGCACGCAAGGTCACTCGCCATGCAGGGACAGATGGTGCAGTGTTGCCAGGATGTGGCCAGGTCTCTAGATCTGCTTACGGCAGCAGTGCCCGGCAGCCAGGCCACTACCCTTGGAGAAGCAGAGGGGCCTGACGACGTGAGTGAGGCAGCGTCAACCAACAGCAGTGCATCCTTGCCACCGATGCCTGCACGTCGCCGCAGCAGCAGGCCAACAGCAGCAACTAGGGCCAACACCGTCCCTAAGGATACAGAGAGACGACTTGAGGGCGTCTCGTCGTAACCGACAGTGAGGACTCAGACACTGTGAGGGAGGCCATGCAGTCAACCCCTGCAAACCCACTACCCCAGCATGGGGAGGTATGGAGTAATACTCTCTTCATGAGACACCAAAATAAGTAAAGGCCAATTTATTGTGCATGAACAATAAAGATTTCTGGTCTGACTTGATTCACACTCATGTCATTATTACATTTGTCATGCAGGAGTGCAGTGTTTTGTGAGGGGAATGGGTGCACTAGAAACAGTTAATAGTGATGTGGTTGCAGCGCCTGTGTCCTTCAGCAGGATTTTCTCCGCGTGTATGACGCACATGTGGAGGCGGCCGGTTGTCCCCTTCAGACTCACTGCCAGATATCTCCACTGGTATCCTGCGCTTGGTAGCAATGTTGTGGAGTATTGCACACACGGCCACGATGCGGCAGCAGACCTCAGGTGTGTATTTGATGGCCCCACCAGTCTTGTGCAGTATGCGGAAACGGCTCTTCAATAGGCCAAATGTCCTCTCAATGCAATTTCTTGTTCGTATGTGTGCAGCATTGTAACGCCGTTGCTGTGGTGTGGCAGGGTTGAGGTATGGGGTGAGGAGGTACTCACGTAGACCGTAGACGCTGCCACCTGAGGGTAATAAGCACAGGGTGAGTGCCTATTCTGCGCAGATACATGCTCACAGTGTACTATTTGGGGCATGTGTACTTACCTAGCAGGTGTCCTTCGCCAAAGTCTCCCCTGGCCAGTCGTGTGTGAATGCTGCTGTGCCGGAAGATGAAGGAGTCATGCGTGCTGCCCGGATATTGTGCCACTATGTCCGTGATGTAATTCTTTGCGTTGCACACCATCTGGATATTGAGGGAGTGGTAGGACTTGCGGTTGCGGTACATGTATTCCGTTTGTGCTGGTGGGCAGATGTGGATATGGGTACAGTCAATGCATCCAATTACATGCGGGAAATGTGCAATGTTGTAAAATTTCAGCTTGGTGTCATTTATGTCCTGTTGGGTGGTGGGGAATGATATGTAGTGGTGTAGCCGGGTCAGCATTGTATCCAGGAAACTCCTTAGGCAGCGGGACATGGTGGGCTGGGATATCCCCCCTGCGACAGCAACTATCCCCTGGAAGCTTCCGGAGGCCAGTAGGTGCAGGCTGCACAATACCTACACATGGGTGGGAACGGCATTGGTCCTCCTTGTTGGATGCTGCAGCAGGGGGTCTAGGTCCTGGATCAGCTTAATGATCATTGGCCCATTTAGGCGGTACTTCGCATAGATTTGCTCCCTGGTTTGGCCCAGAAGGGTGACCCGCTGACGGAATATCCGCTCCTGGATCCTACGCCTGTTCCGTGCTGCTCGCTGTAGCCTACGCCGCCTGACCACCATGTAGAGTCCTGGCATTGTGAGAGTCCTCAGTCTCCAGCTGCATGTCCTTTAGTGTGTTTGGTCAGGCCTGCACCTGTTTGTAGTTAACTTTATTTATTTATTTTTTTTCTTTGCTGGGGTTCTCCTTAAATAGCGCCTCGCAAATAGCGATTATCGTGTTTTTCGCAATCTGCGATTTTTCTTGAATGGCGATTGCGATCATTCAGCGAGTTCGCAATTGATTTCGCAGAATCCATGGTTTCTCGCTATTTCTAAATCGCAAATGGGCTGGTTCCAGGATTCTGAGATTTTATTAGCGAAATCGCTATTTGTATTTAGCGATTTCACTATTTTGCTATTTTCACTATCATGAATTGCTTTTACTCAATTTGCGATCGCAATTGCTATTTCGCAGCTATTGCGATCGCAATTTGGCTTCATGAATCTGGCTGTTACTCCTCTGAATGTCAGACAAGTTAAAAAATGATCAGTGCAGCTTCAGTGATAAGTAACTGGAGCTTTTTTAAGAGAAACTACACCTGTTACACTCAGCACAAGAGGATGACAAGAAACAGAAAGCAGTTGTGGAAACTGGGAAGAATCTTACCACTGAACTTTTCTGCCTCGGAGTCCTCTACGTTGATTGCGATTACCTTCCAGTCAGTCTCTCCCTCATCAATTAGAGCAAGGACTCCAAGCACTTTAACCTGTATTACCTCTCCTCGAGAACAGACCTTTAGAATGAAAATGTAAATTGTAAAGTGTCATTCAATAAAACCGAAAGACCTATTTTGAGTCCAACAACAGAAGTGTGAATTGTACAATTTGGCCAGCACACATGACGATCTAGCAGACCCAAGGAAGAGTCAGTGAATGGCAGCATATACAGAGGACAACCAGCCTGTTTCACAACAGACAAATGAAAAGGGTTGTTAAAGATAGTCTTCATCTCATGTCGATCGGTGAACCAATCTCGACTATTTTGTGCCATATGCCCCAAGCAAGGGAGCTACAAGGAGGGTGCTTTCTGCACTAGCTAAATGCACTTTTACAATGTCTGACAATCTAGTCTAATAATGCACTTTGTGACTTACTGTAATGTTCATTATGCTAGAGATATGAAGGCAACTATGTTGAAACTCTAGAGAATGGAAAGTGGAGAAGTGAGACTACTTCGATGCTGCAAAGTTCTCCCTCGTCACACCAGCCCTCAAAGAACTCCATTTTCTTCCTGTGGCACAGAGAATAAAGATCAACATTCTCTGCACCGTCTTCAGAGTGTACTGTGCATTTGGTCGAAAATAGAGCATTTTTAGGTGCTGTTGCAAAGCTACACTCTCATATGTGATCTGAGATTCAGCTGTGCAAAAATACTTGACCAGATCAGATTTACATCAAAAATCCCATGGCGGGAAATCAACATTAGTCATGGCAGCTCTGCTCTTGAGCTCACTCTGGCAAAATCCTAAAACTCAAACACCACTAATCAAAGTTAAAATGTTTGCTTCATAATCCCACACAGCAGGCTTCGATCGAGGTTCCAAACAGGATGCGGACATCACATCACCAAAAACTCCTAAGAACACCAGCTCTACTGCTGTTAGGGCTACAAAATGGCAATGACACAAACCTATGGTTTACACAACAAAGAAATAAATAGGTTACATGCAATATTTTCCATATATTTATTATGTTCTAATGTTGGGTAAGTTTCAAATTCAGAAAGTGTCTCCCTGATGTGTTGTATCATGTGTGTATCGAATGGATTGCAACTGGCGGCAAACACCCTTACTACCATGGTTTTAGTGGCTTTAGCCTATTTATGCCAAACTGCTGAGTGCACATCCTCTCATCAGTCCAACATCAAAACTATCCCAAATCCATGGTAAAAAGGTTACTCACAGACCTCCGTTCATAACTTCCGCCATCATCATCATCATTTGTCAGATACCTGCCAGGAAACAGCTAGTCCTACTCCGAACTGCACCTCCGAACCACGTGGCTCATCACAGAATGTGCAGAACACAGGACTGTGTTCAAGGTAAGTGTCGGTTCTCTCCTGGAACCAAAGGCATTACCTTGTTCTACCTTTAAAAAACCTACTGTAGAAAAAAGTCTGGTAAATGAACTCCAGAACCCCAAGTACAAGAAAGGAAAGAACTGGTGGACAATACCACGCCAGCAAATCCCCACTGTTGAAATGCTTCAAGCTGAAACATTCCTAGATTCTTTTGTCCGTTAACCAAAATAGCCTTCTCCTAGAACGTTTCTAGTTGGACAGGATTTCTTTTTTAAATTGATGGTAACACGACTGTAGTCATGGAATAGCTTGGAATATATATTACCATTGAATCCAAGTGGTTGTGTGTTTGTTGTGCATTAAGTGACTACATTGACCAACTATGTAAACACACTACTGTGTGGCTGGAGTATTTGTTTCCGGTGTTGGAACAGAAGTTATTCAGAAAAAGTGTTCTTTGAGTTCAAAAGGCATTGGCTGCCACTAAAGGTCACTGAAGCTGTCAAAGTCTGGGACTTCAGCCACTATTTTGGGAATCATCATTTTAGAAGCCATGTGCAAAAGGTGCGAAGAGCTTAAATGATTGTGGATTCAACCATGTCATTCATGTGCTGATGCTGCAGTACAGAACAGAACGATGGATTAAACCCAGGTCTTTGTGACTGGGGGTGAATGTTTGCATTGTTTAGCGTTCCATCCATGATCTGTTCTTTTTGCTTTTGTCGCCCTAAATGGGAAGGGTATGTCCAGACATGGGTCCCTTGCTCACTGCTCCACCGGATTAAAGCCAGCCAGGCTGATGAGGGGTGATTCCCCCGAAACCGGTCCTAGGATGCTTGTTTCCAGTCCAGGGAGGACCTGGCTTGGAAGTTTGGGCAGGACTATTCCCATGAGGAGAAGGGTCAAGACTGATTTGCATATGGCTCGGTCCAAACTGTGGTGGCGTGGTGAGCAAAAGAACGATGGATTAAACCAGGATCTTTGAGACTGGGAGTGAATGTTTGCATTTTTCAGCTTTACGTCCATCATCGGTTCTTTCTGCAGTACAGTTTACATTCAATAGCACAGGGAAGGTAATGATAGGTCATTCCTTTTGTTTTAAACTAGGCTGTGATTGTAGGCTGAATATAGGAGGTCTCGATCCGCCAAAGAAGAAACGATATATGTGCAGGCATGTGCAACTGCAATACTTACATCTGATTTGACAAAATCTAATTTGATAACATTTCAGCCATTCATATGCGAGTAAGTGTTTATCTCAGTCATGGAGAGTGGAATTGATCTTTGTTATAGAAAAGATAGATCTGAGGGATGAAAAAGGATTGAAAGAGATGGTGCATAAGCTTTAGACTGATAGCAAAGTTGGAAGAGAAGGTCAGCACTTGGCTATGGCACAACTTTGTAACGCATTTGAGTGAAGCATGTCGTGCAAATTACTTGGAAGAATGAATGCCATCACGAGGGAGTGGTCATGCATCTTTCCTGAGTTGTGAAAGATCTGGAATAAGACCCCTCACACATTCATACCTGTACAACTACAATTTCCACGGTATATGTAGGTCTGAAGGTGTACATCATTAGCATTTGATTAAGATAAGAACTAGGACAGAGAATAGTTAGATACAATTACAGTGTCTTGAAATAAAGCCAACCAATGAAAGGTTTTTCAATTTAAATGACAAATTTAACGCCATTATTCATATTTTTCATTTTATTCGGTTTACTAAAGGAAATAATTCGTACCAGGTTTTAGAAATATTGATACCTCAGATGATGTTACAAATATTATCTGGAAATTTCTTGAAACATGTATAGTATATTACCTACTGGCGGTGGCGAGTAGGTAGTTATAGTTAGGATTATTTTCAATAGAAAATCGCAACATTCTATTGTGAATAACTTTGGCGCTGGTTGAGGAATCTGCCTGAAAATTTCCTCAAATTTGCCTCGCGGCGCTCCGGTCCTTCCCTGAAAGTTTGGGGGGGGGGGGGGGGATTTGTCAAGTGGGGGCCGAGAAAAAAGGGGGGTCCCAAAACGTGTTTTCCCCATGTTAATTTCCATAGGGCGGTCGACCTCACTTTTAGCCCGAACGGCTGAATGGATTTCCACCAAACTTGTCAAAATTGTAGGGACTGGTAGCCCGATGTGCCTTTGTTATGTCTCAAGATATGTGCTCCAGTGGATTCTGAGTAATTTAGGTTCCAAAAATATATAGATCTCTATAAGCGCGCCCCGGGGCGCTAACCAGCGCGCTACGCGAGTTCGCGCGCGGAAAGCTGATTGGCTCTCGGGTGTCTGTAAACATTCCAAACAGTCCGGAGCGGCCGCCATCTTGTGTCTCGGTAGGATCGAGACACAAGAGGTGGCAAAAACAAAGGGGGAAATGACCATAAGGGGGCAGAGTAGACCCCCCTGACCCCTAGGTTTGATGTGGGGGCTATAAAAGGGCCCCGCGGGGCAAAAAAAAATATTTTTTTCTTCGATTTGCGCGGGGGGAGCGCCCGGTAAGCGCACCGGGGAGCGAACCGGGGAGCGTACCATGGGGAAAAAAGAATGATAGAGTTTTCAAAAAATGTTGCCTTTTTTTTATAATTTGGAGGTAGTTCTAAAAAGAACTGTTTTTTTTCTTCTTTTTGTTGTTTTATATATTTTTTAATGTTTTTTTGAACATTTTGTACTTTTTTTGGCTTTTATGAACTATTTTATATATTTTTTGTTATTTTTATGGGGAGAAACAAAAAACAGGGAATTGAAAACGGCTGAACTGGAGCAAAAAAATATCAGGAAAAAATTATGGATTTTTGGGGCATTTGTGGTTGTCACCAGCACGGTTGATGAGCGTTATGCTTTGCTCACCATAGGTGATGGTCTTACCACAAAAAATACAAGTGATCTTGTATTGCCCAAACTTTGGTTGAATGTTTGGGACCATCTCCCTTGTCTCTGGTCCCGATGGAGTGGGTTGCTTTCGTTTGGAGGTGCTGGGTGAAGATTGGGGAGGGTTGCTGGCCAGTTCTCTCACCTTTGCCGCAGCATAGTTGTTGGGATGCCTGCGCTGCATGTGCCGAATCATGGTGTCATTGCCAAATGAGTATTTTTTATTAGGGTTACCCCTTGAAAGTTCCATCTTACAGATTAGGCAAGTCACCTTTGGCGCATTGACTTTCTTCTTGCCCTCTGGGATGGAAAAAAACTCCCATACAATGTGCTGCTTTGGCCTATATGGGGTATTGTCTTCTGGTAGGAATCTCCTACTCCCCTCCTCCTCCTCCTCCTCCTCTTCTTCATCTCCACCACTGTGGTGTTGTGGTGGTCCTCTTGGTGGTGGTGGTGGTGCAGATGCTCCAGCTGCTGCTGCTACTGTAGCCCTTTTAAAGTACAAAATATTATTCATAGATCTCCAAACAGGTCTTTCTCAGTCAAAGGACAAAGTCAGAATAAGGAAAAAAGGTGGGGTCTTTCATCATTTGGAAAAAAAAACTGTCCTTAACCAATGAAAAGTGTTATTTTCAGTGCACATGACCCGACGCCCTTACGCTACCCGGGGGTGCGCCCAGGGGCGCGTGGCGTAAGCGCTTCGGATGCTTACGTTGCGCGATCATATTCGCTCGAGTGCTTCCGGGTGCGCTTACGCCGTGCGTATCACGTGGACGCGGCTACGCGATACGTCACGATGATGTTTTCGTTCGCGGCAACAGCGCTAACGGGACGCTCACCGGTGCGCGCCCTGGGGCGCGCCGCAAGACTGCGCTTACCGGTGAGCTCACCGGGACGCGCACCGGGAGCGCTCCAGGGCAAAAAAATAAAAAAATAAAACAAATTCATGAACAATAGACATAAAAAAATAGTATTACAAAAATATACAATATAGGATTCATTATAAAAAATATTACATTTCATAGCTATAGAAATTTGCTATTAAAAAACCTTTGAAATTCACTGAAATTGAACATTCTTGACTTCTATGTTCAGTCCTACTCAAGTGAGTTTGCCTGCCTCTGATATATATATATATATTTCTAGAGTATAGTATCCAATGTTCCTCACATAATAACCTGTGAGTCTTTAACAGGTAAAATATTTAATTCAAGCATACGTATGTGCTATATGAATGTATTGCAAAATCAACCTGTGATGTTTGCTCTCCATGTAGCTCGAATAGATGTCAATGACACCACAGGGCAGAAGTAGGCCAAAGAGGAAGACAGTAATCTGAAAGTTTTCCAACCCCACCATGAACTGAAGAAGATGTCTGTGGGACTGCTGAACAGTCATATGAAAGTATGTGTCCTTCAAGTCGAAGGAAATCATTCAAAACCCCAGATCCAAGGCGGAAACCTTGTCCTTCGAATGGAAAGTGTTCAAGAACCAAAGACCAAATATCAGCCTGAGCCTGATGTAGCTTTTGGGCACCAAAATGTACTGGGAGAGGCACCATGCCCACCTTTCCAAGGAACAGGTGGTAGAGAATGCAGAATCAGCTTTTTCTCCAAACGTCTAGAGCTGTAAAATGGCAGCTCTATAAGGTATGCCTGTACATCCCGGTAAAATCATGTGCGCACTTCTTTGCAGGCCATCGGATTATCGCACAGCTGTCAATGGCGCAACCCAAAGTCTGTTGTACCCAGACTATCAAAACATACTTAGAAGTCTTATCTATCATGGATCGTTTGTTCGAATGCAAGCAGGCAGGATTATATTGGCCATATCCCATAGGGCATGTCCATGACACCCTAGCAGACAGACAGCCTTGAGGGATCTTAGTGCGAAAGTGGCAGATGGAAAAACCTTCTTTCCAAACATATCAATGTGTGTTAACTCTGCCTAGCGGGGCAGTGGGGAACGTATCAGCTTTGACCTTACTGCTTGAAGACCAAACCACGAAGATCTACTGAGTCAGATGTTTGGTCCCAGAAGCAGGTCTATGATGCCCAAAGGACTCACCTGAGGAACCGAGGACAGCTTAGACCCGGCCACTGCTCATGCCTTGGTTACTGACTTATTAAAAGGCAGTGAAGTTGCAGGCCCCAGAAGCAAGATCTTGGTTAGAAGATTTGCCTTGGTTTCTACAATGGGCAACTAAAAGTGCAACATTTCTGTGGCTCTGCGGACAACCACTCTGACTGAAGCATCCTCCTTTTAGGAGGCACAGGAGGGAGTGCCTCACAAGACGTAAACAGCCCCTAGCATTTTGAAATCCTAAATACATGCCAGCATAAGTGTAAAGAGGGGAGAGGAAATGATCTGCCTCCTTGTCACAATCTTCATCATAAACTCCATTCTGAAGGGCCTGGGCAGTATCAGAATGCAATCCAAATAAAGTCTCCAGTCTCCGGTAACGCTGGTGTCTTAAAATTAACATTGCCTGGGAGTCCCCCCAGACCGGTTGCTGAGCTTTAGTTATTTCATAATGAGACATCGACCACGTTCAGGCTGAAGTCAGCTTCAGATTGAAACAGGTGTACGGGTTGGGTCCTGGCACTTCTGGAGACGAGGCTGACGTCAAAGTGATCAGAACTGCCATAGCCGTCAGTGCAGGAGTGGCAGTATGAGTTGGCACTGGCTGAGGGCCAGGCAGGTATCCAAAAAGTGCCAGCTGGCATTGGTTAAGGTCTAATTGGATCCATGGAGCCCAAAGGTGCTCCAGCGGAACCTAGAATCATCCGCAATAGTTGCAGCATGGCCTCGTTGAAGGCTTCTATCTGCAGCAAGGTTGATTATGGCTCAGCTTGCTTGTGGCTTGTCAGAATCAGCCTCAGAATATGCTCAGATTTAGATAAGGGAGGTGGAGTTGGATCGTTCAAGAGCTGAATGAGCAACTTCTCCCCGGAGTGGGAAAGATGAGAGGCAGAAAAATCCAGACTAGGCTTCTTTTGCTTATAGCAAGAAGTTTCTTTAGACTTCGGCTTACCATAGAAAGCAAATTGCAGCAAGGTCGGGATCTGAGTCTGGAGTGGGTACGGGACTTGGAGCAGACCTGGGCCATGTAGAGTGATCTTTCTTATGCTCTGATTTGTACAACTTAGCCCTCACGCTTCCTGGTGGCCTTGAGGTGCATTAAAAAGCATTTGTCACAGAACAAACAGTCATGCTTGGAATCTACACATAGACAGACACCATATGGGGCCAAAACCAGCATCTGCTTCCTGTAGTCGTGGCAATGTTTGAAACCTCCGGTCTTTATGGGGAACAGAGTTTTAGAGCACTGAAAAACATTTTGGGAGGCAGTAACAAGCTGACAAAAAGTATGAAACCATATCTTTAGATCTGGATCAAAGGGGACAGAAAGAAAGGAACGGACTTCAGCACGCAGTGGTGGCGCCTATACATGTCTCCTTGCTTCTACTTCCCAAGATGATATGAAGCTGCTGTGGAGTCTGATATCACGACCCCACTCATGACTTTGGAGTAACTGCAGTATCTGCAGATGATCTTCCGACTCAGAAGGAGGTATATGGGGAGAAGCCTGCTGGCAGACAAGGGCAAGCCCTTTTTCTATAACCTGTAGAACACAGTGGTCTGAAGTTATGGTCTTCCAGGCCTGCATAAAGGAAGACACCTTACCTCCTACCAGCTACACATGCTTTTTTAAGGGGGTTAGCGCATGCTCTCCAAGGCTCTACCTAAAAACGTTATTTTGTAATACAATGAATAAAGAAAAATCCAGGCACCCACCCATCTAGTTGTATATGTTTACGATGAAAACAAGTTACTTACCTGTAGCACAAGTTACTACTTGTGTAACGATATATCTGTAAGAGACATTACTTAGGGATAGACTCCTTACCTTAGAATATCCCCAGGCGTCAGACTCGATCGGGAAAGATTTACTTAGCAGTACCCCTGCGCGTCAATAGGTAGTGTCCTGCGGCTCCGCGTCCGTCACTGGCATCGTCAGCTCCGAGACAAAGTCAAAGAGGGTACTTAGGCGCCACCCATGTGCGCTGACATCAGTTCTGTACACGACTTTCTGCGCCGAAACACAGAGCCATGCAAGATACTGACCATAGGTGCATAAAACTAGGGTCCTAAAAGGGGATGACCGTAACCCAAGTAATCAGTTCGCAGAACAGGGAGGATGGGTGTGGCGGTAAGGAATCTATCACTAACTAATATCTCTTACAGATATATCGTTACACAAGTAGTAACTTGTGCTTCTGCAAGAGACACGTTAGTGATAGATTCCTTACCTTAGAATAGATACCCCAGCAATACCAACCCCGGTGGTGGGTCTGCAAACAACATTACAACAGAAAGTCACGGAGCACAGAATGGCCAAAGAAGCCGTCTTTCCGGACCTGACGATCAAGGCAGTAGTGCTTGGTAAACATGTGCAGCGAGGCCCACGTAGCAGCCTGACAAATGTCCTGCAAGAGAACGCCGCGTCCCAAGGCAGTAGTGGCTGCAGGTGCCCTGGTCGAATGGGCACGCAGGCCAAACAGTAACATGCTTTGATGCACAGAACGACCCACCGGGAGATGGTCCGTTTGTGCACAGCCCGACCTTTTTTGGCGCCCACGTAGCCAACAAAAAGCTGATCATCCACCCAGAACTGCTGTGTACGCTGCAGATAGAATGCAAGCACACGTTTAGGGTCAGACGGTGGAGCCTCTCCTCTTCCCTTGAAGGATGCGGAGGCGGAAAGAAGGTGGGCAAAGTGATGATCTACCCGATGTGGAAGGGCGTGACAACCTTTGGCAGAAAAGAAGGACAGGTCCTTAAAACCACCTTGTCCGGATGAACAGAAAGGAAAGGAGGTTTGGAAGAAAGGGCCTGGAGCTCACTCACTCTTCTGTCAGAGGTGATAGCAACCAGGAAAGCCGTCTTTAGAGTGAGAAAACGTAACCGACAGTTATGAAGGGGCTCAAAGGGAGTGCACATCAGAAAAGTAAAGACAAGATTTAAGTCCTACTGAGGCATTATGAAGGGCACGGGTGGAAACGTATGCGTAATGCCTTTAAGAAAACGGTTAACAACCAGGGACTTAAAAAGAGAAGGCTAATCTGGAAGCCGTAGAAAGGCGGAGATGGCCGAAAGATAATCTTTGATAGTGCCCAGAGCAGAGCCCTGCTGGGCCAAAGAGAGAAGGAACAGAAGAACCTCAGAAAGAGGGGGAGAAAGGGGATCCACAGCCTTCACTGTGCACCATGCCACAAATCTGTTCCACTTGCAGACGTATATCGTTTTGGTGGAGGGATGCCTGGCCTCCAGAATGACATCTCAGACTTCGGGAGGAAGATCGAAAGGTTTGAACTGTTGACGCTCAATCTCCAAGCATGGAGGTGGAGGCTGGACAGGTTCGGGTGGAGGACCGTCCCCTGCTGCTGCGACAGAAGATCCTCCCGAAGAGGCAGACGGATCGGGGGATCTATGCTCATACTGAGTAGCTCGGGATACCATACTCTTCGAGCCCAGTCCGGAGCCACAAAAATCACTTGGGCCCGATTGCGCCTGATCTTCAGTACTCTGGACAGAAGTGGTATAGGCGGAAAGGCGTACAATAGACCGTAGCTCCACTCGCAACGAAAAGCGTCTCAGAGCGAGTGCCGCCTTGGAAATTCCAACGCGCAGAACTGATGACATTGCGCGTTCTCTTCGGTGGCGAATAGACCTAACCAAGGCTCTCCCCACTGCAGAAAGAGACCTTGCACCACATTTGAGTTCAGACGCCATTTGTGATCCATCATGCACCAGAAGCTGAGTTCGTCCGTCCTGGCATTCAGTGAACCTGCCAGGTGTTGAACCCCCAAGGTAATGCCTTGATGTTCCAGCCATGTCCAGAGGCACAGAGCCTCCTGACATAGGGTCCACGGCCCCACCCGCCCTGTTTTTTGCAATACCACATGGCGGTGGTGTTGTCCGTGAACACCTGCACTACACTTCTCCGGACAGAGGGAAGGAATACCTGCAAGCCGGATCACCCACAGCTCCAGAAGGTTGATATGGAGCCGGGACTCCGCCGGAGACCAGAGGCCTCTGATCTCCGCCTCTCCCATGTGGCCTCCCCATCCCAGGAGGGCGGAGCAGTCACCATTGTGTGCTCCGGATGGGGAAGGGAGAGCGATTCGTGAGCCACCACTGCAACTGTCGTGCAGCGCCCTCCGAGACCTGGACGTGATTGGACAGGTTGCCTTGATGCTGTGCCCACTGGAACTTCAGGTCCTACTACAGAGCCCGCATATGCCATCTGGCATGTGTCACTAGCAGGATGCAGGAGGCCATCAGGCCCAGTAGCCGGAGGGTCAGCCTGACTGAAACTCAGGATAGAGGCTGAAAGAGTGGAATCATAGCCTGAATATCCCGGACCCGCTGCTCGGAGGATAAATCAGAAACAGCGTTGAATACAGAACCGCTCTGATGAAGGGGAGCTTCTGAGAGGCATTCAGGTGCGACTTCGGCACATAGGTGGAGAACCACAGCAAATACAAGAGGTCGGCCGTAGACTGGAGGTGGGTGACGGCTGCCTGTGGGAGGGCCAGCCTTTAGCAGCCAGATGTCGTGGTAGGGGAAGACTGACACCCTGACCTGCGCAGATGAGCTTCGGCCACCGCCATCACCTTCGTGAACACCTATGGGGAACTGGTAAGGCAAAAGGGGAGCACGGCAAACTGAAAATGCTCCTGGCCTACGGTGAACCGCAGGTAACGCTGGTGAGCCAGCAGGACGGGGAGGTGAAAATAAGCGTCCTACACGTCCAACGCTACCATCCAGTCTCCAGGGTCCAAGGCAGTCAGAACCTGAGCCAGAGTCAGCATCTTGAACTTCTCCTTCCGGAGGAAGCGATTGACGTCCCGGAGGTCCAAGTTGGGCGCGGGCCCCCCTAGTCCTTCTTGGGGACCAGAAAGTAGTGGGAATAACAACCACTCCCTACTTCCTGACCGGGAACGTACTCTATGGCCCCCTTGGCCAGGAGGGCCGTGACTTCCTGACAGAGAAGAGCCAAATGATCCCCCGAAATGAGGTGGTACAGAGGTGGCATGGCCGGAGGGGAGGACAGAAAGGGGAGTGAGTAACCTTGGCAGATTATCTGCTGCACCCACTTGTCCGATGTAATTTCGCGCTAGTGGCAGAGGTGATGGCGGACCCTGCCACCCACCGACATGAGGTGCTCCCTGAAGCTCAGGTTAGGAAGGCTTAGAGGCGGAAGCAGTGGGGTGGAGGTGGACTGACCTGCACGCTGGTTACCAGACCCGCCCCTGCGGAATCCACGGCCGTGCTGAGGCTGGTTCTGCACAGGCTTGTTGGAGGAGCGTGCTTGGGTGCCTCTACCCTGGCCACGAAAGGAATTAAACCCATGCGTGGCAGGGTTCCTTGTGGAAAGATCCAAAGACTTGGCCGTGGCCCGAGAGTCTTTAAAGCGCTCCATGGCATTGTCAGCCTTATGGCCAAAGAAGCAGGAGCCATCAAAGGGCATGTCCATGAGCGAGCCCTGGACATCAGGCGAGAACCCAGTGGAACGCTACCAGGCATGGTGCCGCAACGCCACAGTTGTAGAAATTGCCCTGCCCAACGAATCAGCGATGTCCAAGCCACACCTGATGGCTAACTTCGCCGCATCCTTACCGTCCGCAATCGCTTGGGAAAGGACAGCCTGGACCTCCTCAGAACACTGAGGCAAGACCTGAGCCACAGAATCCCACACTGCGTGGGAGTAACGACCCAATAAGCAGGCAGTGTTAACCGACGCAACCCCAAGCTGGCCAAGGAGAACCACCTCTTGCCAAATTGTTCTAGCCTTTTGGGAAAGGCACTCTGCGACTTCGAGGCCTGAATGACCAGTCTCTCAGGCGTGGGGTGAGTGGTCAAGAAGGCGGGATCACCAGCAGTGGCGGCTGGTGACATTTGAAAGTGGTGTGGCGTAAAATTAGTGGTGGAGCACACTGTGTCTAGCGAGCGAGCCCAAACGATCTAAGGAGGTCCACATTTCACCTAATAAGTAAATTACACAATAACATGCACATTTCAATATTTCCCTGTGTATCAAACACCATTCCAATGCCATGCTATGCCTTTCCCCCTGGGTGGTGTAATGCACCATTGCTGCCATGCCAGTAAAATACATAACATTGAGTTATTTAAATAAACATCAGAACATTTATTTTGGGAACATGCAAAAATACATACCAAATAACAAAAATGTTAACTACTCCCCCTCGCTCTCAAGCAGATCTAGGATGGCTTTGATCATTATTTACAGTGAAGTTTCATGCTTTCTTGGGAAACATGTGTTATCTTTTCTCATCAGTGGGTGGGGTGATCTAAGCTCTGTTTCACTGTCACTGCACTATTCTATTTGTAGACGGCTGCATTCGGAAAATTATTGAAAGTGCTGCCAGTGCACTGTGAGCCAAGTGGTTTAGGGACAAAATTCTGATTTATAGGAAAATTATTATAATTGTATGCATGCTCCAAAGTTAAAACGCACGAGTGACAGCTGCACTATAAACAGATAGCTTTCAACATGACATTCAAAATCCAAATCCAGAAAGATTACATATGTCTTCACCTTTGCTAAAACTGATTCTTAGACAATCAGTTGTCTTTAGCCTGGGACTCCATCACCACATCCATAGCCACACAGACTTCTTTGACACTTGTTCCAGCACCGATACAGTATGCATCCTCCTTGTCGCAGACATTACCAAAGAATACCTCTTAGCCTATGCCACAGCAGCATGCTCCTCTACTGAGGGGCTAGTAAGTGTCAGGGGCACCGTGTGAGTGGGGGGGGGGGGGGGATTCAGAGGGACACTGCAGCAGCAATATTAAGTGTAAAGGAGAGTGGAAATGGGGCACTTATCTCACGCACAAGAATTAGAAGGCGGCTTACAGAGACACACTATTAGACACACTATTAAGTATCAAATATAATTATGTTCTCAAACATATATAAAGATATATTTGTCACAGAGATAATGGCAAGGATTCATCACTGGGCATATACAGTCATAGAAATAAAAACAAAAAATAAATCATGAATGCAAGTGGGAGGACCAATACAACAAGATAAATAGCAAGGGAAATAACAAAAAAAGTTGTAAAGTGGAGAGTGGTTTTCGAGCAAGAGAAAAGAAAACCAGTCAAGAAGGGGAAGCAAGATAATGAGAAAAGTGGGTGGCGATAAAGGGAAGGAGGGAAAAAAACGAAAATCGAGCAGCGAAGAGTACCAAGGTATGGTTGGTTGTGCGTCCGAGAGTTTTGCTTGTGGCAGTGTTAGTTTGCTGTTTGCGAGCTCTAGGCCCTGGAGCCCTGGGGAGGAGGGAGAAGCAAGCAGGGTTTGTTTCCTGCTGTTGTTTTTCCAGTTTCTTCACTTGCCCCACCGAAGTTAGGCATCTGAGGGATGAGAGGCCGCCTCGAAGCACTCAGCGATATCTGCCTTACAGACATCAGGAACCTGTCACTGTGGGCCCATTCGACTGCTGCTGTCTGTCTCTGCTGATTGTCTCTGCGTCTATGTGGCTGCAGTAGTCTGTCCCTGTGGGTGCAGAAGCCCGTTTCTGCGGGTACAGCTCTCTTCTCTGTGGGTGCAGAAATCTGTCTCTACTTGTACCCTTCTCTGCGGGTGCAGCGGTCTCCTCATGGCATAGAAGCCTCTCACTGCAGGCACTGCACTCTGCTCTGTGGGTGCAGTGCAGAGGCTTGTCTCTGGGGGTACCCTACTCTCTAGGTGCAGCAGTCTCCACTGGGTGCATGTCTCTGCAGGCACTGACTGCACTCTTCTCAGTGAGTGCAGCAGTCTCCTCAGGGCGCAGAAGCTGGTCTCTGCGGGTACCCTTCTCTTTGGGTGCAGCAGTCTCCTCAGGGTGCAGAAGCATGTCTCCGCAGGAACTGCACTCTTCCCTGTGGGTGCCGGAGCCTCTTTACCTGGCATCAGTCTCTTTAGACTCTTCATTGTGTGCCTCTGGTCCTAAAGCCAATACCGTCTAGTGCTTCGGGTGCAGCCGCCGGTCTCTTTTGATTAATTTAGTAGGCTGTCTCTATGGACCCTGGAGCTGGTAGTCTTCCACTAGGTTCAGTGACGGTCCCTTAGTCTGTCTGTGTGTGTTCAGTAGACTTGTCTCTCTTAGCGTGTCTCTGTGGGTGCACTGCAATAGACTGTCTATGTAAATCCAGGAGCCTGTCTCTGTCGGTCCACGGGCCTGTCGGCCGGTTGTGACTGTGACTCTGTCACTAGGAAAGTGGTCTGGACCTTCTGGCGTCACAATAGTGTATATTGCAATAGATCTAATAGCAGAAATTATGTAAACGGGTCAGGTGACCGTCAATTACACTGTAACATTACTTTGTGGGTACCCTTTGCTTATGTTCTCTTGTATTGGATGTAACGACACAATTGACCAGCTGAAAGGGCAGCGAAAGGACAATATAATATTTATTTACCTTCAGACTCTGGAGGAGGCGAGCTGCTAGCACACAACGACGACGGTCAGGACGACTGGTGGTCACGCATCTTGTCTTCGTGAATCTCCACAGACTCTGCACTTTCACTTTCTTTACTGAGTTGTTGTGTTCTGGCGGGTTTCACCAAGCGCGGTGACGTCCCCGACAGCGTAGAAAATGGCCAATCACCTCGACATGGCTGGATAGCCATATGGTGATTGGCCATACAGTGCAGCCCCTCAGCAAAGCAGCCAACACCAACGCGCGGACACATCCTGCTGCAGCAGCCAATCCTGGCGCAGCGTTAAAGCAACACTGCGCCAGGATTGGGCTACGAGCAGGATACTATCTGCCCATTTATGAGACCGGGGGCCCGGGTCACTACCTGACTGTGCCAGTGTCTCGAGAAGGAGGGGGGGGGGGGGGGGGGGGGGAGGTCTACTGTGCGCATGCGCGGGCCAGTCGAAGTTTTAACTACTCCTGGATCCCACCTGCGCATTGTTGATTTACTGTCTCAGATATTCTCACTCTGCCTGCGCGTGCGCCGTGCGATGCCTGTCACTCTCTATGCTGCAGCCCCGCCCCCCGGCCACAGCCCACTTCCTACGATGCCCGATTGTGTCAGGCTTGTCCCGGGGCCGGTAGCGCACAATGCTCTCGGATTTATTTTTTCATCAGCTGAGCTGACAGCTGCAGACAGCACAGATCAGATGGATACCTTTGGCTTTCAATGCAAGTGCGGTCGTCCATGGCTAGTGGGGCAACGCCCCAACGCCCCCAATGGACGGACCGCCACTGATCACCAGGCGATGGGCGATAACGCCTAGCGACGTTTTTATCCACCGGCGCCCCAGTTGGGGGTCGCAACCAAGTGCCCAAGAGGACTTCGGTGAGGGCCTCATTGAAAGGGAGCAGCAGCTCCGACGACCCAGACGCAGTCTGGAGCACCTCCGTAAGGAGGATGGTTTTAAGAGCCACCGTAGAGAGGTCGAGATTGAGAGCCTCCGCAGCCCGACGCAGCACCACGGTATAGGAAGCACCCTCCTCCATAGTAGGTGGAGGAGAGGCAAACCCCGGGTCAGAAGACATCAAGTTCGCCCCCATCTTCAAGTTCGTCCACCCAATCTTGCTCAGAGCCACACTGCTGGGAAAGGGGGTCCTCGGACCCTTGCTAGTCTTCGTCCGGCTCTGGCGTAGAGGGAGCCGGTCGCGGCGGCTGGTCCAGAAGGGACCAACGGCGTCGGGAAAGGCGCCAAAAATGGCACTAGCCGCGGCCGAGCCGTAGCCGCATCCCAATTCGGATCCCAGGCCGGAACAAAATGGTCCGGGAACCGGAGCAGGGGTGGGATAAACGGCACCCAGTGCGGCGCCTGGGGACGAGCCAAGGGCGGCGCCGGAGCCGGCGGCGCTGCACCTTGTGGCGCCGGGGCCAGAGCCAGCGGCGCAGTAGCCTGTGGCGCAGGAGACAGAGCCGCCGTGCCAACAGGATCTGGACACAGGACCGCGGGGCCCGAAGGCGTGCCGGCGGGAGCCCGGGGCCTAAAAAGGCGGTCCATGCCAGCAAGAAACTCTTGAATTTGTTCGGGAGTGGCCGACAGATTCAGGTATAGAGGGTAAGCCATGGGACTCCCTGGCTCCAGAGGAACCGCAGGGGCGGAGCCCCTGTCTGCCTCATCCGCCTCCGGGGAGCGACGGGGGGACGTCGGAGAGTGAACACGCTTCTTCGACTTCTTTTTATGGCGTCGCTTATCGGAATCTGAAGGTTTCGCTTATCGGAATCTGAAGGCTTAGACTTAGAGCCCAAAGAGCGACGGCTCCGGTCCCGCGAGCGGTCTCGTGAACGGCTCCTAGACCCGGAGCGGCAGTGAGAGGAATGCCGGACATCCAGCAACTTCCGGCGCCGCTCACGCAAGTCTGTCGCGGCCAATGCTCGACAGTCTCGACAGTCCCGGGAGTCATGATCGGTCTCCAGGAAGTTGAGGCACACATCGGGGGGGTCGGACACTGACATGTTAAGGCTGCACGACCCACAAGACTTAAATCCGGGCAAAAGAGTAGACAAAAAAATGACGGAGGTACGTGCTCAATCTGGATCTGCGCTTTCGGCACGGAAAAAGAAAGAACTGACGTCAGCGCGCATGGGAGGCGCCCAAGTACCCTCCGTGACGTCGTCTCGCGCTGATGATGCCAGTGACAGACGTGGAGCCGCAGGACGCCTCCTAATGACGCACAGGGGTATTGCTAAGCAAAACTTTCCGGATCCAGACTGACGCCTGGGGATATTCTAAGGTAAGGAATCTATCACCAACGTGTCTTTCAGATACTGTAGTTCTCCAGTTATGGAAGCTTTCATAGATTCACATGCCTGAATCATTCCCCATCGTTGAGATGGGAGTCTCTGGTATATAACAAAGCAATGCTTAGTGTATAGCAAACGGAAAAGAGGCCTAGGCCCCTTTCCCTTTTGCAACCCATAAACTTCATTATGTAAAAGAGACCAAACTAGTCTCTAGACCAATCAGATCTCCTCACCCTCTAGAACACTCCTGAGAGAACAATAAGCCCCTCAGATTTTCGCGCACTAGTGCCATAGACACCTTTCGTGCCAAATACAAGGTGAGCCTCTCAGGGGAGGAGGGTGGGTCGCATGTGAATATATGAAAGCTTCCAAAACTGGAGAACTACAGTTACAGGTAAGTAACTTGTTTTCTTTCTCCAGTATTAGAGCTTTCATAGATTCACATGCCTGAATCAAAATAGTGAGCAGTAAATCATAGCACATTTTTTATGTCACCTAAGACCATGAACTAGGCAACATAAGTCATCTAACAATAGTAGTAGCTAGACATAAATATATATCGATAAATGTTCATAAATCATATATAATACAGCATATGGCAATAAAATGTGCTTATAGTGAAGTGAAGTAGTGTGGCTCACTGGTTAGAGGCGGCAGACCCGGGAGCAGAGGACGGCCCGGGACCAGGGTTCGATTCCCGACGCGGCAGGTTTCTGGACCAGGGTCAGCGGACTCGATAATTCTCTCGCCTCGGTGCCCACTCTGATCAGCGATCACACTCGGCAACTCTGGGCACTAGCTTGCCTCATCTTCACTAACGGCCCCATCAGACCGCCGGGGATGCCTGGTCTCACCCTGGAGATACCCATTAAGGGACCATCTCTCAGGGAAGCCAGGAAGGGTTTCGCAGCGGTCGAAGCGCGGGGACACGCCGGTGCGCGTAATAACCCAGCGCTATATAAATGCCCCTATTACTATTACTATTATATCACCAACCAAGGAAGGAGGGATGGTAAAGAAGGCTCAACGTTACTGGAAAAGGTTCCTCAGTACTGCTTGTCCCACTGCCACATCCTTCTCTGCAGGTGCATCAAGGCAGTAATGTCTGGTGAAAGTATGCATACTATCCTGGATAGGTACGCAGTGGAGGTGGACACTCCTCTTGTGAAATATGCATGAACACATGCTTTTAACGTCTTCCCAGCCGCCTGATGACAGTAGTGTATTGCACTTGAAATCTACCAGGCAGTTCCCCGTTTGACAACTGGAACCCCTTCCTCTGGCCACTAAAAGCTACAAATAATTGGGTAGATTTCCTGAAAGGCTTCATTATTTGTAAGTAGAACTGCAGACAACTTTGAACATTTAAAGAATGGAGAGTTCTCTCCGCAGCTGTCGACAGTTGAGGGAAAAACCTTTTAAGTATCAACGGTTCATTTAGATGAAAATCTGTTGGTGCTTTTGGAATTAATTTTGGATTAGTCCTGAGGACAATCCTGTCCTCTCTGAACTGTAGAAAAAGGTTCCTGAATTATGAGATTGTAGTTCCCCCACTATCCTGGCTGAAGTGGGAGATATCAGAAGGGCCACTTTCCAGGATAAGAATTTAAGATCTGCCCTGTGAATTGGCTCTTTCATCTACTGGGATAGAACAATGTTCAACTGCCAGAATGGTGGTGGAGGCCTTATAGGGGGAAAGGCCCTAAATAATCATGTGCTGGTATCGGCTGTAGACCAGTGTTGCCTGGGCCACCAAGGGGCTATCAGTATTACTTTGCATGGTTCCTTCTTTATCTTCGTGAACACTAGTGGCAGGAGGGGAATTGGTGGAAAGGCGATAGGCAAAGACGCCTGACCATGTCATCGAAAACACATTCCCCCACGACCCCCGTTGGTGATGCCAGCTTGCGAATAACCGGCATTTTTTATTCTGGGCTTTTGCAAACCGATCCACTGTCGGAACTCCCCATTCGCCAAAGACTCTTTGTAATATGTCCTGGTTGATCTCCCACTCGTGGCAGGTCAATTTCTGTGTGCTGAGAGTGTCCGCTTTGATGTTCTGATCTCCTGGAAGGTGCTCCGCCTTTAGAGACACTCTGTGTTCTATAGCCCACTTCCATATCTTCTCTGCTTCCCGCGACAGGGAGAGTGATCTTGTGCCTCCCTGTTTGTTGCGATAGTGCATCGCGGTTGTGTTGTCTGTTCTCAATAAAACAGACCTTCCCTGGATTCTTGGTAGAAAAGCGAGCAGAGTCAAGCCTACTGTTCTTAGCTCCAACAAGTTGATGTAAAGTTGTTGTTGCTGCAATTTCCATCGACCGCTGACCTGCAGTTCCTGAAGTACTGCCTCCCCAACCTTCCAAAGAGGCGTCTGTGGTAATTACCAATGGAGCTGGTTCGGTAAAGAAGGAAAGACCCACCGAGATGTTTCTGCTTTGTGTCCACCATGTTACTGCCTGCAGTATAGCTGGCTTGATTTTCACTTTGTCCTCGAAGGATCCCTGTTGTGTATTCCGTGCACGAGTCAGCGCGAGCATATGCTCGGCGCGAGTATTTCCTTGCGCATCCTTTTACATACACTCGTGCCGACTCGTGCCAGTGTTATTATTCAAGCACATGTCTCGAGTGTTATTGTGGTTTGATTGTGCATCACTCAAGACCATGTACAGTTTGTTATTAACGTCTTCTGTATCACAACTGTATTGTGGAGTCAGTTACTGCTGAACTCCTGGAGACTTAAGCTGTATGCAGGGAGTGCTTCTCTTGTACAAATAAACTTACTTTGCTCATCATTTGCTGTGGATAATTACTCTACAATCCCTCTGCCAGGTGCCATTGTAGATCCAGCTACTCCTACAATGGATGTATTTTTAGTCGGCAAAGAGAAATTAGAGATATGCACAATGATATTGTCACTAGGAGCAATTTGTATTTGCGTACTGAAAGACACTTTCTACTCTTGAACTCTTTGGCTAGAGTTACAAGTCCCAGTTGTCTCTGTGGCGGAAAATGCTTTGTTCTTTAAGGTGTCCAGAATTGCCCCTAGGAATGTGATCTTTCTTGAAGGCTGAAGGGATTTTTCCATAATGAAAGTCAGTTCCAGTTCGGCAAACAACTGTATGCATGCCATAGTTGAGGTCTAAGCTGAAGTTTCCGATGGTGCTTTTATCAACCAATCGTTTAGGTATGGAAATAGTTGGCGTTTTCGTTTTCTGAGAAAGGCTGTCACTGGCACCAGACATTTCGTAAACATTCTCGGGGCAGACTTGAGGCCAAATGGCAGCACTTTAAACTGGTAATGGTCTCCGGCCACTGTAAACCGAAGATACTTTCTGTGGGACGGATGAATGGAGATATGAAAATATGCATCTTGAAAATCTGAAAGAGACACGTTAGTGATAGGTTCCTTACCTTAGAATATCCCCAGGCGTCAGACTGGATCCAGAAATTTTTGCATAGCGTCGGTAGGCGTTGTCTGCGGCTCCGCGTCCGTCGTCGGCGTCGTTAGCGCCGGAATGACGTCGGAGTACTTAGACGCCGCCCATGCGCGCTGACGTCAGTTCTTCTTTTTTCTGCGCCAACTAGCGCAGATCCGGTGAAGCTCTACCCCTAGTCATTTTTTTACTTTACTTTTGGATCTTTTGATCATTTCTTTCTTCGAGTCTTCGACTCTATCGGTGCCGGTACGATGCCCGGGTTCAAACCCTGCTCGAAGTGCGACCGACTGATGTCGGTCACGGACACCCATCACCGGTGCCTGAGTGCTTAGGCCTCGATCCCGACGACCGCACCTGCTCCGACTGCCGGGGCCTGACGTCGAAGGCTAGGCGGGAGCGGTCCCGAAAGCGTCTCGAGCTCCGGCAGTCGGCCCCGCGCCGCCCCAGGTCTCGGTCCCACGGGAGGTCGAGGGACAGGCTGCGGGGTCGGAGTCATCGCAGCTCTGGGAGTGGACACCGGTCGTCAGGCTCCAAGTTCTCAGGTAAGAGGCATGAGAGGTCGGAGAGACGTCATCGTTCCTCCGACCCACCCCGACGCTCGCACGATGCGGCCAGGGGCTCGGGCGACACCGCCCACGCGGCTCCGTGGGAGTCGCAAGCGTCGCCGCCTGCCCCCACCTTCGGGTCCCTGGGCACGGCGCGACGCCGGAGGAGCTCGAGCGGTACCTCAAGGCCATGAGGTCCCTCCCTCCTCAGTCGGGTTCTGTGGCGCCTCCGGGCCCAACGGTCCTGACTGGAGGCCCTAGCGGGTCGGGTGCTTCGGCCCCGACGCCGCTGGCGATTTCGGTCCCGGCGCAGCAGGACCTCACTGGATCCGCTTCTGGATCGTCGCCGGTCGACCTCACGACCTCACCGGCGCCGGCCCCACGGGTGTCGCCCCCGGCGCCCACTGTGGACGCCGTCCCCAATGTTCCCTACGGTCCGACTCTGGCGCCGGAACGGCGCCGCTGGGCGCCGCTTCCGACGGCCTTTGGAGATTTTTATTTCCATGAGGAGGCCCCGTCTACTAATCCTGTTTTACAGGAAACGGGCGACGAGGAAGATTGGGAGGGGTCTGAGGACCCTCTGGCACTGGAGTGCCAGTCTCAACAGGACTGGGCATATGAGCTTGGGGAGGCCAGTGGTATTGACACTTCGCCAGAAACTGGATTTGTCTCCCCTCCGACCATGGCTTCGGAGGAGGGGTCTACATATAGTGTAGTGTTGACGAGGGCGGCCAAGGCCTTACACCTTGAGCTCCAGACGCTACCGCCCGGCCCCGGGCGACCCTTGCTTTTTGTGCACCCATCCCACCCCGAGAGCCTGGTCATCCAGGCCTCCAATTCCCAGACCACATTCGCGTCTGCCCCACCTGCCACTCGACAGGGAATCCAAGAGATACGAACAGATCGGGAAGAAGGTGTTCTCGTCCCCAAGCTTAGGGCTGCGGTCTGTCAATACCGCCTGTCTCTTGAGCCGCTATACCCACACTCTGTGGGACGCGGTTGCGGACGTGCTGCCACAATGTCCGGAGAAGGTCCGGGCTAAACTCTCCCAAACTCTTGCGGAGGGCCAAGATGCAGCGCGTTATTCCATCCGGTGTGGGCTGGATACTACGGACTCACTGGGCAGGGCAATGGCAACGACAGTGGCGGTTCGATGCCACGCCTGGTTGAGGTCCTCCAACTTCTCGGCCGATGTCCAGGCCACACTTCTGGACATGCCGTTCGATGGCCGTCGCCTCTTCGGCGACAAGGCAGACCATGCGCTGGAACGTTTTAAGGACTCCAGGGCTACGGCCAAGTCCTTGGGCCTCTCGGCCCGACGCCAGCAAACGGGTGCCTTTTGCTCCTTTCGTGGCCACGGAAGGGGCGCCCCCACAAGTGCTGCCAGCCACGCGCCGCAGAATGTTCAACAGCGCGGTGGCGGCCGTGGAAACCGCTGTGGCGGCGGTCGGGGACAAAGGCGAGGCCAGTCCACACCTCCCTCCACAGCACCCGCCTCAAAACCTTCCTAGTCCGAGTTTTCAGGCCCATGTGACGCCTGTGGGAGGCAGGGTTCGCCATCACCTCACGCACTGGCGCACTATCACGTCAGACAGGTGGGTGCTGCAGATCGTCCGAAGGGGCTACTCCCTCCCCTTTGAGGCGACCCCTCCCTCCATGCCACCGCAATGCCACCGCGTGTCGGGGGATCGCTTGCAACTTCTGCAAGAGAAAGTCACGGCCCTCTTGGCCAAGGGGGCCTTCGAGCGCGTTCCTGGGCCAGAAGTAGGGTGTGGATGTTACTCCCACTACTTTCTGGTACCCAAGAAGGGCAAAGGGGGCCTAAGCCCTATCTTGGACCTGCGGAACGTCAACGGCTTCCTCCGGAAGGAGAAGTTCAAGATGCTGACTTTGGCTCAGGTCCTAGCTGCCCTGGACCCAGAAGACTGGCTGGTAGCGTTGGACTTGCAGGACGCTTATTTCCACATCCCCGTCCTGCCGGCCCACCGGCGTTACCTGCGGTTCACGGTAGGCCAAAGGCACTTTCAGTTTACCGTGCTCCCCTTCGGCCTTACCAGCGCCCCACGGGTGTTCACGAAGGTGATGGCGGTGGTCGCAGCTCATCTGCGCAGGTTAGGGGTGTCAGTCTTCCCCTACCTAGACGACTGGTTGTTGAAGGCGGGCTCGCCCCAGACAGTCGTCAGCCACCTGCAGACTAAGGCCGACCTCCTGCATTTGCTGGGGTTCTCCATCAATGTGCCGAAGTCGCACCTGTGTCCCTCTCAGAAGCTCCTCTTCATCGGAGTGGTTCTCGACTCGGCGCAGTTTCGGGTTTACCCTCCCGAACAGCGGGTTCGGGATATACAGGCTCTGATTCTCATCTTTCAGCCGTTATCCAGAGTCTCGGTCAGGTTGACGCTGCGGCTTCTGGGGCTGATGGCCTCCTGCATCCTTCTGGTGCATCACGCCCGGTGGCGGATGCGGGCTCTGCAGTGGGACCTGAAGTTTCAGTGGGCCCAGCATCAGGGCAACCTGTCCGACCATGTCTTGATCTCGGAGGGAACTGCGAGACAACTGCAGTGGTGGCTCACGGACCGCAACTGGGTCAGTGGCAGATCCCTCTCCCTACCCCACCCGGAGCACGTGGTTGTGACGGACGCGTCCCTCCAGGGCTGGGGAGGCCACATGGGAGAGGCGGAGATCAGAGGCCTCTGGTCTCTGGCGGAGTCCCGGCTCCATATCAACCTTTTGGAGCTGCGGGCGATTCGTCTAGCACTGAAGGCATTCCTCCCCTCTGTCCGGGGGAGTGCAGTGTAGGTGTTCACGGACAACACCACCGCCATGTGGTACTGCAACAAACAAGGCGGGGTGGGGTCGTGGACCCTTTGCCAGGAGGCTCTGCGCCTCTGGCAGTGGCTGGAACATCAGGGCGTGACCCTGGTGGTTCAACACCTGGCAGGCTCTCTGAATGCCAGGGCGGACGAACTCAGCCGTTGGTGCATGATGGATCACGAATGGCGTCTGAAGTCGGACGTGGCGCAAGGCCTCTTTCAACAATGGGGAGAGACTTGGTTAGATCTATTCGCCACAGAAGAGAACGCGCAATATCATCAGTTCTGCGTGTTGGAATTTCCAAGGCGGCACTCGCTCGGAGACGCTTTTCGTCGCGAGTGGAGTTGCGGTCTATTGTACGCCTGTCCGCCTATACCACTTCTGCCCAGAGTGCTGAAGAAGATCAGGCGCAACCGGGCCCAGGTTATCTTTGTGGCTCCGGACTGGGCACGAAGATACTGGTATTCCGAGCTACTCAGCATGTCAGTCGATCCCCTGATTCGTCTGCCTCTTCGGGGGGACCTTCTGTCGCAGCAGCAGGGGACGGTCCTGCACCCGAACCTGTCCAGTCTCCACCTACAAGCTTGGAGATTGAGCGGCGGCAGTTGAGGCCATTTGACTTGACCCCCGAAGTCTGTGATATCATTCTGGCAGCCAGGCGTCCCTCCACAAAGTCGGTATACGCCTGCAGGTGGAACAGATTTGTGACGTGGTGCACAGCAAAGGCTGTGGACCCTCTCTCTGCACCCCTTTCTGAAGTTCTACTCTTCCTTCTTTCCCTTGCCCAGCAGGGCTCTGCTCTGGGCACTCTTAAGGGGTACCTTTCTGCTCTTTCCGCCTTCTTACAGCTACCTGATCAGCCTTCCTTATTCAAGTCCCCCATTGTAAATAGATTTCTGAAGGGCATCACACACATGTTCCCTCCTGTTTCCTTCATGATGCCCCAGTGGGACTTGAATCTTGTACTCACTTATCTAATGTGTGCTTCCTTTGAGCCGCTCCATAACTGTCCTCTCCGTCTTCTTACCTTTAAGACTGCTTTCCTGGTTGCCATCACCTCTGCCAGGAGAGTGAGTGAGCTCCAGGCTCGTGGAGTGCTGTGGCTCACTGGTTAGAGGCGACAGACCCGGAAGCAGAGGTCGGCCCGGGACCAGGGTTCGATTCCCAACGCGGCAGGGTCTTGGGCCAGGGTCAGCGGACTCGATAATTCTCGCCTCGGTGCCTACTCCAACCATGGGTCCCACTCAGCAACTCTGGGCAATAGCTTGCTTAATCTCTACTAACGGCCCCATCAGCGCCAGGGATGCTTGTATTCACCTTGGAGATGCCCAGGAGGGACCATCTCACAGGGAAAGCCAGGATGGGTTCCCCAGCGGTATACAGCGCCGGGACACCCCTTTGCTGGGGCAGCTGTGCGCTTTACAAGTATACGAAGACATTTCTTCTACTCCACCTTTCCTCTCTGTTCATCCGGACAAGGTTGTGTTGCGGACATGACCTTCCTTTCTGCCCAAGGTTGTCACAGCCTTCCACATCGGGCAGTCCATTACCTTGCCCACCTTCTTTCCGCCTCCGCATCCCTCGAAAGAGGAAGAGAGGCTCCACCGTCTGGACCCAAAACGTGCGCTCTCCCATTACCTAGATCGCACACGCCAGTTCCGGGTGGATGACCAACTCTTTGTTGGTTACGTGGGCGCGAAGAAGGGAAAGGCGGTACACAAGAGGACCATTTCGCGGTGGATCATCTTGTGTATTCAGGCATGTTACTCCATGGCCATAAAGGAGCCCCCTGCTGGATTGCGGGCTCATTCCACTCGAGCCACGGCAACAACAACTGCCTTGGGCCGAGGAGTCCCCTTACAGGACATTTGCCAGGCAGCTACGTGGGCCTCGCTGCACACGTTCGCAAGACACTACTGCCTGGACAGTCATGTCCGGAGGGATGGCTTCTTTGGCCGTTCTGTCCTCCAGGACTTTCTGGTGTGATTATTGGTTCGCAGACCCACCACCGGGGTTGGTATTGCTGGGGTATCTATTCTAAGGTAAGGAATCTATCACTAACGTGTCTCTTTCAGATGCACAAGTTACTACTTGTGTAACGATATATCTGTAAGAGACATTAGTTAGTGATAGATTCCTTACCGACCCACCCATCCTCCCAGTTCTGCGAACCGATATCTAGGGTTAAGGTCATCCCCTTTCAGGGCCCTAGTTTCATGGCACCAGTGTTGGTTCTATCATGGCTCTGCGTATCTGGCGCGGGAAAGCTGTGTATCAGAACTGACGTCAGCGCGCATGGGCGGCGTCCAAGTACTCCGACGACGTCATTCCGGCTCTAACGACGCCGACGACGGACGCGGAGCCGCAGACGACGCCTACCGACGCGCAGGGGTATTGCTACGCAAACATTTCCGGATCCAGTCTGACGCCTGGGGATATTCTAAGGTAAGGAATCTATCACCAACTAATGTCTCTTACAGATATATCGTTACACAAGTAGTAACTTGTGCGTCTAGGGTAGTCATATGATCCCCTGGGTTTAAGAGCAGTAGGATGTCTTGGAGGGTCACTGTCCGGAAGGACTGTTTTTTGAGGTAAGTATTCAGAGATCTTAGGTCTAATATCGGACGCCATTGCAGAGCATTCTTCCGGACCAGGAAGAAACGGGAATAAAATTTCTTCCCCTTCTGGGAGATCGGCATTGGTTCTATTGCTCCCTTTTGGAGCATTGTCCGAATCTCCCGGCGCATTTGAGATAAATGTTTGAGCTCTCGACCTGTAGGTGGAGTGCAAGGGGGGACTGAAGAAATTCTAGAATATGTCCGAATTGTATGATGTTGAGGACCCATTTGTCCGTTGTTATTGTCTGCCAATGATGCAGATGGGATGTCACTCTTCCACCCAGGGGAACTTGTGGAGGGGAAGGAATACATGAAGCCGGATACCAGAGGTTGTCATGGACTTCTATTATTATCTTTTCCTTGACAGCTCCCTGACTGTCTCTGCCCGTACTGTTGACGGTATTGCTATGATGATGATGAATAAGAGGGGTATATTCCCTGTTGGTTACCGCCTCTATAGGATGGTTGGCCTCTTCCTCGGGCTCCTCGAAAGGGCACCTTATTGTAATGTACCAAGGGCCTTCGCTGTATCTGTATCCTTCTTGATACCCTGAAGGGCCTCATCTACTTGTCTTTCAAACACATCTTCTCCGTCGAATGGGAGACCTAGAATCTTACTTTGGACCTCAGGTCTAAAGGCAGTAGCTCTTAACCAACCTTGGCGTAGCAGGACTGCAGCACCTTCCAAGGAACGAAAGGCTGTGGTCGCGATGTCCATCGCACATTCGATGACTTCTTCCGAAGTCTTCTCTCCTTCCCGAAGAACTTTTTTCGCTTCTTGTCTGTTGTCCTCCGGAATTAGGTCCATGTATGGAGCCATATCACACCACATCTGTATGTCGTATCTGCCTAGAATGGCAAGGGCATTCGCTGCTCTAACGAGGAGAGCCGACATGGTGGAAAAACCTCTTTCCAGCATTGTCTAAACGTCTTCCCTCCCTGTCAGGAGGTGCAGATATAGGCGCCGATGGATTCTTAGATTTTTGTTGCGCCTCCTGGGAAATTACTGAGTCCGGCTTAGGATGACCCAGTAAACACGCTGGTGAGTCCGAAGGGGCCTTATATTTCTTTTCCAGTCTAGCGAGCACAAGTGTAACAGTCGCCGGTGTCTTCATCACCTTCAAGCCTTCTTCCCACACACGGTTGACAATTGGTATAGATCGAACCGACTTATGGTATGGCTCTTTAAAATCATAGAGGAAGTATTCCGTCTGTGTCGTAGCCATTGGAAACTGGAATCTCTTTGCAGCTCTTTCCATTAAATTATGGAATCCACAGATATCCACCGGTAGGGAATCAGCAGGTACTGGTGTGGGCGATGCTGCAGATGGGATCAGGTAGTCATCCCATTTCTTGTTGGGATCCGTTATTTCTCCCTCTTCCTGGTCATCATCGTCTGTGGTAGCCGGATCCTGGTGGTGCTGAACTTGAGGAGTTGGAGGTGTAATTTCCTGTAGTGACTCTCTGCTTCTGAATGGAGTAGCAGGGATGGATCGTGGGTGTGAAATGGGAATTTCCTGAGAGGCTATTGTCGGAGGAAATCTCTTTTTATAGTCTGCCAGCATAAACTGCAGATCCATCACCATGGAGGATGGCATAGCAACCACTTCCTCTTGGGACCCTTGTCGATAGTGTTGCTGCGAGGGGTTCTTGTACTCTCCATATCCCTCTTTGTAATCATCCTCCTGGCATTTTACATGTAGTTGTGATGGACTACTGGCATAACCAAAGGGCCCGTCATCCTCCTCCTCTTCAGAATACTCCTCCTCCAGTAGGTGTGATGGAACCAGAGGAGTAATTGTGCTCGAGGAGGTAACCTCTGGCGTAATCCCCTTCTTATGGACAATCAGCTGTTTTTCTGGAATTTCTCTCGTCTATGAGCCCGTCGTCGAGGTCGCCGATGCTGGCGTCGACACCAGGCATAGAGCGCTCTCTGTCGTCGATGACATAGTAACCGTCATCGATGTTCTCGTCGCCGAACCCATCATCGTCACCGTTGACGACGATCCCATCGTCGACATGGTCGTCGTCACCGCTGCTGTCATCGATGTTACCGGCATCGACCCCACCATCGACACCGCAATAGGCAATGATGGTGACTTTACAATTTTCTTCACCTCTATCTACGTCGTCGACAATGGTTTCTTCGTCGACGATCCCGCTGACGATGTAGGTTTTTAGATTTCTCCTCAGGCGGCATAGAAGATGGCTTTCTGAAGGGCTATTCAACCTTAGGAGGTGACTTTGATGGCCTAGACGTAGATCTTTTTGACGATTTTTCACCAGAAGTGTGTCTTTTACTCTCCTTTTCCTTAGGTTGAGGAGATTTTGAAGGACTGCGCCCAGAAGACCCATGAGTGGTCTTTTTGAGGGCCTTCCCAGGACGTTCCTCTGAGGAATGAGTATGAGGAGATTTTCTTCTCTTTTGAGGTCTCCTAAATGTAGAAGAGGATCCCTCATCGCCGTCACTAGAGATAACCTCCTTTCTGGCATTTAGCTTCTGAAGCCATATCAAAAGGTGTCGCTCATGATCTCTCAAGAGTCTCACTAGCGAAAGTGCGACATACCTTGCAGTCCATGGCCTGGTGATCAGGGTATAGACAGTAAATACAGTCTGCATGAGGGTCATCTGTGTAAAGCCTCTTCTTTGCACAAGTAGCACAGGCTCTAAATAGACCTTTCTTCTCTTTCCCAGACATTTATAAAAAATTTACCTGAAGACAGTCCACAGTATTACCAAATCTAACTGAAGATGAAAGAACAAAGTTCCTCAAACAGGCTGAAAAAACTGAGTTTGAGCAGAGCTCAAAGGAGAATCCCTAGCACAACGTGCGGTAGAAAATCTGAGGGGCAAAGGGTTCTCTCAGGAGTGTTCTAGAGGGTGAGGAGATCTGATTGGTCAAGAGAAAGTTTGGACTCTTTTACATAACGAGGGTTATGGGTTGCGAAAGGGGCCTAGGCCTCTTTTCAGTTTGCTATACACTAAGTATTGCTTTTTTTTATACCGGAGACTCCCGTCTCGACGACAGGGAATGATTCAGGCATGTGAATCTATGAAAGCTCCAATACTGGAGTAAGCTCTGTTCACAAAAGACACTTTGTATATTTGATCCATAATCCATGTATTTAATTTTCTTTCTCTCAAACTTAAAGTCCAGTTCCAAGCCTATGTATGTTATACAGCCTACTAAATTCAAGCATTTTTTTAAACAAAAGATGAGCCGCCCTTTTTAATCTTCACTTCGAATAAAGGATGATCCGGATGGCTATATGTTTTGTATCCTTCAGGCTGTTAGAAGGACGTTTCCACCTATTAAACAATTCATTAACAATGCATAGTTATTTAAATCCAAATGCTTCTTCACTAAATAAGATTGTTTCTCCTCAGCACTGCAAATGACTGATAGACTGAACACATTAACCCCCCAAAATATTTTTCTGTTACGCTTAGTGCTAATAAAAAACAGAAACATAATAAAAAATTTTAATCTGCAACCCTTTTCAGAAAGAAGCCCCAACGAGCCATCGCTCACAGGGCGTGTTGCAAGAGCCACATCAGACGCTCGCAGTTAATCTAGAAATAAGAGGTGGCACTAAAACGAACCTTGGAGCCGATTTCACATACATCAATGGGGTCATTATCCCCACAGCAGCCCGTTTCTTTATCCGTGTGATGCGGGTCTTCCCAGGTCTGAAAATGGAAACCAGCAAAGAAGGTTAGGACCTAGCATAATTAGAAGACTTCACTTCACAAATCTAGACTATGAAACAACACAGAGCCATTCATGCCTGTGCAATAATCATACTGTAAGCAGGCAGTGTGCATCTGGAGGGCAGCCATTATTGAATATCAAAGTACTGGTGAAGGAACCACAAACTTCATTGAGTCTCATCAATAAGGGAGCCCATACAGAATAAAGGTCCCAAACTACAGTTAGATCTAGTCATGAACCAACATTCCAATGGCCAAACCAACACAATGAGCGAGATTAGGAAAATGGAAAAAAGAGAAAGGAGGGAAGAGACAAGAATGGTAAAAACATTGTGACTGGCCACTACTAAAATGCACACAACATATTACAGCCATGTTATGAGAAACTTGTTCTCGTGTAGGGTTTCCCTTGGATGCCTCTTCGCAGGATAATGGTTATGAAATGGATACTCCCTGTGCTGATGTACTGACGTTCTAGCAGTGTAACACCTGGTTCCGATGACAATGTCTGAACATATGGTGATCCCCTGTTTTCCCCTGATCTCCATAAAGTGGGAAATTGAATGGCAGCTGACAAAGCGCATTCTCTCCCGCCTTCCACATCTTCCTACATGGAGTATGTAAAGGGAGGCAGGAGAAGCCCCGGTGCCACCAACCACCATCTTGTTTGTCCGGCCAGGTATGTGCAGACTGACCTAGGCAAGACATTTCTTTCTGGGCTGCATCAGGGCTGCTGTCAACAGAGCTCTCATAGCCCTACTGTTAACAAGGTGTGCGCTCTCACAGAAGGAAGAGAGAAAAGAGCTGGTAGGGAGAGGGAACACACAGAAGGCGGAGGCAGTTGTCGGTGGGATATCAGGTAGAATGTTCTTTTTTTGAGAATGGAGACCTACTGATGGATGTCGGGCATAATGGCCGGAGCTCATATAAAGGTTATTCCTCGTAAGAAGATGCAGTGGCTTGTATTAAGAATTTCGGCTCTTGGGATCTGGAGGGTCCTGTCTACTTCCCAGGAGGGTGTCCTATCTGCTCCCAAGGAGCGAATCCTTCGTGTTTGGATCCTCCAGGATTATATCTTCCTTTCAAGTGCCCAATAGTGAAGCACAGTAGAGCTAAAGCCTCACATGGCTGCCCTGCTTGAAGCGTGTCTGCAGCCTCACCTTCACAGGGCTTGACTGCCTGAAAATCTTCAGTAAACTTCCATCTTGTAGTAAATGTCCTCTCCACTGTTCTTCTCTGGCTAGACTGTACTATGTTATCTGTGACATCATAGAATGCCTGGGTGTCCCTCTAGCTCAGAGTGTCTCTCTCTCACTTACTGTGGCAGTTGGTCATCTCAGGCTGAGCTGCTAACAGCTGGCTCCTGGTGGGGGTTTCCTTACAATCTTGATATGTCTATCTAACCAGGAAGGAACCTGCAATAAAGTATCTTAACTTACTAAGCGGACTCTGCATCTTCCTTTACCACAACTTGGCGACGTTTTGAAGAGGATGAACCTACCTGTGCACTAGGAAAGCTACTTCAAGATAAGGAACTAAAGAAAGGAACTAAAGACTTTGTGAAAATTATACATAAGACAAAGGTAACGCCCAGCTGACCCCACCAGTGTCCTATCCCACCTGGACAGCATGCACCCTGGGCGTGTGTCTTTAGGTTTATGTCTGCGTGTGTCTGAACAGCCTGCAACCTGGGCATTTGTTACTATTTTGCCTGCTGTCACCTTGCTCCTGTCTACGAAAAGTTTTCCAGCATTACTCTTCCCTGAGGCCTGCGGTATGCTTTATTTCATCTGGCCTTCATCCAGTCTGGGAAGCGTCAGGCGTTGGCAGAAACTTGCAATTTATAGGTGAAGTGGTCAATTGGCTGCATCAGAGAAAAATGCGGTGAATGTTTCTGATCTTTCCTCCCTCTGGTGAGTTCTTGCATCTATACTGTATCGTTTTACAACGCCAGAACTCGCTACTTGCTGCGCATTAGCCTGGTTCCTCGCTGGTTGCGTGTTGCTCCGCATGGGAACTTCTGTGTGCAAGCTCTTTAAGCATCGGAAGTTATTCACCAGCGCGTAAATACAGCGCAGCTTCAGCATGAGCCTACTGTTTCACTGCGCTTTGCCATGTTCAGTTACTCACCGTTCTGTATGTTGATGACGGTTGGCCGACGGTTGGCTGGCAGCCATCTCCTCTGTTTCTGTGCTCCCGTCCATCTGATGACGTCTTGGAATGCTTCGAGGTGTTGGTGAAGGTCTTCTCACGTAGCGAGCTCCTCCGCTCTTGTGACGCCTGTGACGCCTTCCTTTGGAGACACGTTAAGCTTGTCCTTCACGCCTCTTACGCCGCTACGTTCGACGTGGCGGCTATTTTGTCTTCAATTTAGTTGCCACGACAACAGCTTGCTCTGTACACTTCCCAGTTATCGTACAGCGTTGTTGTACTCAAAAGTCGTATTTATCCAGCTCTGGTGCCAGCAGCAACCGGAAGGGGAAAGGATCTGAGGGCGACTGTCTCTGTGCACGTGTGTCAATAAAACCTCTGTTTCTTTGGCGAAAAAAGAGTTTTGACCTGCATTTCAGTGCTTCATGGCGATGTTTCAGTCGAAGAGGGTGTGAAGCCCTACATCTCTTGTCTTTTCTTCAGTTATGGCATCCAATAGACGGCCTGATACTTTGTTGGTGTGGCAAGACTCAGCGTTGACTGTGGACACCAGTTCTGTCAATACATCGACTCGCAAGCCTTCTACTGGGACACAGCAAGTTGACTTTATGTATATCCTGTTTGGTATATGGTCTGGGCGTTTGGATCCCGGGTGAGAGGTCGCTCACCGGTGTTAATTCATTTTTGTAATTTTAACTTGTCTCTGCAGGGGTGTATTTAGTGTTTAACAGGTTTACACTATCTAAGGGAGGTTGTGTGTTGTGTGCGTAGTCTGTGCCTATTTCTAGGGTGTTCTAGGACCTTCTTGTGTACCCTATGTAGGGCATTTTGGGTATATGCATGTCTGTTGTCATCCCTCCATTTTGCTTCTAGGGGGATGTTATGTCTGTACCCTACATAGAGGAGGTTGTGTGTTTGTTTGCAGGTAGTCCATGCCCCTTGTTTTCCCCCCCAGGATTACTACCCTGCCGTGTACCCTTTGAGGTTGAGTGCTTACGGGTAGTCCATGCCCCATCGTTTGTCCCAGGGTTATTGTCTTTATCCTGCGGTGTACCCTTTTCTGGGGAAGTTGGTGTTTGTGGGTAGTCCATGCCCCATCGTTTGTCCCAGGGTTATTGTCTTTATCCTGCGGTGTACCCTTTTCTGGGGAAGTTGGTGTTTGTGGGTAGTCCATGCCCCATCGTTTGTCCCAGGGTTATTGTCTTTATCCTGCGGTGTACCCTTTTCTGGGGAAGTTGGTGTTTGTGGGTAGTCCATGCCCCATAGTTTGTCCCAGGGTTATTGTCTTTATCCTGCGGTGTACCCTTTTCAGGGCAAGTTGGGTGCTTGCGGGTAGTCCATGCCCCATGTCTATTCCCAGGATTACTGTCCTGCGGTGTACCCTTTGAGGTGGAGTGTTTATGGGTAGTCCATGCCCCATTTTCCGTCCCAGGGTTATTTTGCTTACCCTGCGGTGTACCCTTTTCAGGGGAGGTTGTGCGTTTGTCGGTAGTCAACGCCCATTTTTCATGGGAGGTTCAGTGTCTGTGGGTAGTCCATTCTCCATACTATGCGCTGTCCCCTGTCTTTGGTGGAGATTGTTTGTGCACTATGTTCTTGTCGGAGTCTACCTTCTTGCAGCTACTGGCCAGGGCTTCATTTTGGTAAGATTTTGAGTTGTGTATTTATCATACGTTTAGTGTCAGCATATCTTAATCAGGGGTAGTTTTTTTTTCTTTCTTTGGTGAATTCTTGTCAAAGGGGTTTGCTCTCTTGGGTTATCTTAAGTGAGTCTTACCCCTATTGTGTCTCTCCCAGTCTACACTCATTTTTGTTTCTAGGGTGTTTACCCTGTGGTGTACCCATGTGTGGGGAGGTTATGAGTGTCAACAGCTAACTTGTTTTTTTTAAGAAACCTTGCTGTTTCGTTAAGGGAGGGGGATGAGGCATATTGTGACATAATGATGTTTTCTTTGTTCTTTTCTCTGCTAATGATACCTCATGCTAAAGTCATCTCATGTTGTACATTATTACTTTTGGTTCATCTCAATTGTGTACTTCCCTGCTGATTGTTGCATTTAAGGTATTATTGCCGATTATTCCTTTATTCTGCTCTTACTCCATAAGGGAAGAGGATGTGTAGTAAATGTCCTCTCCACTGTTCTTCTCTGGCTAGACTGTACTATGTTATCTGTGACATCATAGAATGCCTGGGTGTCCCTCTAGCTCACAGTGTCTCTCTCTCACTTACTGTGGCAGTTGGTCATCTCAGGCTGAGCTGCTAGCAGCTGGCTCCTGGTGGGGTTTTCCTTACAATCTTGATCTGTCTATCTAACCTGGAAGGAACCTGCAATAAAGGATCTTAACTTACTAAGCGGACTCTGCATCTTCCTTTACCACACATCTCATTCATTTTCATGTACTGGTTGCGGTTAGTATGAAATCAGAATTCTGTAGGCACTTTCACTCATTCAGGCATCTCAAACGTTTTTCCTGGAAAACGGTTACACTGCATCCACCAGCTACCTGGATACGCTAGCGGTGGCAGCCCTATAAAGGGGACTATATTTCCCTGCAAACACACCACGTATGAGGATTAGTCCCCATGCACACTTCCTGCATACTTCTCTCATACCACATACAACACGTCCTACATAAAAAATAGGTTGAAGTTTGGATAGCAGGCCAGCATAAGGTGGAAGAGAGTGGTGTCAGTATGTGAGGTATAGTCTTCTTTAACAGTGGGAGACTACTGAAAAAAGAGGTCAGGAGGTCATGGACTATGATAAGGGGGCTTAAGTGAGCCAGAACAAAAAGTATTCCTTTTCATTGCACTGCGGATTACACTTGCCTTGAGTTCCCCGCTTGTGGTTTAGAGCAACAAGTCTGGAGTGGGGCTCACCCCAAAGAGAATGGACAGGGGTCCCATTCTGTACCTTATCACAGCCACCGGGTGTGTCAGCCCTATCAAGTGTTGATCAGCAGTGATATCTGTATGCTGATAGCCCTGTATGCTGATAGCCCAGGAGAATAGCCGCCAGTGGCTGAACATTATTTTCATTTATGTATTTATCCAATATTTAAAGCATGTAATTACAAAAAAAGGCATCCATGTGCTACCAGAGGTGGTGATACCAAATAAGTAGCAGATTACAAAGTGAGAGGCTAGAGTTGGCTTATGTTAGAACATCCAAGTCTTGAGTCCATGAGGGTCATGTGTGTTCGCCAGGAGACACTTCATCATGCTCAGATCATCCTGAAAGATATCTTCCTTTCCCTGCTGTAATAATGGGGCATTGTTAAGCCAGAGCCCTGTACGCAAACAATGCTGGCAGCACAGCTGCAAGCTCTCACTCAAAGGATTTTATGTCAAGACCAGAGGCTAGCACGATTCGTAATCTCTTTATTCCTACTCCATCGAGGCCATTTTAAAGCAAACATATAAACCACATTAAACATTCCAGAATCAGAACATCACAAACTAGATCAACCCCAGCAAAGCAGCACTCTTCCTCTATTCAGTGCTGCTCTGTGACAGATAAGTATCATTCACATTAGTATGAGTAAGAATCTTGGTAGAAATGCTAATGTCAGCTTAGTAGAATCTTAGTAGAAATGCTAATGTCAGCTTTTTTAATGTGATAGAAAGTGTGGAGAGAGTTTTACTTCTTTAATGTGGTTTAGAAGTCAAAGTTGTAGGGAATAGGTTTAGAACCTTAATATAAGTGGGCTGTTGGTTGAGCAGAGCTGTGTTTTTCAAACAGGCCTCAGGTTCTCGTAGGTCCACAGTAGAGCTGGCAGCGCCCTTTCAGAGAGGAAGGACGAGCTTCCTTGCACAAATTGGATTTCCCTGCATCAGCTGTGCACCCGGTGTGATTATGGCACCACACTTATGGGCCGCCATTTTGGATTTGGGAGTATAGCAAGCAACAAAATTGGAGAGAAACCTCCAGCGGCAATTTTGGAGAATGGCAGTATGACTATTGAGAGGAATACCTCAATGTTTTTCCATTACAAGAACAGTCAAGGGTTTTACAAGTGCAGCAGTTAGGTAGAGTATTTGGCAATTAGAATTAAAAGTTTAAGATTACAAAAATGTGTAAGGAAGAGGGAGTTTCTAGGGCTCAGGTCCAGGAGGAGTTTATCAAAAAATAATAGAAAATGAGGATAGAACTTCTGTAAAGGAAGATTTGGAGCAGGTTTTGAGTAGAAAGAGGAAAGGAATGGATTTGACTAAGGTGGTTGAGGAATTTTGGTTTTGGATGACAAGGACATGAGGGATGTGAGGCAGGAAGGCGGTAAGTGTATGAGGAAAAAGAAACATATGAAGAATACATATTTATTTATTTATTTCAGAGTTTTATATAGCGCTGGCCAGATTTCATTAGTTTGCTTTTCAAGTTGGCCAGCGATGCAAGGAAGGGACTGGATAGATCCCTTAAGCAATGCCAGGATAGGCTTTTGGATGTCCGTTGTTGTTTTGAAAGAATTTTGGGCATGGTGGAGGAGGCAAAATCAAAGGGAGTGTCTGTTGACATTGATTTTTTAAGAGGAAAGAGTCAGGTAGCGGTCTGTTTTTTAGGAAATGCAAATGCTGCTTTAACTACAGAAAGAAGGAAGATAGTTCTAATGAGGAGAAATCTATCAGAGCGCTTTACATCATGATCACTCGTAAGATACATAGACGATACTTAGACATACTAGTATATACAATGGCTCCATACGAATCATAGTAATATCGTCGTAGAACGCACAATGTCACTTGCAAGGTATGTTTTCACAGTAGTATGTACACTGCCTTGTCGTCAGAGAAAGCACAGTGGCTCGTGACGGGATTTGCTCGGGGGAAGACAGGGGGGTATAGGAGATAGTGAGGTGGAGTTCTTAATGTCAAAGTGTCTTGTAAGCAGTTGTGTGCCTGCTTCGATGGTTAGGCTGTGGCTATCCATACGGGAGGGATCGGTTGAGGAAGAGTTCTTTGAGCTGCCTTTTGAATTGTAGGTAGGAGGGGTTGGTCCTGATGTGGACTGGTATGGAGTTCCAACTTTTGGGAGCATTTCCTGTGAAGGATCGGGATGCGGTTTTTTGTTTGTGAGTTCTTGGAGGGATAAGGTGTAGGGTGTTGGTACTCCTTAGGCTTCTTGTCTGACCAGCCGTCTGGAGTTTGGCTGCCAAGAAGGCAGGTTTGCCTGGGTGCAGCACTTTGTCCGTGGGGCAGGCAGTTTTTAAATTGGCCCTCATTTCGATTCAAAGCCATTTGAGCTCTCTGAGCGCAGGGGAGTTGTGTTTATATTTCTTTTCTCCGATGACCATTCTGGCTGCTGCATTTAGAGTTGATCTGAGGGAATCTAGGTGAGATTTAGCTGATCCTGTGAGGGTTGCAATCCCTTAGTCCAGTCTTGGAAGCCAGGGATTGAGGAGCTTGTTTGAGGTAGTTCTGAGGGATGAAGGGTTTTATTTTGTTGAGTAGTATCAGGTTGAGGAAGGTGCTCTTTGCTGTGTTCTTGATGTGTTTGTTCATGTCTAATTTGGGGTCCAGGGTGCTTCTTGGCGATTTAGCGGAGTCTGCTAAGGTAAGGTTGTAGTTGAGCGCATCAATCGCTTTTAGCCATTCTGAGATTGTTTTTTTTTCCTCATCATTAGAGATTAGGAGGATTTCTGTCTTGTCTTGATTGAGTTTTAGGTGGTTGCGTGATGGCCTGCATTGGACTTCTCTCAGAGTGCTGTTCAGTTTCTGAATGTCTTCAATGGAGGAGGTTTCCAGATATATCTGGGTATTGTCTGCATAGAAGCGAAACGGAATGTTTGATTTTTTGTTTATGGTGGTGAGGGGTTCCATGTATATGTTGAAAAGTTGCGGGGAGAGTACTGATCCTTACGGGATGGCCCTGCGAACTGGGTGTGGTTCTGATGGGAAATTCTTGATTTTTATACTTTAGGTGCGGTTCTATAGAAAAGAGGTGCACCATTGTAGTATCATCTGTTCAGCTCCAGCCCTTTCTTGAAGTGCCTTGATGAGTAGATTGTGGTCAACCCTATCGAAGGCTGCCGAAAGGTCCAAGAGTATGAGTAGGCAACATTGACCAGCATCAAGAGAGTTGTGCATATCATCTATTATGTTTAGGATTGCTGTCCCAATTCTGTATCCTTTTCTGAAGCCTGATTGGTGAGGGTTTAGGAAGTTGGTGGGTTGGAGGAGAACACATCTTTATAAATATGATGAGAGTTTGGCAACTATGGAAAAAGGTGGTCGAGGCAGAAGGCATCCTTCATGGCACAACAGAGGGTGTTCTTTGCAGCACAAAGATGAATCAGACTAGATAAAAGATATTTTTACCAAGATGGGTCAAGTATAAATAAGACAAACTTTGATTAATTTGTGTTTGACACCTATGGTGTTGACTATTAGGACATAGATACGGCTAGGGGATGAGAAGTTTAGAGCGGATATGATAAGACATCCAAATGCTGGTTGGTGGCTCTAGGATTCTGTTTCCAAATTTAATAGACTGTGTATTCGTAAGTTACTGGAAAAAGAAGTCAGAGCTGTTATGTGGGCAGAGTGTTCACAAGTGGTAACTGACTAAAGGGCACGTGCTGATCTGGATGCAGATTTAATTTGTTTCCTTTTCAAGTTGGCCAGCGATGCAAGGAAGGGCCTGGATAGATCCCTTAAGCAATGCCAGGATAGGCTTTTGGATGTCAGTCGTCGTTTGGTAAGGGTTTTGGGCATGGGGAAGGAGGCAAAATCAAAGGGTGAGTCTGTTAACATTGATTTTTTAAGAGGATGGAGTCGATAGCTGTCTGTTTTTTTAGGAAACGCAAATACTGCTTTAACTACAGAAAGAAGGAAGGCAGTTCTAATGAGGAGAAATCTATCTTACATCAAGACGTCATTCCACTGAATAGCAATCAACGTAAAGTAACGGTTACCAATAATTACATTGTTACAGACTATAATAAAACTATGTTCTTGATAGCAGAGTCAGAATCATAACCTGAATACAAAAAATGTGCTGAAAAACCAGTGAACACTAGTCTCTGAATCTCCTTCCCCAAAATGATTTGAAACTTGGAAAACAGATGATGTAAAATCAAATCACCTATATTACAAACCAAACTAAAAGGTTTGAGAAGAGAATATAAACAAGCCGTATCAAATGCAAAATTCCATTTTATTCAATAGTAAATTGACTTTTACCAAACCGTGTACAGCTTTCTTCCACCTTATTCACTCGAACTGCACAAGAACCTTGGAATGTATGCCAAATCCCCTAACCTCTAAATGTAAAACATTGTTTACTTACTTCACAGCCACGATCAGTCTTATTTAAGGTAGAATTAGGGCAGATTCAACTTTTGGTCACTCACATTCTTCGAAAGCAACAAACATATCAGGTTGTTCAGCACTTATGGTTTCTTCACTATCATCAAACAGCTCAGATTGACAGATTATTAGTTAGACAGCCAACCAGCAAGCATCATCATAGCCACATTTCAAGGCTTTGAAATGGTCTGAGTGCTATGATTAATGCATTCATAGCCCAATATTCTCATAACTGAGGATTGTTAGTAATTGGGATACAATGGAGAGACACCCGCTCTGAAAAGCGGATATCGGTGAAGTATGTGAAAGATACTATTGGGAGCAGGTTAAAGTGCCAGAGCCACGACAGAACTCCCTTAAAGTAGGAGGGGGAGAGAAAATGAAATGAAACAAACTCTACTGAACGCAGAAGGAGAGGTCTTGCACAGGAAGTAAGTAGGTACAAAGCACACCACTGACAGTGGGAACAGACATGATCACTGTTCAGATGGGGTGACTGGAGTCAGGAACAACAAACCTCAGCAAGAGTTTCAACGAACAGACTTGCTTGTGCAGACACATGGAAGACATCATGGTCTCAACGAGGAGCCTCACTTGTGATGGTGACTTTTTTGAGAAACAGAAACACATACAAGCAGCAATGCGTATAAGGCGGTTCAAAACTATAAAACTAGGAGCAAGGACTCTACGAAGAAGCTGAAAATGTGCAGAAAACTGCAGAAAATGTGCAGAAAAACCAGTGAACACTAGTCTCTGAATCTCCTTCCCAAAAATGATTTGAAACTTGGAAAACAGATGATGTAAAATCAAATCACCTATATTACAAACCAAAATAAAAGGTTTGAGAAGAGAATATAAACAAGCTGTAACAAATGCAAAATTCAATTTTATTCAATGGTAAATTGACTTTTACCAAACCGTTTACAGCTTTCTTCCACCTTATTCACTCGAACTACACTAGAACCTTGGAATCCATGCCAAATCCCCCAACCTCTAAATGTAAAACATTGTTTACTTACTTCACAGCCACGATCAGTCTTATTTAAGGTAGAATTAAGGCAGATTCAACTTCTGGCCCTTCACATTCTTCGAAAGCAACAAACATATCAGGTTGTTCAGTACTTATGGTTTCTTCACTATCATCAAACAGCTCAGATTGACAGATTATTAGTTAGACAGCCAACCAGCAAGCATCATCATAGCCACATTTCAAGGCTTTGAAATGGTCTGAGTGCTATGATTAATGCATTCATAGCCCAATATTCTCATAACTCAGGATTGTTAGTAATTGGGATACAATGGAGAGACACCCGCTCGTAAAAGCGGATATTGGTGAAGTATGTGAAAGATACTATTGCGAGCAGGTTAAAGTGCCAGAGCCACGACAGAACTCCCTTAAAGTAGGAGGGGGAGAGAAAATGAAATGAAACAAACTCTACTGAACGCAGAAGGAGAGGTCTTGCACAGGAAGTAAGTAGGTACAAAGCACACCACTGGCAGTGGGAACAGACATGATCACTGTTCAGATGGGGTGACTGGAGTCAGGAACAACAAACCTCAGCAAGAGTTTCAACGAACAGACTTGCTTGTGTAGACACATGGAAGACATCATGGTCTCAACGTGGAGCCTCACTTGTGATGGTGACCTTTTGGAGAAACAGAAATACATACAAGCAGCAATGCGTATAAGGCGGTTCAAAACTATAAAACTAGGAGCTAGCACTCTACGTAGAAGCTGAAGCAGAACGACCACCTAACACATCCTGAGGTGGGGCACCAGTTGAAAAGGCACCAACTGCTATGCAGAACCACGGGTGTGGTAGGGGATTGGCAAATCACAAATCCCTGAGAGAGAGCACCTTAGATAGCATAGGCATATTGCTGCAGGACTCTTTTTCTCACACAAAATTTGCCAGGTTTTACCATGTGAAATTTGCGTTTGAGAAAAGCAACTCAGCGTGTACAGTATTTTCGCAAATCTTGAAATCCTGATTTGGGTGGATGGTCCTGTTTGCGCTCAAATCAGAAATCCCACAGCAGTCATGAACAGCCCCTAAGTGTGCTCCTTTTGTACACAAAATGTAAGAATCGTAGGCCCTGGACCGGATAGCTGAGGAAATACCGTTGTTAACTTAGTATAACAACCTGTGTGCAAATTACACATTGCAGGGGTTTGTGCATAGCTTTGCCAGGTCAAATCTAGCACAAATTTAATTTTTACAGGCAAATAGTGCAGATACACTGTTTGTACATCTTAATAGGCACGATACCACGAGCTGAAACTGTGATGTCCCTCATTTAGAGGTGCACAACTAGATATAAGGCAGAGATTGCACACCACTTAAAAACAGGGAGATCACGCTCTTTGCTAGAGTGTCAATTTGGGCCTCAAAGACTCACTATATAAACTTAAAATGAATAAAAGACTTACTAGGGCCTGAAAGTTACTTGTTGATTTCTGAATGTGGAGACAGAACTACAGGAAGAAGAACTGTATATATATATATATATATATATATATATATATATATATATATATATATATACCGACTGTTAATGTGTACTACGTTCAAAGCAAGTGCCTTCAGATAAATTGACGGAAAGAGCGGGGCTGGGTAGATAATTTATCTGGTGGATTGCATGATGCAATACACTTGCTGTTGTACTTAAATTATGATATAACATACATGAAACTCATTTAATAGTTAGTCAGTTATATTTAATTCAAAGAAAGTGTGTTGTATCAGTGTATAAGTATATGGTTTTATAAAACTGAGTACCTACCTGAAGAATGTCAGTGTAACAAGAATAATGGTAAGTGACTGCAACCCTTTAACCTGAGATGAACAATACTGTAACACTCTATCTGGAGAATTAATTCATTTAAAGTTGTGGTAATACAGAATCCATATATATTCACAGAGAAAAGATAATTTCTGATATATCAGACTTTTTAATTACCCAGATCAGCTAAATAATGGTATCCTACTTCTTGAGTACTAGAATCCCAAAGTGAAGGATCTTGCTAACACACTTTATAAAATCAATCACTGAAAAGGGAGCGAAAGTTATGAAAAAGGAATCGATGATTATAAGCACTTTAAGGTGGAACATCTAGATTTACATATTTATTGAACAATGCTTTTAACAAGAATTCTAAATTGAAACAATACTATTACACTTGGGGATGGATTTTAAGACCAAGACATGAATAAAAACATGTGGACAAACGTCACCTGAGGGAGCGCCCCATAGTTCCATATATACCCCTTGTGAGGGAATATATTTGCCACGTTTCGAAGCTTCCCTTTCTTTGTGTCTTGCTTAATGGGATTTAGAGACTCCTTTGTTGCAATCTTAAAAACAAACACAAAAGAGTAGAGAAAGAGAGAGGATGTTAATACATATGGTGCATTATTGTCATGCACCTCAGGGCCGGCCTGCACATACAAGCATATGCACTGACCGGCCAGTGCAGTACACTTGTACTTTATGATCAGCGCGACAACAGTTTTTTTTTCAAGGATTGAAATTTACATTTTGCACTGGTTAGTGAGCGACTGTAAATGCTGCTGCCAAAATGCTCATTCACCCAAGAAAGATACCTCAGTCAACAGAGCAATGCATGTCATCCAGCCCTACATAAAATGAAAGCAACGACAAAAACACTATCCAATCAACCAAACAAGTCAACAAAAATGCAAGATCTGTTCCAAATTATGAAGTTAAATTTCTCTCTATCATTTTACTCCCCTAGTCAAACATAGTCGAAGGACACCCTGTTAGTTTACGAGTGTCAGTGAATCTTCTTTTTAAAAAAAATATTTTTATTGGATTTTTACACTTACAACATATGACAAGTAACATGTAATCATCATTGCGTTTGTACATACAGGGGTGCAGCCCATGTTGCTTAGCTGCTGGTTGTACAGTTTACTCGTAGAGCACATAAGCTTGAACGTCCCTGCATCTCTACAATCCCACATACAACGTATAACATATGCTTTGTGCTAGTGGTAACCATCAGGTTGGTCGGAATGAAACAAAATGTATGCATGACCGGCCCCCTGTCCAACTGTCTACTCTGAAAGAAAAAGAAAGAGAGGGGAAAGAGAGAAGAGTTTAGGGGGGAAGGAGGGGTGTCTTGCTCTATTGGTTGGTGTGAAGGTGGGCCCTTTGATTGTTTCTGGCTAGCACTTTCATGGGGGCTCGTAGGGTACTAGGAACTTGTCCAAGGAAGCCCACATACCACTGTTGGGTTTTCTCCATGGTGTGTTTCGTAAGGCTGTGATGTCGGCTCCTCTCAGGTATGTCACCCAGTTGAGCCACCCCCTGAAGGTGGCTTTGAAGGTGTCTTTCCACTTGGTGAGTACTATCTTGACTGCTGCCATTAGCAGGAGATCTAGGAGGTTTCTGTCAGGTTGCGGGACACCCCCGCGCCGCACGGCCACCAGCTGCTGCGTGTGCCCCTTGCCGCCCTCTGCCTCGCTGCTGCCTCGTTTGCCGGCTGCCGCCGCTGCGAGTGGTTTTCCTTGTTTTGACGGTTCTTTGTGCTTGTTTGGGCTAAACTTGTTTTTTCCCTGTTTTAGCGTTCATTTTTGCCTGTTTGTACTGTATTTTAATTTTTGTTCCGTGTTGCCCTCCTTCCTTGTTGTCCGCCTACCTCGACGCCCCCCGCCCTCCCTTCCCGCCACCGCCGCTTGTCCCCGCCCCTTTTTGCCTTCTGTAACCCTCCCCGCTCCCGCCTCCCAGCTGCTCCGCCCACCCGCGCACTTGGCCTTAAATGGCGACCGTGCGACGCAGGTGAGTGTGACCCACTTGTGGGACACCCCCGCGCCGCACGGCCACCAGCTGCTGCGTGTGCCCCTTGCCGCCCTCTGCCTCGCTGCTGCCTCGTTTGCCGGCTGCCGCCGCTGCGAGTGGTTTTCCTTGTTTTGACGGTTCTTTGTGCTTGTTTGGGCTAAACTTGTTTTTTCCCTGTTTTAGCGTTCATTTTTGCCTGTTTGTACTGTATTTTAATTTTTGTTCCGTGTTGCCCTCCTTCCTTGTTGTCCGCCTATCTCGACGCCCCCCGCCCTCCCTTCCCGCCACCGCCGCTTGTCCCCGCCCCTTTTTGCCTTCTGTAACCCTCCCCGCTCCCGCCTCCCAGCTGCTCCGCCCACCCGCGCACTTCGCCTTAAATGGCGACCGTGCGAACGCGCAGCGGGCACGCGCAGCGGGCGCGCCGATTGCGCGCCGAAGGCGCGCCAAAGGTAAGCCCGTCTACGCCCGTCCGCGCCTGGACCGCGCCCAGTGCCAGGACCCCTGGCCCACGAGGACCCCGACCGACCCGCCTGACGTACTCCGCCGCCACCCTCACCGCTCTCAACACCGGCCGACTCCCAGAATGCCATCAAGCCTCTCCACGACGTACCCACGGACCCTTCAGCTGCCACGCCTGCAAGTTCACCTGCATCCGGACCAGCCCCGCACCAGCACCCGCCAAGTCGAACTCCAGCAGCACCCACCTCAAGTGCATCCTGCTCAACACCCGCTCCGTCCACAGACACGCCATCGAACTCTGGAACCTCCTCGACACCACAGCTCCAGACGTTGCCTTCCTCACGGAGACCTGGATGAACGCCTCTTCAGCTCCTGACATCGCCATCGCTATCCCAGAGGGCTACAAGATCGTCCGGAGGGACCGAAACGCCAACCAGATGGGAGGAGGCATCGCCATCATCCACAGGAACACCATCCGTCTCACGACCAGCACCGACAACACCCTGACCAGCGCCGAACACCTGCATTTCCAGATCCACACCAACCCGAACACCACCCTCAGAGGCACCCTGATCTACCGACCCCCTGGACCACGCACGCAATTCAGCGAGGACATCGCCGACTTCGTCAGCCCGCATGCCCTCCCCTCCGCTGACTACATCCTCCTGGGAGACCTCAACTTCCATCTGGAGAACAACAACGACCACAACACCAGCACCCTGCTCGACAACCTCGCCAACCTGGGACTCAAGCAACTGGTGTCCACCCCCACCCACCTCGCCGGACACACACTCGACGCCGTCTTCTCATCCAGCACAGACATCGACTTCAGCCACGCCACAGAGCTTCAATGGACGGACCACAGCTGCGTCCACTTCACCTTCAAGAGAACGACGACCCACCAACACCAGCAACAGACCGCCCGCAGAAGCTGGAACAAGATCACAGCAGACCAGCTCGCCACCTCCCTGAGCCAACACCCTCCTGCCAGCTCAGCGAACCCCAGCCAGGCCGCCGACAACCTCACGAAGTGGATCAGCAACTGCGCGGACGAACTCGCCCCGCTGAGGACCCCGCCTAGCAGACCCGGCAGCAAGAAGGCCCCATGGTTCACCGACGAACTCAAGAGCTCCAAGAAGAACTGCCGAGCCCTCGAGAAAGTCTGGAAAAGGGAACCGACACCGGACAACAGGACCTCCTACAAACTTGCCACCCGGAAACACCACCAGCTGATCCGCGCCGCCAAGAAAACAGCATTCAAGGACCGGTTGGACAACAACGCACACAACTGCAAGGAACTCTTCAACATCGTGAAAGAGCTTTCCAACCCCAGCGCAGGAAACAACGACATCACCCCATCGCAAGACCTCTGCAACTCCCTCGCCTCATACTTCCACAACAAGATCGCGGACATACACAGCAGTTTCAACAACCAACCAACGCACACCACGACCGACCAGCCACCCCCCTCCACCACCACCCTCCACGCCTGGACCCCGATCAGCACCGAAGACACCATCCGCACGATGAACTCCATCCACTCCGGATCACCGACCGACCCCTGCCCTCACCACGTCTTCAACAAGGCCGACGCTGTCATCGCACCCCACCTGCGAGACATCATCAACACCTCCTTCGACACCGCCATCTTCCCTGAAAGCTGGAAACACGCCGAACTCAGCGCTCTACTCAAGAAACCAACAGCGGACCCCACCGACCTCAAGAATTACCGCTCCATCTCGCTTCTCCCGTTTCCAGCCAAAGTCATCGAGAAGACCGTCAACAAGCAGATGGCCGCCTTCCTCGAGACGAACGGATCCCTCGACCCCTCACAGTCCGGCTTCCGAGCCAAACACAGCACCGAGACCGCCCTCATCGCCGCCACCGATGACATCCGAGCCCTGATGGACAATGGAGAAACAGCGGCCCTCATCCTCCTAGACCTCTCCGCGGCATTCGACACGGTCTGCCACCGCACCCTAGTACGGCGCCTCAGCAACATCGGAATCCAGGACAAGGCGCTGGAATGGATCATCTCCTTCCTCGACGGAAGAACACAGAGAGTCCGCCTACCACCGTACAAGTCAGAGGCCTCCGAAGTCATCTGCGGCGTCCCCCAAGGATCATCCCTGAGCCCCACCCTCTTCAACGTCTACATGAGCCCCCTCGCGGCCATCGTACGCAAACACCACCTCAGCATAATCTCCTACGCCAACGACACCCAGCTGATCCTCTCCCTGACCAACGACCCCGCCGCCGCCAGAGCCAACCTGCACGAAGGGATGAAAGAGGTAGCCGAGTGGATGACGACCAGCCGCCTGAAACTGAACTCGGACAAGACGGAGGTCCTCATCCTGGGCTCCTCACCCTCCGCCTGGGACGACTCCTGGTGGCCTCCCGCCCTGGGCACCGCACCCAAACCGACAGACGATGCACGAAACCTGGGCTTCATCCTGGACTCCTCCCTCTCCATGACCAGGCAAGTCAACAGCGTCTCCTCGTCGTGCTTCAACATCCTACGCATGCTACGGAAGATCTTCTGGTGGATCCCCACAGAGACCAGGAAGACCGTCACCCAGGCCCTCGTCACCAGCCGACTGGACTACGGCAACGCCCTCTACGCCGGGACCACCGTCAAGCTCCAGAAGAGACTCCAGCGGATCCAAAACGCCTCAGCCAGACTCATCCTCGGCATCCCACGATCCAGCCACATCTCCGGACATCTGAGAGACCTTCACTGGCTCCCCGTCAACAAGAGAATCACCTTCCGCCTCCTCACCCACGCACACAAAGCCCTACACGACCAAGGCCCGAGCTACCTCAACAGCCGAGTCAACTTCTACGCTCCCAAACGCCACCTCCGATCAGCCAACCACGCCCTCGCCGCCGTCCCCCGCATCCGAAGAGCGACTACAGGAGGAAGGTCCTTCTCCTACCTGGCCGCCAAGACCTGGAACTCCCTCCCGTCCGACCTGCGCCTGACCCAAGACCACCTCTCCTTCAGGAAGAAGCTGAAGACCTGGCTGTTCGAGCAGTAGCGGCGGCACCCCCCCCCCCCCCCCCCCCAGCGCCTTGAGACCCTACGGGTATGTAGCGCGCTTTATAAGTGTCACTGATTGATTGATTGATTGATTGATTGCGTGTCAATATCAAATGTTATAAATGAGTTGGTGAGTGAGGCAAACTCTTCTTTAAGCTTGCAGCCTAAGGCTTAATTTATGAAGGTAAATATTTTTTTCCAATTTTTTTTAACCTTTGTGCAGTGGAAGATGAGGTGTGCCAGGTCCCCCTGTTCTCTGTCACAATTCCAGCAGCAGTCGTTTTCCCTCAAACCCTAGGGCCGCTAAGCGAACTGGGGTCCAGTAGGTCTTGTGCAGAAGCCAGAATGTTGTCTGAGCTAACACCGGGGAGATCATGTTTTTCGATGGGGACAACCAGAGGGTGTGTCTCTCCTGCTCGCTAAGTGCGGTGTCTAGGTGTGATTCCCAGTAGCTGGTTGTCTTATCGTTAAGCTTGGAGGAGCTGGGGCGGAGTAGTTTGTATATGTGGGACACCTGGTGGCCCACTTTGTTCAGGTTCTCGATATACTGGATGATTGATGGTTTGTGTCTTGCTATTTTTGATTTGCTTAGGGCTGTTCTGATTTTTATGGAAGTTGTATAGTTCTATATCTGGTAGGTTATGTCGTATTTTTAGCATGTTGAAGGTGTAGGGGCTTCCCTCTTCCTCCAACTGGGCTGGGTATGAGATCCCTAGTCTTTTCCAAGAGTCTATGGCTAGGGGTTTACCCTATATTTTATCTTGGAGTTTGCCCACAGCGATTCTATGTCAGGACCGGAGGCTTCAGATTATGCTTTTGTACCTTCTTCGCTTATTTATGACAAAAGTCACAGCAGCCAAAAACAAACCAAATTACAACAGCCCTACCTTAGAACAAAGGATAAGGGCAAAACAAAAACAATGTCCATCAACTACAACTCCCATGAGTATTACTAGGCAGTCCATATTATAGTCCCTCCTTAGTCTCTACTGCAGTTAGACAGGACGTCCCCTTCATGACCACTTCCTCTTTCTTTGCTGCTTCGCAGTGAGTTAAGTGGATTTATGCCCTCTCTCCTCATTTCTGTTGTATTTGGGGTTTGTTGGGGCTTTATTTAGTGGTTTTTCGTCTTTTGCTATATTGTGGGGTTGTGCTGTGTGCTCAGTTTTCCTGTGCAGAGCCCAGTTCGGTCGCGGGAGCCTTTTCTGCTCCTACGCGACTTTGCCATTGTTTCGGCCGCCTCCGGCCACTAAAGGGTGCTGTTGCGTCTCGTTCTCCTCAGCGCGGTGTTCCTGTCGGGGAATCGCGCTGAGGAGAACGTTCTGTCAAGTGCTCCCTGTCACTTCACCCTGACGCTCGGCGGAGCCTGTATTGCCCCACAAGTGCTACCTACGCCCCGGTGGGGGTCTGTATAGCGGCTTGACCGCGTTGCCGCCTGCGGGCGTTTTAAGGCACTCAGAGCTGCTTCTGCTTCCATTGCGAGCTAGCGCGCTGGGAGGTGACTGAGGCCCGGTCCGTTTCAGGAGGGCCTGCGCGCTAGTGGGGTGAGGGCCCCCCAGAATTCCCGGTTCCACTGGGCACCAATTTTAGGCAGCATCGCTCTGCCCCCATATTTGTACTGGTTTTCACCAGCGGTCCTATTCCCCAGGTTGACCCTTGCCATTTTCAGTCTTGCAGAGTTCTTTGGTTGGTCCTGGTCAGCTAGGGGTGATGGGGGACGAATACTATGAGGAGGAGGAGTCGCAGGGCTACCTCAACGACGAGTTCTACCAAGCTGTAGATAGCTCGATTTATAGATGTGTATCTGAGATTGTGGGGCCTATGGAGGAACGCCTATCCGCACGTATTATCCAGGAGTGCGAGAGGATAACCCAGGCGCACCTAGGGGTCGCTGCTGGTTCTTCCGCCCAGACGGGGTCTACTCCCCCAGCCCCTAAGAAACCCTGTAGGGAAGTGGTGCAGGGGGATTCGCATGGTGTGGACAGGGACGCCTTTGAGAGGTTGCGTGACGCATTCCTAGCTAAGGCGATGGATCCGGCCCCTGCGTCTTCCCCGGCCCCGGGCCCCTCGGGATCCGCTGGTACTGCTCCTTTGTCTCCTGTACCTCCCTCCCCGGCAGACACTGATGATGAGGATGGGTTGGAGCGTTCTTGGCGCCCTTCGGGCTCCGCCGCCGAGCTCCCTCGGGACACCTCAGGAATGTTGGACCCGGATGAAATCATGCATCCGCGGTCCGCCGCCTGGGCTCCTGGGGAGAAGGTGGCGAAGTTCGTCGCTGGCCGCCTCTGCAAGCCCCTGGAAAAGGAGGCAAGGAGCTGTTTGCGCGGAGTATGCCCTAGGCCTACGTTAGAGGGAAAGGTGGCCCTGACCTCGGAGTTGGACCCAAAAATAGCCACGTTTTTGGCTAAATTCGTTAAAGATCCCCGCAAAGGCATTGACCGTTCCTGGCGGTCTTGCCAGGATAAACTCTTGGATGCCATTGGCTCCATTACGAAGATCCTAGACATGGCGGAGGAAGCCAAGGAGTCCGGGGCAGCCATTTCCCCTGAGGTCTTCTCTAACTGGGCGCAAAGAGTAGTGGTTTTCCTAGGAAACGCGAATTGCGCGTTGTCTACCGAACGTAGGAGATCCCTCTTAATTAAATTGGATCCTAAGTTGGGTGACCTAGCCACTTCAGAAGCCAGAGCAGTGGCCCAGGGTGGTCTCTTTGGGGAGCCATTTATAAAGGAACTGGAAAAGTTTGTGAATACATTCACGTCCCTGGATAGGGCCCAGTCGAGTATCAAAAAGGTCTTCCACCAACGTTTCTCCAGAGGGGCCAGTCGCGGAGGGGGCCACGCGACCGGCCGTGGTGGTCAGCAAGCGACCAACAGGAATCAAGGCTCCGGACGGGGACAGTGTAACTCCTCTCAAAACTACAATACCTTCTACCCCATCAGAGGACAACGCTTCCGTGGCCGTGGTGGTTTCAAGAATGCAGCCGGAAACACCTCTAACGGTGAGTGTCATTTCAGCGGACAAGGTCCGCGTGGGGGGACGATTGGCTTTGTTTCCAGACGCCTGGGCCGCACTCACTGCGGACGCTTGGGTCTTGCAAACGATACAGGGTTTCCATGTGGAATTTTACGACCAGCCCCGCCAAGACAGACCTCCCCCCCTATCGTTTTCTCTCGTGTGGACGCACTTCTAGTAGACGAGGAGGTGTCTGCCCTGCTGCGCAAAGGCGCCATTTGCCCTTCAGTTCAACACCCAGCAGGATTTTTGAGCAATTTGTTCCTGGTGGACAAACCAGACGGGGGGAAGCGCCCTGTGATCAACTTCAAAGAGTTCAACGGTTGGTTGGTCTACCGGCATTTCAAGATGGAGGATATCCATCTTCTGAGAGACGTTTTGCTTCCCAACGATTGGATGGTGCGTTTGGACCTCAAGGATGCTTACTTGGTGGTTCCCATTCATCCCCCGCACCGGCGCTTTCTGCAGTTCCGGTGGGGGGGATCAGGTGTTCGAGTTTACCGCCCTTCCTTTCGGGCTTTCTTCGGCCCCTTGGTGTTTCACCAAGCTCCTCCGGCCGGCGAGGGAATTTTTGCGGAGTCAAGGTATCCGGATGATAGTCTATTTGGACGACATCCTGGTGATGGCGCAGTGCCCGGTACAGTTGGATCTTCAGCTCCGTCAGACGGTTTCCTTACTCCAGGATCTGGGGTTTGTAATCAACAGCGAGAAGTCTGTTCTGGTTCCGTCTCAGACGGTGGTGTTCCTCGGTTTTACTGTGGATTCGGTACGATGTACCCTGAGTCTCCCTGCCAAGAAGTTGGGGAAAATCCGGCACATTCTCAGTCAGACAGTCTTGCGAACGCACACCTCTCTCCGTCAGATTGCCCGGGTGGTGGGCCTGCTATCGTCCTCCATCCAGGCAATCTTTCCGGGGCCCCTGCATTATCGCGCCCTGCAGCGCCTCAAGGCGCACCATCTCCGAAGGAGCCTGACATACGATCAGGTGGTTACCCTGTCGGACGAAGTGAAGGAGGAGATGCGCTGGTGGCTTGCTCACATGGAAGCCTGGAATGGCCGAGCAATTTTCGGGTCTGTCCCCGACTTGGTGATAGAGTCCGACGCCAGCCGAGCCGGCTGGGGCGCCCACGGTGGAGAGTTTTCCACAGGCGGCGCCTGGTCATCCGGGGAGCAGGAGCTCCATATCAATTGCCTGGAACTGCTGGCCGGGTCCTTTGCGGTTCGTTGCTGGACCAAGGACACGGTTCGCTCCTGCGTCTTGTTACGCATGGGCAATATCTTGGCGGTGCGGTACGTCAATCGTCTGGGGGGTCCTCGTTCCAAAGCCCTTTCGGCATTGGCGAACTATTTCTGGAATTACTGCCTGGCGCATCAGGTTTCAGTGACGGCCGAATACCTGCCGGGTCGAGACAATCAGGTTGCGGATTGGCATTCCCGATACCTGCGGGACTCCAGTCAGTGGAAGCTGGATCCTCAGGTGTTCAAGAGCCTGAGTGCAGCCTGGGGCAGGTTCTCCGTGGACCTTTTTGCGTCACATCTGGATTTCCAGCTCCCGCGTTTCTTCAGCTGGAGGCCGGACCCTCTAGCAGAGGCCACGGACCCTTTCCTCCAGAATTGGAGCGGGGAGACGTCTTACGGTTTTCCTCCGTTCTCAATGATACTGAGGGCGGCTGCCCATCTTCGCCGCCAGCAGGCGGACGTAGTCCTGGTGACTCCATGGTGGAGGTCTCAAGTTTGGTTTCCGGTTCTACTGGAAATTTCTTGGGATTCTCCAATCCTACTCCCCCGATTTCCACGACTTCTTCTCAACGCGGACGGGGATCCCCATCATCTGCTCACTCAGAGCTCCCTTCACCTCATGGCGTGGAGGCTTTCGGGCGACGTTGGTCGCTCCCGGGCCTTTCGAGACCGTCTGAGAGTTTCCTCTCGAAGGCCTGGGCAGGCAGCACCGCAAAACGTTATCGCTCTGCCTGGAACAAATGGTCACGTTGGTGTCTTCGACGGGACTTGGATCCCGTGGTCGCGGGTATCGTTCCGGCGATGAACTATTTGGCAGAATCGGCTTCGGCCGGGCTAGCCTACCGTACTATCAATGCGATGCGGTCAGCAATCTCGGCGGGCCACCAGCCGATTGCGGGGGTTCCACTGGGGGAGCACCCTTTTGTGTGTCGCCTCCTACGGGGAATTCGCCTTTCCCTGCCCCCAGAGCCACGTTATTCGGTTCTGTGGGATGTCAATCTCGTTCTGAACCTTTTTTTGTCGTGGCCTCAGAATAGGTATCTGTCGTTGAAGGAGCTTTCAGCGAAATTGGCAATGCTGCTGTGTCTGGTGTCGTGCAGACGGGTGTCGGATGTCCGCACCCTGGATGTCGCAGCAAGAGTTTTTTCCCCTGATGGGGTGATTTTCACGCTGGCGCGTCGCACGAAGTGTGGTTCACGTACGATTTCCTACCCATGCTTCGTCGACACTCCCAAGTTGTGTGTGGTCCAGTGTTTGAAGGCTTATGAAGACTTAACCTTGGAACTTCGCCCCCCGGGCGAAAGACAGTTGCTAATCGCGGTGCGGAAGCCGCACAAGGCTGTCTCTTCTCCCACCATCACCAGATGGGTACGGTGGGTAATGCAGGAAGCAGGCATTGACACTAAGCAGTTTGGTGCTCATTCGGCTAGAGGGGCCATGGCCTCAAAGACGTTCTCTTTAGGAGCTTGATTGGAGGATCCGATGCGAGCTGCAGATTGGTCTTCGGACTCCACGTTTAAGAGGTTTTACTTTAAACCTGTGGTGGACATCGCTCATTTGGTGGTGAGTAAGCGTTAAACTAGCATAATCTGAAGCCTCCGGTCCTGACATAGAATCGAAATTTGCATAGCAGTGTAACGGTAAGTTTCAATTCTATTAAGGACACGGAGGCGACGATTATCCCTCCCGGTTTCCTGCGGAGATTACCCGCCCGTACTGCAGTAAGTACTCAGGTTTTCCAGTCTTATGCTGATGTAACTTGACAGTGTTGCATTGTATGTGCTTTGGATGCCCTTTCACTGCTGACGCTGTGGCATTTTTTTCTTGATAGGAAATGATGGTGCCAAGCAGGATCAGTAATCGCATAGCGTGCCTCGCGCGAAGAAAGAGGAAGTGGTCATGAAGGGGACGTCCTGTCTAACTGCAGTAGAGACTATAATATGGACTGCCTAGTAATACTCATGGGAGTTGTAGTTGATGGACATTGTTTTTGTTTTGCCCTTATCCTTTGTTCTAAGGTAGGGCTGTTGTAATTTGGTTTGTTTTTGGCTGCTGTGACTTTTGTAATAAATCAGCGAAGAAGGTACAAAAGCATAATCCTCGCCTCTGTGTCCTTAATAGAATTGAAACTTACCGTTACACTGCTAGGCAAATTTTGATTCCCAGTTAGAATTATTAACGCTGTGTTCCAGTTTTTGATCTACCTTAAGCAGGGCGTATCTAGTGTGTTTAAGTATAGGGCTATTCTTTTGTGTCTGTTTGTTCGCGGAGAGAAGTGTTATAGGGTCGATATTGTTTAGTATGGCTTTCTCAATCCTGAGCCAGACCGGCGTGTAGCCCTGGTTAGGCAGGATCCAGTACATTCACTGTCTCGCTATAAGTGCAGTCTGAAATTATCTGAAATCTGCCAGGTTTAGCCCTCCTAGTTTTTTATCTAGTTTTAGTTTTTTCAGGCTTATCCTTGGTTTTTTGTCTTGCCATAGGAACTTGTTCATCATTTTGTTCGTTTTACGGTGGAATTAGTCTGTGAGTGTAAGGGGGAGCATTCCCGCCAGGTAGTTGATCACCGGGGTAATCATCATCTTCATTGTGTCTAACCTCCGCCACCATGTTATGAATTTGGGCGACCAGGATTCCAGGAGCCTTTTTATCTTTTCTAAGGTTAGTTTCCCGTTTTGGTCGAGTGTGGTTTTGAGGTTTTTGCTGAATAGGATCCCTAGATAATTGATGAACCCGGGTTGCCAGACTAATCCGGAGTTGTCTATTACTTCTCTGGTGGTGTGTACCTTAAGTGGCATGCATTCTGATTTGTCTGTGTTTAGTTTGTAGCCGGAGTGGGCTGAGTATTTACCTATGGTGTTCATGAGGGCAGTGATAGAGGATTTGGCGTTCTCTGTGATTATGAGTAGGTCACTAGCATAAGCTGCAAGTTTTACTGTGGTCTCGTTGATGGTGACTCCCAACATTCTCTATTGGCTACAATATCTCTGATCAGGGGTTCCAGCGCCAGTAAAAACAGCACGGGGGACAGGGGGCATCCCTGTCTTGTCCCCCGTTGAAGGATGAATTGATCTGAGACTGCCCCATTGATAGCTATCTGCGCACTGGGGTTTGCGTACAATGCCATCACCTTCCTCATATACTTATCTCCCAGGTTGTATGCCTGCATGCACTGTTCTAGTGAAAAATGAGTCGCCTTTCCCCCTTGAAGGCGAATTGAGAGCTAGACATTGAGGTTAAGCTGAGAAAAAGCCAACCAGACGTGTAGGAAATGTAAGGCAGACAGATGGGTAAGTAAAATGGCTAATCTATTCGTCCAAACAATGTGGCCTTTTCAGATCAGAACCTAACTCAGGTAAGGAACCACACAACGAAGATATGAAAGAAACAGAGCAGTGGGAAGATCTACTGAGCAGCAGCAAGCAGACATAGGAAAAAACAATATTCAAACCAGAAAAACTTTACGGAAAAAATTTCAAAAGGTAATCAGCTGCAAGCAAATGTGTAAAAAGTAGATGGAAGGTTTTACTATGCATTTAAAAAAATCCTAAACTGGAAAAGTTACTCACCTGTGGGAATGGATTTGCGTGATGGATATCTTTTCATATTTATTATGTTTAAAACACTTTCCGAATGTTGAGGAGGATAATGAAGAGAGGCAGAAAGAGAGCACGAGTGTCCCCTTCTACACACTTAAGTGAATGATGACTAAGGATTCATTTAACTCTTAAAATAGTCCACACTAGCAGTGCTCTCTGTATTTTCACAACTCGTAAAAGGGGGCAGATCAATGGATACTCACAAACATTTTACGAGGGGCCAAAATGTTTGGTCTGTGGTGTACCTTAGGGACGCATTGATGGAAGCGGAGTGGCGGTTTGATGGTGGGATGATTGTAGGGGAAGGGAACATGTACATCTAAGGCTAAATTGCACAATGAGAAACCAGAACACATGGGCTCAGTCCTGGCATCGCCACTTGACCAAACTGTGTGATCCTAAGCAATTGTTTTATTTCACTCGCTCTCCTTTTTCTTCATCATCACATACAGGGCCGACTGGGAACTCAAAGCAGCCCTGGCAGTTTTGTCGGCCCGGCCCCAATCCACAGGGGAGGTTAGCGCGAAGCACTACTGCGAAACAAAGCCGGCCCCCAGCACTGCTGCTTTCGTTACTGGGGGCCAATGTTGCAGAATAGCTGCGAAACCGGCCCCCACGCATCAAAACCGCCCAACCCTTCCAGGCTCCTGGGCAAACGCCTGATGCTTGCTATGGGCAGTCCGGCACTGATCACATATAGGAAGACCTCAAAGTACTTTCCTTCAGGATGTGCACTGTATAAAACCTTGTCGTCTATTTGATTTATTAAACTAGTGTTGTTCATGTATAATGTCCACTCAGGCCACCAAAAGGGTCCACATAACAACCGACTTGCCATATGACATTATTTTCAGGGTATTTGGGGGGAGGGGTTTGAATGTTTCTGAATATTTGTTTGAAATCTATCACTTTTGAAAAAAAAAAATACTTCTCAATGCAACCCACCGATCAAATCTGATGCATTAAGGTTGAAAGTTTCTGCGTTTTTGAATTATGAAGAGACTTTATCATATAGTTTACACCTTTGCCGCAAGATGTCTTTAAAAACTGAAAGTTTCCTAAAGTTAAGTGATGCAGGACACCCAAGTTACTTCTTTTGTTTGACATCAATTAACCGTTAACTAAATGCTTGCCAGTTTATTTAATCTATTTTTTATTAATATTACTGCTCAGTCAAGTAAACAGCAGCCCAGTGCTGCTGTTGAGCAGGGGGCGGCATGTTAAGGTTAGGAGGGCTGCATGTAAAGGCCAGGAGGGCCGCATGTAAAGGCCAGGACGGCCGCATGTAAAGGCCAGGAGGGCCGCATGTAAAGGCCAAGAGGGTCGCATGTAAAGGCCAGGAGGGCCGCATGTAAAGGCCAGGAGGGCTGCATGTAAAGGCCAGGAGGGCTGCATGTAAAGGCCAGGACGGCCGCAAGTAAAGGCCAGGAGGGCCACATGTTAAGGTCAGGAGGGCCGCATGCTTGGGTATCACTGCCTGAGTGGAATAATATGCTTCCTTTTTCGATATGACAGAATGTAGAGAGCACTTCTAGAGTCTAGAGTGAGGATGCTATCCTGCCTACCCACCACAGAAAATAATTTGAAACCTCCAATCCAGTTACACTATCAACCCTCTCCACCACCTGCAACAATACCTTCTCCAACGCCTGCTCTGTTGACGCCCGCAGAGGCTGGTACAGGGACTAGCTACAGGTCATGTCATGCACCCAGAGCTGTAAGCACAGTGCTGAATGTTCAGTGGCGCCAAGATCTGAGGCTGAGCGTCCACTATGCTGCGCAGATGGGTTAGGAGTAAGGCCTTCAGCCTACGCTCACCGTGCACAGCCAAAGGGTGCAGCAATGATGGAGGAAGTTGGTTCGCTGTTGGGCGCACACTGCAAACAGCCAGAGGTTCTGCACAGTGGAATAGGTTGTAAAGGTGGATGTAGTAGATCATCCTAAAAAATAAATTCACTGAAATTCTTTTAAAGGTAAGTTGTAGCTCACTATTAATGTACGGTTAAAAATAATTGGAAATGTAAGTTAAAAGACAGGAATAAAAGAAAAGGTACGGATATGGGTTAGTTACGGCTGCCATAACTACTAGTAACCAGACAATCATGTCAAAAGACTTATTTGTGAGTTTTTTCGTAGCAGTTTGAGCATCCTTGTTCATTTTAAAACTGTACTTCTATTTTATTTTGTTTGAAGGAATGTTAAAATGTACGTTTAATTTACAGAGTGACGTTGAGCTTTGAACTGCTCTTCACATATTTTGTCCTAATGTCTTTCCCAATTATGGTTCATGTCACTGCAATATTTAAAATACAGCCTAGCAAGATTCTTGACCTATTGACAGGTAGCTATTGGAGGATTACCATTAATTGATGGCTAAGAACCATATTTAGAGTTTGGCAAATTGATGACTGTTCCTCCGCGATGATGGAAAGTTGTCTGTCAGATTGGAGGATGACCATTCTCCATATATACGGTTTTGGCCATCATGTCTGACAACCGTCAAGGCAACGTAAGGTTCACCAGCAATCTTTCCCTCCTCCGTTGGTAGTAAAGCCTGGCTCCGTTGACAGTCATACGTTTATCAAAGTTGGTGAGGCAGAACACTGGCCACCACCATGGCATCAGAGACAAGTTATTGGGACAGACCATGGCAATGGAGGAAATCAGAATGTATGGCAAACGTCCATCAAAATGCATCTGTTGCATATCTACCAAGTACAAACACCTGCTTGCGTGGCTTAGCAAGCCACAATGGCGGCTGTGTCCTGCTGAGGCTCCGCGATCGGGCTAGCATCTTGCCCAGTTCCCGAGATCGCCGGGAGCCTCAACTCGCCAAATACAGCACCTGTGATGCCCCCACGCACTGGGGCATCCATCAAGTGACCTGAACTTGCTGCGGGCAGACGACGCGAGCCAGATTGTCTTCTGCTGACACCGAGTGACGCCGACCCCGAAAATGGCGGGCGCACCTCTGACCGGCGGACGAGTGAGCCTCCGAGAGTCGGCTCTCTAAACGGCGGCCCCGGAAGACGCGGCCAGCCGACAGCAGCGGAGAAACCCGCGGAGAAGGTGAAACCAGCCCACGGGGGTGCGCACCGGACGGCGCCCTCCTCTGTCCTGGAGCCCCGACACACAAGATGGCGGCTGCCGCCCCGGGGCTCCGTTACACCGGAGCTATTTCCCCGCCGGGAGCCTGATCGGCCCTCAGATTTGACCGACCTGCCACTGCCGACTGCGGGGAGACGGCGAGCGCACCAACTGCACAGGGCTGGACACTCCAGGAGTCCGTAACCAGTATCGAAGGCGGTGAGCACTGCCCTCCCCCCCTCCCCCGAGGATCTCAGCGCCGGCACCCCGGTGGCCCCTGCCACTGCGGACTGCGGGGAACCGGCGAGCGCGCCAACTGCACGGGGCTGGACACTCCTGAAGCCTGTAACCATCATTGAGGGCGGTGAGTACTGATCTCTCCCCCCCTCCCCCGAGGATCTCATCACCGGCACCCCGGGGGCCCCCTCCTCCCTCCGGGCCCCGTGGAAGGTCATTGGACACGTCGCCACCCGAGCGAGGGACCCAGGTCATGTTCACCTCCCCAAACAGCCCGGTGGACCCGGGTGCCTGTTCCCAAAATGGCGCCCATGGAGGCCTAGCACCAAGGAAGAACGCAAACCTCGCCCTGGGGGTAGGAGTGCCCCGCTTGCGCTGGAGACGCTACCGGCAGCCGTCCGCCACCCCGGAGCCTCCTGGTCCATGCCACCCGGCCTTTGCCCTGCCGATCAGCGCTGACACTGAGCCACACTCCCCCCCGGTGAGGAGAGGACACCCACACGCCCCCCCCCCCCCGCGGTCGGACCCACCGGCCCCGGCGGCCGCAAGCCACCTTTGACACCCCTGCTAGGGGCTCCCCGAAGCGGAGCGGGCCCCGCCCCAGAGCCGGAGGAGACTGAGGGAGCCGACCGACACTGAGCTGCCACCTACCCGACGACGCTGTGAGGCGACGACCTACCGCCCTCGAGGCGCACGACGACCCGGGGGGCCCCCCCTCTTCCTTTTGACAGCGCCCATGGGGAAGCCGAGGGCCTCGCAGGCGACGACGGTCCCTGAAACGGCCGTCGAGAAGATGCCACAAACGAGAACATGGACGCAGGCCAATGCGTCGCAAACCGACCCTACACTATCAGCGAAACTGGACCAGGTGTTGGCGGCAATCGAAATGTCTCGCCTCTCGATGGAGGAGAGATTGGGCACCCTGACGACGGACATTAGCCTAATCCGCGATGAACACCGTAAGCTGGCGGACAGGGTGAAGGAGGGTGAGCGGATCGTGACCGAATTACAACCCGCGGTGAAGTCGCAGGAGGCAGACATGCAGGAGATCCTGCGCCGCGTGGAGACCTTGGAGGAGCGCACAGTGGATTTAGAGGGGCGCTCAAGACGTTGTAACATCCGCGTCCTGGGCCTGCCGGAGGGGATTGAAAATTCGGACCCTCTGACCTACATGGAGTCCTGGACTAAATCGTTCACCCCGGACTGCGACCGGTCGCCGTACTTCTCCATCGAGAGGGCCCACAGGGTCCCGGCCCGGGCACCCAAACCCGGTCTTCCTCCACGACCCATGTTGGCCAAGTTCCTGCACTTCCGAGACCGGGACGCGGTGCTCCGTGCGGCCCGGACGGCGGGCCCCCTGCAAGTGGAAGACCAACACGTCATGGTGTTCCCGGACTATGCTCGAGAGGTCCAACAGCGGCGATCCACGTTTCTGGAAGTCAAGAGACGCCTCCGCGCAAACGACCTTCAATACTCCTTGCTATTCCCTGCCCGCCTTAAGGTGATCCACAAAGGGAAAGCCCTCTTCTTCGATACAGCAGCGGACGCGCAGGATTGGACTGAATTTAATTGCCCGCTGATTCCTAAACCCGGACCCCAGAGGACACGCAACAATGACTCCAGACGATCCAGGAAACGGGGCGCGAGCCGTGCTCGATCAGGCCACCCCAAGAGCTAGGCATCCTCCCCCACGGGCTCACCCGACCTCACACAAACCATGCAGGAGCGACGAGACGCCCTGCGGGCGGTGACCGAACTGCACACGTCACCCCCGGCTTCGGACCTGGAAGGTCAGCCACACCTGTTCACCCCTGAGAAAGACCGGGACAGTGATGGAACTATGTCGGGATTCGGCCCAATCTCTTCCCCCCTGGTTGTGGCACTCACATTGGACGCTGCCCTGGCCAGCCAACATACCACCTCTTCGTGAAGGTCGAACTGTCAACTGCTATATCCTTCTCATGGTTGCCTGCTGTATTGCGCGACGTCTAGAAGCCTAGACCAATTTGCCAGATGTCTGTAAGCGCTAGCGAGCGATAGACATTTCTCCTGCTAGAGCCCGACCCGCGCACAGGCCCAGCAGCGACACACGCTGCCACCCCCACGGATTTCTATTTCTGTTGAATTTCTCCCCTAGTGGGACACTAGTTTGGATATGCCACCCCCGTTGACGTATCCTCAGTATTGGGACAGTTGCCCACCCGAAGTTCTAGTTGTTGTTACTTCCCCTAGTCCCCCCCCACGTTAGAGGAAGCTTGGCGCGCAGGAGCACATATGGCACACATACACGGGCGGCCCACGGGAGCTGCAGGGGGGCCCCTTTCCCAACCACATCACCCCAGGAACGGCAGTCCCGCACTCAGACCTTAATATCCTTACACTAAACGTGCGGGGCCTACACACGCCCAGTAAGCGCTACTCTGTATACTCCTACATTAGGCGCATGTCAGCCGGCATAGCGTTTCTGCAGGAGACACACATTAACGCTACTGAACTTGCTCGTTTGCAGGCCAAATGGCGAGGGATCATCTGTGCCACAAAATATTCGGCGTTTGCGCGCGGCGCATTAATCTGGGTAAGGCCAGGTACTCCCTTCCGAGTGCTCCGGCGAGTGGTAGATAGAGAGGGCAGGTACGCGCTTCTGGAGGGAATACTTGATGGGCAAGGGGTACTCCTTGGCAGCATTTACGCCCCTAACACGGATCAGGGTCAGTTTTGGGATCACCTTACGGGCGTTTTGGCCCAGTTCACTGCAGTACCGTGGGTACTGGGAGGTGACTTTAACTGCACACTGAACCCCTCCCTGGACCGCTCGCATCCTCCCCCCACACACTCCCTGGCCCCCCGACAGGCAGACCTCTTTAGGACATGGACCACGCACTGGACACTCACTGACGCATGGCGACACCTACACCCACTGGCTCGCATTTACTCCTTCCACTCGATTCCGCACAACCTCCGAGTTCGCCTAGACCGTTTCCTCTGCTCTGCACCAATCCTCCCCAAGATAACATCTACAGACTACCTGGGTTGGATCCTCTCAGATCACGACGCCCACATCATACGTCTTACCTGGCGCCCCCCACACCCACCGGTCCCCACCTGGCGCCTCTCTAGAGAATGTCTATCGGATCCAGTTTTCAGAGACGCACACAAATCCAGCATACAAGATTACTTCACACACAACGAGAACACAGCGTCATCGGTACTGGTGGAGTGGGACGCGTTTAAAGTGGTGGCGAGGGGAGAATGCATCAAACAGGTAGTGGGGGTCCGCCGCACCTTAGAGCGGACACTTGTCACCGCAGAGCAGGCTCTGGCCGCACTCACTAAACGACCTGACGACTCGGAGGAACACGCCGTGCTCACGGCCGAGGCCAAGTCGGAGTATCAGACTGCCTGCGCTGACCTCCGAAATTACAATTTCAGGGCATACGCCTCTAGGGTACACAAGGACAGAGACAAAACCGGGGCGCTTCTGGCCTGGATGGCGAGGCAGGACACCGAAATCAAGCCAATCACGGACATTATCAACCCGGAAGGTGTATTAGTGCAATCGCAGGCCGAGATTCTCCTGGAATTCCAGCGCCATTATACGCAAGTGTACGGAGCCCCGGCCCACTGTTCCCCGTTTCCTGTGGAACATTTTTTAGACCCTCTGACGTTACCCACGATATCAAATGACGACAAGCGCACACTCGACGCCAAGATAATTCCATCTGACATCTCCCATGCGATACGTGCCATGTCTCGGAATAAAGCGCCGGGACTAGACGGCTTCCCGCTGGAATACTACTCGACATTCTCTCCCCTGGTAGTCCCCCGTCTGTCACGGATGTTCGGGGCGTCTCTCCATTTAGGGAGGTTACCTCAGTCGCTACGGGAGTCCGTGATTGTCACCTTTCCCAAGCCCCACAGAGATCCGCTTCACATGGGGTCATATCGGCCCATCACGCTCCTGTCGGCTGACTGTACGATCCTAGGGAAGATCCTAGCTGATCGATATGCACAGGTCATACGCCCGCTGGTCCACCCCGACCAATGCGGCTTCGTCCCAGGGAGGAATACCTCCCAGAACCTCCGCCGAGTCTTCCATATTCAAGATCAAGTGCGTGAAAGATTTCCCCGTGCCGCCTGCCTCATTATGGACCTTGAAAAGGCGTTCGACACCCTCACCTGGCCCTACCTGTTCTCGGTCCTGCGGCGCCTCAATGTCGGCCCGACACTCATGGCATACACACGCCTCCTGTACACCGATCTCACCACCCGAGTTCGTATCGGGAGACGCATCTCACCGGCGTTTGAAGTTCGACGAGGCAAAAGACAAGGGTGCCCCCTGTCGCCTCTCTTATTCGCGCTGGCGGTCGAACCGCTGGCGGTTCGGCTGCGCCAGGAAGGTGTAGATTGGGGCATACTGCTTGCGGACGGCACCCATTGCGTGTCCATGTACGCGGATGATCCCCTCATATATGTCCGAGATATTGAAACGGACCTAACCCCCATTGGGGTAGCGCTGGCGGAATTTGCAGACGCCTCGGGACTACAGGTGAACTGGGACAAGTCCACGGTCTACCCTCTACACCCGGACCTGCCCCCCCGGGAAGTCGAGCTAGGGCCACATAAACTCCCTTGGTCCGCGGAGGCTCCCCGGTACCTCGGTGTCCGCTTGTACCATTCTCCAGCAGACATTTTTGAGGGCAATCACCGCAGAATACTGGCTAGTCTGCGCCCGACAGTCGCCTTCTGGAATAAGCTACCGCTAGCCCCGATAGGGCGGATAGCCCTAGCTAAGATGGTGATGCTTCCCCGACTCCTTTACCACTTCACAAATCTACCGGTGATACCGCCCAGGTCCTTCTTCCGCGACGTTGACTCCCTCTTAGGGACCCTCATCTGGGGTGCAGGCAGACACAGAGTCGCCCTGAAAACCCTTCAACTCCCCACGACGCAGGGGGGGCTCGGGGCTCCGTCCTTCGAGGCATATTTCCTCACGGCACAGCTCCAATGGCTGTCCTACTGGACGGCGGACCGTTACCTTCAGGAGACTGTTACCTCTACCGGCAGAATCGCGACCCCGGAACTCACCCGTCTTCTCCGCCCGGGCACCAAGCCACGGCGCACATACCCCCTCCAAGTGGAGATAGCGCGCCGGTGCATGATGCGGATCCACCGGTTATCCCCCAGCAGGCTCTCGTACTCCCCGCTGCTACCATTGATAGGCAGCCCCAGGCAAGATTCCTACTTCACGGCTCCACTATTCGCCGAATGGTCCCAATGTGGCATCACGGATCTGGAATCGCTCTTCGAGGAGGGTCAGTTGAAACCACTCGACCGCTTGGTCGCAGAATACGGGCTCCCCCGGGCCAATTCCTCAGATATAGGCAACTGCTCGAAGGATACCGGCCCCATTTCAATCTCCAAACTGGCGAGCCAGACACGCATCCAGTAATACATGCTATCCTCCATATGGGGGTGGGTCGCCAACTGGTCACCTGGCTATATAAATCCATCCGGGAACTCTCACATGCTCCCCTGACGGCCCTGCGTGCTACATGGGAGGAGGACATAGGCCGCGCTCTACACGACTCAGAGTGGACTAAAGCACTTGAGGCCCCAAAACGCGTCTCTAGGAACGCCCGCTTCAAAAACATCCAATACTATATACTACACAGAGCGTACCTCACCCCAGCGCGATTGCAGAAGTTCTACCCCTCCACACCATTCCTATGCCCCAGATGCTGTTCCCCTGCCGCGGATTTCCGTCATATGTTTTGGGACTGTCCCGACCTTCAACCCTTTTGGCGGGTGGTACACGACACACTGTCGGAACTCACAGGTCTCACTACACTGGCCACCTGGGAGTCCAGCGCTCTAGGCATCTCCCACGTCTCTAAACAAGAACCGGTGCATAGGCGCTTCGTGTCCTTAGCGCTCCTGTTGGCGAATAGATGCATAACCATGCGCTGGCGGTCCCCGGAGGGCACCCCCATAGCACAATGGAAGGGGGCGGTTGGTAAATGGGCGGCAGCGGAGGAAGATGCTCTGAGGAAAGAAGAAGCCAGGGGCGCGCGTAAAATTCCCATCTCCATGGAATGGGCCATGCTCCTCCACAGCTTCCGGCAGTCCACGCAGGCAGGAGACCCACCTGTCCCGACCCCCCCCCCCCCGCCCGAGAAGGCCGGTAGCCTCTACCTGATGTGAGCCACCTCAGGGTCGAGTCCCGATTACCCCCTGTATCCTGAACAAACTCTTGTATGTCCTGCCACCCATCTAGTACCTCGCCTAAGCGGAATGCATAAACCCCCCTGCCAATCCCCCCTCCTTTTCCCCCCCCCATTCTGGGGCGCAGACTGCATGGCTTCATGACCCCCCCCCACCCCCCTCCCGACACCCGCCGTCAATATCCCCCTGCTTAGACCCTGCTAGCGCCTACATGCTTCCCTCCCACAGTTTGGTTCCTCCCCTGTTCACTGGTAACACCGTTATATGAACAAGTACAGACCCTGATCCTGCGCTATTATAGCGGGAACTTGCCTGCCCGTCATTCTTCATCGCCCCCAGGGCGACGCTGTTCCACCGTCCCCCAGCCGGCAGGCGTCCTTGCACGATTATAATGTACTGAGTAACTGAAGACATGTATATATGTACCAGTCGTATAAAACAAGAAAACGTTGCACGCATGGCTGTTCGTGGCTGAATGTTGAGGCCACGTCGGCGGATTGTCTACGCTGTACTGATATACTTTGTTGCAACAATAAAAACAAATTTAAATTAAAAAAAAGTACAAACACCTGCTGCATCTCCTACAAAATAAGCCTAAAAAAGAAATTAAGCCATTTACCACTGACAACACCGACCTGTGCTGTTCCACAATAAACGCTACTGCCATGGCAGGCAGGACAGGCCCCCTACTTTCTGAGAATAAGCTAACTGTGGAGAGGATGTGGAGTGCATGTGGTCTGACGGCTAGACTGCAGACTTTGGTGCTGGAAACAAGGTTCGAGCCTCGGGGTCGCTTCCACATCCTGTGATTCTGGGCAAATCACTTAACCTCCCCGAGCCTGAATGTGTCCTTGTGTAACGTAATCGGTGCTCATGTAAATCACTCCAATATCTTTGGGTTGAGTTCGCGCTATATAAATCTGCATTAAAAAAAAACTGTAATCAAGCTTTCATGACCCTCAGGCTCTGCCTCATAGTCATCATGAGTGATGAGTGTAATATTTCTCCACTGGGCAAAGCAGAGAATCATCATTTTTCATACCTTGCCAAGAGAGTACGCTCAAGCACTGAAAGTTGTATCAAGACTTTTGAAGCGGGCTTTTAGGAGGCAAAAATTACGTTCCACAGGCCCCCTGATGTAGAAGAAATTAGTTACTTACTTTAACTTCAGTTCTCCACCTTTGGTATCTTTCATATAGTTGATTTGGATGGGTGCACAGCTATTTTGGAATGTTTTATCTGTGGTTTGGGTTCAGCGCAGGTGGCGTAATTACCCCTAAAAACGCCTTTGTTTAACTGATATGAACGTGATGCCAGTAGGTCACCATTGATCACATGATCGCGACTATGTTTACATAGAGCTAATGGCGAACGCTCTTGCTAGCGGCGCTTTCGAACAGAAGATACCCGCCTCGGGCGAATTTCTAAGACTTCACACCAGGTTAGTAAATCAACACATCACACGCTACGCTCCACCACTCGAGGTTATCGAGATAGCCAATAATAATGCTTTATTTGTCTTTCTATTTGTCTTCAGCGTTTTAACTCTACACGAACAAAGTCAGGCATGTAAGTATTTTTCACCAGTCATTTTCACCGTTTACGAAAACGGGTGCATTTGCATTCTGTTACCATCACATTGAATAAGTGTGTTACATATATGTATGAACATTATTTTGTTTGACTCTTTATGTTAGATATTTCTTATGACAGCATCTCAAATATGTGGTATGTTTATTATCTTTTTGACAGCATTGTTCCCTGACGAAGGGCCACATATAGGCCCGAAATGCATTGGATAGGATACAATTTACATGATGCCTCAAGCATGAATATATGAATAATGCATTTTAATATGTGATCATATTTTTTGCAATTTTTTGCAGATCTCTGAAAAAACTTTTTAATTGAGTTTCACTTAATTAAAGGTAAAAATGCTAAATAATAATATACAACAATTGTTTATTTGCATGCATTTCATTTTTTTAATTATTCATTGTGAAATTAAAACCCTTTGGAACAGAGAATTGACCATATTATGCTTTATCAATTGTTGTACCTTGTTTTTTGACAGAAGCACCAAGCTGACAACTCAATGGGATCGTAGCGGACAGACAAATCAATAAGGAGTACTTTGAGAATAGCCTTTTTTATGGTCAGTGAAGTTGTTATCCGCTGTCAACTGTGAAGTTACCTGCCATCCACCAAGATGAATGCACCATTTGTTCTAATTTGAGTAAGTGTAGGTGATCCATGGCATCACTACAGAAAGGAGTCAGTACCAATTTTCATGTCTGTCATTTTGTCAAGCAGTTACCTTTTTGACACTAACCAATAGTAATAGCAGACATACCATGGTGATTGGCGTACTTGTATACCATAGATAGAGCACATCTTCATCAAAAAGTAGTACAATATCCATCTGTTAAAAAGGGTTTCAAAGACAACCAGTAACCAAAGACCCTTTTATGTTGCCCGGCGGTGTCGCCTCTATGACCCACCAATATTAATCAATGAAGAAGCAGGCGCTGGAGACTGGAAGGCAGGAAACGAGGATTTTATTCTCTCCGGAGGAGAACACATCAATTCAGACAGCAAGTATCGTCACGAGGTGCTCTAACCACATCTCTGAGGCCTGGCCTCTTATACTAGGGTTTATGACCTTTATTGCACGTCACACATTCTCGCAACATTTTGACATTTGAAAGAACATCCTCGGAATCTCCCCTTCAGGCCCGTTCCCACATGCATTTACAGTTGAATTCCCCACCCCGGTCACAACAGGTGATGAGTGTCGCGCAGCAGGGCATTCCGCTGATTCACGGAATGCATGGGGTTGATCGGATCTCATAGGGTGGGGGCTTTGATCGGCTCGAGGGTCTTTTGATGGGGAGGGGAAGCTTCCTACTGTACGGGGTAATAAACAGTATCCGCAGGGCCAGGTGGTGGCCTGGGAACAAGGAAGACAAACGGGGACACAGGAAAAAGGGGTTTTGCATCAAAGGACCTGAGACCATGAAAGGAATGAAGGGAGGTGTCGCGCTGGGAACAGGATGGGATTCTGTGGCGGAGCTGCGCTGAAGAGGGGTTTATGATCCAAGGCATGAGAGAGCGGGGGTTGTCAGCGTGCGGGGGATGCTTGCGAGGTTAGGAGAGAGAGAGAGAGACGCGCCGGCTATCAGCGAGGGGCAGGGAGGCCATGGTGTTTAAAATGGCTGCTGCTTATGCGCAAGGCATGTGAGAGTGGGAATGACCGGTGCGTGGGGGTCTTTCGTGAGGGTGATTCTGATCGTAATGGCTAAAATATGGCGGATGTGCATGACGAAAAGTGTGGCATCGGAAAAAGGCAAGATGGCGTAGATAATGTTCACCAAACTGTATTAATTTTCCACAGTCCTCCCTTTAACATTTCCAAGACATCTTGCTGGCCTATTTCCTATCTATACCTATTGCAGCGGTCATAAGTAAGGGAGAGGGGACTTAGGCAAAAGAACTGTGCATAAACATCACATTATAAACGTCACATTATAAACATCACATTGAAAAATCTCATCACCTAGTAGGCGGATTCATCGTTAAGTTGGTCGCAGAAAAAGTCATCGTAATGCATTATCAGACTAGAATTACGTAGCGAGGGCGATGGGTACAGATCATAGATACTTATAGTCATTCGGAATAGGAGCTGGTAAGTTATCATATAAGTAAGTCTTTTTCGTATTCGGCGGGGGCATAGTTAGTCCAAGGGTGATTGGGAGAGAAAGGAGATATAGTAAAAAAATATCAGAGTTCTCGGTGTCTTTGTCGTCTTCTGTTGGCACTGTTAAGCACCTGGATTACAATTCGTTCTGTCTACAGGAATGTTCATGTGGATTGAGTCGTTGGAAGTCTGCGGGTAGGGGTACATTTTGTTTGGTTTCACCAGACCTCATAGGAGAAATGCGTTACGGTTTTGGAGCAAGTGCATTTTCTTCCGTAACCCAGAGCATAGTTATTAGGAGGCAGAAAAAGGATTGTGATGAAAAGTGCAATTGTCTTTGAGTTGTGGGTCTGTTTGTTTCTTGAGTCTCTGTGGTGGGTATTTCCTGTTGTTTCCATCATCATCGAGGCGTTCAGCAGCGGGTAGAACCACATACTTCGTTCATCTTCTCTTTAGGGGCGACCCTTGGTGGAGTTCTAGGTCACCGTTCTGAGACTAACATAGTTCGTGGTCTACTTAGTCGGAGCTCCCTCCCTTTTGACGCAGGGAATACCCTTCTCTGGATAGCTCAGTAGGATTTGGAGGAACTTGGAAGTTCAGGTGGAAAGGTGTGTGTGTGAACAGTCCTTATGGTAGGTCGGAGGAGGAGGGGATGGAGCAGGGCCAAGTCGGGAACAGATCAGGGGGACGGAGAATTTGAGACAGGCGGGTCCATAACCAGGTTCAGAGAGCGGGGACTTTTTTGGCACACGTCGATCATAGAGCAGGGGCTTCAGGTCAGCCCTTTCCTTAGCTTTGTCTGAAACAGTGCCTCATCCTGCGACTCCTTACTGCTGTGGTCTCGCCTTGGCCTCCGTCGCTGAGGTTCCACGATCCGCAGTCAGGCCGCGTGCTCCCACATCCGGTCTCTTTCTCCTCCGACAGTGGTACCCTTAAATGAGTTTGAAAAGACAGTCTTTAGAGATTTTGCAGAAGAAGGTAATTACATAAATCTATTTCTCTCCCAACGCCAAGCAACTGGGGTAAACACTCGCTACATTTGAGATTTGCAGCCAACGTATAAACAATTGATGATGGGTTTGCTGGATTTCTTACAACTTTCCTTTGTGGCTAATTCTTTGGCGTTTTGTTGGTTATTACATTCATTTGTCGTGGCATGAGGTCTGGTACCCATTCATTGCATTCGTCTATTTCAGTAGATGTTGGTTCCTCTAGTAGAGACCCATTTCCCTAGTACGAGTCTTGCAAGGCTAGGCCGGTTTTCAGGGCTTTGTATTTTACGAAAAAGTGCAACGTGCTATTCACCATAGTCTGATAGGCATCCTTCTGAGGGATGAACATAGGCTAAACGACTCTCCATTACATCAAAACATCTTATTTTCAACAAGGTTTACTGCAACAAGTTCCTTTCGGTTTTCGATCTAATTTTAATTTTGCACACATCTTTCTAACTTTCTATATAAATTCTCGCAACCTGGTTACTATAAAAACTCGGGGGGGGCTTGCGATAATTATCAAACTTATCCTTGGGGTGTGTGGGATCTTATGGAAAACAATTAAGAACACAGTAAATTGGAGCAAGGGGCGTTTTCCAGATTTTCGTTCAGGGCAGCTGATACCAAACTGGGGGCATTTTGGGAAGACGGGGGTGTCTCGATAATTTGGAATGGGGAAGGTCGCATTACCACAGACACATTTTATCATAGAAGCCACTGACAAATAGTTCCCTGACTGTGGGTCAAATTTAGGGAACCTTAGTCGTCTTCCCTGTCCCTTTCCTTTGGCCAATTTAAATTTCATCCATATTTAGCAGAAAAGGAGAGGTAGTAACGTGGTATCGATACAATTTTATTTAGGACGAATTTGTGCAAATACTTGTGGTATTTGGGGCCAATCAGGAGGTGCACCAGGTTCGCCAATTAGGTGCCAGTCGTTAGGAAGAGGGAAAAGTGTGGAGGGGTGAAAGAGAGAGAGAGAGAGAGAGAGAGAGAGAGAGAGAGAGAGAGAGAGAGAGAGAAGGGAGAGAGAGAGAGACAATAGGCTAAACAGTACACGTGTGACATGGAGAATGACCGTGTATTGTTTGGGCTATTCAGTGCGTTACCCAACGTTAGTCGTTTCGGGTCTGTGTTAGGATGTAGAAAGCATGCAGTTTTGGGACGGAAGAGCATTAGGTCAGGTACAAAAAGGTCGTGCATTGGGTAGGGCGTCTTTTTGTGTCGTCTTGCAGCGTTAGTCCGTTTTCATGCATCGGGCGTGACGTGGCTCCAGATTCCTTACGATACTCTAATCGGGACTCTAATGTAACCTGCAGAGGGAAAAAAGGAGGAAAAGGGAGGGGGGGACAACATTCAAACACATCAAATGTACGGGCACGAAAGTCCTTTACTTACCGCATACTCGTACTTATCTCTTCGGGATATAATCCCTCGGGTCTTGGTTTCTGAAGTCAAGGGGCGGGCAATGCGATAGGTGGTTCATGAGGGGTTCGAGGATGGCATCATGGATCGTGTGTAGGGAAACGCTAAAAAGGAATCAGAGGTGCCTAGCGCGAGGTACCCGGTTTTGTAGATGTATCTGGCCATCGGCGTCCTTAAATCATTCCCAAAGCTGTGATGTTCTAAGGCATATCAGTTCTTCGGTCAGCCCTGTCCCTTAGTACCTTCGACCACCATACCTTTATAACATTCTATCAATCACACCGCTTTACTTTACCCATTCTCAGAAGTCGAGGTCCTTCTTCATACGTTAGTTCCTGAGCTTAGTCGCATATTTTGGAGGCAGCGTATCATACCTTTGATTCGATCAACAATCCAGGGCCGAACAACCATTTTTCAGATAACCTTAAAAAAAGAGCAGAACGGTTGCGCACAGAAAAAGCCCTCTCACCAATTCCCACATTTACAAAAGTATGTGATGCCTATTCATAGTTTGGAAAACCTTTATTTGCATAATCGTTCAGTACGTAAAATGTGAGAGTGCAATCATATTTTGGCCGGACATGTCGACGATGGAAGCACATACAGTAGGGGGGTTATTTTGCGGCACAAGAACATGTTAGAAAGGCCTAATTAATTATTTGCAAGTAACTAAAAACGTTTCATTGCGTGATGAGGGATCAGGGGCATTTCAGTTCATAAATGGAAACACAGTTAAGCTCATTGTAATCACATTTCCTAGATGTATACCGTGGGTGTGCATCATAAGCGACGTTATGTACCAGTTACAATAAATATCAAAATAAATCGTTCATTGAAATCAACATTTTTTTACGGGACCCCTTTCAAATGTTCGTCAAGTGAACCCTCCTCCCTTTTTCATCAAGCGCGCAAAGGTTCGTATATAAATCTTAGTACATCAAGTTTCATTAGCTAAGGAACACCACGAGGCATCCGTTAGTTCCTATTGATACCGGCGCCATTTTGGGCGAGGCCGGTTTAGTCCGGAAGTAGCATCAGGGGCAAAAATGTCTCCGACGATTGGCGGTTGGACCAGGGTCCTTTTCGGCAGTTAAAAAAACTTGTGCTAACAGAGGGGCTGGTGGTGTGGACCGTCAATCAAAAGAGGGAGGGGGTAGAGTCTTTCTTACCGGGTCATGTTGATGTTCTGCCGGAACTTACTCGAGTTCGTTAGCCCATAATGTTCCTGGGTGGTTCAGACGGAAGCTGATGCAGACACGAGGGCACCGCCATCTTGTTGCTGTGCCGTGGTCATTTCATTTGTGATCAATGCAGCTGTTCCCCACCGGAAGTCTGAAGGGGCTGAGGGCTCTTGGGACTTTGGTAGAATCTTCAAAGTCGAGGGGATGTTTGTCGATGGTGGGGGCTTGCACCCAGGTGGGCGAATGCCCGAGTTGCAATTTTGGACAAAGTTACTCCAGAGGCCTAGCCCCGCCTTCCGAGGGCCCAGACGCCATTTTGAGACCCGGCGGCAGCCGCCCTCCGTCGTATCTTTCAGGAGTGGAAGAAACTTCTTGTGGCGACAAAGACAGAACATCATGCTGTTGGAGCAGGACATTTTGGTTCGGGCGCCAGGGTGCAAAAGTGGAGCCTTCATCCGGGGAGGTGAGGGAGGCTCGTCCGTGCCGCCTCCCCTCCCGGCGCATCCCACGCCGTCCCTTTGAATCAGGGGTGCACATGATGACCACCCTACACCCCTGATTCCGACTCTTGGGGGACCATCGTACGTCCGGTGTTATTCAAGTATGCCCATCGGACATTGTGTGTCCTGTGCTGCGCAAATATACCAGTCGGGCATTGTATGTCCTGTGTTACGAAAATATACCAGTCGGGCATTGTATGTCCTGTGCAGCGTAGGTATATGGCCGTCGCCCGGCTGGAGGACATCGGCGCCGGACCAGGGCAGGGAAGCCTCCTACCTGTGGAGGCGGGAGAGGCTCGTCCGGGTCGCCTCTCCCTCCCTGCCCACCCTGCATCCGTTCGATGGAGGAATTCGTGATGGCCGGACCAGGAGATACGAGGGAGGGGGTCATTTGCATCCACCCCCTCCCCACTCGTGGCCCGGGGGGGCGCCATCCCTGGAAGGGTAGTATGGGAAGACCATTTCATTGCCTGCTTTGTGGAGCCTCTGGTACCTTCTCGCCGGCGATCTCTTTTGGTCCATGGCTACTGGCAGGCCCCGCCCCACACGTGCTATGTGTTTCGGGTGGGCGGGACCATCGAACTGTTACATTTCGAGGACTTCCGGAGTGAGCATAATATTTTTTATATTTCTCCTATTAGTGCAGTTTGTTTTAGAGAGTGTTCTACTAGTTATTCCATTTACCGTTGGTTGTGTGTTTTCTTTACCGTAATTAAATCCTAAGTTATATAATAGACGTTTGGCTTCCTTGAGTCCTTTCTCTAACGGGGGTTGTCTACACTGGCCTGTAATTGTGTTTGTTTTTCAGAGTGGGGGAACGACAGAGAGCAATCAGTCCCAGAACTCCAACATGTCGTTAAAATTGGTCTGACGAAATCTGTGCCATCGAGCATAATCAAACGGGGTGGTTCTATCTGTCCTGTCTGCACTAGTCTGATTGGTCTTTATCTCGCGCCTTTTCCCTTTCTGTCGGCCTGTTCTTTCTGTCGACCCTCCGTTCTTACCTATGCTCTGCAGAGTCGGGCATTGGGCTTTCCAGTGCCCGAGACATCTACAGAAAGCACATTGGTTTTGTTTTAAATCTGTTCGTCCTGTGCATAGTGTCGGGGGATCACTTTCGGGTCGTTGTGTCCCGGGGTTGACTTGTCGGCACATCCCTTTACACCGTTCCCTTTTCATGTCTACTCCTCGGAGCTGTGCCATCGCTGGCCCTTCCCTTTGCCTACTAGACGTTTGGAGGGTTGTCCGTCGCGTCCCTTCACCTTTTCTAAATTCGTCGCCTTCCCTTCGTCGTGTGGCTTCTTTGCGCCACATACCGAGACTATCGAGCATAATAGGTGTTGTTTCATTCCTACGAAGGGCTATTTCTACCGTTTCTATTTTGTCAAGATCGAAGGATCCTCTCAGTGGCCACTGATTTTCTCGATCTTTTTTCGTATATTTATGCCACAGCTCACTATAGGCTATAGCGATCAATCCATGCTTCATGAACATGTCCTTATTAGGGGTGCCTTCCAGCGGAGCCGGATGGTTCATCTCTAATAAGCGGTCCGGGCTAAACAGGCTACTAACCAGTGGGGAGAAGACAGGCATGACGGATCACAATGGGATAATAGTCAGCACTACCTATCTTATCACTGCATGCAAAGACTAGACAGAATATTTCTATTCTACGTTATTTGCAGGTAGTGAATACCTCATGAACCAATCTTGAGCAATCAATGTTAGGTCAAAAAATAAAAAATCAATATGGTCAATGGGGAGAATAAGTAGGCTCGCAAAGGTTTGCGTCACCTACCCTTTCACTATCTGCAAAGAGGGGACCTATTCTTCCCTATTTGCAGACAGAGAATCTCCAGAAAACAATCTATAACAGTTAATCAATGGGGGAGGGGCAATTGTTCAGTGGGGGAGAAAGATAGGTCCGACGGGTGCGTACCTATCCTTCGCTGTTTATAAAGGGAGAGCCTGTTGTTTCTCCGTTTGCAGACAGCGAATCTCCAAATAAATTAACGAAAAGTAATACTAGTATTTTCTCATCAATTATCAATCACTTTCAATTATCAATCACTTTCGCAATTCGTCGTGTTTACACGACCTTACCCGGACCGCATGGACAGTTTCTTGTCTTCCGAATCCAGCGCCCGATCGTCCTCTTCTCTTCGTACTTCTCGTGGCACTCCTAATGGTTCCCAGTCAGGACCGCAGATCACTCGAGAGAGGTCTGTTCGGAACCAGTGAAGTTCGGATGATCGGCTGTCAGACGAGGGTCTATCGGACAGGGTACCTTCCGATCGTTGCAGTCGTTCACTCTGTCGTCAGGACCTCTCCCACTGGATCCACGAGTCGCTGATGGGCCTCACGTTGGGCGCCAATTGTTAAAAAGGGTTTCAAAGACAACCAGTAACCAAAGACCCTTTTATGTTGCCCGGCGGTGTCGCCTCTATGACCCACCAATATTAATCAATGAAGAAGCAGGCGCTGGAGACTGGAAGGCAGGAAACGAGGATTTTATTCTCTCCGGAGGAGAACACATCAATTCAGACAGCAAGTATCGTCACGAGGTGCTCTAACCACATCTGAGGCCTGGCCTCTTATACTAGGGTTTATGACCTTTATTGCACGTCACACATTCTCGCAACATTTTGACATTTGAAAGAACATCCTCGGAATCTCCCCTTCAGGCCCGTTCCCACATGCATTTACAGTTGAATTCCCCACCCCGGTCACAACAGGTGATGAGTGTCGCGCAGCAGGGCATTCCGCTGATTCACGGAATGCATGGGGTTGATCGGATCTCATAGGGTGGGGGCTTTGATCGGCTCGAGGGTCTTTTGATGGGGAGGGGAAGCTTCCTACTGTACGGGGTAATAAACAGTATCCGCAGGGCCAGGTGGTGGCCTGGGAACAAGGAAGACAAACGGGGACACAGGAAAAAGGGGTTTTGCATCAAAGGACCTGAGACCATGAAAGGAATGAAGGGAGGTGTCGCGCTGGGAACAGGATGGGATTCTGTGGCGGAGCTGCGCTGAAGAGGGGTTTATGATCCAAGGCATGAGAGAGCGGGGGTTGTCAGCGTGCGGGGGATGCTTGCGAGGTTAGGAGAGAGAGAGAGAGACGCGCCGGCTATCAGCGAGGGGCAGGGAGGCCATGGTGTTTAAAATGGCTGCTGCTTATGCGCAAGGCATGTGAGAGTGGGAATGACCGGTGCGTGGGGGTCTTTCGTGAGGGTGATTCTGATCGTAACGGCTAAAATATGGCGGATGTGCATGACGAAAAGTGTGGCATCGGAAAAAGGCAAGATGGCGTAGATAATGTTCACCAAACTGTATTAATTTTCCACACATCCAGCAGACAAGCATCGTCATTGCTGAACTTACTGTTCGACAGTGGTACGCCGTATGCCATGTAAGATCTATCAGCGAAATTGTCACATCAGCATATTCGCCTGTCCTTCTATAAAAGTGTACTTGTCTTTCCACCACTGAGCTGATAACACCTCCTCCACTGATGCTGTAAATTTGTGAGAAGGAGGAGAATCTGAAAACATCATGGCTCGGGGATCCAGTTATAGGGTCCTCAGCTTCACATCAGAAGAACTGGAAATGCTGCCAGAGGGCTCCCTGGCAAGGTACTCTCAGTTATATTGCCCTAGACAAACACATCAGTAGATAAACAATGACTGCATGAAATATAAGCCTATGAAGTCATGGACCTAGAAATACCAACACAATGGGCCCAATTACGAGTGAAGGCATTATTTATCTCCCCTGATAAATAACAATATCATTGAGAACGTTATTTATCTGGTGCGATAAAAACACCTACTGTGAGTTCATGGGGAATAACATGGTTTTTGTTGTTTTGAACGCACCAAAATCCACATGTTATGGTAAGTACCATAGGGTTTTCCTAATTAAATTCACTCACTAGCATGTCTACCAAAGAAAGTGTGCCAAAGCAACTTTCACAATCTCAGAATGTTAGCTGTACACCATTCAGAAATGTGAACATTAATTAGGAGGCTTTAATTTGTAAAAACTCCTGCCTTATGTTTAGAAGAAATTAATAGAGTTCTTTTGCATGGTACAGTGGCAGAGGTAGAAGAGGTTTGTGATGATGACCAGTTTTGCTTCTTTGGTTCTGAAGAGGAGTGTAGGGAAAATGAGGACTTGGTATCTGCAGGTGTAGCAGAACAAGAGAACGGTATTACTGTTGATAACTTTCAGGAAGAGATTTAAAAAAATTAACAGAGTATGTGCAGAAACACCGGATTGTATTTCTATATGTTGTCGATGCACTCACTACAAAAGTCAAACTAGTTTTGTTATTCTTTCTACAAAAACTGAGCAAGACAACACAGATAAGCGGAGAGAATTTGCAGCTTATTTAGTTGTAGAGGATGGCTTTGATTGTTCGACATGACAAATGATATGCAAGTACTGTTATAATAAGTTGAAAGACAATAAAATGCCAGGTAGAGCAGTCCACAACAATTTAAATTAGTTCCAATCAATCAAGAACTACAAAATTTAAATGTTTATAAATCAATTCTAATACAGTGTTCACAGCATTCAAAGCTCTAGTCCGTATAGAGCCAAAGACAGGGAAGTTACATCCAACAAAGTCACAGAAAGCTCTTAAAGGTAGAGTTGTGCACTTGTCATTAGATTTCAAGCTGAATTTTGAAACAGCAGGGGTGCAGATAAGTTTGGAAGAAGCACTTATTGTTCTAGTCAACTGTGTCCCTACCAAGAGCAAAACAATATGGCAAGAGCACGTAGAGGTTAGTAAAGTAAAAAGAGCAACATTATATCTGGTTCAAAATAATATTTATTATAAAGATATGTAGATGACCCATCAACATCAAGATGTTAGATTGAAAAGGTGGATTGATCCTGATCAGAATACATTTATTAACATTACAGTATCCACCTTCTGCATTCTAAAGAGATTATTGGGTATGCAATTGATCTCTTTCAAATGAAAAAAACAAGAGAAGCTTCCTTGAATGTGTGGGAGAAAGGTTTAGAAGCTCAATGTTTTCAGCATCTCTTCCCCACAGGAATGGGTGGTAGGTATTATGACAGGCCTGTACAGATACCAGAAGCTGAGTACAGATCAACTAGGCTACACTCAGAGGATCGTTGATTTCGTCAGTGTATTCCCTATATATTTCACCTTTTATTTGAGGGTGATTTGTCAGGCCTATCTTAGCAGTAAACCATAATTTCAAGACAGTAGTGAATCTGGAAATTCTCATTGCAAGGGAATTTGTGGACAAAGTTCAAGGAAAAGATGAAAACCTGGAATACAACTTGATTAATTTGATGGCATGCCAAAGTGGCACCAATGAATATTGGCATAGCCTTTATGGTGAGCTAAAATTCCTGTTGAGAAACCGAGTAGCACCGACCTGGTTCATAACATTCAGTTGTGACAAGTATTCATGGAGTGACGACCTTGAATACTTGCGAGAAGTAAACTCAAACATAAAAGACATCAATCTGAAGGCACCAGGAGAACTTTGTTCACTGGACCCTGCAAACAACTGCATTTATTTTAACCATAGGTTTCAAGCGATGATGGGTTTCACCTGCAACAAAACTAATCCTCCTCTTGGTAAAGTAAGTTTCTTTTGGCACAAAGAGTATCCAGAGAGAGGTGCTCCACATATTCACATACTGTTATAAGGAAAAGATGCTCTGAAAATAGGAACAGACACTGATAAGTCTGTCTGGTCTTTCATACAACAATATGTTACAGGCACTATCCCAAAAGATGTTGTTGACAAGGGCTTGAGACAATAAGTTCTAAGGTTTCAAAGAACAAGTTCCTTGCCTTCGGTAACAATATAACTGTAAGAAATATTAGTTTGTGAACTACCCCCAAGCGTCAGACTGGATCTGGAAGGTTTTCGTCAGCAGTACCCCTGCGCGTCGGAAGGTGGCGTTGTGCGGCTCCGAATCTGTCGTTGGCGTTGTGGTCTCCGAAAGGACGTAGCGGCAGCTACTTAGATGACGCCCTTGCGCGCTGACGTCAGTACTGTACACAACTTTCTGCGCCAGGAACGTAGAACCATGCAAGATACTGACAACTGGTGCATTGAAACTAGGGCCCTGAAAGGGAAGACCTTAACCCTAGAAATCAGTTTGAAGGTATGTAACTTGTTCATCTGAAAGAAACACATTAGTGATAGATTCCTTACCCAAGAATAGATATCTCAGCAATATCAACCCCGGTGGTGGGTCTGCGAACCAAGATCACACCAGGAAGTCCCCGAGAACAGAACGGCCAAAGAAGCCGTCTCTCCGTAATTGGATGTCCAGGCAATAGTGCTTGTAAAAGTATGCAGCAAAGCCCACGTAGCTGCCTGACCGATGTCTTGTATGGCGACACCATGTCCCAATGCCGTAGTGGCAGCCATCAGCCTGGTGGAATGGTCAAGCAGCCCCACAGGAGGCTCCTTTTTTTGCCAGAGAATAACAGGCTTTAATACACAAGACGACCCATCGGGAGATAGTTTGCTTGTGTACGGCCCGACCTTCTTGGCGCCTACGTAGCCAACAAAGAGCTGGTCATCCACCCAGAACTGTTGTGTGCAATTCAGGTAAAATGAGAGCGCGCGTTTTGGGTCCAGACGGTGGAGCCTCTCTTCCTCTCTGGAAGGATGCGGAGGCGGAAAGAAGGTGGGCAAGGTGATGGTCTTCCTTATGTGAAAGGCAGTGACAACATTTGGCAGAAAGGATGGACGTGTTCGGAGCACAACTTTGTTCGGATGGACAGACATAAAGGGCGGTTTGCAAGAAAGAGCCTGGAGCTCATTCACTCTCCTAGCAGAGGTGATGGCAACCAGGAAAGCAGTCTTCAAAGTTAACAGACGAAGAGGACAGTTGTGAAGAGGCTCAAAGGGAGCGCACATTAAATATGTGAGAACCAGGTTCAATTCCCACTGTGGCATTACGAAGGGAATAGGATGGAAAAGATGAGTAATGCCTTTGAGGAAATCTATTTACAACAGGGGACTTGAAAAGAGAGGGCTGATCAGGAAGCCTAAGAAAGGCTGAAATAGCAGACAGGTAGCCCTAGGTAGTGTCCAGAGCAGAACCCTGCTGGGCCAAAGAAAGAAAGGACAGAAGGACTTCTGAAAGAGGGGCAGAAGGGGGATCCACAGCCTTTACTGTGCACCATACCACAAACTTGTTCCACCTGCAGGCGTATACCAACTTAGTGGAGGGACGCCTGGCTGTAAGAATGACATCACAGACTTCAGGAGGCTAGTCGAAAGGAATAAACTGCTGCTGCTCAATCTCAACGCAAGGAGGTGGAGAATGGACAGGTTTGGGTGGAGGACAGTCCCATGCTGCTGCGACAGAAGATCCTCCTGAAGAGGCAGTCGGATCGGGGGATCAATGATCATACTGAGCAGCTCGGGATAACAAACTCTTCGAGGCCCAGTCTGGAGCCACAAGAATGACATGGGCCCGGTCGTGCCTGATTTTCTTCAGCACTCTGGGCAGAAGTGGTTTAGGCGTACAACAAACCACAACTCCACTCGCGACGAAAAGCGTTGCCTAGCGAGTGCCGCCTTGGAAATTCCAAACGCAGAACTGCTGACATTGCATGTTCTCTTCGGTGGCGAATAGATCTAACCAAGGCTCTCCCCACTGTTAAAAGAGACCTTGCACCACCTCCGAGCGAAGACACCATTCATGATCCACCATGCACCTGTTATGTTATGTTAAATGTTTTTCTAAAGCGTACAGCTGCCCCAGCCAAGGGGCGGCCCGGCGCTGCCAAATCTGAATAACACAGTATCCACTGAAGTCTACACAGCTAAAGTCAATCCCAGCAATGTTAAAGGGAAGAGGAAGGTTTTGATGGCTTTTCGGAAAGCAAGCAAGTCTTCAATCCCTCGGATGTGTACCGGCAGCGAGTTCCACAACTTGGCTGCCAAATACCGAAAAGAAAGACCACCAACTCGGCAAAGTTTAATCCGTGGGACAACCACCAAGTGTTGTCTATGCGAATGCAATTGTCGATGGGGCACCTACGGGGTCAGAAGATTGCTCAATAGACCCGGACTACCGTATTTAAGGATCTTAAACGATAAGCAGAGAGCTTTAAACTGTATCCGGGTGTCGATCAGAACCCAGTGCAGTTTCCTGATAGTAGCCCTGACCGGACACCGACGGGGAAGTCCCACCAGCGTTCTCGCTGCTGAGTTTTGAACTCGTTGTAGTCGTTGTATGTCAGCTTTATTAGCCTGCGGCTGAATTCGTCTGCACTGGCGTTGAGTGAACCTGCCAGGTGTTGAACCACCAGGGAAATGCCCTATTGTTCCAGTCATGTCCAGAGGCGCAGGGCCTCCTGACATAGGGTTCACATACCACCCTGCCCTGTTTGTTGCAGTACCACATGGCGGTGAGGTTGTCTGTGAACACCGGCACTACTCTACCTACACCTTTTGACAGAGGAAAGAAATGCCTTCAGTGTTATGTTAAATTAATTTTATAACTCGCCCAGCTACCCAAAAAGGGTTTCCCAGCGCAACCTGAAGGAACCATGAAAAAATGAAAAGAAAAAATTATTGATTAAACAACCATGTTTTTAGTACCTTACAAAAATTAGAGTAAAGTGTTTCTTTGCGGATCACTGTGGGGAGGGAGTTCCACAAAAGCGGACCCAGATAGGAAAAGGAACAGCCACCCATTCTTGTGAGTTTGATCCTGGGAATCAAAATTTTTCCTGAGTCGATGAGCGTAACAAACGGGCAGGCTGATAGGGACGGACTAGCTTTTGTAGGTATTGGGGAGCAGTACTAGTCTTAATCTTGAACATGTAGTTCAGAGCTTTAAATTTTATCCGATTAACCACTATAAGCCAATGCAGATCGCTCAAGGCATTGGAGGTAGAGGACATTTTGGGGATTCTACAAAGCAGTCTAGCGGCAGAATTCTGTACCACCTGAAGCTTATGTAATACATCTTTATTGGCTCCCAAAAATAGAATGTTCCCATAGTCCAGACGAGATGTTACAAGTGCCTGGACAGCAGTCCTTTGGGTAGCATTCGGGAGCATCCAGATGATTTTCTTCATCCATTTTAAAATGGTGAAGCAGGTGACTGCCGTTTTTACTGCATGTTGCTTCATAGATAATTTGCCGTCAATGATAAATCCCAAATTGCGAACTTGAGAGGTAGGCAAGGGTAAAGGCCCCATTTCTGTGGGCTAATGTTGAGGACCCCAAAGGTCAGTATTTTTCCCAAAAATAAGGACCTCTGTTTTTTCACCGTTGAGCTTGAGTAGATTGAGTTGCATCCAAGATGCAATATTACTCAAGCCCACTTGAAGAGTTGAAGGTCCTGGCAGCTTTTCCGCAGAAAGGGAAAAGATGATTTGGGTGTCATCAGCATAGGAAAAGAGAGATAACCCCGCCTCTTCTGTGATTGCTGCCAAAGGTTGAACATATACATTGAACAGAAGAGAGGACTTAAAATCGACCCTTGCGGAACCCCATAAGGAGGAGAGTGGATTTTAGACATAGCCTTAGATGAAAAAACTTGAAAGGTCCGCTTGGATAAGAAAGAAGACAGCCAACCAAGTGCTGTCCCGGTAATACCAAGAGACTGCAGGGATTTAATTAATACAGTATGAGAAACTGTGTCAAATGCAGCACTCAAATCTAGTAATATGAGGGCCACTGGGTTACCTGCATCTAAGCGCTGGCGTAATATTTCGGTAACCCTGAGAAGAGTTGTCTCGGTTGAAAAACCCGCTCTGAAGCCAGACTGGGAGGAATGTAAAAAATTTGAAGATTCAATAAACTTTGTTAATTGGGAGTTTTTCCAAAATTTTGGAAAAGATAAGAAGTAGCGAAAAGGGCCTAAAGTTGGATGGCTGGGAAGGATCAGCATTAGCCTTTTTTAACAACGGGAGGACCATAGCGTGTTTCCAATCAGCCGGCACCAAGGCTTCTTGGAGCGAGGCGTTGAGTAGTTCCATAACGATTTCCAGGGAAGGCTGTTCGAATTGCAAGAGTGCCGAAGCAGGGAGGAGATCACAAGGAGATCGTATTTAATGCTACTTAAGATTTTTTTTAAAGAATTAATGTTGAGGGGCACCCACTTTTCAGGATCGCCCGGAGCTCCAGAAGGTTGATATGGAGCCTGAACTCCGCCGGAGACCAGAGGCCTTGGATCATCGCTTCTCCCATGTGGCCGCCCCATCCCAGGAGGTAGGCATCTGTCACCACTGTGTGCTCCGGTTGATGAAGGGACAGGGATCTGTCATTGACCCAATGCCGGTTCGTGAGCCACCACTGCAATTGTTGCGCAGTGCCCTCCGAGATCTGGACGTAATCAGACAGGTTCCCCTGATGCTGCGCCCACTGGTAACTTCAGGTCCCACTGCAGAGCCCGCTTATGCCATCTGGCATGATTGACCAGCAGGATGCAGGAGGCCATGAGGTCCAGCAGCCTCAGGGTCATCCTGACTGAAACCTAGGATAGAGGCTGAAAGATCAGAATCAGAGCCTGAATATCCTGGACTCGCCATTCGGGAGGATAAACCTGAAAAAGCGTTGTAGCCAGAAACACTCCGATGAAGAGGATCTTCTGAGAGGGAATCAGGTGTGACTTCGGCACATTGATGGAGAACCCCAGCAAATGCAGGAGGTCAGCATTAGTCTGAAGGTGGGAGACGACTGTCCGGGGCGAGTCCACCTTCAACAGCCAGTCGTCGAGATAGGGGAAGACTGGAACCCCTGATCTGCACAGATGAGCGGTGACCACCGCCATCACTTTCGTGAACACTGAGGGGCGTTGGTAAGGCCAAAGGGGAGCACAGTAAACTGAAAGTACTGATGGCCTATTGTAAACTGCAGGTAATGCCGATGGGCCGGCAGGACGGGAATGTGGAAATATGCGTCCTGCAGGCCCAACGCTACCATCCAGTCTCCAGGGTTGAGGGAAGACAAGACCTGAGCCAAGGTTAACATCTTGAGCTTCTTCTCCTGAAGGAAGCAGTTGACGTCCCTGTGGTCTAAGATAGGACGCAGTCCTTTGTCCTTCTTGGGTACCAGGAAGTAGTGGGAGTAGCAACCACGACCTACTTCCATTACAGGGACGCGTTCAATAGCTCCCTTGGCCAAGAGAGCCATAACTTCCTGGTAGAGAAGGGCCAAATGATCCTCCAACATGCGTTGGAGTGCTGGTTGCATGGAGGTAGGGGTAGTCTTGAAGGGGAGGGAGTAGCCCCTTCGACTATCTGCAAAACCCACTTGTCGGATGTGATGTAGTGTCAGTGGGGGAGGTGATGGCAGATCCTGCCGCACACTTGCAACTGGTGGCCCTGAAAGGTCGGACTAGGAATGTTTGGAGGCTGCTGCAGGGGGGTCATTGGTGGACTGGCCCACCAGTTGGCCCCTAGAACCACAATGCTGGGCCCCACGTCCCCGACCACGCAGTGGCTGGGTAACTTGTGTGGTCCGGTGGCTCTGGGTGGAACATGGTGGGGCACCCCTTCTGTAGCCACGAAAGGGGCAAAAAGAGGACTGCATGGGGCGAGAAGTTGCTGCGAGGCCCAAGGATCTGGCCGTAGCCCTAGATTCCTTTAAACGCTCAAGCGTGTTGTCACCAAAGAGGCAACGGCCATCAAAGGGCATGTCCAAAAGTGTAGATTCAACATCCCCAGAGAAGCCAGATGTTCTCAGTCAGGCGTAGCGCCTCAGGGCTACCGGCTTGGAAACCTTTCTGCCCAGCGAGTCGGCGGTATCCAACCCACACCGGATGTTGAACTTTGCTGTGTCTCGACCCTCAGCAACGGCGCAGGTGAGCACAGGCTGGGCGTCCTCCGGGAACTGCGGCAGCACGTGCGCAACTGTATCCCACACCGTGTGTGTGTATAACAGCCCAAGAGACATGCAGTGTTCACCGACCGCAGTCCTAAGCTGGCGGAAAAAAACGTCTTCTTCTGAAGATGGTCCAGCATCTTGGATTCCCTATCTGGGGGAGCAGTAGGGAATGTGCCCTTTGAGGATGAGGCTAGGACTACCAAACTCCCAGGGGTAGGGTGTTGGGAGAGGAAAAGTGGGTCGCCTAGGGCTGGGCAGTGGAGTCTGGCAAATATCCTGTCCACAGGAGCCCCTGTGCACAGCTTGGACCAAGTGCCCAGAAGGATGTCAGTGAGGGCCTCCTTAAAAGCCGGCAGGGGCTCAAAAGAGGCTGCTGCCGACTGAAGCACCTCAGTCAGGAGTTTAGTCCTGACAGCCACAGTAGGAAGCTCGCAGCCCAGGGCTTCAACCGCCCTACGCAACACCACTGCGTAGGAGGATCCCTCCTCCATAGCCGCAGTAGGGGGAGAAAGCATACCAAGGTCTGGGGAGGTATCCAGATCACTGGCATCACCCAACTCCTCTCGCCCGTCCGGCTCCTCAAGTTGGTCTGCTAGAGGGTCAACAGACACCTCCAGTCCTCCACACCCTCCTATGGCTGACAGTCAGGGCGGTGGGCAATGTCAGGGATGAACTGTGGCTCAAAAGTACCCTACTGCGCCACTACCGACGTCGGTCCAGCACCGTGTCCATGTCGTGGGGGAGGCTGGGGTCGACACTGGTTGGCGGCACAACTGGCGTCGTGGGTGTTGCCACTGAAATAGGCACCGGGGAAGGAACCGTGAGGTCGAGCCGCCGGCATCAAAGGCACAGGTCCCCCACAAGAGTCCATGGAGACCGAAAGTGCGCCTGCGGATTGGGCTGCACAAAGATCCTGTGCAGCGTTTCGTAAAATTGACGAAGCTGGGCAGGGGACTCTCCGACTCCCAGAAAAAGAAGGGAAGAGCTGAGCTGTCCTAGCAGGCTCCGAGGAAGGAGCCGGAAAGCGGCGACGCTCCGGGTCCCGCGGCACGTCGGCCTACGGATGGGGAGTAAGCGAAGCGTGGTGATGCTTCCCCGCCTTCTTGTGCTTCGACTTACCTGAGGAGTGTGAAGACTTCGATGACGAGTGGTGATGGCTCCGAAACCAAGTCCCGCGACCTTCTCCTCGACCGGTACCTCGAGTGGAGCAGAGCAGACTGCCGAGCCTCCAAAAGCTTACGGGACCACACCTGAAAAGACATCGGGTTCCGGGCCCAGCAGTTGGAGCACGACTTCGGGTAGTGGTCGCGCTCCAGGCACCAAAGCCACACAGGAGGCGCGGTTAGGTAACCAACATCAACTTGTGAAATGAGTCACAGGGCTTGAAACCTGGCTGACGGTTGACAATCAACGGGCACCAGCAGTCGAAGACTCAAAAGACGTCAACAAAAAGTTAGAAAAGGCTAGTCAAAAAGCGACTGAGGGGTAAGCTCTCTCCGGTTCTGCGCTGGCTAGTGGGGGAAAAGAAAGAACTGACGTCAGCGAGCAGGGGCGGCATCTAAGTAGACAACGCAACGTCATACCGTTGACCACAACGCCGAACGTGAAATCGACCAACACCACCTACCAATGCGCAGGGGTATTGCTAATAAAAAATGTGTCCGGATCCAGTCTGAAGCCTGTGGGTAATTCTAAGATAAGGAATCTATAACTAATGGTCTCTTTCAGATCACTTAGTTGACCGCATCGGGGATTTCCACCTACCACACCCTCATTTTCAGGCAAAGGTTTAACACTGTGGGATGAAGGGCACCAGAACCACAACTCAAGTTCTCACAACATTATTGATTCCCGATTGATCAATGACAGAATGTTCCCTTGAAAGAATTTGTTTCTCTCCCTACTAGAAGGGCACCACGGAAATGGCCAAGCACACTTGTGGCCCTCCCTTCTTTGACTGCTGCGGGCGACTGCTGAAACCAACCTTGAGAAGCACCATCTTTCTTAGATGTCTCCAAGGTCGCCTGTTTCTACATCCCTGGAGGCCTGGCTTTAAAACTGTATCCAGAATCACTTCACTGCCAGACACCACACCGCCTCAGAGACCCCTTTTTTGCCATCCCTGGGAAGCCAAGTCCCACAGGCAGCAGTCCTGGTGGTTGGGAGCAAGGTTCGGGTGTCTGAAACCAAGACGTCAGAGTGAAAAGCTGGGAAAATCAAGAGGGAGCAAGGTGGGCCCCAGTGCAGTCTGCGGGTCCAGCCCCACTTTTCAGTTTCCACTGGCCTGCTGTTTGTCAATAGCCTCTAGTGTGGCAGAGTTTAAAGGAGGCAGGCAGTAGAGGGAAGCTGGTAGAGAGTGGGTGAATTAAACAATGTTCAAGAGTTTAAAAATCTAAACTTTGTTTGGATGAATTGTTTTTTAACACGATAGACCTAATTATGACACCTACTGTAAGGGATTTTTTTACCTGATTTAAAGTTTGGCAGATGGGTAAGTCTGTCACAAACATGACGGATATCCTGTCCACCATATTACTAGTGCCATTGGATATACACTGAACTTCTATTACAGCAGACAGGATATCCGTCACGTTTGTGAAGGAGTAACCAGTCCACTGAATGCTAAAATTAGGCTCTATCTGGTAATTAGGGAGTTAACGTTTTACCACAGGATCGGTGAGTATTCATGGGATGTACCACAACACCAGGTAAGCCCGTGGACATTGACTGGTTAGTTCTTTGGGAGTTTATCCCACTCCTCTTGATATAGTTGAATACACAAGTTTCAGCAGCCTCAAGTTTTTTTCAATTGTCAGATTTTGCTCATGTATTTCTTAGTTATCCAGGGAGCACTAAAAAGAACTAGTTGCAAATTTTGATAAATCTTGTTCACCAGAAGGAAAGCAACCATTAGTTTCCGATATCAAATAGTATGATAATCAGAGAAATCACTTTTGAGCCTTTCAAGTAATTCTCAATAAAACGCAGTGCCCACCAATGTAATATGTCTCCTGAAATCCAACCAGCCTGAAGTTAAGCATTGACAAAGACAATTAATAGTATGACTGAGGGGAGTCTATTCCTTATAAGGACGAACCCATGACATACACAAGGCACATGGGCACTCAACCGCATAATAATATAATAAAATATTATAAGGATTTATAAAATAATATAAAGCCTCTATCAGACTCTTTTACGAACTGGCATACAATTCCTCCAGTAGACACAATGCAAAACAAAAGCACAAAAAATGCAAAAGTAAACAGCAAAAAACGAAAAATGGGTAAACATTTTTCTTTATCGATATCACTTTCTTAAACAGTCAAAATTTACGTTACCTCCATTTTCGCATTTGTCCAACGGGGAACTTCTACAACCATATTAAACACCTTCTGAAATAAAAAAAAAAATCAAACCATTATTTTCTCCGACTGACAACCATTACCGCCACTCCTTATTTCTCCTTTCCTATACACTTCAAGAACAAATGTGGCATATGGTTCAGATCCTGTCCACAAAGTGCACTCAAATAGTTAAAAGGTGCTGCTACGGGAATAACTTTTAAATTCACAGCAGTGAAATATGTTTAAAGAAACACACTAACCCATCTACAAATAAACACAGTTTTTGTTACCTTAATATGAGCTCTCATTTACTTAACGTCTTCATTTTTTCCCCACAGTGGTTCTTTATCAAGTTTTAATAAATGCTATCACAGCAAGTACAACCAGGGTGAGCATGATGTGCCTTTTTATTCACATTACCCTAGTCCTGAAGGTTATACCATGCAACAGCATTTTCTTTACCTTGTATTGTACTGCATTGTAGTAGGGGGTTGACCACACAACTCTTACTACTTTGCTGTGTTCGATATTATCTAAGTTTTATTATGACCATCAGTCATTTCTGACAGGTTCTTCTAACAGGGTTCCAGCTTAGTACATGTAACATGCGAGGGGCTATGTGTTGACGCTACTGGGGCCTCTCATCCCTTGTGGTCTCCACTGCAGTGTTGAATGTGTCGCAAGCCCAAGCTGTACATCTAGTTCCTGTTCTTTTTATTTTCTGTAACTTAGCGCTTGGGACCATCTCCGTAGATCATCCACCCAAAAGTAGATTGCAGGGTCTAGCGGCACCTTCCAATACATGGCAATGCACCTCTTTGTCAGTCCGCGCACCAAGTCTATAAACTTCTCTTCGTCCCTTGGATCCTGTCAGTGGATCCTGGTCCACTAACCTTTCAGCAAGCTCAGCTATGAAAGCCAACACTACCGGGCATTGCCAAACCATGGGGTAAAAATCTGATTCTAATAGCATGTATCTAGGGCAATTTGTCATTGCATCAACGTACATCCGATCTGTGTGCTTCAGGATCAGGCTGATCAAGTGAAGATAAGTATATAATTCAATCTGAGGTTTCTTGAGGCAGATTTCACATAATTCAAGCATTGTGTTTACATTTTTACAGCTAAAACATGTCCAGTACATGCTTCCCTCTTCCCTTTAAGTTCAGTATACAGTAGTGTGACCTGCCTTCCTACTATGGCCAGGATTTAATACGAGATGTAATACAGCGGACTTGTTTTTATCACCAGATGCTGGACAATGAGTGTGTTATATGTTAGAAATTGCCCTACCCTCGTACCATACTTCTCTCTGATGTTATCAAACGAGCGTATCAGAGTGTGCTTGAACATGTCATCCAAAATCGCTAAAACTGACATCCACCAGTTTGGCATGTGAAACAGTCAATGAAGCCTACTCTGGAAGAGTGTACATTGGTATGTTCAGGGAATATTGGGGTGGAGTTCAACGTATGTCTCGCTACCTTTATGAGCTTGTGTAATATCACCTAACTAGGGTTTTTGCCTATATACTAGACAAAAATGGTGTACTCCTTGTATTTGTAGATCATCCTTCCAATCTAGGATGACATAATACCTACTTATCTCACTGGCCATTGCAATTGAGCTGCTGCATAATGTATAAATCGTAGCTTGGGGCCCCAAAACCTCCCTTGGTCAGGTGCTCTGTGCCCTGCATAGAGCGGCCCTTCTCCTGCCATTGCCCTATATCAAGGATGGCTGAAAGCTTAGCGATTCCCTCAAGACTGCCTTATTTAACTCTACCAGTAGTGCTGCAAAGTAGTATAATAATCTAGCAGAACTAATATTTGAGCTATCGCCACCCGAACCACTGGTGAAAGGGGCAGTGTTATCAAGAATGCTAGTGACTGACGTGTTGCAGCAACCACTCTTTCAAGATTGCAGCTGGTAGGATTCTTGTAAGTGTAGTAAATATTACATCAGAGGTATTTGAAAGTATTAAGCTTTCGAATCAACCTGGCACCAACCTGCGCTGTTCATTAGTGATCCGTCTGAGAGGAAATATAGATGATTTATCCCAATTCGTTTTAAACCACGCAAGTTTCCAAATCCATTCAGTATTGATAGTACAGTTAAAACTGTAGTGTAATCGTGATGTACATAAATGAGCGCTTCACTGGCGTAGGACGATACAATGTTGCCGCCCACATCTATTCATCAATCTGGGCCTTTCAGTCTAAGAAGACATGGTTCCATAGCCTTCACAGAGATAGCAGTGACAGTGGGGACCCCTGCCTTGAGCCTCTGCTTATAATGAAGTGATAGGATATCAACCTGCTCGCACACACCCTAGCTTTCAGATCTGTATAGAGCAGCTGTTCTCATTGCAAGACACCCTGGGCCCAACCCATCCTCCCAAGTACCTCCATGAGATATGGTCCACTTAGCCTTTTCAATACCCAGTGAGGCTATCAAGTGTGCTGAGCGCTCCTCGGGCACGCTGTCCATAACACAAAACAGGTATCTAGAGTTAAGAAATGGGTTTCTACCCAAAAATGTAACCCACTTTGATCTGGGTGTATTATACCTTTAGCGAACTTCAGCAACTGATTGGCCAATATCTTTCCTAGCATAGAGGCAGTAAGAGTGAACATCTAATGGGTCTCTCCCCAGTTGAGGGAGGGCCACTATCAGTGCTCCCCTCACTGTATTCAGTAATACCCCATTCCTTTTTGTAATCTTGTCCACTGACGAGAGCCAGGGTGCGAGTTTAACTTAATGCATTGGATAGAAATCAAAAGGGAACCCACCTGTCCTTGCCATTTTACCCCTTGCCATCAGCTCCTATCGCCAGTTGTATCTCAGTTATTGAGGGTTTAACGTTGCATTTGAGTAATTCTTGGCATGCTTGTTGTTTCTAACTACCCTTGCAAAAAGGTCATATCTACTTCTGGAGAGAATGTATACAGGGCTTTATAATACTATGCAAAAGTTTCATTACTTTCCTGCTCGGTGATTGGAATATCCCACTGCGCTGTATGGATAGCTCTGATATATATTCTGATGGTCTCTGCTTTTAATAACCATAAACTGCATGTTGGTGGATCACATATTCTCAATAATCTAACTTTCACAGTCTATCTAGCAGGGCTACGCAGTCCAATTTCTCAGCCTGAGCTGTTGGGCAACTCATTGGTTTCCTGTGAATAAAACTACGATCAGGATCTGTGGATTTTTTTTTAATAAGTAGAGTCTACTGAAGACTGAAAGATATGTGATGTTCCCAATAGTCACAAATGGCACACAGAGGAATAGAAGTGGGTAACAATAAAATGCCAGAGGAGCGGGAAACGCAATTAATGTGAACAACTATAAAGGTATAAATGAGTAGGGGGACTTGGCTAGCCAGCCATGATGGCGGACGCACTCCAGATCTCGGCCCTGTTATCTGCCCTAATAGATTAGCCCACGGTGCCATCACACGCCTATTTGGAGCCCACATACGCCAATTAGCAGTGGAGTGCTGTAAAGCTGGTTACTGATGGCAAAACGACGAATTGGTAGATGTGAGGCGACTGGCACCCAGGCCCGCATGGTGAGCTGTCCATGAATCTGCTGAAGGCCGCACGGAACAGATGCATTGCAAACCAGGCACAGGGCCTCCTAGGTAGCAGTCGGCACCTCCTGTAGCGTGGAAGGTGAGAGTCCAGGTCCTGGTGAGGGCGCTGGGGATGAGGCACCCGAAACTAAGCAGAAATGGCAACCTGAGAGGGACCCCTTGAATTACAGGGCCCAGGCTTGTACGGCAAGCCTGCAATGCATCGTGAGACAATATGGGACCTGACTCTTGCTGCAGGCAGCGAACATATGGGGACCAGCTCATGAGGACTAAGGTGACGCCCAGACCAGAGTGGAGGAGAGCGACGCACCCTGCGACGAGACCTACATGGCGGATGCTGATGCTTTGAAAGGTCAGTGCTGAAGGACGCATCAGAGAAGTCGCACTGTGCTCTGGGAGCCAGAGGAGCCTGCACTCCGACCAGAATCCACCCAGCAGACCAGGTAGGGAGATGGGTGGACGAGTCCGGGGGTCTTATCGGGCCCGGGTCAGCAGCCCTAGCCCTGCGCTGGTGGCACCTGGAGGACCGGCATCACCGCCCAGTTTCAGTTGGAGGCACGAACAAACTGTCTCTTCGCGACGCCGCCCCCGACCTAGAAACACATTGGGCCCCTGTAGCTACCCGGCAGTCTCGGCCCCATAATTCGGGCAGAACCGTCTGTGGCAGGGGCCGCCTGAAGCACGCCCCTTCGCGTCCCGCAACAACACAGTGAGGCCTGATAGGGCACATACAAGAGAGGGCTCTGGCTCCTGGGTGGCCTGCCCCCGGATCAAACATCATCAGCAGGCTCCATAGTCATACAGCCACGTTGTGGCATGTGCACAGACTTCAACATGCATACTCTATGCCGCCTTGCACACTAGGCCAGAGGGTGGGTGGCAGACCTTTGCAGAGGCCCAGGGGCCTTATTAGGTCTAGGCCCATCGCCCCACTGACATATACATGAGGCAATCAGAAGGCTGATTTCACTTCTCGAACCATCGTAGCACGCAGTATACACCCTGAGGATCTGCCGAAATCACCGCAATCTCAACTCCCTCCCACCAATGCTGGAATATGAGAAGAAGTAAACAGAGAATCTGAAGTATCTGCTGGGTTCAGACATCTCATCGTCTATGTAGACCCTAGCCTCTTATCACCCCCAGAGCCAGTGACTGCAGGAGGTGCGCAGCAACTCTTCTCCCTCTTTGCAATCGGAAAAAGTAAGCAAGTGCAGCGAAGTCCAGTGGCACTCAAGATCGTGCAGATCTTGACAGCAAGCACTACTTCTTCCCTGAGACTCCCTAGTGATGGGTCAACAGCGTGCTGGGACCGGGCCTGAACCTTCCCAAACCTGTCGCTAACATCAGGCAATCCTAACAAAACCAGGGGACATCAGACGCCGCAATAGCCCTCTCATTAGAGTCTAAGCTAGACTTCGTCCTACAGGCGGTAGAGAAGCTGGGAACATCCTTAGCACAGACGCGCACATCTCTTAAGGGTTACATGCCAACCTTCGGAAATTAGCTGACAAGGTGCGTAATGTGGAACTCAAAATCGCTGAGATCCGTCCTGTCACCAGAGCTACAGCAACAGACATAAAGGATCTAGCAACACAGATTCAAACACTGGAGCACAAAGTAGGGGACACAGAAGGCCGCTCCCGCCATAATAACATCTGTGTAGTGGGACTGCCTGAAGGCACGGAGGGAGCTGATGCAGGGACATAAAAGGAACAATGGCTGAGAACTCTGCTACCATCCGGAATGCTCTCTGCTTTCTTTGCGGCCGAGAGGGCTCATCTGGTGCAGTCGGCCCAGCCGCCGCCAGGAGCGCGACCACAACCCTTCCTCTTTTTTTTTTTTTAAATGTTTATTTTTGTTGCAAAATACAAATAGTATCATCATCATCATCAGTCACATAAAAGCTCACAGTCGTATGGCCTATTCATAACACAAGGTAAATGTGAAATGGAATGTATTGTGATAGTTCCCACTGGTTGTGTGACAAAGTCATTATTCAAGGTGATCTGATGAACAGGGAGTATAAGTGCATCGTAAAAATTACAATTTGCGTTTTATGTTTTTTAAATAACAGTGAACATAAACTAGAAAAACTGCACACGTAAATCGGCATGTCATTGAGGTAGCGTCGATAGCATCTAGCATCATAGTCGTCATAAAAGGGACCAATCCGACATTCCCATACCCCAAGTCCCACCCCATCCCCCCCAGCAAACTCCCAGCACAAAACCATCCCACTCCCATATGCGTTGCCCTCCAGCCAACCCCAGACCCAATCAGTGCTCTTCTTCACTCTCAGAACCCTCAAGATCTTCCTCATCCAGTGGCTCACATGTGTCCCCCGTATAGGAGTTCCAAGGCTGCCAAACCCCGTTCCATTTACGCGGATTATCCCGTAATTTGTATACTGCTCTTTCAGTCAGCATGAGCATGTCCATGTTTCGGATCCATTGAGCCAGTGTGGGGAGATCAGCCGACCCCCATTTCTGTGCTATGTCACGTTTGGCCGTGACCAGCCCTATTGTGGTCCACGCTCTTGCATAAAAGGTAAGGTCAGTAGGCCCCCCAGACATTCAGCAGGCACATCCGCGGGTCCAAGGTGAGTGAGGTGTTTAGTGCCTGGGCTATGGTACGTAGAACCCGTTGCCAATAGCTAACAATCAACGGGCATTCCCATAACGTGTGTATAAACGTGCCCTCTGCCCCGCAGCCCCTGAGACAATAGGGATGATCCGCCCTGTGCAGTCTATGTAGTGTCGTGCGAGTGTAGTAAATCCTATGCAGAATCTTTAACAGTACCAGGCGGAATTTGGAGGATATGCCTGCCTCACGAGGGGACGCCATGGCTGCGTTCCAGTCGGTTTCATCTAGATCTCCGACATCCGTAATCCATCTGTCTTTCAGCTTCTCTAGTGGGTCAGGCATGTTATTAATCAATTTGCGGTAGGTCATCGAGGTCGCCCCTTCCTGTAGGAAGTCTGTGAGCAGGCGATCCTCCAGTGGAGAGGATTCTGATGGGGATGTGTCTGGTGGAATTGCCGCTTGTAGGGCGTGTCTAACCTGTATATATCTGTACATTATCCCCCAGCTCATACTGCTCCTGTAGAGTTGCAAAAGGAATCACCCCCTCCCTCGTCCATAGGTCCCCCACAGTTGAAATCCCGATGTTATCCCACTGGGTGAAGCCCTTGGTACGTCGTAGATGTCCCAATGCTTTTGTGTCCCATAGAGGTGTAAGTTTTGTAATGGTCCCATCCCATTTCAGTTTTGCTTGCGCCTTGTACCATAGACGAACCGTGTGATTCGTGGGCCCAATGAGTTTCGCCGCGATACCGCGGTGGTACAGTGGGGCCAACAAACTGTTCATACCCAGTTGTGCCCTATCTGCTTTGAACGCTGGATCCTCTTGCGGGGCGTGTATCCACTGATTAAGGATCTTAAGCTGGGCCGCCCAGTAGTACAGCCGTATGTTGGGCAACGCGATGCCCCCATCGTACCAACTCCTATTCAACTTTATGTGCGAGATCCGGGCTGGCCGGTTCCCCCAGAGCAGGCCCGTGATCTGTGCTGTTATCTTTTGGAGGAAGCTATCCGGTATCAAACGTGGAGCGTTTTCAAGAATATACAAGAAGCGCGGCAGGGCCATCATTTTAAAGAGCGCTGCCCTTCCCAATAGTGTCAATGGGAGTTCTTTCCAATGTTGCACATCATTACGGAGTCGGAGCAAGGGAGGCTGCAAATTAAGCCGTGCGAACTCTGCCTCGTCTAATATGGATCCCCAAATATTTAAAAGAAGTGGGCGCTATCTCTAGCGGACAGGAGTCCGGGAGTGGCGGGAGCGGCCCCTGGAGCTCGAAAATTGTCGATTTCGCCCAGTTGATGGTGTAGCCCGAGACTCGCCCATGTGCATTACAAAGAGCCAAGAGGTTAGGAAGGCCGTCCTCTAGGTCAGTGAGGTATATCAACATGTCGTCCGCGTATAGGGACACTCTATCCTCCCATTGCGGAGTCCATTGGATCCCCCTCAGGAGCTGCGTGGTGCGAATAGTAACCGCCAATGGTTCCAGAACCAGAGCAAAAAGGAGGGGCGAAAGCGGACATCCCTGTCGCGTGCCACGACCTAGATGAATGGTTCTAGAAATATGGCCATTAGCCACCACTCTGGCTACGGGGTCTTTGTAGAGCATACGTATCCAGGAGATAAACACCGGACCAAAGCCCATACGTGCGAGCACTGCAAAAAGATAGTTCCACTCCACCATGTTGAACGCCATCTTGGCTTTAAAGTGAGAGGATCGCAGCTGGCTCTCGCAGTAGCGAGAGTCTCGCTACAACCCCATGCACCCTGCGGAGGTTTAGGGCCGTACTTCGATGTGGCATGAAGCCGGATTGGTCTGGGTGAATCAATTGAGTTAAGCACGGCAAGAGTCTATTCGCCAACACTTTAGCTATAATTTTGGCCTCTGGGTTCAGAAGGGAGATGGGTCTATATGACGAGCATTCACTGGGGGGTTTACCCGGTTTCGGGATGGCCACAATAGTCGCCATCCGTTGGTCCGGCGGCAACATCCCCTTCAACCTACATTCCTCGTACATTTGAATAAGGGGTGTACCCAAGGATTCTGACATGGTTTTAAACCACTCGATGGGTATTCCATTGGGGCCCAGGGCCTTACCCGAATGAAGGGAGCCAATGGCTAGTTGAATCTCGTCCACTGTCAAGGGCGCGTCGATGTCCTTCGACGCCTCGTCCGTCAATTTTGGCAGGGGCACATGGTCGAGGGCAACACGAGCCTCATCCTCCGCCACCACTGTCGTAGGGGTGTATACCTCACTAAAATAATCAGCTAGGACCTCCACTATCTCGCCAGGGCGGGTGTGGACGACGCCACATGAGTCAGTGAGCTGTAGGATATTTCTCCCTCCCCCCTGCTTCTTGTCTAGCCACGCCAAGAGTTTGCTAGCTTTGTCCCCGATGTCGTAGACCCTATGTTGTGTCGCAGCAATATCCGCCACCGTGACCCTCCTTAAGTGGTCGGTGAGGCGACGTTGGTGGACCTGCAGGTCGTGGAGTGTATCGTCCGAAGGATTTGCCATATGGGCGGTGTTGGCCCTCTTGAGGCCCAATTCTAAGTCTAATGCCTCCCTCCTGTGTGCTTTTTTGTGGTTCGCAACAATGGCAATGGCTTGGCCCCTAAACACGACCTTATATGCTTCCCATAACGTGGAGGGGGAGTCTACCGAGGACCGATTCTCCTCAAAGTAAAGCCAGGTGGCTTTCTTCAGGTCTTTACTTATCTGTGGGACTTTAAGATAACCAGGGAAGATCGGGAACAACCGCTGTTGTTTAGTCTCTGTGGTAGTGATTGTCAGAGTGAGCAGAGAGTGGTCCGAGATGCCCCTCGGCTGTATACTTGTCTCGGCCACAGTAAGATGCCAGTTGCCCAATACGAGAAAGTAGTCTATCCTGGAGAGACTATTGTGGGTGGCCGAGTAGTATGAATATTGTTGCTGGCCAGGGTGTAGTGTGCGCCATACGTCCACCAATCCCTGTGCGTCTAGAAAGGTCTGGAGCCTGATGGGACCGTCAGTGTGTGCTCGGGAGGGAAACCGGTCGAGGGTGTCCGTGAGTGTCATATTGAAGTCCCCACCTATGAGTAGGTCCCCATCAGGGAGGTCCAATAAGAATCTGCCAAGGTCCGGCAGGGCTACAGAGTGTAGCGCCGGCGGTATATATACTGAAACTACATTTAACAATTTCCCCTCCCACTGACCATGAACTGCCGCAAAGCGGCCATGGGCATCGACTGCTGTTGACTTCACAATAAATGGAGAGGATTTCTTCTGCAAAATACCTGTACCACGGGACCCTGAAGTGAATTCCGCATACACTATCATTTGATAACCTCTCCTATCCAAGGCCTTCGTGGCCGCCCCCGTCAAGTGTGTTTCTTGTAAGAGAACAAGAGCAGGCCCCTGTCGTCTAATTCCCTGTAGCACCAATCCCCTCTTAATCTTGTCTCCCAGACCTCTAACGTTCCATGACATGACGAGCAATGGGTTCGGTGTGGTGTGGTTATCTGTTCCAGCCATGAGAAAGACGGTGAACCATCACTAAGCCCCCTCGCTGCATGCGAGGTGGCATACGGAGACAGGTGTAGGGCAGATGAGACTCTTTCCGACATTCCAATCCCCCATCATCCCAAATAGACAAGTTGCTCTCAGTAGAATGAAACATACCAATAAACATATGTGTGCATAGAACAGAAACTCGCAGGACCAGAGGGTCCCGTAGTGCAAACTTACCCAAATCCCTTTCCCCCCCCTCCCTGCCCCCCTGCTGCACGGACTCAAAACTGCCCGCCCCCCCCAACTGAGCAGAGTGCATACCCCATCCCCTAAACAGTGTACTTGCGCGTTGGGGTGAGGGACTCTCCGCTGCCGGCAGTCTCTCATTCACACCCTCGGAGGCCCTTCACCCAGTGTCCAATGGCGGGAAGCGCTTATGCGGCATTAAATGTCTGTAACAAAAATAGAGTCTGGTGCTCATTGTTCCTCGAACTCCTCTTGGCCGCCTTCTGCTCCCAAAGAGTCGCTATTTTCTGGTCCACCTCCCGAAGCCTGGGAGTCCTGGCGGTGACCTCCATTTCGATCCTTCTTGGGTCGATTTGTCCGTCTCGGATTCTGACCCGGCCTCCAGCCTTCCAACCATTCCTGCACGTTTTCCGGGTTGTCGAAAAACCACGTTTTGTTCTCTGCTACCACCCTTAACCTTGCAGGAAAGAGCATGGAGTACGGTAGTTCCCTTGACCTCAGTTCCTTTTTCACATCAAAGAACGTTCGTCACCGACGGGCGACCTCCGCTGTGTAGTCGGGGAAAATGGCGACGGTAGCGTTCTGGATCTTAAGTGGAGGAGAAGTTCTGGCCGCCTGCAAAATGGCGTCCCGGTCACGGAAATTAAACATACGGGCTACTATGGGCCGCGGAGCTGCCGCCGGCTTTGGTTGGCCTCCTGGTACCCGATGGGCCCTTTCAACGGAGAAAAAGTTGGACAGCCCTTTTGGCTTAAGTTCATCCGTGATCAGGCTCTCCACAAAGAGGTCCATGGCTATAATTCCTTCCGACTCCGGTACTCCGATAATACGGATGTTGTTCCGCCTCGAACGTCCTTCCTGTTCGACCAGTTTCTCCCGGAGCATTTTATTGTCCTGCGCCATCTTCCCCATCTCCCGTTGGAGTTCGGAGACGTCCTCCACTAGAGATTTCGTGACCACCTCCATGTTCTTAACTTTCTCCGACATTTTGTGGAGGTCCGCTCTGAGCAAGGTGACATCCGTGGAAATCGTACCCACGGTCGTTTGTAGCTGAGCCAGAGCATGCATGACATCGTCCAGCGTCGCCTTCTTGCCCCCTGGGGTGTCGGCCGTCTTGCCTCCCAGATCTTTCCCCGCCGGGGAGGCGGTTGGCTTGTCGAAGGTATACCGTTCGATGCGGGTCTGTGTGGCGCCGCCCTTGGGACCTTTCCCCGCCATACCGCTGGATGTCGTGCTCCTCGTGCCCCTACGCTCCAGGATGTACGGAGCGGCGTGGACGCACTACCCAAACCAATTATATAGTGTTCAAGCCTCAGTAGGGTGCGTCTTAGGGCGAGGAGCGCCGGTAATTGCCAAGTGCGCAGCACCTTCCTCGATTTAGAAAATGGCGGACGTCCCCTTCGTCACCGGTTCCATGACACTCAAAGCCGCCTGCGTCGACCGCTGGGACGGTCGAAGCGCCGGCGACAGTGCTATTGTCCACCACACTCCCTTGGTCTGCGCGTTTCGCTGCTTCTGGCCGTCCGGGAGGCACTCGTTCTGCTGTCTCCCGCGCCCCGCGGGCACTTCCCGTCTGGATTCCCAGGTCCGCCTGTACTTCCTGTGGGCCACTCGACCAGGGGAGGCCCCGGCTTAGGAGGTCGGAGTAGGCCAAACCGCAGCTTCGACGTATCTCGGTCTCCAGACGTCGGATCTTATCGCCGCTTGTCGCTGCTCACTCCACCCGGTCCTGGGCTCTGGTATCCTCCTATAGGGCTTAGAAAGTGTTTCGGATTATATATCGGATTGACGAAGAGGCCGCTTCAGCTGCGGAGCTCGTCCCTTATGCTGCCGCCATGATCGGCTGCTAGCCACGCCCCCAACCCTTCCTCTTTTGCCTCCTCAACTTGAAGGATTGTGATGCTGCGTTCCTTGTAGTTCGCAAACTAGAAGAGGTTAAGGTCGACAATGCCACAGAGCTCATCTTCCCAGATTACGCCTTGAGAGTGCAGAGACAATGAGTATCCTTCCTAGCAGTCAACAGACTGATGCTAGAGCTGTGCATTCAATACTCCCTTATCTTCCCGGCTCGCCTTTGGGTTGTCTCAGATGGCAGCACCCACTTCTTCGACCCAGCAGAGGAGACCTGGGCCTGGTTGGAGTCTGCAGGCCACTGGACCTTACCAAATAGGCAAGAAGAGTGCATGCAGGCCGGTACTGATAATCGGAGAGAGACCACAGAGGGAATCATAAGCGCAACAAACAGCCACCCCAGCAGCTATGTACTGTCCCTAACCTGGAACAAGTTCTGCAGAAGAGACAGGAAGCCCTCCAAACTGCTGCAATGATGCAACATCGAGGTAGTGGACAAGAACTAGACGTGTCATCCAAACATGCGAAGACAGCTCCTCTGCGGTGTGGCCATCTAGGGAAAAATCGAGTCGACCACCAAATGTGACGCCACAAACAGCACATGAGTAACTCTGATTCAGTAACATTGCTATTGTGCATGGACATAAATATTAGAAAACACATATTCTGCAGACACAACGCAACAGATCAGAACAGAACAGAGGGTACCATTAGTTAAAAGCCCTGGGGAGCACATAACTTGCTAAGCCTACTGATTTTCAATAGGTCCTGCTACGAATGTCGTGGCACCGTAAGCTCACTTCTGTGCTAATTTGGGGCCTTCACACACACCAGCCTCGCACCCCCCAAAAGACGCCATACCCCAGAAGCCCGACATGGTTGGTCAGTAGTTGCCATTAGCCACAATTAGAAGTTTGGGCGGATGTACGTTGTCCCTCTGCTCTTTCCTTGTTCTCCAACATAATGTTTTTACTCATTTTTAGAAATGTTACTTCATATGGTTACACAACAATCGGTCTATCAGGTGAGGCCCCACCTGTAGCTTATGGAGAAGGCTATTGATTCGCCCCCAGCGTCACTCACTCTCCGTAAATCTCCTATCTGTATAACACATGTCCACAACAAGCAATTATCTGAAATGTATGGGGGATGCACATGCCTGTGTGTCAGCATGAAACTTACTCCTATCTTAAGCGCCGAGCAGCTCACATAGCATTGTTGCTAGAGACGCACCTCACACAGCCCGAAACACACAGGCTTCAACTCAGATACCGGGGACACATACTTACCACGGGTTACTCCTCATACGCCAGAGGGACACTTATTTGGGTGTCGTCGGGGGTACCCTTCACTGTGGGTGAAACGGAGATTGACGCATACGGCCGCTATGTGTTTGTAAGAGACCATCTCGATGGGAAGCAAATGTTGCTCTGGACTGTCTATGCTCCCAACACAGGCCAGACAGCCTTCTGGATGTAGTGTAATGTACTTGATGTGATGTGCTTATCTCGTGCTCTTTGTATCTCATGCGTGGGTCGCATGCTGGGAATGTACACATGTATTCTTTTGAATGTAGGGAGCCTTCAGATGCCAGGTGTCCGTTGAGTGTCTTCAGTTGCTACTCCGACTCCTGGCTGATGAGGCGCTCCTCTTGTGATTGGAAACCTTATGGATTAAACCTTTCTTCTGAAGATAACCTTTGTCCTGGATTTATTAAGACAGATTGTCTTCTACATATTGGCGACGAGGGTAATATTAGGAATCTCCTAATATTATGTTGGAGAGACATAAATTCTATAAAAGGAAACAGAAGGAAGATGAAAAAATTGATGAGTATATTTCTGCTTTAAGGGTGCTAGCAATTACTTGTGATTTTGGGCCCTTACTTGATAACTATATTCGTGATCAATTTGTGTTCAATTGCGCTTCAACTAAAGTTAAAGAAAGGATCCTCAGTTGTAAGGATCCATCTTTATCTGAAGTTATTGATCTTAGTCTGAGTATTGAGAGATCAATAATTTCCACAAAAGCGATGTCAGGGGATTCTTCTCCGAAAGTAAATTTTGTTTCTGAAGAAATGTCTGAGGAAGGACTTTATGCTGTTTCTAATAAAGAAAATAAGGAAAAATGGCAAAGTAAACCTAATAGTAACCAAAACGAACAGAATTTTTGCTTTAGATGTGGATCTAAATTTCATATTGGGAATTTCAAAGGATGTCCCGCGATTAATAAGCGCTGTGTTTTGTGCAAAAAAGTTGGACATTTTCAAAAAGTCTGCAGGTTCCAGAAGAAACCTGTTAAAGTCAACTATGTAGACATGGATGATTGTTGTGATAACTTAGACAACCTTATGTTAATGGTAGATGGGGGATTCAGAACCTATTAAAGCACCTTTGTGTGAAGCTTTAATTGATAACATCAAGATACAGGTGATGGCTGATTCCGGTGCTCCCATTACTATCCTCAGAGATTCTACATTTTTTGACAAATGGGGTGGTGATATGAAATTGAACCAATCTGATGTTAATCCGAAGGCTTTCGGAGAGAAAGACAGATATGTTAGGGTTTTTCTTGGGAAACCTACAAGTCCTAGGTAGGTCTATCATTACAAAAATTTATGTAGCAATAAAAGGGAAAGATATTGTGGGTTGGAAAGACCTTGCTAAGATTGGGTTATATTTGGTCCCAGGTGACGAAAATCCCATTAAGGTGCGGGAGTTCCCTATCTGTTTTGTAGAAGATGCTAAAATTGACAGATCTGACCTGCTAAGTGAGTTCAAGAATGTTTTTAGTAATAAGATCGGGCTGGTCAAAGGGGCTGAACACAGGATTAGATTAATTCCTGGGGCATCCCCTGTTTTTCATAAGGTACGTCCAGTTCCCCTGAGTGTCAGGACAGAGCTTAAGAAAATGTTGGAGGATTTATGTAAGGACAAAATTATAGAACCATCAGAATCCTCCCAATGGGTCGCCCCCATCGTCGTAGCACGTAAAAAAAATAATGAAATCAGGCTATGTGCGGACCTCAGGGGTCTCAATAAAAATATTAAAATTGACTGTCACCCACTTCCGAAGATTCAAGAGCTCCTAGCAAATTTAGGCGGAGCCAAATGGTTTTCGTTGTTGGACTTAAAGTCCGCTTACCATCAGATCCCTTTGTCAAAGGATTCACAAGAGCTGACCACCTTTGTTACCCCATTTGGGGCTTTTAAGTTTTTGAGGATTCCATTTGGGTTGGCTTCGGCAGCTAGTGTTTTTCAAAGGTTGATGGACTTTGTTTGGGGATCTGGTGGGGGTTCAAGCATATTTGGATGACATTTTGATTTTCGCAAAAACGATGGATGAACACAATATTTTGTTGAGAAAGGTGTTGTCCATTCTGGGAAGTAAAGGGATGATGGTCAGAGAGGACAAATGCAAGTTTGGAGTGTCTGAGTTGGAATATTTGGGGCATTCAATTTCAGAATCTGGAATTAGGCCAAAGTTTTCTGTGGTCAGGGCTCTGATGGAAGCTAAACCCCCAGGTGATAAGGATGCTCTCCGTTCTTTCTTGGGGCTGGCCGAGTATTATGCCAGGTTCGTAGAGAGTTATGCTCAGGTGGTGGAACCTCTGAGATTACTGCTTAAAAAAGGTCAGAGGTTCATTTGGACCAAAGACTTAGATGGGACTTTTGCTAAAGTCAAGGAGTTGATTGTTTCAGCACGCTCCCTTCAGGCATTCAGGGATGATGCACCTTGTGTTATTGCTGTGGATGCTAGTATGAGAGGCTTAGGAGCTGTGTTATGTCAACAAGTGGAAGGTAAGGAACACACTGTAGCTTTCGCCTCTAGGTCTTTGAAAGATTTTGAAAAACACTATAGTACGATTGAGAGAGAGGCATTGGCCTGCGTGTGGGCGGCTCAAAAGTTTAAAATGTATATCTGGGGCCGTAAGTTTGTGATTTTATCAGATCATAAACCCCTTTCATTTATTTTTAGCAAAGTTTCAGGTTCTAACAGTCTTTCTCCTAGGTTGACTAGACTAGTCTCTAAGCTCCAAGAATTTAACTTTGAATTAAGGCATATTGCTGGCGGTAAGAATTTCAGAGCAGATTGCATGTCCAGGATGTTAATGGATAGAGATGATGATGATGATGATATAGTGGAAGAGGACGTTGAATGTGTGTCAGTCGTGGATGCTGTTGAAGAATGGAATTCTGTCATTTCTGAAAAATATTGGAAGGAGGCCAGTGAGAAAGATGGCATTTTGTCTCAAGCAATGGAGTTCTCTTCTAACGTTTGGCCTGAAGTCAGAAACTTGTCAGGGGATTTAAAGAATTTTGCCCAAGTGGCTGAGGAACTTTCAGTGAAAGAGGGTGTTATGTTAAGGGGCGATAAATTTGTTCCTCCCAGTGGTTTAAGAAACATTATTATCAAACTGGCTCACGATGGTCATCTGGGGGTGACAAAGACTTGTATGAGAATCAAATCTCATTATTGGTGGCCGGGCATTGATTCTCAGGTAAGAGCAGTTGTTGACAATTGTGAAGAATGTTTATTGTCTGATAAACATTGGAAGAAGCGCCAAGCTCCATTACAACCTTCTCAATTTCCTGGGGTTGCTTGGGAGGTTGCTTTGGATTTTTCTGGCCCTTATAAGGTGCTTCCTGAAGGAAAAAGATACCTTATCTTAGCAATTGATTACTTCTCGAAGTGGATGTATTATAGATTTGTTGAGGCCCCAGATTCAGATAATACTATTTCTTTTTTAGAAAGAGTGTTTTTATTGGAGGGGGCTCCCCAAGTTCTGGTGACTGATAACGGGACTCATTTTGTCTCGGAGAAAATGTGCAGATTTCTGAAAGCTCATGACGTGAAGCAGCTGAAAGTAGCTCTTTATTCCCCTTCTTCCAATGGTCTAGTGGAACGGGCAATAAGATTTTGAAAGAAGGAATTCAGACAGCTCTAGCCTCTGGTGTGGATGTTTTTAAGTTTTTGGAAAAGAACATTTGGAATTATAATGTTTCTCCTCATTGTATGACCCAAATGTCTCCCTTTCAATTGTTGCGGGTAGGAAGTTACACTCCCCGTTATTCCCTGCGTGGTTAGGCAAAGTGGAGGACAATCATTGTTCTTTATCTCGGAATCACATTGACTTTACAGTTAAGCAGAAGCAGGCTGTGATGAAAGAGAATTTTGACAGAGTTAAATGTGTGAAGGATGTGCAAATGCTTGTGGGTGATTGGGTAATGATCAAGAAACCTTATAAAGTTGCTAAAGGTATGTCTATGTTTTCTAGTCCTGTTCAAGTTGTTAAGGTTGGCAAGAACGCTGTTTTCTTGGGGGACAAAGGCTGGTGGAATGTGAGACAATTGGCGAAGTTGACTGCGGATCAAGCTGCTCTTATTTCTAAGAGGAAAAATGTGTCAACTCAGGAGGGGTGTGATTGGTCGCATTGGTTACAACCAAATATTAGTTTGGATTCTCTTCCTCTTCCTTCTTCAAATGATTTCTCTCCTTCTCCTGGTGCTGCAGTCATCCCTGCTGTCCCTTCTTGTAGTCGCAGTGGTCGTATCAGAAAACCCCCTGCAAGATATAATGAATTTATTTCCTTTTGATTTTTACTCTTTCTTTGTTTTTTTGTATAAGGGGGAAGGTGATGTAGTGTAATGTACTTGATGTGATGTGCTTATCTCGTGCTCTTTGTATCGCATGCGTGGGTCGCATGCTGGGAATGTACACATGTATTCTTTTGAATGTAGGGAGCCTTCAGAAGCCAGGTGTCCGTTGAGTGTCTTCAGTTGCTACTCGGACTCCTGGCTGATGAGGCGCTCCTCTTGTGATTGGAAACCTTATGGATTAAACCTTTCTTCTGAAGATAACCTTTGTCCTGGATTTATTAAGACAGATTGTCTTCTACACTGGCACACATTATCCAGCATGTTGGCCTGTTGGAGCGAGGTCTCCTGGCTGAACGGAGGAGATTTCAACGTGGTCCTTAACACGACACTAGATAGGTCCTTCCCGCCACTCCCACAAATATCTGCCATATTAGGAGAATGGCTACACCACTGGCACTTAAACGACATCTGGAGGGCAATGAACCTATAGGCGCGGATATGTTGCTTGTATTCCCCACCGCATGGACTACATGTCCATATCAACTGCTTTGTGGGATCGGCAGCACTGATTCCCAACTGCCACCAAATAGATTACCTAGGGCGGACGTACTCGGAACAAAATCCTCCTCTTCTTTAGATGAGATGGGGAGGAACTAGACAGGTCAAGCACTTATGGCGCCTCCAGCCGGCGGCGCTCGTAGACCCGCCCTTCTGAGCATCTAATTGGTACAACTATTAATACCTTCTTCGAAACAAATACCCGACTCGGCCGCCGATAAAAGAGTGGAATGGGAAACACTTACAGTTGTGGTGAGGGGACGGTGTCTGGGATGGGGCATTTGACGGCAACTAGATCGAGAAGTAACATGCCGAAAAAATTTGCTCCTTAATTTGGAGTCTAGCGCGATACTGGATTGGGACATTGTGCGTAAACTAGATGAGGCAAGTCGTGAACATGCTGAAGTGCTGAAATGGCTGCAATTCCTGAACTACACTGCACATTCCGCTCGCACCGAAGCAGCGGCGGACAGAGTGAGCTGCTTGCTGGCGTGGCTAATTAGGCAGGCGCAAACGTGATGACCAATCCTCTTACTATGTTTAATATCGGGGTAGTTACTGACCACCCAGCAGGATACACCAAGAATTTGCCAGACGCGATAGCAGCCTTCCTTTCCCCTCCCTCCCTGCCAACTGTGATCCAGACGCAGCGCGGGGACCTGGAGGAGCCGATCACGCTCCTTGAGATTCAAGTACACATAAGAGCGCTGGCAAGGGGTAAAACGCCTGGGCCGGATGGACTGTCAGCTGATTATTACAAGGCATATTAGTTAGTCTTGGCTCTGCATTTGCTGGCGCTGTATGAAAAATCACTGGAGGCATCCATCCACCCAGCAACGCTTCACGAGTCTCCGCTTGTATCATAGCCCAAACCAGATAGAAATCCTGAACTACTGGGTTCCTATCGCCCGCTAACACTTTTAAACACCAACAACAAAATTCTGACTAAAATACTAGCAGATCGATTAGCTCCCCTAGTACCTAGTTTGGTACATGCTGATCAAAATGGCTTAGTACCAACTCACAGTACATCCTTAAATGTACTCTGCTTCTTCTGAGTAGCTAAATATTCCGCAGAGCGCTGGCCGCACTCAAGTTGCTTGGTGTTAGACCTGGAGAAATGGTTCGACACGCTAGAATGAGAGTTCTTGTTCGCCGCTCTCTCCAGGTATAAATTGAGCACCCACCTCCTTAGTATTATCAGATTGTTCTACACCCTTTACACACCTAAGGTCAAAACAGGCCCTTTCATGTCGGAATCAATTCCTATCAGCCGTGGCACCAGGCAGGGATGACTGTTGTCCCCACTGCTGTTCTCCCTGGACATAGTATAATTGGCAGCAATCCTTTGACGAGGTGGGGAAGAATGGGGGATCACAATAGGTGATGGAACAAACATGATGTCCCTATACACCGATGACCTACTTCTATATCTTCGAGATATAAGGGGACCCTGAGATAACATACCAAAGACGATATCTGACTTTGCATCCCTATACGGCCTGCACGTAAATTGAGAAAAATCATGGCTATACCCATTTGCTGCATCTGCCTCTGATCCAGCACTAGTAGTAAATGGCATTGGGGTGCAATGGCAGCCATCTGTGTTCCCCTACCTATGTGTCAGGATCTATCACCAACAAGTGGATCTGCTGGAGGCAAACCTCATGCGGGCGATCAGCGCAATGAAGTCACAAATGGCCTTCTGGCGCCCTTTCCCTCTGACAGTAATGGGTCATGTAGCACTCCTTAAGATGGTGGTCTTTCCATGACCCACAGTCTTTCATTCATTTAAGCACAACATGCGAGAATTTATTTGGCATGCCACACAATGTAGGGCTCCACTATTTTTACAAACAGATCGGGTGGGGGGCTTGCAGTACCCAATATGGAGCATTACTACCTGGTGTTGTAACTCCAATGGATAGCCAGCTGGGTTAGTGAGCTATACTTGACAGACACGGCCAAACAACTGCCAGGAGGAACACAAGTGTCGATTTAAGCCTATTTCAACCCGCGAGGAGGGGGGCAATCCATACCCAGCTGATGATGGAGATGACCTACATATGCTTCCATCGCCGTTTACACCGCACAAGAAGCAAAATCCAATATGTACCTTCCTTACCTATACAGGTCACACCAAGTGATCAGCGTGCCGTTGCCAGATCAGCAGTTTCTGCCTGGGGGGAGGCCGGATTACAGATCTCAGGAGACCTACATCGTGATGGACGCCCTTTGATGTCCTATTTGTGAGGATGGGCCAATTCCAATTACACACCACGTTGACCTCTGCGTTGGGAGCACTATGGGGGGGGGACCTATCACAAGAACCCACAACACACCTTACCATCCAATATATACATGTGTTGGGCACAGGGAGACACCTCACAAAGTGGTTCGCTGACACACTGAGAACGTATGTGGCACAACCCCGGTCATCCCTCAGGCAACACTGGAACGCTGATCTTCAAAGGCCATGTGCAGACTGAGACTGGGCAGCCATACTAGAAGGGCCCACGCACATCCCCAGAAATGTGAGATTTTGCCTCATACAATATTTTATAATACACAGGGTATACCCGACACCAGCCAAATAAATAACACTTTGTAAGCTCTTGATGGCGGTTTCATGGGATACAATTCTCCTGGACTTCTGTACCGCATAGCAGGCAAATGTAGAGCCTCAGGTGCATGCGATGAACACTGAAGAAACAAGCCATGACAAGCAGTGAAGCGTAAAGGGAATACATGCACTACCCAATAGGTAGGCAGTTTTATGCTCTAATACCTTATCACCACACACACATATCCAGAGTAAACAATAGTTGACAGGAAATGAGAAACCTAAACCTGATCCGATATGTGAGCGGAGTACAAACAGTTTATACTGTTCATACCCAGATCCCATTTTACCCCTTCCCTGTGCTTTACCACTCCTCCACCCATCCTTCCTTGCACCCCACATGTGGTGCGCAAACTCAGGAATCAACGTCACTGTAGGCAAGACATCATCCTTATTGGGCACACTACTTAGCAGTTCACTCTTCAACAAACACTGTAGCCAGTCATTATTACTGTTCAAATGTATCTTAAACTAAAAATGCCTACGTGATCGGATTGTATTCTTCACTGATGTGTGCACATGTGTACTCTCTGTTATTAAATCAAAATTAAGCAAAAATATTTTAACCAAAAAATAAAGGTATAAATAAGTGGGCCTGCACAAATTCTTGCAAAGAGTTTCCAACGCATATTTTAATTCTAAAGTTCTGCCTAAATTAACTAGGCCTAGGCTGCACAGTAAGTGTTTGATACTGCAAACAATTACCCTAATTTTATGAAGTGTGTGCTGGGGAAATTATTTTTTCACATAGCTTTTTAAGGTAAGAAGAAAAGAAAAATGAACAGAAACTTAGCAGCAACCTTCAGCTTAAATGTTTCAGATTCCGAATATTGCCTATAATGCAGACAATCTGAATATGCATCTTTAAGGCGAAACCAAATCATCTTCCATGTGAGCTCTAGTTTATTCCACATAAGACTGTCCCAAACCACTCTGTGACCTAGTCAAACAACCCACTAACAGTCGCTATTTAAACCTACGCTTAACCCCATTCAACTAAATGTGAGGAAGATTTTTGATGCAGTTCCAAGACTACAAACCATCTTTAAAGTTTAGTCCTGTACCCAGTCCACTGCCCCTGCCCCACCCACTCTGACAACTACCTCATCATCACCTGATGGGATAACCTTGTGAAGGTCTCCCAATCAGCGTGTTTATACTGAAAATCTGTGACATCGAATATAATCTTGCATATCTGAAAAACTATTGCCCCATCACTGGACTTCCTTTTGTGGCCAAAGTTTTTGTGAACTGCATAAGATCTCAAATGCTATCTAAAGCTAAACCCAAACAAAAAATATTTTTTTCTCCTCTCTTCTTCCCATACTCGCACCCAAGCTCCTAATTCAATGTTTTGCTCAGATTCTATGGACTTTTAACAATGCACCCACAGTTCCTAAAAATGACAGTCTAGGGTGACTGATTTCAATGAATCTTTAGGCAGTAGCACTTAATCAGCAGTAGTGTTCGTTGTAGGTCCAGTAGGACTGGATCTATGGCCTATTTTCGGGATATTCTGACAGAATTAATTTACATTCAATGACTCCAAACTGAGCTCATGTATACAGTGGTTATCCTAAACATCTGATAAGGATCAGGACATTCTGTCCCTGCTTTGGACACTCTTGCAATAAAGGCACAATAATTAACCATGCATGCAAAGTAAGCTCTCTAGAAATCTAGCATACTTTAGGGTTCCACAATGAGAATAATCATGTTAAGATTTCTATAAAAATGTACTGATGCTCACATTCAACTTGAAAGATTAGGGGATCACAGAGACTGTCATTTAAGGCAACTTTGAAAATGGGGTTGGAGAAGTTAATGGCGAAGATAAGAGAGGAATGAATGGGGCTGTGATCTCGCCCTATCAGAGAGATGCACCATTAAGTTACAAAGAAGCAAGTACCCACCTGATTCAACAACCATTCAAAACATCAATAATTGTGGCATTTGTATAGGAAAATGTTGTCATCCAGCTTCACTAGCACAACGAGCACAGTTGCAGCACGGAAAGCAGCAGTCCAAGCTCCCTCACACATAGCACAGATTACAAAAGAGCACAAAACACAACGCTATATCAATAACACACAAGTATCTGACACATTGAGTCTAGTTCGGAAGACCACAATTGGAGCTTTGCATTCATTTCTGTAGGCTTCCTTTATAGTCCCTCACATTTCATAATACTTTCAGAGCAGAAGAGGTCAACAATATTTGCTGAAACAGGAAATACATAATCAATTTCAGAGCACTACGACTTGGTCATATAGGTGCGTTTTGTACAGAAGCATCCCAGTGGAAACCTGTAGAACAATGTATACTAAAACAATGGGAGCTACTAGGAATCAAATGAGCACACCCCAAAGGATGGATTGCCAAATTCAGATAATGGCATAACAGAATGCGGCTGCAGCTTTTATTTCACAAATATGCATACATCCATGCACAGGGGTTCTCAATTGTGCCAGCATAAATAAATGAACACCAACGAAGTGGAACCGGGCAGGGGTCTAAAGTGATGCTCATGCCCACTTGGTGCGGCTCCCATGAGGTAATCACTTACACAATGTTATTATATACATTTGTGGCACACACTCACTGCACCTCATACGGATTCATTTGTTGTTTCAGACTAGCAGTTTATACTAAGGATAGCGCACATTTTTGTTACTCCCTCCGAGACCCATGATAGGCGAGATTCCCTTGGGGTCTAGTGTACTTGAGAATAGACACTGGCAGATTTATTTTGAGCTTTTGTTACTGAATGATAATTGAGCCCTCCAACCCCTTCCCTCAAAATCCTGCTATTAGTTACCGTCATAAATAAGGCCATATTTCAAAAGCAGAAGTCACAGGCATCCTACATTTTTTAGTATGTGAAATATAAAAATACTCAGCTCTTCCATACTTATGCAAATGAGGTGGATCATAAAATAACCTTTCCACAGTAATTAAAGAGGACTTTTTTCACAGCTAAAAAGCCGAAAATGAAATGTTTCCTATAGCTCCCTCGTTGTTTTGCACTTACTGCCTTTCAACAGCCTTTGCTCCACACTTTAGTAGAATATACCATACCTTTAGGCCAGCAAGGTTTAAAACGACCATTCTATAACCAGCATGAATTGGGTTAGAACAGTCAGACTTTATTATTAGTTCCACTTTTAGAGCGCACAGCCACCCAGAGGGTTTCCCGGCGCGATGCATAGATTTCTGCTTTTCTGATACTGCCATAGACAACATTACAATGTTGATACGTTTTCATTTTTTAGAGCACTCATGTACACATATTAATGAGAAAAAAGATGTACCTCTCTTCCATTAGTCCTTGACTTTTTTGCTGGGCTGTCACCATCCTGAAAATAGATCACATTTTTTTTATTTTATTTTTATTTTTTAACAAAACAGATTTGCTGACAGCAGATGTTATTAGCAATCTCACATTATACAATTGACAAGGTGGGGGGCATATATTGCCTCAGAATGTGGTCCATCTGCCCCCTATGCGCGCCCATTTACGGGGACAGCCTCTGTGAGTGAATACCATCCTCTCTGCCACCATCGCTCTGTCTAAGTCTTGACACCAGTGCTGGTGCAGCGGGCGCCCCCCAGTGTTGTGCGATATTCCGTTTTGCCAGCGTGATCCCCAAGTCTGTGCTGCGTGGGTGAGATCAGTAGGTTCCCAGATATTGAGGAGGCACCGTCGGGGTTCCGGGAGGGCAACCACCCCGCTAACTCTGGTGATAGTAGCCATGATCTTTCCCCAGTATTGTGCAATTGCGGGACAGTCCCACAACGTGTGGAAAAATGTACCCAGTTGCCCACAGCCCCTTAAACATAAAGGTGTCTTGGCCCGTCTGATTTTGGGAATCATCGTCCTAGTGTAGTATGTCCTGTGTAGTATTTTCAGTTACACAAGTTGTAGTCGAGATGGGATTGCCACCTCCCGAGGGGATGCCAGGGCCTCTTGCTAGTCTTGTTCGTCCCTGTCCCCTACTTCTGTCCGCCACATCTCTCTTAAGGTGTGTGTAGGATCTTTCTGGTTATTCACCAGTTTACGGTATGTGAGGGAGATTGCCTTTTTTGGTAATGTGGTCCGTTAGGAGGCAATTTCTAGTGGCAATGATTCAGGGAGATCGTCACCTTGGGGAATGGCTTTGGTGAGTGCGTGCTTGATTTGTAAGTGCCGGAACCGCTCCAAGTCTGCCAACTGGTATGTTGTGGGTAGTTGGGTAAATGTCATAATCTCCCCCTTTTTCCACAGGTCTCTTACTCTGGAGATCCCTATAAGGTCCCAACGAGCAAACCCTTTACTGTTACGTAGCATACCCAGTTTTGGGGAGTCCCAGAGTGACGTGTGTTGGGTGACTCTTCCCTCCCAACCTAGCGCTCGTTGTGCTTTAAACCACGTGTGTATTGTGTGAGCTGTGGGACCGATCATTGTGCGTGTTTTGGCCTTGTGGTAGAGTGGGCCCATGAGTCTATCCATTCCTAGGCTTTGTCTGTCCATATGTAGGGCTGGTTCCTCGTGCGGGGCGTGGAGCCACTGGTTCACTACTGTAAATTGGGAGGCCCAATAGTACAGCCGTACATTGGGCAGAGCGATGCCGCCATCGTACCAGCCTCTGGTTAAATAGATCACATTTTAGAATGTTTATGAAGTATCCTGCATACATTTTGCAGCAACAAACAGAGTGACGTTCATTTCTTGTATGTCTAAAATTAACTTTGTTGTAACCCCTTACTTTAAGTCCCTAGTCTTTCTACCACCATCATCCTGAAGGTGCCACAACACCTGATTGTGCAACTAGAAGATGCTACTATAGAGGTGTAACACAAGTCTGCATTATTAGAATATATGTATGCGGAGAATTAAGTGGGATGAAAAAACTGGGGCAATCTGTGCTTAGGGTAGAGTGCCGCCTAACTGGAATTTTGCTGCTTCTGTCATTACATCCAGTTATACAATACAACAAGTAACATTATACCTACAACAAGCCAGTCCTATTGGCTTTGTCAATGGTTGTTGGCAGCATAAGATAAATAAGCAAAAACTATGGCTTAGTTGTATAAAATATTGAAAATGCTTTAGTTCTTGCGGGAGAGATTGTTGCTCTAACAGCTAGAGCTGCCGGCTTTGGAGCTGGGAAGCAGGTTTGATCCTCAGCGTTGGTTCAACATCCTGCGATTCTGGGCAAATCACTTAATCTCCTAGTGCCTACCAAAAAATTAATGAATACGTCCTTGTGTAATGTAACTGGTGCTCATTAACCACATGGCTGCTAGGCGTTTTCCCGTCCTGTGCTGAGATATGCAGGATGCCATTATTCATGACGAGCTGGCCTTGTCATCCGCGCACGGCAGGTAAGCGCCATGACGAGCCCAGCTCGTCATTAGCTTCGAAGGGGTTAAAAAAGCGCATAGAGTACGTGCAATATAGAACTGCAAAAAGAAAAATAACATCAAAAGCTATAAACAGCTGCAGAGGTAAGATTTTTTTTCCACCCCGAGGGTGAGGGCAAAAACGAAGATGCCGATAGGGACCAGTCTCAGCACCTGCTTTTTAGAGCTGCCGCTGCTGAGCACCGGCAGGACCCAGGCCATTTAAAGCCCTATATGTATGGATGTGTGTGGTGTTTGTATAGTGCTATTCCAGTACCCAGTACCTCAGTATTTACTATACATAAATATGTCCCTACCACCAGTGTGGTAGCATAAGACATGCAAGGCTTTTAAGCAGAGTGTTAAGGCTTAATCACTATGGTGCATCGGATGGCCGGGGGCCTTCCGACGCACCAGTACTCACGTACGTAGGACGGCCCCCGGCCGTCCGATCACATAACACGATGTCCTATCCCTAAGGATGTACCTTTGGTACCTGTTGAGAAGGTACGAAATCTAGGAGTCAGTTTTAATGATAAACTGAACCTAGACACTCAAGTCAACAACATTTTGGGGATTAGTTTCTCAATTATTAGAACACTTCGGAAGATTAGTCCAATGTTACCAATCCAGGCCAGAGGTCTAGTAGTAAGGAGCGTTATCCTGAGTCGTCTGGATTATTGTAACTCCTTGCTACTGGAGTCTCCTAGGTATCTGATTGGGAGGCTACAAAGAGTCCAGACTGTGGCGGCAAAACTCGCCCTTATGAGACCACGGCGACAGTATCCCAGGCCCCGACGGACCTGCACTGGCTCCCTGTTCTGCAACGGATACAGTTCAAGTCACTATGCATTGTCTAGAAGGCACTGCAAGGGCTTCGGCCTAAAACGTTGCAGAGCAAATTCAGATGGTATGTTCCCACCAGTACTTTCCGCTCTTCCTCGGCTAACCTGGTAAAAATACAGAGGACTATAAGAGCTAATTCAGGGGGTACGGCCTTCAGTACTGCAGCTGCCAGGCTATAGAACGGTCTGTCTACCAAATTGAGATAGGCGCAAGACCTGCTACTGCTCCGCAAGAAAATAAAAACGTGGCTCTTTCCAAGAGGCTAGCAGGTCAACCTTGTAAGCTTCTGCAGCAGGCATGATGGTAGTATATATCTCAGCACCAGGATACCCGCAGGGTTACAGTGCGCTTTGCAAGTACGCTTAACAATAACAATCTGGTGAGGGCACCAGAGGAATTTCTTTCCCCCACACCCCCAAACAACCTTGGGAGCTGGGGAACATCTTCCCCTGCTCCCGAAGCTGTGTAGATGGTTTCCCTGAAATGACGATCAGCACGCACGTTGCGCTGACGTAATTTCAGTGAAACCGAAACTGAAATGAGTAGAGGCTCATTTCAATTTCACTTTCTAAGTGCTCAGGGGGCTATCTCAGCCCCCTGTTCACTAGAAAGATGGGAGAGGTATCATTGGAAAGCCCACTAGAAGCCAGGGATTTGTTTTCAAAGTGAATTAGGGATAGGGGCTGGCCAATATGGGCATGCCACTACCCCAACCCCTGCAAAATTAGTCTTTCTGTCCCCACTAGACACCTGGGTTTTATTTTTTTAAGATGAATGTAGGGGTGGGGGCTGCCCAAGAGTAAAATGATACCTCACTTGTGTGGCTGTCCAATGCAGAATCCACTAAAAAGGTATTTTTATTTTTTAAATCTAGCGCTTAAGAATTTGCGGTGCTATACCTTTCATCCCTATGTTTTTGGATCTTCTCAGTCATAGGCGTTTGGCCCACCCACACAAGTGCGTTATCATTGTACTCGGGAGAACAAGGGGAACGCTGGGTGGTAGGACATTTGTGCCGGCATGGTGATCCCACACAAAAATGTATGGGAAAAGTGATTTATTTCTGCTAAATTTGAGGTTTGCAGGGGATTCTAGGTAGGGAAACGTTGGAGGATCCACGCAAGCCATACCTCACTGGACAACCCAGGGTGTCTACCTTTCAGAAATGTGTGAGTTTAGTAGGTTTCCCTAGATGTTCGCTGAGCCTGGGGCCAAAAACCGAGGTGATTTTGATGTCTCCACAATACATTTTGGGCCCTTGCCTGTTGTGGGTACTTGACCAACTCACACAAGTGAGGTATCATTTTTACCTGAAGACTTTGGGGAATGAGGGGTGGGTGGAACTTTGTAGATCCACGCAGATTCCAGAACTTTCCATCACAGAAATGTGAGGAACGTGGAATGTCTTCAGGGGGGGAAATTTGTGAACCCCTGCAGGAGGACGACCCACTAACATCAGACGAGGAGTGGGAGGATGAGTAAGCGGAGGGGGAGGAGGGGGGCGGTGATAAAGGCATTTTGAGCTCACCACTGACACGTAACTCGGAAGGGGAGGGACTGTGAGACTGGCTAGCCTGACTTATACACCTCCAATAAACACGAAAAGTGCCTTTTCCCCGTAGCCTGATAGAGGGAATTTGAACCTTTGCCATGGGCGAGGGCTTTGCGTGAACTATGCTCAATATGGGGCCTCTCACTCAGGTTAGCCGTGATAATTTTCCCCAGGAAGGTATAGGAGTTAACAACCTCCAGTTTTTGGCCGCCGATATACCATCCAAAATTTACAGATCGGCACTTCTTCTTACCGGCTATGCACATGACTTTACTTTTGGATATATTAATCTTCATGCAATGGGTAGCAGCAAAGACATGAAGGGCATGTAGTCGATTTGTAAGTCCTTTAGGGGTCAAGTCTAAAATAAGGACGTCATCGGCATACATCAAGCAGGATATTGAGGTCCCCCCCACCACCGGGGCAATACCCTCTCTGGCAGACAAGGCAGCGGGTAGGTCTACAGTATATAAGGAAAACAAAAGGGGAGCCAATAAACAGCCTTGTTTGAGGCCATTCAAAGACGGAATTTGGTGGGAGAGCCCCCTTTCGCCCCCTTGCAAGACACAACACCAGGTCTCTGTATGGAGAGTCCGAACCAGCTCCAATAGATAAGCTGGAACACCAAGAGCTGCCAATTTTCTCCACAGCGTTCTGCGATCTACTTTATCGAACGCTGTGGAGAAATCAATAAAAGCCGCATACACCACCCCCCCTCTCACCTGCACATATTTATCAGTAACCACATGGAGAGCGGTGAGGTTATCTAAAGTACCATGGCCCCTACGGAAGCCAGTCTGTTCAAAAGGCAAGATATTGTTCTCCTCGACCCAATCGGAGAGGGAATTTAAAAGACATTTCGCAAAGACCTTTCCGATAGAGTCGAGGAGGGCTATCAGACGATAATTGCTGGGGCTATCCCGAGTTCCCTTCTTAAAAATAGGGACCAAGATACTTCCCCTCAAGGAGGCAGGAACCATTTTAGACAAAAAACAGGCTTTAAACAGTGGAAACAGGATTTTACTCCACCTTAAAGGATCCTGTTTCAGGACCGTCATGGGGAGTTCGTCAGGACCCATTGCCCCAGAGGGACGCATGTTTTTTATAGCCATCTCAATTTCTTCCTCTGTGGGATAATTAATGAGTCCTTCGGGTGTTGCATCTAGGACGATATCTTCACCTGTAATACCGTTCCCTGCATAAAGGTCCCGAATATTAGTAATCCATACCTCTTCAGCTATAGGGATGGGGGAAGGTATTATTCTGGTACCACATCCCTTCCCTATTATTGCCCAAAATTCTCTCATCCTACCATGAACAACTGATTCCCTCAAGTTGATCCAAACAGTATCATCCTTTTCCTTTTTTATTTTCACCTTTAGTCTGCATCTCTTTCTTTTTAGCCCAGAAATTTCTTTTTCTCGTTCCATAACTCTATCTAGATATTGCTCACGGACTAGTTTATTTATTTCCTTGTTCAGGATGCACAGTATACTAGGCACCACTACCCCTTTTCTAGGGCGAGAAGTCTCTTTTACATGTAAGATAATGTTTCGCATGAATTTTTCAAAATTGACTATTTCATGCCCACGCCACTCATTTAATTCTATTAAAGTTTCAGATAATAAATCCTGTACCCCATTAATGGCGGAAGGATTCCAGAAACACCTTCCCGAGGAAGCGTGGAAGGCAGCATCACTGCCGGTAAGAGACCATGGCGCAGTGGGCATAGGATTTAGAGAAACAGTTATAAGCAATATACTATGGTCGCTCAGAGATGTAGGAATAATCTTAAGATCCTGAATATAAGGAAACAAGCCATAGTCCGAGATTGCATAATCCAAGATAGAAGACCCAAAAGGAGACTTATGTGTGAATTTGGCAGGCACATCGGACGGGAATCTCCCATTTAATATAAGTCCCTCAACGGCCGCTAGTTCTTTTAGCAGAATCTTCCCTCTTTTATTAGTCACTAACTTATCTGGGAAGAGTGGTTGGGGAACAAGATGCGCCTCTTCTTTAGATTTATTTCTAAAAAGTTTCAGACTAGCATTGGAGATTTTGCAGTTCAGATCTCCTACGAGAATAATATCCGGAGGGGATGAAACATTTTTAATTTGCTCAATATATCGAAATGCCTGCTTCAATATGAGATTAAAACGCTCTTCTGGGGGAATATACACATTAAGGATAACAATGGGTGACTTTATACAATTACTAAACAGATTTTCAATAGTTATAGCGTGAAAAAATTTACTTGGGTCGATATAATGGGAAAATCTCCACTGCAATTTATTTGATAATAGACAAGCAATTCCCCCCCCCCTAGCGTGACTTTTCTTGGAAGGGGCAGCTGGCACTTCCAAGACATAGAAATCCTTCGAAGCATCCAGCATATTAATACACCAGGTTTCCTGTATACAAATCACATTTGCTCCTAGAGAGAATAAAAGGTCAAATTTCTCTGGGCTACTGTGAATCCCTGCCGCATTCCAAGAAATAATTTTCAATGGGATGTTAAAGATGATGAAACAATTTGGGGGTATCTGTGGTCTTTGTAGATAAAGCACTGTGCAGCCAATTCCACCGATTATTGTCCTCTATGAGGGAGGAATTCTGAGGCAGCGGGAGTGGCTTTACCTGAGAGACCGAGCGTTTCCCCTTAGAGACCCAAATCTTCAGGTCTCTAAGAGGGGAGGCTACCCCATTTTGTTTATCGCCCCCTAGTACCATCCCAAGGGAAGGGTTTGTATTACCAAGGTTAAAAATAGGGAGAACATCAATACCTGTACGTTGAAAATTCTCAGCTTGCTGTAATATCAAATTTACAATGATAGGTGAATAAAATTTAACCCTTATACTCAGTACCCTGTCTCCACCAGACAAGGAGACTAGCTCAATGTCCCTAGATTGAATAGGGAGAAGACTTTCAATCTCGCTAAATCGCTTAAGTAGCCATGCTCTGTTTAGGGGTAAGTCAGCATCAAATAAAGGTAAAAAGTCTAACACAAGAGTATCCACATAAGCCTTTGAGTTTTTTGAATGGCGCGCAGGAAGAGAGCGGTCTCCAATCTCTAGGGCAGAAGAGATAGAAGGGGCCAGAGGGTTAAGGGGCCCAAGTTGATATAGGATTGGGGCTCTTGTCGCAGTCGATGGAGAGGAACTTGGAAGAGGGCCCTCCATTTGCGGCAAAACTTCCAAAGACATTGGTGGGCACAATTCACTTTCCACCTTTAAAGATGTAGAAGTGGGATCCAAGTCTATTTCTTCGTTCTCCAATGCAACCAGAGAGTTTTGAAAGATTATCCGTCGTTGCCTTTTCTTCCTGTATTTTCGGATTGGTTTCCTTTTATTCCCTTTATTATTTCTATGTTTACCGTTTTTTACCTTTACCTCTTGTTTATCTTCAGAAAGTTCTTTTTTATTTTCAGACATGAAGATAGGGAATAAATCTTGAACCACTTTAGGGCCGGAAGTAGATTTATTTTCTTCCTCAATCTCTAGAACCGAGTTCTTAACACAATTAGGCACTGCGGTTAAAGGCTGAACTGCAGTATGAATTTCATGAACTATTGCTGCAGCCTTTATGTCAGAATCCACTATGGGCACATTTATTTTCCCCTTTGGAGAACTAGGTTCAGCCTTGGAGGGGGAGACACTCCTCGTATCTGGCGATTTTTGTAACAATGTCTTCAGTATTTGGGTAACTGAATCCAGGATACAATCCGAGCTGCCTACAAATTTCCCCAGGAGAAATAAAATGGAGGCTAGTAATTGTTCCAAAGCAATCATGGATTCTGAGATCGGTTTATCACTAGCTTCCACTGGACGACAGATATCAGAAAGATTGAGACCCGGGCTCCTGGAAACATTTAACAGATCGGACATGTCCTGTGCGTTTAACGAAGGGGTACTACTATATAACATTAACCCAGAGGGAGTAGCACCCCCCGAAGGCTTAATAGGATCCTGAGTCTCCAAATTAGCTGTATTTACATAGCGTCCACACAGTTCAAGATCAATGGATAACGATGACGAATCCCCACCCAACCTGTCATTCAAAATAAGAGCTTGAGGCATAGGTGGTTGATTCTCAAGTTCTCCTTCAGATACAAGAACTCCGAGATTACTCTCCCCCTCCCCTTCAGGATGTACAGGGCAGGGATTCACCGCTGCTGCTGTTTGCGGTGGCGCGGTCAGCAAGGATGGAGGCAAAGAGTCTGGGACACCTTGAGTATGGTCCTCCTGGACCGCGGTGCGGGGAGCTTCCTTTACAGCAAAATTAGGCTTCTTAGCCGTAGGAATGTCCCATAGCTCAAAGAGTTGGCATTGACCCTTCAGCGGGGGATTATTCACAGATTTATTTCTTGTGCGGATGGTATCTATTTTAGCACCAGGTTTTCCTCCCACTAACCTTCCTGAGCGTAGTTTTTTAGACATCTTCTGCAGACTTATCCCACAAATCAATGTTATACAAGTAGTTTACCTCCAGAAGAATAGTCACGAAATAATACAATGTTCATAAAAGAATAAATATAGTTCTGGAGATGCAGCAGTAACTGACCAGCAGTAGATGGCAAGGAAGCGACGTAGTATTTCACTAAATGATCCTTCCTCTAACTGCCAGACGTATATGATATGAATAGCGACAAAGACAAAGAAAGTAACAGGGCCCAGCCCAGCCTACCTCAGCCACTGAGGGCCACAGAGGGCCCGCCCTTTGCCCGGGCTTAGCCCGGCGCCGCCCGCGCGCGTCCCGCGATGCGCGCTCCTACTGCCCAATTATCACCAGGTGAGGGGGGCGTGGCGGGGAGGTGCTCCAGGGCCAGATGGCTTGTGGTTCTTTTAGTTTTGCAGGACTCCCAAACAGCCGACCAGCCAGCCAACACGAGTGTTTCCCGCGAAGTGGGAAACGCAAGCAGTAAAGACAAAGCGCTGCCCAGTAGCGCTTTTAGGAAAATAGCGCTATACTTTGCCAGCGATGTCCTTTCTTCCACCGAGGGCTCTGCCTCCACGCACAGCAACCAGGAACAGCAGAATATCGGCAGTATCAGCGGTAGTCACCGCTCTCCAGCGCTCCTACTGCCCAATTATCGCCAGGTGAGGGGGGCGTGGCGGGGAGGTGCTCCAGGGCCAGATGGCTTGTGGTTCTTTTAGTTTTGCAGGACTCCCAAACAGCCGACCCGACAGCCAACACGAGTGTTTCCCGCAAAGCGGGAAACGCGAGCAGTAAAGACAAAGCGCTGCCCAGTAGCGCTTTTAGGAAAATAGCGCTATACTTCGCCAGCAATGTCCTTTCTTCCAGCGAGGGCTCTGCCTCCACGCACAGCAACCAGGAACAGCAGAATATCGGCAGTATCAGCGGTAGTTGATAATCAGAGGTTGTTGTTATAAAATAGGAAAACCGGACATATACTTATCAGGAGTAACAATGTCAGTTATGTACACACATTGTTCTATCACGCCGCCGAACCCCAAGGATGTAGGCTCATGGGCCGTGTTACTCGGACAGTTTTGCATGCAGGTAATTGTGTTGCAGCCGGCCCGTTGGGTTGTAGGCCAGAAGCTGTGTATGATTCGAAAAGTTCCAATAAAGGTCTTGAGGAAAAAAAAAAAATAAAAAAAAATGTGAGGAAAATGTGTTGGTTCTTTTTTATAAAGTTTGAGGTTTGCAAAGGATTCTGGGTAAGAGAACCTGGTGGGAACCACACAAGTAACCCCATCCTGGATTCCTCTGGGTGTCTACTTTTCAAAAATGTATGCTTGCTAGGTTTCCCTAGGTGTTGGCAGAGCTAGGGTTCAAAATCTACAGCTAGGCACTTTGCCTAGAACCAAGAAAGGGTCAGTTTTCACTGTAAAAATGTGGTGTGTCCACGTTGCGTTTTGGGTCGTTTCCTGTCATGAGGACTAGGCCTACCCACACAAGTGAGGTATTGTTTTTATCGTAAGACTTTGAGGAATAGGGGCAGGTAGAATTTTGTGGATCCACGCAGATTCCAGAACTTTCCATCACAGAATTGTGAGGAAAATGTGTTTTTTGTTTTACAAAGTTTGAGGTATGCAAGGGATTCTGGGTAAGAACTTATTGAGAGCAACACAAGTCACCCCATCCTGGATTCCCCTGGGTGTATAGTTTTAAAAAATGTATAGGTTTGCTAGGTTTTTCTAGGTGCAGGTAGAGCTAGGGTTCAAAATCTACAGCTAGGCACTTTGCAAAAAAAGGGTCAGTTTTCACTGTAAAAATTATATATGTCCATGTTACGTTTTGCGCTGTTTCCTGTCTCGAGTACCAGGCCTACCCACACAAGTGAGGTATCATTTTTATCGGAAGACTTTGGGTGATGCAGGGTGGGCTGAATTTTGTGGATCCACTCAGATTCCAGAACTTTCCATCACAGAAATGTGAGGACAATGTGTTTGTTTTTACAAAGTTTGAAGTTTGCAAGGGATTCTGGGTAAGAGAACCTAGTAAGAGCCGCACAAGTCACCCCATCCTGGATTCCCCTAGGTGTATAGTTTTAAAAAATGTATAGGTTTGCTAGGTTTTCCTAGGTGCAGGTAGAGCTAGGGTTCAAAATCTGCAGCTAGGCAGTTTGCAAAAAAAAGGGTCGGTTTTCACTATAAATATGTGGTGTGTCCACGTTGCGTTTTGGGCTGTTTCCTGTCACAGGCACTAGGCCTACCCACACAAATGAGGTACCATTTTTATCAGGAGACTTAGGGGAACACAGAATTATAGAGCAATTGTTATTGCCTATTAACTGTCAATGCAATTCTGCCTTCACTTTGCAAAATGTCCTATAATTCACATGCTAGTATGGGTTCCCACAATTTCGGAGATGTGCAAATAGCTACTGTTTCTTAAATCTATATTTTGTTTCTATTTCAGAAATACATAGGTGTCTTTCATACCGATTTTTCACTGTTTATATTTTCTCCAATGAATTGCTATATACACAATCTAAAACCATTGCAAGACACTGCTCAGTTAGGATGTATGACGTTACAACGCGTTATTTTACAACGCAGACCGTTACATCGCAATTTTTACAACGCAGGATCCATTACAATGCATGCCTTTACAACGCATGTCATTACATAGCAGATACTATTACAACGCATGCCATTACAACGTAAGTATAGGTAAGTATATCTTTTTAAAAAAAATGTAATTAAGTTAATTTAATTAATTTAATGTAATTAATTTTAAAATAGTAATTAATTTAATTTAATAAATTTAATTCAATTAATTTAAAAATTGTACTTAATTTAATTTAATTAATTTATTTTAATAAATTTTAAAATTGTAATTAAATTAAATTAATTACATTGAATTAATTTAATTTAATTAAAAATGGAATATAATTTAATTAATGTAATTTAATTAATTTAATTTAATTAATTTTGAAATTGTAATTAATTTAATTTAATTAATTTAAGTAATTAATTTAATTAATGTAATTTAATCAATTTATAAATGGTAAATAATATAATTTAATTAATTTAATTTAATTTATTTAATTTAATTAATTTAATTTATTTAAAGTCGTTTTTTTTTTAAACTGAACCCTAAAAATACCCCTGTACCCAAAAACCCAAACCCAGCCCTGAACCCTAAAAATACCCCTGTACCCCAAAACACAAACCCAGCCCTAAAACTTAACAATACCCCTGTACCCCAAAACCCAAACCCAGCCCTGAAACCTAAAAATACCCCTGTACCCCAAAACCCAAACCCAGCCCTAAAACCTAAAAATACCCCTGTACCCCAAAACCCAAACCCAGCCCTAAAACCTAAAAATACCCCTGTACCCCAAAACCCAAACCCAACCCTAAAACCTAAAAATACCCCTGTACCCCAAAACCCAAACCCAGCCCTAAAACTTAAAAATACCCCTGTCCCCCAAAACCCAAACCCAACCCTAAAACCTAAAAATACCCCTGTACCCCAAAACCCAAACCCAGCCCTAAAACCTAAAAATACCCCTGTACCCCAAACCCAACCCTAAAACCTAAAAATACCCCTGTACCCCAAAACCCAAACCCAACCCTAAAACCTAAAAATACCCCTGTACCCCAAAACCCAAACCGGAAACCTAAAAATACCCAAACACACCAAAACATATACCTCAGTACCCCAAAACATATACTCCTATACTCATACTTATTTTTAAAATTACTTAAATTAATAAATGTAAATTATAATATTAAAAAACATAAATCTATTTATTTATAATTAATATTAATTAAATTAATTAAATAATATTAAATAAAATAAAATATATATATATATATATATATACTTACCTATACTTACGTTGTAATGGCATGCGTTGTAATAGCATCTGCTATGTAATGTCATGCGTTGTAAAGGCATGCGATGTAATGGATCCAGCGTTGTAAAAGTTGCGTTGTAATAGAAGTCAGTTGTAAAAGTTGCGTTGTAACGGTGCAATACGGCTCAGTTATTGGCTCCGGGTTCGTCAGGTTCTTGGTGAACCTACAAGTCCAATATATCCCCACAACCAGAAGGGTCCAGCGGATGTAACTGTAAATTGCTTTTAAAAAAACTGTCATACTTAGAAGAAGTTACAGGTTTTTTTTCAACTCATTTAAAAGTTTTCATATTTTCAACTGTTAGTTTCTATTAAAAAAACTTGAAGGATCTACACAAATGACCCCTGGCTGAATACAGAATGTTGTCTACTTTTTTGAAATGTATAGCTTTCCAGGATCATTTATTGCTTTCATACCCATTTCTACCATTAACTGGAAGGAGGTTGAAAGCACAAACAATAGCAAAAATAGGCTAGGTCCCAGTAAAATGCCAAAACTGTGTGAAAGATTTTGGTTTTCTGACAAAAGTCAGTCTGTCCCTGCAAACTGGGAAGATGGTGATTTCAACAACACAAACCTTTTGTTGATACCATTTGCAGGGAAAAAAACAAACGCTTTTGTCTTCAGCACATTTTCCCCAATTTTACGCACAAAAACAAAATGTGGCTGTATTTTGGCTAATTTCTGGGTGCCCTCCAAGGGAATCAACCAACCCGGACTACCTTTAAAATCCCCATGATGTTGGAAGAGAAAGGCCCAAATTTGGCGTGGATACCTTATGTGGTCAAAAAGTTACAGGGGCCTTGGTGCGTACTACCCCAAATAGCCAAAAAAGGCCTAGCAGCAAAAGGGTTAAGCTACCCATGCTTAAGCGATAGAATAGAGAGTGAGACATGTATTAAAGATTTAGAGAAGCAAATCGGACAAAGGGCCCAGCCTGTGAGTTGCTGGACATGCATAAGGCACATCATGAGTCGCACTGGGTAAAGTTGTGCACAAGATAAGAGAGAATTTTATGGCAAGATCGAAGGCTCGTATTACGCTGTCTCTTAACTTGCTTTACTGAATAGCAGAAGTAAAGTGAACTAGAAAACTAAATGTCTCATGAGGGCAAGGTTCAAAAGGCCAATGAGAACCAAGAAAATGAGTACCTTGTACCAATCAGAAAGGAGGGAAAGACTTTTATACCTAACTTGACTGCAAGTTGCCCTCTTTTCATGCTGCTCGCAATCAAGAGAAGTATACTTTCAGTGGCTTATATAGTACTTCATTTTACAGTTTGGTATGTAATCGAATTGGCATTTGTTTTTGAAACGCTTGTGCCCCGATACCTTAACGTTGTTATACTGCATTTTCCACCTTCTCTTCAAGCCCTCATGTGCGTCTTTTTGCCACCTGTTCCTGTGGTTGCAACCGCCATTACTGATGACGCTCCACAAATTTCCTTCAGACTTCTCCTTGTGATGCTCCGTTCCTTTGGCGCCTCTTGCAGAGCTGTTTTTTCCTTCTTTGCCAGCCAGGCGCTGTCCCTGGCAAACTCCTCTGAACAACACTACCCGGGAAATGGCCTGGCCTCTCCGACTGTTGTGTTTCCTCCTACGAGGAGATCCTTTCTGTTTGCAAAGAACTAACCCTTTCCTTCCGCCTTCATTCCCTTGCTTTCTCACAGCTTTTACTGACATTAATGTGTTTTAGAACACACAAAATATTTATATATCACCTTTTTCTCCATGAATTCTAAAAACTCTTTCTCCTTTGAGGAAAATAATGATAATGAAGAAGATTTTAAGAATAATTTAAACAATTTTATTCAATCATCTATGGCACAAGCCGTTTCGGCTTCTATGTTTAAACTTACTAAAAGGTTTGAAAACTGTTCTCAGTTGGATGTCAAAATCCAATTCGGCCCCATCTGCAGGGGAAAGCAGAAAGTGCAAGGCCACGGTGGCCCCAACATCTGCTCAGTCAGCAAAGAGCAATTCTAAAGATATTTCTGCGCTATTGAGTGGTGAGGAATCCTCATATGGCTTTGAGGATAATGCTCCTCCAAGGCCTCCTTGTAAGGAGAGGAATTCTTCTGCTACTGGCGTTAAGCACAAAAATAAAATAAAACATTTAGAGAACAGCAATACCAAAACTATAAAAATACAAAAAAATCCAAGACACTGATGAGAACATGGAGGATTTGGAAATCGACAATGATCCCGGTGCGGGTAATGATTCTGACTTCTGGTCTGCGCCTCCAGCAAAGAAATCCCAAGCGTCATTAACTCCTCATGATCGTTTTTACTTCAAACCAATTTTAGATGCAATGATCGCCCCCATGTTTGATCCCAAACTCATCCATCACCCTAATTCTACAGAGTGGCTTCCCTCAGATTATGTGGGGGAATATATTGCCAGCAAACTCCGTTTACCTTTGGATTAACAAACAAGGGCAAAATTAAGCTCTGAATGCCCCAGACATTCTCTTCCTTTTCATATTACCTCTATCCCTTCTATTGACTCAAACATGTTGACCTTTTTCTTCAAATTTGGTAAGGACCCTCAGAAGGGCGTAGGCAAAGCCTGGCCCACTTGCCAAGATAAATTCCTAGACATTGATGGTCCTTTAGCACGCATTTTTGATATTGCTGAGATGGGCAGGTTGGATAAAGCGGACATTGACGCTGTAGAATTATCCATGTGGCTACAAAAAACGTTCCGTCTTCTGGGGAATGCTAATTTCGCTATTACCTACAACATTGGAAAGGTCTTTTACTAAAACTTGACCCCAAACTCGCCAATCTTGTAGTTATGGATCCCGATCTCAACGCAGATGGATAACTATTCTGAGACTCTTCCATTAAGAAGCTGAGTAAATATGTTGCTGCTTTCTTTCCTCTCTTTGGATAAAGGACAACAATCCCTCAAGAAAGTTTTTTCCAACTGGGTTTTTGCCAGGTCCGGTACATGCAAGAGCTGTTTATCAGCCAGGGATACAGAGGATCCTACTCTTCAAATTAGCAAAACTTCCACTCAAAGGTGAAAAGTTTCCAGAGGTTGCAAACAGAGAAACACCAGGTCTTTACACCCAGCAAGTAAGTTTTCTTTCTGGGCCACTTTCTTTAGGGTGTCACTTAAAGTTTTTTCTAAGCAAATGGCAGACACTCACTTTCAACACTTGGGATTAAACACTGTTCAAGGTTATGCCATAGAACTTTGCGAGTGACGTAAATATATAATTTACCGTCTTAATTTCTATGCAGGTAGGTACTTAATCAATAATAACTCAAATCGGAAAGAAAGAAACAGAGTCCGTGGTGTTAGAGTTCTTAGGGGTTTTATTCCTTAAAAAGGAATGGTCAAGACCTGGATATCATGTTCTTCCCACCGCAGGGGTGGAAGAAGGGATAGAGCGCTATATTTTATTAACAGTACATAGCTTATATACTTAATTTACATCATAGAAAGCAATGCAGTAGGCGTAACAGCTGAGAGAAGACAAGATAACAGCATCCACGTGTTACTAGTACGTAATCAGAAGGCGTGAACTGGAGGTGTGTGCTAGAAACGTCACAGGTAGGTGTCATGAGTGGGTGGCACCAAACAGAAATGTTGCAATGTCAGCAGAAATCGGAAGCTTGGATGCGCGCGCAGCTGCATGACGTGTGATTGACGTGAAACTGGAGGGTGCAGGGGGCTTGACATTTACACTGACGGAAAGAGACAGAAGTCTGGCATGTCAGATCAACTTGTACTTCTATCATATCTGATATCTGATGTTTGGGAACCATATTATCTGAACGGAAAAAGGTCTCTGGGGCAGAAGCTATTCTATACTGACTATGAATGCGTGTATAAGCGCCTGAGTGTCTGTATGAGAAGCGTGGGGGCATGGGCCTTCCAGGGGAGCATGGTAACAGAGGCTATGAATTACTTGCATGGAGACAGGCCGGCCCTTTGGCTCTGCAGCTGGGGAATGTTTACTTGAACTAGTAGGCAGGAATGTATTTTCGAGGAGCGGAACAGATAATTCGAAGGTTGTAGTCAGTCTTGGCAGGCAGCAGGCTGAGCTAAGCGCGGTGGGCCGCGCTGGGAGTAAGTCAGAGTTCACGGGTACAGAGGCAGCCTGGGCAGAGGACTTCAGAGTCAGAAACCAGAAAAAAGGCTCGATGGCAGAAATTCAGGGCCTACTTTGCCAGAGCTGGAGAAACGTGTAAAGTACACTACAAAAAGACGTTGGCATAGCATACTTAGGAACGGACTATTTAACCCATTCAGGGTGGATCTGAAAGAGGATGTTAACGTTGGACGCAAATGTATTTGCGTCTTCATAGCTGAGACAGGAGGGAAGTTACATGCACTTTAAGCTGGTACATGGAGACGGTGGGGTACTCGCTAGGGAACACAACTTGACCAAAAATTTATATTTCCTCATTCCCTCCTTGTTCCCTACGGACCCTTCATGATATATCGATTCTCATGAATCGATCAGTTTGTTCTTGTAACATCATTTGCTCTTCTTTCTTCCTCTCACGTTTTGAGAGGAAACTGGAATGTTCAATACAAGATGTGGCACACAGTCCACAAATCGCTGGCCCACACTGTAAGCACAGGCAGCAACTGAATACTAGGACTAGGCCAATGCCTAGGAAGGATAGGATCTTCCATCCCCAAGCGGTTAACGTTGTCCAGAACCAACCGGACCAAGTCCAGGTGCCTGGATTCTGATGTATCCGATTTGCAATTTTATGGAGACGTGTAATAGCTTGATATACAGATGGCGCGTTTTGTGGAATGAAAACAATGCAACTTGACCCGATGACCTTACAGGCTCCACCTCTATCTGCCAAGATGACGTCAATAACAAGACGATTCTGAAGAACAACAACCCGCATGGCGGACTGCTCTTCTGTTAAGTTACCTAGGGCGGAGGCAGTTTCGTTCACTACTGCTTCAAGTGTTCTAGTTAATCTACGTATTAGTTTACTATTTTGGACAGGGCCTAAAAAGAAAAAGAATCCTTTATTAAAATCTGTGTATTGCTCCCATGCCGTTTCAGTGTAATCGACAAGTGAGATATCTCTTCTGAGTCTATTCTTTACTAGATTTGTATTTCTGTGATAATCAGGAGGAGCTAGAAAAACAGGTGGCAGAAGGAATGCAATGTAACAGGTACCATCCCAATCTGGAGGTAAACGTATGTATGCGGTATGACCACAAACAAAATAGGAATGACTGGTAGCTTTAAAGGACGATTTACCCTGATCACTGAATTCGACCACAGTAGTACATTTACTATGACCTAAGTGTACTGAACCTTTCTTACTGACACATAATTCACCAGTGACTGGTAATACTGACATAGCGGGCAGAACTGGTGCAGCTTCAGATTCAACAGTAAGAATCATAAGGTTAATTGTGTAATTACCTAATCCATATACTTCATTTTCTAGATCAGTTCCTATTCTAGTGGGGAGTCCCTCCTTATCAGGGGAACAGACGTCGAGCAGGACCAAGTTCAGGTTTCCCCAAACCCAGCCCCCATCGAAAACAGCAATATCAGGATCTAAGGAATTAATTATTTTAAACCATGCACCACAGGAGCCATTGTGAGTGAACGGGTACGGAAAGAGGGGCAGAGCTCCCTTGTAATTCTGGTAGGGAGGGAGTCGGCCACATATCCAGCAATTTGTAGCATTATTAGTCTGATGGGAATGATGTAGCATACTAATGAAGGTGTTGTTGCGCAGCGCAAGTCTGTAAGAAAGTTCATGTGGAGGTAACTCGCTTAAAGAGTGTTCAGCAGAAACATTGTAAGCAGATTGTTCACGCTTGAAAATAGGGTAATAGATAGGGAGAAGTATGCTTGCAACAATAATTAGAAGACTTAGAAAAAACATGATTAATAATGTCACTATACAGTGACTACGCAGTGATTTGCAATATGTACGTTTCTTGAGTTGTCTCTCTCTCTCTCTATCTCGATCTAGGGGATACATGTCAGAAACTATTTAACCGATTCACCTAGGGGAGGACTTAAACAATTAAACTGTCTGACTTGCTAGATCGAAGCTTGAGTTTATACTCCTCTTGGGGAGTTTTCTCTCGTTCGGAAACTTTAAAGTCTCTAGGCTTGATACAGTCTTTGGAAGGGGTGGACGAGCCTGGGTCGGATTTCAGTTCATTGCATAGTTTAACATGGCTTGTGTGGATCCACCCCTTTCGGCCCTCCACTTTCACCGCTGTCCTCGTAGTAAGCAGAACGGTCTTCGGCTCTTTCCAGCGGGGCTCCAGCGGACTTTTCCTGTCAAAGTTCCTTATGAGAATCAGGTCGCCTGGACGGACATCATGCGGCTTTACATCAGTGTTGTCGGGAAAGGCTGCGGCAACCTGTGAACGACATGATTGGAGTGCAGACATCAAGGAGGCAAGGTAATCTGTCAACATATTACAATCGACATCAGTAATTTTCTTAGGAATGGGAGTCCCCCACATATTCGGTGGTCTACCAAAGACCACTTCGTACGGGGATAGTCCTGATCTCGAATGGGCGACCATTCTCATATAGAACAGTGCCACTGGCAGGGCGACTATCCAGTCGACCCCTTTCTCTTGACATATTTTAGCAAGGCGTGTCTTTAGTGTCTGATTATGCCTCTCTACAAGGCCTGCGGCTTCGGGATGTCGGACACAATGGAATTTCCATTGATATCCTAGCAGCAAGGAAACCTGCTTCATTAATTCGGATGAGAATGGCTGACCGTTATCTGAGTACACGACACGAGGCATGCCGTACCGTGGGAAGAATTCACGAACCAACTGCCTGGCAGTGGTCGGAGCAGTGTAATCTGGGACTGGGTATGCTTCGGTCCAACGGGACAGTGCACAAACAATTACGAGGACATATTTGAATCCACGACAGCGGTCCATCTGGATATAATCCATCTGGCGGACTTCAAAAGGGTGATCGGGAGGATGAAATCCACCTTGCTCTACAGGGACGCTTTTACCTGGATTGAACTGACAACAGATCATGCAAGTACGCACTTTCTGTTTTGCTGCTGCTCGTAAGTGTTTATTGCTCCAAAGATTTTGTAAACTGTCTAACATCGCTTTTTCTCCTAGATGTGCTGGACTATGTGCTGTATTGATCATGACTTGAACCATAGAATCAGGGAGAAACCATGTAGATTTTCCCTTCGTCATCCAACCTTGATCTGTCTGGATCCCTCCTAGTTCAGTCCATTTCTTTATTTCATCTGGGGTAGCATGTGCCTGAATATCGATCACATCTAGTGTGGGATCCCTGACTGTCATACAATTTGTCGGTCCTATTGTCTTTGTCACATCGGTTGTCTGAGTGTGAGTCAGTGCTGTATGTTTTGCTGTCTGGTCTGCCAGGTCGTTACCCTGGGAAACAGAATCTGTAACTTTAGTATGTGCTTTACACTTCATGACGGATATTCCTGAAGGCAGATGTATTGCTTCTAACAGTGCTTGAATGAGGGGACCGTGTTGGATCTTGGCACCATGAGAGGTCAGAAAACCTCGTTCTTGCCATAACATTCCGAAGTCGTGTACAACTCCGAACGCATAACGGGAATCAGTGTATATATTAACATTTCTGTTCTTGGCTAGAATACAGGCTCTTGTCAGAGCAATAAGCTCTGCCGCCTGCGCGGACAGTGTGTCAATACGATGTGTTTCTTTAACTTCGGTTTCAGTGGTCACTGCATATGCGGCCACTAATTCTCCTGTACTTGTTCGCATACATGAACCATCCACATAAAATGTCAGGTCTGGATTTGTCAGTGGGACATCTGTTAAGTCTCGTCGTGGCTTTGTTACTGCATTAATGATTTCTATACAATCATGCGGGGCTGGATCTGTCATAATTGTAGGTAACAGTGTTGCGGCCGGGGTTCAGAATGCTGCAGCGTCTGATTTCTATGTGTGGCTGGAATAGCGTTAATTCGTAACCTGTCAGTCGTGCTATAGTCAAGTGTTGAGTCTGGGTTCTGTTTAACAGAACCTCTACAGAGTGTGGAACTTGTACTGTTAACTGATGTCCTAAAACAATTGAATCGCTCTGTCTTATTGCTAACGCTGTTGCTGCTACTGACTTTAAGCACGCAGGGAGTGCCTGGGCTACTGAATCCAATGTACTTGAAAAATAAGCGCAAGGCTTATGTGAACCTGCTTGGTCTTAAGTGAGGACAGACAATGCTGTACCATCACGTTCTGTAACAAAAAGTGTAAACGGTTTGCTGTAACATGGTGTCGCTAAAACTGGTGCTTGACATAATGCTTTCTTTAATTCCTCAAAGGCTTGTGTATGTTCCTGAGTCCAAGGAAGGACAGTCGAAGTCGCTGCCTCCTGCGTCGTTAACTGGATGAGTGGTTTAGCTAGAAATGCATATTGAGGAATCCATTGTCTGCAGTACGAGGTGAGGCCTATGAAGGCCCGCACTTCCTTTTGTGTCTGGGGTCGTGGCATATTTACAATTAACTGAATGCGATCGGGAGTGAGCTGTCTCCCCACTTTGGACAGCAAGTGACCCAAGTACACAACTTGCTGAACACAGAATTGTAGCTTCGAAGGAGACACCTTGTGTCCCTTGTCTGCCAGGAAATGTAAAACTGTCAGTGATGCTTGTTCACATTCGGGCTCACTTCGTGCGGTGATCAGCAGATCATCGACGTATTGCAGTAAAGCGGTGTTAACTGGCATTTGAATACAATCTAGTTGTCTTTTCAGTGCTTGACTATAGATGCTGGGGCTTTCTGTGAATCCTTGAGGTGCGCGGGAAAATTTGAAACTTCGTCCATTTAAACTGAAACCGAAAAGGTATTGGCTCTCTGGGTCAATAGGTACACTAAAGAAGGCGTTCTTGAGATCAATTACAGTAAAGAACGTTGCTTCTGAATCAATAGCAGTCAATAGGGAAGAGATATCGGGGACCACAGGGTACTGTGGAACAATGCATTTATTCAGCTCTCTTAGATCAATCACCAGCCGATATACTGGCGGTGCATTGGGATCAGTACGTTTAAGAATCGGAATGATTGGCGAATTACAGATATTGGAGTTGGTCTCTACGACCACTCCTTGGGCAATGAGCTCTTCAATGATTTCCAGTAAAGCCACTACAGCATCGGACGGTAACTTGTATTGTCTGATTCGCGGTAGAACAACTCCTGTCTTGAGTGTAACACGGTATGGTGTGATATGCATACAACCTACATCAGTTGGGCCTGTTGCCCACAAGTGATCTGGTACATTTTTCAATCTGACATCGAATTCTCGTAAGACATAATGACCCTTGAAATCCCGCAGAAAGAGTCTAACCCCCTCCGGGGAACAGCAGATTATGGCTCCTAGAGCCTTCAATGTTTTAATTCCTAACAGATTTTCTGGGCATGATTTCGTAAGTAACAAGTCTTTAACTCGTGATAATGGACCCACAGCCAGGGGGACTGGTTCAGATACTTCATTTACAATGGGCTGTCCTGAAAAACCAAGGGAAACATTCTGTGAGCCTGAGAGGGGTGCCCCTGGGACTTCATTATGACTGATTGTTGTGCGGCTTGCCCCTGTGTCAATTAAAAACTTTCTGTCTTTTCCCAATACTTGACTGTGTACATAAGGACCTTCTTGATCTACAGGAATTTCAATAAGAGGCAAGCCAAACTCCCTCTCTAGGCTGTTTCATGTGTATCGTTGATACTCAGGGTAAGCAGATTGGGCATACTGGTACATCTGTTGGGAAACTTGTTGAGTCGAGGCAGTGGGCTGTGGTACCGCTACTGTCTGTGCTGTATGAGATGAAGCATGCATAGGCTGTGTGTTCTGCATAGGTTGTACATTCTGTGAGGTCTGTTGCTGAACCTGATCTTGTCTTTGTGGATGCGGTCTTTCTTTAGTTTTACCTGTGGATATGTTATGTTTCAGGACTGGACATTCATGTACATAGTGACCTGGCTGTTTACAATAGTTGCATGTCCCTTTAACGGGAGCTGCGGCGTGACCTGTCTGGGTCGTACCCTTTCTGTTTCCGTCGGTATGGACCGACTGGGCTACTAACATTTTCATTTTCGTGTCTTTCATACGTTTCTGTTCCTGATCCTGTTCTTCTCTAATTCTGTTCTGATGGTATTGTAACATTTGTAACATCTGGGATGGCGTATTTGCTTGCCATGTACTCTCAACCTTGTATACACGATTTTTGACTGCTAACAGGGAATTCTCGACTAACTTTGATACAAAAAGATGCGGATACGACTCGCTACTTGGTTTAAGACCACTATTAATAATAAAACATTTCTCGAATCTTGAATAGAAGTCACTAGTATCTTCGTCGGGTTTCTGTTTACATGCTGAGATTGCATCCCAGTCTTCTTTTCTAGTTGTCAATAATCTTGGCAGAACCTGTACTATCAAACCTGGTAATGCTTTAGTTTTCTCCCCAAGGCCTACCCCTGGGACACGTTTGTTCTCTTCATCTTCTATTTCTGCCCATGCAATCTTTTTCTCTCCAACCTCCCATTCTTTTTCCTTTAATTTCTCGTAGATGCCCGTGGGCAGCAGTACCTTTAACATTTTCATGATATCTTCATATGTGTAATCTCCCATCAGTAACATGTCTTTAAGTTCTCTGTGAAAACCTGCAGGGTCTTTATCATGGCAGGGTACTAGTTTCTTCATTTCTAACAGTTCTAACTTAGTCAGTGGCGTGTGTACATACACGCGTTTCAAGGTACGATCTTCACCCATAACTGGATGTACCTCTCGTAAGGGGTTCTGACTTTCAAGACCATGCAGACGCTCTATATGATACATTTTTCTTTCTGGGGGCGGGGCGGGAACATATTCGGAGCTTACAAAAGTGCTATATCTGTGTCGTTGTTCTAGAATTATTTGTATTAACTTGGTACTTAGACCTCTCCATCTATCCATGAGTAGTGCTTCTAATATTTCGGGTAAGGGACCTGGATCAGAATGTTGGTTTCTGTACTTCGTGAGGAGGTGCTGAATCATGTATACACCTGCTAATTTCTGCTCGTCTGGGGAGAGGTTCAGAAATGTCTGCGCTACGGTGTCATCATTATATATGTCTGGATTTTCGGTCCATAATATGGCTGACCGGGCTAGTTCTTGTTCATCCATAGAATTGAGTACGTGGTACCCCATTCTCTCTCGGAGTCTTTTATCACTTTCCTGGAACTGATGTTCAGAAGAATTCGGGTTTGTTAAGGTAGAGAGGAAAACTCTCTTGTTTTCCGGACGGATACCTTTCCTAAGGTAAGTTCCCTTACCTACATACGCTATAGTATCTGTAGTCTTTTCTGGTTCTTCAAGTTCCTCTTCCTCCTCGGAGGAAGCCTTTTCTTTCTCTTTTCGGTGTATTTCTATCACTGCTTTTCTAATTTTCTTGTACATACTGGCTATGCAAGTCCCCTTGTCGTGTTTTCCTTCAGATATATTTTGACCCCACTTGTTTAGTGCATCTAATTCACTCTGATCTGTCCCAGGCCTGTCTCGTTCTCTTATTAGGCAATTTATGAAAAAACGTAGTATCTGTGCTTGAACGTCAACTTTCTGACGCTCCATGGCATCCTGAATACTGTCAGGGTCTTTCCCAGTCTGAACAAACTCATATATTCTATCTAGGCGCTCCTTCATTCCTGCATAGCACAGCAGGAAATCAGTAGCAGATCTTAACCGTAGTGATGCCATCATCATTATATCGTCTTTGCCGGGTACTGGATCATATCTGCAAACTGAAAGGTTTTCTTTGAATATGTCAAGGCGGGGTGACTTGAACGTAAAAGGATTCCGCAAGTCCCCGAGCTGTAACCTGCGTGTCAATGGCGGGGTGTGAAGACCCCCGGTCGCACCCCCTGAGGCGGAAGCTTGAACATTATCTCTTTGTGGAGTCTGTACCTGAACTTGAATTTGTCTTTTAGTAGGATCAGGTAGAAGTGGTTTCGGTAGATCAACTTTAGGTACGGGAAGTGGTGGGGGTGGTGGAACAGGAGGATTCTGTTGTGGTACTGGCGGAATATGATCTTGGGGCGGGTTACCACCCCCGTCCCTGTCGTTAGGCAGGGCGCGGACAGGCAGATTGGTGTAAGCGGGTGCTACATCCTCTAGATAGGAATTCAGGAATATGTCTTTAGTGGTCCTATGAGTTACTTTAGTTGGAACCAATGGTGGCGGCAGATTTTTCGGTATTTCTGAAATGGCCTCAGGCGAACCCTCGGCCGCGAGATACATACCGTTTACGAGGTTATTTCGTGCGCGGTCTACTTGCTCTGATTTTTACTCGGATCCCCTCGGTACCTAACTCGTTTTCTTGGGCCTTGTCTGATTCTTTAAGTCTGTCTTCTCTACGTAGTGCTTTTTCAGCACGCTTATGTGATTCCTTACGCCAAAACTCTATGGCGTCTTTCTGAGATTGTCTGGCTTTCTTTTTCCATAGTGCTTCCTCTACCTTCATGATGCACTCGGCATCCCATGTTCCGGTAACAGGCCATCTGTGTCTTTCGTCTAGATGCTTAGTATAGTCGGCCCATAAATCTAGATACAATATGGCATCTAAGCCATGCTTATGGTACATAAAATTTCCAGGAGTGTCCCTAGGGGGGATAGGAATTGCTTCCTCTAGTATCCCTTTCCTAGTTCCTATCTGCTTTAATTTGTCGAAAAACGGCATCTTGTTTACTTAATACTGAGTGCTCAACCCTAACTACTTAATACTGAATACAGCTAGTTATACAAGAACACAATATTGCACATTTAAAAACGGTCACATTCATACCACGACATTAATCACATGAAAAGACATTTTGAAACATATATGACTACCCCCTATACTGGATGTACTGCTAGACAGTACAGATACACTGGTAAAACAGTGCAGAACTTCAGAATACTAGATATACCGCTAAACAGTACAGATACACTGTCTAAAAACAGTGCAGACCGTGTTTGTGTACCCAAACCCGTCTTGATACGTCCCAGCAATGGTACTCACCGGGAAGCACGGAAAACAGAAGGCCTCGGAAAACTCGACTGGACTCGACTCGACTCGGCTCGACTCGGCACGTGGATACTTCGGAAAACTTCGGAAAACTGGTGGGCCTCTTGACACCTCGGACCTTGCTTCTTTCGGCTAGGCTCTGGTCGGGATCCTCCGCATTCCTCACCGCCTCGTCTGGGTGCTGATCGCAGTCTTCGTCACCTCCGTGGGCCAGAGGGAGATGCAGGAAATCCTGCCGGTACGCGTAGTTTCCTTCTAACTGATGGCAGGGGACAGAGCTTGCAACGCACCAACCGGCGCGTGAGGTGGGGGAGGGGTCCCTATTCGGGCGCCAAAATGACGTAAATATATAATTTACCGTCTTAATTTCTATGCAGGTAGGTACTTAATCAATAATAACTCAAATCGGAAAGAAAGAAACAGAGTCCGTGGTGTTAGAGTTCTTAGGGGTTTTATTCCTTAAAAAGGAATGGTCAAGACCTGGATATCATGTTCTTCCCACCGCAGGGGTGGAAGAAGGGATAGAGCGCTATATTTTATTAACAGTACATAGCTTATATACTTAATTTACATCATAGAAAGCAATGCAGTAGGCGTAACAGCTGAGAGAAGACAAGATAACAGCATCCACGTGTTACTAGTACGTAATCAGAAGGCGTGAACTGGAGGTGTGTGCTAGAAACGTCACAGGTAGGTGTCATGAGTGGGTGGCACCAAACAGAAATGTTGCAATGTCAGCAGAAATCGGAAGCTTGGATGCGCGCGCAGCTGCATGACGTGTGATTGACGTGAAACTGGAGGGTGCAGGGGGCTTGACATTTACACTGACGGAAAGAGACAGAAGTCTGGCATGTCAGATCAACTTGTACTTCTATCATATCTGATATCTGATGTTTGGGAACCATATTATCTGAACGGAAAAAGGTCTCTGGGGCAGAAGCTATTCTATACTGACTATGAATGCGTGTATAAGCGCCTGAGTGTCTGTATGAGAAGCGTGGGGGCATGGGCCTTCCAGGGGAGCATGGTAACAGAGGCTATGAATTACTTGCATGGAGAGAGGCCGGCCCTTTGGCTCTGCAGCTGGGGAATGTTTACTTGAACTAGTAGGCAGGAATGTATTTTCGAGGAGCGGAACAGATAATTCGAAGGTTGTAGTCAGTCTTGGCAGGCAGCAGGCTGAGCTAAGCGCGGTGGGCCGCGCTGGGAGTAAGTCAGAGTTCACGGGTACAGAGGCAGCCTGGGCAGAGGACTTCAGAGTCAGAAACCAGAAAAAAGGCTCGATGGCAGAAATTCAGGGCCTACTTTGCCAGAGCTGGAGAAACGTGTAAAGTACACTACAAAAAGACGTTGGCATAGCATACTTAGGAACGGACTATTTAACCCATTCAGGGTGGATCTGAAAGAGGGCATGTTAACGTTGGACGCAAATGTATTTGCGTCTTCATAGCTGAGACAGGAGGGAAGTTACATGCACTTTAAGCTGGTACATGGAGACGGTGGGGTACTCGCTAGGGAACACAACTTGACCAAAAATTTATATTTCCTCACGAGACTGCTTTCCAGTCTGCCCCTCCACTTCTTCTCAGTTCACAGCCAAAATGTACATGCTAATTACCCAAGAAATTACAAATCTTTAAAAAAAAGCGGCAATTCAAATCACTTCCCCTCATCCGTTGGGTTTTTTTAAATCTCTTTTCTTAGTCCAAAAGCAAAACAAATAGATGAGGCCAGTCATAAACCTCAAACAATTCAATCAGTTTGTAGTTTATTGACACTCCAAAATGGAAACCATTCTGCATCTTCTTCAATTTGATTGGCTGGTTCCTTTAGTTTCACCTCAGGGAGAAACTTATAAATGTTCTTCTCCCCCCGTTGGACTGTCTTCCGCACCATGGTGTTTTACCCAACTCATGAATCCTGTTGTTTCCTTTTTCAGGTGCCAGGGTATACTGATTATCTACCTAGACGACATTCTACCTATGTGTCAAAATCTACAAACTCTACACTCTCAAATTCATGTTACATGCTCACTCCTTTCAGAACTGGGTTTTCTCATCAAAGATAAGTCAGTCTTCGTTCCTGCTCAACAAATTACCTCATAAAGCCATCAACACAACACTTTACTTACCTCAAACCGAAGTTCATTCAATTAAATCAGAACTCCTTCACACTCTGAGACTCTCCAACATTTCCCTCAGTTCTCTTGCAAGGGTAGTCAGTCTGCTTTCCTCATCTATTCAAGCCATTTTCCCGGGGCGGCTTCAATGTTGAGCTCTCCAGAGACTAAAATATCGCCATCTCTGCAGAGGACTTGCTTATTACAACTCTGACCCTCTATACTAGGTGTCCAGACTAGAACTTCAATGCTGGCTAGACCACTTAGATGCCTGGAACAACAGGACTATCTTCACTTCGGTCCCATATCTTCATTAGAATCTGATGCAAGTCTGACAGGTTAAGGTGTTCGGTGTGGTCAAATATCAACTGAAAGTACATGGTCTCCACAGGAGTCATCATTGCACATCAATTGTTTAGAGATGCTAGCAGGCTCCTTTGCAATCAACAGTTTGTCAAAACACAGTATTCAGTGTTTCATTCTGCTCCAGATGGACAATCTTTCAGCAGCCCGTTACATAAATCACCTGGGTGGCACCAAGTCCAAACCTCTAGCGAAACTAGCAAAACGTTTCTGGGAATTTTGCCTCCTTTGTAAACTTTTAGTTCGAGCAGAATACTTACCAGGTAATTTCAATTTGGTAGCAGATTTGCACTTTCGTCATCTTCACAACTACAGCAATTACATCCTTCAGTCTGAGATATGCTGTTTCACAAATGGAGCCCTTCCCAAATAGATCGCTTTGTGTCTCGGCTGAGTTCCCATCTTCCCCAATTTTCCAGTTGGTGTCCAGATCCTTTATCATTAGCTACAGGCACATTTCTCCAGGACTGGTCCCAAGCTCTCAATTATGCCTTTCCCCTTCATCACGATCAACAGGGTTCTGACAGCTATGGCTTCCAAGCCCTTCTGGGCAGCCTCTCGGTTAGTGGACATTTGTGATCTGCTGACTGGTCCAATGATACAACCTTCCGAACCTTTTATTGTAAACCTGTTATTACTGTATCTTCTGTAGTGGTTGAGATGCTTTAAACAAGCATAATATGAACCCCCTGTCTGGCCATAAAATGTAGATTTTCCTAGTAATATATGACAGAAAGTCTTAATTTTATTAAAAACACGGAGGCACCCTAACAATTTCTTCTACGCCAGCTTCTACAACCACATGAGAAGTTACTGCTTTCCAATGCTGCCTTGCGAACACCTTTTTTAGAAGATGACAACTTCTTCCTGCTCCGGTACTTTTGTGGTCTCCGCTCCCTATTCTGGATCATTTTGGATGGACTTTATTCAGGACAGTTTTACACTTCATGCTATCTGTTGCTATTGTATGTTCTATTTTTCCAATGTTTTCTACTTCTGCCTAACTTCTTGAACAAGAAAAGAGGGCTGCTTGCAGTCGAGATCGGTATAATGGTCTGTCCATTATTCCAGATTGGTACGTGGTACTATGATTTTCTTTGTTCCCAGACGCCTTTTGTTCCTTGGCCTCATGGGACATGTATTTTTGTAGTGGTCTTGACTGCTACTATTCATTAAAGCAAGTTAAGAGACAGCATAACACCCGCATCCATGTCTTTAATGAAAATTAAGACTTTCCGTCATAAATTACTAGGAAACTCTATATTACGCATTCCTCCATGGGACGTGTGCCAGGGTATGTGACACAAGAAGCACAAATCGCTAATAAATAGCTATATTACTTTCCCATTCCATGGCTGTATGCACACATGTTGAGAATGAGAGAAAACCAAGACAAAGTAGTAAGACGCATGGGGATGATGTGGGAATGAGTACCCGACAAGTGTCAACATAAAATTTGCAAATTAGGACATTTTGAGATACAAAGAGGGACCTGTTCCACCTACTTTTCAAAATGAATCTTTCAAACATTCCTGCTTTTGAAAGGCCAACGGGAAAACTCTTTAAAAAGGTTAAATTACAAACTTACACTTGAGTAGTGGAGACTATGCAAATGAGGCAGCATTTTCACAGAGTTCTGACTCGGCCGCCCCAATCAAATGCAGGCATCATAAACAGCTCAGAAAGTAGACATTTGTTCAAAATTGAGCCCGGAATGCCAACAAGGTGGTCGAGAGAACAAAATGGCGATCGAGCCCTTGGGATAAATAGACCCCAGCTATCTGTGAGGAAATGCCTTGATTTCAGTGCCTCCAAAAACTGGGACATGCGACCTGGAGATGAAGAGTGTCGAGCCCTGACTCTTCTGCCTGCCGGCCCAGCCAACTTCCCTCTCACCCACTCCACCAGCAACTGGGGACAAGTGCGGATGATGGAGGAGGTGACAGAGTTAAACTAGTAACTGGCAGGTAAGTCAAGGGTGACAACAACCGAATACCTGTACAAAACACTCTAAGATCGTATTCTTCTCTTGTTAATTATAAAGTGGGGTAAACCAAGAGTGAGGTCTACAGACTACAGCATTATAATACCTGGTGTTTAAAGAAACATTAAGAGAAACAATTGGGCATAACTTCTGAATAATGAAGGCACAGTGTCCAATGCTTTGGTTGAGTGAAAGACATTTAAAAAGACTGTGTTAGGGCAATGGAGCTTGACTGTGACATTAATATGGCACACCTTAGTGAAGGAATTACATAAGCAGGTAAAGAGGCAGAGACCTAGAAAAAAAGGGAATAGTTAACCACTGTGCCAGAAGTAATAGGTAATAGAACAAGCAATGTTTACAGTGTATGAAAAAGCTTGGGTGTATGGACTACAGAGAATGTTAAGCAAGAGCACACAATGAAAGAGATAAAGTGGGACGAATGCTAGCCTGGCTGAGTAAGAATGAACAGAAAGTATAGATGATAGTTGGGTTCCAAAGAGTAGATGGAAATAAGGCAAGATCACATAGAGAGATAAATCAGGCCTTTAAAGGACACAACTTTGCACTACATAAAGCCAAATGCATGGTAACAGACAAAATAATGAATATTTAGAAATGGAAATGCTCCCAGAAGAGGTGAAATAGGAGCAAAGGCAACAGACCGGGAAGGGATATTGTCAATCAAAGGGATGGCCAAAGGGAAAACACAAGGGTAGAATGGTATCAAAATGGAGTTCTAGTCGGCATATATACATCTACTGGCATCCTGTTTACCCACAATGTATAACAAGGCGGTACGGATTCTCTCCCTTCCTTCTCCAACTTGGGAAGCCCTCCAGGCATCACAATTGAAGCCTGAAAGAAACCAATCAGATATGAAATGTTTGGGGCCGCTGTTGATGCTCAACACAGACTTCAAAATATTAAGTAGGATTCTAGCCAATAGTACTTTCGCACATCTCGAGATTAGTACACTCAGAGAAGTGTTGATTTATCCCAGAACATAAGACTGCCAAGATTGTCAGATCCTGATTAAGATATGCTGGAGTATGTAGTATCTTCATGTAATGTGTATGTACTTGCATCCAGCTGCTCAGCCCTGTGTGTGTGCATTCTTATTGGAATCCTAGTCTGTGTGGAATGTTGGATGCATCAGGGTGTCAGTTAAGGATGGGCTGAGCGGCCAGTGGGCTGCTCCTGATGGGGCTGTTACCCTGACCTTTACTTATGCTAATAGGTATCGCTTTTCTTTTTGGTGTGGGTTATCAGTCCCATCACCCCATGTTATTTGTAATCCCTGCCTTGGGTTTTCATCTTTTTTGTGAGGACATTTAGTTTTGTTGTGACTTTTGGGTTTTTAGTCGCAAATAGTTTTGCACGTTGGTTTTAGTCCAACAGTGTTTTCTTACTAAAGGTGTGGTGTAGTTAGTTACTTTTTGCCACATTCTTCTAATGCTAGTAGTATTTTCCATGATTTTATTTCTCTTTATGAATCTGTTTGGGGTCTTGTTGTCCCCTTAAGTTTACTAAATGTCGTGGGCTTTTGTGAGCCATTAATGTATTCCTTTCTATTTTCAATTTGTTAATTATTGAAGGAGGAGGATGGTGTCTGTTCATTTATTTCTTTTCGCTTTCTTCCTTCTTCAATAATTTAGATTTCTGTTTTCCCTCTCGTGATGCCTTTTCATATTCATCCCTGGGACTCAGATTTCTTGGAAGTTGTATATTTTTCTTGTGCTTAGTTTCTCTTTGTTTTCTCTTCTGTTCTTTTGTTTTAAATTATTAAATGGAGAGGATAATGTAGTATCCTCATGTTATGTGTATGTACTTGCATCCAGCTGCTCAGCCCTGTGTGTGTGCGTTCTTATTGGAATCCTAGTCTGTGTGGAATGTTGGATGCATCAGAGTGTCAGTTAAGGATTGGCTGAGCGGCCAGTGGGCTGCTCCTGATGGGGCTGTTATCCTGACCATTACTTATGCTAATAAACATCAACTACAGGTACCTGAATTGGTCTACGGTGTCTACTTATCTACACCTGTACCTGTGGGACTTACCCACTACAGAGTATGCTTTAACTTTACCGGTAAGAGCAGTAGTATGGACAGAGTTGAAGCTACTTGCTTGCTGTACTAGAGAACAAACCGATTGTTAAAACAGGATGTATTATCTCCTCTGCTTTTGAGATCGGGATGGGATCTCGACAAAACTGCCAGTTGTCCCCAATTATCTTTGCCCTGGTGGTAGAGCCCTTCGCAGACATGACAAGACAGCAAGACTGGGGCTAGTTAACAGGAATTGAAGTGAAAGGTCACAAACGTGATGTTTCTAAATGCAGGTGTCAGGCAACTATTTATAAGCGGCGTACACAAAGGAGCAGATCAAACAATGAAGGCAAAGATGCATGAGGATTACGATTAATGAAAAAGTCCAATACATTTTCAGTGCACTCAGATACTGAAAGAACATGCCTATAGTGCAGAGGTCTTCAAACTTTTGGATGCCGAGACCCCCCTGTCAACATTTTCGGGCGTAAGGACCCCCTCCTGACAAAAAATTCTAAACCCTATGGGGGGGACAAGAGTACCCAAGTGACTGCACGGTGAGCGATGCAACAGTGTGAGAGTAGGGTAAAAGGAGTGACTGCAGGGTGAGACAGGTGACCATATGAATTTGGGTTCGGCTGTAAGTGCAGAGTGGGGCGAGTTAATGCATGGTTAGTGATGGCCTTGTTTAAATGAGCTACAGATTGAGCAGTGAGGGGGTTGACAAGTGAGTGAAGTGTCACATGAGTGCAGGGTGAGTAGTGTGCTCATGTGACTGCAGGGTGAGGTACAGGGTGAACAACGCAAGCGCATTGTTAGTGCAGGGTGGTCACTGTGAGTGCAGGGTGAGCAGGTGAATGTTGTGAGTGCATGGTGATCAGTGTGAGTGCATTGTGATCACTGTGAGTGCAGGGTGAGCGGGTGAATGGTGAGTGCATGGTGATCAGTATGAGTGCATTGTGATCACTGTTACTGCAGGGTGAGCGGGTGAATGGTGTGAGTGCAGGGAGATCAGTATGAGTGCATTGTGATTGCTGTGAGTGCATGGTGATCAGTGTGAGTGCATGGTGATCAGTGTGAGTGCATGGTGATCCGTGTGAGTGCATGGTGATCCGTGTGAGTGCATGGTGATCCGTGTGAGTGCATGGTGATCAGTGTGAGTGCATTGTGATCAGTGTGAGAGCATCGTGATCGCTGTCCGTGCGGGGCGAGCGTGAAAGTGAAGGCGAGAATGAGGAGTGAGTTGCCTGAATGCAGGGTGCATTCCCAGAAACTTGAAGCGTAGGGTTTCAGACATAAGTTAAACTATTGCTATAATGGCATTAATCAGGGATCGAGGGTGGAGGAAATAAATAATGTGCTGATGGCCCAGAAATAAGCAGTCACCTTAAGCTGTATTTTTAGCACATATCTGGGAGTACTTAGAACAGCGAATATAAATAGAAAGCACTTTTAAATGTGTTCTAGGGCTGCCTCAACGATCCATGACTGATAATTAAAGAGAACAAAGACAGAAAAGTCACATAGCTAATTAATACATACTTTTTTATTTATAACTCTATTTAGTGTCAAGAGCAGGTCTCTGCGGACTCTTTAAACAACACACGGCAGGCATTTTTCTTTTGGCTACCCAACGTTATATTTCTTTTCATTAAATGCATTCTCACACTACAGCAGTAAGTGTAAAAATACAAATGTAAGGAATAGACAGAGGGGGGGCCCAGGGGGTACTGGAACCATTAAAAAAACTAAGCCTAGGTAACCAGTTAACAAAGGCATGTCAATATGCAAATGATCTTTAAAGACCTGTGAAAAGCTCAGGCGGCCGGAGATAAGACTCCAGACACCTCCCAGCCGAGTCCCCAGCAGCGCAAGCTGCACTGCAGCAGCCCGGCTGAGAGACAACTCGGGAAAGGAGGGGGGCTGAAGCTATGGGCCTGGGCAGAAGTTTGAAGGGAATGCGCGACCCCCTTCCTATCACTCCACTGACCCCCTTGGGGTCGCACCCCACAGTTTGAAGACCCCTGCTATAGTGTGTCACAGCGGTACAAAAGGGGGTGGTGATGGACGGAGCATCTGAACCAATCAAAAACTCACACCCAGTCAACAGATCTGGGTTTAATCCATCACCGTTCTTTAGCCCACTCTGCCACCCCAGTTCAGACATGGCCATATGCAAATCAGTCTGACCCTGTGCCTCATGGGAACAGTCAGCCGAACTGCCAAGCCATGCCTTTCCTGAACCGGAAACAAGCATCCTAGGACCGGTTTCTGGCATTCCAGCCGTCGTCAGCCAGGCTTGCTTGAATCCAGTGGCAAAGTGAGCAAGGGACTCACGTCTGAGCATACCCTGCCAAATTATGGCGAACAAAGCGGTACAAAGGGGGGTGGTGATGGACGGAGCATCCGAACCAATCAAACACTCACACCCAGTCAACAGATCTGTGTGTCACAGGCTGAACTGGGAACCCACCACGTTTTACTATTGGGGTACAGATATGCCATTCGGACCAAGATACATTTGGAGGGAATGTTACAGCAGCCTTATTGCCAGCTAGGGGGCGCATAACCTTTTGGAAGACACTGCCTCTGTTGATGGCAAGAAGAACAGCATTATCAAATTTGAGCCTCCTTCAGAGGATGCTATATGATTTTGTGACACTGAGGATTCATATAACTTTGGGTTTTTTTTCTAGGAACTAGATATTGACATGTAACAAAGGAAGGTTCAATGAGGCTGAAAAAATGTAAGCTACCCAGAGAGGAGAGAGTGACGGGCGCTCCCAACTAAGAGCTCTTTTTTTGGCAACCCAACTGCAACAGACAGCCAAATGACTGACACAAACATAAATAACAAACAAGAAGGAGAGCATAATAACCCCCATAGCAAGAGTAATGAGCCGGACATCTTTAAACCCCATGCCTAAGCAAGCGGCAAACCACAACAAATCAAAGTCCTCAAGTATTGTTGGGCACATACCCTTAAACATACACAGATGGCAATCTCATAAGAAGTTGAGATCGCTCTCCTGGAAATCCCTGGACCACAACAGATCCTCCAACTCTAAAGGAACCTACACTAGGCTCTAGTTGCCTCGCAAACTACCGTCCGACAGGTCCTCTACCATTCCTTAGCAAGATCATTGAAAAAGCAGTCTACGCTCATCTACAAGATCACGTCAGTGCTAACAATCTCCTGCACCACTACCTATCTGGCTTCAAATCACACTGCAGTATGGAGCCTGCCAGATTACACATTGTAGACAACGCCCTCTTGACCACAGATGAAGATGAGTCTTGCCTCCTCATACTGCTGTACCTCTCAGCTGTCTTCGACATAGACAACCATACCACCTACATACACACCAAGCAGTATTGAAAGGAATTCACAGACAATGTCCTTCACTGGTTCTCTCCCAACCTTTCCAACCAACACTAGTGTTTTCACATGTGCACATCCAGGTCTGAAGGGATCCCTAATACCTGTGGAGTCTCCCAAAGCTTCATACTGTCTTGCGTCATCTTTAGCCTTCACATGGAGCCACTGGGTGCTCTACACAGATAACAGCATCAAGATTCACTAATATGCTGATGATAAACATATCTTCTAGAAAGTCTCCTCTGGTTCAGAGATCCAAGGCTTCAAACACTGCTTGCACATCATCCAGACCTGGAAGTCCAGAGCCTCTTTATTTTTATATTTATTTAGTCACTTGTAAAGCGCAACATTTACCAAAAAGGTGCCCTGGCATTAAAACAGTATCCAACTTCCTGAGCAGTGTGAAAGCTTAGAGACTATACAGCCAAGTCTTGAGTAACTTTCTGAATTGACTCAAATCAGCAATCAAACAAAGAAAAAGCAACATACAGTTCCAAAGGCAAGAGGCCTGTTGGAGACTCTGCCTGAGACTCATGAAAGTCTAAAATTGGGAGGAAAAAGCAGACATGATTCAGAGGAATGTAGACAGGGCACCGGGTGAAAACCCCAGAATTTAGTCTGTAGATAGATGAATCAGACATTAAGAATAGTTCTGTGTACAATGCACAAAGACCTGAAAAGAATCCACTTAGGCAGGAAAAGCCAGTGAAGTTTATCCAGGGCTGCTGTAGTCAAGGAAGAACGATGGAGAGTAAGAATCAAATGGGTAGCCAGAGTTGGATTATGATACAGCTGTTTGACAAGCTAGTCGGGGGACACTAAAAATATAGAGTTTTCATAGTCAAGACAAGTCAGTTTAGCCGCTTGGACTATCAAAGAGCGATGTGATGCAGAGAGCTGTGGAAGGATTTTCTGCAGTGTTTTAAATAAAGAAAAGCAGGTGAGCTGAAGCTTACCCCAACCAAGACAGAATTCCTGTTATTTATCAAGAACAAACACGTTACAGTACAAACCCTGCTCAATGAAGGAAACTCGACGGCTTCTAACCCCAACTTTTACTGAGTGTCAGTGTAGAGTTGGATGGTGAAGCGTAGAGAGCAATGGCATAGAGTGCAGCCATGCAGAATAGAGTGTCAGAGTGTAAGGTCATAGAGTGCAGGGTCGTGGAGTGGTGCAAAGTAGAGTGGTGTAGAGAGCAGTAACAAAGTACAGTGGTGCAGTATCATAGCATGCAGTGGCTTAAAGTAGAATTTCGTAGAGCATAGTGGCGTAAAGTACAGTGGTGCAAAGTAGTTGGCGTAGGATGCACTGGTTTTCAGTAAAGTGATGTAGAGTGCATTGACGTAGAGGACAGTGGCATAGCCTAGACTGCAGGGCAATAAAGTGATGCAGCATATAGTGCAGTGGTATAGAGTGCAGTGGTGTAGAATAGATTGTTTCCAAGTGGAGTGGTGCAGGGCAGAGTATAGTGGTTTAGGGTAGAGCCCAGTGGCATAGAGTAGAGTGGTGCAGAGTTGATTGCAGTGGCGGAGAGGCTTAGAGTGCAGTGGCGTACAGTAGATTGTTTCAGAGTAGAAGAGAAGTGGTGTAGAGTGGAGTGGTGCAGGGCAGAGTTGAGTGGTAAAGAGTAGTCAGGTAAAGTGCAGTGTTGCAGAGTGGAGCGGTGCAGAGTGGAGCTGTGCAGAGTGGAGCGGTGCAGAGTGGAGCGGTGCAGAATGTAGTGTCGAAGAGTGGAGTGCTGCATAGCAGAGTGGGGTAGAGTGCACTGGCATAGAGTAGAGTGGTGCTGAGTAGAGAGGCGTAGAGTGAAGTGTCATAGAGTGCAGTGGTACACAGTATATTAGAGTGGCGTAAAGTGGTGCAGAGTAGAGTGCAATGGCATAGAGTAGTGCAGAGTAGAGTGACAGTGTGCAATGGTGTACAGTGGCGTAGAGTCCAATGGCATAGAGTAGAGTTTAGTGGAGTACATTGCAGTGGTGCATAGTAGATTGGCATAGAGTTCAGTGGCGTAGAGTGTATTGGTTTTGAGTGAAGTAGTGTAGAGTGCAGCGGTGTAGAATAGAGTGGCACAGTGTGAAGTGGCATAGAGTTGAGTGGCGCAGAGTGGAATAGAGTGGCATAGACTGCAGTGGCATAGAGTAGATTGTTTCAGAGTAGAGTGGTGTACAGTGCAGTGGTATAAAGTAGAGTGCCAGGGTGCAGAGTAGATTAGAGTAGTTTGACGTAGAGTACAGTGGCGTAGAGTGGAGCAATGCAGAGTAGAGTGGCAGAGAGAGCAGTGTTGCAGAGTAGAGTGACGTAGAGTGAACTGACAGAGTGGAGTGGTGCAAGGTAGAGTGCAGTAGCATAGGGTGGAGATATGCAGAGTAGAGTGGCATAGAGTGCATTGGCATAGAGTGGTGAAGGTGTAGGTTGGTGCAGAGTAGAGTGGTGCAGAGAGCAGTGATGTAGAGTACAGTGGTGCAGAGTAGAATACAGTGGCATACAGTGCAGTGACGTAGAGCACAATGGGGTAGAGTGATGTAGCATGTAGTGGCATAGAGTAGAATGTTGTAGAGTATAACGGCGCAAAGTGTAGGGGTGCAAAGTAGACGGCATAGGTACAGTGGTTGAGTGGCTAAAGGAGATCGGTGCGCTCCACGGGAACCTCTTCCTGGCCAAGTCTGTCAAATCATTAGACATCACGCTAGACTCAAAACTGGACATGACCAAACACATTAAGATTTCAGCTAAGCGCGCCTTCCTTAACCCCCTAAGTGCGGGGAACGTTCAGCGGTCGTCGCGTACACTACCTCGCTAGTGCTGCGCACGTCCGCTGAACGTTCCAATCTCATTCGCACAATGGAACGTTCCGCACTAGCGCTGAATATTTTCAGCGCTGGCAACGGGTTAATCGGAAGCTACTAAACAAAATAAAACCTTTCATTCCACCAAACAACCTTAAACAAACCACTCAAGCATTGGTGTTGTCAAAACTGGACTATGGAAACGCAGTCCTCTCTGGAATTGCGAAAACTCACCTCGCTCCGCTAAAAACAACCCTCAATACGGCTACCAGAATGGTAAAGGGATTAAAGAAATTTGACCACATCTCTCCTGCCCTCAAAGAACTCAAGTGGCTACCCATAGAAATGGGGGCAAACTTCAGAACGGCCTGCCTCACCTACAAAGCCCTTCACACAGGCACACCCCAATATCTGGCATCTAAACTGAACAAGCATTTACAATGCAATGGTTTCGCCTTTGGAAAAGTTAGAGTTATTGGCATTGTATATGCCAAAATTTGTATTTATGTTTTTGTTTCGAAAACAGATAAGTAAATGGCATTGTCATTTACATTGCCATTACCTTTTTTTTGCAGTCACTTGGCACTCTCTAGCACTCCCTAGTACTCTTTTTGCACTCTGCATTTCATATGCACTCCCTGTGCACTCTGCACTCCCTATGCAGCACTCTGTATGCACTCTGTACTCTATATGCACCCTACACGCTCCACTTCCTATGCACTCCCTATGCACTCTGCACTTTTTATGCAGCACTCTGTATGCACTGTGCACTTTGTATGCACTCCACACTTCCTATGCACTCTGCACTCTGCACTTCCTATGCACTCTGCACTTATCATGCACTCCCTATGCACTCCCCTGTGATTTTGTGTTTTGTGAATCAACCTATTTGTATCTAGGTTTGTATGCAAAATCAAATTGTATTTGTAAAATTGGGTGAGCTAATTGTGATCACTTTTTTATGTAATCTTGGTACATCAAGCCCTAATTTATCAATGTTGTGTAGTGTCAAATAACCAGTGGTTGACACTCAAGCTGGTTATTTCTTGACCGCAGGCACCAAATCACCATAACAATGGGAGAAGGAAAAATCTGCATATGCAATGCGCATCAATGTCACTTCATCATAAGAAGCACTTTCACAGCCTTCTTCTGCCCTCTATTACAGTCACAGGTGAAATAAAAATGTAGTAATGTGTATTTAATATGCAGGTAAATACAAAATTCTCACTGCATATGTTCCTATATAAACAACATGCTGGGGTCTAAGAAGCTTGTGATCATATTTTGTTTTCACTGGTGTCCTGAAAAGGCCTCCTGATTAACAGAGCACTATAAAAAATAAATATTATTTCAAATGGAAGTGTGAAAGAACATTCAAGTTATTTTACTAAGGTAATTCACATGAATATTTTCCATGTATTTAGGAACTGACCATATGAATTAGTCAAAAAGACATTTTAAAACAAGGGTTGCACTTGTTTGGTGTATTTAAAAGGGTGAGTTTTTCAACAAGTAAATGAATTGCCATGAATGTTATAATGCGTGAGAGCTACAGGTATAAAAAGTGAGAGATGGCTTCGAATTGCAGTCTTATATGCCTCTGACACCCCACCATGGTGCCTTCGAAATGTCGAATACTTTTTAACTTCTTGTCTTACTGTAAAAATGTACCTGGCCATACATGAGCCTTGCGCATGGTCAGCCAGTAAACAATATAAAATGTCATCCCTCAATTCTTGGCCACTTATCATAAATCATAGGTGGGGTAGAAACGTCACAAGCAATTTTAACCTTGTGCCTAAGGTTGCATGCAGTAGAAAAACTGATTATTGCTTTGTCACAGAAAAAAACATGGCAGCAGAGGTACACAGGGAGTGGTATTAGACTCGTCCAATCCCCGTAAGCAAATTTTTGTAAACATGAATGGGAAACTGTGACAATACAAAATGACGTGTACACAATGGAGGGAAATACCAGATTACTCTCGATTTAGCTAGCTATTTTGAGCATTAGCCTTGCCATTCCTCAGTGATGGCTCCCATACTAAACAAGCATTGGGAAAGCCAATTGGTGTGGTGCTGCTGCCAGCCTTTTGGTGTAGTCAGTGATTATTTTGTTTTGCCATCGTTTTTACAAACCTTTATATTGAGGAAGCTGGTGGCCCTCCTCCGTCTAACAAACAAATGGCTAATAACAAAAATACTTTCTGGGTAACAGAAATCAAACATTGCCATGGTAGCCCAGGGCACTAAAGAGAACTACTTTGTGTGTGGATAGGCTTCTTCTGAGAGGGCAGAATGGCGCAACTCTCAGTGAAGTTAGCCAAGGGGTGAAGCTTGCCTGACCCTTTGCCACAAGTTGTGCTCTATAGTGGGCAGAAGAAAAATGTGAATGACACAATATCAAACCAATGGATGATGAGGAGAAGCTGAAAGCCCCTTGAGTAACTGTACTGTACATATCATTTTAGGAAAATCAAAAGAGCAAAGCTAACTCCAGACCTAAAAACGTATCTTGTCTACTTTAAAACTATTCAGTCAAATTCAAACCAAGAATTAATCAAAGATAAACTTGAACGTCCAACCCTGATAACTAGTAAGTCCCTGCTTGCCATTCACTAGGCTCTACCACAACCTGAACCACTGCGCACCACCAGCAGGCACGCCACCCACATTCAGACAGGAAGACCCATATGAGGCCCTCCCTTGGTGTCGCTACGCTGACATGCTGCTGCTCTGTTCATTTCCAACTCACAGCTATCTGCAATGCTAAACACATCCTACTGCACTCTCAGACGTCACTCCCTTTTCCGGCCACCAAAGAACACACGACCTGCTAAATTCTCGAAAATACCAATGCCGGCCTCTGAAATTTGTGTTTGTCAACAGAAATATGGACATTCTATAATCAGCCGAATACTGCTACGCGTGGTTGAATATTCAGATATAAAAACTGCAGTATTATATGTTAATATGCAACACTGAATATTTCCTGTCGGATAAGAGACGGCATCTCAGTTTGCTGGACAAATGCCCCGTCACTCAAATCGGTCCTGATAATATTGATGTCTCTGCAACCAAAGGGGCACTTTGCAAGCGGTAAGGAAGTGTACTAATGGCGTCATTAATTTGATTTTAGCACAGGGTCCATAGCTCTTGATTCTATGATTCTGTCACAGGAAGAGCTGGATGTCACAAACCACATTCCAATGAGCCTTCATTCGCCATATTCGATTCCCAAACTGCATGATGTGTTTGCGCATAGTATAGTATTTTATGATGTATAGAAGTGCGTCACATGCTGAATGTTAGGCGGTATGTGTTTTTTAAGCAAAGCACAAATACACTGAGTGAAACATATAGGTTTATGGCTTGTCATTACGTGGCATGTCGGTCGTATTACGTGAATGCAGCGCACGGACTTCCTATCCCCCTGCGCTAGTTATGTTACTTTATAGGGCCAATGATGATTTGCGTCAGAAGTGAACTCAGCACAGAAGCAAAAAACATTATCACTGCAAGTGCAGCGAGATTGGAAATAGTAGGCACAGTGGCGCACAACTCTGACACCAACACTTTCCACGCGTTCCCTCAGAGTCCGCCCCTTCTGCCCCCACAACCCGCCCGTCGAGCTCACCTCGCGTGCCCATAATGCTGCCCAGTTTCTCATCAGCATACCTGTGCGCCACATGCAGACTCCCAGACAGCGACCGTCACGTGTTCCCAAAGACTCACCCTCGCAGGCACGGCCCCCGTCGCAGCTCCCACTGGCCTCCGCTGACGTCGAGGGTTCCCCCGGAGTCAGCCACTCACAGCGCGGCTCCCGGGGCAGATCCTGATGACGCGGCGAGGCTCCAACCAACGGCGGCGCAGCTCACGGGGACAGGCCCACTGCAGCGGCCAATCAGAGCGCGCCTCTGCCGACGAGCCTCCGAAAAGCCACCAATGCGGTCGCAGCCCCTTTGTGTCTCGGCCAAGGTGCCGAGCAGCTGCCGGTTGACCCCCGGGCGGATAAAAAAAATGGCGGCAGCACCTACGAGGACACGGGGGGGGGGGCGGGAGAGGAACGGACGGCGGGAGGGGGCGGGAGAGGACACAGGGGGCGTGAGAGAACACGAACGGCGGGAGGGAGGCGGGAAACGTGCCGGGGGAAAAACACTCACGATGCCCAGGACAGCAGCAAGCACGGCCCGGCCGGAGGAGACTCGGGGGCGTTCCCGGCGTCGCGTGACGTCGGCAAAAGCCAAAGAATCTCGGGAACGCCCCCGTGTCTGGTCCGGCATTGATGGACAGGCCCCTCGTCCAATGGCTAGGCTCCATTTATGGAGCTAGCCAATGGGACGGGGGGGCGTGTTCCATAGTGCTTACTATACTCAATAGATTTCTCTGGAGGAGGAGCCTAACGGCTCCGCCCCCCAGCGAAACCTAAAAACCATCCACACCAACGGATGCGTAATTAAACCCCGAGTTCAGGGATACCAAACTCGACATTGCACCATGCTCCCCGAGCCAGCTAGGATTATAGCGTTAATAACCCCGGCGGCCCATTCTATCCAACGGAGAGCAGGCTACCTCGCAATAGTGAAGCCCTAAGATGGCGGCACTTCACTATCAGGACATGCCAACTTGGTCAGGCTTGTCCTACCTTACACTTACAATGCACCCTGCCCACGGGCCTACCATAGGGGTGACTAACATGAAGCTAAGGGAAGGTTGAAGGGACTGGCAGGTAGGTATACCTGCGCAGCCGACGTGACAGTGCAAGACTGCACGTGGGTCTCGCAATGACCGACCCGTAGACATTCGTTTACCAGGCCGCTCCTGTGGGTGGCACAACACGTGCTGCAAGCCCACGAGCGGCATTTGCATTTACAAGCCCCGGCACTCCTGGTGCACTAGACTAGGGACTGACAGTAAACCAAATAAGCCAAACATGGATACCATAGATACATCATTTTAACATAGGGAGCACTTGCGCTATGGCACTGATCAGCAGTGACACGGCGCCCAAAGCATATACCAGCAAAACATCGTAACACAGTAGAGGCAAACGGAAAACATGGAGGAGAGACTGAAGCCAATGATGTCAGGTCTAACATCATCCATCAGCTGATGTTCGAGCGATGAATAAGTGTGGAAGTTCATGTGCTATTCTCACTAGAAAAGTGGTATTGTAACCTCGGGATTGGCTCATGGATGGTTAATAGATGTAGAAGTGATGTCACTGAGGAAGGCACAAATGGGCTCTTGCATGCGTCACCAAGGAGCCAGGAACCTCATGTAATATGGTATGGAAGGATAAAGGAGAACGGTGGCATGGAAGTAAAGCTCAGATGCCACTGTCAGCGGAGAGCTGTCAGCACAGCAGAAGGAGACCCACAACGCGCTGAGGGAGTGAGTGACCCCATAAGTCACCAGAAGAGGCCATTGCCCGGTTTGTACCAGGGGCATTGCCAACGGACCCTACCAGACCAAGCAGAGGCTGCAACATGCCCTAACGCAGGCCTGATCGAAGGACGGGGAAATGTTTACTTGTAGTACTTGGGGTGTTTGGGTTTTGGTTATGGTTATAGGTAAAAGAGGGGAAGACCTCTTTTGAGCATTCCCCATCTTAGGACAGGCACACGGGGATGACAGCCTCCCGCTCTGCACTCGCTCTGCACTCGGTCTTTCATAGTACCAGACTAGCGCCTAGAAGCAGAAGAGTGCGCGGGTCTATGAAGGTGACCGTGAGTAGATGTCACCTGCTGTCAGTCCTTACAGTATAGGTGTGCTATGTGGGATGCACTTCTGTGTGCCTGGGGAGTGGGTGTACATCTGTGTGTGTGTGGGCTAGCGTGTGTGTGTGTGCGTGTGTCTTTGTGTGCGTGTGTGCATGGGTGTCTGTGTGCATGTGTGTCCGTCGCCACCTCAGAAGCAGTGGTGAGCATGTCACCCCCTATGAAACTGAAAGAGCAGGTGGCCCAGGAGGGGACATTGACGTCCAGCAAAGCAGCCGCCAGATGATCGATCAAAGGCAGGCCGCAGATCAACTTGGCAACGAGGCCTTCTAGATAGGACCAGCAGTGGGTGTGTGCTGTGCTAATGTGCAGAGGGTACCGTTCTGTGCTTGTTAGAATGGTTGGTGCATGTGATCAAATATGCCTGTCACAGGGTGTGCATTGTATGCTCTTTGTGTGCATTCCAGGAGGCTGTGTTCATGTCACGATGATGTGCGCATGCACGTGTGCAAACTGTTGTAGTGTGTGCCTGTTGCAGTGTGTGTGCGTGTGCTCATTGTTGTGCTGGGTGTGTGTACAGGTTGAGGTGTTCAGCGCATGCTCTGCTGCTGTCTTCATGGGATGGTGGTCTTTGTGTGTATTGTGGCGTGTGCATGCCGCGGTGCTTTGTTCACGGGTTGTTGATTTGTGCGGTTACACTCGTATGAACCTAGAATGGCGTGTGCATGTTTTGCTACCGTGTGCACGTTGCAGTGGTGTGCACACGTGATGGTAATGTGCCCGTGTTATGACGTTGCTCGTATTATATGCCAGGTCCTCATTTCACAATGTGTTTATATTATGGTGTGTGCCTAATAGGGTAATCCGCGTGTTTTTGGGGTGCTTTGTGCATGCTCGAACGCTGGGTGTGCATGCTACTGTAGGGTGTGCATGTTACGGTGTCTCACGTCGTGTACACTCAGTGCTGGGAGATTGCTCCGTATATGGGATGTCCAGGTCTGAGTCCAGAGACGCATTAACGCATGCCCCCCTGACCCCAAACACACACAGGCGCTGCCGGGCAGTTATTTCTGGTAAACACCACTTTAGCACCATGAATTGGATTAAATTGATCCGGAGCAGGAGGTGTGTTATTGAGACATCACTGTCTCGGTGATGGATGGGCGCAGCGCCGTCCCATGAGCCGTCTCTTACCTTGCATTATCCCTTCTCTTCTTTTCTCTCCCTCTCTGAACTTTCACTTTTCTCGACGAACGCTTGTCTCTGATTGCTGACCTCTCCCATCTCCCTCGACCTTTATTATGTCTCTCCTTTACCTCCAAATACTTGATTTTTTTCTTTATAAATCGGTTCCCATTTCCGCGTTGGTGAGACCCGTGTGCGTCAGTCAGTGAATGAATGAATGTGTTAGGTTAGTCTGGAAGGTGTGGGGGGGGGGGGTGTACTATGTTGTGATTTGAATTGACCTCCTAGAGACATAAGGGCCGAGTTAAAGGTGGGCGGCTCTGCCAAAAAGTGGCACGTGACCTCGGTGCTCCCGGCCCCCCAGGAGTGCAAGCCCCCTATCTAGTGCCTCATTAGGTGTGAGGCGCAAACTCCAGTTCCGTGGTAGCTTGGCATCCCGAGGGTAATTGCCAGCTGCAGTCAGTATCGCACGCCTGCCACTTTCATCAGGGTCAGCTACGGTCAGTGACGTCAGGTCAAAGCTGCCAACATGTGCAAACTGTTGTAGTGTGTGCCTGTTGCAGTGTGTGTGCGTGTGCTCATTGTTGTGCTGGGTGTGTGTACAGGTTGAGGTGTTCAGCGCATGCTCTGCTGCTGTCTTCATGGGATGGTGGTCTTTGTGTGTATTGTGGCGTGTGCATGCCGCGGTGCTTTGTTCACGGGTTGTTGATTTGTGCGGTTACACTCGAATGAACCTAGAATGGCGTGTGCATGTTTTGCTACCGTGTGCACGTTGCAGTGGTGTGCACACGTGATGGTAATGTGCCCGTGTTATGACGTTGCTCGTATTATATGCCAGGTCCTCATTTCACAATGTGTTTATATTATGGTGTGTGCCTAATAGGGTAATCCGCGTGTTTTTGGGGTGCTTTGTGCATGCTCGAACGCTTGGTGTGCATGCTACTGTAGGGTGTGCATGTTACGGTGTCTCACGTCGTGTACACTCAGTGCTGGGAGATTGCTCCGTATATGGGATGTCCAGGTCTGAGTCCAGAGACGCATTAACGCATGCCCCCCTGACCCCAAACACACACAGGCGCTGCCGGGCAGTTATTTCTGGTAAACACCACTTTAGCACCATGAATTGGATTAAATTGATCCGGAGCAGGAGGTGTGTTATTGAGACATCACTGTCTCGGTGATGGATGGGCGCAGCGCCGTCCCATGAGCCGTCTCTTACCTTGCATTATCCCTTCTCTTCTTTTCTCTCCCTCTCTGAACTTTCACTTTTCTCGACGAACGCTTGTCTCTGATTGCTGACCTCTCCCATCTCCCTCGACCTTTATTATGTCTCTCCTTTACCTCCAAATACTTGATTTTTTTCTTTATAAATCGGTTCCCATTTCCGCGTTGGTGAGACCCGTGTGCGTCAGTCAGTGAATGAATGAATGTGTTAGGTTAGTCTGGAAGGTGTGGGGGGGGGGGGGGGAGGGGGGGGTACTATGTTGTGATTTGAATTGACCTCCTAGAGACATAAGGGCCGAGTTAAAGGTGGGCGGCTCTGCCAAAAAGTGGCACGTGACCTCAGTGCTCCCGGCCCCCCAGGAGTGCAAGCCCCCTATCTAGTGCCTCATTAGGTGTGAGGCGCAAACTCCAGTTCCGTGGTAGCTTGGCATCCCGAGGGTAATTGCCAGCTGCAGTCAGTATCGCACGCCTGCCACTTTCATCAGGGTCAGCTACGGTCAGTGACGCGGACCCAGATAAACAGGGCAGGGTGGCTCCGCCCCCGGAGCACAGACTGCACGGGGATTAACACGACGGATTTTAAGGACAATACTACAAATGTTACTTTGTTTCGGGTTAAGGAGGTCGACATCCGGGTATCGAAGGCCAGCACCAGGAAACAGATGCGGCTGACTTTGAGCTCGTGCACACAGGACAGTGTTCAGGCCCAGTCTTCAGACTAGTATCCCAGACCATTCTCCAGTCTAAGGAACTGAGTCAGCCACTCACAGCGCGGCTCGGCGAGGCTCCAACCAACGGCGGCGCAGCTCACGGGGACAGGCCCACTGCAGCGGCCAATCAGAGCGCGCCTCGGCCGACGAGCCTCCGAAAAGCCACCAATGCGGTCGCAGCCCCTTCGTGCCTCGGCCAAGGTGCCGAGCAGCTGCCGGTTGACCCCCGGGATACCACTATTTGTGAGGACACGGGGGGGGGGCGGGAGAGGACGAGGGGAGCGGGCGGGAGAGGACGAGGGGGGCGGGAAAGGACACGGACGTCGGGAGGGAGGCGGGAAACGTGGGGACGGCGAGAGGAGGGACACAAGGCAGGACAGCAGCAAGCACGGCCCGGCCGGACCAGACTCGGGGGCGTTCCCGGCGTCGCGTGACGTCGCCAAAGCCAAAGAATCTCGGGAACGCCCCCGTGTCTGGTCCGGCATTGATGGACAGGCCCCTCGTCCAATGGCTAGGCTCCATTTATGGAGCTAGCCAATCGGACGGGGGGGCGTGTTCCATAGTGCTTACTATACTCATTAGATTTCTCTGGAGGCGGAGCCTAATCGGCTCCGCTCCCCAGCGAAACCTAAAAAAGCAGGTCAGAACAGGAACCTCAGAAGCCTCAATACCTTACTGCATATCCCGCTAAAACCTCTAAAACAAAAAACTGCGGCCAGATCCTTCGCCGACAATGTGCCTAAAATATGGAACTCCATCCCCCCATACATCAGAACTATTCCCTCCTTCGCTAAATTCAAAAGTCAGCTCAAAATCCTTTTCCTCGATCGATCTCCAGGGATCAAATAGGATCCACCGGAGGGCGGAAAATGACACTTTACCTCTCCCGGCTGGGGGATCGCAAGTCCTTGTAATGGACGCACTCAACATCTTCTTTACTACAACTTCCACCCGGACTGTCTCACTGTTTTGATGTTTCTTCTGCTCCTTTTGCTCACTTTATTGTAATATGTTATGCTCCCGAATGTTTTGCTATGCAATTGCTGTGAAGCGCTCCGATACCCTCGGGTCAGGCTAGCGCTTTACAAAACTTCATAAATAAAAAAAAAATTAAAAAAATAGAGTGGCATAGGGTGCATTGGTTTTGAGTTAAGACGTGTAGAGTGAATTGGCATAGACTGCAGGGGTTTAGAGTACTGTGGTGTAGAGTGCAGTGGCATAGAATAGAGTGTTTCAGCGTAAAGTAGAGTGGTGCAGGGTAGAGTTTAGTGCTGCAGAATAGAGTGCATTGGCATAGAGTAGTGACATATAGCGTAGTGCCATAGAGTAGAATAATTAAACAACAGGGGGTGGTGATGGACAGAGTTTCTGAATTAGGCAGAATACTCTCACCCAGTCAAGAGATCAGGGCTTAATCCAACACCGTTTTTTAGCTCACTGCACCATCCCAGCTCAGAACCTGGCTATATGCAAATTAGTCTGTCCCTGGCCCAGTGTATCATGGGAACAGGGCAAACCAAACTACCAAGCCAATTCTTTCACTGGGAAGGAAACAAGCTACCGGGGACCGGTTTCTGGCATTTCAGCCGTCTTCGGCCCGGCTTGCTTGAATCCTGATGGTGCAATGAGCAAGGGACTCACGTCTGAGTATACCCTTGCACGCTTATGGTGGACAAAATAATTAAAAAACAGGGGGTGGTGATGGACAGAGTTTCTGAATTAGGCAGAATACTCTCACCCAGTCAAGAGATCAGGGCTTAATCCAACACCGTTTTTTAGCTCACTGCACCATCCCAGCTCAGAACCTGGCTATATGCAAATTAGTCTGTCCCTGGCCCAGTGTATCATGGCAAACCAAGTGAAAGAATTGGCTTGGTAGTTTGGTTTGCCCTCTTCCCATGATACACTGGGCCAGGGACAGACTAATTTGCATATAGCCAGGTTCTGAGCTGGGATGGTGCAGTGAGCTAAAAAACGGTGTTGGATTAAGCCCTGATCTCTTGACTGGGTGAGAGTATTCTGCTTAATTCAGAAACTCTGTCCATCACCACCCCTGTTGTTTAATTATAGAGTAGAATGGCACAGCGTCGATTGCAGTGGAGAAGAGTGGAGTGGAGTAGAGCGGCGCACAGTGGAGTAGAGATGCATAAAGTGCAGTGAAATAGAATAGATTGTTTCACAGTAGAGTGGAGTGGAGTGGTGTGGAGTAGTACAGAGCAGTATTACAAAGTGGAGTGGAGTGATGCAGAATAGAGTGGTTTAGATTGGAGTGGTGTAGAGTGCAGTGGTGCATAGTAGAGTGAGATAGAGTGCACTGGCATACAGTAGAGTGGTGCAGGCTAGACTACAGAGGTGTTGAGTGAAGTGGCATAGAGTGCAGTGTCAGAGTACAGTGGTGCACAGTAGATTAGAGTGGCATTGAGTGCATTGCCGTAGAGTGCAGTACAGTGGCGTAGAATGCAGTAGCATAGAGTAGAGTGGGGCAGAGTTTAGTAACAGAGAGTGCAGTGGTGCAGAGTAGTGGCGTAGAGTGCAGTGGCATAGAGTTTAGAGGCGTACAGTGCAGTGGTGCAGAGTAGATTGGAATAGCGTGCAGTTGATTAGCGTGTACTGAGTTTGAGTAAAGTGGTGTAGAGTGCATTGGCTTTAGAGTGCTGTGACACAGAGTGCAGTGGCATAAAGCGCAGTGGCATAGAGGAGAGCCTGGTGACTGTTTGGCCGACCTGTGACGGCCAGCCAAGCAGTCCTGCGCACTTGGAGCGTGCAAACCACTCCTCCCCCTGTGCCTGCAGCCGAGCCCGGACCTAACCCAGCCCAGAACCTGCAAAAAATATAATGATAATAACTATGTTCTTATCATTTAATTTTTCCGGCTCAAAGAGCAATGGGGCGACTCTCCTCCGCCTTAGTGGAAGAGCTGCCCCTGCTCTAAACAAGACTGAAGAAAATAGAAGACCTCATGAGCTGAGTTTTGAATACTATGCCTAGACAGTCCCCCCATAGACCCAAATTTAGATTTAAGGTAAAAGTTACAGCTAAGGTTGAACAAGAATAGAACAAACAGGAACGTAATTACCAAAAAAGAAAGTATTGCATTGAGGAATAACTTTAAAATCATGTAAAAGGGAATGATCACAAAGTTCTAACAAGTGAAAATGCCAATAAAACTATCACAAGGCAATAAAGTATGTTAAAAAAAATACAACTGACGCTTGTTACACAAATACAGGGAATTAACTGTAAGGTATGCCCTCCCAGTACTTTAAACCAATCCTTTGGTTAACCAATGTGCATAGCAGACGACAGAATACATACCTCGTTCATTTCAACACAGAGAGGGATGTCATGAAACGGTGAAATATATTTTCCATCCCCACGTTCTACAAAGAAAAGAAAGATATAAGTACCTAATCAGATAGGACAATAATACACAAGCAAATGCACTTTTATCAACTACTGACACAACATTAACAATTATTCTAAATACAGGAATAAATGTTGAACAACAAACATTAAAATAAAAATACAACTCTGACATGGTACTTTCATCCCATCATTTGGTTCCTTAATTTCCAAAAGATATGAAAAGAACCCCATTTTTGTAACAAATATTGAATTTCAAGTGCCTCATGAGGGTTGAGTAAGGGAGTTTGTCAGACCATACTTTTCGGCACCATGAAGAACTTAGTTATGAGCAAGATGCTAATCCCTTAGACAAGATTATTCCCCAGACCAATCTTAAACTGAGACAAGTTAATCGAAGCATACGTGGCAGCTTTAAAGCGGGTGTGCGTGTTTTCTACCGCAAAGGGGCACTGCTAGAGTTCACCTGTGGTGGCATAATCCAGAGCTTGGTACTTAAACGCATAATGCTGTTTGATGCTAGTACTGCTAAGCAAGAGGAGCAGGAAAAGAAGAAAGGCTCTCCACCTCCAGATAGCAATGCTGCAGTGGTCCCTAGGCGAGAAACTCAAATGCATCTATAAACAAGTCAATTAAAAGAGCAAGGCTGTAGGGGGCCTGAAGCAGAGGAAAATGGCGCCTGAGCGCGAACTCCATCTCCTCTTCGCCACATCGTTGTCTCCAAAATGGGTCACATGCACTAAACACACGGACTACAAGAGAAAGTGCTCTGAAGCAGGTGGAGAAGGCGGCATAGGCTCCAACATAGCTCCCTGTTGCCTCCACTCTGCGGAAACAATGCGACCAGGAAACGGGCTGCCTGCTGCCTACAGCATGGCTGCCTCTGTACCCTTAAGTCATCTAGGTGACAACTAAAGATCCAGTGAGATCCCACCGGCCAGGATGAATATCATATCAATTCTCCTATAAGCTCCACTCTTCCTTCTCTACATACGCGGGGGGGGGGGGGGGGGGGGGGGGTCCTAGTTTGGGTAGCACCCGTGGTCCTATTTGTTGTCCAATACGTGGAAAGTTAAGGACCATGGGAGGTACCGGCTCCTCAGGGCTAAACTGGATGGCAGGGATATCGCCATTCTGAATACCTATACCCCGAACACGGATGATCCGGATTTTTTTCAATCTCTGCAGGAGGTTCAGAGCTGGAGGTACCGTTACTATGGTTGGGAGACTTTGTGTTCTGGACCCCACCCTGGACAGGTTCCCACTCCGGCCTGGTACGAAACCGCGAATGACAGCGAAACTCCGGAAGGTTATGGGGAATATAGGGGCCCAGGATGTCGGGTGCCAGACATACCCGGCCCAGTCGTTATATACCCGTTTCTCTTCCGATACACACAGCCGTTTGGACAGGGGCTTGCTCGAGAATCCGGGAGCCACGATGTCCCTTGAGGTAACCCTTCAAGCATGATTCCTCAATGATCACTCCCCTGTGGCGTGTGTGATGACTTAGGGCGGGCCGTTATGCGTCCGCGAACTTGGAGGCTGCAGATGGAGATCCTTGAGGACCCAGTGGGGGAAGCATCACTTGGAGACTGCCATAGCCAATTATGTTGATCCTAATTCGGACGGGCGGGATCTCTCACTGACCACGAAATGGGGCGCCCTTAAGGCGGTGGTGAGAGGGGGCTTGCATGATCCTCACATATGGAGTTCGGCAGCAGCTCCACCGAGAACTGCAGGAGGCGGAAAGTCGCCTCTTGGAACTACAGACCTCTGTAGCCCCTGAGGCTCTGGCAGGGGAGACTGAACACGACGCTCGGACCAGTCTCCATTACATCCTGCATAGGTTCGATAAATACACCCTCATACAGTACAGACAGCGTCTCGACAGGGAGGGGGATAAATCAGGTAGATTACTGGCCTGGATTTTCAGACGGGAAAGGGCCCCAGAGGCAATTGTGGCCCTACGGGAGCCTACGGGGGGCTTGGTCTACTCTGAGGTGGGTCTTTTAGGGGTCCTTAAATCACATCTCCAGCAGGTGTATGCCGCAGACCCCTCTGTTTCCGAGGCATCCTATCTCCCTTACCTTCGGGACCAGCTCCTACGGTCTGTCCCTAAACCGGCGCGGGAGGCACTTGACGAAGCCCTGATGCTGGGATAGGTAAGTCTCCGGGCAGCGACGGGTTCCCTACTGAGTTTTATCAGGCATTCGCGTGCACACTTCCCCGACTTCTCTTGCAGGTCTACCTTGAGGCATTTGGAAAAGGGACTCTTCCGCCGAGTATGGCACTGGAGGTGATATGCATGCTCCTGAAACCGGGCGGGGGCGCCCATGAGCCTTCGTCGTATCGGCCAATCACGATGAGCAACACGGATGTTAAGAACTTGTGTAAACTCCTGGCCGCACGCTTAGCACCGTACATGCCTCATTTAGTGCACGAGGACCAGTGCGGTTTTATACAGGGCGCGACGCGGCTATGAATTTACGGCAGTTGAATCACATTTTACATGAAGTACGGGTTTGGGAGGAGCAGATGGTGTTGGTGTCAATCGATCTTGCCAAAGCGTTCGACACGGTCGATTGGGGTTCTCTCCTCGAGGTCCTCCGCATTGCGGGACTGGGTCCCAACTTCTGTTGCTGGATTCTGGGTTAGGGTGAAGCTTGGGGGCATGAGGTCCGAGGAGTGGCGGCTGGGACGGGGTACACGCCAGGGGTGTCCCCTCTCACCGTTGCTATTTGCCCTCTCCATAGCGCCATTCGCTGTTCGGATTCGTACGGATAAGGAACAGTGGGGAATCAGGGTGGGGGACACGTGCAACGTCATCTCTCTATATGCTGATGACGCCTTGTTCTATCTGGCCTCCCCCCGGGACGCGCTTCCGATACTGCTCCAACACTTGGACCAGTTCGGGGAGGCTTCTGGCTTGCGGCTTAACTGTGATAAGTCGCTAATCTTTCCAATGGCGGGTCTGACCTCGGTGCCCTCGGGGGACCTGCCAGATCTCCGGCTACGATGGGAATGGGAAGGATTCCGTTATCTCGGTATACAGGTAACTCAGAGGGACACACGGGTACTAGTCCGGAATGTGGAGCGCACACTTACGTCTTTACGGCAGTCAGTGTCGTTATGGAATTCGTTACCACTCTCATTGATGGGACGGCTGGCCGTCGGCAAGATGGTAATGCTACCTAGGACATTATATGTCCTCCAGAACTCTCTATGTCCACTTCCACTCTGAGTGTTCAAAACTCTAAACACATTGCTTACGTCCCTGTTATGGGCGGGCCGGCGCAGCAGGGTGACCCTTCACACCGTTGTCCTTAGCTACGAGGAAGGGGGCCTCGAGGCACCATGCTTCGACCTCTATTATTACGCGGCCCAGTTACAACATGCCGCTCACTGGTTCACGGACACGGACAATTGGGAGACACACCTTCTCGCTGGCAGGGCAGACATCCAGGCGCTACAGGTAGCCCTGATGCAGGGCAGGGGGTCAGATATGTCCCTTCCCTATTTTGTGCAAAATAAAGCCAGTATATTGCAGCGGTTTGTCGAGAAGGTCCTACAGAGAGTGCACTTTCACAGGGAGCTCCCGCTCTGGATTCTGACCCCCTTCATTGACATGGGGCGACATGTAATTTCAAGCCTGGAGGGAGGGTGGTTGTGAAGTCCTAGCTGATCTTTATTCTAACAAGACCTTCCTTACCTATGAGCAAGCGGAAGAGGCTTTTGGCCTTGGAAGGGGACACTTCCTGCACGTCCGGGAAATTCAAGATGTAGTGAAGGTCACCTGGCCCCAATATCCGGACGTTCCACTGCTGACCCACACCTTGGATATACTCCTTTCCTGCGGCAAGGGAAGTAAACTGGTTTATCTCCTGTATATGGCAATGTAGCGGGACTCAGCCCCCTCTGCGCCGCTGTCCCGGCCGCCTGGGAGACGGTTCTTGCCGCCCCACTGGAACAGGGACAGTGGGCTCGTATAAGTTCCCTCACACGCACGGTCTCCTGTAACGTGCATTTAAACTGACATATTTCAACTTTCTACACCGCACCTACCTCACCCCGGTCTCTCTGAAGTGCTTCTCTGGGAAAAGGGGAGATGAATGCCCCAGATGTGCCACTGTGAAAGCGGGCTTCCTTCACTTAGCGTGAGACTGTCCTCTGGTTAGGCAATTCTGGGTGGAGGTGGTGGACCGTATAGTTGCAGCTACTGGCCTCCGGATGGTGCTCAAACCTTTGCAGTGTTTACTCGCGCTGGTCGGGAAACCCAAGAATAGGAAACTGTCACATAAACTACTACAGTTGATGTTGGTGCTAGCCAGGCGCACTATGGCGATTACGGGAATGCGGCAGAGAGCCCCGGAGGTGTCCACTTGGCTTAGGGATGCTCGCGAGTGGTCGCTGGCTGAGGAAACCCACATGCAACTCACCTGAAGGGATGAGAAGCTGCAGGACGACTTACTGGCTTGGTGTATCATGTGTGCATCAGGGCTTGCAGAACAGATAGTGAGGGCAGTGGGTTGGAGGTGTCCGATGGATCTGGGTCTGATGGAGAGCGAGAGGGTCAACCAGTGTAGGGTTCAACACCTGCTTTGGTGCTGTGCCTGGTTCCTACCCCATGACATGTTCCATATATGTTATTTGCCTTTTCCCCATGAGTCTGTTCCCTCCCTGCTGCCGCCTGTAGACCTAAGTGCCACTGATGAGGTTGTCGATTTGCTTGCATACACCGATTTGATGCCAATTTGTGTGTATATCGTTTGTTCATAAAATGACCTAAAAATAAAGTTTATTAAAAAAAAAATTCTCCTATAAGCGATATGAAGTGAGTGATTCTACCATTACAGAAATTTCAGCAGCGATACACATAAGCAGGCTATAATCAATTAAGGTGACTACAACCCTGTAACTGTACATACCACCACAAAATTATACATGTGTTCAGGCGGGGGTTCCACAACCTCAGAAGCAGCACGATTTCAAATCAGCTGCTACCGCTCTCGCCTCCGCTGCGGGAGCGCGACCTGAAAACAGGTTGATTGCTGTCTACAACATGGCCACTCCCCTTCCCACAACGCAGCAAGGCCGCAACTAAAGAGCGAGCGAGACCGCACTGACCGGGGCAAAGACCACATAGTGCCTCCAATCGCTAGCCTCCGCAGAAGTACTCAATAACCAATTAAGGTGGGCACAATTACATCGGTGTACACACAGGGTTTCTACTGCAAATGTGTGACCTGGAAAATGGTCTGTTTGGGATCTAAAACATGGCTGCCCACCTCCCCGTAGCATGATGACGCCGCAACTAGAGTCAAAATGCAATTAAGTGTCTCTCCTTTTTTTTGTCTATGGCTCTACAGTTTATGCAGCGGCCTACCTGCATGCTTGCTCCTCCTCTGGGCCTTCTCAAGACGGATCCTTAAGTAGCCGTGTTGCAGCGATACACTGGACCTCACTCAACCAGTCCTGGAGGCTGCATCTCCACGATTAAGAATAGCATTGCATAAGCTACATTGGTGCCCACGCCAGCTACCCTAACCATTTGTGACTCTCTATAACTGAAATGTAGGACACGATGTCACCACTACAGCAGAGTGAAGGGACTGGAGTGTTCCCCATTACCATCTTTGGCAAGGATTCTTTACATGTTACGAGACACCGTCCCTCTGAATAGCCGTTTATTTAAACAACTGTGAGAATTGCCCCCCCCCCCCCAACTCCAGTCGACGACAGAGGGTGTGTACACACATCATCTACGAATCTAAAGGCTCATTTCACTGACCAACTGAGCTTTGGTCGCCTCCCACTTCATCCTACTTCATATCAGCTTATTCCAAACAGCTAAAGCGTCAAGATGGCCAAGAAAGAATCAAAACAAAAACAGGTACGAAAAGGACTAAGCCAGAGCTTCCGGTTCCGGTATCACCTAGCAAAAACAAAAATGAATTTAAGGAAAGAATAGACACCATTCTTAAAAAGCTGTCTGTTGTCTTACAACTTGCCCAAATAACAAAAGTCAGTATGGACATCATGCAGCAAGATGTGGCGGGTACAAGATGGGGTATCAAACAGATAACTGACAAGCTATCTGAAGCAGAGTAGCGCATCTGAGACCTTGAAGATAAATCTCTACGCAATAAAAGACCTCAGTTCATTACATAAAAAGTCAACAATCGATGCAACGCTCTATCGCCGAACTTGCGGATAAAAGTAGGAGGGGCAACATTAGATTTTTTGGCTTTCCTGAAAACAGCGAAGGGAAATATGGCTCATGCATTGCCTTTCTTGAGGACTGGATTCCTCACAACACTAATATTTCCTTCGACAAATGCTTTGAACTTGAGAGAGCGCACTGTATCCATACACGACAAAACGATTGGGTTTCCTCAATGGACCTGCCTTGACCAATAATCTGCAAACCCCTGCATTAACACGTGGAACTAAATCATGGACTTCATATGTAAGAACAGGTGTATTAACTGGGAAGGTCACCGGATCACCATCTCGCAGGACTATTCCAAGACCATTGTCCAAATGAGGAAAGGCTTCCTCTCTCTAGGAACACGAACATCCACTTATCCTTTTCTGGGCCTGCCAGAATCTACATCACCTACAAAGGTTCATCGCACCTGCTCTACGATCACCGAGACCTGGCTTCCTTTCTAGATAACATTCAAGAGGGTGAGATGGATACATCGTCTTTCAAGGCAGAGACATTGTAATATATTGCCACATTATATGATGCTTCAAACTCCTTTCTTTTTTAATAGGCAGTTACTTACACCCTTTGATGATCTGTATGTCTTGTACAAAACGCAGTTTGACTATGCCCACAAACACTTCTTGATAATGTTCTTTTCCTCTTGTATCTCCTTGTCACAACAAGCTTGGCCATTTTAGATATGTTAAGGTTTGTATCACATCCTCACAGCTCATGACTGGTTAGTATCACGTTTTCTTAAAACCAAGCCGAATATTACACTTATTTGTCCTGCAAGTTATGTTGCCCTACGAGCTGCGATTGCGGCCTGTTTTCCTTACTTGACAGCATGCAAGTGGAGGAGAGGTAAATTTCCTTTATTATCCCAAAGATACTGCAATGCCTCACTAATTTCCCTTTTTGATGTTTACCCTTCGTACTGCTACTCGCCTGTTCTGTCCTTCGGCTGCCTATACTATAGGACTAAGATATTTGACATTGTTGCACATTTTTTAGCATCAATTTTCCACTGTTGTCCTCATACTCTCGCCACAGCAAGATTTCCTATGTGAAGGATGTGCATGCTGACCTTCTCAATATTGTTTCAATTCACGTCAGCCGTTAATTATTTGACATTGCTGATAGGCAGTCAGACCACTTACTTGCGCTGAAACTGGTTACTCACTGAATATGCTCAGATTGCTAGAATTGTTTACTCACTAGGTTCAAAGGTTCAAAATAAGCTTTATTCGATATTCAACAGAGAAATATCATATAAGCGTACATTATTATACGGTATTTTAAAAACAAGATAATAGAAAGAGAAAAACATAAAATTTCAATTTAAAAGTCATCAATTACTTTAGGAATTGGTAAAAACACACTGTTTAAGGAATCAATTAAAAGCAGCATTTAAAAGCAGCGTTTAAAAACGACAGTTGTTATCACCCATATCCTTCTAGAAATTTCCTAAATTTGCACCAAGTGTTATTGTTCATTACTCCGGGGCCCGGGTAAAAATCAAACAAGTCCCAAGTAGAAATAGGGCCATCTCCAGGTTTTGGTTGAGAAAGTCTTAAATAGGGGACAATGTTCCTGTGTTTAAATCTGATTAATATCAGGTCTCCCGAAATGTTTTTAGGCAATCTGCCTAGCCCCCCCACCCTCCTGACGCTCAAAATTCCGCCATCTAAGGCGGGCGGCAGCGGTCTGTTGTTGTTAAGCCAAAAGATGGTCTTATTTAGCAGATCCTCGCTTGTTTCGTGATTGCCCTGACCAAGTTCAGGCACCCCGGAAAGAACGGACACGTAGGGGGCAGCTTCAGGGGGTAAATTAATTCGATGCCTTCTTACCTGAGGATATCTAGAGGCTTTAAAAGGGGCACTAGTAGGCTTAGGAGTGTTATTTTGGCCCCTTGGGAAGGGTATGCTCAGGGCAGAATCAATTGTACGTGCTTTCCTGTGTTCAATGGAAATAGGCTTGTCAGGGTTTGTTGAGAGCGTGGAACGTGGGGAAACAGCGGATTTTACAGTAGGTGGGTAAGTCCTTTTTACTATTTGTTCAACACTGGTCAACGTGTCTCCCAACTCCTTGATTTTAGTGACCAGGGGTAACAGAGCAGCATTCAACAATCGCTCGAATTGGGCCAATAGGGTCGATTGAAGGGGGGGGAACAGGATTATTTAATGTAGTCCCTGCTTTATATGGCGTTAATACAATTGGATTGGCAGGGAAGGATGAGGAGCTACAACACATTAGATCGACATTTAATGGAGTTTCCTCATTGTTCAACAGGATCAAATCAGGGGATACAGGTACAGCCTGGGTGGTACAGTTTATGAGATCAGTGTCTTTCCCCGCTCTGGGGAGGGTTAATATATCAGGGACATAGTTTGTGCCGCACACGGCATTAAGCTCTTCCCAAATAGACATCATGGGAGGACTACGTAGGGCCCGATTATGACACTGGACAATTGAGCATAGATATGTATAGGGTATAATGTCTCTGTACCTCTTATGTTAGGACCAAGTGGGGAGGCCCGCCCCGTCCTCCTCAGGTCCTCAAAGGGCCACAGAGGGCCCGCCCTTTGCCCGGGCTTAGCCCGGCTGGTCCCGCGAGGCGGGAGGGGCGGCTGCCTCTTATGCGCCTCCGGGCGCTGCAGGCTGATCGGACGGTTCTGCGCCCCCGGGGGCAGAGAGGGGACGCCGGGAACTGTAGTTTTTTTTTCCTCTTTGCTCTCTCCCCGCAACGACCGCGATGTCAGGAGCGGCGCCGGCGGGGGGGGAGAGCGAGTGCAGCAGCGGGTGCGTCGAAGATGAGGAGCTGGTCCCCGCAGGTAAGTGCCCCCGTCAAGAAATGGCCCCCGCTCAGCAGCAGGGGCGACTGCCTCTTATGCGCCTCCGGGCGCTGCAGGCTGATCCGGCGGTTCGGCGCCCCCGGTGGCAGAGAGGGGACGCCGGGAACTGTAGTTTTTTTTCCTCTTTGCTCTCTCCCCGCAGCGACCGCGATGTCAGGAGCGGCGCCGGCGGGGGGGAGAGCGAGTGCAGCAGCGGGTGCATCGAAGATGAGGAGCTGGTCCCCGCAGGTAAGTGCCCCCGTCAAGAAATGGCCCCTATTATTGCTCTAATTCAACCTACCCTGCGATATGCTTCAGTAACGACGTGCAGGGCCTGACATGGCAAACTACCTAACATCTAGTGTCTTTCTGTAGTGCTACAAGTAATTAGTGAACCATGACCTCAGAGTCAGATATTTATTACAGCTTGTGTTGCCCTGATCATAAAATCATTGCTTTAAGCTTCAGCAGTGCAATGTCTGCATGTATGTAGGTGATTGAGTCCCTCCTGTTTCATAATTTGCCTCAGTCTCAGCCATGTGTAGAACTTCATTTTGGCACTTTTCATTTTCATTTCCACAAATTCCCCTGTGAATTGGTCCTCTAACAAGAGCCTCATCCTCCTGCTGTTGCTACTCAAATGAATTTGCCCATTGATGTCACCTTACAGGAGCATCAAGTCATTTGACTAGAAAGATGTCTTCAATTATATTGATCTTAAAGAATTTAGTAAATCACTGCATTTAGTTCCTTCTTACGGTTGGGTGAGTTGAGTGGGGAAGAGCAGGCAAGGCAAGCCTAGGGTCACATTTGTCTTATTTGCACTTGTTGGACTTGGCCCCTTCTGCAGGGTCATCCCCAGACTTTTGCCTTCACTCCTCCATTTTAGCTGAATTCGGACTCTGCGCACTTTACCACTGCTAACCAATGCTAAAGTGCTTGTGCTCGCTGCTCAAAACACAGTAACATTGGCTTATATCCAATTGGCATATTTAATTTACTTATAGATCCTAATTAAAGTGGCACTACATGTGCTCAGGGCCTGTAAATTAAATGCTACTAGTGAGTCAGGAGCACGGATTGTGCCACCTGCTTACATAGCCCTTTAAACATGTCGAAGGCCTGCCATTTAAGAGCTTGTGTGTGCAGTTTTAAACTGCCATTTATTTCGACCTGGCAAATTAAACCTTTTACCAGGCCCAAACCTTCCTTTTTAATACATATACGTTATCCCTAGGGTAGGCCCTGGACAGCTAGAGGGCAGCGTGAAATGTATTTAGAAAGTACTTTTATGTTTTAAATGTCCTGGTAGTGAAAAACTCTTAAATTTGTTTTCCCTACTGCAAGGGCTACCTCTCCCACAGGATAACGTTGGGTTACCTTATTACATTTACCAAGTGGTAACTTTAAATTTGGAGTAGGTAGGAATTTCGAGTTCGGTGTCTAAAGAAATGTAATTTAAACCCTCTTTAATAGTAAAGTCGGATTTTAAGTCACAATTCTGAAAATGCCACTTTTAGAAAGTTTGCATTTTCTTGTCCCAGCCATTCCATTTGTTACCTAAAACCTATATCCTGGGTCACATAACTAGGTGTAGCTGGCAGACAGTGAGGCAAAGAGAAACAAGTGTTGCCAGGATGGGCTCTCCCTAACTTAATAGTGGGACGGACCTGTCACCTATCACACCTGCACATCACAAAGAAACTGCCTCAGCACACTCACAAAGGTTTTAACACTAGTCTTATGTGCCACCAGGCAGAAAATTCGAAAAGACTCAGGGGTGGAACCCTCCAGAAACTTCTACTTCAAAGCTGCAATAGGTATAAATAGTGCACCCTCAGCCCCAACTCTTTACCTCCTCTGGACCTGCGGAAGTCTCAGAAGGACTGTTGTGCTGCTCTGCTGTCGGAAGGTCTGCTGCCCTGCTACCTTAGTGAGAAGGACTGGACCTGCATCTTGAACCAAGGACCACCAGAGCGACTCCATGATCTAGGTAGCTGGCCTCCTGATCAGAGCCTTAGGGACAGAAAAAAGCCTCCAACCACCTTGAGCCCTGCACCTGGACTCGTCCTCCCAAGTAGTGTTCTACCAGCCCAACTGTGGTCTTTTGGGCAGAACCTCGGCAGCGTGACATCTCCCTGCAGCACTGCACCGGAACCACCATTGAATGACGCATCCCCAACCAGGACCCCACAGCTCTTCTGAACCGCTACTGCACGACACCTTCTCGATGCGGGACCTCACATCGTAGCTTGCCAGAATCGCCGCTGTGCGACACGTCCTCAACGCGGGATCTTGCACTGCTGTTTAACCAGGATTTAAGGTTCTTTATTCATTAGGCCTAACTTGGTCCCAGTATCCGGTCTGACCTGCATCTCAGTCAGCCTGAACCTGTGACTTTGTCCCGGGTCCATGCGACCAGATATCCAGTTTGCACTTTTAAGTTCTAGTTTTACTTTAATCTTTAGAACTGCATTTCTCTACTTTTATTGATAGGAATTTAGTAATGTTGATGTCATAAAATGTATTACATTTTATTAAATGTGTCTAAGTTGGTGTGAGAGATTTCTTGTCTTGTGTTTTCACTGTTTTACTTTTTGGAGTGCTACATAAATACCTTACACGTTGCCGTCAAGTTAAGCCTGACTGCTTTTGTGGCAAGCTACCAGACGGTTGAGCACAGGTTAATTTGGGGTTTGCTTGTGTTTCACCCTGACGAGAACTGTAGTTGTTGCTGCTTGAGTCAGGTTTCACCACCCCCTCACCAGTAACCCAATTTCTTACTGCATATTTTTGCTGCATTCCCATCTGTTAAGCTTTATTAGGATAGTGTGTTTTTTAAGCTCACTGATATTTCTAAAATGAATATATTGTGGGATGTCAAAATGATATTAATTGGGCACTCCACACGAATACCATCAAAGTTGGCTTGTATTTATTTATTTGCTGTTGTCTGACTTAGACTAGCCCAACACTGGCTCCTAAATGAGGCCCCATATCCTGGTTAGGGGTCGGAGTTTGTGTTTTTGTGCAGGCTAGAAATTTCTATAATGCAACATGATTTACATAGGGTTAGGCTAATGAAAATCTGGGATCAGGTTAAAGATCGGACAGGCACGCTTATACCTAGCTATAATCTGGTGATCAGATGAAATGTAGGAAATTGTAGAGCAAGTACTTTTTCTGACACATATTTGAAGTGTATGGCACTTTACCCTTTATTATGATGCAATATTCTGTCATATACGATTATGCATTTTTTTCTTTGTTCCCGATTAGGACCTTTAAATGGAGGGGAATGTATATTAATTTAGATTTTGTACTCATTTTGCATTGGTTGACGTATATAGCATGAAATTGAGGTTTTAGTAGATCACTTTTCTCTCTTTTGTACTTTTTGAAGCATATAGCATTTTACTCTTTTTCTTATTTTAGGTAATACATGGTTTTGAATATTCTAGACAGTTCGTTCCTAGTTTCGACCTGTAGATGTTGTAAAAATGTATGAATGGGGAGGAGGAGCCTAACCGGCGACCATGATGGCCGCTTAGAGACTGGGTTCCGCCGACTTCCGTCCCTGCCTTAGATATCCTGCAGGCTATCCTGAGCCTGAATCTCACCCCCTTACATCGGAACCGAAGCGACACCCGTCGACGAAGTCCCGAGCTGTGTCCGTGATCCAGGGGCGGAGTTGCGTCGCCTGGTAGAGTGGGGCCTAGTCTGCCGGAGGAGCCGGGGACTAGCGTGATCCCTGGTGCCCCCTGGAGTGACACAATAGCAGGGGTGGCGGACCTCCCAACCCCGGTCCGGCCTGAGGTGCGGAGGGACATGTGTGGGAGATCCTCACAATTAATGAGGCAGCAGAGTTGATCGGAGCAGACGTGGGCACTTGAGGAGCCGCCCGGCCCGGAGAGCCTAACCGGGAGCGGATATCGGCAGGTAGAGGCGTGTTTGGGGCTGGGAACCGCTCGACATCGGCCGAGCATCGGCGCTGCGGGACGGCACCCCAGAGACCTCATATGAGCCCATCAAATGTTGTGGAAGGGTGACGTCATGCTGAGGGGGGGCGCGAGCCCTGCATATCTGGTTTTCTCGGCCATGAGGTTGTTGGGGGGAAAAAAAAGGCCTGGGAAGGAACAATTGTTATGCCATAATTTGCTGGCCCGCATTGGATTGGAGACACACTGGTGGGCAGGGGGAGAAAAGAGTAGTAGGGCTGCACTGGTGGGGCCCCGCTTGCTCGGCTAGACTATCAGTTGCTGATAGGAGACGCGAGGGGTGCATGAGAAGTGTCCACTAGCGGTGTCGTCCTAGTGAGAAGAGAGAGCAGTCAAAGACACGCGCTGAGTGCAAGGACATGAAATACTCCCCTGGCAGAAGAATGGGCACTGGATAAGACCTCCGGCAAGACTAACTGCGACGCAGGGAGACCCCAGGAAGGTGCGGCAGTCGTGGACCTTGCGATATAGTGACAGCTAATACACGTTGGAGTGCCGTCCGGACATCTGGGAAGTAGTGGGTCACCGCGATCGGAGGTGGACGTCAGGCGGTGGAGCGGAGCCTTGGTCCTAAGGTTGATTTCCTGCAGCATTCTGGGCTTGGGGTGTGGAGGAAAGATGGCAGATAAGACCATGCCTTGGGTCTCCAAAGGATCGTGGAACATTCAATCTAACAGGTTGGATCGATACACTTTCCCTAAGGGATCCCAAGTGGAGCCCAAAAAGACCTTGTGGGGGGAGGGAGGGGGGGGGGAGAGGTCTTTCCCGCCCCCTCTGAGCCAACATTGACGGAACTGATGGCGGCCATACATGGTGTGCAGACATCTCTGGGCCAGAAGATGGAGGCCCTAGACAACAAACTGGACACTGTCACAATAGAGATGGGACTGATCCGGGCAGACCTCATAAAGGTGAGCGAAAAGGTGAAGACATTGGAGCTCAAGACGACAAGTTTGATCAACGATGTGAATTTGCTACAGCAAGAGGTGCGGGACCTCAAAGCCTCAAGGGTCATCACGGATCGTAAGTTGGACAACTACGAAGGTAGAGCCAGGCGTAATAACATTTGAATTCTTGGGGTACCCGAGAAATCGGAGGGCCTAACACCGGACCTGTTCGTCGAAAATATTGTTCTCGACCACCTCAAGCCTAAAGGCCTCAGCAACTTTTTCACGGTTGAACGTGCGCACAGAGTAAGACGCGACCGGGGGCACGACTCCTGAATTTTTGAGACAGAGACGCGATCCTGCAGGCGGCCCGTGCTGGGCCCCCTTTGAAATACGAAAATGCGACTCTTTCCTTCTTCCCAGATGTTACCCAAATGGTACAAAAACAGCGTCAGGGCTTCTTGTTGGTGAAGGAAAAATTGAGAGATAAGGGACTAAAATATGCCATGATGTTTCCGGCCCGCCTTCGGGTAGAACTTAATGGTAAGGCTTAATTCTTCGACAACCCTGAGGTGGCGGCAGACTGGCGGACAGTGTACACGCGACGGAAGCGGAGAGTCAAGACCGAGGTGGAGAGGACGAGCAATAATCTGTGTAATGTAGTGACTGTCGGGCTTCAATAGGAGTATGTCATGAGTGGGTGGTGGCATGGAAGCATGTTGGTTCCCCTGATTTGCATTGATAGTAAAGAAAATGTTGTGTTTTGAATTGTATAGGGGTAGTGATGGTGGGAACGGTAAACGGGGACTGTCGGGTTCGTTCGAGCCCTCCTCTATTTTCTACTTTTAGTTAGCTTAGTTTTAGTGTTGGGCCGACAGGCACACTGCTAGTTGGGGATGAGCGTACGCTTCATGCAGGGGTGCAGGGTGGGGGGAGAGGAGCAAAGAGTTTGGGGTTTTTCCACAATTGAGATTTTAATATGTGCACTATTATCAGCAATGTGTTTTTGTTAATTTTTTCTTGCATCAGGTGACCTGGATATGATGTATCATCTCAATGTCTTCAGGTAGCCAGGGGATGAGGATTGCCACGCTCAGCTGGAATGTGACTGGGCTAGGAGACAAGATAAAAAGGGGGATGGTTAACCAATTGATCAGGAGACACTCCCCGGATGTGGTATTGCTACAGGAGACACATCTGATTGGTAATCGTTGTATGGCGCTACATAAAGGGGGGTACTAGTTAGGAGCACACACTGCATTTACCACAGGGTCTAGGGGGGTGGGGATTTTAGTGAGAAACTCCTTCCCACTGACCATACAGGCCACATAGGGGTTGGGGATTCTAGTGAGAAACTCCTTCCCACTGACCATACAGGCCACATGGGCGGACAAACGAGGAAGATATATTGGCATTTCTGGGTTGTGGGAGGGGAGAACCATTACCTTTATGTCTGTATATGTTACACCGGCCCTGCAGGCTGCCACCTTTCGTGACCTGTGCACATTTTTTACTTTGCCTGTTGGGTGTTGATTGTGGGAGGAGAATTCAATGCTGTTATGAACGGTGAAGTAGATAGACACCCAGCCCGAATTTTGCCACCGTCTCGGCGGTGGTTATCGGACTTCGTAGAAAAACCACAGGGCTTGAGGATGGGTGGCGACTGAGGTACCCAGGAGAAGTTCACTTCACACACGCCTCTGCCGCACACCACTTCCTCTCAAGGATAGATTATGTCTTGGTGCCGGCGTCACAAGTGGCATGGATCCGAGAGGTGCGACATTTGGGAAGGGGGATTTTGGATCACTCGCCGGTCTGGCTTAGTGTAGAGGTGGGACAGAAAGATGTAGGTAGGATTGCCCCCATAAATGCATGGCAATTGAGAGACCCTGACACCAAGAAAGAGATCATACAAATGACGGAACGGTATGTCCAGAATAATGTGGGAATAGTGGAGTCAAAGTGTTCCCTGTGGGAGGCGTACAAAGCCGTCATCAGAGGGGAAGTGTTATCGATAGTCTCAGGGAAGAGGAGGAGGGGTTGTGCAGAGGTAGACAGAGGGGAGGCACGATTGACGCCATGGAGAGGGAGGTGTGGGGAGTGGCCGCTCCAGAGGGGGTGCACCGTCTGAGACTTCTCCAAGATGAATATAGAAGCCTGGCTAGAGATAGAGCCAAGGTGCAACATGCTGACACCCAGAGTAGGGTTTACGAGCACGGCGATAAAGCTGGGAAATTGATCGCGTGGCTGGAGAGAGGGGAGTGGACATCGCGGTTGGTGCCAGAGTTGCAGACAGAGAGCTTAGGTAGAATAACAGACCCGAAACAGATAGTAGAGGAACTTTCGACCTACTATAACTCAGTGTATACAGCTGTAGATACGTATACAGAGGCCGACAACGCGGATATGATCCAAGATATCCCAATGCCTGCGCTCTCGGAGGAGGACAGGGAATATCTAGATTCCCCCTTCACAAACGATGAGGTTGCACAGGCTATTAGAGGGGTGCACTCCGGGAAGGCCACGGACCCGAACGGGATCCCCTAGAGGTATATAAATTGAACACAAATAAGTTAGCACCGTTCCTTCGAGACATGTTAGTTGAGAGCAAGGAAGAGGGTCAGCTCCCATATGATCAGCGAGTAGCCAATATCATCGTCATTCAGAAGGATGGTAAACCGAGGACAGCATGCTCTTCCTATCGGTCAATCTCACTCTTAAACGCTGAACCGAAGGTGCTAGCAAAATTGCTGGCAACTAGGTTGGTCAAGGTCATTACGACCCTGGTCCATCAGTCTGGCTTTATGCCCCACCATAACACAGCTCTTAATATACGGAGGCTGCATGGGATACTGGGTGGCGCGTCGAAAATACACGAACCGGCGGTCCTGTTATCATTAGATGCTACCATGTCCTTTGATAGAGTTGACTAGCCCTATCTGTTTGCAGTATTGGGAAAGATGGGACCCTTCTGAAGTGATTTGGTTGCCTGTACCTGGTTCTTGGAGGAGCGTGACGAACTTGCTGCCTCAGCAGAGCTGACCCTTGCCACCACTCTTTCCACGACTCGCCGGACCCGCTCCGCGGGTCCCGCAGCGCGTCGTTTGTTCTGGAAGGCTGCAGTGAGGCTTACAGGAGGAGCGCGGGGAAAGGTGAGTGAACCAGCGGGGCTGCGAGCATAGGCAGGGACTCCAGCGTCCAGGAGCCCCTGCGCGCCCAACCTGCAACACCTGGGCTGCTCTCCCCGCTGGCCACGCCCCCCGCCGACGGAGTCAAAAGCGGGCTTCACCCTTGAGCCTGTGGGACCCTTCTGAAGTGATTTGGTTGCCTGTACCTGGTTCTTGGAGGAGCGTGACGAACTTGCTGCCTCAGCAGAGCTGACCCTTGCCACCACTCTTTCCACGACTCGCCGGACCCGCTCCGCGGGTCCCGCAGCGCGTCGTTTGTTCTGGGAGGCTGCAGTGAGGCTTACAGGAGGAGCGCGGGGAAAGGCGAGTGAACCAGCGGGGCTGCAAGCATAGGCAGGGACTCCAGCGTCCAGGAGCCCCTGCGCGCCCAACCTGCAACACCTGGGCTGCTCGCCCCGCTGGCCACGCCCCCCGCCGACGGAGTCAAAAGCGGGCTTCACCCTTGAGCCTGTGGGACCCTTCTGAAGTGATTTGGTTGCCAGTACCTGGTTCTTGGAGGAGCGTGACGAACTTGCTGCCTCAGCAGAGCTGACCCTTGCCACCACTCTTTCCACGACTCGCCGGACCCGCTCTGCGGGTCCCGCAGCGCGTCGTTTGTTCTGGGAGGCTGCAGTGAGGCTTACAGGAGGAGCGCGGGGAAAGGCGAGTGAACCAGCGGGGCTGCGAGCATAGGCAGGGACTCCAGCGTCCAGGAGCCCCTGCGCGCCCAACCTGCAACACCTGGGCTGCTCTCCCCGCTGGCCACGCCCCCCGCCGACGGAGTCAAAAGCGGGCTTCACCCTGGAGCCTGTGGGACCCTTCTGAAGTGATTTGGTTGCCTGTACCTGGTTCTTGGAGGAGCGTGACAAACTTGCTGCCTCAGCAGAGCTGACCCTTGCCACCACTCTTTCCACGACTCGCCGGACCCGCTCCGCGGGTCCCGCAGCGCGTCGTTTGTTCTGGGAGGCTGCAGTGAGGCTTACAGGAGGAGCGCGGGGAAAGGCGAGTGAACCAGCGGGGCTGCGAGCATAGGCAGGGACTCCAGCGTCCAGGAGCCCCTGCGCGCCCAACCTGCAACACCTGGGCTGCTCTCCCCGCTGGCCACGCCCCCCGCCGACGGAGTCAAAAGCGGGCTTCACCCTTGAGCCTGTGGGACCCTTCTGAAGTGATTCGGTTGCCTGTACCTGGTTCTTGGAGGGTCGTGACGAACTTGCTGCCTCAGCAGAGCTGACCCTTGCCACCACTCTTTCCACGACTCGCCGGACCCGCTCTGCGGGTCCCGCAGCGCGTCGTTTGTTCTGGGAGGCTGCAGTGAGGCTTACAGGAGGAGCGCGGGGAAAGGCGAGTGAACCAGCGGGGCTGCGAGCATAGGCAGGGACTCCAGCGTCCAGGAGCCCCTGCGCGCCCAACCTGCAACACCTGGGCTGCTCTCCCCGCTGGCCACGCCTCCCGCCTATCAGCCCATGAACATACAGTTGTAGAGTCATAAGGAGCGCAGTGTCTCCGCCTCGCGGGAGCGACCGGGAGAAGCCCGGGACAAGGGCGGGACCGTCTGTGGCCGTCCGTGGTCGGACAAGGTTGGGTTGGGCCCAGAGTTCTGGTTAAATTCACATTTTGTTTTACACCATTTAGTCTTGTGTGGTACCTAGCCGTATTGTATTTAATAGAGAGGGGCTCTACTGGTATTTTTAGGTGACATAGTGGATGTCTTAATATTTATATTGTATTCTATATATCATCCCACTCAGCTCCTAAACATGGCATTAAGATCTGGGAAACAGCGTCTAGTTCATATACAAACCTCCAAGGGTGTTGTTTCTGGTCCCCTTGATGCTTTTATCACCAGAGCGACGGGAATCCTAGAAAAGGAAATAGAAATGGTAGAACATAGACTGTCCCTGGATTTAGTTACCGGGAAGCGTTCTTCAATTGGTGCCCTAGCCCGTGTTAAAAGCCCTGTAACTAACGCTGCTTTTAATTGTATTTCTACTACAGAGACAGAGGCGATAGTCCATGTAGATGGAGATGGAGCTATCATATTTCCACCCCATGATAACAGGGAACAGAACCCAAATACTAATCAGACAAGCTATGAGGATGATAGCCAATATATTGAGGATGACGAATGCAGCCCGTCTGATGCATCACAATCTTATGTTCCCACTTCCCCCAGTGTGTCCAACCTGCCACAAGATACCATAAACCCAACATCCCGGAAAAGAAAACATGTTTCAAGTCCACAGGGGGAAAAGGTCCAAAAACAACCCAAAATTGATCTTACTAATAGGGTGAGCTTATCCCTCTCCCAGCCCCACCAAGGTCTCCCAATGGTGTATTGCCCCTCATTAGCTCCCTCTGGGTCATCAAATCCTTGCCCAACCTGTCTTAGCAGCGATGATATTTTGTTGGCTAAGATGGAAGCAATGTTAAAAACTATATTGCTCCCGGTCTTAGAGAGAACAAGGCTGATGACCGCTAAAATAGATGTTTTGGAATCAGCTGTTAATACCAACTTGGGTCTTTTGCAAAAACTAACAACACCCGTTACTGGGATGGGGGTCTGTAATTCAACTGGGGGCATAACCCAACGAGCGGGAAAATCTACAGCGATCCCTGCAGGGATTTCAGCTGCTAATAATAAGAAACCCCTACCAGGGGTAAAACCTGCTGCCACTTTGACCACTGTCAGTAGAGCTCCCGCAAAGGATATTCCAAGGGATAAACGCCCAATAACTGCTAATAATGCCCCAGTGAAACATTCCTTGCCGAACGGCATGTTAAATCAAGCAATCAATACCCCAGTGCAAATACCAATAATGGGTAAAGACCAGAACAATTCCCAACCACCTAGGTTTCAGAGGTCGGATAATCGAAAAATACGACCAACACCCAGAGTTAACTTACCACCAGAAGCGTCCCAATACACCATCGTCTTAACCGGGGTGGCCCCTTTAAAAGATGGTATTAAAGAGACCCAAGGGGACTTGCGGAATAAGGTTATATTTTGGTTAAATAAACATCGTCCTCTCCCTCCCTCATCCCCCACCGAAATCCTCTATGTAAGGAGAGTTGATTGGGTGGGTAAGGGTTTAAAAGATCTAGAAGGGGACTGTATTTTGATTTCTTTTAAAGACCCCTGGGTGGTGGACAGAATTCGAAGGAAAGCAAGATTTGCCCGTCTTGGTTATGTTCAGACCTTGCACCTTGGTTATTTCTACCCCCACACCCACATTAACTATCCAATGGGCCCCAACCAGTGGAAAACAAGAGGGGGGAGGTCTCGAGAGCCGATAACACCCTACTCCTAACAGTACCCCCCGCTCTTTAACCACTTTGAGGCGCTGTCAGACTTAAAATGGATAGATTGACTGTGTGCATCCAGCCTGTCACCTAACCTGTTTACTGAGAACGGGGAAGGAGTGCAATATCCACCCAACTCTGTTTTGGAATTAAATATGGACTACCAGCCTATGTCCCATAAGAAAGCTAGAATACCGGCTGCGCCAGTTGGGGAAAGGGCGTCGATTGTTAAAATAGAAGAAAATAGAGCCAGTAATAGGCTAACAAGTGTTAGCTTACTTAATCTCCATTCCCCTGCCAATGTCAGCAATAACCCTGTAGAAACCGATACATTGATATCCAACATTGTGTCCTGGAATGTAGCCGGAGCAAAGACCCGTTTGGACTCCGAGGATTGGTTAGAGTTCATTGATAAATACGAGGTTGTGTTACTACAAGAAACCTGGGCTACAGCACCCATATACAAAGTCGGGTTCATAAACTTTTTTAAACCCGCAATAAAGAGTAATAAAGGGCGTGCATCAGGGGGACTGACAACGTGGGTAAAACAGGCTTGGGGTTACTCAGTCTCTGAATTGTATGTGGAAAACCCTGACATTTTGGAAATTAGGTTGCGTAAGGCAGGGGGTCAGGATATGCTTATTATTAATATTTATTCTCGAGGCCTTCCTGGCGGGCGATGCCCCCAGCTGATAGGTGTCCTAGGCAATCTTTTAACTGGCTGGAATAAAGGAACATTTATCATGTTAGCTGGTTATATAAACTGCACTATCGAGCCACTCTATCTGCCTGAGGATAATTGGTGGTTTGTAGAGGATGCCACATGGAAAATCCCGGAACTAACGAACCAAACACCTGTTAAAGCAACGGAGGGTGCCCTGAGCTGGACTGCTTTCTGTCTCACCTGGGGATTAAGGGCCGTAAATGGTCGTACCAAATCGGACATTGGCGCCAACTTCACATTTGATAATGGTGTGAGAAAAAGTCGTATTGACTATATTTTTTTTAAAATGGAACTTTGGAGCCTAATTGTTGATATGAAAATTGTTATGCGTCCGGAAAGCGATCACAATCCCCTGTCTATGAGACTTAAAATGTATAATCTGATAAGACTAGCGGAACCAGATCCTAGGGGGCAAGGGGTTTTAACTTTATCAAATGATCGGAGGAGACTGAAATGGTCAACCATATCAAGTGATGCAACTATACAGGCTAGTATAGAAAATGTGGTGAAGCTTGCATTAAATAATATGAGGACTGATGTTGTTGGGAGGGGTCAGACTGAACTAGATAAGGTTATGGGCATGCATGATAAATGTTTTATCGAGCTTAAACAACTTTTCTCGAAACCCTGTAAGAAAGGTACTGGGCATCTGCAAGCCCCAAGAGCAAAATGGTACAACAGAGAGTGTAGGGAGGCCCATAGCTCTTTAATTGAGAAAGTTAAATCCAGAAATATGAGCGCAGTAAAGGTGGCTAGGCAATGGTATAAAAGAGTACAATGGGAAGCTAAGAGGGCATGGGAAGATGATTATTGGGCGGATCTTTTGGATGCCAGTAAGTCTAATAATCAGACCAAATTCTGGGACATTGTTAAATGTGGTAAGGATGGTGACTTTCGTATCCCATCCAATCATGTATCCCCTGAAGCCTGGATAAACTATTATTCCTCCCAATTTTGCTCAGAGGTCGCTGATTCCCTGCCCACACTGAACCTGTTACATGTAATGCCCCCTTGTGATGTGATCATGACCTTCACTGAAACAGAAACGGAGATAGCTTTAGGCTTGACAAAGCGGGGGAAAGCCCCTGGGTTGGATCAAATCCCAGCTGATCTGTTTAAGGCCAATACAGGCCTTTGGGTACCCTACTTAACAAACATAGCTAACGCTATAGCGAGAGGAGCCTGTATCCCCAAAACATGGAAGGGGGCTGAGATTCTCCCTATACATAAAAAGGGAGATAGATCAAACCCAGGTAACTATCGCCTGATTAGCTTAATTGATTGTTTTCAAAAAGTCTTCGCTCGCATGATCTTGGCGAGAGTGCAGGGGTGGATGGATCTTGAAAACATACTGTCCCCAATGCAGGCGGGCTTTAGATCTGGTACAAGTACCATTGATCAGGTGCTACGTTTCTGTATGATCTTCTGGAAGGTTGTTACGCTTGGCGGTGGCACTATTTTTGCTGCCTTCATAGATTTGAAGCCAGCTTTCGATCTGGTACCGAGGGGAAAATTATGGCAGGTTTTAAGGGATCTGGGTATGCCGGGTGAACTAGTTGAGATGATTATTAGACTACATGACGAGAATTACGCCAGGGTAAGATGGGGAGCACAAGGTCAATTTACGGACTCGTTTCCAGTAACACGAGGAGTTCGCCAGGGGTGCGTTCTCGCTCCCACCCTTTTTTTACTCTTTATTGACCAAGTAGTTAAATTCTTCATGTCCACTCATACCGATGCTCCATCCTTGGCGGGGACTAAATTTCCTATGTTTAACTTTGCCGACGACACCCTACTCCTATCAAAGACCCGGGGAGGCCTACAGCGGGCCTTAAACCATTTTGAGGAGTTTTGTAAAAAAAATGACCTCCAGATAAATGTGGGTAAAACCAAGTTTATGGTTTTATCCAGAAAAAATCTAATACGCAGCAGCGTACAATTGAATGGGGTCAACTTGGACCAAGTTGAAACCATGACTTATCTGGGGGTCACTTTGGACTGTCGTCTGTCCTGGAAAGAACAAATAGCGACCCAGCAGTTAAAACTCGCCCAATTGACTGGATGTCTTCTGCTCGAGCAGAAGAAATCCATCACAAAATGGGTCATCCCCGCCCTGAGAATATATGACACCAAAATAAATGCAGCCACACTTTATGGGGCAGAGCTATGGGGGTTTATGGATCTTTCGAGTCTATATAGAACTCAGTGTAGATTTCTCCGCAACCTGGTAGGGTTACCCCAATCGACTCCATTGATCCCTCTCTGTCATGATATGGGTTGTCTTCCAATTACGGACATGGCAAGATATAGAGTAGTGTCCACTTGGAGGCGCTTATGGACCTCTGAGGATCTCGTACTGTTTGCAAAAGAGCTAGCAGAAGTGAAGGCCATGGGGGGGTCTGAGCGGATCCCATAGCTTCGCTCGGTGAAAAAGAGTCTGTGCGACATGGGCTTAATCCATCTGTGGGTGTCCCCAGGTACCATTACTTTTCCCTCGAAAAAGGAATTTAAGGATTTATTTTGGGCCTCAACCCGCCTTTCCCTGGTATATGCCTCTAGTTCTGAGGGCCTAACGGGGCGTTTTCTAAGCTTTAAGCTGGATCCTGCCCGCGAGACCTACTGGGATTCCATTACCAGGCCACTGGATAAAAAATTGTATCATCAATTCCGGGTGGGCTCATTACCCTTGAATTCCTTTACTTCATCCTGGGGTAAAACCTCCTCAAGCCTTTGTAGCTGTTGCCCTGACCGTAAAGAAACCGAGGGCCATTTTCTGTTCGCCTGTCCTCAATATACAGAACCCCGCTCCAAGTGGCTAAAACCCATTTTTAAACGATTACCCTGTAGAAAATCCTCGGATGCAATATGGGCCCTAAAAACAAATACTTCTGAATTCATCGTGATATGCTTGGCCAAGTTTTTAGGCTGGGCTTGGGCAATTAGAGCCAGAAGGAACCCAACCTTTTCCTAATTATATCTTGTAATGTGTTTTTTTGTGTGTGTTTATTGTATTTCCAGAATCAGTCTTATTTAATGTCTTGTGGAACTCACAAATGTTTAATAACTTTTTAGTTGTGGTTTCTAGTCTTAGTGTAAATTTGATAACATGTTTAAGTTTGGTTTTATATAATTGTTTGTATGCTGCGGTGGTTTTTGATTTGTTCACGAATGTTTTTTTTTTCTTGTCTTTTATGATTTTATTATCGAAATAAAGACATTAAAACCTGAGATGGGTATTGGACAGGAGTTTATCGGTTGGGTCCGTCTCTTGTATACGGGTCTCCTTGCCAGTGTAGTGGTGATTAACTACAAATCCGCTGATTTCCCTCTGGGAAGGGGCACGAGACAGGGGTGTCCTCTCTCCCCACTGTTGTTTGCATTGGCGCTTGAGCCGCTGGCAGCGTGGGTCCGTTGGGACAGGTCGATCCGAGGGCTGCGATGGACGCCCGAGTGGGAAGATAAAATCTCGCTCTACGCAGATGACATTCTGCTCTATCTCACTACCCCCTGGGAATCCCTGATTACTTTTCTAGATGTCCTGGCTATATACGGGAGATATTCTGGCTTCGCCATTAATTGGGCGAAGTCAGTGCTTTTCGTCATTAGCGGTGACCCCCCCGGTCATCCCGAGATCCTGCCCATTGCAAATAGAGTCAGTGAGATTTCGGTATTTGGGCATATACGTGACAATGGACCCGAAGACACAATAGGATATTAATCTGGGGCCCCCGTTGGCCAGATTCCGGAGGGATGTGGCGAGATGGAAATCATTGCCGCTCTCCCTGTTGGGTCGAGCTGTCCTGTTTAAAATGATGGCCCTTCCCAGTTTCCTATACGCGCTTCAAAACACAATGAACCCGGTGCCCCGCTCGTATTTCAAGAAAATAGAGTCCCTTCAACTGCAGCTTCCCTGGGAGGGCAGACCACATATCACGTTTCCCAAGCTCACACTACCCTGGTATGACGGAGGGATCGGTTTGCCGGACCTCCGGAAATACTACTAGGCCTCCCAGTTGGCGGCGATTAACCATGCAATCTATGGATCACCCCTAGACCCAGGATATGCGATGGACCGTGGTCAGATGCCAGGCGGGGACTATACGAGAGCCCTCTATGCTAGAAAGGTCCGGTTTCCCCTTGTTGGGCTGGCGGCACATGGGGTCCAGGTGTGGCAAGAGGCTAATCGGTATCTTAAATGGGGCAGGAGAAGGACTTTGGCTACCCCGTTATGGAATTCGGAAGGCTTGGGTAGCCTGAGTAACACGAAGGGCTTTGACAGATGGGATCTCATTGGGATCTCGCAGGTCAAGGATGTGTGGGGGAAAGATGGGATTCCTACATTTGACACCCTGCAAGAAAGATACCAGCAACAGGAAAGCAAGCGGTACCGATACCTTCAGGTTAGGCATACACTGCTGACGAATATTGCCCGAGGTATTACGCCACCAGAAGCTTCCCTATTGGAAGACCAAATACTGAACGGTCATCTTCTAACCAAAACTATTCCTCTGATCTATAAAAAACTGATAAACCACACTGAGAATCCACTGGTGACAATTAGGGAGCAATGGGGCGCTGAAGGCCTAGTGTTGGATGACGAAGACTGGAGGGAGGCAGTTTCTTCCCCGAAAGTGGTGGCCATCCAGATGAGACTTAAGGTTGGTGCAATTGAAGATCCTTCACGGGTCCTACATTACAGGATCTCGGCTTGTGCGGATGGGTTTGGCTGAGAACGGGGAGTGTCGGAGAGGCTGTGAGGAGATTGGAACGTTCATGCATGTTTTATGGCATTGTACCGAAATACAGAACTACTGGGTCAAGATAAATGATAAAATTCGAGAGGTGATGGGAGTGGAATTGGTGTTGGAGACTCGACGTATCCTGAATGTCTGGGAACCGACGGATCTTAACTCACATGGGAAGCAATGGGTGACTCTGGCATGTATGATAGCTAAACGTAACATCGCGCAGCTGTAGGGCGCCAGACAGGGGCCCCAGTTAGGGAAATGGATGAAAGATTTAGACTGGTGCATGTTCAGGGAGAGGTCAGTGAATGTGGCCAGGGGTCGACCAGGGAAATGGGGAAAATCTGGGGAGCCTGGAATAGCTACAGAGGGGATATATGTGTTCCTCCGACTGTAATGAAGATACTGTAGTGTTGGAATCTCAATGATCCCTAAGCAATATCCTAAATGTATATTTTTATATATGGAGACGTATAAATAGCTACTGCGATAGCTTTGTTTGTCACCTGATGCTCTTATTTTGTATATGTTAATAAAAAGATTTTTTTTAAATGTCTATGATAATTATTTTGATATTGCTTTCATGAGTAAAAAAAAATTACCTTTCTACACCAGATTACCGTGGATGTCTGAAATATGTAACGTTTATTTAAACATTTTTTTTCGGTGTTGGACTTTGAGATGCTAATGTAATTCCCTGCTTTCACTGATTTCTACGTGATTCCCCTACAGAAGAGTGGCTGTAGGATGCTGGCTCTGTGTATACTATACCAAAGGAAGGTACAGTGTGCACAGAGTCCAGGGAGTCCCCAGAGGTATAGTAGAGGCTAAATTAGGTACTAACAGCTCTCTTTGTGGTAGTGTGGGTGAGCAGTTAGGCTTATACAGAGGGTGTGTTAAACATTTATTGTATTCACCAATCAAGACTGATGCACACACTCCAAGACTGAATCCAGACCAATTGGGTAAGTATAAAAAAGGTATACTTGTATTTATGTTTTAGAACCAGGCATGACTTAGTACACGTAAGTAAAATATACTTGGATTGCAATACAGTAGGATTGAATTTTGCAATAGTTACAGGTTTGTAACACTTTAAAAAGCAGTTTCAATTACACAGTAAATATTTTCACAATACTTTTGAATTACTTTGAGCACTGAGGGTGGTATGCCTAGATACAACACCTTAGTATCTCAAAATACAAGGTAAAACTTTATACTGAGCAGGTTAGTTCTCTTTTCTCCATGCAATCATCAGTTCAACACAGAAAATGTAAGACTCAAAATCTCATCACATGGGTTCCTATGGGAGAAAAAGTGTTAGCGGTTTCTCAGATAAGTACACGACTTACGAGTGTGAGTTTTGGGGGTTAGGACCAAGGTTCCCCAAGGTCTAGATGGGCACTCGAGTTGCACCCCCAGCGGCACTGGGGCGGCAGGGTGCAGAGTGCTGGTGCCCAATGTTAGCCAATGGGTCTAAGGGGAGCTTCTGTTAGGGTCTGCTGACAAGCAGGCCTCTTGGGTGTGGGAGCAAATCTCCTAGGGTTAAGGTCAGCACTGCAGGGACCAACAACCAGCACAGGAGCTGCACCACCAGCGGCACTGGGGAGGCCGGGTACAGGGTGCCAAAAAGACATTGGGACCCTGTGCTTCTCAATGGAGACCTCCGGTTTGGTGAAGTTTCTGCAGGCTTGGGCAGGGAGACTTCCTGAAGGCGACCACCAGCTGAAGAGGTAAGTTAGGATCTTAGGGATGCCTGGACACCGTCAGTTGGGACACCCAAGGCCGTGGGGCATAGGATGCAGGCGTGTCTTCTGGCGTTGGTGTTTCTTACCAGCTACGGTCGCTATCGGGGAACCCTTCAGGTGGATGCTGAAGGCGTCATCTAGAAGCTTGAGGGAGGTCGGGATCACCAGATCACAGGTCAGGAACGCTGGGGAGACCTCCTAATGGTGTTGGGCCACTTGGACTCGGGCCGTGGGCATCAGGTGTAGAGTGGTGCAGAATTGCAGTCACCTGAATCTGGATTCTGGCCTTTGTTGAGCAAATTTGGTGCTCACAGGAGACAGTCTGTTGGTCCTCCAGGCTCTGGGTGGATGCTGGACACGCCAATTTCTTTGCTGTAGGCAGGCCGGAGTCTGGCCAGGCCGGTAGGGCTGGGGCCAAAGCAGTAGGTGACCTCTTCCTCCTGGGTCAGCACAGCTCTTCCTCGAATGTGCGGAGGCAAGGTTTAGGGTTGCCCCTAAATACTAGAGTTAGGGGCACTTAAAGGGTTGTGCAGGTTGGGACCAATAGGTCCCTTCCTTGGGGTGGGTACACCCTCTTTTATGTGACACTCCAGTGGGAGGAGGGCATGAGCCTCTCCCTGGTTGGCTCGGGTCCTCTCATCTTCAAGATGGAGGGTCTGAGATGTGGACTACACTTCGCCGCCCCCACCTGGGGGTGGGGTTGGCAAAGGTGGGCTCACCTCTCTTCCTACCTTGGTTTTCACACAGTTCTTCCACCCAAAGGGGGGGCCAGAACCGGTGGGAGCCCGCTGCTGGGGGCAGCAAAAGGCAGGGACAGTTTCAAAAGGCATCCGGACCCAGCCCATTCTAGGGGAGGAGGCATGACACCTCGGCCCAGGATGGGCTTTGTTTCTGGACCCAGAGAGCGGAGTCTCTCTACCCCGTGGTCCAGAAACCTCTCTGGTCGTAGCAAATGGTGGGCAGCAATTCAGTAACCACATCAGGGCAGGTCGATTTTCAGGGAGCATCTCCAAGTAGCCCTCTGAGAGCATTTTACATTAAATTTCTCAATGGCATCAGTGTGGGTTTAATGTGCTGAGAAGGTTGCTACTACACTACACAATTTTTAGTAAAGCCATTATGGAGCTGTGGAGATTGTAAAGACCAACTCCCAGACCATATACTCTTTATGGCTTTGCTACACTAAGTGTCTAGGAATGGACTTAGATACTGTAGGGGCACAGGGATCATGCCACTGTGCTCTCACCGGAGGGCTAGTGCACACTGCTTGAGGAGGGACTTACCAAGGCCCTAGGCAGTGGGTTGCAGGCATGGCACTCATTTGACTCTTCACTTTTCTCTGCACCAAAACACGCAGCCAGCACTGGCAGCGAGTGGTCGTTAAAGTACAGGGCCCCTACGGGTGGTGCAATAAGTGCAACCGCCCTTAGAGGCCTTCCTTGGTCACAGTGCCCTTAGTAGCCATGCTACATTTTACAAGGGGCTTACCTATGGCCAGGGACGTGCCAATTGGGGGTACAAAGCTACAGCTTTGTGAAAAAACACAGGCCCTGGGGACCTAGTTGGCGGGGACACAGGGCAAATCAAGTCAGATTGCATCAGATGTCACGCATAAAGGGGGGGTAACCTTGCAAAAAGGGGCACTTCCCTACATTGGCCATTTAAGGTGGGTGGTCACTCTGAGGGTTGGGTGCAATAGATTTTACCCTGTTTTTATGTTGTACTACTAGAGTAGATGTTGTAACTTAAGTGAATAGCAACGACTTACACTTTTGTAGGGGTTTTGTATTTTCATGACCCTACCTGTGACCCACCTTGATGCTACCTTTCCTCTTCAGAAATTCCTTTCACTATCCCTTAAACCCATATTTACACCTAAAATGTAGAAAAACGAGAACTCAGCACAAGTATGATTGAAAAGGCATAGATCTAAGTTTTTACCTACACGATTTGCATTAGAGTATGTGAAACAGGACTAAAGGAGAACCAATCTAACGCATATACTTAAATGTCTTTGTGAATAGCCCCCTTAAAGTTCAATCTAAATATTCATGGCTTTGCTGCTCATTCCACTCTGCTCATGACTTCTGGTTATTTTTGGGGTTAGTATACCCGTTAGAAGCATGTTAATTATTTAACCAAATCATGGTAAGTTTTGGCGGTATTGGGCATAGTGGCGATTTAATAAGCAATCAGATCAAATTGTCATTTTGTGTACAGATCTCATGGGAAACATAGGGTTTCTCCAGATCTCATTTTATAATAATTAACTGCCATAGTACCATTTATATTTTTGTTCTGCAATTGCTGTCCTTGCCAGCCTGCTAGATCTTTACACTTAGGATCTTTCTGAGCGTTTACATTTAAAATGACACATCTATTGCCTCCTTATCATTCAATTACCTTCCGAAATCCAGCACGAACTTCTTCAAATCCTTTACCTGCTCAATCTCTCTAAATAAATATTGCCAAAACTTTTAACTTACAATCCTGAGTCAGCATTACGAAACACTTAATGCTGGCCAATATCACTGCACACGCAATATAGCCACAAACCTGACCTGGGGCCACATTATATAAAGTGAGCACTAGACATACTAATTTAGGACAGGTGTCTGACTTGCTGACTGGTATTTTAAGTAGTTGAGCAGCAAGAGTGACAGTTTACCTCCTTAAACAGTAGTAAATTGTTGTTTGCCACTTGAAATGTAAATTAATGTATTGTTTTTTATTGTACGTCCAGCAAACTTTCTTGACGATTCTAAAGTAAACAGCTATACACATAGGTCCATAACAGCACAACTAAAAAATAAAGGACACAACAAAACAGAACACAACAAAAATAGTACAACAATGCAATAGTGCAGCACAAAAATACAAGAGCGCAAACAACACCACAACCACAAAATGCAACACTTCAAGTATATACGAACATTTCTATTATACATACCACCTCCAGAAACCAGTTTTATAATATGAAAATAGAAGGTCTCTGCAAACAGCACTGCCTGACTCAAGAAGATGTAATAATACCAGTCACAAATGTTTTGGAATCTGGCCCTTTCTCTTTTCTTCCCATAACGCCTTGTGAAAGAAGTCATCTTGAAGGAATTAAACCTTTCCTCAACTCTAAAATCCCTTACAGACGCAACCTTTCCATTTATCCCTCCTCGTTCATCAGAACTAATTTATTGATTTCCATCTTTAATAAAAACAGGAATACAATCCAATTTTATGACTGTAATCTTGAACAATCTGATCTCTAATTATTGTCTCTTTCTTGCTGGAAGTATTTCTAATCAACTCACTATTATTTATTTAATTACTTATTTGTTTATAAAGTTTTATATAGCGCGAGCAAGATCCGGAAGGATATCAGAGCGCTTTACAAAAAGGATGTAAGGAAGGACATAAAAGCAATGTTGACATCAAGTAAGAATACAAAAACAGGAAACATCGCAAAATTACAAGGCACACTTACATAGTTCTTCCCTATGAACTCTTTGAAACTGTGTGCAGGTCTGCCTCCTCTTTACCTCCAATCCACACCAGTGCATTCTCTTAGTTCCTCCAGCCTACAGTATTCAATAGCACTTTTTTACTAACTCCCTTCTCTATACTAATCTCCCCCCCCCATCATAATCATCCACCACCTTCTCCCGATGAGATAACTGATGAGTATACAGATATTCCTACATTAAAGTGTTCTCCTCACAAGTTCTTTTTAAGGAGTCCGTCAAGTGATTCTGCCTCATCTCCCTCATTATGTCCCATCCCTACAATCCATGAGAAACCCAGTTTATCTAGCTCGATTACCTTCCTATAGAAATCAAAACTGTAAGGGTAGTGTATCTACCTCTCGTCTTGTTGGTATACAACGTTTAGCACGCATTTGTTACAACTCACTACCATTACAACGCAGGCATTACCACGCATACCATTACAACGCATTGCGCTGGGGGGCGCTCTAGGATAGGGAATAAGTTTAATTTTATATCCAACACCTTCCCTCGTGTCCACGGGGACTGGAGTTGGAATATAAAATTATACTTACCACTATCCAGCACCTCAAAGCGCTATGCGTTGTAACGGTATTCGTTGTAAATACCGCGTTGTAAAGGTATGCGTGGTAATAGTATGCGTGCTAACATCATACATCCATCTTGTTTCATCAGAGAAGTATCTACCCAACCACCCATTTAAATGTGTAACCCTCATAAGAACCTAAGTGACTCCTCTAATAGCCCTTCTGCTAATACTAACATTTACGCCATGGGTAAACTTATACTCCTAAATAATCTTGAGCAACAATCATAATTTCTTATGCTTGCAACCCAAACCCAATATTTCTCAGAAGGGATACAGGGTAGGTTGGATATCTTACTGTAACAAATAAAAAATGAAGCTTCTTAGAGACATCTCAGGGATATGAACTTAATGCCATTTCTTCCAAGATCTACACCGTCTCAGGCCAAATTGTTTAGGTTTAGGAAAGCCCTTAAGACCTGGCTCTTCCCAAAACAACATTGATCAGGATGATAGCTGCCCCCATCCCAATCTTCATTTCCCCTACCTGCTTATTATCGTGACTTTAGCAATCTTAGCGCCAGGATGCCAGTCTGGTCTCAGTGCACTGTATAAATATACCATACATACATACATACACTTCATGTAAGTAATATTGCTCTCCAATGGCTTAACAAGCATGTTAATGTGTCTTCCCTGAAGAAAGCTTAAAATCTCCATTGGCTATTTTACTACCTTAGCAAGGAGATTACAGATTGAACTAAATTTGACTGTACCCTGGCTAAATGAATCCTCTCAACCAGCGTTTAAAAAAAAAACAGCGTTTGACTTTCTTCTCCGACCTGAGTATTGTGTTATACACCTGGAAAGAATGGATAAATTGGTGGTGAGGTTGCAGTCATCCATGAAGACTATAAAAAAAGAGAGCTTCTTGACATTTCAATATATGTCACCAGAGATACACATGATAGAGCCTGTTCACATTGTAATTTGTATTCAATAATCTCTCGAATGTTTGTTACTGGTACACACATAAGGCAATTTTCTTTATGTGTTCAGTGAAAAAGAAGTGCTGTTTAAGATTGTAACCCTGATTGATGGATTAGTTGTTCTGATCTTTTTCCCCATCCCCTTCTCAGTTAACTCCTGAAAAGTGGAGACCACTGGACAACCTAGAAAATGCAAAAAAAATGGCAAGGGCCCTGGAAATTTTTGACACAACCTTGTTGGCCTCTGTAGTTCCTTCAGCTTTAAGGCACCCCAGTTGTGGAACTCTCTGCCACTGGCGCTACGCAGTACCTCTAATCTGCTTCAATTCAGGAAGAGCCTGAAGACTTGGCTTTTTAATGTTTAATTGTTTTCTTTGCTGGGTTCTTTCTTTCTTTTCTGTATTAGTTTTTTCTTGTTATGTTATTACACACGGAGCCGCCTGTGGAAAGCGCCGGGACACTCTTTTAGAGTAGCTGTGCGCTATATAAGTTTATTTTAACATAACATAACATAACATAACATAGTAATCCACAGCTTGGGATCCATCCAACAAGGGCTTAAAGTCAATTGATGTACAGTGCGGAACACTAAGACCAAGGCAGGGATCATGGCTAAGATAGTCCCAATAAAACCTTACACTATTTGAAATGATAAACCAATCTTTTCTCCTCCCAGCAGAAAGGGCTTCCAAAGTCTCCAAAGATCGTTGCTCTTAGATTTCTATGTTCTTTGGTGAAAATAGTGAACTCTCTCTTGCGCGGACGGTCTCTGAAAGCCTTGGACAGCGATAACACATTGTACAAATCTAAGGTCACATGTCCTCCTCTCGATAGGTCACAATGGAGGTACTGCTTGATCCCACTGCTCAGACCAAGTATTCATACCCTTTCAGAAAAAGATCAGCTCCTCTGATGCATCATATTGGACAAATTTGAAAAACACCTCCTGATCGCAATGGATAGTTCAAAGCTGCTTAAAAAGGGCTAGTCTAGATCATTAGGGAGCAGGCACTGGCAAAGCTAATATGTTTGTCGTCAGTAAGCTAGTGCAAAAACAAATTTATCTGGAAGCATATGCAACAAAAATCAAATAAAAATGAATTATGCTGCCATCTAAAGATGGCCAATGTATGCTTGCAATACCAATTTTAAAAGTAGTAAACATTAACCAATACTGCTGTTTTACTAGAGATGATGTTTAAACAAGCCTTTTATTTGCACTATATATTTTATTATTATTTGTGAAGGAGACAAGAATAAATCACACCTAACCAAACACTTTATAACAAAAAGGCTAAATAAATAGATGCCATTTAAAGTGAATATGAAAGACATATTAAATACAAAGGCACACTATAAACCAGCTTTGCACCTGTAGAGAAAATACATATTTTAAGGAGATGTGAACAATGGTCATGGGCTTCTTGTGGTCACTCATATTAAAGAGAGCCACTGGATTCAATGGGCTGACTCACTTCCCATGATGTATGCTGTACTGGGCAGAAGCAAAATGTGAATCACAATTTAACCAACCAATTGATTGAATGAGGCCTACTGCCCAAAAGACCCTCTATGTATGCTTGAGAAAACCAACAATCAGGTGAATAGCTAAGGCTATGGTAATGGCCAAACCTTTGCATATTTTTCCGAAGTCTCTACAGAGTTGCAAGGAGATTCAATGTAAACTATTATTTTAGGTATTTCTTGATTTTATTTACAGATTAATACAGTTACAGTTAAGCTGTGTACATACTGCATGTCCAAAACGATTTTTTAACACATATTCAAGTTCACTTTGAAGTGATCCACAAAGTTCTCGTGCATTCACTTCTGTACTCTTCAACGTCTCCACTTACAGAGCCTTAACTTACAACAGCCTTACACCCAGATGCATCAATCCCATATTCTGCGAATTTTAAATTGCGAAAAATACTGAATCGCAATTTAGAAATTGCAGAATGGGATGCAACAACAAAAGCGATTTCAAACAGTGAATCGCAAATTGGCCGCAATTGCCGATAGGGATTACCGCTAAAATCACAAAAAAAAAAAATCGCAGATTCGCCCATTGACCATGTTGAAATTGCGAACTCGAGATTGCAAAAACGGGAAGTCGCATTTCGAGCCCAATGATGACATCACAACCAGGAAGTAGGCTGTTCCCGCCCTCATTCTGATCACTGAGCCTGAAAGTGGAAGCAGTACTGGCCAGAGCTCCACTACAGACTACTTGCAGCACCACACCAGGACACTAACAACTCTCAAAATGTCCCAGGAAGCAGCAGGGAGCAGTGCCCCAGGAAGAAAGAGCAAGATAACATTCTCTGTGCAGGAACTTGAGTTCCTCATTGACGGAGTCTGTAAGGATAATGCTCGCCTTTTTGGTAAGGACTCCCAAGGGTGCCTGAGGCTGACAAGCGCCGCATCTGCAGGCGCATCCGCGCAAAGGTCAAATCCGTCAGGGTGACCCAGCGCTCGATTGATGAATTAAAAAAGAGGTGGTACAACCTCATAGGGCGTGCCAAAGAGCGAATCGCTGAGAGGCTGGGGAAGCGACTTGCCACTGGTGGAGGAGAACCCACTGTCACACCCAACACTCCACTGGAAGACCTTGTGGAGGACACCCTGAATCCTGAAGCCTGCGTGGGGGTTACCCAGCTGGACTTCTCCCGACCAACCCAACAATCCCAAGGTAAGTGCCATGCGACTGCGACCCCATCCCCTAACAATGCCCATGACTCCAGAGCTAGCTATTTGATAACCCCAGTAATGCAGGCCATGCACACCTGAAATGCCCTATTGCATTGTGGGACTTGTAGTGTGACCAAAATTTCCGGATAGCCCCACACAGCCAGACCTGTCACTTCAAAGTAATTCCTAAAGCCAGTCAGGGAATGCAAGCCTGTATGCATGTAGCAACATCTCATGTGCAAAATACATATCATTAATCATGCACCCATTTACATCACAGGTGCGTCTGAACAACCCAGCACCGACAGTGAGGCCCTACACATAGAGGAGAACCCGGAGGACACCGAGGGTGAGGGCCAACCTGCACCACGACCAGGACCATCTCAACCACCATCAGCAGTACCACCACCTCCCCATGTGGACAGGGCCACATCTGCAGCCACAGGTGCCCAGCAACCACCCCAAGTGACACCCACGGCAGAGGTACAGGCCACACCACCAGCAGCCAGGAGGCAGACAAGGCGCACAGCCACAGTAAGATCACAGTCCAGCGGACTGACGCGCCAGCAGCGTGACGCCTCAACACGCGTGGCAGGGGCGTACATGTACAGGATCCTGGCCTGGCCATTGAACTCTGCATGCTCGCAGTACCATAGAAGCAGGCGCGTCACTTGGGAGCCATCCACCTGCAGCTGCATAAAACGGCGTAAAATGTGGGCCAGCTCTCAGAATGCATGCAGGGCATGACCGCAGCTGTTCGTGATAACAGCCAGATCCTGGTATCCCAGCAGGATATCACCTGAGGCCGCCATGGCCAGCTGCTGACCCGCCTGTCAGCCTACACCAGGTTCAATCACATAATTGGAAATGCCACCTCACAACTTTCCCGCCGCTCCCTTGCAATGCAGGTGCAGATGGTCCAATGATGCCAGGACGTCGCCAGGGCCCTTGAACAGGTGACAGCAGCTGTGCAGAGTCTGCAGCCGACTGTCCATGGTGAAGCAGGGGTGGGGGGGGGGGGGTGATGCCAGCGAGGGCACTTCCAGCCACAGCAGCATGTCCTTGCCGCTGGTAACGGAACGCCGCCGCAGCAGCAGGCCCACTGCAGCATCACAGGCCAACAGTGTTGTGGAGGACACGGAGAGGCGACTGGGTGCGTCCGGCCGGAAGCGCCAGTGACACAGTTAACTCTGCCTGCAGGGCCATGCTGATTCAACAAGCAAGCCCTCTACCCCTTCATGGGGCTGTATGACGGAATACAGTTCGCATGTGATATCAAGGAAAACAAAGGCCACATTATTGTGAATAAACAATAAGAATTCATGGTCTCACGTAAATCCGACTCATGTCATTATTACATTGGTTATGCATGAGTGCAGTGTTGTGTGAGGGGAATGGGTGCACTAGAAACAGTTCATTGTGATTTGGTTGCGGCGCCTGTGTCCTTCAGCAGGATTCTCCCCGCGTGCATAATGCACATTTGCAGGTTGGCGGTTGTCCCCTTCCAACTCACTACCAGAGATGTCCACAGGTACCCTCCGCTTGGTAGCAATGTTGTGGAGTATTGCACACACGGCCACAATGCGGCAGCAGACCTCAGGCTGGTATTTGAGGGCCCCACCAGTCTTGTGTAGGATGCAGAATCTGCTCTTTAAAAGTCCAAATGTCCGCTCAATGCAATTCTGAGTGCGAATGTGTGCAGCATTGTAACACCATTGCTGTGGTGTGGCAGGGTTGAGGTATGGGGTGAGGAGGTACTCACGGAGGCCATAGGCGCTGTCACCTGAATGTAAGGAGCAGAGGGTGAGTGCCTGTCATGTGCAGCTACATGGTCTCGATGTACTGTTTGTTGGCACGTGTACTTACCTAGAAGGTGTCAGTCGCCATAGTCTCCCCTGGCCAGTCGTGTGTGCATGCTGCTGTGCCGGAATATGATGTAGTCATGCGTGCTCCCCGGGTATTGAGCCACTATGTCAGTGATGATTGTCTTAGCGTTGCACACCATCTGGATGTTCAGTGAGTGATAGGACTTGCGGTTCCGGTACATGCATTCTGTCTCTGCGGGTGGGCAGATGTGGATACAGTCAATGCATCCAATTACATGGGGGAATTGTGCTAAGTTGTAAAATTCTAGCTTGGATTGATTCAAGTCCTGTTGGGTGGTTGGGAATTTAATGTAATGGTGTAGGAAACTCCTCAGGCAGCGGGACATGGTGCTCTGGGAGATCCCGCCTGCAACGGAAACTATCCCCTGGAAGCTTCCGGAAGCCAGGAGGTGCAGGCTGCACAGGACCTGGACATGGGTGGGAACGGCATTGGTCCTCCTCGTTGGGTGCTGCATCAGGTGGTCAAGGTCCCGGATGAGCTTTGTAATCATTGCCCCATTCAGCCAGCACTTTGAGTAGATTTCCTCCTCCGTTTGGCCCACTAGTGTGACCCGCTGGTGTAAAATTCGCTTGTGGATCCTGCGTCTGTTCCTTGCTGCAGCCTGGAGCCTTCGCCGCCTAACCACCATGTAGAGTCCTGGCATTGTGATTGTCCTAATGCTCCTACTGTGTCTCCTAAGTGTGTTTGGTCAGCCCCGCACGTGTGTCTCATTGGAAATTTTTTTTCACATTTTTTTTTTTTACTTCATGGTTACCACCTGGTTTGGGTTCTCCTTAATTTGCGCCTCGCAAATAGCGATTTTGAGGTTTTTCGCTATTTGCGATATTTCATGCATTTGGTTTGCGATTATTTTGCGAATTCGCAATTTGAATCGCAGAATCATTGGGAACTCGCAATTTCCGATTCGCAAAGAGGGTTCCACCTTGATTCTGCGATTATCTTTGCGAATTCGCAAATTATGTTTATCGATTTCGCATTTGGGTCAGGTTTTGTTTCATGAATTGCGATTATTGGTATTCCGATCGCAATAGCTATTTCGCAACTATTGCGATCACAATTTGTGTTGATGAATCTGGCTGTTAATCCTTAATAATCCAAAAGCAACCTTAACAACCCTAGATGTCTAGTCCCACCATACATTTCTTCATAAATCCATAGAGCTGCTATTCTCAGATTAGCGTCATTGTTACATTTCAGCAACCGGTGTCTCTCTTTTTCAGTTCAGGTTTTGTTTTTGCCCATATTTCCACCCAACACACCATGCTCCCATGAAAGGTCCAGTGATTTGTCAGCTCGGGAAGGCCTACTCACTAGTCTCACTGAGTGAATGCAGTACCTCCATCCACAGGGCTGCAACCAATTGCTTCCACTTTCTAGGTTTCTCTTCATCCTGCATGGCAATGCTCTCTACACTCGCCCACCTTTCCACTTCACTTTCCCATCTACTGTGGCGCAGGCCCTCAAGTGATCGCCAGTGTATCTCAATAGCCTTCCTAGCAAGCACTAGTGCAAGGCTGATACATTTGGTGTCTACCTTCAATGTCTTTGTGTAGTAAATGTCCTCTCCACTGTTCTTCTCCGGCTAGACTGTACTATGTTATCTGTGACATCATAGAATGCCAGGGTGTCCCTTTAGCTCACTGTGCCTTTCCGTTACTTACTGTGGCAGTTGGTCATCTCAGGCTGAGCTGCTAACAGCTGGCTCCTGGTGGGGTTTCCCTTACAATTTTAACCTGTCTATCTAACCTGGAAAGAACCTGCAATAAAGGATCTTAACTTACTAAGCGGACTCTGCATCTTTCATTTACCACAACTTGGCGACGATTCTTTAAAGGATGAACCTACGCGTGATCTAAAGATAAAGACTACCTAAGGAACTTAACAAGCTAAATCAAGGTACTTAAGAATTCAAGTTTTTCAAAGAGACTTCATTTTCACACTAAAGGTAACGCCCTGCTGACCTCACCAGTGTCCTGTTCCACCTGGACAGCCTGCACCCAGGGCATGTGTTTCACCTTAATGTCTGCTGTTAGTTTGCGTGTGAAGTGTTCTTGTGCACCAATGAGTTTTGTGTACTGATTGCCTAATGGACGTGCTCATTGCCTACTGGACGTGCCATCAAACTGGGTCTTGTGTGCTCTGAGAGACTTTACAACAGCCTCTGCCTGCTCTGCTTGTTTCTGCCCTGTGTGTTCATACGAGCGTTCACTCGAGAGACATTTTGCCTGGTCTAAGAGGCTTCTGCTTAACTCTCCGAGTCCCGCTTCGTGCACTCTCAGTCATCAGTGCAGGTCAGATTATTTGCTTCGCTTTGGTGTGCTCAGCAAGCAGAAGTAGTAGCATACGAGTCTTACTCTTTGCTGCTTTAATTGGGAAGTGCATGTCCAGATCAGCGCATTCTGGGACCGGCGCTGTTCTTGGCTGGCGCATTCAAGGGGGCGCTGCACTATTGTGGCAGTATGTAAAGACTGGACGGCCTCAGCTTTCTGCGCCTTTCCAAGCTCGTTTAACTCACCATCCTGGATGCCAATGTCCGTTGGTCGACGGTTGGCCAGCAGAGATCTTCCCTCCTTCCCGCCTGCCGTCCTTCTGATGACGTGCTTAGAATGCTTCCAGGAGTTAGCAAAGCTTTTCTGTGACGTACGCCTTCTTCGCGAGATCTTTGCTGTGCTTCACGTTTTTGCGCCCGCTCCTGCTGCGAGCCTTCCTGCACAGCGTATGGTATGCGTGCTGCCATTTCGTATTCGGCTCATGTTCACTCTATTTCTTTATCAAGACTTCGGATTGTCCGACATGTTCCTTCAACCTGGCTATCACGGCAACTAAGTTCAACAAACATGCTCCTGTTTGTTTCCTGGCCTGGTTGGTGTCATGTTTTCTTCCTATGTCGACGGTCTGGGCAACACGTTACATACAAGGCGGATCGATTGGAGAGAGTGAGCAGCAACGGTGTGAAAGGTTCAACAAACATGCTCCTGTTTGTTTCCCGGCCTGATTGGTGTCATGTTTTCTTCCTATGTCGACGGTCTGGGCAACACGTTGCATACAAGGCGGATCGATTGGAGAGAGTGCGCAGCAACGGTGTGAAAGGCACTTTCCTCATAGACTGGATGACTTTCTACTTTTCTGGAGAAATTCTGTGGCGGCTTCGTGGAGCTGTGTACAGAGACCTCGGGTGAGAGATCGCTCACCGGAGCTGATATTATTAATGTATTTGTGTAGCAGTTCTCAACGCCTAATGTGTATCATTTAACACAGTTTTGTTTTGTATAGGAGTGTGTTTTTAGCATGGGAAATTCCTGTGCTTCTTTACAAAGTGTGTCGTAGTATGGTGTGGTGAGTAGTCAATTCTCATCCATTTTGTCAGGGTTGGTATCCTTATCCATGCCCCATGTAGTGGTGTATGCTCATCCATATTGTCAGGTTTGGTATCCTGAAGTGTACCCTTTCTAGGGGAGGTGGTTTCTGTGTGGGTATTCCATGCCCCATGTAGTGGTGTATGCTCATCCATATTGTCAGCGTTGTTATCCTGAAGTGTACCCTACCTAGGGGAGGTGATTTCGGTGTGGGTGGTCCATGCCCCATGTAGTTGGTGTTTGTGGGTAGTCCATGCCCCATCGTTTGTCCCAGGGTTTTTTGTCTTTATCCTGCGGTGTACCCTTTTCTGGGGAAGTTGGTGTTTGTGGGTAGTCCATGCCCCATAGTTTGTCCCAGGGTTATTGTCTTCATCCTGCGGTGTACCCTTTTCAGGGGAAGTTGGGTGCTTGCGGGTAGTCCATGCCCCATGTCTATTCCCAGGATTACTGTCCTGCGGTGTACCCTTTGAGGTTGAGTGTTTATGGGTAGTCCATGCCCCATTTCCCAGGGTTATTTTGCTTACCCTGAGGTGTACCCTTTTTAGGGGAGGTTGTGCGTTTTTGAGTAGTCAATGCCCATTTTTATTCTCAGTGTAGGAAGGGGGAGGCTCTAGTTGGCGCAGTGCAACACTAGCGACAAGCAGGGACTCTCTCTTCCTCGTCAGGGCTGAGGGTTACCTTCCAGACAACCTCTGCTTACCCTCTAGGTAGTGTGGCTTAAGCAGTCGCAGGCTAATCTTTGGGGCACATAGGGTTAAACACTTGCAACAGTACACCTTTACAACCAACCCACCACACAACGAGACCAGACTGTATTCTATAAAAATATATATCTTTATATAGATTTTAAGCAGGCTTGTGAATACAGTCAATATACTTTATGGAAACGGTTGCAGATTACTTGATTCGGGTTACCACAGTTCTTATGCAGTTCTCTTGAGGCCCGTAGGCCGGTGTTACTCAAAGTTCTTGTGGAGCCGGCGGCTTCCAGGGGATCTGTCCCACGTCGCGTTGCCTTCCCGGGGTCGTTGATCGTTGCGGCTCTTCAGCCGAGCAGGTCACTGGTCCTCCGGGGCAGCGGTGTTCTGTGGCGGCAGGGTCCTCTCCTCGTCGTCCGCTCCGACCCTGGAGGCGGCGGCTGTGCGGTGGTGACAAGTGGCAGTACGGTCCCCAAGTGCAGGACGTACCCAGCCAAATGTCGGTGCAGCTGTGGGCTCACAGCTGGGCTGTCGGGCAGACTACCGACTTTGCGGATTCTCGTAGGGCAACTGTCCGTCTTTGCAGGTGGGTGGCTGCTCGTTATGCAGTCACCTCGAGAGCTCGGACCGGACGGGTCCTCCTTTGCTTTGCTCTCGGGCTCCCGGTGCAGTTGCGGTCACGGTGTTCGGGCCAGCGGCGGCTGGTCCTTACTTTGCTCCCGCTGTTGCTGTGGGCCCCGGTCACGGTGGTCAGGTGGATGTCGTTGCCTTGGAGGAGATTCCTCCGTCAGTGCTGCGGCGATGGTCAGCACCCGCAGTCGCTTTCTTCCAAGGGGGTAGCGTCCACTGGTCCTGGGACGCTGGTCAGGGGGCAAGTTCAGTTGCAAGCCCTTGGAGATCTCTTTAGCAGAGTTTGGCACAAGTAGAGCAAAAGTCTTTTCGTAGTCTTTTCGTCTTCCTCTCCTTCAGCAGCAAGGCACCAGACACAGGCAAGAGTCAGCACCCTTCCTTGTCTCTCACGGTCCTTCTCGTAGGGCAGAGTCCTTCTGTGGCCCAAACCGGATCTAATTTTCAAGGAGCAGGGCTCCTTCTTTTATAGGCCAATTCTTTTGTTCTCGCAGGCCAGGGGGGCCTTTGCATAGCCACTCTCAGTTCTGGAGTACCCCGGCGGGTGTACTCCAGCTTCTGCTTTCAGTGTGAGGGGCAGGCGCATCAGACGCCCCACAGGAGGTGGAGCCAGCATTGTCCGGACAGGGGTGGCCAAAGTACCTTGTTGATGGGGGCTTCGCCCTTCCTGGGCCAGGTGCCGGCAGAGTCATCCGCCGCTCCCCAGGAGGGTGGAGCCAGCATTGTGGTGGCCGAGCACAGTGACAGTTCGAGTCAAGAGGCACTCCTACCTCCCACTAAGGTGTAATCTGCGCATTCACCACCTGTCATCCCTCCAGCCCTGTCACTCACACATCCCAGACAGACAGATACACATACCAGCAGAGGCGGCTGAAATGGTTAAGCAAGCAAATGCTAACTTTCTAAAAGTAGCATTTGCAAACCCAGGATACTAAAATAAACTTGACTACAAGAAATATCTCATTATCCTGAGTTCAGGCATACTAAACATGACTCACTACCATGCTCCTTGAGCCTGCGGGGATTATAGGGTGTAATAATCTCTCGCAGCTCAGTCTGGCCTAATGGAGCAGGTAGCCTTCAGTAGTGAAATACGGTCTTCGTTGTAAGTCACTACTAGGACATGCCACGCACATCAGGGCTTGTCCTACCTTACACCTACAACGCACCCTGCCCGCAGGCCTACCATAGGGGTGACTAATATGTAGTCAAGGGAAGGGTCGGTGCTGGCAAGTGGGGACACTTGCCCAGCTAGCGTGACAGTACGAGACCGCACGCGGGTTCTGCGGTCGCAGTTCCCAGACACATCTTTACGGCTGCTTCGGTGGGTGGCGCAACCAGCGCTGCAGGCCCACCAGCAGTATTGGCATCTACAAGCCCCGGCACTCTCTCGTGCACTTTACTAGGGACTAACAGTAAATCCAATGCACCAATCATGGATACCAATCGTATGTACAATTTACAGTAGGGAGCACTTGCACTGCGGCACGGATCAGCCGTGGCGCAGTGCCCTGAGTATCGGAAAACCAGCAAAACATCGGAGGCACATCAGCAAAAAGTGGAAGGGAGACTCACGCCAAGGTGCCAGGTCTAACATGTGTCCCCTCCAGCTGAAATGTGGGGGGAACTACCCTTCCCCAGGGAGTTCCACATCACTAAGGCGGAAAAATCTGGACAGACCGTCAGCGTTGGCGTGATCGGTGCCAGGGCGGTGTTCCACCGTAAAGTCCATACTCTGTAGAGAAATGGACCACCTCAACAGTTTCGGGTTCTCACCCCTCATTTGCATCAACCATCTGAGGGGCCTGTGGTCCGTCTGAACTCGGAAGTGAGACCCAAACAAGTAGGGTCTTAGCTTCTTCAGCGCCCAGACCACAGCAAATGCTTCACGTTCTATTGCACTCCACCTACTTTCCCGTGGAAGTAACCTCCGACTTATGAAGGCTACGGGTTGGTCAAAGCCCTCCTCAGTCATCTGTGAAAGAACAGCCCCTACACCATGCTCTGAAGCGTCTGTTAGCACAATGAACTCCTTGGAGAAATCGGGGGCCAAGACATACACCTCCTGTCCAGGCTGAAGCTCGACCAGAGTGGCATTCTGATCGTACCACCGCTTCATTTCCTCCTGGCTCGCTTCCAGATTTGCCTCGGCAAGTTGTCTGAAGCGTCTGGTTTGGTTTCTGAAGGCCAGCATGTAGCTATATACATTCTGGGGAGGTTTCCTGGGAGATTGCTCCCAGCCTTCCTTTACCAAACTCAGTGGTCCTCTCACGGGGTGGCCGTACAGTAGTTCAAAGGGGCTGAACCCTAGGGACTTCTGTGGTACCTCGCGATATGCAAAAAGCAGGCATGGCAAGAGGACGTCCCACTTACGCCTCATCGGACCTTCCAGGCCCATGATCATGCCTTTGAGGGTTCGGTTGAATCTTTCAACCAACCCGTTACCTTGGGGATGGTAGGGTGTGGTGAACTTGTACGTTACGCCACACTCCTGCCAAAGGGACTTCATATATTTCGATATGAAATTGGTCCCCCTGTCGCTCACCACCTCTAGAGGGAATCCTACTCGTGAGAAAATTCCCATCAGTGCACGCCCCACCACGGGAGCCGTCACTGTCCTCAGAGGGATGGCTTCAGGGTACCGGGTGGCATGGTCCACCAAGACCAGGATGAACCTGTTGCCCATGGCTGTCTTGGGGTCCAGAGGCCCAACGATGTCAATACCCACTCGCTGGAATGGCGTACCGACCACAGGGAAGGGTTGGAGGGGAGCCTTGTTCTTCCCTCCCGTCTTCCCACTTGCCTGGCAAGTCGGACAGGTTCTGCAATAAGCATCGGAACTCTTGTGCATTTGGGGCCAGTAAAAGTGGGTGACAAGCCTGTCATAGGTCTTGTCCATCCCCAAATGTCCTGCTAAAGGCACATCATGAGCCAGACCCAGTAGGAAGGCTCTGAACTTCTGGGGTACCACCAGCACACGGGCTGACCCAGGTTCAGCAGCCTTAGGCTCCGAATACAGGAGGTCGTTCTCCCAGTACACGTAATGTGTTTTGGCCTGAACACCATTGGCCTGGTCTGCAGCCTGCTGCCGCATACCCATGAGAGAAGGGCATTCTTTCTGCTCCCTGCAGAATTCCTCCCTGGAGGGTCCTCCTTCTTGCTGCCAATGGGTCAGCTCAGGCAGGTCCCCCAGTTCGGCGATCTGTTCCCCTGTAGGCTCCAGGGCATCCCCCTCAAGGTCTGCCTCCTCCTGGGCCGTAGGAACTTCAGGGGCCAACTTCCCGCGCCCCCTGCGCCTTCTCCCTAAGGCCGGTTCCTGGGCCTCTCCTTCAGGCCCCAGGACCTCTCGATCACCCCTACTGGCTGCCATTGACCGGGTGGTCACGCACGCCCAGTCAGGCAGACCCACCATCCGCAGGTGAGTCGTTTTCTCCACCCTTTCCCAAGGGGAGTGCTCCAAGTCGTTCCCTAGCAAACAGTCAACAGGCATGGTTTTTCTCACACAGACCTGCAGAGTACCAGAGACCCCCCCCCCACTCGAAGGGAACTTGAGCCATCGGACACTGACTCTCAGAATTATCAGCGTTGATAACCCTACAGTAGGCATGGGGTACAACCTGCTCTTGAGACACCAGGTGCTGCCTCACTGCAGTCACACTGGCTCCTGTGTCTCTAAGAGCCTCGGCTTCCTTACCATTGATGATCACCACCTGCCCTCATTTTTTAGTGTTAGAGGGCAGGTAGTTCGTAGGGATCATCTCGCTGTCTCCTAACGAGACCAGGGTCATGTGAACGAGATCTCCACCCCCCGGGACCATCATTTCTTCTCCCAGGTGAACGCTAGTCACTTGTCGGGGCGGAGCACCAGTGGGTGCGGGTTTTCCAAATAGGCGACACTTGGGGTCACTGGATATGGGCCCAGGCTCGCCACATTTGAAACAATGGAAGGGCCCCTTTGGAACAGGTTTACCTGTCGGGGCCCTATTCTGCTTCGGGGGTGGGGGAGGCTGAGAACCCTGCTGCGGATTCCCTTGGGAACTACTTTGGGGGCCTTTTTGGAACCCTTTCTGTTTTCCCCCCTTGTCCCCCACACTCTTCTGCTGGGGACCCTGCCCACTCTTGGCGGAATCTCCCACGGGACCCTTGTGGACCCTGGTGCTGAGCCAGCGGTCCGCCTCCTCAGCAAGCTTCCTCGGGTTGGACAGCTTGCTATCGATCAGGTGTTGGCGTAACTCAGGAAAACAGTGATCAGACAAGTGCTCCCATGCAATTAAATCAAAGAGACCTTGAAAATCATTAACTTTGTTACCTTTCACCCAACCATCCAGTGCTTTGCAAAAGTAAGTCACATACTCCACATACGTATTCCCAGGCCGCTTAGTACATCCCCTAAACTTCTGTCTATACATTTCAGGGGTAAGCCCGTACCTGTTCAATAAAGCTTCTTTCATGTGGGCATAGGATCTCTGATTCTCAACGGGCAAATCTAGCAAGGTATCTCTCCCTTCGCTAAGGAACCTTCCCCACAACCCCGCTCCCCAATCCTTGTCAGGGACCCGGTGGGAGGACATGGCTACCTCGTATGCCCTAAACCACTGTCCTATGTCATCCCCCTTAAAGAACTCCTTAACTACGTCCTTCGGGATGTGCACTCTTGACTCTACCTGCACTGGCGATGTGCTGCCACCAGAGGGAGGCCGATCCAAGTCTCTCTCCTTGAGACTTATCTCCCTCATTTTTATTTCGTAATCCATCTGGTGCTTTCGCTCTTCCAGCGCCATTCTTTTGGTTTCAAGCTCCAGCTGGATTTTCATTTCTGCCAACTTTCTCTCGTGATTCCGGATTTCCTTCCTGTCCGCCAGCTCCTCTGGCGACAGGCCTTTACCCAAGCTGTGCTCGCTGTCTTGCCTCTCTAGATCGATCAAATCCCCAAGCTCATTCTGCTCCTCCGTCGTATTCTGCTCGGCGAGGACGTCTTGCTCTTCCGGGGTCTCTCTGGACTCCACCCAGGCTTTCAGGGCCTTGTAGAATTCCGGTTTGTTTTTGCAACCAGCGTGCGGAACCTTGAGTTTCCTACAGAAAAACTTCAGTTCCATCTTCGAGTATTTGTCCAGCTTTGCGGCGTCCCACTCTACCTCCAACACCTCGGAGGTCGTGGACTCCGCTCCATCCAGGCTCTTTGTGCCCGGCATGGTTTCTGCACTCGGAATCTTCTTTCGGCAAAATTCAAAAAGCAAAGTCTGTGGCTAAGTAACTGGACCGGAATCCTTGTGTAGTGGTCAGAAGCTCAGGTATAGATATTGCAAGTGTAAATTCGAAATCCTCACCGCTGCGTCCAATGTAGGAAGGGGGAGGCTCTAGTTGGAGCAGTGCAACACTAGCGACAAGCAGGGACTCTCTCTTCCTCGTCAGGGCTGAGGGTTACCTTCCAGACAACCTCTGCTTACCCTCTAGGTAGTGTGGCTTAAGCAGTCGCAGGCTAATCTTTGGGGCACATAGGGTTAAACACTTGCAACAGTACAGCTTTACAACCAACCCACCACACAACGAGACCAGACTGTATTCTGTAAAAATATATATCTTTATATAGATTTTAAGCAGGCTTGTGAATACAGTCAATATACTTTATGGAAACGGTTGCAGATTACTTGATTCGGGTTACCACAGTTCTTATGCAGTTCTCTTGAGGCCCGTAGGCCGGTGTTACTCAAAGTTCTTGTGGAGCCGGCGGCTTCCAGGGGATCTGTCCCACGTCGCGTTGCCTTCCCGGGGTCGTTGATCGTTGCGGCTCTTCAGCCGAGCAGGTCACTGGTCCTCCGGGGCAGCGGTGTTCTGTGGCGGCAGGGTCCTCTCCTCGTCGTCCGCTCCGACCCTGGAGGCGGCGGCTGTGCGGTGGTGACAAGTGGCAGTACGGTCCCCAAGTGCAGGACGTACCCAGCCAAATGTCGGTGCAGCTGTGGGCTCACAGCTGGGCTGTCGGGCAGACTACCGACTTTGCGGATTCTCGTAGGGCAACTGTCCGTCTTTGCAGGTGGGTGGCTGCTCGTTATGCAGTCACCTCGAGAGCTCGGACCGGACGGGTCCTCCTTTGCTTTGCTCTCGGGCTCCCGGTGCAGTTGCGGTCACGGTGTTCGGGCCAGCGGCGGCTGGTCCTTACTTTGCTCCCGCTGTTGCTGTGGGCCCCGGTCACGGTGGTCAGGTGGATGTCGTTGCCTTGGAGGAGATTCCTCCGTCAGTGCTGCGGCGATGGTCAGCACCCGCAGTCGCTTTCTTCCAAGGGGGTAGTGTCCACTGGTCCTGGGACGCTGGTCAGGGGGCAAGTTCAGTTGCAAGCCCTTGGAGATCTCTTTAGCAGAGTTTGGCACAAGTAGAGCAAAAGTCTTTTCGTAGTCTTTTCGTCTTCCTCTCCTTCAGCAGCAAGGCACCAGACACAGGCAAGAGTCAGCACCCTTCCTTGTCTCTCACGGTCCTTCTCGTAGGGCAGAGTCCTTCTGTGTCCCAAACCGGATCTAATTTTCAAGGAGCAGGGCTCCTTCTTTTATAGGCCAATTCTTTTGTTCTCGCAGGCCAGGGGGGCCTTTGCATAGCCACTCTCAGTTCTGGAGTACCCCGGCGGGTGTACTCCGGCTTCTGCTTTCAGTGTGAGGGGCAGGCGCATCAGACGGCCCACAGGAGGTGGAGCCAGCATTGTCCGGACAGGGGTGGCCAAAGTACCTTGTTGATGGGGGCTTCGCCCTTCCTGGGCCAGGTGCCGGCAGAGTCATCCGCCGCTCCCCAGGAGGGTGGAGCCAGCATTGTGGTGGCCGAGCACAGTGACAGTTCGAGTCAAGAGGCACTCCTACCTCCCACTAAGGTGTAATCTGCGCATTCACCACCTGTCATCCCTCCAGCCCTGTCACTCACACATCCCAGACAGACAGATACACATACCAGCAGAGGCGGCTGAAATGGTTAAGCAAGCAAATGCTAACTTTCTAAAAGTAGCATTTGCAAACCCAGGATACTAAAATAAACTTGACTACAAGAAATATCTCATTATCCTGAGTTCAGGCATACTAAACATGACTCACTACCATGCTCCTTGAGCCTGCGGGGATTATAGGGTGTAATAATCCTCGCAGCTCAGTCTGGCCTAATGGAGCAGGTAGCCTTCAGTAGTGAAATACGGTCTTCGTTGTAAGTCACTACTAGGACATGCCACGCACATCAGGGCTTGTCCTACCTTACACCTACAACGCACCCTGCCCGCAGGCCTACCATAGGGGTGACTAATATGTAGTCAAGGGAAGGGTCGGTGCTGGCAAGTGGGGACACTTGCCCAGCTAGCGTGACAGTACGAGACCGCACGCGGGTTCTGCGGTCGCAGTTCCCAGACACATCTTTACGGCTGCTTCGGTGGGTGGCGCAACCAGCGCTGCAGGCCCACCAGCAGTATTGGCATCTACAAGCCCCGGCACTCTCTCGTGCACTTTACTAGGGACTAACAGTAAATCCAATGCACCAATCATGGATACCAATCGTATGTACAATTTACAGTAGGGAGCACTTGCACTGCGGCACGGATCAGCCGTGGCGCAGTGCCCTGAGTATCGGAAAACCAGCAAAACATCGGAGGCACATCAGCAAAAAGTGGAAGGGAGACTCACGCCAAGGTGCCAGGTCTAACACTCAGGATTGCTGTCCTGCAGTGTACCCTTTTCAGGGGAGGTTCAGTGTCTGTGGGTAGTCCATTCTCCATACTATGCGCTGACCCCCTGCTTTTGTTGGAGATGGTTTGTGCACTATTTTCCTTTCGAAGTCTACCTTCTTGCAGCTACTGGCCAGGGCTTCATTTTGATAAGATTTTGAGTTGTGAATCTATCATACGTTTAGCGTCAGCACATCTTTATCAGGGGTAGTTTTTTTTTTTTTCCTTTAGTGAATTCTTGTCAAAGGGGTTTGTTCTCTTGGGTTATCTTAAGTGAGTCTTACCCCTATTGTGTCTCTCCCAGTCTACACTCATTTTCGTTTCTAGGGTGTTTACCCTGTGGTGTACCCATGTGTGGGGAGGTTATGAGTGTCAGCAGCTAACTTAGCTGTTGGTCTTGTTTTTTTTTTCGAAACCTTGCTGTTTCGTTAAGGGAGCGGGATGGGGCATATTATGTCATAATGTTGTTTTCTTTGTTCTTTTCTCTGCTAATGATACCTCATGCTAGCGTCATCTCATGTTGTACACTATTACTCTTGGTTCTTATTTGTGTACTTCCCTGCTGATTGTTGCATTTGAGGTATTGTTGCCGATTATTCCTTTATTCTGCTCTTGCTCCATAAGGTAAGAGGATGTGTAGTAAATGTCCTCTCCACTGTTCTTCTCTGGCTAGACTGTACTATGTTATCTGTGACATCATAGAATGCCAGGGTGTCCCTCTAGCTCACTGTGCCTTTCTATTACTTACTGTGGCTGTTGGTCATCTCAGGCTGAGCTGCTAACATCTGGCTCCTGGTGGGGTTTCCCTTACAATTTTAACCTGTCTATCTAACCTGGAAAGAACCTGCAATAAAGGATCTTAACTTACTAAGCGGACTCTGCATCTTTTATTTACAACACTTTGGATGGGTATTTAGGCCCAGCAAGAACACCTCCATACTATAAAGATGCTCTCTATCCAAGGTTCTTTCCCCATCAGCTGTAATCGGTGCCCAGAAGTGAGCTATCATAAGGCAATTCCAGACCATGTGCAGGAAGTCAGCATCCAGTTGTGTGCATTTAGGACACCTCTCGTCGTCAGTCCCCGCAAACAATATTCTGATTGTGAGGTTTTGATTAGGAGGTATGAAGGTAGATAATTTGTGTACTTGAATCTGATATTCCTGGAGATTCTCTGTAGGTGTTCCAGTACAATGTCTTATTCTTTATCCCTCAGGCCTTTGCCAATTTTCTTCTCCCAGTTCTCCAGTAGATTTGTCAGGCTACATTTAATAATTGAGAGGAGGCTTGTGTTGTGCCAGGATATCAGTTTGTGGCCACTCCTAAATGTTCGCGAGTGCTGAGACAACGCGGCTTTCACCCGCATTACCGTAAAATGACGGAATGAGGAGTGACTCACAACTGGAGTCTTCTTGAAACCAATTATTGGTCTGGACCTCACGACTGGTACGAGTTCATGTGGTCGTTTGAGGTTGTGAATACGATGTGTGTCCTCATGCAGTGGCTCTAAAAAATGTGAGATGCCCTGAAGAAATTGCCCGAAATAAAAGTGGCAATGAAACATGTCGGCCAGTGGAACATGGCTAGATAGGAATTAGCCATCTTCACTGTTTTACATTCCATAACCAACACGAAAGAAACAGAATAAAGATAAGTCTTGTGTTGCTTGTGGCTTTTACATATGTGTTTGGTCTTCCGTATTGCGGTTGTTTGTCTCACACACTGCATTTTTTCCACAAACACTGTTTTGTTTGTTCTGTGGACACGTGTTTTCTTTTAGAGCTTGATTGCGCCAATGATGAGATCAGGGCAATCCTGGTGAGTACCTGCCAGGTTCCCGTTGGTGGTTCGCCCGTGAGGTGCCATCTCGCTCACACACACTTTTTCTAATTCCTTTATTTTCCTATTTGGACACATTGGTGTGTGTTATTGGTTGTCTCACAACTGTCTTTTGTTCCTTCAAGGGTTGGGCAAGGTTTTTATTGATTGGCATATTTTGGTTGTACATCCTACCTCAATAATCAAAAGAGAGGAGTATTGTGCAAAAAGTTTTTGCTGTTGATGGTAAACCATTAATATATTGAAATTCCTATGCCTTTTTGATCTAGGTCTTGTTTTGTATTCATATAACTGAGTGGAGAGTGACCTATGATCAATCCTTTTTCCCTCTAAGCTCCTCTTTGTTTACTGCCACTCCTAAATGTGACAAGAATCTGTAACACATTGTGTGTTTGGGGGTTTCAATCTGTCCGTTTCCAAAGCCTTTCTTAAAGACTGTGTCACTGCTCCACAAGTCAAGAATTGAATCCCTGTTAAGACATCTTCCTAAACTTTGGAGACCAGATTTCCACGTACCCCAGTTTCGTAACAGTTGTTTGTGGCAAGCATTCCCACTTCTGACCAATTCTTCATCCTCCATGCCATAAAGAACCCTCCCCTTGTGGTCGGAGGGCCCAACAAGGGAGGCACCAGAACATATGGCGGGTCCTCTCAACCACCCTCCTCCAACAACAAAAGGCCATTCTGAGATGTTTAGTTGTCCTTGTTGGACCTAGAGGGGGCCTACCAGCACAGCCATCAGTGCTCCCTTCTACTGCGGTTAACCAGCAGCCCCGTTCTTTTAGCAATATCTCCCCAAGCGGATTAGCCAGCCAGCGGATTGATCGGTCAGGCAGTACAGCTTGTGATCTGGTAACCCAAATCCCACCATTCCTAATCTGGTATTGAAATATACATAGGGACACGCTCTGCCTCCTCCATCCAAAATCAGCTCCATAAGTAGCGTGTTCAGTGCTCTAAACTAATGATGGGGAACCGAACAGGAAGATCTGCAAAGAAATACGTACTCGCTGATGCATCACCAGCTTAGAGAATGCTAACCTTGCCATTACTGTCAGAATCAGTGTTTTCTAAAACTCAACATTACCATTCAGTGACAGTAATGCTCTGTCCAGGTTCCCCTCCCTGATATCCTTTTCACCATTATCAATCTTAACTCCCAACTATCGGATTACATGTGGTTCCCATTAGATTCTCATATGTACCTGGTGCTTGTGTCATTGTAGGGTACACCTGGAATGCACGTTTTCTCCCAGTTCGTGTTGAGGCCAGACAATCTCCTCAGCTCCTCCAGGTATTACATGCTCTAGCAATCCTGGTTTCAAGACCTTGAAGATACAAAAGCATGTCGCCTGAGTAGAGCAAGGTGATGTGCTCTCCGTCTCTCAGGGGGATGACCCTGCCATTTGACACCATCTCCCATCCTATTTTGTTAAAATCTCTCTCGGCCATGGGCATCAGGGGAACTGCATTGGATTGGATTGTAACATTACTTACCCTCAGGACTTTTCAGATTGCTTCCAATACCTCGACCTCAAAAACCCATCATTCCCCCTATGGGGTCCCTCAGGGATCAGTTGTGAGTCCCCTGCTTTTTAATCTGTATGTAACCCCTCTTGCCCAGATTGCGGAGGAAACAGGTTTAAACATGTATACATACGCAGACGACTCTCAGATTATTTTCTCACTTTCTAAAGGTGAACAGGACACCCCCTCTTGCCTTCAAATCGGCCTCAGAAAGATTGCAACTTGGATGAGTAATAATCTACTCAAGTTGAATGGCAACAAGACGGAGGTTCTAGTTTTGGGTCCAGATCACTACCGGTGGAACCCCAGGCACTGGCCCTCTGAAATGGGCCAACTACCTACCCCGTCAAACCAAGTACGTAACCTGGGCATCATCATTGACAGTAAATTAACCATGGAGCCACAAGTTAAACAATGTAACTGCCATCTGCTTCACCATTCTGAGATGGCTCAGAAAAATCATCTGGATGCTGCCAGAAGACACGCAGAAGTCAGTGGTTAATGCACTGATCACCTCCCGTTTAGATTACGGCAATGTCCTGTACCTGGGATCTACGCAAGCAGTCATGAGACGCCTCCAACTCGTCCAAAATGCCGCTGCTAGATTACTTTGCAAGTGTCCCAGAAGGGAAAGAATATCTGGACACATCAAGGCACTCCACTGGTTGAAAATCGAAAACCGCGTGAAATTCAAGATTTTGAGCCTTATGCACAGAATCAAATGGGGTAATGCCCCTAGATATCTACAATCCCTTGTGCAGGCTTACATGCCGGCTCGCTGTGTTAGGTCAGCATCTCAAGGCCTCTTTTGCGTACCGAAAGTGCGCAGAGCAAAGATCGGAGGAAGGTCTTTCTCACTGCTGGGCCCCAAACTATGGAACGCTCTCCCATTGAACTTACGTCTGGAAACTCGCTACAACCACTATCGCAGAGCAATCAAAACGTGGCTCTTTAATCAGTAAATTGCTCCAGCTTCCCTCTCTGAGTTATACATTCTGACCTGTAATATAGAGTCTCTCAGCGCCGGGAAACCCTTTTTGGGTAGCTGTCGCGCTTTAGAAAACTAATAAATAAATAAATAAATAAATAAATGCCTTTACTACCTCATGAGGCTGCCCAAGAATTGAACAGCTAATGCAAATAGCATCAACGAAATGGGACACCTTTGCCTGGTTCCCCTACGCTCCTTATATGCATTGACAGGTTCCCTTGGTGTCTGCATACATTAGGGTGATCCATTTGTCTCATCCAGCTCGGATATTCATGCGTTTCATAACCATCCTCAGGAAACCCCAGTGTAAAGTATTAAATGACTTTTCTATCAAAAGGAGCATTGCGTCCTGGTACTGAGTCCAAGGAGTTTCCTCTAGGATCCTAAAGAGTTTCCTGGTATTAACAGATATGTTGCGTTGGAGGATTCATTCATTTTGATAATCTCGGATTAGTTCTTGCAGGCAAGGATATAATCGCTAGCCAACACTTTGCGAAGAACTTTATAAAATGTAACATGGACAGCGGCCCTGTAGAAGGCCTCATTAACATAGCCCTATATGGTTTTGGGATTGATACTATTAAGGTTTCTCTTGTGTTAGCAGGTAACGTATCACCATACAGTGCTTCTGCGTACTCCTCAGCAATATGTGATGCTATCAGGGAAGCATGTGTATGACCGTACTCTGCAGGTAGACCATCTGTTCTCTGTGTTTTGCCGCTTGCAAGTTCTTTGAGAGCTGCTTTTATCTCCGTCTGTTTAAGCCCTACAGGTGCACCCTTAGCTTCTTTGGATACCTAGTTAAGGGTGGCCCAATTTAGGAAACGCTCTACATTGCCTTCAGGGGAATCGGCTTGCTTACTGTACAACTCTAAATAATGGTGGCAGAACATGTCATTTTCTCACTTTGTATGTATTATGGCCCTAGCGAAGTTCCTTATTTGTGCAATGAGAGTGTCAATAATTATTGGCTTTGGTTCCCTTCACATGATTTTTGGTCGGATATTCCCTGTGGTTGAGAGTACGCAGTCTCTTCAGAGTAGTGGCACATTTTGCTCTTTCCCCTAAGAGTCTGGGTCTTATTAAGCGTTTTACTACACCGTCCCTCCTCCAATGTGCGAATGATTCCATTCACTGCAATTAACTCCCTCTCTAGGATCTTTCCAACCTCTATAGTTTGGCTCATACAATGTCCACGCACCACCACCTTAAAGGCCTTTTAGTCAGTTGCCAGATGCACAGTTGTGCTGTGCTTTCATTGGAAGTATTCCAATTTGATCCTATTATGCCTGACAACCGAACTTGCAGGTCTGCCTCTCCAAGCTCAAAGCTCCACGCCTACTTGCCTCCAACTTAAAGCCTTTAAACTAAGCATGCCACAGTACTTCAAAAATAAATTTAAATGTGCATGGAGAGACAGACTCCTACAAAGCACTCACAACCTCCACTTTGCATACCTTTCAGCTCAAGCTGGTCATCCATACATCCACAAATGTAGGCTCTCACCATCAATCTGAACCTAATGTAGGTAAAGTACAGCTTAAAACGAGCTTTGGAGAACAGCACTTTCAATATACGTATTCGCCATCTGGATGAGAGACTAAAGGAGCCATCTCTGAATGGCTCTCCTCTAAGATTCACCTTATGAATGCAGACTCTCCACCAGTAGCACCATTAAAGATTTAAACCACAGTATGATTTTGTCACCTACTATGACATGGTGCAGCAGGTGCTTGTACCAGAACAAGCCAAAGTGAATGGACTCACGCCCTGTTTTTATGCCACTGGGGTGTCTTTTTCATTGGAGTAAAACCAGTTAATTAAGGTACTTCATGGCTTTGCTTAAAGTACACATAGTTAAGGTCCTGTGTTCAGTTTTTGTTTTCGTGTCACTCTTTTAGCAGGTTATGTGAGGTTGTTCACTGGGTGGCTATTAACCTAACTGGACTTTTGGATGTGTCCTGCCGTTAATGTTTGTGGATGAGCACCGTCAAAGAGAGATGTTATAAATTTACAAATGGACTGAAATAGTTAACCAATTTCTTACTATGCAATTTCACTTTGAAAAGTTAATATATTGTGCATATGGCGCTATTTTTTAGGACTTACAGGACCTTCTTGTGACTAATTAGCACAAATGGTGCTCTGACTGCAGGGTACACAGCCGTGGCCTGTGCAGGTAAGAGCGGTGGGGCCGGGTGGGGAGGGGCCGGAGATATCAACAGACGAGGGAAAATTAATTATTTATTTAATTTTCCCGGGTGATCGCCTGTCGACCCTCCCCCCACCCCCCGAACCCGCCCCAAACCGCCCTTACCTGCATGGGCCACTCCTGAGGGTACATAATGTAAGTAAGCAGAGGAATGGATACTTTTCACATATGCCAGTCTTAAAATGCAGCATGTCCTAGTTTTCTTAGGTGCCAGTGACGGAGTGCAAAATCATTGAACTATGGATTGCAATAACAGTATATTTCCAGGAATTTTGATTCGTAGTCCTATTATTCATACAGACTGATCTACTACCAAACCCATTTGAGGAAGTTGTGCTGTACCGCGTATCAGAGAACAAAAGAAATACAAATACCTATATTCAAGAGAACAAGTGTGTGCCTGGGGCATTATTCAAATGAGCAAGCACCAAAATAAAATCGTCACAAGGGTACTCTTCAATAGAAGCATATATAGTATTAGAGATAGGCGAGCCAACAAACAGAGAGCCGAGACACAGGTCTGGCTTGACTCATAGAGCCCGTGCACGAGACAGCCCTGGGAATAGTTGCTATGTAAACTATGCAAAAATATGACAGACTCTTCAAAATTCGAAAATATATATTTCTTTACTATGTGGAAGCTTTTACCTTTGTGCAGAAGGTTATATCACTACATTGATGGGTGGTAATTAGTACTTTTTACACATGCAACTAAAAACATTACCTCCCACACCCTGACAACAATGTGATTTAAAAGTCAATACAGTTGTCATCTATACCATTTATAAAACCAAGATTCATATAATTGTTGTAGCAGCATTATAGTATATTACATTAAACGCAAGCGGTTTTTGTATTTATTGGTTTGATAATGTGCCGACCAGACAACACCAACATTACACATTAATATGCAAAACGCCTAAATACCTTCCAAAAATTCATTGTATACATTTCAAAACACTTTCCAGAAAAAGACAGCTCATTACTCCTAAATATCAGAAATAGCCAGATGACACATACAATAAATCCCAAAAACCCAATTGAGTGGGACCATTATTATAATAAACATAAGATTAAAAATTCATATTATAAAAATTTGGCAACCAACTTACCTAATTGTTCTGATACAATAGATAAGAATTTCTCTATAGCATAACAAAATTAAAAAAAAATGTTTTAAAAAGATCTTGAATGCGACGAACCTATAACACTCTTATAAAAAAAAATGCTACACAAAAAAATCATAAATGACCAAGTGTCAATTGAGAAATGTTTACAAAATGGGCAAGGAGAAATATCCACACTATCCTGATTCGTCATCCTCCATTGTATGAAGGCTGGCACTTGTCCAAGCCTTAAAAAACCATCTTCTAACATAGACGCTCATAGTACCGTTGTGTGCCCTCCTGCTGCTTCGGGGCACTTTGGATTACAAATATTATACACGACAGCCTGGTCGTGGGGAGGAGCTCCATCACCTGCTGGGAGCGAAATGGACAACCAGCGAGGTGAGGCTGCAGTCCTTGGAACTGTCGGGACATTGTCAGCACGGCCCTTGGATGCAAATGAGGCCTGTACATTTTGTTCGCAACTACCTACTATAAGAAACAATGATTTTTTAATTTTATAACACCATCTGAACTTACCTGAAGTCATAAACTATGCTCACATTGTGACTCCGTGTCCCATCATGCATTGAACAGTATTTGTACCAAGCCTATGCCCACTGGGGGCAGTGATACTAATCAATAACAAGCACAGCGAGGGGGCAGTGCTGCAAATTCATACGTTTGATATTACTTTACCCAAAAAAATAAAAATACCTAAGTACTTAGTGTAATCGTTCAATGGTACTCGTGGTACCAACTTTGGAAGGATAAAAGTCGTAGTGGGTCAGACGTGTGTCAAGCCTTCGAAGGACAAGTTCTGCACAGATCTCAGACCGAACACTTATTCGCCCCTTACCGAAATGAAGATTAGACACATTTGTTGAGGAAATAGAAGATGAGGTCGGAGTGAAAACAAGTGTGGCAATGAAACAATCTGCAGAACTAAAATACTCTTTGTACAATTCCATAATACATCGGCCCGATGCCCAGGGCTGCCCGTAAATGTCCGTGTGTAGAAGTTAGGGGCCACAGCCAAACTCGGCTGGCGGCAGCATTTCCTGGGGACTCAAGTCTGCTAGCAGGAAATTGAAAACACACCCTTCTACCACAGCATGCGCAGACTCTGGACTGGACCCTGCAGCATAGAGAGAGTCTGCCCACGTGCACACTTAGACGTCAGGCAATGCATCGGTCCCAATTCACTGTACCTTCTCACCCCAGGGGGATACGTCGCCGCTGCGGCACACTTGTGCTCGCGGCACACGTGGGCTCACATCACAGTAGGCCCCCCCACAAGGCAATCCAGGCCCGGGCGGGCAGCTAGGCAGCACAGTCTAGTAGTCTCCAAGCCGCTGCACCACAGGCCGGTGGTCAGCTCTAAAATAGGCTGCATTTCAGTCAGGGCCAACTCGCCACGATCCTGCAGGCCTTAGGCATTGACCACCAGATCCCTGTCCCCACTGTGTCCCTTAGCCTCACTCACCTCGGCTCAACACTGGCTAGAAAGCGGCACTGCCTCCGCACCCCGCTCCGGATCTCCCTCCGCAGAGCAGGATGCCTCGCCGGGTCTGCAGCCATCCGCTTTCACTTCGCTGCGATTATGGGGCCACTAAACAAACAGTTAGGCCTCCCTGCCTCGGCAACCCGATCACAGTCTGCCGATGCACAGGGGCCACGCCCTCATCCCAGCCGCACGGCACCCAGCTAGTCAATCCACTGTTTCCCGCCTGTACCTACAGTACCTCCATTACGTGGGGCCCGCAGCAGCCACCAACTGCGCCCGTCTCGCGATGTTGGCACAACAGGGGTGCACTGTAGGGGGGGGGCGACCGCGCGGCGCTGATAGTCCATGAAGGCGGCCTTTATCATTTATTTGGACACGGTCAGTGTCCCCAAACTAATTATAAACATCGCCGCCCCGAAAATAATGCCGCCTGGGGCGGACCGCCCCCCCCCCCCCCGCACCCCACTAGCTACACCGTTGCCTGGTGAACACCATGCACAGCTGAACCGCTGGAGGCGCACAGATTACTCTACTCTCTGAAATCATCCCTGATCTGACCAGACCTCCAACCTCTACGCACTAATCTCCTTCTTCCAAAGCCGTCGCCAGCAGGTCCCCAAGAAACTCAAATCTCTGTTATTTATCGCCCCCTGCATATGAGTCAGGCAATCCAGAGTAGCTGAAGGTTTCACGGACAGCGGGAGGGGGGTCGGCTCACGGACAGCGGGAGGGGGGGGGACGGGCACACGGACAGCGGGAGGGGGGGGGGACGGGCACACAGACAGCGGGAGAGGGGACGGGCACACGGACAGCGGGAGAGGAGACGGGCACACGGACAGCGGGAGGGGGTGCGAGGACGGGCACACGGACAGCGGGAGGGGGGACGGGCTACAGCGGGAGGGGGGACGGGCTCACGGACAGCGGGAGGGGGGACGGGCACACAGACAGCGGGAGGGGGTGCGGCGACGGGCACACGGACAGCGGTGCCCGTCCCCGCAAAGCACACATTGGAAATGAAACCAACATGCCGATACGAAAAAAAAAAAACAACCGCCCACCGCCGCATGACGCACGAAAGTGGGCGGGATGAGTAAAAATCGCCGGAACGCCCACGAATCTGCTCGGGAAATGAGTGACGCATCTCTGTTCCAATGGCTATCCTCCATTTATGGAGCTAGCCAATGGAACAGAGAGGCGGGACAGCACACACATACTGATAACATAGGATTTCCCTGCGCGAAACGCTGCTGCACAGCTGTCCGCCAGGCGAAACCTAAAAACGGAAGTGAGAAAGCAAATGTCGATTGGAGAGAGTGCGCAGCAACGGTGTGAAAGGCACTTTCCTCATAGACTGGATGACTTTCTACTTTTCTGGAGAAATTCTGTGGCGGCTTCGTGGAGCTGTGTACAGAGACCTCGGGTGAGAGATCGCTCACCGGAGCTGATATTATTAATGTATTTGTGTAGCAGTTCTCAACGCCTAATGTGTATCATTTAACACAGTTTTGTTTTGTATAGGAGTGTGTTTTTAGCATGGGAAATTCCTGTGCTTCTTTACAAAGTGTGTCGTAGTATGGTGTGGTGAGTAGTCAATTCTCATCCATTTTGTCAGGGTTGGTATCCTTATCCATGCCCCATGTAGTGGTGTATGCTCATCCATATTGTCAGGTTTGGTATCCTGAAGTGTACCCTTTCTAGGGGAGGTGGTTTCTGTGTGGGTATTCCATGCCCCATGTAGTGGTGTATGCTCATCCATATTGTCAGCGTTGTTATCCTGAAGTGTACCCTACCTAGGGGAGGTGATTTCGGTGTGGGTGGTCCATGCCCCATGTAGTTGGTGTTTGTGGGTAGTCCATGCCCCATCGTTTGTCCCAGGGTTTTTTGTCTTTATCCTGCGGTGTACCCTTTTCTGGGGAAGTTGGTGTTTGTGGGTAGTCCATGCCCCATAGTTTGTCCCAGGGTTATTGTCTTCATCCTGCGGTGTACCCTTTTCAGGGGAAGTTGGGTGCTTGCGGGTAGTCCATGCCCCATGTCTATTCCCAGGATTACTGTCCTGCGGTGTACCCTTTGAGGTTGAGTGTTTATGGGTAGTCCATGCCCCATTTCCCAGGGTTATTTTGCTTACCCTGAGGTGTACCCTTTTTAGGGGAGGTTGTGCGTTTTTGAGTAGTCAATGCCCATTTTTATTCTCAGTGTAGGAAGGGGGAGGCTCTAGTTGGCGCAGTGCAACACTAGCGACAAGCAGGGACTCTCTCTTCCTCGTCAGGGCTGAGGGTTACCTTCCAGACAACCTCTGCTTACCCTCTAGGTAGTGTGGCTTAAGCAGTCGCAGGCTAATCTTTGGGGCACATAGGGTTAAACACTTGCAACAGTACACCTTTACAACCAACCCACCACACAACGAGACCAGACTGTATTCTATAAAAATATATATCTTTATATAGATTTTAAGCAGGCTTGTGAATACAGTCAATATACTTTATGGAAACGGTTGCAGATTACTTGATTCGGGTTACCACAGTTCTTATGCAGTTCTCTTGAGGCCCGTAGGCCGGTGTTACTCAAAGTTCTTGTGGAGCCGGCGGCTTCCAGGGGATCTGTCCCACGTCGCGTTGCCTTCCCGGGGTCGTTGATCGTTGCGGCTCTTCAGCCGAGCAGGTCACTGGTCCTCCGGGGCAGCGGTGTTCTGTGGCGGCAGGGTCCTCTCCTCGTCGTCCGCTCTGACCCTGGAGGCGGCGGCTGTGCGGTGGTGACAAGTGGCAGTACGGTCCCCAAGTGCAGGACGTACCCAGCCAAATGTCGGTGCAGCTGTGGGCTCACAGCTGGGCTGTCGGGCAGACTACCGACTTTGCGGATTCTCGTAGGGCAACTGTCCGTCTTTGCAGGTGGGTGGCTGCTCGTTATGCAGTCACCTCGAGAGCTCGGACCGGACGGGTCCTCCTTTGCTTTGCTCTCGGGCTCCCGGTGCAGTTGCGGTCACGGTGTTCGGGCCAGCGGCGGCTGGTCCTTACTTTGCTCCCGCTGTTGCTGTGGGCCCCGGTCACGGTGGTCAGGTGGATGTCGTTGCCTTGGAGGAGATTCCTCCGTCAGTGCTGCGGCGATGGTCAGCACCCGCAGTCGCTTTCTTCCAAGGGGGTAGCGTCCACTGGTCCTGGGACGCTGGTCAGGGGGCAAGTTCAGTTGCAAGCCCTTGGAGATCTCTTTAGCAGAGTTTGGCACAAGTAGAGCAAAAGTCTTTTCGTAGTCTTTTCGTCTTCCTCTCCTTCAGCAGCAAGGCACCAGACACAGGCAAGAGTCAGCACCCTTCCTTGTCTCTCACGGTCCTTCTCGTAGGGCAGAGTCCTTCTGTGGCCCAAACCGGATCTAATTTTCAAGGAGCAGGGCTCCTTCTTTTATAGGCCAATTCTTTTGTTCTCGCAGGCCAGGGGGGCCTTTGCATAGCCACTCTCAGTTCTGGAGTACCCCGGCGGGTGTACTCCAGCTTCTGCTTTCAGTGTGAGGGGCAGGCGCATCAGACGCCCCACAGGAGGTGGAGCCAGCATTGTCCGGACAGGGGTGGCCAAAGTACCTTGTTGATGGGGGCTTCGCCCTTCCTGGGCCAGGTGCCGGCAGAGTCATCCGCCGCTCCCCAGGAGGGTGGAGCCAGCATTGTGGTGGCCGAGCACAGTGACAGTTCGAGTCAAGAGGCACTCCTACCTCCCACTAAGGTGTAATCTGCGCATTCACCACCTGTCATCCCTCCAGCCCTGTCACTCACACATCCCAGACAGACAGATACACATACCAGCAGAGGCGGCTGAAATGGTTAAGCAAGCAAATGCTAACTTTCTAAAAGTAGCATTTGCAAACCCAGGATACTAAAATAAACTTGACTACAAGAAATATCTCATTATCCTGAGTTCAGGCATACTAAACATGACTCACTACCATGCTCCTTGAGCCTGCGGGGATTATAGGGTGTAATAATCTCTCGCAGCTCAGTCTGGCCTAATGGAGCAGGTAGCCTTCAGTAGTGAAATACGGTCTTCGTTGTAAGTCACTACTAGGACATGCCACGCACATCAGGGCTTGTCCTACCTTACACCTACAACGCACCCTGCCCGCAGGCCTACCATAGGGGTGACTAATATGTAGTCAAGGGAAGGGTCGGTGCTGGCAAGTGGGGACACTTGCCCAGCTAGCGTGACAGTACGAGACCGCACGCGGGTTCTGCGGTCGCAGTTCCCAGACACATCTTTACGGCTGCTTCGGTGGGTGGCGCAACCAGCGCTGCAGGCCCACCAGCAGTATTGGCATCTACAAGCCCCGGCACTCTCTCGTGCACTTTACTAGGGACTAACAGTAAATCCAATGCACCAATCATGGATACCAATCGTATGTACAATTTACAGTAGGGAGCACTTGCACTGCGGCACGGATCAGCCGTGGCGCAGTGCCCTGAGTATCGGAAAACCAGCAAAACATCGGAGGCACATCAGCAAAAAGTGGAAGGGAGACTCACGCCAAGGTGCCAGGTCTAACATGTGTCCCCTCCAGCTGAAATGTGGGGGGAACTACCCTTCCCCAGGGAGTTCCACATCACTAAGGCGGAAAAATCTGGACAGACCGTCAGCGTTGGCGTGATCGGTGCCAGGGCGGTGTTCCACCGTAAAGTCCATACTCTGTAGAGAAATGGACCACCTCAACAGTTTCGGGTTCTCACCCCTCATTTGCATCAACCATCTGAGGGGCCTGTGGTCCGTCTGAACTCGGAAGTGAGACCCAAACAAGTAGGGTCTTAGCTTCTTCAGCGCCCAGACCACAGCAAATGCTTCACGTTCTATTGCACTCCACCTACTTTCCCGTGGAAGTAACCTCCGACTTATGAAGGCTACGGGTTGGTCAAAGCCCTCCTCAGTCATCTGTGAAAGAACAGCCCCTACACCATGCTCTGAAGCGTCTGTTAGCACAATGAACTCCTTGGAGAAATCGGGGGCCAAGACATACACCTCCTGTCCAGGCTGAAGCTCGACCAGAGTGGCATTCTGATCGTACCACCGCTTCATTTCCTCCTGGCTCGCTTCCAGATTTGCCTCGGCAAGTTGTCTGAAGCGTCTGGTTTGGTTTCTGAAGGCCAGCATGTAGCTATATACATTCTGGGGAGGTTTCCTGGGAGATTGCTCCCAGCCTTCCTTTACCAAACTCAGTGGTCCTCTCACGGGGTGGCCGTACAGTAGTTCAAAGGGGCTGAACCCTAGGGACTTCTGTGGTACCTCGCGATATGCAAAAAGCAGGCATGGCAAGAGGACGTCCCACTTACGCCTCATCGGACCTTCCAGGCCCATGATCATGCCTTTGAGGGTTCGGTTGAATCTTTCAACCAACCCGTTACCTTGGGGATGGTAGGGTGTGGTGAACTTGTACGTTACGCCACACTCCTGCCAAAGGGACTTCATATATTTCGATATGAAATTGGTCCCCCTGTCGCTCACCACCTCTAGAGGGAATCCTACTCGTGAGAAAATTCCCATCAGTGCACGCCCCACCACGGGAGCCGTCACTGTCCTCAGAGGGATGGCTTCAGGGTACCGGGTGGCATGGTCCACCAAGACCAGGATGAACCTGTTGCCCATGGCTGTCTTGGGGTCCAGAGGCCCAACGATGTCAATACCCACTCGCTGGAATGGCGTACCGACCACAGGGAAGGGTTGGAGGGGAGCCTTGTTCTTCCCGCCCGTCTTCCCACTTGCCTGGCAAGTCGGACAGGTTCTGCAATAAGCATCGGAACTCTTGTGCATTTGGGGCCAGTAAAAGTGGGTGACAAGCCTGTCATAGGTCTTGTCCATCCCCAAATGTCCTGCTAAAGGCACATCATGAGCCAGACCCAGTAGGAAGGCTCTGAACTTCTGGGGTACCACCAGCACACGGGCTGACCCAGGTTCAGCAGCCTTAGGCTCCGAATACAGGAGGTCGTTCTCCCAGTACACGTAATGTGTTTTGGCCTGAACACCATTGGCCTGGTCTGCAGCCTGCTGCCGCATACCCATGAGAGAAGGGCATTCTTTCTGCTCCCTGCAGAATTCCTCCCTGGAGGGTCCTCCTTCTTGCTGCCAATGGGTCAGCTCAGGCAGGTCCCCCAGTTCGGCGATCTGTTCCCCTGTAGGCTCCAGGGCCTCCTCCTGGGCCGTAGGAACTTCAGGGGCCAACTTCCCGCGCCCCCTGCGCCTTCTCCCTAAGGCCGGTTCCTGGGCCTCTCCTTCAGGCCCCAGGACCTCTCGATCACCCCTACTGGCTGCCATTGACCGGGTGGTCACGCACGCCCAGTCAGGCAGACCCACCATCCGCAGGTGAGTCGTTTTCTCCACCCTTTCCCAAGGGGAGTGCTCCAAGTCGTTCCCTAGCAAACAGTCAACAGGCATGGTTTTTCTCACACAGACCTGCAGAGTACCAGAGACCCCCCCCCCACTCGAAGGGAACTTGAGCCATCGGACACTGACTCTCAGAATTATCAGCGTTGATAACCCTACAGTAGGCATGGGGTACAACCTGCTCTTGAGACACCAGGTGCTGCCTCACTGCAGTCACACTGGCTCCTGTGTCTCTAAGAGCCTCGGCTTCCTTACCATTGATGATCACCACCTGCCCTCATTTTTTAGTGTTAGAGGGCAGGTAGTTCGTAGGGATCATCTCGCTGTCTCCTAACGAGACCAGGGTCATGTGAACGAGATCTCCACCCCCCGGGACCATCATTTCTTCTCCCAGGTGAACGCTAGTCACTTGTCGGGGCGGAGCACCAGTGGGTGCGGGTTTTCCAAATAGGCGACACTTGGGGTCACTGGATATGGGCCCAGGCTCGCCACATTTGAAACAATGGAAGGGCCCCTTTGGAACAGGTTTACCTGTCGGGGCCCTATTCTGCTTCGGGGGTGGGGGAGGCTGAGAACCCTGCTGCGGATTCCCTTGGGAACTACTTTGGGGGCCTTTTTGGAACCCTTTCTGTTTTCCCCCCTTGTCCCCCACACTCTTCTGCTGGGGACCCTGCCCACTCTTGGCGGAATCTCCCACGGGACCCTTGTGGACCCTGGTGCTGAGCCAGCGGTCCGCCTCCTCAGCAAGCTTCCTCGGGTTGGACAGCTTGCTATCGATCAGGTGTTGGCGTAACTCAGGAAAACAGTGATCAGACAAGTGCTCCCATGCAATTAAATCAAAGAGACCTTGAAAATCATTAACTTTGTTACCTTTCACCCAACCATCCAGTGCTTTGCAAAAGTAAGTCACATACTCCACATACGTATTCCCAGGCCGCTTAGTACATCCCCTAAACTTCTGTCTATACATTTCAGGGGTAAGCCCGTACCTGTTCAATAAAGCTTCTTTCATGTGGGCATAGGATCTCTGATTCTCAACGGGCAAATCTAGCAAGGTATCTCTCCCTTCGCTAAGGAACCTTCCCCACAACCCCGCTCCCCAATCCTTGTCAGGGACCCGGTGGGAGGACATGGCTACCTCGTATGCCCTAAACCACTGTCCTATGTCATCCCCCTTAAAGAACTCCTTAACTACGTCCTTCGGGATGTGCACTCTTGACTCTACCTGCACTGGCGATGTGCTGCCACCAGAGGGAGGCCGATCCAAGTCTCTCTCCTTGAGACTTATCTCCCTCATTTTTATTTCGTAATCCATCTGGTGCTTTCGCTCTTCCAGCGCCATTCTTTTGGTTTCAAGCTCCAGCTGGATTTTCATTTCTGCCAACTTTCTCTCGTGATTCCGGATTTCCTTCCTGTCCGCCAGCTCCTCTGGCGACAGGCCTTTACCCAAGCTGTGCTCACTGTCTTGCCTCTCTAGATCGATCAAATCCCCAAGCTCATTCTGCTCCTCCGTCGTATTCTGCTCGGCGAGGACGTCTTGCTCTTCCGGGGTCTCTCTGGACTCCACCCAGGCTTTCAGGGCCTTGTAGAATTCCGGTTTGTTTTTGCAACCAGCGTGCGGAACCTTGAGTTTCCTACAGAAAAACTTCAGTTCCATCTTCGAGTATTTGTCCAGCTTTGCGGCGTCCCACTCTACCTCCAACACCTCGGAGGTCGTGGACTCCGCTCCATCCAGGCTCTTTGTGCCCGGCATGGTTTCTGCACTCGGAATCTTCTTTCGGCAAAATTCAAAAAGCAAAGTCCGTGGCTAAGTAACTGGACCGGAATCCTTGTGTAGTGGTCAGAAGCTCAGGTATAGATATTGCAAGTGTAAATTCGAAATCCTCACCGCTGCGTCCAATGTAGGAAGGGGGAGGCTCTAGTTGGAGCAGTGCAACACTAGCGACAAGCAGGGACTCTCTCTTCCTCGTCAGGGCTGAGGGTTACCTTCCAGACAACCTCTGCTTACCCTCTAGGTAGTGTGGCTTAAGCAGTCGCAGGCTAATCTTTGGGGCACATAGGGTTAAACACTTGCAACAGTACACCTTTACAACCAACCCACCACACAACGAGACCAGACTGTATTCTGTAAAAATATATATCTTTATATAGATTTTAAGCAGGCTTGTGAATACAGTCAATATACTTTATGGAAACGGTTGCAGATTACTTGATTCGGGTTACCACAGTTCTTATGCAGTTCTCTTGAGGCCCGTAGGCCGGTGTTACTCAAAGTTCTTGTGGAGCCGGCGGCTTCCAGGGGATCTGTCCCACGTCGCGTTGCCTTCCCGGGGTCGTTGATCGTTGCGGCTCTTCAGCCGAGCAGGTCACTGGTCCTCCGGGGCAGCGGTGTTCTGTGGCGGCAGGGTCCTCTCCTCGTCGTCCGCTCCGACCCTGGAGGCGGCGGCTGTGCGGTGGTGACAAGTGGCAGTACGGTCCCCAAGTGCAGGACGTACCCAGCCAAATGTCGGTGCAGCTGTGGGCTCACAGCTGGGCTGTCGGGCAGACTACCGACTTTGCGGATTCTCGTAGGGCAACTGTCCGTCTTTGCAGGTGGGTGGCTGCTCGTTATGCAGTCACCTCGAGAGCTCGGACCGGACGGGTCCTCCTTTGCTTTGCTCTCGGGCTCCCGGTGCAGTTGCGGTCACGGTGTTCGGGCCAGCGGCGGCTGGTCCTTACTTTGCTCCCGCTGTTGCTGTGGGCCCCGGTCACGGTGGTCAGGTGGATGTCGTTGCCTTGGAGGAGATTCCTCCGTCAGTGCTGCGGCGATGGTCAGCACCCGCAGTCGCTTTCTTCCAAGGGGGTAGTGTCCACTGGTCCTGGGACGCTGGTCAGGGGGCAAGTTCAGTTGCAAGCCCTTGGAGATCTCTTTAGCAGAGTTTGGCACAAGTAGAGCAAAAGTCTTTTCGTAGTCTTTTCGTCTTCCTCTCCTTCAGCAGCAAGGCACCAGACACAGGCAAGAGTCAGCACCCTTCCTTGTCTCTCACGGTCCTTCTCGTAGGGCAGAGTCCTTCTGTGTCCCAAACCGGATCTAATTTTCAAGGAGCAGGGCTCCTTCTTTTATAGGCCAATTCTTTTGTTCTCGCAGGCCAGGGGGGCCTTTGCATAGCCACTCTCAGTTCTGGAGTACCCCGGCGGGTGTACTCCGGCTTCTGCTTTCAGTGTGAGGGGCAGGCGCATCAGACGGCCCACAGGAGGTGGAGCCAGCATTGTCCGGACAGGGGTGGCCAAAGTACCTTGTTGATGGGGGCTTCGCCCTTCCTGGGCCAGGTGCCGGCAGAGTCATCCGCCGCTCCCCAGGAGGGTGGAGCCAGCATTGTGGTGGCCGAGCACAGTGACAGTTCGAGTCAAGAGGCACTCCTACCTCCCACTAAGGTGTAATCTGCGCATTCACCACCTGTCATCCCTCCAGCCCTGTCACTCACACATCCCAGACAGACAGATACACATACCAGCAGAGGCGGCTGAAATGGTTAAGCAAGCAAATGCTAACTTTCTAAAAGTAGCATTTGCAAACCCAGGATACTAAAATAAACTTGACTACAAGAAATATCTCATTATCCTGAGTTCAGGCATACTAAACATGACTCACTACCATGCTCCTTGAGCCTGCGGGGATTATAGGGTGTAATAATCTCTCGCAGCTCAGTCTGGCCTAATGGAGCAGGTAGCCTTCAGTAGTGAAATACGGTCTTCGTTGTAAGTCACTACTAGGACATGCCACGCACATCAGGGCTTGTCCTACCTTACACCTACAACGCACCCTGCCCGCAGGCCTACCATAGGGGTGACTAATATGTAGTCAAGGGAAGGGTCGGTGCTGGCAAGTGGGGACACTTGCCCAGCTAGCGTGACAGTACGAGACCGCACGCGGGTTCTGCGGTCGCAGTTCCCAGACACATCTTTACGGCTGCTTCGGTGGGTGGCGCAACCAGCGCTGCAGGCCCACCAGCAGTATTGGCATCTACAAGCCCCGGCACTCTCTCGTGCACTTTACTAGGGACTAACAGTAAATCCAATGCACCAATCATGGATACCAATCGTATGTACAATTTACAGTAGGGAGCACTTGCACTGCGGCACGGATCAGCCGTGGCGCAGTGCCCTGAGTATCGGAAAACCAGCAAAACATCGGAGGCACATCAGCAAAAAGTGGAAGGGAGACTCACGCCAAGGTGCCAGGTCTAACACTCAGGATTGCTGTCCGGCAGTGTACCCTTTTCAGGGGAGGTTCAGTGTCTGTGGGTAGTCCATTCTCCATACTATGCGCTGACCCCCTGCTTTTGTTGGAGATGGTTTGTGCACTATTTTCCTTTCGAAGTCTACCTTCTTGCAGCTACTGGCCAGGGCTTCATTTTGATAAGATTTTGAGTTGTGAATCTATCATACGTTTAGCGTCAGCACATCTTTATCAGGGGTAGTTTTTTTTTTTTTCCTTTAGTGAATTCTTGTCAAAGGGGTTTGTTCTCTTGGGTTATCTTAAGTGAGTCTTACCCCTATTGTGTCTCTCCCAGTCTACACTCATTTTCGTTTCTAGGGTGTTTACCCTGTGGTGTACCCATGTGTGGGGAGGTTATGAGTGTCAGCAGCTAACTTAGCTGTTGGTCTTGTTTTTTTTTTCGAAACCTTGCTGTTTCGTTAAGGGAGCGGGATGGGGCATATTATGTCATAATGTTGTTTTCTTTGTTCTTTTCTCTGCTAATGATACCTCATGCTAGCGTCATCTCATGTTGTACACTATTACTCTTGGTTCTTATTTGTGTACTTCCCTGCTGATTGTTGCATTTGAGGTATTGTTGCCGATTATTCCTTTATTCTGCTCTTGCTCCATAAGGTAAGAGGATGTGTAGTAAATGTCCTCTCCACTGTTCTTCTCTGGCTAGACTGTACTATGTTATCTGTGACATCATAGAATGCCAGGGTGTCCCTCTAGCTCACTGTGCCTTTCTATTACTTACTGTGGCTGTTGGTCATCTCAGGCTGAGCTGCTAACATCTGGCTCCTGGTGGGGTTTCCCTTACAATTTTAACCTGTCTATCTAACCTGGAAAGAACCTGCAATAAAGGATCTTAACTTACTAAGCGGACTCTGCATCTTTTATTTACAACACTTTGGATGGGTATTTAGGCCCAGCAAGAACACCTCCATACTATAAAGATGCTCTCTATCCAAGGTTCTTTCCCCATCAGCTGTAATCGGTGCCCAGAAGTGAGCTATCATAAGGCAATTCCAGACCATGTGCAGGAAGTCAGCATCCAGTTGTGTGCATTTAGGACACCTCTCGTCGTCAGTCCCCGCAAACAATATTCTGATTGTGAGGTTTTGATTAGGAGGTATGAAGGTAGATAATTTGTGTACTTGAATCTGATATTCCTGGAGATTCTCTGTAGGTGTTCCAGTACAATGTCTTATTCTTTATCCCTCAGGCCTTTGCCAATTTTCTTCTCCCAGTTCTCCAGTAGATTTGTCAGGCTACATTTAATAATTGAGAGGAGGCTTGTGTTGTGCCAGGATATCAGTTTGTGGCCACTCCTAAATGTTCGCGAGTGCTGAGACAACGCGGCTTTCACCTGCATTACCGTAAAATGACGGAATGAGGAGTGACTCACAACTGGAGTCTTCTTGAAACCAATTATTGGTCTGGACCTCACGACTGGTACGAGTTCATGTGGTCGTTTGAGGTTGTGAATACGATGTGTGTCCTCATGCAGTGGCTCTAAAAAATGTGAGATGCCCTGAAGAAATTGCCCGAAATAAAAGTGGCAATGAAACATGTCGGCCAGTGGAACATGGCTAGATAGGAATTAGCCATCTTCACTGTTTTACATTCCATAACCAACACGAAAGAAACAGAATAAAGATAAGTCTTGTGTTGCTTGTGGCTTTTACATATGTGTTTGGTCTTCCGTATTGCGGTTGTTTGTCTCACACACTGCATTTTTTCCACAAACACTGTTTTGTTTGTTCTGTGGACACGTGTTTTCTTTTAGAGCTTGATTGCGCCAATGATGAGATCAGGGCAATCCTGGTGAGTACCTGCCAGGTTCCCGTTGGTGGTTCGCCCGTGAGGTGCCATCTCGCTCACACACACTTTTTCTAATTCCTTTATTTTCCTATTTGGACACATTGGTGTGTGTTATTGGTTGTCTCACAACTGTCTTTTGTTCCTTCAAGGGTTGGGCAAGGTTTTTATTGATTGGCATATTTTGGTTGTACATCCTACCTCAATAATCAAAAGAGAGGAGTATTGTGCAAAAAGTTTTTGCTGTTGATGGTAAACCATTAATATATTGAAATTCCTATGCCTTTTTGATCTAGGTCTTGTTTTGTATTCATATAACTGAGTGGAGAGTGACCTATGATCAATCCTTTTTCCCTCTAAGCTCCTCTTTGTTTACTGCCACTCCTAAATGTGACAAGAATCTGTAACACATTGTGTGTTTGGGGGTTTCAATCTGTCCGTTTCCAAAGCCTTTCTTAAAGACTGTGTCACTGCTCCACAAGTCAAGAATTGAATCCCTGTTAAGACATCTTCCTAAACTTTGGAGACCAGATTTCCACGTACCCCAGTTTCGTAACAGTTGTTTGTGGCAAGCATTCCCACTTCTGACCAATTCTTCATCCTCCATGCCATAAAGAACCCTCCCCTTGTGGTCGGAGGGCCCAACAAGGGAGGCACCAGAACATATGGCGGGTCCTCTCAACCACCCTCCTCCAACAACAAAAGGCCATTCTGAGATGTTTAGTTGTCCTTGTTGGACCTAGAGGGGGCCTACCAGCACAGCCATCAGTGCTCCCTTCTACTGCGGTTAACCAGCAGCCCCGTTCTTTTAGCAATATCTCCCCAAGCGGATTAGCCAGCCAGCGGATTGATCGGTCAGGCAGTACAGCTTGTGATCTGGTAACCCAAATCCCACCATTCCTAATCTGGTATTGAAATATACATAGGGACACGCTCTGCCTCCTCCATCCAAAATCAGCTCCATAAGTAGCGTGTTCAGTGCTCTAAACTAATGATGGGGAACCGAACAGGAAGATCTGCAAAGAAATACGTACTCGCTGATGCATCACCAGCTTAGAGAATGCTAACCTTGCCATTACTGTCAGAATCAGTGTTTTCTAAAACTCAACATTACCATTCAGTGACAGTAATGCTCTGTCCAGGTTCCCCTCCCTGATATCCTTTTCACCATTATCAATCTTAACTCCCAACTATCGGATTACATGTGGTTCCCATTAGATTCTCATATGTACCTGGTGCTTGTGTCATTGTAGGGTACACCTGGAATGCACGTTTTCTCCCAGTTCGTGTTGAGGCCAGACAATCTCCTCAGCTCCTCCAGGTATTACATGCTCTAGCAATCCTGGTTTCAAGACCTTGAAGATACAAAAGCATGTCGCCTGAGTAGAGCAAGGTGATGTGCTCTCCGTCTCTCAGGGGGATGACCCTGCCATTTGACACCATCTCCCATCCTATTTTGTTAAAATCTCTCTCGGCCATGGGCATCAGGGGAACTGCATTGGATTGGATTGTAACATTACTTACCCTCAGGACTTTTCAGATTGCTTCCAATACCTCGACCTCAAAAACCCATCATTCCCCCTATGGGGTCCCTCAGGGATCAGTTGTGAGTCCCCTGCTTTTTAATCTGTATGTAACCCCTCTTGCCCAGATTGCGGAGGAAACAGGTTTAAACATGTATACATACGCAGACGACTCTCAGATTATTTTCTCACTTTCTAAAGGTGAACAGGACACCCCCTCTTGCCTTCAAATCGGCCTCAGAAAGATTGCAACTTGGATGAGTAATAATCTACTCAAGTTGAATGGCAACAAGACGGAGGTTCTAGTTTTGGGTCCAGATCACTACCGGTGGAACCCCAGGCACTGGCCCTCTGAAATGGGCCAACTACCTACCCCGTCAAACCAAGTACGTAACCTGGGCATCATCATTGACAGTAAATTAACCATGGAGCCACAAGTTAAACAATGTAACTGCCATCTGCTTCACCATTCTGAGATGGCTCAGAAAAATCATCTGGATGCTGCCAGAAGACACGCAGAAGTCAGTGGTTAATGCACTGATCACCTCCCGTTTAGATTACGGCAATGTCCTGTACCTGGGATCTACGCAAGCAGTCATGAGACGCCTCCAACTCGTCCAAAATGCCGCTGCTAGATTACTTTGCAAGTGTCCCAGAAGGGAAAGAATATCTGGACACATCAAGGCACTCCACTGGTTGAAAATCGAAAACCGCGTGAAATTCAAGATTTTGAGCCTTATGCACAGAATCAAATGGGGTAATGCCCCTAGATATCTACAATCCCTTGTGCAGGCTTACATGCCGGCTCGCTGTGTTAGGTCAGCATCTCAAGGCCTCTTTTGCGTACCGAAAGTGCGCAGAGCAAAGATCGGAGGAAGGTCTTTCTCACTGCTGGGCCCCAAACTATGGAACGCTCTCCCATTGAACTTACGTCTGGAAACTCGCTACAACCACTATCGCAGAGCAATCAAAACGTGGCTCTTTAATCAGTAAATTGCTCCAGCTTCCCTCTCTGAGTTATACATTCTGACCTGTAATATAGAGTCTCTCAGCGCCGGGAAACCCTTTTTGGGTAGCTGTCGCGCTTTAGAAAACTAATAAATAAATAAATAAATAAATAAATGCCTTTACTACCTCATGAGGCTGCCCAAGAATTGAACAGCTAATGCAAATAGCATCAACGAAATGGGACACCTTTGCCTGGTTCCCCTACGCTCCTTATATGCATTGACAGGTTCCCTTGGTGTCTGCATACATTAGGGTGATCCATTTGTCTCATCCAGCTCGGATATTCATGCGTTTCATAACCATCCTCAGGAAACCCCAGTGTAAAGTATTAAATGACTTTTCTATCAAAAGGAGCATTGCGTCCTGGTACTGAGTCCAAGGAGTTTCCTCTAGGATCCTAAAGAGTTTCCTGGTATTAACAGATATGTTGCGTTGGAGGATTCATTCATTTTGATAATCTCGGATTAGTTCTTGCAGGCAAGGATATAATCGCTAGCCAACACTTTGCGAAGAACTTTATAAAATGTAACATGGACAGCGGCCCTGTAGAAGGCCTCATTAACATAGCCCTATATGGTTTTGGGATTGATACTATTAAGGTTTCTCTTGTGTTAGCAGGTAACGTATCACCATACAGTGCTTCTGCGTACTCCTCAGCAATATGTGATGCTATCAGGGAAGCATGTGTATGACCGTACTCTGCAGGTAGACCATCTGTTCTCTGTGTTTTGCCGCTTGCAAGTTCTTTGAGAGCTGCTTTTATCTCCGTCTGTTTAAGCCCTACAGGTGCACCCTTAGCTTCTTTGGATACCTAGTTAAGGGTGGCCCAATTTAGGAAACGCTCTACATTGCCTTCAGGGGAATCGGCTTGCTTACTGTACAACTCTAAATAATGGTGGCAGAACATGTCATTTTCTCACTTTGTATGTATTATGGCCCTAGCGAAGTTCCTTATTTGTGCAATGAGAGTGTCAATAATTATTGGCTTTGGTTCCCTTCACATGATTTTTGGTCGGATATTCCCTGTGGTTGAGAGTACGCAGTCTCTTCAGAGTAGTGGCACATTTTGCTCTTTCCCCTAAGAGTCTGGGTCTTATTAAGCGTTTTACTACACCGTCCCTCCTCCAATGTGCGAATGATTCCATTCACTGCAATTAACTCCCTCTCTAGGATCTTTCCAACCTCTATAGTTTGGCTCATACAATGTCCACGCACCACCACCTTAAAGGCCTTTTAGTCAGTTGCCAGATGCACAGTTGTGCTGTGCTTTCATTGGAAGTATTCCAATTTGATCCTATTATGCCTGACAACCGAACTTGCAGGTCTGCCTCTCCAAGCTCAAAGCTCCACGCCTACTTGCCTCCAACTTAAAGCCTTTAAACTAAGCATGCCACAGTACTTCAAAAATAAATTTAAATGTGCATGGAGAGACAGACTCCTACAAAGCACTCACAACCTCCACTTTGCATACCTTTCAGCTCAAGCTGGTCATCCATACATCCACAAATGTAGGCTCTCACCATCAATCTGAACCTAATGTAGGTAAAGTACAGCTTAAAACGAGCTTTGGAGAACAGCACTTTCAATATACGTATTCGCCATCTGGATGAGAGACTAAAGGAGCCATCTCTGAATGGCTCTCCTCTAAGATTCACCTTATGAATGCAGACTCTCCACCAGTAGCACCATTAAAGATTTAAACCACAGTATGATTTTGTCACCTACTATGACATGGTGCAGCAGGTGCTTGTACCAGAACAAGCCAAAGTGAATGGACTCACGCCCTGTTTTTATGCCACTGGGGTGTCTTTTTCATTGGAGTAAAACCAGTTAATTAAGGTACTTCATGGCTTTGCTTAAAGTACACATAGTTAAGGTCCTGTGTTCAGTTTTTGTTTTCGTGTCACTCTTTTAGCAGGTTATGTGAGGTTGTTCACTGGGTGGCTATTAACCTAACTGGACTTTTGGATGTGTCCTGCCGTTAATGTTTGTGGATGAGCACCGTCAAAGAGAGATGTTATAAATTTACAAATGGACTGAAATAGTTAACCAATTTCTTACTATGCAATTTCACTTTGAAAAGTTAATATATTGTGCATATGGCGCTATTTTTTAGGACTTACAGGACCTTCTTGTGACTAATTAGCACAAATGGTGCTCTGACTGCAGGGTACACAGCCGTGGCCTGTGCAGGTAAGAGCGGTGGGGCCGGGTGGGGAGGGGCCGGAGATATCAACAGACGAGGGAAAATTAATTATTTATTTAATTTTCCCGGGTGATCGCCTGTCGACCCCCCCCCCACCCCCCGAACCCGCCCCAAACCGCCCTTACCTGCATGGGCCACTCCTGAGGGTACATAATGTAAGTAAGCAGAGGAATGGATACTTTTCACATATGCCAGTCTTAAAATGCAGCATGTCCTAGTTTTCTTAGGTGCCAGTGACGGAGTGCAAAATCATTGAACTATGGATTGCAATAACAGTATATTTCCAGGAATTTTGATTCGTAGTCCTATTATTCATACAGACTGATCTACTACCAAACCCATTTGAGGAAGTTGTGCTGTACCGCGTATCAGAGAACAAAAGAAATACAAATACCTATATTCAAGAGAACAAGTGTGTGCCTGGGGCATTATTCAAATGAGCAAGCACCAAAATAAAATCGTCACAAGGGTACTCTTCAATAGAAGCATATATAGTATTAGAGATAGGCGAGCCAACAAACAGAGAGCCGAGACACAGGTCTGGCTTGACTCATAGAGCCCGTGCACGAGACAGCCCTGGGAATAGTTGCTATGTAAACTATGCAAAAATATGACAGACTCTTCAAAATTCGAAAATATATATTTCTTTACTATGTGGAAGCTTTTACCTTTGTGCAGAAGGTTATATCACTACATTGATGGGTGGTAATTAGTACTTTTTACACATGCAACTAAAAACATTACCTCCCACACCCTGACAACAATGTGATTTAAAAGTCAATACAGTTGTCATCTATACCATTTATAAAACCAAGATTCATATAATTGTTGTAGCAGCATTATAGTATATTACATTAAACGCAAGCGGTTTTTGTATTTATTGGTTTGATAATGTGCCGACCAGACAACACCAACATTACACATTAATATGCAAAACGCCTAAATACCTTCCAAAAATTCATTGTATACATTTCAAAACACTTTCCAGAAAAAGACAGCTCATTACTCCTAAATATCAGAAATAGCCAGATGACACATACAATAAATCCCAAAAACCCAATTGAGTGGGACCATTATTATAATAAACATAAGATTAAAAATTCATATTATAAAAATTTGGCAACCAACTTACCTAATTGTTCTGATACAATAGATAAGAATTTCTCTATAGCATAACAAAATTAAAAAAAAATGTTTTAAAAAGATCTTGAATGCGACGAACCTATAACACTCTTATAAAAAAAAATGCTACACAAAAAAATCATAAATGACCAAGTGTCAATTGAGAAATGTTTACAAAATGGGCAAGGAGAAATATCCACACTATCCTGATTCGTCATCCTCCATTGTATGAAGGCTGGCACTTGTCCAAGCCTTAAAAAACCATCTTCTAACATAGACGCTCATAGTACCGTTGTGTGCCCTCCTGCTGCTTCGGGGCACTTTGGATTACAAATATTATACACGACAGCCTGGTCGTGGGGAGGAGCTCCATCACCTGCTGGGAGCGAAATGGACAACCAGCGAGGTGAGGCTGCAGTCCTTGGAACTGTCGGGACATTGTCAGCACGGCCCTTGGATGCAAATGAGGCCTGTACATTTTGTTCGCAACTACCTACTATAAGAAACAATGATTTTTTAATTTTATAACACCATCTGAACTTACCTGAAGTCATAAACTATGCTCACATTGTGACTCCGTGTCCCATCATGCATTGAACAGTATTTGTACCAAGCCTATGCCCACTGGGGGCAGTGATACTAATCAATAACAAGCACAGCGAGGGGGCAGTGCTGCAAATTCATACGTTTGATATTACTTTACCCAAAAAAATAAAAATACCTAAGTACTTAGTGTAATCGTTCAATGGTACTCGTGGTACCAACTTTGGAAGGATAAAAGTCGTAGTGGGTCAGACGTGTGTCAAGCCTTCGAAGGACAAGTTCTGCACAGATCTCAGACCGAACACTTATTCGCCCCTTACCGAAATGAAGATTAGACACATTTGTTGAGGAAATAGAAGATGAGGTCGGAGTGAAAACAAGTGTGGCAATGAAACAATCTGCAGAACTAAAATACTCTTTGTACAATTCCATAATACATCGGCCCGATGCCCAGGGCTGCCCGTAAATGTCCGTGTGTAGAAGTTAGGGGCCACAGCCAAACTCGGCTGGCGGCAGCATTTCCTGGGGACTCAAGTCTGCTAGCAGGAAATTGAAAACACACCCTTCTACCACAGCATGCGCAGACTCTGGACTGGACCCTGCAGCATAGAGAGAGTCTGCCCACGTGCACACTTAGACGTCAGGCAATGCATCGGTCCCAATTCACTGTACCTTCTCACCCCAGGGGGATACGTCGCCGCTGCGGCACACTTGTGCTCGCGGCACACGTGGGCTCACATCACAGTAGGCCCCCCCACAAGGCAATCCAGGCCCGGGCGGGCAGCTAGGCAGCACAGTCTAGTAGTCTCCAAGCCGCTGCACCACAGGCCGGTGGTCAGCTCTAAAATAGGCTGCATTTCAGTCAGGGCCAACTCGCCACGATCCTGCAGGCCTTAGGCATTGACCACCAGATCCCTGTCCCCACTGTGTCCCTTAGCCTCACTCACCTCGGCTCAACACTGGCTAGAAAGCGGCACTGCCTCCGCACCCCGCTCCGGATCTCCCTCCGCAGAGCAGGATGCCTCGCCGGGTCTGCAGCCATCCGCTTTCACTTCGCTGCGATTATGGGGCCACTAAACAAACAGTTAGGCCTCCCTGCCTCGGCAACCCGATCACAGTCTGCCGATGCACAGGGGCCACGCCCTCATCCCAGCCGCACGGCACCCAGCTAGTCAATCCACTGTTTCCCGCCTGTACCTACAGTACCTCCATTACGTGGGGCCCGCAGCAGCCACCAACTGCGCCCGTCTCGCGATGTTGGCACAACAGGGGTGCACTGTAGGGGGGGGGCGACCGCGCGGCGCTGATAGTCCATGAAGGCGGCCTTTATCATTTATTTGGACACGGTCAGTGTCCCCAAACTAATTATAAACATCGCCGCCCCGAAAATAATGCCGCCTGGGGCGGACCGCCCCCCCCCCCCCCGCACCCCACTAGCTACACCGTTGCCTGGTGAACACCATGCACAGCTGAACCGCTGGAGGCGCACAGATTACTCTACTCTCTGAAATCATCCCTGATCTGACCAGACCTCCAACCTCTACGCACTAATCTCCTTCTTCCAAAGCCGTCGCCAGCAGGTCCCCAAGAAACTCAAATCTCTGTTATTTATCGCCCCCTGCATATGAGTCAGGCAATCCAGAGTAGCTGAAGGTTTCACGGACAGCGGGAGGGGGGTCGGCTCACGGACAGCGGGAGGGGGGGGGACGGGCACACGGACAGCGGGAGGGGGGGGGGACGGGCACACAGACAGCGGGAGAGGGGACGGGCACTCGGACAGCGGGAGAGGAGACGGGCACACGGACAGCGGGAGGGGGTGCGAGGACGGGCACACGGACAGCGGGAGGGGGGACGGGCTACAGCGGGAGGGGGGACGGGCTCACGGACAGCGGGAGGGGGGACGGGCACACAGACAGCGGGAGGGGGTGCGGCGACGGGCACACGGACAGCGGTGCCCGTCCCCGCAAAGCACACATTGGAAATGAAACCAACATGCCGATACGAAAAAAAAAAAAACAACCGCCCACCGCCGCATGACGCACGAAAGTGGGCGGGATGAGTAAAAATCGCCGGAACGCCCACGAATCTGCTCGGGAAATGAGTGACGCATCTCTGTTCCAATGGCTATCCTCCATTTATGGAGCTAGCCAATGGAACAGAGAGGCGGGACAGCACACACATACTGATAACATAGGATTTCCCTGCGCGAAACGCTGCTGCACAGCTGTCCGCCAGGCGAAACCTAAAAACGGAAGTGAGAAAGCAAATGTCGATTGGAGAGAGTGCGCAGCAACGGTGTGAAAGGCACTTTCCTCATAGACTGGATGACTTTCTACTTTTCTGGAGAAATTCTGTGGCGGCTTCGTGGAGCTGTGTACAGAGACCTCGGGTGAGAGATCGCTCACCGGAGCTGATATTATTAATGTATTTGTGTAGCAGTTCTCAACGCCTAATGTGTATCATTTAACACAGTTTTGTTTTGTATAGGAGTGTGTTTTTAGCATGGGAAATTCCTGTGCTTCTTTACAAAGTGTGTCGTAGTATGGTGTGGTGAGTAGTCAATTCTCATCCATTTTGTCAGGGTTGGTATCCTTATCCATGCCCCATGTAGTGGTGTATGCTCATCCATATTGTCAGGTTTGGTATCCTGAAGTGTACCCTTTCTAGGGGAGGTGGTTTCTGTGTGGGTATTCCATGCCCCATGTAGTGGTGTATGCTCATCCATATTGTCAGCGTTGTTATCCTGAAGTGTACCCTACCTAGGGGAGGTGATTTCGGTGTGGGTGGTCCATGCCCCATGTAGTTGGTGTTTGTGGGTAGTCCATGCCCCATCGTTTGTCCCAGGGTTTTTTGTCTTTATCCTGCGGTGTACCCTTTTCTGGGGAAGTTGGTGTTTGTGGGTAGTCCATGCCCCATAGTTTGTCCCAGGGTTATTGTCTTCATCCTGCGGTGTACCCTTTTCAGGGGAAGTTGGGTGCTTGCGGGTAGTCCATGCCCCATGTCTATTCCCAGGATTACTGTCCTGCGGTGTACCCTTTGAGGTTGAGTGTTTATGGGTAGTCCATGCCCCATTTCCCAGGGTTATTTTGCTTACCCTGAGGTGTACCCTTTTTAGGGGAGGTTGTGCGTTTTTGAGTAGTCAATGCCCATTTTTATTCTCAGTGTAGGAAGGGGGAGGCTCTAGTTGGCGCAGTGCAACACTAGCGACAAGCAGGGACTCTCTCTTCCTCGTCAGGGCTGAGGGTTACCTTCCAGACAACCTCTGCTTACCCTCTAGGTAGTGTGGCTTAAGCAGTCGCAGGCTAATCTTTGGGGCACATAGGGTTAAACACTTGCAACAGTACACCTTTACAACCAACCCACCACACAACGAGACCAGACTGTATTCTATAAAAATATATATCTTTATATAGATTTTAAGCAGGCTTGTGAATACAGTCAATATACTTTATGGAAACGGTTGCAGATTACTTGATTCGGGTTACCACAGTTCTTATGCAGTTCTCTTGAGGCCCGTAGGCCGGTGTTACTCAAAGTTCTTGTGGAGCCGGCGGCTTCCAGGGGATCTGTCCCACGTCGCGTTGCCTTCCCGGGGTCGTTGATCGTTGCGGCTCTTCAGCCGAGCAGGTCACTGGTCCTCCGGGGCAGCGGTGTTCTGTGGCGGCAGGGTCCTCTCCTCGTCGTCCGCTCCGACCCTGGAGGCGGCGGCTGTGCGGTGGTGACAAGTGGCAGTACGGTCCCCAAGTGCAGGACGTACCCAGCCAAATGTCGGTGCAGCTGTGGGCTCACAGCTGGGCTGTCGGGCAGACTACCGACTTTGCGGATTCTCGTAGGGCAACTGTCCGTCTTTGCAGGTGGGTGGCTGCTCGTTATGCAGTCACCTCGAGAGCTCGGACCGGACGGGTCCTCCTTTGCTTTGCTCTCGGGCTCCCGGTGCAGTTGCGGTCACGGTGTTCGGGCCAGCGGCGGCTGGTCCTTACTTTGCTCCCGCTGTTGCTGTGGGCCCCGGTCACGGTGGTCAGGTGGATGTCGTTGCCTTGGAGGAGATTCCTCCGTCAGTGCTGCGGCGATGGTCAGCACCCGCAGTCGCTTTCTTCCAAGGGGGTAGCGTCCACTGGTCCTGGGACGCTGGTCAGGGGGCAAGTTCAGTTGCAAGCCCTTGGAGATCTCTTTAGCAGAGTTTGGCACAAGTAGAGCAAAAGTCTTTTCGTAGTCTTTTCGTCTTCCTCTCCTTCAGCAGCAAGGCACCAGACACAGGCAAGAGTCAGCACCCTTCCTTGTCTCTCACGGTCCTTCTCGTAGGGCAGAGTCCTTCTGTGGCCCAAACCGGATCTAATTTTCAAGGAGCAGGGCTCCTTCTTTTATAGGCCAATTCTTTTGTTCTCGCAGGCCAGGGGGGCCTTTGCATAGCCACTCTCAGTTCTGGAGTACCCCGGCGGGTGTACTCCAGCTTCTGCTTTCAGTGTGAGGGGCAGGCGCATCAGACGCCCCACAGGAGGTGGAGCCAGCATTGTCCGGACAGGGGTGGCCAAAGTACCTTGTTGATGGGGGCTTCGCCCTTCCTGGGCCAGGTGCCGGCAGAGTCATCCGCCGCTCCCCAGGAGGGTGGAGCCAGCATTGTGGTGGCCGAGCACAGTGACAGTTCGAGTCAAGAGGCACTCCTACCTCCCACTAAGGTGTAATCTGCGCATTCACCACCTGTCATCCCTCCAGCCCTGTCACTCACACATCCCAGACAGACAGATACACATACCAGCAGAGGCGGCTGAAATGGTTAAGCAAGCAAATGCTAACTTTCTAAAAGTAGCATTTGCAAACCCAGGATACTAAAATAAACTTGACTACAAGAAATATCTCATTATCCTGAGTTCAGGCATACTAAACATGACTCACTACCATGCTCCTTGAGCCTGCGGGGATTATAGGGTGTAATAATCTCTCGCAGCTCAGTCTGGCCTAATGGAGCAGGTAGCCTTCAGTAGTGAAATACGGTCTTCGTTGTAAGTCACTACTAGGACATGCCACGCACATCAGGGCTTGTCCTACCTTACACCTACAACGCACCCTGCCCGCAGGCCTACCATAGGGGTGACTAATATGTAGTCAAGGGAAGGGTCGGTGCTGGCAAGTGGGGACACTTGCCCAGCTAGCGTGACAGTACGAGACCGCACGCGGGTTCTGCGGTCGCAGTTCCCAGACACATCTTTACGGCTGCTTCGGTGGGTGGCGCAACCAGCGCTGCAGGCCCACCAGCAGTATTGGCATCTACAAGCCCCGGCACTCTCTCGTGCACTTTACTAGGGACTAACAGTAAATCCAATGCACCAATCATGGATACCAATCGTATGTACAATTTACAGTAGGGAGCACTTGCACTGCGGCACGGATCAGCCGTGGCGCAGTGCCCTGAGTATCGGAAAACCAGCAAAACATCGGAGGCACATCAGCAAAAAGTGGAAGGGAGACTCACGCCAAGGTGCCAGGTCTAACATGTGTCCCCTCCAGCTGAAATGTGGGGGGAACTACCCTTCCCCAGGGAGTTCCACATCACTAAGGCGGAAAAATCTGGACAGACCGTCAGCGTTGGCGTGATCGGTGCCAGGGCGGTGTTCCACCGTAAAGTCCATACTCTGTAGAGAAATGGACCACCTCAACAGTTTCGGGTTCTCACCCCTCATTTGCATCAACCATCTGAGGGGCCTGTGGTCCGTCTGAACTCGGAAGTGAGACCCAAACAAGTAGGGTCTTAGCTTCTTCAGCGCCCAGACCACAGCAAATGCTTCACGTTCTATTGCACTCCACCTACTTTCCCGTGGAAGTAACCTCCGACTTATGAAGGCTACGGGTTGGTCAAAGCCCTCCTCAGTCATCTGTGAAAGAACAGCCCCTACACCATGCTCTGAAGCGTCTGTTAGCACAATGAACTCCTTGGAGAAATCGGGGGCCAAGACATACACCTCCTGTCCAGGCTGAAGCTCGACCAGAGTGGCATTCTGATCGTACCACCGCTTCATTTCCTCCTGGCTCGCTTCCAGATTTGCCTCGGCAAGTTGTCTGAAGCGTCTGGTTTGGTTTCTGAAGGCCAGCATGTAGCTATATACATTCTGGGGAGGTTTCCTGGGAGATTGCTCCCAGCCTTCCTTTACCAAACTCAGTGGTCCTCTCACGGGGTGGCCGTACAGTAGTTCAAAGGGGCTGAACCCTAGGGACTTCTGTGGTACCTCGCGATATGCAAAAAGCAGGCATGGCAAGAGGACGTCCCACTTACGCCTCATCGGACCTTCCAGGCCCATGATCATGCCTTTGAGGGTTCGGTTGAATCTTTCAACCAACCCGTTACCTTGGGGATGGTAGGGTGTGGTGAACTTGTACGTTACGCCACACTCCTGCCAAAGGGACTTCATATATTTCGATATGAAATTGGTCCCCCTGTCGCTCACCACCTCTAGAGGGAATCCTACTCGTGAGAAAATTCCCATCAGTGCACGCCCCACCACGGGAGCCGTCACTGTCCTCAGAGGGATGGCTTCAGGGTACCGGGTGGCATGGTCCACCAAGACCAGGATGAACCTGTTGCCCATGGCTGTCTTGGGGTCCAGAGGCCCAACGATGTCAATACCCACTCGCTGGAATGGCGTACCGACCACAGGGAAGGGTTGGAGGGGAGCCTTGTTCTTCCCGCCCGTCTTCCCACTTGCCTGGCAAGTCGGACAGGTTCTGCAATAAGCATCGGAACTCTTGTGCATTTGGGGCCAGTAAAAGTGGGTGACAAGCCTGTCATAGGTCTTGTCCATCCCCAAATGTCCTGCTAAAGGCACATCATGAGCCAGACCCAGTAGGAAGGCTCTGAACTTCTGGGGTACCACCAGCACACGGGCTGACCCAGGTTCAGCAGCCTTAGGCTCCGAATACAGGAGGTCGTTCTCCCAGTACACGTAATGTGTTTTGGCCTGAACACCATTGGCCTGGTCTGCAGCCTGCTGCCGCATACCCATGAGAGAAGGGCATTCTTTCTGCTCCCTGCAGAATTCCTCCCTGGAGGGTCCTCCTTCTTGCTGCCAATGGGTCAGCTCAGGCAGGTCCCCCAGTTCGGCGATCTGTTCCCCTGTAGGCTCCAGGGCCTCCTCCTGGGCCGTAGGAACTTCAGGGGCCAACTTCCCGCGCCCCCTGCGCCTTCTCCCTAAGGCCGGTTCCTGGGCCTCTCCTTCAGGCCCCAGGACCTCTCGATCACCCCTACTGGCTGCCATTGACCGGGTGGTCACGCACGCCCAGTCAGGCAGACCCACCATCCGCAGGTGAGTCGTTTTCTCCACCCTTTCCCAAGGGGAGTGCTCCAAGTCGTTCCCTAGCAAACAGTCAACAGGCATGGTTTTTCTCACACAGACCTGCAGAGTACCAGAGACCCCCCCCCCACTCGAAGGGAACTTGAGCCATCGGACACTGACTCTCAGAATTATCAGCGTTGATAACCCTACAGTAGGCATGGGGTACAACCTGCTCTTGAGACACCAGGTGCTGCCTCACTGCAGTCACACTGGCTCCTGTGTCTCTAAGAGCCTCGGCTTCCTTACCATTGATGATCACCACCTGCCCTCATTTTTTAGTGTTAGAGGGCAGGTAGTTCGTAGGGATCATCTCGCTGTCTCCTAACGAGACCAGGGTCATGTGAACGAGATCTCCACCCCCCGGGACCATCATTTCTTCTCCCAGGTGAACGCTAGTCACTTGTCGGGGCGGAGCACCAGTGGGTGCGGGTTTTCCAAATAGGCGACACTTGGGGTCACTGGATATGGGCCCAGGCTCGCCACATTTGAAACAATGGAAGGGCCCCTTTGGAACAGGTTTACCTGTCGGGGCCCTATTCTGCTTCGGGGGTGGGGGAGGCTGAGAACCCTGCTGCGGATTCCCTTGGGAACTACTTTGGGGGCCTTTTTGGAACCCTTTCTGTTTTCCCCCCTTGTCCCCCACACTCTTCTGCTGGGGACCCTGCCCACTCTTGGCGGAATCTCCCACGGGACCCTTGTGGACCCTGGTGCTGAGCCAGCGGTCCGCCTCCTCAGCAAGCTTCCTCGGGTTGGACAGCTTGCTATCGATCAGGTGTTGGCGTAACTCAGGAAAACAGTGATCAGACAAGTGCTCCCATGCAATTAAATCAAAGAGACCTTGAAAATCATTAACTTTGTTACCTTTCACCCAACCATCCAGTGCTTTGCAAAAATAAGTCACATACTCCACATACGTATTCCCAGGCCGCTTAGTACATCCCCTAAACTTCTGTCTATACATTTCAGGGGTAAGCCCGTACCTGTTCAATAAAGCTTCTTTCATGTGGGCATAGGATCTCTGATTCTCAACGGGCAAATCTAGCAAGGTATCTCTCCCTTCGCTAAGGAACCTTCCCCACAACCCCGCTCCCCAATCCTTGTCAGGGACCCGGTGGGAGGACATGGCTACCTCGTATGCCCTAAACCACTGTCCTATGTCATCCCCCTTAAAGAACTCCTTAACTACGTCCTTCGGGATGTGCACTCTTGACTCTACCTGCACTGGCGATGTGCTGCCACCAGAGGGAGGCCGATCCAAGTCTCTCTCCTTGAGACTTATCTCCCTCATTTTTATTTCGTAATCCATCTGGTGCTTTCGCTCTTCCAGCGCCATTCTTTTGGTTTCAAGCTCCAGCTGGATTTTCATTTCTGCCAACTTTCTCTCGTGATTCCGGATTTCCTTCCTGTCCGCCAGCTCCTCTGGCGACAGGCCTTTACCCAAGCTGTGCTCACTGTCTTGCCTCTCTAGATCGATCAAATCCCCAAGCTCATTCTGCTCCTCCGTCGTATTCTGCTCGGCGAGGACGTCTTGCTCTTCCGGGGTCTCTCTGGACTCCACCCAGGCTTTCAGGGCCTTGTAGAATTCCGGTTTGTTTTTGCAACCAGCGTGCGGAACCTTGAGTTTCCTACAGAAAAACTTCAGTTCCATCTTCGAGTATTTGTCCAGCTTTGCGGCGTCCCACTCTACCTCCAACACCTCGGAGGTCGTGGACTCCGCTCCATCCAGGCTCTTTGTGCCCGGCATGGTTTCTGCACTCGGAATCTTCTTTCGGCAAAATTCAAAAAGCAAAGTCTGTGGCTAAGTAACTGGACCGGAATCCTTGTGTAGTGGTCAGAAGCTCAGGTATAGATATTGCAAGTGTAAATTCGAAATCCTCACCGCTGCGTCCAATGTAGGAAGGGGGAGGCTCTAGTTGGAGCAGTGCAACACTAGCGACAAGCAGGGACTCTCTCTTCCTCGTCAGGGCTGAGGGTTACCTTCCAGACAACCTCTGCTTACCCTCTAGGTAGTGTGGCTTAAGCAGTCGCAGGCTAATCTTTGGGGCACATAGGGTTAAACACTTGCAACAGTACACCTTTACAACCAACCCACCACACAACGAGACCAGACTGTATTCTGTAAAAATATATATCTTTATATAGATTTTAAGCAGGCTTGTGAATACAGTCAATATACTTTATGGAAACGGTTGCAGATTACTTGATTCGGGTTACCACAGTTCTTATGCAGTTCTCTTGAGGCCCGTAGGCCGGTGTTACTCAAAGTTCTTGTGGAGCCGGCGGCTTCCAGGGGATCTGTCCCACGTCGCGTTGCCTTCCCGGGGTCGTTGATCGTTGCGGCTCTTCAGCCGAGCAGGTCACTGGTCCTCCGGGGCAGCGGTGTTCTGTGGCGGCAGGGTCCTCTCCTCGTCGTCCGCTCCGACCCTGGAGGCGGCGGCTGTGCGGTGGTGACAAGTGGCAGTACGGTCCCCAAGTGCAGGACGTACCCAGCCAAATGTCGGTGCAGCTGTGGGCTCACAGCTGGGCTGTCGGGCAGACTACCGACTTTGCGGATTCTCGTAGGGCAACTGTCCGTCTTTGCAGGTGGGTGGCTGCTCGTTATGCAGTCACCTCGAGAGCTCGGACCGGACGGGTCCTCCTTTGCTTTGCTCTCGGGCTCCCGGTGCAGTTGCGGTCACGGTGTTCGGGCCAGCGGCGGCTGGTCCTTACTTTGCTCCCGCTGTTGCTGTGGGCCCCGGTCACGGTGGTCAGGTGGATGTCGTTGCCTTGGAGGAGATTCCTCCGTCAGTGCTGCGGCGATGGTCAGCACCCGCAGTCGCTTTCTTCCAAGGGGGTAGTGTCCACTGGTCCTGGGACGCTGGTCAGGGGGCAAGTTCAGTTGCAAGCCCTTGGAGATCTCTTTAGCAGAGTTTGGCACAAGTAGAGCAAAAGTCTTTTCGTAGTCTTTTCGTCTTCCTCTCCTTCAGCAGCAAGGCACCAGACACAGGCAAGAGTCAGCACCCTTCCTTGTCTCTCACGGTCCTTCTCGTAGGGCAGAGTCCTTCTGTGTCCCAAACCGGATCTAATTTTCAAGGAGCAGGGCTCCTTCTTTTATAGGCCAATTCTTTTGTTCTCGCAGGCCAGGGGGGCCTTTGCATAGCCACTCTCAGTTCTGGAGTACCCCGGCGGGTGTACTCCGGCTTCTGCTTTCAGTGTGAGGGGCAGGCGCATCAGACGGCCCACAGGAGGTGGAGCCAGCATTGTCCGGACAGGGGTGGCCAAAGTACCTTGTTGATGGGGGCTTCGCCCTTCCTGGGCCAGGTGCCGGCAGAGTCATCCGCCGCTCCCCAGGAGGGTGGAGCCAGCATTGTGGTGGCCGAGCACAGTGACAGTTCGAGTCAAGAGGCACTCCTACCTCCCACTAAGGTGTAATCTGCGCATTCACCACCTGTCATCCCTCCAGCCCTGTCACTCACACATCCCAGACAGACAGATACACATACCAGCAGAGGCGGCTGAAATGGTTAAGCAAGCAAATGCTAACTTTCTAAAAGTAGCATTTGCAAACCCAGGATACTAAAATAAACTTGACTACAAGAAATATCTCATTATCCTGAGTTCAGGCATACTAAACATGACTCACTACCATGCTCCTTGAGCCTGCGGGGATTATAGGGTGTAATAATCCTCGCAGCTCAGTCTGGCCTAATGGAGCAGGTAGCCTTCAGTAGTGAAATACGGTCTTCGTTGTAAGTCACTACTAGGACATGCCACGCACATCAGGGCTTGTCCTACCTTACACCTACAACGCACCCTGCCCGCAGGCCTACCATAGGGGTGACTAATATGTAGTCAAGGGAAGGGTCGGTGCTGGCAAGTGGGGACACTTGCCCAGCTAGCGTGACAGTACGAGACCGCACGCGGGTTCTGCGGTCGCAGTTCCCAGACACATCTTTACGGCTGCTTCGGTGGGTGGCGCAACCAGCGCTGCAGGCCCACCAGCAGTATTGGCATCTACAAGCCCCGGCACTCTCTCGTGCACTTTACTAGGGACTAACAGTAAATCCAATGCACCAATCATGGATACCAATCGTATGTACAATTTACAGTAGGGAGCACTTGCACTGCGGCACGGATCAGCCGTGGCGCAGTGCCCTGAGTATCGGAAAACCAGCAAAACATCGGAGGCACATCAGCAAAAAGTGGAAGGGAGACTCACGCCAAGGTGCCAGGTCTAACACTCAGGATTGCTGTCCGGCAGTGTACCCTTTTCAGGGGAGGTTCAGTGTCTGTGGGTAGTCCATTCTCCATACTATGCGCTGACCCCCTGCTTTTGTTGGAGATGGTTTGTGCACTATTTTCCTTTCGAAGTCTACCTTCTTGCAGCTACTGGCCAGGGCTTCATTTTGATAAGATTTTGAGTTGTGAATCTATCATACGTTTAGCGTCAGCACATCTTTATCAGGGGTAGTTTTTTTTTTTTTCCTTTAGTGAATTCTTGTCAAAGGGGTTTGTTCTCTTGGGTTATCTTAAGTGAGTCTTACCCCTATTGTGTCTCTCCCAGTCTACACTCATTTTCGTTTCTAGGGTGTTTACCCTGTGGTGTACCCATGTGTGGGGAGGTTATGAGTGTCAGCAGCTAACTTAGCTGTTGGTCTTGTTTTTTTTTTCGAAACCTTGCTGTTTCGTTAAGGGAGCGGGATGGGGCATATTATGTCATAATGTTGTTTTCTTTGTTCTTTTCTCTGCTAATGATACCTCATGCTAGCGTCATCTCATGTTGTACACTATTACTCTTGGTTCTTATTTGTGTACTTCCCTGCTGATTGTTGCATTTGAGGTATTGTTGCCGATTATTCCTTTATTCTGCTCTTGCTCCATAAGGGAAGAGGATGTGTAGTAAATGTCCTCTCCACTGTTCTTCTCTGGCTAGACTGTACTATGTTATCTGTGACATCATAGAATGCCAGGGTGTCCCTCTAGCTCACTGTGCCTTTCTATTACTTACTGTGGCTGTTGGTCATCTCAGGCTGAGCTGCTAACATCTGGCTCCTGGTGGGGTTTCCCTTACAATTTTAACCTGTCTATCTAACCTGGAAAGAACCTGCAATAAAGGATCTTAACTTACTAAGCGGACTCTGCATCTTTTATTTACAACACTTTGGATGGGTATTTAGGCCCAGCAAGAACACCTCCATACTATAAAGATGCTCTCTATCCAAGGTTCTTTCCCCATCAGCTGTAATCGGTGCCCAGAAGTGAGCTATCATAAGGCAATTCCAGACCATGTGCAGGAAGTCAGCATCCAGTTGTGTGCATTTAGGACACCTCTCGTCGTCAGTCCCCGCAAACAATATTCTGATTGTGAGGTTTTGATTAGGAGGTATGAAGGTAGATAATTTGTGTACTTGAATCTGATATTCCTGGAGATTCTCTGTAGGTGTTCCAGTACAATGTCTTATTCTTTATCCCTCAGGCCTTTGCCAATTTTCTTCTCCCAGTTCTCCAGTAGATTTGTCAGGCTACATTTAATAATTGAGAGGAGGCTTGTGTTGTGCCAGGATATCAGTTTGTGGCCACTCCTAAATGTTCGCGAGTGCTGAGACAACGCGGCTTTCACCCGCATTACCGTAAAATGACGGAATGAGGAGTGACTCACAACTGGAGTCTTCTTGAAACCAATTATTGGTCTGGACCTCACGACTGGTACGAGTTCATGTGGTCGTTTGAGGTTGTGAATACGATGTGTGTCCTCATGCAGTGGCTCTAAAAAATGTGAGATGCCCTGAAGAAATTGCCCGAAATAAAAGTGGCAATGAAACATGTCGGCCAGTGGAACATGGCTAGATAGGAATTAGCCATCTTCACTGTTTTACATTCCATAACCAACACGAAAGAAACAGAATAAAGATAAGTCTTGTGTTGCTTGTGGCTTTTACATATGTGTTTGGTCTTCCGTATTGCGGTTGTTTGTCTCACACACTGCATTTTTTCCACAAACACTGTTTTGTTTGTTCTGTGGACACGTGTTTTCTTTTAGAGCTTGATTGCGCCAATGATGAGATCAGGGCAATCCTGGTGAGTACCTGCCAGGTTCCCGTTGGTGGTTCGCCCGTGAGGTGCCATCTCGCTCACACACACTTTTTCTAATTCCTTTATTTTCCTATTTGGACACATTGGTGTGTGTTATTGGTTGTCTCACAACTGTCTTTTGTTCCTTCAAGGGTTGGGCAAGGTTTTTATTGATTGGCATATTTTGGTTGTACATCCTACCTCAATAATCAAAAGAGAGGAGTATTGTGCAAAAAGTTTTTGCTGTTGATGGTAAACCATTAATATATTGAAATTCCTATGCCTTTTTGATCTAGGTCTTGTTTTGTATTCATATAACTGAGTGGAGAGTGACCTATGATCAATCCTTTTTCCCTCTAAGCTCCTCTTTGTTTACTGCCACTCCTAAATGTGACAAGAATCTGTAACACATTGTGTGTTTGGGGGTTTCAATCTGTCCGTTTCCAAAGCCTTTCTTAAAGACTGTGTCACTGCTCCACAAGTCAAGAATTGAATCCCTGTTAAGACATCTTCCTAAACTTTGGAGACCAGATTTCCACGTACCCCAGTTTCGTAACAGTTGTTTGTGGCAAGCATTCCCACTTCTGACCAATTCTTCATCCTCCATGCCATAAAGAACCCTCCCCTTGTGGTCGGAGGGCCCAACAAGGGAGGCACCAGAACATATGGCGGGTCCTCTCAACCACCCTCCTCCAACAACAAAAGGCCATTCTGAGATGTTTAGTTGTCCTTGTTGGACCTAGAGGGGGCCTACCAGCACAGCCATCAGTGCTCCCTTCTACTGCGGTTAACCAGCAGCCCCGTTCTTTTAGCAATATCTCCCCAAGCGGATTAGCCAGCCAGCGGATTGATCGGTCAGGCAGTACAGCTTGTGATCTGGTAACCCAAATCCCACCATTCCTAATCTGGTATTGAAATATACATAGGGACACGCTCTGCCTCCTCCATCCAAAATCAGCTCCATAAGTAGCGTGTTCAGTGCTCTAAACTAATGATGGGGAACCGAACAGGAAGATCTGCAAAGAAATACGTACTCGCTGATGCATCACCAGCTTAGAGAATGCTAACCTTGCCATTACTGTCAGAATCAGTGTTTTCTAAAACTCACATTACCATTCAGTGACAGTAATGCTCTGTCCAGGTTCCCCTCCCTGATATCCTTTTCACCATTATCAATCTTAACTCCCAACTATCGGATTACATGTGGTTCCCATTAGATTCTCATATGTACCTGGTGCTTGTGTCATTGTAGGGTACACCTGGAATGCACGTTTTCTCCCAGTTCGTGTTGAGGCCAGACAATCTCCTCAGCTCCTCCAGGTATTACATGCTCTAGCAATCCTGGTTTCAAGACCTTGAAGATACAAAAGCATGTCGCCTGAGTAGAGCAAGGTGATGTGCTCTCCGTCTCTCAGGGGGATGACCCTGCCATTTGACACCATCTCCCATCCTATTTTGTTAAAATCTCTCTCGGCCATGGGCATCAGGGGAACTGCATTGGATTGGATTGTAACATTACTTACCCTCAGGACTTTTCAGATTGCTTCCAATACCTCGACCTCAAAAACCCATCATTCCCCCTATGGGGTCCCTCAGGGATCAGTTGTGAGTCCCCTGCTTTTTAATCTGTATGTAACCCCTCTTGCCCAGATTGCGGAGGAAACAGGTTTAAACATGTATACATACGCAGACGACTCTCAGATTATTTTCTCACTTTCTAAAGGTGAACAGGACACCCCCTCTTGCCTTCAAATCGGCCTCAGAAAGATTGCAACTTGGATGAGTAATAATCTACTCAAGTTGAATGGCAACAAGACGGAGGTTCTAGTTTTGGGTCCAGATCACTACCGGTGGAACCCCAGGCACTGGCCCTCTGAAATGGGCCAACTACCTACCCCGTCAAACCAAGTACGTAACCTGGGCATCATCATTGACAGTAAATTAACCATGGAGCCACAAGTTAAACAATGTAACTGCCATCTGCTTCACCATTCTGAGATGGCTCAGAAAAATCATCTGGATGCTGCCAGAAGACACGCAGAAGTCAGTGGTTAATGCACTGATCACCTCCCGTTTAGATTACGGCAATGTCCTGTACCTGGGATCTACGCAAGCAGTCATGAGACGCCTCCAACTCGTCCAAAATGCCGCTGCTAGATTACTTTGCAAGTGTCCCAGAAGGGAAAGAATATCTGGACACATCAAGGCACTCCACTGGTTGAAAATCGAAAACCGCGTGAAATTCAAGATTTTGAGCCTTATGCACAGAATCAAATGGGGTAATGCCCCTAGATATCTACAATCCCTTGTGCAGGCTTACATGCCGGCTCGCTGTGTTAGGTCAGCATCTCAAGGCCTCTTTTGCGTACCGAAAGTGCGCAGAGCAAAGATCGGAGGAAGGTCTTTCTCACTGCTGGGCCCCAAACTATGGAACGCTCTCCCATTGAACTTACGTCTGGAAACTCGCTACAACCACTATCGCAGAGCAATCAAAACGTGGCTCTTTAATCAGTAAATTGCTCCAGCTTCCCTCTCTGAGTTATACATTCTGACCTGTAATATAGAGTCTCTCAGCGCCGGGAAACCCTTTTTGGGTAGCTGTCGCGCTTTAGAAAACTAATAAATAAATAAATAAATAAATAAATGCCTTTACTACCTCATGAGGCTGCCCAAGAATTGAACAGCTAATGCAAATAGCATCAACGAAATGGGACACCTTTGCCTGGTTCCCCTACGCTCCTTATATGCATTGACAGGTTCCCTTGGTGTCTGCATACATTAGGGTGATCCATTTGTCTCATCCAGCTCGGATATTCATGCGTTTCATAACCATCCTCAGGAAACCCCAGTGTAAAGTATTAAATGACTTTTCTATCAAAAGGAGCATTGCGTCCTGGTACTGAGTCCAAGGAGTTTCCTCTAGGATCCTAAAGAGTTTCCTGGTATTAACAGATATGTTGCGTTGGAGGATTCATTCATTTTGATAATCTCGGATTAGTTCTTGCAGGCAAGGATATAATCGCTAGCCAACACTTTGCGAAGAACTTTATAAAATGTAACATGGACAGCGGCCCTGTAGAAGGCCTCATTAACATAGCCCTATATGGTTTTGGGATTGATACTATTAAGGTTTCTCTTGTGTTAGCAGGTAACGTATCACCATACAGTGCTTCTGCGTACTCCTCAGCAATATGTGATGCTATCAGGGAAGCATGTGTATGACCGTACTCTGCAGGTAGACCATCTGTTCTCTGTGTTTTGCCGCTTGCAAGTTCTTTGAGAGCTGCTTTTATCTCCGTCTGTTTAAGCCCTACAGGTGCACCCTTAGCTTCTTTGGATACCTAGTTAAGGGTGGCCCAATTTAGGAAACGCTCTACATTGCCTTCAGGGGAATCGGCTTGCTTACTGTACAACTCTAAATAATGGTGGCAGAACATGTCATTTTCTCACTTTGTATGTATTATGGCCCTAGCGAAGTTCCTTATTTGTGCAATGAGAGTGTCAATAATTATTGGCTTTGGTTCCCTTCACATGATTTTTGGTCGGATATTCCCTGTGGTTGAGAGTACGCAGTCTCTTCAGAGTAGTGGCACATTTTGCTCTTTCCCCTAAGAGTCTGGGTCTTATTAAGCGTTTTACTACACCGTCCCTCCTCCAATGTGCGAATGATTCCATTCACTGCAATTAACTCCCTCTCTAGGATCTTTCCAACCTCTATAGTTTGGCTCATACAATGTCCACGCACCACCACCTTAAAGGCCTTTTAGTCAGTTGCCAGATGCACAGTTGTGCTGTGCTTTCATTGGAAGTATTCCAATTTGATCCTATTATGCCTGACAACCGAACTTGCAGGTCTGCCTCTCCAAGCTCAAAGCTCCACGCCTACTTGCCTCCAACTTAAAGCCTTTAAACTAAGCATGCCACAGTACTTCAAAAATAAATTTAAATGTGCATGGAGAGACAGACTCCTACAAAGCACTCACAACCTCCACTTTGCATACCTTTCAGCTCAAGCTGGTCATCCATACATCCACAAATGTAGGCTCTCACCATCAATCTGAACCTAATGTAGGTAAAGTACAGCTTAAAACGAGCTTTGGAGAACAGCACTTTCAATATACGTATTCGCCATCTGGATGAGAGACTAAAGGAGCCATCTCTGAATGGCTCTCCTCTAAGATTCACCTTATGAATGCAGACTCTCCACCAGTAGCACCATTAAAGATTTAAACCACAGTATGATTTTGTCACCTACTATGACATGGTGCAGCAGGTGCTTGTACCAGAACAAGCCAAAGTGAATGGACTCACGCCCTGTTTTTATGCCACTGGGGTGTCTTTTTCATTGGAGTAAAACCAGTTAATTAAGGTACTTCATGGCTTTGCTTAAAGTACACATAGTTAAGGTCCTGTGTTCAGTTTTTGTTTTCGTGTCACTCTTTTAGCAGGTTATGTGAGGTTGTTCACTGGGTGGCTATTAACCTAACTGGACTTTTGGATGTGTCCTGCCGTTAATGTTTGTGGATGAGCACCGTCAAAGAGAGATGTTATAAATTTACAAATGGACTGAAATAGTTAACCAATTTCTTACTATGCAATTTCACTTTGAAAAGTTAATATATTGTGCATATGGCGCTATTTTTTAGGACTTACAGGACCTTCTTGTGACTAATTAGCACAAATGGTGCTCTGACTGCAGGGTACACAGCCGTGGCCTGTGCAGGTAAGAGCGGTGGGGCCGGGTGGGGAGGGGCCGGAGATATCAACAGACGAGGGAAAATTAATTATTTATTTAATTTTCCCGGGTGATCGCCTGTCGACCCCCCCCCCACCCCCCGAACCCGCCCCAAACCGCCCTTACCTGCATGGGCCACTCCTGAGGGTACATAATGTAAGTAAGCAGAGGAATGGATACTTTTCACATATGCCAGTCTTAAAATGCAGCATGTCCTAGTTTTCTTAGGTGCCAGTGACGGAGTGCAAAATCATTGAACTATGGATTGCAATAACAGTATATTTCCAGGAATTTTGATTCGTAGTCCTATTATTCATACAGACTGATCTACTACCAAACCCATTTGAGGAAGTTGTGCTGTACCGCGTATCAGAGAACAAAAGAAATACAAATACCTATATTCAAGAGAACAAGTGTGTGCCTGGGGCATTATTCAAATGAGCAAGCACCAAAATAAAATCGTCACAAGGGTACTCTTCAATAGAAGCATATATAGTATTAGAGATAGGCGAGCCAACAAACAGAGAGCCGAGACACAGGTCTGGCTTGACTCATAGAGCCCGTGCACGAGACAGCCCTGGGAATAGTTGCTATGTAAACTATGCAAAAATATGACAGACTCTTCAAAATTCGAAAATATATATTTCTTTACTATGTGGAAGCTTTTACCTTTGTGCAGAAGGTTATATCACTACATTGATGGGTGGTAATTAGTACTTTTTACACATGCAACTAAAAACATTACCTCCCACACCCTGACAACAATGTGATTTAAAAGTCAATACAGTTGTCATCTATACCATTTATAAAACCAAGATTCATATAATTGTTGTAGCAGCATTATAGTATATTACATTAAACGCAAGCGGTTTTTGTATTTATTGGTTTGATAATGTGCCGACCAGACAACACCAACATTACACATTAATATGCAAAACGCCTAAATACCTTCCAAAAATTCATTGTATACATTTCAAAACACTTTCCAGAAAAAGACAGCTCATTACTCCTAAATATCAGAAATAGCCAGATGACACATACAATAAATCCCAAAAACCCAATTGAGTGGGACCATTATTATAATAAACATAAGATTAAAAATTCATATTATAAAAATTTGGCAACCAACTTACCTAATTGTTCTGATACAATAGATAAGAATTTCTCTATAGCATAACAAAATTAAAAAAAAATGTTTTAAAAAGATCTTGAATGCGACGAACCTATAACACTCTTATAAAAAAAAATGCTACACAAAAAAATCATAAATGACCAAGTGTCAATTGAGAAATGTTTACAAAATGGGCAAGGAGAAATATCCACACTATCCTGATTCGTCATCCTCCATTGTATGAAGGCTGGCACTTGTCCAAGCCTTAAAAAACCATCTTCTAACATAGACGCTCATAGTACCGTTGTGTGCCCTCCTGCTGCTTCGGGGCACTTTGGATTACAAATATTATACACGACAGCCTGGTCGTGGGGAGGAGCTCCATCACCTGCTGGGAGCGAAATGGACAACCAGCGAGGTGAGGCTGCAGTCCTTGGAACTGTCGGGACATTGTCAGCACGGCCCTTGGATGCAAATGAGGCCTGTACATTTTGTTCGCAACTACCTACTATAAGAAACAATGATTTTTTAATTTTATAACACCATCTGAACTTACCTGAAGTCATAAACTATGCTCACATTGTGACTCCGTGTCCCATCATGCATTGAACAGTATTTGTACCAAGCCTATGCCCACTGGGGGCAGTGATACTAATCAATAACAAGCACAGCGAGGGGGCAGTGCTGCAAATTCATACGTTTGATATTACTTTACCCAAAAAAATAAAAATACCTAAGTACTTAGTGTAATCGTTCAATGGTACTCGTGGTACCAACTTTGGAAGGATAAAAGTCGTAGTGGGTCAGACGTGTGTCAAGCCTTCGAAGGACAAGTTCTGCACAGATCTCAGACCGAACACTTATTCGCCCCTTACCGAAATGAAGATTAGACACATTTGTTGAGGAAATAGAAGATGAGGTCGGAGTGAAAACAAGTGTGGCAATGAAACAATCTGCAGAACTAAAATACTCTTTGTACAATTCCATAATACATCGGCCCGATGCCCAGGGCTGCCCGTAAATGTCCGTGTGTAGAAGTTAGGGGCCACAGCCAAACTCGGCTGGCGGCAGCATTTCCTGGGGACTCAAGTCTGCTAGCAGGAAATTGAAAACACACCCTTCTACCACAGCATGCGCAGACTCTGGACTGGACCCTGCAGCATAGAGAGAGTCTGCCCACGTGCACACTTAGACGTCAGGCAATGCATCGGTCCCAATTCACTGTACCTTCTCACCCCAGGGGGATACGTCGCCGCTGCGGCACACTTGTGCTCGCGGCACACGTGGGCTCACATCACAGTAGGCCCCCCCACAAGGCAATCCAGGCCCGGGCGGGCAGCTAGGCAGCACAGTCTAGTAGTCTCCAAGCCGCTGCACCACAGGCCGGTGGTCAGCTCTAAAATAGGCTGCATTTCAGTCAGGGCCAACTCGCCACGATCCTGCAGGCCTTAGGCATTGACCACCAGATCCCTGTCCCCACTGTGTCCCTTAGCCTCACTCACCTCGGCTCAACACTGGCTAGAAAGCGGCACTGCCTCCGCACCCCGCTCCGGATCTCCCTCCGCAGAGCAGGATGCCTCGCCGGGTCTGCAGCCATCCGCTTTCACTTCGCTGCGATTATGGGGCCACTAAACAAACAGTTAGGCCTCCCTGCCTCGGCAACCCGATCACAGTCTGCCGATGCACAGGGGCCACGCCCTCATCCCAGCCGCACGGCACCCAGCTAGTCAATCCACTGTTTCCCGCCTGTACCTACAGTACCTCCATTACGTGGGGCCCGCAGCAGCCACCAACTGCGCCCGTCTCGCGATGTTGGCACAACAGGGGTGCACTGTAGGGGGGGGGGGGCGACCGCGCGGCGCTGATAGTCCATGAAGGCGGCCTTTATCATTTATTTGGACACGGTCAGTGTCCCCAAACTAATTATAAACATCGCCGCCCCGAAAATAATGCCGCCTGGGGCGGACCGCCCCCCCCCCCCCCCCCCGCACCCCACTAGCTACACCGTTGCCTGGTGAACACCATGCACAGCTGAACCGCTGGAGGCGCACAGATTACTCTACTCTCTGAAATCATCCCTGATCTGACCAGACCTCCAACCTCTACGCACTAATCTCCTTCTTCCAAAGCCGTCGCCAGCAGGTCCCCAAGAAACTCAAATCTCTGTTATTTATCGCCCCCTGCATATGAGTCAGGCAATCCAGAGTAGCTGAAGGTTTCACGGACAGCGGGAGGGGGGTCGGCTCACGGACAGCGGGAGGGGGGGGACGGGCACACGGACAGCGGGAGGGGGGGGGGACGGGCACACAGACAGCGGGAGAGGGGACGGGCACACGGACAGCGGGAGAGGAGACGGGCACACGGACAGCGGGAGGGGGTGCGAGGACGGGCACACGGACAGCGGGAGGGGGGACGGGCTACAGCGGGAGGGGGGACGGGCTCACGGACAGCGGGAGGGGGGACGGGCACACAGACAGCGGGAGGGGGTGCGGCGACGGGCACACGGACAGCGGTGCCCGTCCCCGCAAAGCACACATTGGAAATGAAACCAACATGCCGATACGAAAAAAAAAAAAACAACCGCCCACCGCCGCATGACGCACGAAAGTGGGCGGGATGAGTAAAAATCGCCGGAACGCCCACGAATCTGCTCGGGAAATGAGTGACGCATCTCTGTTCCAATGGCTATCCTCCATTTATGGAGCTAGCCAATGGAACAGAGAGGCGGGACAGCACACACATACTGATAACATAGGATTTCCCTGCGCGAAACGCTGCTGCACAGCTGTCCGCCAGGCGAAACCTAAAAACGGAAGTGAGAAAGCAAATGTGAGCTTTAGGTGTTGGTTATTAGCCCAAGAAGAAGGGGTCGGGAGTCTCTGAAACGCGTTGGCATGTAACTTGTATGGTGGAGGAGAAAGACAGGCTGCATCTTTAAAGCTGGTGAGCTGAGTACCGTCATGTGCCCTCCTGCTGCTTCAGGGCACTTTGGATTATATATATATATATATATATATATATATATATATATATATATATATATATATATATATATATATATATATATATATATATATTTTCACTGAAAAAACCATAGGTTTCATACCAGTTATAGTTAGGAATTAGCATTTAAAAAACCTATTAAATTCACTGAAAAAGCCATAGGCTTCATACCAGTTATAGTTAACTGGAAATTTTACTGACATAAAACCATTGAAATTCCACGTTATAGTTAGTTGGACTCACTATAACTTGCGCGTGTAATGCACTGCTGATGACGTCATATATTACATCACTCATGACATGGTCAGTGACACCACTCATGACACCCCCCTTTTATCTCGGCCCCCGCTTGACGAATCCCCCCCAAACTTTCAAGGAAGGACTGGAACGCCGCGAGGCCATTTTGAGGAAATTTTCAGGCAGATTCGTCAACCGGCGCCAAAGTTATTCCAAATAGAATTTTGAGATTTAACATTGAAAAAAATCCTAACTATAACTACCTACTGGCGACCGCCAGTAGGTAATATATATATATATATATATATATATATATATATATATATATATATATATATATATATATATATATATACATATACACATACATATACATACATACATATATATAAGAAAAAACGCTAGTATGCACCTTTGCCTTAAGCCATTGGGACTCTATATCCTCCTTGTTATTTCCCCATTACTACCCATTTCCACATTTGTGCATGGCCCTTCATTGAGTTGGATTATCAATTTTATGTAAATTTAAATGTAAATGGATACTTGTATAGCGCACTACTCACCCGCAAGGGTCTCAAGGCGCTTGTACGAATACCGCTGTGGAACCCATCCTGGCTTTCCCTGTGAGGCGTCCATCCTGTGCACCCACAAGGTGGAGGCCAGGCATCCTTAGAGTTGTGGGGGCCGTTGTGGAGATTAAGCAAGCTATTGCCCAGAGTTGCAGAGTGGGACTCCATGATTGGAATAGGCACTGAGGCGAGAATTATCAGGTCCGTGGAATTTTTGAGCCCAAGACCCGCTGAGGCGGGGAATTGAACCCTGGTCCCGGGCTAGACCTCTGCATCAGGGTCTGCTGCTCTAACCATTGAGCCACACTTCTTCACATATCAATCCAAGTTGAATGTTCCAATTAGCTATTTTTTTCCAAAGAAGAGCCGAATTCACACTATTGAATGCAGTAGACCGATCTATATATGAAACTTAAAGAGGTTGTTTCTTTTAAAGGCATACTCCTCACCCAACACTTTTAATGATAGGCATCAGTCAACTGCAGAGCAGCCCCTACGAAAACCAAAGTTCACTTTGTCAAGCACTGCCTCCTTTAAAATCACCTCTTCCACGGCATGTAAAAGGTGTTTGGCATAGCTTTTACTTAAAATATCCAACAAAGTAATCATTTGGTAACTCTTGGGAGAATCAGGAGGCCCCTTTTCGTAAAGCAGAACCCTTATACTTCCTTTCCAGGATTCCAGTATGTCTTCACCACTCATAGCCGAAAATACTGGGGTCAAAATTTGCGCCCAAAGACTAGGGATGCGTTCTACTGTCAGCATGTATTCCATCTATCTCTTGGGTCTGTGAACTTTGCTATTATTATTTCTACCCCTTTTGCTGTGGGAGTTAGGAAACATTGCTCCTCAGCTGTAATCATATAGCCTTATAGCCTGTCGTAGCGGGCTATACCAGCCTTTAAATGCCCGCTCCAGCAATAAAGGCCCGAGCCGAAGCCGAGGGCCTTTAACATGGGAGCGGGACTTTAATGGCTGGTATAGCCCCGCTACGAAGGGCTATAAGGCTATTAGAACATTCTGCCACTAGAGGGTAGAATGTTATATCAAATAAAAACAAAGGTCTCTTGGATCCCAAGGGGGTTTAAATCCCCTCGGGCTCCGAGAGGGCTTTGTTCACAGCCGCAACTATTAACAAAAGCAACATTAGAATGTTGCTCTGCTGGCATTTACCAGCCCGTAGAAGCATGGAGCCTTTTATTTATGTTTTTAAAACCAAAACATAAATAAAAGGCATTGTCATTTACAATGCCAATAGCCTAAACTCTTGCAAATTCTTGTTTAAAAGTGTGGGGGGATTTGCAAACAGAAGTTACCAGAAGCAAAACAGAGGGTGCGGGTGCGAGGAAGCAAAAATGATGGTGCAGTGGGGGAAGGGGCATGGAGGGCATAGAGAAGCAAACAATAGAGCAATGTGGTGGGCAGTGGGAGAAAAGCAAATGAGCGAGAGCAACGTTAAGCTATGGGTGAAAGCTCAATAAAGTGCTCCAATACCTTCCGGTTGGATTTGTGCCTGCGGGAGAGTGTCTCCAGAGAAATTTGCAGCCAAAGAGTTTCTTTCTTTTCTGGATACTTTTCACAGGGGAACACATTTAGAAAAGAGGGTAAGAGCCCTTTGTTGAAGTTATGGTTTGTAGCAAGTGAGCTGAGGAGCAAACCTAAAGCTTATTCATATTTAACATAGATGTTCGTTCAGAAAATAGACACGTCAGATCCAGCAGAATTTACATCACGCACCTCTGTCCTCCCTAAAGGCATCACTGAGTTGCTACCTTCTGTCTCCCACAGTCCTAGAAGAGCTCCCCATTTGCTACGAGTTAAACAAGCAGGTGGTCACAACTGCGCATGAGAGACCCTCCTGCCCTCCTGCAGTAAGAGAACCTCATTAAAGATAATAGTACTTACAGACTAAAGAAGACATGCTATGTAATAACCGAAGTAAAAGGGCCAGATCTCATGGGCCGTTACAAATGAAGACAAGGGGGTATTAAGGAGGAACTAACAAGCCTAATAACGAATCAGAAGTCAGCATTTACAAAGGCCAATGACAAATATGGATGGGTATTCAAGTACATACTCCAATAAAGCATGGCTCGCAGAGCAGCACATGCGCTGCCCAGTCTCGACCTAAAAATGATAGCCTGGCATGTTGCCTAGGTAGGTACTGGTCAGTGAGATTTATTCAAGCATTCTACCCAACACCTTTTCGTTTTCCAAACTGATTTTAAAGCCTATTCTTTCGGTATCAACCAATTTATTCTTTAAAAATCTTGATAAAGTTAGACATTGGGCGCTGCAACCTACGATTAGACCAAGCGCGCAGCGTCTGTTGACAACATATGAAAAATGGCTAATAACACGCACCTCTGAAAAAAAGCTTATCTCGGATATTTATAAGATGCTGCTGACCCCTACTACACATACATACAATGCAGGCCGTGCCAGATGGGAAAAGGACCTGGGTAGGACTCTAAGTCTTAAAGAGTGGGAGGGAGTATATTATAGAGCTAGACATTCAGCTTATCACATGGACCTCCCAGAGACGCTTACTAAAGTCGCCACATTCTGGTATTACACCCCAGAGCGCATTCATCACTTTGACAAAGGTAAGAGCGACTGCTGCTGGAGGGGCTGTGGGGAGGCGGGCACGCTAGAACACATCCTCTGGAGCTGCCAAGCCATACAAGCCTACTGGACCCAGGTCTTGGATATGGTAGACATGCACCTTTATACCCAGATCCCCCGGTTTCCATCATATGTTCTACTAGGCCTTCCCAACCCTCTGATCTATCCTCTTAAATCATGTAGGGGCCGCCTAATTGCCATTGCTCTGGGAGCAGCGACCCAGAATATTCTAGCCAACTGGCGCTCCACCCAACCCTGACACACACCGGATGGCTTCACAGATTGTGGTTAGTCCTGGGTATGGAGAAACTTACACTGACAATGGCAGGGAGAGGGTCTGAATTTCTGGAGCTCTGGCGACCCTTTCTCACATGGTTAACAACTGAATTCCGGGAGTTGACGTGTCCTAGATATCTACGTCTTCTCCATCTCCCTGATACGACAATTCCGGATGCCAAACCCCATAAGCCACGTCAAATGAAATGCTGAGGACATCACTTAGGCTCCTGAGCCTCTCCCCCTTTTTTCCTTTCCTTTTAATTCATGGTGGAGGAGTGGGGGGGAGGGAGGGTGGGAGTGTGAGGGTGTTTCCTTGTTGGGGCGGTCAATGACCGTTTTCTGTTTCAAGGCCCGCTCCTTGCTATTTGCCTTTGGTAAAACTTCTCATAGCGTCCGGCAGGGCTTGCGAGCACTGTTACGGAGCAGGAAGCCTGTGCTTTCCTTTTTTGTGTATTGAAACTAATAACGAGATTTAAACCATAAAAATCTTGATGACAGATATTCTGTATGCAGTTGGTCATACTACTGAAAGCTTGAGCTCAGCTAGATTCAGGTGGCTGGCTCTGTCTCAGCTCGACATCCTCTTGATCTCAAACTCAAAATAAGCTGAGCCTTCATCTGGTTTTTGCCTCCCACTCACAATCTTTACTTATGCACCAAGAATGAAAAACTAGCATAAACCATTGATGTACAAAAACTATAGAGAAAAATACCCACAGAGAGACAAATTGAATATGGTGAAACCGGTAAATCTGAGATTAATCCTGGCTTCATTCCCTGACCAAATTGTGGGATCCTATGCATATATTTTTTTTATCACTAAAACTACTTTTTCTTTGTTATCACATATGAAAGCACCTTCAAATACTTGAGCTCAGGGTGTTCTCTGTACAAAAACCTCTAATACTCATCTGTTGCCATGTTGGACATGTACAACTAGTTTGGAGAAACGAGGACGGGGCTACAGGATCAGCAACCGTGTTGGGGTGTGGTGGAGCATGGAGGAGATGCGGGGGCAATGCTGGCGCCCAGCAACAAGGGCAGAGCGGGCAGGCAGGGTTTATCTGGCCTGTGGCTTGAGCAGCCCAAAACACCAAGTGTAGCTTGAGCGGCACCTGGAACTCAAACCCTAATGGCTGACTGTTCAATATTTGCTTCCGGGAGCAAGCAAGTATCCTCAGTAGAGCCATATTACGCAGTGGTTTTAGGAGCATCCACTCGTTCAGAGGTAGCTGGCATTAGGCCAGTGCGGCTTGTGCCCGCGATGAAGTTGTTTCAATTGCTTGAGTTGTTTTGCCGTATGTTATGGTGCAAATAGGAAGCCAAAGACAATTAGACAATAGAAGAGAGTGCAGAAACAAAATAAGGGAGATTATTGGAAAGACGCAGGTAGGATGAAGGTTAAAATGGCTCTTCGGACAGGTAGAACGGTTTTTGGGGCACAGTGGGTGATATGTTGGGATCCTTAAACGGTCTACAAGTAACCCTGGCAGCTTAAGAGGAGAGGGTTGAGTACATAACAAAGTTATGCAAAGTTAATAAATGACAATATGGATGAGTCTGTGTACTCCAGGTGTTTAAAGTTACAATGCCAATAGCTCAAACTCGTGTAAATGTGAGACCTATTGCAATGCAGATGCTTGTTTTTACCTATTATTAAACTCCAGACAGTGACTGACTATTAGAACTGGGGTCTCTAGTTGGCAGAGGTAGATACCACTGTCCAAATAGGGACCCTTGCTTCTAGTTAGGGTAAGGAGGAAACACTCTTAGATAACCTCTGCTCACCCTCTGGATAGCTTGGCATGAGCAGGCAAGGCTTACCAAAGGCAATGTGTAAAGTATTTGTACCAACACTCACAGCAACACAGTGAAAACACCACAAACTGACTCCACAACAGTTTAGAAAAATAAAAGGTATTTAATTTAAACTACACAAGACCAAAACTAAAAAAATCTAACATACACAGTTCAAGAATATGGTTGCAAAAGAGTTCTTAAAGTTGCGATAAAATAATCCACATTTGCGTGAAAAGTTCTCAGTTGCGTCACGTTTAGCCAACTGTACCTTTAAATGCGACAAAGTTCTAAAACAGAAGCTGGTGCAGTGGAAATCAAGCGATGCGTCACTCCTGAGACCTTGGGGAGGCGATGAGACAGCCCCGCTGGATGTAGCGGGCGTGGTGCGGTGACTCAGGTCTGTATCGGGAGGGATGCGATACCTTGTATGGATTCCGGTGTGGAGGTTCCGTAGCTTGTAAAGGCACGATGGGAAGATCTTTGGAGTTGCGACGATGTCCGTGGCGATGATGCGTCGACCAGCGGTGATCTTCCCCTCGCAGCTCCACGATGCGATGGCTCTGCGACGACACTGGCAGCGACGTGATGCGGTCCGCAAACAAACGGTGCGACGATCTCACCCAGCGATGACAGGCTCTGCTACGATACTTGTAGCAATGGTAATCTTCCTGCACCGGATTGGAGCGTCCCGCAAACTAAGGATGCGATGACTCTGGTAGCGGCAACAGGCGCTGCGACGATGTCGGCCTTCGTAGCAGCGGGAATTTCCTCGCACCGTCGGGGATGCGCTCCGCAAGCGAGCCATGCGACAAAACTTGCAGAAAGTCTTTAAAAGCTTGGTTTCCAGCTTCCCAACACAGGTACAACTTCCAGAGGCACCACAACTGGCCCAAGCACTCTGGGAAGGACAGAACTCTCTCAGCAGAGTTCAGGGAAGCTGGGGGTGAAGTCCTTTTGTTCCTGAGACTTCTTAACAGGGAGTCAACTCTTCTCAGGCCCTTGGAGATTCCTTCAAGCAAGGGGACGCAGCACCAAAAGCAAAGTCCTTCCCCTCTCCTTGGCAGCAAAGCAACAGCAGGTCAGTCAAGCAGAGCAACAGCAGGACAGTCTTCCTTCTTCTGTTTCAACTTTCTCCTTGGCAGAGGTTCCTCTTGATTCCAGGATGATCTAATTTTCTGTTGACTGTCTTGTTTTCGTCTGTCAGATTCCTTTGACAGTGGTGAGTTTTTGGATACCGAGGCGGTAGCCTCATTACTCCACATTCATTTTGAGTTTTTTAGTCGCTGTTTAGGTTGTCTTATTGATGCGTGACGCTTTGTCACAGTTGAGGTTGTATCACAAGTTCAGCGCAGTGATAGGCCATGGGTTGCAGGCAATTTGGTTTGCAGAAGATTAAGCAAGTTTTATCGCAAAGTCTTGTTTTTGTGTGTCAAAATGTCTTCTGGCGGTGATGAGCTTTCGATGGCTGCCGTGGCGATTGCCTTTGGACTGTGATGAGTTTTCGGTCCCTGCCGGGGCGGTTGCCGTGTGGCAGTGATGAGTTTTGCGTACCTGCTGGGTGTTTGCCTTCAGGCAGTGATGAGTTTTTGGATAAAGTGTTGCTGTTTCAGTTTCACAGGGTTAGCGCTTCGATGGGCCGCTGGTAGAGGTCAAATGGGTTTGTAGAAATGTCTGCAAGTTTCTGATCAGTGGGTTTTCTTTTTGATCCAATCCTTTGTAGAATGTCCTGCTGAGTTTGAGGAGATGGTCGTCCAACATCTCAACGCCTAGGTCTCTGTGGAGGTCTGCTGTTCGTGTGAACATAGGAGCACCTACTGCAATCCGTAAGGCCTTGCTCTGGAGTCTCTGTAGGTCATTCCAAAGCTGCGGGCAGATCAAATTTTCTGTAGTCAGGGGTCCTGTACTCATACCCCTAAAAGTCTTTGATCCCTTTGTGCAGGAGGGCTCTGAGCCCGGTCTGAACCAGTTCTGGGTGTTCCTTGAGCACTTTGTTTTCCTGGCCTCTCCTTCCCTTTCAGGGAGAGGAGCAGGTCGTCAGCCGCCCAGCAGGAGGTGGAGCCAGCATTGTGGAAGGCAGGCACAGCCCTATTCAGGCCCAGGTTGCTATCCCCTCCCACCACTCAAGATGCAGATGCAGTCATTCAGCCTATGGCTGACTCAGCCAGCCTCCTGGGGGTTCCCAGCCCCTGTCACTTTCAAAGCAGACAGCCAATTCACAAACAGGCCAAGGGACACAGAAAGTTCAGACAAGAGAACAGCAACTTTCTAAAAGTGCTGTTCTCAAACAGGATTTAAAAACAACCTTCCCTAAAAGATGCGTTATTAAATTCTGAGTTCAGGGATACCAGACTTTTATGGCCTATCTTGCTCCTATGGGAAGTTATGCTGGTAGCCACTGTAGCCAGCATCCCCCATGATAGCCTATGGGGCAAGATAGCCTTACAATAGTGAAAAGCGAAAATGGCTGTAATTCACTACCAGAGCATGTCAGCTGCACAAGTACATGCTCTACCTTTCACATACACTGTACCCTGCCCATGGGGGAACCTTGGGCCTTCCATAGGGCTGACAAATGTGTACAGAAAGGGAAGGGTTAGGCCGGGCCAGTGGGGACACTGACCAGGAGGACATGGCAGTTCACAGACTGCACACAGGCGCTGCGGTGGCAGGCCTGAGATACAATTTTAGGGCTACTCATGTGGGTGGAACAATCAGTGCTGCAGGCCCACTAGTAGCATTTGTGATCACCAGCCCTGGCACACTCAGTGAACTTTACTAGGGACTTCTTGGTGACACAAATATGCCAATCATGGATAACCAATTTCAATAACAATTTACACAGGGAGCACTTGCACTTTGACACTGAACAGCAGTGGCAAAGTGCCCAAAGCATCTAAACCAGCAGAAACTAAATCCAGCACAGCATCAAAAATACAGGAGGTAGGGGCAAAAAGATAGGGGAAACCACGCCAAAGATTCTAGGTCTAACACGTGTCCCCTCCAACTGAAAGTGGGGAGAACTACCCACCCTCTTGGGAGTTCTCTTCACTAAGGCGGAAAAACCTGGACAGACCATCAGCATTGGCGTGTTCTGTGCCAGGGCGGTGTTCCACCATGAAGTCCATTCCCTGTAGGGAGATAGACCACCTCAACAGTTTTGGGTTCTCACCCATCATCTGCATTAACCATCTGAGGGGCCTGTGGTCTGTCTGAACACAGAAGTGAGTCCCAAACAGGTAGGGCCTCAGCTTCTTCAGAGCCCAGACCACAGCAAAAGCTTCCCTTTCAATTGCACTCCACCTCTGTTCCATGGGGAGTAGCCTCCGGCTAATGAAAGCTACAGGTTGGTCCCAGCCCTCGTCCGTGATCTGTGAGAGTACTGCTCCCACACCATGCTCTGAAGCGTCTGTCTGCACTATGAACTCACTGGAGAAGTCAGGTGCCTTGAGCACCGGTGCTGTGCACATGGCAGTCTTCAGGGCATCAAAAGCTTTTTGGCAGGCTTCAGTTCAATTCACTTTCTTGGGCTGCTTCTTGGAAGTCAGCTCTGTCAAGGGGGCAACAACGGTGCCATATCCCTTGACAAACCGTCTGTAGTACCCGGTGAGATCTAAAAAGACTCTCACCTCTGTCTGGGTCCCGGGGGGCTCCCAAGCCAGAATGGTATCAATCTTTGCCTGTAGGGGTGCCACCTGGCCACTCCCTACCTTGTATCCCATGTACACCACAGATCCATGCCCTATCTGGCACTTGCTGGCATTGATAGTGAGGCCTGCTCTTTGCAGAGCCTTCAACACTTCACAGAGGTGTTGCAAGTGTTCTTCCCAAGTGGAGCTGAAAACAGCAATGTCATCCAGGTATGCAGCGCTGAATTCCTCCAGCCCGGTCAATACCTGGTTAACCAGTCTCTGGAATGTGGCTGGGGCATCCTTCAACCCAAAGGGCATGAGTCTGAACTGGAAGTGCCCCTCTGGCATTGAGAATGCAGACCTCGGAGGAGGAGCTACGCTAGCAAGCAAGATGGCCGCTTAGGCTCCCGGCTCCGCCGACCTCCGCCAGCAGCTCGTATATCCTACAAGTTATCCTGATTTCACACAGGACTCCCGTATGTGTGAGGAGTAGCTGACTCTGAAGGCGCAATCCCGACCTTTTTATCATACCGGGTGACAGAGATATGCCGTGTTTCATTCTTGGCCTACCCCGAAGCTGAAGCCGGGGCCTCGATTTCCAACCCATCCGGGCTGGAATTGAACATCGGCTGGAACCTTGGGCTTTGTCCGGTCTCCCGAACGGAGATATAATCTTCCTGGTTTTTGACGGCGATTTTCGTATCCTGCCTGCAACACACACGCTACGGCGTATCACATCGTTTGCTGGCCCCGTATCCGACGCCTGGAGACACAGTAGGCTTGCCGTGGGGGTGAGGACGGGAGCCCTGATCAGCGGCGAAGGAGCAACATTGTGAGGTGAGAGCGCCCATTGTTGGTGTCCGCTCCAGATTTGCCTGCTACCCCGGAGAAGCCGGCCTTCGGGGGTTTGCATCCTGATCTGTTGCTTACGAGAGGAGATGGAGGGGACAAAAGACACGCCACCGCTGCACCCGTAATGGCGGCCATTAGAGCCCTCCACTCACAGATCATCGTCAACTACCGGGCACTGTCTGTAACGATGGACGACCTTTGCCGGAGACCGGACAGTGGCTTTTTGCCATCATCGCAGCCAGCGGTGCTATCAACGGAACATCGAATATCCGACTTAGAGGTCCCTGTGCAGGAGCCGGATTCCTTTGGCGCTGCGGATTCCTATAATACAGATCGCGCGCCCGTGAACATTCTCAGCGTTCCCTGCTTAAGCCCTATCTCGCCGAACATCACTATGGACAACCTTGACTGCCTCAACAAGATCACCTGTGACTATTGGAGAGTTTTATCTTCCTGCCACGCTTTTCCTCGCTTGCTTTGTGTAGACTGTGAAATTTTATCCTTTAATTGGCTTGTTCGAACGGACTTGAATTTCCATGAAAGCTTTACCGCTCTCACTGCTGCTGTGGCCTGGGTTACAATTGCTCCAGTGAACACTCGTACTGGCCAGGGTTAACTTGTGGGGCTTTTCAGGACACGGGACAATAATGTAATCGGTTGCTGGGATTGTGACCTGTGAACTGCGGGAGTCGGGTGGTATGTTTGGTACTTCCCCGGATTGATTGTGTATTTCGCTGCCCTCTCTTTTGAATTTGTTTCCGGGGGGTCGCATCTGGTGGAGGGGAGGGGAGTCCGGGAGTGTGTGTTTTTGTTTCTCCTCCTCCGCTGCTTTCTTCTTTTAGGGATGCTTCTGGGCGAAAGGCACGCTGCTAGTGGGTTAGGCCATAGCCATTGCAGGGGTGCAGGGTGGTGGGGGGGGTTTGTTATTTTGCCTTTGTTTTGTTCTATGGCCCCTTTTTCTTTTCTTCTCTCTTTCGGGTATTCCTCTGGGCGACAGGCACGCTGCTAGTGGGGTAGGCCGTAGCCATTGCAGGGCAGCAGGGTGGGGGGTGTGAGGGGGGTTTCTTATTTTGCCTTTGTTGTGTTCTATGGCCCCTTTTCTTTTTCTCGCAGGGTCCGGTCGCGATAACTTTCGGTTTCATCCTGATGTATATGAGTGGGCGGGGTATGGAGTGGGTGGCTGTGATGATAGATAGGTAGCTTAGTTCTTTACCCTTAGTGAACTTACTGGCGCTGGCGTTTTTACTGTTGACCTATTTTGATCCACAACTGCTTTTAACACCTACCCGATGGTTTATACCTCCGAATGTGTAGCTCCAGCTATCCTGTATTTTCTTCTTTATCTCGTTCTGGGGGGGGGGTGGGCGGGGGGGGTTGAATATAAAATGAAACCTTATTCATATCCTTAATTCGAAAGATTTCCGATACATCGTCTATCCTTTATCGCTGCCGGACCCATGGGTTGTCGGCTGAAGAGCTGTGTTATTGACATTACTGATCCGTGTTACATGCATGTGGTACCGGCCCCTGCCACTGCAGGGTTACTTTTGTATTTTGTGTTGAACGATATAATAAAGGTTTTTTAAAAAAAAAAAGAGAATGCAGACCTCTCTTTGGCCCCCTCAGTTAAGGCAATCTGCCAGTACACGGATGTTAAATCAAACGTACTGAGGTACTGGGCAGCTCTCAACCGATCCACGAGCTCATCAGCTCTGGGGATGGGGTGTGCGTCAGTCTTCATGACCGCATTGAGCCTGCGGTAGTCCACACAAAACCGGAATTCTGGAGTGGCACCGGGCGCAGCAGATTTTGGTACTACGACCACTGGGCTAGCCCAGGGGCTGCTGGAGGGCTAAATCACTCCTAGCGCCAACATCTTGGAAACTTCTTCCTTGATGCTGGCCCTGACCTTGTCAGCTTCTCTGTAAAATTTCTGGTTCACTGGCAGGCTATCTCCAGTGTCCACATCATGGACGCACCAGTTGGTGATACCTTGGGTCAGGGAGAACAGGGAGGAAAACTGACCCAACACCTGGCGACAGTCCCTCTGCTGTTCTGGGGTCAGGGTGAGAGAGAGGACCACACCATCCACTGACCTGTCTTGCTCCTTGGCTGCCAGGAGGTCAGGGAGAGGATCACTATCCTCTTCCCTTCCAGCATCTGTAGTCATGAGCATTGTCACTTCAGACCTCTCAAAGTGGGGTTTGAGGCGGGTCAGATGCAAGACTCTCAGGGGCTGCCTGGGAGTCTTCAAGTTAACCAGGTAGGTTACTTCGCTCTTGCGCTCCACCACCTAATATGGCCCAGTCCAATTGTCTTGGAGTGCACAATGCTCCACTGGCGCCATCAGCCACACTTTCTGCCCAGGTTGAAATTCGACCAGAGTGGTATTCTGGTCGTACCATCTTTTCATTTCTTCCTGGCTAGCTTCTAGGTTCTCCTGTGAGAGCTTCCTGAAGCATTGTGTCTGGTTGCGGATGGCCAGCATGTAGCTGAACACATCCTGGGGTATCTTCCCACGGGATTTCTCCCACCCCTCCTTCACCATTGTGAGAGGTCCTCTAACAGGGTGGCCATACAGGAGTTCAAAGGGACTGAACTCTAAGGACTTCTGAGGCACCTTCCTGTAGGCAAACAACAGGCATGGTAGAAAGACGTCCCACTTCCGTCTCATGGGCTCCGCTAGGCCCATAATCATACCTTTGAGGGTGCGGTTGAACCTTTCAACCAACCCATTTCCTTGAGGGTGGTAAGGAGTAGTGAACTTATAAGTCACCCCACACTCCTCTCACAGAGACTTCATGTACCTAGAGATGAAGTTGGTACCCCGGCCGGAGACCACCTCTTTGGGGAACCCCACTTGGGAAAAGATCCCCATCAATGCACGGTCCACCACGGGTGCTGTGATTGTCCTGAGAGGGACTGCTTCCGGGTACCGGGTGGCATGGTCCGCCAAGACCAGGAAGAACCTGTTGCCTAAGACTGTCTTGGGGTCCATGAGCCCCACGATGTCGATGCCCACCCGCTCGAAATTGGTGCTCACCACAGGAAAGGGTTGGAGGGGTGCCTTGAACTTTCCTCCGCTCTTGCCACTGGCCTGACATGTTTGGCAAGTTCTACAAAATGTACCGACAGGCTTCTTCATCTGGGGCCAGTAGAAGTGGGTGACAAGCCTTTGGAAGGTCTGGTCTTGCCCCAGATGTCCTGCGAGAGGCACGCCATGAGCCAGACCCTTTAGGAAGTTCCTGAAGCGCATGGGTACCACCAGCACACGGGCTGCACCGGGCTCAGCAAACTTAGGCTCACTATACAACAACTCATCTTCCCGGTAAAGGAAATGATTTTTGGAGGCTCCACCTGCTGCCTGGTCTGCAGCCTGTTGCCGCACACCAATGAGGGTAGGGCACTCTTTTTGCGCCTTGCAGAATTCCTCCCTGGAGGGCCCACCTTCTTGCTGCCAATGGGTCAGCTCAGGTAGGTCGCCCAGTTCGGCCAACTGTTCTCCTGTAGGTTCCAGGGCATCCCCCTCAGGTTCTGCTTCTTCCTGGACCGTGGGAACGGCTGGGGCTGGTTTTTCGCGCCCCCTACCTCTTCCTCTCTTGGCTGGTCTCTGGGCCACTGCTTCAGGCTCTAGTTCTGCTGAATCACCCCTACTGGCTGCCATAGCACGCGTGGTCACACAGATCCACGCAGGCAAACCCAACATCTCCAGATGAGTTCGGTGCTCCACATCCTTCCATGGAGAACTTTCCAGGTCATTACCTAGCAGACAGTCTACAGGCAAGGCATCACTGACAACAACTTCCAAGAGACCAGAGACCCCTTCTCATTCATAGGGAACACGCTCTACTTTGCAGAGGCGCACTGAGCTGTCAGCTGCCACTACAGGGCGGAGTACATCGGGAATGATCTGCTCTTCAGACACCCACTGACACCTCCCAGACGTCACGTTGGCTCCTGTGTCCCTCAGAGCCTCTCTCTCTCTCCCATTGATGATCACCTTCTGTCCGTATTTCTTAATGTTAGGGGGCAGTAAGGTTTCCTGGACCATCTCTTGGTCTCCTAAAGAGACAAGGGTCATAACTGCTTGTCCCTCCTCCCTACTAGAAATCAAATCCCCTCCCAAAGCTACACTTGTTAACCCTGGGGCTGGAGCACCAGTGGGTGCTGGAGGTTTCTTGAGACATCTAGGAGCAAAGTGGCCCACCTCATTGCAGTGATAGCAAGTAGGTGGACCCCTGCTGTACCTGTTGTCCCGCCTGCCCTTAGGGGGCCATGGCTGTCTAGGTCTGGGGGGTTGGGATTCCTTTCCCCGGGAACTATTTTTGGGGCCCTTGAGAGAACTCCTTTTGGTTACCCTTGTCCCCCACACTCTTCTGCTCAGGACACTGCCCACCTTTGGCTGTGGTACCCACAATTCCTCTGTGGACCCTGGTACTGGTCCAGCGGTCCGCCTCCTTAGCAAGCTCAATGGGATTTGTTAGCTTGCTGTCTAAAAGATGGTGGCACAGCTCTGGAACACAAAGACTACCCAAGTGCTCCCAACTAATTAAATGCAACAACCCCTTATAATTAGTTACTTTGCTGCCCTTCATCCAACCTTCCAGTGCACGTGAGTACAAATTCACACACTCCATCCAAGTCTCAGACTCTCTTTTTAGAGTTCCTTAACTGCAGTCTGTACTGCTCTGGAGTAAGCCCATACCTGCGACATAAGGCCTCCTTCATATTGGGGTAGGTCAAGGTACCCGCTAACTCTAAGGGCTCTGGAGCACTCCTCCCAAAAGCCTCAAAATGTTTCCACGGGCCCGCCCCCCAATGCTGTTCAGGCACACCATTCATTCTCAATGCAATCTCATAAGAAGTAAACCAGGCATAAATATCCTCACTCCTATGGTAATTCTGTACCAGATCCTTGGGAATATTTACTTTACCCCCCTGCATTGGCTGTGCGCTGCCACCATTTGAACTGGAATCCACCTGCTTGGCCTTGATATCCAATTCTATCATGCTCACTTCATGAGCCAAAAGCAATTTCTTCTCCTCCAGGGCACGGGCATTTTTGCTCTCCTCCGCCGCCCTTTCTTTTTCTACCTCCAATTGCTTCATTTTCATTCTCAAGTTTTCAATTTCATGATCTCTCACTTTTTGATAAACTTCTAACTCTTCTGGGGTCAGACCCCGGCCGGAGTGGTTGCTGCAAGCCCTTGAATCTGGTCTGCTCACAGGCAATTCATGAGGCTGAAACCCCTCCTTTCCACTTGCACCATTTCCTTCCTGGGCCTCCCAATAGGCCTTCAAGATGCTCTGGAAGTACTCCTTCCTGAGGCTGCTTTTTATGGGGCACTCAAACTGGTTGCAGAATTGTTTAAGCTGTGCAACTTTGTAGGAATACAAATCCTCAATACAAAATTCCAATTCTGCCTCTTCCACACTGGGTGCCTTTCCATTCACAGACATGATGCTTTGAAGAGTTAATCAAAATAAGAACCAACCAAAAAAGCCAGTAGTATGCGGTGGCGAAGTGGTCTGAACTCACTAGTGATGTACACCAATCACTGTGGGTCTAGTACAAATACAAGCTCCAATTCCACCGCTGACCAACAATGTTAGAACTGGGGGTCTCTAGTTGGCAGAGGTAGGTACCACTGTCCAAATAGGGACCCTTGCTTCTAATCAGGGTAAGGAGGAAACACTCTTAGATAACCTCTGCTCACCCTCTGGGTAGCTTGGCACAAGCAGGCAAGGCTTATCAAAGGCAATGTGTAAAGTATTCGTACCAACACTCACAGCAACACAGTGAAAACACCACAAACCGACTCCACAACAGTTTAGAAAAATAAAGGTATTTAATCTAAACTACACAAGACCAAAATGACAAAAATCCAACATACACAGTTCAAGAATATGGTTGCAAAAGAGTTCTTAAATTTGCGATTAAATAATCCACAGTTGCGTGAAAAGTTCACAGTTGCGTAACGTTTACCAACAGTACCTTTAAATGCGACAAAGTTCCAAAACAAAAGCTGGTGCGGTGGAAAACAAGCGATGTGTCACTCCTGAGACCTTGGGGAGGCAATGCGACAGCCCCGCTGGATGTAGCGGGCGTGGAGCGGTGACTCTGTTCTGTATGGGGAGGGATGAGATACCTTGTATGGATTCCGGTGCAGAGGTTCCGAAGTCAAAGAAGCTTGCAAAGACACGATGCGATGAACTTTGGAGTTGAGACGATCTCCGGGGCGAGGATGCGCGCACCAGCGGTGATCTTCCTCTCGCAGCTCCTCGATGCGATGGCTCTGCGACGACACTCACAGCGACGTGATGCGGTCCGCAAGTAAGCGGTGCGACGATCTCACCCAGCCAGGACAGGCTCTGCGACTATACTCGCAGCGATGGTAATATGTCTGCACCGGACTGGTGCGTCCCGCAAACGAAGGATGTGGTGACTCTGGCAGCGGCAACAGGCGCTGCAACAATCTCGGCCTTCATAGTTGCGGGAATTTCCTCGCACTGTCGGGGAGGTGCTCCGCAAGCGGGCAGACAGTCTTTAAAAGCTTGATTTCCAGCTTCCCAACACAGGTACAACTTCCAGAGGCACCACAACTGGCCCAAGCACTCTGGGAAGGACAGAACTCTCAGCAGAGTTCAGGGAAGCTGGGGGTGAAGTCCTTTTGTTCCTGAGACTTCTTAACAGGGAGACAGCTTTTCTCAGGCCCTTGGAGATTCTTTCAAGCAAGGGGACACAGCACCAAAAGCAAAGTCCTTACCCTCTCCTTGGCAGCAAAGCAACAGCAGGTCAGTCCAGCAGAGCAACACCAGGACAGTCTTCCTTTTTCAGTTTCAGCTTTCTCCTTGGCAGAGGTTCTTTCTTGATTCCAGGATGATCTAATTTTCTGTAGTCAGGGGTCCTGTACTTGTACCCCTAAAAGTCTTTGATCCTTTTGTGCAGGAGGGCTCTGAGCCCGGTCTGAACCAGTTCTGGGTGTTCCTTGAGCACTTTGTTTTCCTGGCCTCTCCTTTCCTTTCAGGGAGAGGAGCAGGGTCGTCAGCTGCCCAGCAGGAGGTGCAACCAGCATTGTGGAAGGCAGGCACAGCCCTAATTAGGCCCAGGTGCTATCCCCTCCCACCACTCTAGATGCAGATGAAGTCATTCCGCCTAGGGCTGACTGGGCCAGCCTCCTGGGGGCTCCCAGGCTCTGTCACTCTCAAAGCAGACAGCCAATTCACAAACAGGCCAAGGCACACAGAAGGGTCAGACAAGAGAACAGCAACTTTCTAAAAGTGCCTTTCTCAAACACAGGATTTAAAAACAAACTTTCATAAAAGATGCGTTATTAAATTCTGAGTTCAGGGATATCAGACTTTTATGTCCTATCTTGCTCCTATGGGAAGATATGCTGGTAGCCACTGTAGCCAGCATCCCCCATGATAGCCTATGGGGCAAGATAGCCTTACAATAGTGAAAAACGAAAATGGCTGTAATTCATTACCAGAGCATGTCACCTGTACAAGTACATGCTCTACCTTTCACATACACTGCACCCTGCCCAAGGGGGTACCTTGGGGCTTCCATAGGGGTGACCAATGTGTACAGAAATGGAAGGGTGTAACGGCGGGTCATGAATGGTCTGAACACTATGTCTTGGTAAGGAGGGTTTTATTTTAACATACAGTTTCTTTTTCCGTAAGGTTAGTCTCTCTCTTGCAAAATTGGCAGGATCCGTGGTGCTGACTGTCGAGGGGTATTCCTTTCCTCTCCTACTTCTGGTGTCAGGATAGCGTTTCCTTCGGGGAGGCCTCTCTCAGTAGTTGTCCCCGGAAATAAAAGAGAGAAAAGGACCAATTTACTGTCACGTCTTCTACGATACTGCCAAGGGTACCAAGGGAGTGAGGGACACCTTCAAGTGCTTTTAAGTAAATTCGAGTTTACGTGAAATAATCAGTGAGGGAGGGTATTATCAGGGAAAAGGGAAGTGCGGTGTTCTAGGGTTTCGTAAGGCTTTTTAACGCAGGCACCGGCCCCCGCCTTCCCACCCAGTTCGAGACTCTCTCCCGTACCTGTCGTAGCCACACACCTCCCGTGGGCGTGTGGCACGGCGCTGCGTGGTCTCGTTGGCCTCCTGGCACGTCTGCTTCAGTCGGGGCGTCCCCGCTCCCGTCCTCGTCGGCTTCTCGTCCTGGCGTGGAGGGTACCTCGTCTGCTTCTCGTCCTGGCGTAGCGTGTACCTCGTCTGCTTCTCGTCCTGGCGTAGCGTGTACCTCGTCTGCTTCTCGTCCTGGCGTGGCGTTTTCCTCGTCTTCTCCGGCACCTACTTCCCAGTCGGTGACGTCACACGCCGATCTCCAGGGTTCCGGGGCTTTAACCAATGCCGCGAAGGCCACGTCACGATGGGCAGTTCCAGCTCCCTGTTCCGTGGACCAGTTAAAGGGGCCGCGTTGTATTTCTTGCGACGGGCTGTGCCAGGAAAAGGAATCGTCCTGTGAAGAAGGGTTAACGATATCTTCATCATTTACTGACCACCATGACACTTCTCCGCCCTCAGGATTAGGTACAGTCCCGGTCACCTCGTTACACACCTCCCCCCCTGGATTCTCCCGATCGGGGAGAAGGGGCGATCGAGACAAAAAGTCAGCGTTAGCATTGTCCCTCCCCTTGCGATGTCTGATTACAAAAGAGAAGGGCTGCAAAAACAAGGACCACCTGAGAACCCTAGGATTGAGGGACATATTCCGCTGCATCCATTGTAAAGGCGCATGGTCTGTATAGAGCACAAAGGGACGACCTTCCAGATAATACCTTAGTTTATCTACGGCCCACCTAATAGCCAAACATTCTCGTTCAATTGTAGGGTATTTCCGCTCCCTGGGGTGCAGCTTGCGACTTAGGAATAGCACCGGGTGTTCAATACCGTCTTCCCCTTCTTGGGACAGCACAGCACCAATCCCCACCTCAGAGGCATCAGTAGCTAGTGAGAACTCTTTGGTGAAGTCAGGTGGAACCAACACGGGATTTGAAGTGATCGCCTCTTTGAGGGCCTCAAACGCCTCCCTAGCCTCCTCTGATGGTCGCAACAACTGTGAAGGCTTGGACGCTTTACTAAGGAGGTCTGTCAAGGGACTGGCTTTAGCAGCAAAGTTCTCAATGAAGCGTCTGTAGTAGCCTATAAGGCCTAAGAATCCTCTCAAATCCCTTTTGGAGGATGGAAAGGGGGTCTGCCTGATCGCCTTGATTTTCTCTTCTTGGGGAGCGATAACACCCTCGCCGAGTAGAAATCCTAGGTACCTCACCTTGGGGAAGGCAGCTCGTGATTTTTTTGGCGTTAACATGCAACCCGGCCTTATCAAGGGCTTGTAGGACGTTATGAACATGTCCCAAATGTTCCTCCCATGTCTTACTGAATATTACAATGTCGTCTAGATAGACGGAACAATACTGGTTCAGATCAGAAAGGACTCGGTTCATTAGCCTTTGAAAGGTGGCAGGTGCACCGTGTAATCCAAAGGGTAATACATTGAATTCGTAGAGCCCTTCTGCCGTAGAGAAGGCTGTTTTTTTCCTGTCTTCCTCTCTCAGTGGCACCTGCCAGTAACCTTTCGTAAGGTCCAATGTGGTTATAAATTTTGCTTCTCCAATCCTTTCTACTAGCTCGTCCACTCGTGGTATAGGATATGCATCAAAGGCCGATATGGCATTCAAAGCCCTGAAATCCATACAAAAAGAGTGGACCCATCGGGTTTTGGAATCATAACTATGGGGGATGACCAATCGCTATGAGAGGGCCTGATGACTCCCAACTTAAGCATTTCTTTGACTTCTTTTCTTACATCCTCTCTCCTAGCGGCCGGAATTCTATAAGGTCGCTGCTTGACTACCTTTCCCTCCTCTGTCTGAATATGGTGTTCTGTCAAGTGAGTTAGGCCAGGGGTGTCCGAAAATATGGAGGAAAAGGGTCTGAGAGTCTGTAACAACCCCTCCGTCTCTAGTTTCGTTAGTTCTGGATTGATGGGCAACTGGTCTAAAGTACTTGGTGACTCACAAACGGGTAGACCAAAATGGGCTGCTTTTGGAGGAGGACCGATCCATTTTTTCAGCAGGTTTATGTGAAAGGTTTGGGTTCTAGAGGGAGACAGTTGGACCCGGTAGGTGGTTCGACCTATCGTCTCAACTACGGGGTAGGGTCCTAACCACTCGCTTTTAAACTTCTGAGTGGAAGAGGGTAGCAACACCAACACCCAATCTCCCTTGTCAAGCGTGCGCCACTTTTTCCCCTTGTCGTAGTAGAATTTTTGTTTTTGTTGTTTCTGTTCTGCGTGGGAATAGGCTAAATCCCTGAGTTTCCCCAGTTTAGACTGCAGTTGCTGCGTATATTCTAGGAGAGATCTTTGTTCCTCCAAGCCTTCCTGTTCCCAAGCCTCTTTGGTTATCTCTAACAGAGACCTGGGTTGCCTTCCGTATAACAACTCAAAGGATGAACATCCTAAACTACTCTGCACTTGTGCCCTTAACACATACAGGGCTAGTGGTAGAAGTTTGTCCCAATCCTTGTTTTCTACGGAAAGCATTTTCTTCAAAGTGTTTTTCAAGGAACGGTTATACCTCTCCACGAGGCCATCCGTCTGAGGATGATAAGCTGAGGTTTTTATTTGGTGTACATCCAACAGTTTACACACTTCCCCCATTAGTTTTGACACAAATGGGGTCCCTTGATCGGTAAGGATTTCTTTTGGGAATCCTACTCTCGCGAACAACTCAACCATTTTGTCCGCTATATTTTTGGTGGTAGGAGCTTTTAGCGCAAACGCTTCAGGAAACCTAGTATGATAATCAACTATGACCAGAGCATATGTATGCCCGCTGGTAGTTCGAGGTAAGGGACCGATAAGGTCCATCCCCACTCTTTCAAACGGTTTTCCCATGAGGGGCATAGGTTGCATTGGGACAGCTTGAGGCCGTGTCAAGTTCTTTTTTTGGCAGATTGCACATTTCTTGCAAAACATTTCCGCCTCCTTGTAAAGTCCTGGCCAAAAAAAATGTCGTACTATGTTCTGGGTGGTTTTCTCTGCCCCAGAATGCCCTGCTGTAAGATGTGAGTGAGCATAATAAAGTATTTGTTCCCGAAAGGCAGATGGCACTACTAACTGAAGGTCATCCCCTGCCTTCCCTTCTCTGTACAATAAATCTTTTTGGATTATGAACCTGGGATACGTTGGGAAAGGGAGAGTTTGAGCAGCGTGTGCTGCTTCCCAAGCATTCAGTAGGGTGGAGTCATTGGCCTGGGCAAAACGGAAATTTCTATCCAATACCCATGGTTCCTTCACCAGGTACGCGGTAGCTGTTTGGCGCTGGGCAGACAATTTATCTTGGAAGAGAGTCATAAAGTCTGGGTTATCAACGCCCAGGATGATATCTTCAGGCAGTGTGGATATGACACCTACTTTGACTTTCACAGGGGGTCTATTCTGGGGTTCTATGACCAACCTCGCTACAGGATAAGGACGTACATCACCATGCACGCATCTTATGTGCACTTTCTCATTAGGTATAATCTGGGTAGGTTGAACCAATTTCTCTTGTATTATTGATTGCCGGCACCCAGAGTCTAACAACCCCCTTATCATGTTGTTGTTGATCTTAATACGTACATAGAAGGAGGGACCCATTTCTGCTGAGTACATGACAGCTCGGGGAATGTAGCTGACCTCCATGGGCTCCTCTGTCGGTTTTTTCTTTGGACACATCCGTGCGATGTGTCCCCAATCCCCACAGTCAAAACACTGGGGTCCTTTAAATGGGACGTTATCCAGCCTCAACGGTTTTGGTCTGGCCGGAGGGGGTATCTCCGGTTTCTTTTTGTCACTTCGTAGGTTTACCGCCAGTTTGCTGTTCTTCTCAGAGTCCCAAGCAAAAGTTCTGGGTTGAGCTCGGGCATAATTGGTAGCCATTTCAATCGCTTGGGCCACCGTTAACCCAGAGTGTTGGCGTAGCCACCTTTGCGTTCCGTAAGGCAACGCCTCCATGAATTGTTCTAAGACTATACTGTCCATAACGTCCTCTTTGCTTCTTTGGCCTGGCCTTAACCATTTTTCGGCCGCCATCTTTAGTCTCAGATACAAGGTTTTGGGATTTTCCCCAGCCACTCCTCTTTCCTTCCTAAAGCGGACCCGATAGGCCTCTGGATCTAATCCCAGGTGATCCAGTATAACTCCCTTAATTGTTACATAAGGTGTATTCCCAGCATGATTTGCCACCTGGTAGGCGGCCTGGGCTTCCCCAGTCAACAAAGGAGCTAAAAAAAATGGCCATTTTTCTGGGGGCCATCCACACGCTTGAGCAGCTCTCTCAAAGTTTGAAAGGAAGGCATCAGGGTCCTCCCCAGGAACATATTTTTGTAGCGACACTCCGGAAGGATGGGGACTTCCCGCCCTACGCTCGCCTTCCACTACTGGTGACTGTGCTACCTTCTGTAGACCTTCTATCTGGGCGGTAAGAGCGGTCTTGAATAGTTCTCTGTCTGCGTCGGCTACAGTTATCTGATTTTTTATGGCCCATTCCAATTTGTCCTGACCTTCGATTAAATGTTTAATGACTTGATCCATCAGGGTCTGCTGGTGGGGATCAGGCGATCCCACTTCTGACACCACTTGTAACGGCGGGTCATGAATGGTCTGAACACTATGTCTTGGTAAGGAGGGTTTTATTTTAACATACAGTTTCTTTTTCCGTAAGGTTAGTCTCTCTCTTGCAAAATTGGCAGGATCCGTGGTGCTGACTGTCGAGGGGTATTCCTTTCCTCTCCTACTTCTGGTGTCAGGATAGCGTTTCCTTCGGGGAGGCCTCTCTCAGTAGTTGTCCCCGGAAATAAAAGAGAGAAAAGGACCAATTTACTGTCACGTCTTCTACGATACTGCCAAGGGTACCAAGGGAGTGAGGGACACCTTCAAGTGCTTTTAAGTAAATTCGAGTTTACGTGAAATAATCAGTGAGGGAGGGTATTATCAGGGAAAAGGGAAGTGCGGTGTTCTAGGGTTTCGTAAGGCTTTTTAACGCAGGCACCGGCCCCCGCCTTCCCACCCAGTTCGAGACTCTCTCCCGTACCTGTCGTAGCCACACACCTCCCGTGGGCGTGTGGCACGGCGCTGCGTGGTCTCGTTGGCCTCCTGGCACGTCTGCTTCAGTCGGGGCGTCCCCGCTCCCGTCCTCGTCGGCTTCTCGTCCTGGCGTGGAGGGTACCTCGTCTGCTTCTCGTCCTGGCGTAGCGTGTACCTCGTCTGCTTCTCGTCCTGGCGTAGCGTGTACCTCGTCTGCTTCTCGTCCTGGCGTGGCGTTTTCCTCGTCTTCTCCGGCACCTACTTCCCAGTCGGTGACGTCACACGCCGATCTCCAGGGTTCCGGGGCTTTAACCAATGCCGCGAAGGCCACGTCACGATGGGCAGTTCCAGCTCCCTGTTCCGTGGACCAGTTAAAGGGGCCGCGTTGTATTTCTTGCGACGGGCTGTGCCAGGAAAAGGAATCGTCCTGTGAAGAAGGGTTAACGATATCTTCATCATTTACTGACCACCATGACACTTCTCCGCCCTCAGGATTAGGTACAGTCCCGGTCACCTCGTTACAAAGGGTTAGGCCTGGCCAGTGGGGACACTGACCAGGAGGACATGGCAGTTCACAGACTGCACACAGGCACTGCAGTGGCAGGCCTGAGACACCATTTTAGGCTACTCATGTGGGTGGCACAATCAGTGCTGCAGGCCCACTAGTAGCATTTGTTATCACCAGCCCTGGCACACTCAGTGCACTTTACTAGGGACTTATTGGTGACACAAATATACCAATCATGGATAACCAAACTCAATAACAATTTACACAGGGAGAACTTGCACTTTGACACTGAAAAGCAGTGGCAAAGTGCCCAAAGCATCTAAACCAGCAAAAACGAAATCCAGCTCAGCATCAAAAATTCAGGAGGGAGAGTCAAAAATATAGGGGGAAACCACGCCAAAGATGCCAGGTCTAACACTGACCATAAGCAAACCACCATTGATCCCGCTCCCAAAGGAACAGTCAAGCCCTAACTGCCAGGCCAGAGAACAAAATCAACCCCAGATGGGTTTTGGCCTGCTTATGGGTCATTAGTTAGGTATAGTTTGATTCCTACAGCATAGTAAATACAGGAGCCACATCAGGATGTACCCATTCAGGATTTATCAGTAGTAATAGTTGTGTTTGGTTTTCTATATAGTTACCACAGCTATAGAAAATCCACTTCCTTCCTCCCCATAAAATTGGTTGTTGAATCTTAACCAGATGAGGCCAATGGGGTTTAAACATCTGTATTTCCCACAAGAATCCCAAGTATTCTTTGGAAGATACACTACAAGCCTTGCGTTAGTTATCTTCACCTTCTAGTCAGTTCTGAACAAAGTGTCTCATCTAAAGTGGTTTAAAGTCACAAAACACCTCCTGGCAGATTACCTCACTGAAACCCCCAGGTTAAGTGGTCTTCCACTCTATCTAATGCTGACCACAGTGCTGGCACATTCCGCTGTAAAATATATTACTTTTCCAAGCTTTCCACGGTGTTGTAGTGTCACGCAGGACATGTAGTGATGCAGCCCCTCCCCGGAGGATGCCTCAACACCCACACATCACAAGCATCACCAGTTAGGCAGCCCTGCCAATAAAAGGAGCCAAGTGTGTATACCTTGGGTTGGTTATTCTCACCAGAACCATGTGACTGTATTTTTCATTAATTACCATGTCGGCCTAGGGCCCCACGACTCAACACTGGCGATGTGGCGGTCTGAACCCAGCTCTAGCATGTCAGGGTCATCATCATGCCATGCTCCTACCTGCTGACACACTTTTTGCTGGGTGAAGCTGCCTACACCGGTTCCGGTGAGAGGAGGGGGGAGCAGCATCCTCACAGCAAAGCATGTGCAGGTATGTAAACCCCCAGCGGACGCCCCCCCCCCAATCCAAGAAGAGCATACCGGCATGGCAACCCGTCGCAAGGAAAGACAGCAGCACTCACTAAAGGGAAAAGTGAGAGGACCTGCTGCTTCCACACACATAGCCTATGACGGCAGAGTGAGTAAGTGAGATTGGTCGAGGTGGGAGGTTCCAGGCTCATACCTCCTCTCCGAGAACAGCTGACCCTGAAAGAAAGTGGAAAAGGAAAAACACAATCTTAGACCTGCTCACCGCACAAACTCACTAAGTACAGGTAGTAGGAGGAACAGGTACTTGCCTTCCCGTCCACAGCAAAGACTGTGGCTGTAAATGAAAGGTGAGGCAGGCCTAAGTGCGCTGCATGCTATCTGGTGGTCACCTCCCACCACCACATGCTAGCGAGTAGCTGCCTGTCAGAGTAGCAAAGAAACAACAAGCATTTACAATGCAATGGTTTCGCCTTTGAAAAGTTAGAGCTATTGGCATTGCTCAGGACATTTCTTTTTTTTGTTTTACTTATAAATAAATGGCATTGTTATTTACATTGCCAACAGCTTTCACGGCCCACACAGCTCTCACGGCCCACACAGCTCTCACGGCCCACACAGCTCTCACGGCCCACACAGCTCTCACGGCCCACACAGCTCTCACGGCCCACACAGCTCTCACGGCCCACGCGGCTCTCACGGCCCACACGGCTCTCACAGCCCACACGGCTCTCACAGCCCACACGGCTCTCACAGCCCACACAGCTCTCACAACCCACACAGCTCTCACAGCCCACACTATGCTGCTGTCTCTAAGAGAAGCACTTCCCAAATAAAAAAAAGATCTCAGTTTCAGAGATTCATTCCCCAAATGCAACTACAGACATGTGCTTTCCCAAGGAAATATACTGCAAAAATAAAACAAGCATTTACAAGTGGGGCCGGAGACACGGACAGCGGGAGGGGGGGCGGGAACGGGCACACGGACAGCGGGAGGGGGGGCGGGAACGGGCACACGGACAGCAGGAGGGGGGGACGGGAACGGGCACAGGCACAATCAAAAGGCAGAAGGCAAGAAAAAACAAAACAAAGTTGTATCTGGTATTTTGGTGCAGGCTTGCCATTCTTCATGAGATCTGATAAAGCCCAGATCAAAAGTGAAACAACATGGGATCAAACATAAAAGTGAATAGGTCACCTAGCTAAAATAGGTAAAGAACAGAACTGCAGGGCCACAAGTAGAAATGTGGAGGCAACTGAATGGACAGTTGCGAGACATTCCTAGGAACAAGACACTTATGAGTAATGACGGGTTGTAAGTTTCAGACTGTCTGTGAGACATTACAGCTGAGTTTGAAAACTACGCCTTGTTGGCAAAGCTGCGTGTCTAGCCTGGGGCTCCTGTCACTCTGGGGACAGAGGGCACCGGTGCCATGCGGGCCGCACGGGCAGGAGGAGAGGCTGGGCTCACCTGGAGGGCGCCGCCGCCTCCTGGGGTAGAAGCCATGTTGGTTTACTCCCGGCGGAGCTCGGATGTCCCGGGGCTCTGGGGCTCCCTCCTGGCAGTGCGGGTGAGCGCTTCTGGTTGCCCGACGGTCCCTCGCTGGCTCAACGCCCGATCCCCGCAGCTCCTGGGGCAGTGCTCGCACCCACCTCCTCCGCGACCTGTGATCACGGATCGTGTTGCAGGGCGGGGTCGGTCAGGTGAAGGAAGCCGGGCAGAGCCAGAGCCCTGCAGCAGCTGGAGGTGGATTCCTGCACCAGGCACAGGGAGCGCCCCTCTGCGCGAGGAACGCACCGCGAGAATGGTGCCCGTAGGGGGCATGCTGCTGTCCGAGGACAGCTCTGCCACCCTCATTTCTATGCAGCACAAACAAGCGAAAGCTGCCTTGGAAAAGAATGTCAATTAGGAAAGTATCGCACGTGGCCCCGGGGCACAATTTTCTCCTGCTATTGTTCCATTATATTCTGTAACAAGCACTTACACAAAAAAGGAGCGCACAACCCTCTTCCGGCGGCGGTCGGGGGAAATGACAAAAACATGCCAAGACCAAAAAAAAAATAAAAAAACCGCCCACCGCCGCAATGACGTTAACAAAGGGGCCACTGCAACACCATCGCAATCCACATGACATACAGCCCATTTAGCCACCCCATAATCTGCCAAACTCACAGCCCCTGCAACACCATCACAATCTACACAACACACAACTCTGCACCCCCTCACAATCTGCACAACGCCCAGCCCCTTGTAACTTCTGCACCCCCTCACAATCTGCACAACACACAGCCTCGGCAGCCTTCGCATTTCACATAAGGTGCTGAGTAATTATTTGATATTGTACACAAGACTATAAAAACACGCAGTCCGCCATAGATAACGTGCAGTTACACAAGCAATGTAAGCAGTTACAAAGAACGTTACAAGCAGTGTAAACAATTTTGGGCACTAGAGTGCGTTTATTATGAACTGTTAATTAATCCATAAATTCCACGTTTGCCCCCGGGTGGCCAGTGACGTAACACAAATTGTTACCGACCACACTGACCGTGAAGCGGGGCATCTGAATCTCCTATATTACATGATATCACATGTATCCATTGGGCTAGATAGGGGGGGGGGGGGGGGGAGGCTTGAGCATTCCACTCGCTGATGGGTGGGTTGGGAGGTCATGGCTCATTAAAAAAAAACTTCTTGAAAGAAAAGTTGAATTTGAACTAACTGGGACTGCGGGAAAGAGGTCTAACCGAAAAGTATGAAATGTGATCAATTGCCTGTCGCCACCCAGTGGATCATCGCAGTATCACACTTTTCAATGAACAGGATTATCATGTCTCAGTCTTTATTTATATTGACTTTAAAAAGCTATTACCAAGTGACCCCAGTGTTTCCAATTCATACTCTAACTGGAACTTACCTCTCTGCTTTGCGCAGGATTTTAGGAGAAGCTTGTTTGAAAGTGTCCACCACAAAGCCCCACAGACTCATTACCCAGACCTCATCAATTCAATTCTGGAGCCAGACAAGCACGGAACACTTCCAATAAGTTCTTAATTTGAGCCGGTGCTTGCAGAGTCGGGCCTTATGTTATCTCGTCAGTCTTTGGCCCAGAGCAAGCGAGAGAAAGCCCGCGAAGGGGAAATAACGAGTCAGAGAAACATTTAAAAACGGTGACTCGGGCACCCCGGTGTTCGGCAACGCCTGCGCCGAGCTCCTTTCGCTTTATTTGCACAACATTTCTGTATTTATTTGCACAACATTGGGTCCTTAGCCCTACTGCATGCACCCCAGCTTTTATTGAGAAGGGGGCGGGGCTAGCGTCCTGCATTTCGCAAAAACATGAGCACATTAATTTTAACAGGGTGAAGAGAAAATGACGAACTGACTGGGGTTGCGATCCGTTTACAGCAGAACGTGCTGAAAGCGGTGAAAATTGCTTTCAATTTCTGTTATTGTTCATGTTCTGCAGACATTTTGGACTGGCCTAGTGTAATAGTTTAAGTTGTTTCATGGATATAAGATGCCAGTGAAATATACCTAACAAAAGAAAATGTAACTAAAAAGTTAACAAATGTATTCTTGTAGTAGAGTCCTGCTACTCCATTTTGTTTAAGGGATTGCACGCACCTGAATGCGAAGGGGGAAAAAACTGTTCCAATGACCTACTTACGCCTGGGTTGGTGAAACTCGAGAAGTCAGCTGCTTGTGATAAGGTACGAACCTGTGTAGGGCACGCTGAAGCTTGGGGTGACCCTGTGGTCGATGGTGCGCGTTGCTAGAAGTAGCAACCACATAGAGGCGTCTCTACACTTCCTGCCAAGCAATAAAGGGTCAGGCATTACCGGCTCAAGTTTCCCGGGTCCACCCTGCGGGTCTCATCCAGTCCGTATTGTTTTCCTTTACGGCTTAAGCTCTGAATCTTGTTTTCCCTATAGTCTTATGACATGGGGCACTACAAGTTCCAGAATGCAAAGGACGAGGCAAGTGACTCGGTAACTCACCTCCGCCGTGGAAATGAATCTCCACCTGGGAAAAAAATCGTAAAAAGTAGGGGAACTCTATTAAGGTTCACCTTGGCCTTTGGCTCTTCACACAATCAGCAATACCTGTATGACCTCAGGAAGGTGGACATAATTCGAGGCCCGTCGAAGTGCTCAACGGACCTTACTGAGGTGAAAGCTTCGGTTCACATCGGTTTTATAGGATGACCGCATCACAAACTATAAGATCATATGGTGCATGTCAACTTGGCATCACAAGCAAACATCGCGTGGTTTGGCAGTATCGAATAGTTTAAGTTGTTTCATGGATATAAGACAGCGGGCGGGAGGGGGTGTGGTTCCGAAATTCTGGACCCTGCTGTAATACCGGTACCGAGGTCCAACACTCGCCTCACAAAATATCATCGTACCATGACGAATCTGGTATCGGCAGACCAGAAATGATTAGGACATTATCCCTATGCATTTGCGCCATGATTGAACGATGCTAACACCCTTAAATCATGGTTTCCGTTCTGAACCCTTGGACTCCATTTTGTGAACGGCATCCATCTTATGGCTTGCCCTCATATAAGTCAATTGATTAAGGCCGAGCTTGATCTGAAAGGACACGTCCGCCTTAGCTGACTCCTCCATGACCCGGCCGAGCTAACTCCACTGCCCCCAGTCAAGACGACACTGCGGGTCAAGAATTTGGGGACTTCGCAAAGGGTTTTCTGCCATTTTGGGGGCCTATGGTGAACAGCAGGAACATTCGACAGTTGATAAGGATAGTTGAGTCCGCCGTGACCGAAACGGCCGGTGCCCTTAGCAATTTGACAGCTGAGCTTCAGTCGGATCGACTTATGACCCTTCAGAACAGGGTTGCCCTAGATGTCATACTTGCAGACCGTGGTGGTGTATGTAGAGTGATCCAATCCAGTTGCTGCATTTTCATCCCTGATAATGCACCGACAGTGTACCAGGCCATCTCCCAACTACACAAAATCTCTGATTCCCTTCACGTGGAGGAAGAGTATTGGTCCCTGCTAGGGTGACTCTGGGAACTGATCTCTGCCTGGGGATGGAAGACACTGATCTTCATTGGGATGATCTTAGCCATTCTGTTTATGTTCTGCCTGTTTGTGCAGTGCGCTCCTGCAATATGTGGCCTCTGCGCTACTTCATGTGTAAGGAAGCTTGTGTCAAGGAACGAATTGAGCAACAGAATGATGCTACAGCAGCATCTCCATGAATTCATTAACACAGATTTGGACTCAGATTAGCATGGGATTATTGCCTAATATAAGGGCAAAAGGAGGGTCTGTGGTTCCGAAATTCTGGACCCTGCTGTAATACCGGTACCGAGGTCCAACACTCGCGTCACAAAATATCATCGTACCATGACGAATCTGGTATCGGCAGACCGGAAATGATTAGGACATTATCCCTATGCATTTGCGTCATGATTGAACGATGCTAACACCCTTAAATCATGGTTTCCGTTCTGAACCCTTGGACTCCATTTTGTGAACGGCATCCATCTTATGGCTTGCCCTCATATAAGTCAATTGATTAAGGCCGAGCTTGATCTGAAAGGACACGTCCACCTTAGCTGACTCCTCCATGACCCGGCCGAGCTAACTCCACTGCCCCCAGCCAAACCTGTTTGGGCAGCTCCTCGCCCAGTGGCCGAATAAGATAGCATCAATGCATAAACATGCCATAAACCATTCACCACATACCGACCATGTTTTCTACACACATACACCTGTCCATGTTCCTTGTTTATGGCCAGTTTTTACGACGAGGAGGTGCCCTGTTTTATTGGGGATTCATCGATATCTGATGAGAGTTCTGGGCCTGGCCGGGCCATCTATCACAAACTGGACATCTAAAATATGGGTTGGCCGACATGACTTCGCTCTTTGTCTTGTTTTAGAAATATGTGTATAGCCGTATCATAAACTTAAGAATTCTTGCCTACAGCTGTTATTTCTGTATATAAGGAGAAGGCTGGTTCTGTAAAAACGAACAGTCTCCTGAGAATATACACAGAGTGCTGTTGTACGTCTAGGACACATGTTACTTGGTTGCAGCCAATAAAACTCGATCTCTGACTTCACCTAGAAGACTCTTGGTTTCTGTGGTCCGGAACAGGGAGAACTCAGAGGTCCTCGGGTGTTATCCCCTGGCACCACCGGGTTCCTAAAAACCCGGCACCTCAGGGGGGGGGGGGGGGGGGGGAACGGCGCACGGACAGCGGGAGGGTGGCGGGAAAGGAGCGGACAGCGGGAGGGGGGGCGGGAAAGGAACGGACAGAGGGAGGGGTGGCGGGAAAGACAAGGACAGCGGGAGGGGGGGGCGGGAAAGGAACGCACTCACCTGGACCTCTTCCGGCGGCCGTGGTCGGCATAATGACGAAAACAAACACCCAAAAAAAAAAAAACGAAACTCCGCCCACCGCCCAATGACGATGCAGAAAGGGTGGAGAGGGAAAAAAATGCAGGAACGCCCACGAATCTGGTCCGGCCATGACGGACAGATCTCTGTTTCAATGGCTAGCCTCCATTTATGGTGCTAGCCAATGGAACAGAGGGCGGATTCAAGTCCCCCATACTGAAAACTAAAGATTTCTCCTGGGGGCGGAGCTAGGAGCTCCGTGCCCCAGGCGAAACCTAAAAAATGGACAGACAACCCACGAGAGCCGGTCAACCCATCGCACTGAATCCAAAGAGGCCAGAAGAGAGCTGATGGGTAGCCCCACCTACCCCAAACAGGACCAAAGAACAGATTAGAGTAGAGCACGTCTCCCTCGCAGTGATCAGGGCTGAGCTCATTAAGCCATCATGGGCGCTGAGAAAGATATGCGCCCCCTAGCGGCAGGCTGACAATACCACAGGAGAGAATAAGCCTGTATAGGCCTCCTACAGCAACCCCTTTAGCACCAAAAGTACACCAGGAAGAGAGGGGACAATGTGACCCAAGAGAAAAAGGAGCAAGGGGCGCTGTACAGGAAAGAAGAGTCCCACAGGTGAAGAAAAAGACCCAACAGGACAGCAGCAGGCCATTGACTGCCTTGAAAGCCCCACTTCCATTCAAAGTCCACAAGGCAAAGAAATCACAGAGCTGTGTTCTGACCGCCTTCAACGCCCAGGTACCTGTAGCAGTGGGAGGAGCCCTTTGCGTCCTTAGCCCAGCCTGGGGCTACTGAATTGGGTCAGAGGGCGAAGCCATGATGGGTGTGGAGAGCATCAAATTCCCCCTGGTGGCTTCATACCATGATTACAGGTGAGAGGCCGTACCAGGCCTGCTGCACACGGACAACCCCTGGTGATCACTGGCAGGCACCACAAGGAGATGAAAAGACTGTCTCCCACTGCAACATCCTTCAGTTACTGGCATCCGAGGGAAGGTAGAGTACCACACGCAAGGAGAACCAAACTGTGGGCACTGCCCAACAAAAGAAGCGGCTCACCGTAAAAGAACAGTATGTGAAATTGAGCACAATGAGCCCTTCTGACCAGTACTCACAGCCCAAGAGCTACTACACCAATACAGTGGTGCAGAAACAATTTTTAGAGAGGGGGTGCTGCCATTAATATTATATCACTAAAGTCATCGGGATTGTGATAAATGTAAGCATCATACAAAAGAACAAGTATAGCAAATGTGCTAAGCCTTTCAGCGGTAGAGCGGTAAGGGGTGGTATGTAGCAGGTGGTGCATTTTTAAGAGCTGTTGAGGTAGTGCACTCTCATTTATAGAAAGGATATTTTCCATTGAAACGGTCTCTAAATTTGTTCACCTGCAGTTTTACCTGGAAAATGATATAGTGTAAAAAAGATAATGTTTGGAAATCAGGTTTGAGCGAATATTTATCATGTGCACATCACCTAGTAGAATGTCTTGGTTGATCCTATTAAAATCTTTATTACCATCACACTTCAAAATCACAAAACTAGTGCTTAATTTGTGCTTTTGTAATTGTTGGTATAATTTGAAATGTGTTTATATAATGTAGTAATTTTTTATGTTGTGTGTTAGAAAAAACTGACAACCTTTCATTTCATGTCTTGAACCTCAGCAGGATTGTCACCTAGATCACAAAAGCATGTTACTTGGCAGCCAGAGAAATAAAAGTACAATCCAATTTCCAAAAAAGCACCAATTTGTCAGAAGAAAGACATAGACCGTTGTCTATGAATTGCGTCTAATGTGGCAATTTAAACACAATTTAAAGACATCTTTATTGCACATTCACCTTCTGAACTCTAGCATGGTTATTTCCTGCGCCTATTCACCAACATCTCACTGCTTGCCATATAAACACATAAAGGAGGGGCAGGCGACCAGCTCCTGGACTACCATCTCAAAGGAAGGACAGTACAAATTCTTTGCCCCAGTAACCAGGCCCGTCCTACAACCACTGTTGGATAAGAAGGGGAACAGAGAAGACCAGGATAGGACAAGCATGCCACTGAGAAAATGAGAAACACTGCCAAGAGAAGATAGTAACAGTTTGGTGACCGTCAGCTAAGGTACATAAGTGAATCAGATAGGCAAAGCCTGCAAAGCTACCCAGCCAAGAACAGATTGCTGTCCAAGCCACACCTCAAAGAAAATGGATGCAACAATTTGATGACACATCAGCAGACAACACTATGTCAGTAGAACAGTGGCAGTCCCTAGTTTGGGAACTTTGTATATATGTACTGCAAACGGCCCATGACATTGGATTGCTAGAACAGGCAAAACAGGGGTCTCTGCAGTCTGCACCACAAGGTAGGAGGGACAGCTTAGGCAAATCAAATAGCGCCACCATATCCCCACAGGACTCGCCCTCTACACAAAGGAGAGTACTGAAGTCAGACACAGTCAAATGTCAGGATTTACTGCAACACATGGTGGCAGGAACACTAGCAGTAGGAGACTTCACCCAAAACCACAGCAGGTTACACCTAGAAAAAGCCCTGTCCCTAGCATGGGCACAGTTAATGGACAAGGGCGCACAGGCACATAGTGCTTACGTCCAGTGAATAAAGACTACAGCCACAGATACTACAGGTGCAGTTCCACCACTACCTGCTCAGTATGAATGGGACATAGCGAGGTTCAGTTTCACAAGCTCAGACTTGCAGACATACAAGAAAAGGAAGAAAACAAAAATGCGGAAGGCAGGCACACTCAGAATAGGGGACAGGACCAACAACACTACCAGCACAATGCCCAGCGCACAGAGTGTAGAAACAATGAACAGCAGGGGTACACGTCTAATGAAATACCTCCAACACAACAGGGCTGTGCAGGGCGGGACGGGTGGGGACAGCAGGATAATAGCTCCCCACCGCCACCCCAAAATTTATTCTAGGGATGCCTGAAAGTGGAAGACTGCCTAATAGCTCCAGCCATAGCAGTGGATCAATCAGGTCCATATGTACAAGGGACAGTTTTGGGAAATATTGTAACCTGCTTGATAGACACAGGAGCTCAAAGACCAATGCTAAAAGCGTCAGTGACGCCGGAGGCACCACTTTCAGGAATAAAGATTACCTCAGTCGGAATGACAGGACAACCAATAGATTAATATCTAACACAGCCATTGCAGTTAAGGGTAGGCACCATAACTGTCAACCATCGGTTCATCCTCAACAGATTCTGCCCAGTTAACCTGCTAGGAAGAGACTTCCTTTGTAAATTACAATGCACCATACACTGCTCACCAACAGGGGTCTTCCTAGAAATCAGACCTAATGGTCTGATGCTACAGGCCTTCATGACCTGCACTGCCCCATCATACCATCAGAGCTGCGTGACTGTGTGACACCCCAAGTCTGGGCTACCAGTGCAAATGATGTAGGGCAAGTATTGGATTACCCACCAGTACAGATTACATCGAAGCCAGGAGCCCGGCTCCCGAGAGTACCACAGTACAAAATTTCAAAGGAAGAGGAGGAGGGCATAGCACCGGTAATACAGGACCTCCTAAAGCAGGGAATAATAAGGGAGATACGTTCTAGCTAATGCAATACACCCATACTCCCTGTAAAGAAAGCATCCAAGGGCCCGGATGGGGCCCCTGTATACGGTTTTACACAAGACCTGAGAGAATTGTACAAAATAGTAATACCTTCCTTCCCAGTAGTTCCAAACCCAGGAACAATATTGTCTAATATCCCAGTTACAGCCACACACTTCACAGTACTGGATTTGAGCTCCGCCTTCATTACCATTCCCCTGCACCCTGACAGCCAATCATATTTATTGTTCTCTTTTAAGGGTTAAACAATTCTGTTGGAATAGGCTTCCTCAGGGGTACACAGAATCACCCTCCATCTTCACGAATGCACTAAAAACAGATCTAGACTCCCTAGTGCTGAAGGGTGGCTCAACTCTTGTTCAGTACATAGATGATTTACTACTGGCCTAACCTTCAAAGGAGGCCTGCGTTCAAGACACTGTTGCTGTCCTGTGTCATCTAGCAAAGAAAGGATACAAGGTTTCCCCAAAGAAATTACAGTTCTGCCTCACGGCTGTGAGGTATCTAGGCTACGAACTGTCCGAAGGGACCAGGAGATTACTACCTGACAGGATATCCACCATCACCCACTTTCCCAGACCACGCACACAAAAGGAGGTTCGGGCCTTTCTGGGGGTGGCAGGATATTGTCGCCACTGGATCCCAAATTTCTCCCTCATTGCAAAGCCATTACAAGCCCTGACACACAAAGAGGTCCCACACGTGGTACCTTGGCCACCAGATTGTGAAGAGGCATTCAACAGACTCAAGAGCAAACTGAGCGGAGCACCAGCGCTAGGCCTCCCAAATTCCAGCAAAGATTTCCACCTGTTCTGCCATGAGAAGGGAGGGTGCGCACTGGGTGTACTGAGTCAAAAGCACGGATCTTACTACTGCCCAGTGGCATACTACTCAAGCACACTAGACCCAGTGACCTCTGCCCTTCCGCCTTGCCTCCGAGCCGTGGCTGCAGCCGCTCTAGCAGTAGAACAGTCAAGAGAGCATAGTGCTGGCACACACCATGATTTTGCACGTTCCCCATGCGGTGGACACCCTACTCACATCCACTAAGACACAGTACCTGACAAATGCATGCCTTACTAGGTATGATCTGATACTACTAGCACCACACATTGCCATCAGGAGGTGCACCACTTTGAACACAGCATGCCTTTTGCCAACAGAGTACGAGTTTAATGACCTAGAATCAGACGATGCATTTCACGATTGTGTATTAGCCATTGACAGACACACAAAGGTGCGCCCAGACTTGAAAGACACACCACTTCCCGATGCACAAGGGGCCTTGTTTGTAGATGGGTCATATCTACGGGAAAACAATGGAACTTTGCAGACTTCCTATGCAGTGGGCACAGTTAATAAATTACTGGAAGGGGGAAGGCTGGCAAACGCCAAGAGCGCACAAGCAGCTGAACTTGTGGCACGAACGAGAGCATGCACATTGGCTAAAGGAAAAAGAGCAAATATATATATGCACAGACAGCCAGTATGCCTTCGGATTAGTCAATGACTTTGGCCAGCTGTGGTCAATGAGGGGTTTTCTCACATCAGCAGGCCAACAAATACAACACGCCCAATTGATAAGTGACCTCCTCCATGCCCTGCTACTACCATCAAAAGTGGCTATCATCAAATGTGCAACACACACTTCAGCAAAAGACTATGTGTCAAAAGGAAATGCATTAATCGATGGGGAAGCAAAGAGGATAGCACTGACAGGCTGTCAGCTAGCCATGGTACAGATGATAAGCACGAGCAACAGCACAGAGGCTACCAATGATTCCCTACACTTTGACCCAATACACATTCAGAGCAAAGTGGAGAAAGAAGAAAAGGAAGAATGGGTAAAGGGAGGGTGTGTGCAAACAAAGGAGGGATTATGGACAGGGCGAAATGGAAAAATATGCCTACCTTCATCCATGCTCCCCTCCATGGCACGCCTTTTTCATGGACCCTCACATGTTGGCAGGGATGGAATGATCAGGTTATTTTTCCAATGCTGGTACAGCTGCAAGTTTCGCCAAATAGCAGAAAGACTTTGCAGGCAGTGCACCGTTTGCGCACAATACAATACTGGGAAAGGTACACAAACTGCACCTAGCCACTTCCCTCCGCCCCACGGTCCATTGGAGAGCCTCCAGCTGGACTTCATTGACATGCCCCCCACCCACAAGTACAAACATGTGTTGGTAATAGTGTGCATGTTCAGTAAGTGGACCGAAGCATACCCAAAAAAGAACTGTGATGCACATACGGTTGCTAAAAGCCTCCTACAAGAACTTATCCCACCCTTTGGGATACCAGCCCTTCTGAGTTCTGACAATGGGCCAGCATTCATTTCCCATGTCATAGGGGGAATATGTAAAGGACTTGGGGTCACACAGAAACTGCACTGCGCCTATCACCCCCCGGCAGCAGGAGCGGTGGAGAGGAAGAATGGGGTGTTGAAGAATAAGATTGGAAAAATGTGTGCATCAACTGAACTTTCATGGGTAGATGCACTACCACTAGCCCGGCTGGCAATGAGGAGCACACCAGACAGGGTAACAAAGCTCAACACCCACGAGATAGTATTTGGCCGACCCATGAACATTGCAGGCCATATGTCCATGGCCCCACAATCAGTAACAGACGATCTGCTTTTATGTTATTGTAAGAAATTAACAGAGACTTTACGTTATCTTCACCGCCAGGTCCTGCAGGCTCTTCCAGAAGCAATAACTCCACCGCCACATGACCTGCAGCCTGGTGACTGGATCTGGGTAAAGGCCCACACCCGACGGCACTGCCTCCAGCCAAGGTGGAAGGGACTGCACATGGTGATTCTCGGCACAGCAACAGCAGTCAAGTGCCAAGGGCTGACATCCTGGATCCACAGTTCCCACGCCCAGAAAGCAGAGGGACCAGACAGCAGAGAACCAGTCCCACCAGCACCACCAGTGACATCTGAAGCACCTCGAAGTTACAACCTCCGATCCACAACGCAAAACAAGAACCACAGGAAATAAGAGGCAGATACCTGCTCGGGGCAGGCTAGGCCTCCAACAGAAAACAGAAGACACCAGAGGCAGATACCTGCTCGAGGCAGGCTAGGCCTCCAACAAAAGCCAGAAGATACCGAAGGCAGTCACCTACTGCGCACAAGTCCAGGTCACTGGGTATCAACACTCCAAAGACGCCTGTACCAGCTGTTTCCAAGGGAGTGCCAACTGTCATGTGCTAGTACCCTCTGACAGTACAGCATCAAGGCACCAACAATTTCTTCTAAATGGTTGACTGGTGTCTGCACCAATAGACCCCTAGAAGGTGCAGAGCCCGCTAGTTACATATCAAATACAAGACTTTGAAACATCAAAGAACTGAATTGAATGCTTGGTTAAGGAAATGCCAACACCTAAGTAGACCAAATTTACGACAAATGCCAGCAAACAGATCCGGAAGGCTTAGGTCTATACAGGTGAGAGTAGAAGAGTCACAACTAATAATTGATATAAAGCTGTTGTGTCCTGGAATAGACCTAAATGGTGTGCTGGAACTGACTGTGCCAAATCCTCCACTATTGAGTGGGTTGAGTGACCTGATCTTGCAAGACATTTCATTTCCCACTTTTGGACTTCCAACAACAGCACAAGATATTACAGACATACGCCTTGACATTTTGGACTGCATGATCTATGCAATAGAAGACATAGGATCTGGTCTTATCAAGGACATTAACTGAACAAGTGAAAGTAAGAAACAATGTCAAGAATGAAAAAACCAGAGAGAAGATGGCCATCAGTAGTAGGAGCCATGTTGACACCAGTCCTAGGGATAATAGTGACTGCGCTGTTAATAATATTTGCAAAAGACATTGAAATACCGTTCATCAATGGCCGGCAGGGGGATAAGGGGGACCAAAATGTAACTAATGATAAAAAACTAATAGATTTCGAAAATTAAGAACATTTGGGGAGGGTTGACATTAAAGCAGGAGAAAGGGAACTATGGGATGAATATACCGGAAACAAATATGTTGAAATGCTAAAAATGTATGTACGTATATTAAACATATCTGGATGTTATGTTTGCACACACTTGCCAACAGACACAGAGAACAGCATGAGCTACAATGTGCTCCAAGTTCCCAAATATATAGGATGCATATTAATGCGAGATTTGCTCCTCAACCAGCATAACATGTCAGTGGCAGTTGCACCCCCAGAGAGTAGCAGAATTGCGACCAAACAGGGTGGGGAAGTACCTGGGAGAAAGAGAAGGCCATGTATGAATATGCAACCAGCAAGAAGGGAAAAGGAAATATTAGACACATTTGATAAGACTTCTAGTAATGAAGGATGGAAAGGAAGAGCAGGGTGGGACAGCTTGAGGACAAAGAAGGGAGGAGAATTAAAGATACCAAGATTCAAGATAGCACAACTTCCTTCTGCCCCTTCCTGTATTCAGAATGACCAGGTGGTACCGCCAAAAAGAATACCTAAGTTGCCACAGGAGGGAAAAAGCTGTTCAATACAACGGTTACTGCAGAAAGATGCATGGAAATATTGCATCTCATTTAGATGACTTTAGTAGAAATGGCACAGGGGAACAAGGGACTGCTAGATTTCTGCTAGGTTGCGAAGACAGTGTAAACAAAATAAAGGGAATTAAGGAGGAGGAGAACGTGGAACAGATTTTCGTGGACGAGAGTAACTGCACACACACCACAAGGCTATCACGGATCAGGAACAATAACCAGAAATCCTCACCTTGACTAGTAGGATACAAGGGACTATTCTTTGTATGTGGGCATACTTCTACCTGCCGCCAGGATGGTATGACAGCTGTTATCTTGCCTCCATAATACCACAAATGACACATTTTTCCGACATAGTACCGATAACACGCCAAGGCCCACGGCCAAGGAGAATTAGGAGGACACCAGAATGGGCAGACGATGTAATGACAGGCCTTGGGACGATGGCCCCTGGTGCAGGGATTATCTACACCACACAAAGAATACATCAGCTAGCAAGAATGATTGAGTATCTAGCAGACTCAACAGCAGCAGGGATGGGAAACATTACTGAGGAACTGACCGCCATGAGGGCCGTAGTGATGCAGAACAGAGTTGCGTTAGACATCATTCTGGCCAAAGAGGGTGGCGTCTGCCACGTCATCCATCAGGTGTGCTGTTCGTATATACCTGACAACAGCCGCAACTTAGAAGATGCAATACACAAGTTTACAGACATTCGGGACAAAGCACACAGAATACATACAGGGAGCATGTGAGAAAACTTCATGGTATGGCTAGCAAGCTGGGGATCATGGATATTGGAAGTGATTATTGTAATAATCACTGTATTAATTACACTGTGCGGGATGATCCAGGTTTGCCCAGCATGCTGTACAGCCTTTGTATCTTGCTGTGCACGCTGTATGCCCCATAACAAATGGCACGGACCTCATGAACACCATACCGATAATGACGATGAAGGAGAGGAGATGGAGGTGAGGGGTTAGGAGATTTGGTATCAGATGAAGCAATGAAGAAGCCATTTTCTTTTGATACAAATGCAGTAAGCTTCTAGGCCCTGTTAAGTTGAGATAATAAACATTACAAAGGATGGTGCACTTTTTCTTAGCTTCAGAGAAACAGCTTGGGTAACGCAAGGCTTGCTCGAAAACAAGATACGTGGCACCAGGGAAGATGCTCGTTTAGGCACGTTCAAGTATATTTCAGCATATCCTATTTGGCAATATCTTTCCCTCTAATTGAGCACCTGCTGTCCGTTTGTGGTCGCGTTGGTAGCAGCTTTTTCTTCGTGGACCCTTCAACTCCTCGCCAGACCCGCTCCGCGGGTCCCTCATCGCTGCTTGGCCTCTAGAGAACGTCGGGGGAATTTGTGCAGTGTCCAAGGGCGCTGGTAAGACTTGCAGGGCTGCGAGCAGTGTGGTCAGGGACTCCATATCCCAGGAGTCCCTGATAGCCCGGCAGCGAACACCTGGGCCGCTCTCCCTGCAAGCCCCGCCCCTTCACCAATTACCCTTCCTATATTTCAACGCTTGCTCCACCGCTGCGCGGGAGCGCGCGGGATCTCGCCGGGAGAAGCCCGGGACAAGGGCGGGACCGTCTGTGGCCGTCAGGGGCCGAAGGAGGCCGGGCTGGGGCATTCCCCTGATATTTGTCTACCGGCGCACTCCATAGTAAGTGATATCTAACTACTGTACTTTGCTGGCGCATAATAGTGCAATGTCTGCCTCCACAAGTAGTGTCAGTTCAACAACTCCACCGGTTGAGACTGGCCCATTGGCAATTGGTCCACTGGATAAATTCTTTTTCAATCGTTCATCTCTATCCATTGACAAAGAGATATCACTGGCTGAGAAGCGCGCTGAGCGCAGACTATCGATTGAACTACTTAAAAACATAACGGACAAGCACTCTACTCAAACATATCCCACCTTGGTAACACCATTATCCTCGGTAAATCTCCCAGTCGTAAATGAGCAATTTGAGGTACCCTCAAATGTTGTGGATAAAGACAATGCTACTGAACTGATCTTATCCAGTGGGAGTGATATTAATCCTACGCTGCTTCTTGGTCCAGGTGCCCAGGCTGCCTTGGTTCAATCCAAGCACGGATCTAAAAGGAAAAGAACTACCATACCGAGAAAATGTAAATTTGTTGTGAAACCCCCACAAAAGCATAGGAAGTTACATAAAACTATGTGTACTAGAGAGGTTGTCATTGAAGCAAGTTGTAGCACAGAAAGTGTATTGAATGGGAATGTTGTTTTATTGGATAGCCCTGTCCCTGCTAAGAATATTGCTTCTGAGTCAGGCCCCCCAACTGATGACAAGCTTCCATTGCTTACAAACCTGATCCCTGAGCTAGAAAAGCTGCTCAGATCAATTCTTTCCCCGATAGAGGATAGAATTGCTAAGCTCTCTGATCGCCTAGACCATTTTGAGCAGGCAACGTTAGACAACTTCTTTTCTACAAAATCATTGATTAAAACTAACGCTAGGATGGACGTAAGTGTCAAGCACCAGGGCAACACCAACCATACAACCCAAGACAAGGGAAAAAGGCCACAAACTAATCCCCTATTAACATCCAAGTCAGGTAGTGCATCTGTAAATAGAACTTCCAATCCTACTGAATCAGTACATCTAGGCTCTGCTCCAAATCCCCCTAATACTGCGAATCCAGCCCAGTCTGTGGTGCTCCAACCAACAACAATACCAGTTCCTCCTTCTGTAGTTGGGTCAGGGGTTAACGTATGTTCCACAGTGGGTAAAGCTAATGCACCTACCCAACCAACCAACAACCAGATGGTGCCAAACAAACCTGTAGTTGGGCTAAGGGTTAATGTATGTTCCTTAGCGGGTAAAGTTACAGCACCTACCCAACCTACCAACAATCAGTTGCTACTAAACAAACCTGTACCCCGCCCTGTTTTTACAGTTCCCAAACCAATCCCTCCACCCTTGATAAAGCCACCACATAGGAAACCCCCAGTGAACCTTACTCCAGACTCTTTCCCCTACGTAGCCGTTCTCATAAATGTTCCACCTCTATCTGTAGGACAGAGAGAAACCTTCCAGATGCTTAAAAATAAGATCATGCACTGGTTAAGGGAGAATCGTCCTCTCCCTGGAGACGTCGATGGGTTAATCTTAGGGGTTAGGAGAATAGATTGGATAGGGTACACATCTAAAAGTCTGGGAGGGGATTGTATTGTGGTCAACTTTCAAGATCCAAGGGTGGCTGGATGGATAACTAGACAGGGATGGGGTACAAACAAGGGAGGTATTGGAATTGTCGATCTCACCTTTTTTTACCCCCGCCCAACCAGTGTATTGACTAGCCTGCTCAATGAACCCATAAATCATCCCACCCTACCTTTGCCAATTATTCCTACATCAGCTCCACCTCCACGGTTCCAAAACTATACTACATGTATGAATTATAACCCTCCTGTCGGATGGCAGGATCAGAGTTGGGGTTGTTGACAAACTGTGCACGATTCGTGCAGTAGTATCGGAGGGTGTATCAATGAATCTAAAGGGAGCTGTGATGATCATGATGATATTGCAGGTACAACCATAACTGTTGAGAAAACTGGAAATGGGAGTTTCACTGTGGCGGGAGGCGATGGGATAGCATATACAAATGCTAGTGTTGGGGAATTATCCATACCAACAGCAAACGCCATCGGTTTTGTGAAGGTCGCCAATATTGCTGAAAACCCAACAGCTCCCCAATCATGTTCCAAAACTAGCAATTCCGGTGGGATAGAGCTCAGCTCTGGTATGTTTTTATCCTGGAATATTGCTGGGTTGGGTAGTAAGCTAGCCTCTCAATCTTGGGTAGAATTCATCAATGGGTTTGATGTATGTTGTTTCCAAGAAACCTGGGCTTGTGACCCCGTCTTTCTCTGTGGCTATTTAAACTTTTTTATACCAACCACCAAAGGTGGAAGAGGTCGACCAACGGGAGGTCTTACTGTCTGGATAAGGCAGGACTTGGGCATCTCTATTAAAATGTTGGATTTGGGAATTAGCGATCTGCAACTGCTAAGAATCTCATCAGAAAAGGGGGTTTTAATGGACTTGTATAACGTTTATGTAAGAGGGAGTAACTCAGCTAACTCTTCCACTCTAGAGGCGCTGTCTGCTGCCTTAGAAACCAAGTCGCAAGATAGTAGGGTAATAGTAGCTGGGGATCTTAATAGGACTTTTGAACCCCTTGACTGTACAAATGATCCCTTAGGGAAGGATGAGGATAATCTTTGGGGAGTACCACCTTTATCTCTAAATCCCATCACAAGGTGGACAAAGGACATCCTGTTATTAAATGCTATTTGTATGGAGCACGGTTTAAGAGCCCTGAATGGGAGAACCCCAGGGGACAAAGAGGGTAGTTGTACTTTTGATAACGGCAACAGTAGGAGCAGAATTGATTACGTAATATGTAGTCTTCAGCTGTGGCAGGGGGTTATTGATATGGCCATTAATCCTAGAGTTGAAAGTGATCACAACCCCCTTTGTGTGACCCATAGGTGGTGGAATGTTGGACCTGAAAACTTGCATTTAAGGAACGACCAGATCCCCGTTATGACTAATGATGGACGTAGGCTAAAATGGCCAAGGGTACTGGCAAATGATGAAACAATGACCTACATTAACCTTGTGGTGGATAATGCAATTTCTGCCATGGAGGTGGTAGATTCCACAACCCCCGGGGCTAGGGACATCACTGATATCCATAATAAGCTATTTTCCCTCCTAAAACCATGTTTTTTGACTAAGACCAATAAAGGGAGGAAAAACCCGGATGTTGGTAGATGGTACAATTGCCAGTGTAGATCCGCACGATTGGAATTGGGCCAAGCCATTAGAAACAGGGACAATGTTGCAATCAGAGTGGCAAGGAAAGCGTATAAATTAGCCATTTTTCAGGCAAAGAGGAAATGGGACGAAGATCATTGGGCTTAGTTAAAGGGGGCTTCTAGTAGCAAGGATTCCAGGCTCTTTTGGAAAATCATCAAGTGGGGTAGAGGAGGTAGCCCCGCAAGACCCGATAACAACGTAGCCGAAGAAGCATGGGTTGAGTACTTCAGACCACAATATGCTGAAGTTATGCAACCCGGGGTAGGTGAGGCCATACTGCCAGTCTTTGCAGCTGACAATTTGTTCACCCACAAAGAAGTTGAGAATGCTATTAGTTCGGTAAAATGCGGGAGAGCACCAGGGTTAGACGGGATTCCCCCGGATATTTTCAAACATGACATGAAGAGGTGGGTGAAATATATTTTTCTGTTAGGAAATGCCCTAGCCAAGGGGGGGGGTGGTTCCCGAGTTATGGAAAGGAGCAATTATTATTCCCATTTATAAAAAGGGAGATCGTTCACTCCCCGCCAACTACAGGCCCATAAGTTTGATAGCAACCGTGCAAAAAGTAATGGGGAGAATGGTTACAAATCAACTTATGGACTGGGTGGATGACAATAACGCTCTCTCGCCATTCCAGGCAGGATTCAGGCAAGCAACCAGCACTATTGACCAGGTCTTCCGCTTTACTATACTGCGGTGGAAGACGGTCTTACTTGGTAGGGGCTGCCTGTATGTCGCATTTGTCGACCTACGGGCGGCGTTTGATTTGGTCCCCAGGTTCAAGTTATGGCGGGTTCTGCAGAAACTGGGGATTCCTGCTGAACTGCTCACCCTGATCATGCGTTTGCATGAAACTAACTTTGCAAGAGTACAGTGGGGTGGGAATGGCGAGTCAACTCCGGACTTCCCGGAGGAAAGGGGGGTCCGACAAGGCTGTGCCATGGCACCCTTACTATTCTCATTATTTATTAATGGGATTGTTGAGCGAATGTTGGAAGCAAGCGTAGATGCTCCATCGTTAGCGGATGTCAGGGTCCCGATCCTGATGTTCGCTGACGACACCCTGATCATGTCAAAAACCCCTGTGGGGCTATGTAATGGCAGGGTTTTTGGCTTTATTTAGCAGTGATAATAGATCATTATTCTTGCTCGCATCTAGTATAGGCATTCTTAGCCTGTGTTGGCCCTTTTCCAGACCTAGAAGAGGATAGCTGCTTAATATGCCTTTATTCTTGACTTTAACCTGTCTATTGCCTATTGGCTTTGACATATTAGACATATTGGTATGGTTTATGTAGGTATTCTGACAGAGCTAAGGAGCATTTCACCCCTTTCAGGCCTAAAGCTAGAGAGACTCCATCTTGATGGAAGCAGAGAGGCTTTTTAGGGCAAAGGCAATGTTTTCAGTTAAGGCTGTTGTGCTCGAGGGAAGATCCAGTTAGGACTGCTTCTTATCCGAGAAATGTGTTTTTCTCTTGGGCCCAGACGTAACAAGCAGATGGCCACTGCGGTTGCGTGAAAGCCTGGGAGCTGGCACAGGAATTCGGTAGGAGACAGCCCTCCGGTGGAAATTTCCATGAGGGGAGAGGAATCCATAATAGCGAGCTACAGGAGAGGAGGAGTGGTCAGTTCAGTTTTGGAAGTCATTGCAGCGTGGTGTGCAGTTCAGCGTGGTGCTCAGAACAACTTGGAGCACAGGACTGCTGGGAGCCCAGAACAACTTGGAGCTCCAAATAGCTTGCAGAGAGAGAGAGGATGTCTGCTGGGAGCTGCAGAATAGAGTGCAGTTCTTGAATGGAGAAAGAAGGCAGACGATTGCTGAAGATGAGGAGAGAGAAAAGCAGTGCAGAGAGCATCAAAGAAGGCTGTCAGCTGGAGCAACTGAACCAGAGGCGTGGTGATGTGGTGAAGGAGGGAGAGGCAGAGAGAGAGCCCTAATCCCACCAGAGGCAGAGAGAGAGCCCTAATCCCACCAGAGGCAGAGAGAGAAATCTTCCTTCTAATAGGTGAGGTAGTCTGAATTAGCTACATTTATACTTAATCTTTTCCCTTTTAGCGAAGTGTTCCTGTTATGTGTAATCCTTCTCTTTCAAGCGGTGTGTTCTACCTATAGTCTTTGTCAGATCTGTGTTGTACTAATAATAAATGACCCCATTAATTAATGAATTAGTGTGCATGAGTTATTTTATGATAAAGTTATCCTGGCTTCAAGCCAGTTGCTGTTGAGCCACTGATGGATAAGAGGGGGGTAGGAGCGCTTAAATCAGAGAACAACTCTAGCACATAGTGTGTATATCTTTGTCCTCATACAGTAAGAATAATCTTTCCTGGTAAGTATTGCTGTTTGAACAGATGCTACCCCTGATCAGGTAAGTAATAGTGAGGGAGAGAGGAGACTTGCAACCAAGGGACTAAGTTAGTACACCATCCTATAATAAAATAACCCCCAGTTTATAACAAACTGGTGTGTAATCCCTATTCTTGTTCACTAAAGGTAAACATAGCTCCTAGGTAATTGCTGCATGAATGGATGAGTAATCCCAATCAGGTGAGTAGTGATCAAATAAATAGGGAGTGAGTGGACCTTTGATGCCAAGAACAGGTAATACATTGTAATCTGAAACCATATCCAAAGTCATCATTGTAGTTTCATCCCGAGTAGACAGCTGAGATAATATCCCAATATATATATATATATATGTATAGGTGTTCATAGGAATGTGGTCGTCGTTGATATGCGGCGTTAATGAGAGCACTGGGGAGGATTACCAGTGTGTAGGGCTGCCGGATTGCAGCCCGTGTGTAAAGGAGAGCATTGGGGGGGATTACCAATGTGGAGGTTTCGCAGGATCGCGAACGCTTTGGAAAAGGAGAGCACTGGGGCTGCAGACCCACGTGTGTAGACACGCCAGATTGTGTGTCAGATCTGCCCTAGGGTAGAACGGTCTGGGTCAGGGTGGCCGCGAGACCAACTGATGTAAATAAGTGTGGTGTAGGGTATGGATATCCCTAGTAATCAGTGAGTATTCTTAGTATCCCTATAGATTTAGTGGTGTTCTTAATAATATGAGCTTGTATATTGCGAGTTCCCTATCCTCAGGTAGGTACCAGGTGCCTGGATATAGAGGAGTCCTGAGGACGGAAGGTGAGTACGTTTTGGCTGGGTCACAGGGGCCCCTGGGGGCTGATCCCATCTAAACAGAAAATCCAGCCATTACAGGCTACAACGCGCATTAAATATATTTGATGTTTTCTGCAAAGAGCACGGCCTAGAAGTAAATGTGGGGAAGACGAAACTAATGGCCTTCTCCCCACGCCGTAAAACCTATCCTAAGGTAACCCTGAATAATAGCAAGCTAGAGACTGTCAAAGAGTTTGCATATTTAGGGGTACAGATAGCAGAGGGCCCTGGTTGGTCACATCACTTGGAAAAAACGGCCCTAAAACATCAACAACTATCAGGAGCATTGCGGGGGGAACATCGAAAATCTAAGACGAAACCGATTAAACCTGCCCTTATGGTTTATGACGCCAAGGTCTTAGGCGCGACCTTATACGGTGCAGAGTTATGGGCTTGGGACAATCTCTCGACTTTACAGACATCTGAGAACAAGTTTCTCAGAGGGATTACAGGCCTCCCACAGAGCACCCCCCTATTGCCACTGTTTCTGGAGTTAGGTAGACGTCCCATTAGTGATAGAGCGCGATTGCGCCCTGTCCTCTATTGGAGACGTCTATGAACAACTCCTGAGATTAGGCAATATGCTGAGGGTTTCCTTTCGATAATCAAGGAAGATAACTTCCACAAGATAAAGTGGCTAAAAAACTTAAGGTCCATGTTATTTAACATTGGGTTCTCCAACCTTTGGACCAATCCACTTGGGGAGGTCTTCCCTAGTAAGGAAGCTCTTAAATTACAATACTGGGACTGGGTGGGCAGTAATTTGTTGAGAGGTGTTAGGTCTGACTCTATGGCGGGTCGCTTCCTGGAGACTAAAATCTATCCTATTTTAGAAAATTATTGGGATACTATTACGGTCCCAATGGATAGGAAGCTAGTCTTTCAGGTTAGATCTGGTTCTATTCCCCTAAAAAAACTAACCGCAGGTTGGCAGAGGTCGACCAACATGTTATGCCCAGTATGTGAAACAGCCGAGGAAAGCCTAGGCCACTTTCTATTTGCCTGCAAAGCCTATTCTTCACCTAGGAGGGTATGGCTTACACCTGTATGTAAGAACCTCGGGACACGAGATAGTGCTGTGGCACTGAGAATTTTGTGCACATCAACTCAGGAGTCGATAGTTATTGGGGTAGCCAAATATTTGGGGTGGGCCTGGGCAATCAGGCGGCGATTTCTGGGAGGGTCCAGTTAATCAGGTTTTTAGATTGTTTTATAAAATCCAAATTTAATGTGTCATATATGTAAATCTTTTTATATAGGTATTGTATGAGCTTGCACAAAATGCTTACACGAATTTGTATTTGTCAAATGATATGTTTTTATTTTGTCATGTTCAATTTTATGCTGTGCTTTTATGAGAATTTATCTCGAATAAAGCTTGTACAAACAAACAAAAATATCTTTCCGGTCATTAGTATTATGTTGCAATTATTAACTGGAAAAGCACTAGACTTATATCTTACATGACAGTGGAAAGTCCCAGAAGCTACCCATTTGGGGCACGTGGGCTGCAACAGTATAGTTCGGACTTTATATGGTATACGACAGCTTAAACTCTTGTTAATTGGTCAAATGAACTATGCTTAATTTCTGCTACGTATGTTATGATGCTACATTCTTTTGCGGTTTCGGCCTATATAAACTGTCAGACCCGTCACCTTTTTGAACATTCAGTGGCTTTACTGATGTCTCCGTGCTGCACGTTAATTTGCTGTTTGTTGGTCTCCAATAAACTTTGCTATTTTATGTGCTGACAGGGAGTCGTATGTGTGGAATCATTTATTATTTCTAATTTCAGCTTCTACAAAAGCACCCCAGGAAGGCACCCGGATCACAAGATGCAACCCACAGAGTGCTACCCACAAAGGAGACTGAGAAATCCAGAGACACCACATTGTCTGTCCAAGCTGGCCAGATGGACACATCCCCAAGCAGGGGGACAGTCCAAGGAAAACTAGACCAGACCAAAAGATGAACAGAAGCACTCAATGGCGCTAATGTGGTCCACAAACTAAGACCACATCATCCTGCATCCTCAAGGCACACCATGTCACACTCCACACCATGCTTTAAGGCAGCAAAGCTTCAAGGCGCACTTTCTGCGCCACCAAGAGCAAGGAGGCAGCACCACAGCTCCCTACTGCCCACAGAAGAAGGTCCCGAAGAGGGGACACCACTGAGGAGCTTCAAGAAGGTATTGGACGAGGGAACAAGCAACATGTGACGGACACTAGAAGTGGATCAGCAACCATCCAGACCATCACCAAGCCAGAGCCCAACACCGGAGGTCAGACTACTAGGACAGTTGACCACTTAGAGGCCCTGTTGGTCGATCCTGAAAGAGGCGCATTCCGCTGCACCCATAAGGAAAAGTCACAACAGAGTAACTGGAGAGAAGCTGCATGCTGAATCACCAAGTAGAAAGAAGAGACAAAAGTGTAAGTGTAACCAGCTGTTCAAACTGGGAAATCTGATGGCCGACCAAGCTCAGGAGGAAAGATCAAGAGAGACCAGGCCTGAAGGGCACAGTTGAGAAGACACAAGTCGCAGATGGAGCGCATCTAGACACAGAAGCAAGCCACCAAAGTGAAATGAGGATGACCTGGCAACAGCCCAGCGGGAGAACCAAAAGTAAGCCACATGCATTCGCGAACAGATTCTCTGTCCCACGCTTCTCAGCAAAACCATCCAGACATAATCAATCAATCAGGATTTATGTAGCGCTGCTAATCACCCGATAGGGTATCCAGGTACTTGAAGGTCCCAGGAAGCTCATTTAACACCTTGGCTGCTAAGGGTTTTCCCGCTGGGTGCTGATCATTTACGAACCCCACTGTTTGTGACAAGGTCAACTCGTCATAAGCACAGGGCAGGTAAAGCCCATGACGAGTTGACCTTGTCACTAGCATGGAAGTGATTAACAGCCAGGTCTTGAGGGCCCTTCAGAATTCCGGAAGTGACGTTATGGTCCGGAGCTGCATGGAGAGGCATTTCCAGGTCCTTACAGCGACGTAGGAGAAGAAGCGTCCACCACATCTGCTTCGGTGGATGCGGGAAGTGTGGGCAAGAGAAATAACAATCACCAATGGCTCAGCCACCCAGGCTAAAGGTTACTGATGCCTCCACTAAAGGAGAATGTAAGCAACTAGGCACCATCACTCCCAGTTGACGACCCAAGAAAGAGGGCCTGAGGCCATCAAGCCAAGCAGATTCGCCATGCCACTGGCAACAACATCACACCAGTCCCTGTCTAGTACATCCTCACTACCACTCAGTGAGCATCAAAACAACCAGAGTGGGGCCCAAAACAGTGATTATACCTATAGCAAGAAGCATCAATGACAATTTGAAGAATCAGTCAGCTCACCTCACCAGCATCCTGAGTCCAGTGGTGAGGGCACTTCTTGACCATAACCCATCTACCTCTGAGGTTGCTCGAGTGACTAGGCAGTTGCTCCTCAGCAATCTTGCAGTAGCCCAGACATGGTATACCTTCAAACTCAGCATAGCCCACACGCAGTCAATTGGCAACCTGTCTGAGGGGACGCCACAAGCATGAGAAATGGACTTGACATTGATCCACCAACGGGTTCCCGGGTGTAGTGGGGCCTCAGAGCAGAAACTTCAACAGATTGCAGAATTCCAAGACTGTCTTCAGTGAGTCAAGCAACTCCACAAAAGTGATCTTCACGATGGACTGAGATAATGCTCCAGATGCACTTATTTTGTACAGTTTACACCAACCACAAATCAGCCGGCGTATCAGCAGAGTGGGACAACTCTACGCTATGGAAATAATTCCATCTGGTAAGTTTCCAGAAAGTTTTAAACTTCTTTGAACCAGTGTTCGTGTACTGTCTCATACATGTTAAATTATTAATGCGAGCAGAGTTGTCCTGTTAAAGCCAGCGTCATCAGTACATGCATCAACTGCGGTCCTGCTGATTAACTCTAGATACCTATATACTCAGTGGTGTCTAGTTTGTTTTCTTTCCACAGGTTGGACTTTTTGTCCTTTCATTTGGATTTTTAGAGGAACATAGTTTACTCAGGGCACGAGTCGGGGGTAAACGCGGGTGGACGGCGTCCACCCACTTTTTACACAGGGTGGACGTCGTCGACTCTGCCAAGAAGTTGGCCCCACTGAAAAATAGGCTGAATACATCCCGGTGTAATTTCCAAACACGGGACACATTCGGCAGTGCCTGCACGTTGTTGTCTGATTTCGATCGCAACAACGTGCAGCCGGGGGGGGGGCTTTCTTAGTTCAGACTCCTGCTGGGACCATAACAAAGGGCCAATTTGACAGGTCATCAGGCCTCCTTTTGTTCAGTCTCTTGGCTGAGAGCAGTTAGGAGCCTCACACCCAGAAGCCAATGAAGCGGAGGGGAAACAAAAGCTCACACCTGGTTAGCACTTCACACATACTTCAGAGTGGCAACTTTTCATTCCCGGTTTAGGAGATATGCATGCACTGTAAAAAAGCCAGATGTGTTGGTCTTTCCATCAGCCACGGCCCGTGGAGGGAGTTGCGGTGAGGCAGAAAGGCAGGGTGGGGGGAGGGGCAGGGTGGGGGGGTGCTAAAAACCGGAATACGGATAATTGGAGGTAAGTAAACAATTTAATAAATAATACAAATTGCGTAGCTCGCCCTGCATCGCAAAATGCGATGCAGCCTGTGCTACGAAATTCATTTTATTAATTAAATTATTTACTTACCTCCAATTATCCATATTCCGTTTTTAGCACCCACCACCCTGCCCCTCCCCCACCCCGCCTTTTTGCCCCACCGCAACTCCCTCCACAGGACGCAGCTGCTTTCCATGAATTTACACAAAATAAATATAATTTATTTAGTGCTTACTACCCCTGAGGAGGTATTGAAATTATTTATTTTTCTTGTAAAGCACTATGGGTAGAAGACGTTTACGCTGACAAAAGGCAACATTGTTTTGTGTGTAGTTTTCAAAAGTGTGAATCTTCTGCCTGAATCATGAGGTTTTCCCTGTGTACTCAAAAGGTGCTCCAATGTACTCATGATAGACCTGCTTAACATACATATGAGGTCTTAAGATCTGATGTCACTTCTTATGATGCCGCTTCTTGTCATGAAAATAACAAAGGAGGGGAGAGAGAGTCTGACGAGTGGATTCGTACTCCCTTGGTGAGCTTACGTAAACAAAAGGAATCCACCTATGGTGCTTGAAAGTGTTCCCTACAGTGGTAGGGAGCACTTAGTGTATTTTAAAATACCCCTCACACACCAAAACGACCCTTGGTGTCATGCTTCATTATTGGGGTCTTTGCACCCCTCTACGGGATGCGGCGTGCTGCGACCTAAGACTACGTGGGAGCACTTTATTCAAATGACTATGCGTGGTGCGTGTGAGGGTTTTTTTATTAGAAAAATGAGCGAGTGGTGGGGTGAGTGAAAAAGTTAAAAAGTGCCTGGCTCGTGGGGTAGGACTAAAAAATGTTTAATTAGGCCCCCGGGCTGGTACTATTACAAATGTGAAGTGTGAGGTGTTTATGTACATCACCTCATGTGTGCGTCGACATGTTTCGGAGATCAAATCTTTCTTCAGGACGGGGTGCACAAATTCCCCACCTTACTCATGTTTCACTATGTAGAATATGTGATTGATATTTACAAAAAAAAGTGAAAATTATATTTAAACAATAGGCTACAATGTACCTACAGCGGTAAATCCAAAGTAATTTGCTATTTGTATTACTTGTCTTAACAGATTTGTGAACCTCATGAGCCTTCTGAACGTCAATCTGCAACAGACTCGATGAGAGTCGATATCGATGTGTCCCCACACCCGTCTCTGCTGTCATGCCACTTCTTGTCATGCCACTTCCTGTGATGTCACACTCCGTGATGTCACGCGCTGTGATGCCACTTGCATTCTGATTAACTAGGTTAGTCCCCCCACTTCTTTTTTTAGGACTTGTGCCCAGAGTTTCCTGCTGGAAATGTAGTGATGAAGCCCCTCCCCCGAGGCTGCCTTAAACCCCACCCCAATCCCTCACAGAAGTCACCAGTCATGTGACTCTGCCAATAAAAGGGGCGGGCGCACGAGCCTTGGGATGCTAGTTATACTCACCAGAACCATGAGTTTGTTTAATTCATTAACCACCATGTGGGCCTATGACTCTATACAGAGGCGCAACTAGAGACAAATTTCAGGGGGGGGGGGCTAAGAAAAAATTTCGGGAGGGGGGGGGCAATTCCTCCAATAGGCAGACTGGAGATGCAGGGGCTCTAGGAAGGGGTGAAAAAACAACAAACACCATTTACAAGCAAATGGTCTTTTAAAGGCCTGTGAAGTACTCAGGTGCGGCTGTGTGTTTGCACAGGAAGCTATCTCAGCCCGGGCTGCCACACATGGGGAGGGGGGGGGGGCTGGGGGCTGAAGCCTTTGAGCCCAATGGGCGCTGCGCGCCGGCCTCTATACGTGCGACTCCCCAACCCCCAGCTCCCTCTTCTCCAGATCTGAAATAAAATTCCTTCTGATTTCTGGTCTCTCTTCTCAAGATCTGAAATCAAATTCCCACTGAGTTCCAATACTTAGGCTACACACATTTGTAAATTAAACTGCCACGAATTCATATCAAAAATAGTAGCTGTACTATGTTCATGTAGTACTTTATGCAAGACGCACCATTATTTTATTAAGCGCCCAGACATTCTTAGAAAAAAAGAATATCTGGGGACTAAATAAACTGATGACCAGGCGCGCAACACCCATTGAACTCACCGGGCTTCAGCCCAACGTCCCCCCCCCTCCCCCTGATCATGACATAAATAAAACTAGTGCGGAGGCCGAAGAGAAACGCCCATTGTATAACACTGCTGCTTCCGAGTCGCAGAGAAAATGCGACGTTCAACGTTTTCACTTCTCAGAACTCATCGTTCTACAGAAACCAAACTGCTATGATGACAGCGTAACTATTAGGCCCCCAGAGTTCCCCATTAGGTCACGCGCTGACTGAGAGAATTAACCACTCGCGCGCCCAACTGTCTCAGCCAACGGCGACGCGCGCGTTCAGCACGCACAGTTGCTCCTCCCACAGGCACAGCTTCGGTCTCAAGCACCATGACCGGAGGCTTCTCGCTCCCTTTGCAGTGTGCGCCACTGCTAGTAACTACTCACTAAAGTAGAGTCGGTAGTCTGTTGAGCCAGGCTGGCCGCGCTCCTCTGTGCTGAAGTGCATTGCTCTATAGAAACAGCGTAGTAAATGTACAGGCCGTACGGTGGGCGTCAGAGCAGCACGACCGATCCCGCAGCATAAGCGCCAAGGGACGCTCATAGTTGTTTCCTGCTTCTTTTGACTCTTCCTGTAGGTCATACATTAGGATATTCAAGGTCTCGTTGGTGCTTCTCTTTCCCTTGAGCTCTGGTTCTGCAGCGCCATCTCCTGTTGATATCGGGGTAGACTTAGCTGCGACGGAAACATGGCCGCTTCTGCACAGTTAAACGGTTTGAGCTCGTTTACAGTGTCTGGTAGTGCAGCCCCTCCCACTTGCTCAAATTACAGGTGCGGCTGTACCGGGTCTCTGATGTTACATTAGTATTGTTTTTTAACGGGTCGATTGTGGCACCTAGTGATTGGCCTATAAATTAGTTCAAAGTTAATGCGAGAAAATGATGTTTATTCCCTAGGTTAATCATGAAAACTCATAATTAAACAATATCAATTTTAAATTGGGGTTTCTTTGCAGACAGATAACATTACATTGGTAATATGAGTCCCTGTAGAATAGTACCGAAAGAAAATCAACCAACAAGGGTTTCACAGCTGCACAAGTGACTAAATCAATGCCAACAAACAAATAAAAAAAAGTAGCTTAAACATGCAAAAGTGAAGAACCAGACCGCTACTAATGGTCAAAAACACACCAGAAAATGACTTACAGCGTCAACGTAGCTTAGCAACGATGTCAACAACTTCTTGAACAAATTCCAAAAAGTAACCAAATCAATAGTTGAGAGGACCAGTTCTCTTAAAAGCAAAATACTGCCTACAAACTGGTAATCCATGGTTTCTCTGACCTTTTACGTGATGGAACGAAAAAAACTTTGAGAGCTCGAGAGCCAGTAAGTTCTCAAGATCTCATCCTCTGCTAAGTCGGCAAGGAACCACATACAAGGAAGACATTATCAAATACTATCTTCAAACCAAGATCTAAAACTTTATTAATCATCCCAAAGACTATTTCTAATTTTAAAACATAACTCCAAACCTGCCACACTGCAGTCTCCTGACTTTTCTAGATCTAAATATCAAGAATTTCAGACTTTTCCCTAAACAAAATAACAACTCAGACTGTCTTTTATGCAGTTCAACTCAAGTTTCCACAAATAATTCCTATCCCCACCGACAGCTCTTCCTCAAAAATATCTGGAGAATATAACTTGAAGACGTTCAGAGCACACCTTGACCACCACCCTTTCTTTTTCAGGAGCAGCCCCATCTCTTTGGAAGTCCCTAACTGATGACCTCTGTCCACACACAGACTATCTTCAGTTGCTTTACTTTGTTCTTTAAATGCTTTCCTAGTTCTTCCTCAGCTTTCTCACTCAATCCTCTCTTCTACTCACTTCATCGCTGTTTCTCACTTGTTTTTTCTGTTTTCCTATTGCTACCTAGCACCTCCTTCTCCTGTCATTTTGTCCTCGTTATTCTCATGTGCCACATTATCTCCTGCTCCTCATCTCCTCTGATTATTTTCCTACCATCTCCTGTTCATTGTCCCTTTGTTTTCTTTGCCCAAGTCTCATTGACTCCTTGCAAATCTCCTCCATAGTTTGGCCTGCAGCATAACTCTCTAGCCTCCCCCTAGATTGTTATCCTCTACTTTGCTTATTCACCCCTGTAACCCTTCACTACTTCTTCACCGATGTCTATCTTTTTCTCTCATGTTTTAATAAGTCATTTTCTACATGTGTCCTCTGTGAAACTGGTTCACTTTCATTGTGATAAGGTTTCCATTGTCCATCGTTGATTTACTTGTAAAGCACACTTGGGTTGAGTCGCACTATATAAAAATGTAAAATAAATGCATTTGTTTCCGTCCAGTCTGTGGTGCTGGGCAAGATCTCCTCGGGTATGATGAAGGCTGTCAGCACAGGTGCTCATCAGTCTTTCACTGTGGCAATGCCTAAAACATTCTGGTGGATTGTTGCTTACAAATGTTGAATGTTGGTTAGGCAGGGATATCGAACCACCTTTGAGTTCACGTAGGTCACCTCTGCAACCGACTCCCATGGCTGTCTGCTTCTGGGCCACTCTTCTTCCAGGCTCTGTAAGTGGACTTCTCTGGAAGAGGTCCTTTGGGGCAAAGTTTTATTAACTGTTTTTAAAAACTGGATAATTGTTAATAACGCACAGGTTCACTTTTTCTGTGCTGTTACTCAGGGGGAATTGCACCAATTAGGAGGGAATCGGGTGCAGGGAGCTGGGCAGCCACCACGTAGTCAGCGGACTAGTCTTTTTTGCCCCTGAGCTACAAATAGGCACGCTGACGCGCGCATCGCTGCCCTCCTGGTTTGCTCGAGCTGAGTTAAAGCTCTCCAGGGCTCTGTAATGTTTTTAGGGCATTACCAAATTTTATGTGTGTAACCATATTGTTTTATAAACTGTTTAATTAACTGTTTTCAAAAACTGGATAATTGTTAATAACGCACAGGTTCACTTTTTCTGTGCTGTTACTCAGGGGGAATTGCACCAATTAGGAGGGAATCGGGTGCAGGGAGCTGGGCAGCCACCACGTAGTCAGTGGACTAGTCTTTTTTGGCCATTAGCTACAAATAGGCACGCTGACACACCTGTGCAGCGCTGCCTTCCTGGTTTGCTCGGGCTGAGTTAAAGCTCGCCAGGGCTGTGTAGTGTTTTTACGGCATTACCGAATTTTATGTGTGTAATCATATTGTTTTATAAACTGTTTTTAAAATCTGGATAATTGTTAATAATGCACAGGTTCACTTTTTCAGTGCTGTTACTCATGGGGAATTGCACCGAGTAGGAGGGAATCGGGTGGAGGAAGCGGGGCAGGCACCACGTAGTCAGCGGACTACTCTTTTTTGGCCATTAGCTACAAATAGGCACGCTGATGTGAACGCGCAGCGGACGTCCCTAAGGCAAGCCCGTCTGCGCCCGTCCGCGCTCGTGCCGGGCTCAGGGCCTGTCCCCCTGTTTCATTGAAGCCAGGTTTAAACTCTAGCTGCCCCTGTATTAAACTCATAGCCACCCTTAAAGAACCGGCAAGTATCTATCCGAACTGCCAGTTGAAACTCCCCTATATTTCATATCACTCCATCAGTCGCCCGGAAATTAAAAAATAAGGGACACAAAATAGAGCCGATTTAGCCCCCTTAAAATGCTTATTACTAAATGCTAGGACCCTGATTAACCATAGCACAGAATGTGCACTGCTGATTGAGGAATACAACATCAAGTTGGCTTTCATAACTGAATCCTAGACTGATAAAGCCTTAGGATCCGATTTAGCTAAAGCCTCTCTGCCAGGCTTTCCTTGTTACACACAAGACAGGCCACATAGGATGGGTGAAGGACTGACGAATATTTACCACAATTCACTGGAGCCCTCCTATCTCTCAGCATCTAACTCAGCCTGTGAAGCACTTTCATGTAGTCTACGCACCTCCTGTCATAATATATTTTAGGAGATCCTTCTTTATCGACCCCCTGGCCCCAGAGGCGATTTTCTAGAGTCCCTTGGAACACAACTAGAGGAGGGATTTTGCTCAAACTCGTTCACGGTGATGGGCGACTTTAATTTCCATCTGCAGAATCTCACCGACCCCGACACCATTAGGCTGGGACTTGTGATGAATGCGGGGGACCTCAGGCAACGGGTACTGGGCCCCACCCATGCTGCAGGACATACTTTAGACAGGATTTACTCCAATAATCCCAACCTGATCTGCACCGAGGTCTTTCCTCTCCCCTGGACAGATCACACTGCCATTCAATTTGAATTGATACATCTAAAAGGCCATCAAGGCATATTAGAGTTTAAGGAAAAGATTGAAATAAGGGCATGGAAAGACATCAATAATGCTGAGTTAGGAGGTCTACTCAAGGCAACTGCTCACACTCTCCCCCCTAGAGATGACTATGCTACTTTCGCCTAAACGGAATGGGTAGATGCCGCTTGTAATAAATTAGCTCCCATAAAACTTGGACTCCGAAGCGGGCCCAGCCATCAGCCCCCTGGTATTCGGAAGAATTAAGAATGCAAAAACTCGCCTGTAAACGACTAGAGCGAGCCTGGAGAAAAGGCTATAATATTATTGAGAAAGAGACTTATAGATATAGTCTCAACCTCTATAAAAAACGACTATTTGACACTAAAAGGATGTTCTTTTCGGAGCAGATCGCCAGCGCAAAATCCCCCTCGAAAAGATCTTTTTAAAACAATAACTAAACTCATCACACCCAACACCCCCAAAAATCAGAGCAGTCAGGAATTATGTGAAAACCTAGCCGTCTTTTTCCAGCATAAGGTGGAAGCGATCTCCTCCTCATTTATGCTTGCCCAGACAGAGGACATTGGGGCAGCAGCCAGGGTGGGGCCTAGTGGTTCTAAAGCAACATTGACATTTGACCGCTTCACACCTTTAGAGATACAAGATGCTATCAAACTCCTGGCCTCCATCCGATCAGAATCGCCATGGGACCCGTGTCCGGTGTCTGTAATCAAACAAATCCCAGAGATTATCGGCACAGCCCTTACCCCCCTGTTCAACACCATTTTCGAATCCAGCCAGTTTCCCAAAAAATGGAAATCTGCATCAATTCTTCCTCTGCTCAAAAAACCAAACCTCGATCCCAAGGATCCAAATAACTATAGACCCATCTTGCTCCTCCCCCTACCGGCAAAGATGATCGAGAGGGCCATGAATGCCCAACTTAGCCTGTTCCTTCAGACAAACAATATATTAGACCCAACACAATATGGATTCAGAGCTGAGCACAGCACAGAGTTTGCCTTGATCAAATCCACGGAGGAACTAAGAGAGGCTGTAGACCGTGGAGGCTTCACGGTAATGATCATATTGGATCTCTCGGCTGCCTTCGACCTGGTTCATCATAAGGTTCTGATGAACCGTTTATTAGAAGCAGGTGTACAAGGCAATGCATGGAATCTTTCTAAATCTTTCCTGTCAGATAGAACCCAAACGGTAGACCTAGACAAAGACAGGTCCAAACCTTTCTCCCTGTCATGTGGGGTGCCTCAGGGCTCGTCCCTCAGCCCAACGCTTTTCAGTGTTTACGTGTCCTTATTGGCGGCTCTGATAAGATCTTTTGGGTTCAATTGTCATCCTATGCAGAGGACACGCAAATAGGTAAGAGGCGAAACAGGATCAAGATGTCATGATTGTATGAAAGCCATTGCAGGGTGGATGTCCTCAAATTGCCTGAAACTTAATTCCGGCAAAACAGAGGTCATCACGACTGGCAACAACGTGAATCTTTGGTCGCCCGACTGGTGGCCGGAAGAATTGGGAACTCTCCCGGAACTGGCCAAGTAAGTGAAGAACCTGGGGGTCATTGTAGACAATAGACTTACTTTCAGGGACCAGATTAGCAGGGTTGTCTCAACGAGTTTTTACTTAGAATTTTAAGGAAAATAAAGCTTTTTCTTCCGGAAGATTGCCCTAGGATAGCGGTCACAGCCCTCATCATGTCCCGGTTGGACTATTGCAATAGTCTCTACCTGAATTTCCCAAAAAAACACCTGCACAGACTTCAAATCGTGCAAAACGCGGCATCCAGGTTGCTGACGGGGACACCCAGGTTTATCTCGGTTAAAAAAAAAACTAAAGCAACTTTACTGGCTCCCTGTTAAACAACAAGCTCAATTTAAAGCCCTCTGCTCAGTTTTTAAGGCTCTCAAGGGAGTGGGCCCAGACTTCCTAAAACAACGGTTCCAATGGTATGTTCCCAGAAGGACCCTTCATTCTATGGGAGCAAAGAAGGTGATAGTTCCCCCAGCAAAAAAAGCAAGCTGGGAGGTGGGAGCTTCTTCACATGTGCAGCAAAGGACTGGAACAATCTGCCCATTCACCCTAGAAACTCAACTGAGCTTCTTTCTTTTAGGAAGGGGCTAAAAACCTGGTTATTCACTTCATAGTCACCCTGCATCACAGCTTCCGTTAGGCAGTACTCAGCGCCAGGACTCCTCAGGGTAACCGTTGCGCTTTAGAAGTTGAATTAACCTAACCTATTGGCATTAAAAGGCTAAGTTAGTAGCATCTGCCACATGTACTGTAACCCTCTGAGATGACCCTATAACGTGCAGGCTTAAATTAACATTTGCGACTCTATTTTGTATTTCGAGAGCCATATTATATTACAACTGAATTAAGCTTCATTTATCTGTTTTGCTTGCCTCAGCAGAAGACTGTATACAGCTATTTTTCTATTGTGTTCAAGGTTAGATTTCGACTTACTAATGAAAAGACTGTTCTGCCATGCATTCCTATCTTTGTTCGCAGCTCTTCACCCACATTGGAAGAGTCAAGCTCTAGCAGGACGACCATGAGATAGTGATCGTGTGTACCCATCTTGCAGGTGGTAGTCTATCCTTCCGTGCCTTCTTTGTTCATGTATGGCTCACGCCGGTAACTTTCCATTAGGGGTGTGGTTGGGGCTTGAGGAAGAATGATTATGCGCTACCAAGTGTTTGGGAACCAGTCCCCCTAGAAAAACATCTCCGGATGCTGGTCAGATTGGGCTATGCTGCAGTGTATTTTACTAATAAAAGATTATTTGTATTCTCTACTGTCTGACCGTCTCTTCACTTGTTTGGAAGGCTATGAGGTGGTCGTAAAGTGACCTGGGTGGCCCTAAACAGGTCACTTCCTTTAGTTGGCGCCCGAACAGTAACTCCTCCATCGGGTGTCTCATCCTTGCCCGTAATCGGGTGTAAGGAGGACGGCGTTACAGATGGACGGATCAGGGTACCCTGCATAATAGATCTTTTCACTCACAGCAGCCCGCCTGTCTGATCAGGCGGCTCCTCATCTAGCGGTCACCCGGGCTGGGGTCCTGAGAAGGCGAAAACCTTGGTTCTGACCGTTTGGTGCGAAGAGTAGGCAGTGGAGAATAACTTTGCTTGACCTGTGTGCACTAGGTGAGTTTATCTTGTCTTGTGATGGATAGGGCGCTATTTTGAATTCTTGACCTCTAGTTGGTTCGAACTTGGGGGGTCTGCGGACCCTTGAGGTACAGAGTGTTTGCTAACGCTCTGCCAGGCCACTCGGAAATTAGGTCTACTCTTGAAAAGGCCTGGGGCGAGAGCCTATCCTCTTGTCTTGGTTCAGTCTTCGGACTGTCTGGTGCAGTCTGCAGATTGCCTGGTATGGTTTTTGGACGGTCTTGATTTGTGTTACTTGGTGAGATATCTGTTCAGTATGGACAGTGAATGTGTCTTATATTAAGATGCCTTGTTTGGGTAAATTGGGGTGTTTTGGATGTCAGTGTTCTACCGAGGCTCGATTGGAAGAGAGGTAGGCTGCACCTCCAGAAGGTGCCCCAAATTCTAACGTGTACGTCAAGTATGGTATTGGCCCTATTACGTTTAGCACGCTGTTGCTTAAGTATACAAGGGACGATGCCGACTTGCAGTTGCCACTTACGGGTACATTTGATGAACAAAAATAGAATTTTCTGTAGGACAAATTATTTGCTAAAAGAACTAGACAGTCGATGTTTGACAATCTTCAGGTGTGGCAGAAGGAAGCAAAGCAGCAATGTATGAGGGCAGAGAAAGAAGCCCGGAGGGGAAAGGTGCTGACAGTGACTCAGAAAGCCATGGCTTATGATAAAGAGAAAATAGAGAAGGGTATTGAATGTGCAGATAGGAAGTTTCATCTACAGAATGAGAAATGTTATGTGGCTCGAGAAGAAGGTGATGTTTTTGTGGAATACCCGACCGGCCTCCTTATGCCCCGTAGAAGGTGTACCCTGTTGTTCCGGCGTCCCAGCCCCCAGACCCTGCTCTTGCTACTGCTGGTCCTCCTGTCTCTGGTTTGACTGCTCCGGCTTTGGCCCCACCCGCTTCCTCTCGGTCTGTGTCAGCTACAGGTGTGGGGGCCGCTAGTTCATACATTCGTTGTCTCCCCTTCTCTTACCCCTTCCTCGCAATCATTGTTAACATTGATACCCTTTCTTCGTCTGTTCTGTCTCCTTTGAATGTGTCAACTCCAGTGCTGCTGAGTCCTTAGACGCCTGTGCGTAGAGAGGTTGAGGGAAATTGAGCTGCAGCGCAAGAGCAAATGGGGAAGGCATTAATGAAATCCGATGTTGGAAATGAGAAAATAAGGGTGGCTGACCAGGCTGCACTGTGGGCCTGGAACCCAATATACAGTGTGGAGGATATGTGGAGTGTGACGAAAGACTATGAGCCATTTGTGCAGCAGCATGCTCTTAAGCACAAGTCGGCTATGCTAATAGGATTGTAGGAACAGCGTTTAAACGGTATCAATCGCACTGCAGATAATATATGATATTCGTGATAGGTTGTACGTTACTGATTTGGCTCCCAATGATGTTTTAAGTAATGTTGCAACTTTGATTGGTTATCATTGTAGATTGCATCAGAAGACCTCATTTTTGGGTGAGCAGTTTCCGATGAGGGAGGCACATCCTATTTACCATCCTGAGATCTCAGAGCAGGGTAATGCAGCGAACGTTGTGATTCAGCAGAAGTTGGAGACTCATGTTCAGCAACAATGGGTCTACACTCCTTGGAAGGGGAGTGAGGCACTGTGGAAATTTGCAATATTAATGTACATAAGCGGAGTTCATTTGCCTTCTCCCATCCCCCTCCCTGTAGGCACCATGAATACCGTGAAACGTTGACCGCATCATTCCGCCAGTAAAAGCCCGTGCTCATATGTACATGACAGCCATTTTAGGCACCATGGCCTTTTTGCCCGCTCATTGGAATCCCCGGCTTCCCTCCTGCACGCATTGAGCATCCCCACTCTCACATGTATAGGCACTATGCCTTAATAGTCAGTTGCCAGACCCTAGGAAGAATCCTACTGGGTACTATAAGGAGTTGACGGAGGAAGCGTCCTCTACGGTAGTGACACTAGATGATACTGAGCTGTTTCTCGGATTATAGGTACCGGTGAATATCTGGAGACAGGTGCATACACAAGACCATGGCTTGGATCTAAGAGGGACATGGAATGAGTTAAGGGTGTGGGATAAGGACCAGAAGCCTGGTGAGAAGCCGAGGACAGAAATATTAGCTTTGCCAGGTCGTATCATTACTTATATGCACTCCCTTATCCCACCGAGGCGGGTGGATTAGGATAAATTGACGGCATGTCGTCTGAAGAAGGATGAAAGTGTGTCTAATTTTTTCACTAGGTTTGAAAGTGTATTCTTGGATTTTAGTGGCCAAGATTTGTCGGTGGAGAGTGGTGTCCGATTATTTGTTAATAGATTTGTTACGAGCATGCTTCCTGAGTTCGCGACTCGGCTACAGGCTTCAGAGAGTACTTGGACTACCTCCTCCCCATCAATAATTTTGAGTATGGCACAATATCATGAGAGAATGAGGAGAAGGAGAAAGCAGAGAAAAAGACTAAGGATTTAAAGACAATAGAGTTGATGCAGCAATCGACAAGGGGCAATGGAAGGGGGAGAGGTGGTTCGGTCCAGCAGTTGCTCCAGAAGGAATAGCACCGCGTGTACACCTGTTGGACGAAATCAATGTGCGTATTTTAAAAAGGAGGGGCATTGGCAAAGCGAGTGTCCGGAGCTGTTATACAAGGTTGCAGCTCCACGTGGTCGGGGTTATAGAGAACGTGGTAGTGATGGGGGCGGCCGTGATGACATGCAGAAGGAGGATTAGATGATGAGAAATATTTTGATGATGCTCGAGGAGGACAATATTACCATGATAATTATGATATGAATGAGGTGATAGGAATGTCCTACAGCTAGGATTGCCGAGGACAAGGCGAGGGACCAGTTTCAGTGCCTGTAGATCAGCGTGGACCTTATGACACCGCGGACTTACATGGGACGGGCAAGACATTCCTAATTGATACGGGTGCTATGAATAGCTCTGTTTCTCGTTCGCTGGTCCCAGGGGCAGCTCTGTCTGGCCAAAAGAATGTTTCTGTAGGTTTCTCTGGCATGCCGGTTGTGAGCCCCTTTTCCAAGCCCCTTGCTTTGACCATTGACCCTTTTACGGTTGATTCCCCATTTTTGTTGACCAGAGAATTTGATGGGGCTAGATTTGTTGAAGAAGTTACATGCAACCATAGTCTGTTCACCAGATGGTGTTTACATGATAATTGGCCCAAATGTAGTTAGCACAAAACAGTGTTTTACTAAAGATGCCCTCCTCCCTGCCAAATTCAAGGATGTGCCACGTATTTTATGGGGTACAGGGGATATGGATGTGGGGTTGTTATGGATCCCACTGGTTTCTATCAAGATTAAAGAGAATGCTGTATAACCCGGTATTCCTTAGTATACAATACGACAGGCAGAGGAGAAAGCCCTTCTGCAAATAATTAAGGACTTGATACGGACAGGAGTGGTTGAGGAAACGGAAGTGAATGTCTGTAATAGCCCTATTCTTCCCATTCTTACAAAGGCACCCTCTGGTGACCCTGAGGTTCACCCTGATGTTTACGGTTCTGTTATTGACCTATGCACGATAAATACAATAGTGATACCTTAATATCCTGTGGTTCCTGATATCACTACATTGTTAACGATGATTCCTCCCTCTGTGAAATTCTTTTCTGTGATTGATTTAAAAAATGCTTTCTTTAGCATTCCAATTCACCTTTATAGTAAACATCTTTTTGGTTTTGCAATAGCCGGCAGGGGCCTTTGCTTCTATCGTGCTGTTCAAGGCTATACTGAAAGTCCTGGTATTTATAGTCAAGCCTTGAAAGGACAATTGGATTCATTGACACTCCCCTCTGGTAATGTCTTATTGCAGTACATCGACGACCTCTTAGTGGCCTCTGGCACTGAGGACGGCTGCAAGGACACAATGGTTAAATTAGTGCTCCATCTGGCCCAGCGTGGACAGAAAGTGTCCCTTTCTAAATTTCAATATTGTCGACAGGAGGTCACCTATCTAGGTCACCAACTGTCGAAGGAGGGTCATAGGTTGACGCCTGAGTGCATTGCTGCTATCACTAATATGCTGGTCCCTAAAACCCAACGTGATGTGCGTGCTTTTATCAGCATTACTTCGTATTGCCGTCACTGGATCCCTAATTATTCCCTATCAACAAAGCCCCTTCTTGAGCTAACCACTAAAGATGTGCATTTACCCCTGCCTTGGACACCTGCATGTCAGCAAGCTTTTGAGCAATTAAAGGTTGCACTTTGCTCTGCTCCTGTGCTTGGTATGCCTGACTATCAGAAGCTGTTTGTGCTCCTTGTACACAAGACGGCTGGCTGTGCACTCTCTGAATTAACACAGGCCTTTGGTGGTAAGCAGAGGCCTTGCGCTTACTTTTCTGCTATCCTGCATAACGTCTAAGAGCTGCTGCGGCTGTGGCAGTCTCTATCAGACAATCGGCGGGGCTCGTCCTTCATACTGACCTCACAGTTATGGTACCTCATGATGTGGATACACTTTTAAACAAAACTAAAACACAGCACCTTACTAGTGCACGGTTGACTAGTTATGAACAAACATTATTTGCACCTTACAGTACTATCAAACGATGTGCCACTCTGAATTCAGCCACGCTACTACCCCTCCCTTCGACGAGTAGAGATGTTGATATGCACGATTGTGTGTATCGGACGGAGGAGGAGCCGAAGGGACGGGTAGACTTGACTGATGTTCCTCTATCTGACCCACATGGGGAACTATATGTCAATGGCTCTTGCTTTAAGTTACCGGATGACACCACCACTACAGCGTATGTGATAACAGCGCTGAGTATGGTTGTTGAAATATCATGTGTCCCATATCAGTCGGCCCACGCTGCAGAGCTTATTGCCCTTCTCTGGGCTTGTGGGTTAAGTGAAGGACTGGTTGTCAATATTTATACTGACAGCCAGTACGCCTTAAGGGTCGCTCATAACTTTGGGCACCTCTGGGCAGAGAGAGGGTTCTTGACTTCACATGGTTTACGAATACTGAATGGCCCACTGATACATAGACTCTTGTCAGCTCTGACACTTACAAAAAGAGTAGCTATAGTGAAGTGTAGTGCATATAAGGCAATTACTAATAATGTTGGGAGAGGAAATGCGTTTGCAGACCAGACAGCAAAAGAGACAAATAGATTAAAGATGAAAAAGATGTTTGTAGCTGGACCGGCTAGATGGGTGCCAGACAATGGGATGTTCGAGGACATACTAGACAATGTTAAGGAAATACAGAGTGCAGTGACAATGGAGGAATTGGCAATATGGCAGGAAAGCACAGGGCTTCATGATGAGGATGGGTGTTGACAGATCTCTCAGGGAAACAAAGTTGGATGTTACCCAATGTATATGTGCTCCCTGTTGTCACCATGGCTCATGGCCCAGCCCACATTAGGGCAAAGGGAATAAGTAAGGTGTTAGATACCATATGGCAGAACAACAGTATTCCCAAGGTAGCCACTTAATTGGTAAAAAATTGTATGATCTGTATGATGCACAATCCTGGAAAAGGCACCCCTACCCCAGAAGTAATTTTGCACCACCTTCCTTCCCTTTCGAGGTTCTGCAGATGGATTTCATCGAAATGGAACGAGTTAACAATTTGAAGTATGTGTTGGTTTGTGCGTCCAGTAAATGGATCGAAGACTACCCCACCAAAGAGAATACTGCATTGATAATAGCGAAGACACTCTTGAAGGAGTTCTTCCCATGGTTTGATTTATCACGTTTGATTTGGAGTGACAACGGAAGACACTTCAATTCAAAAGTCATCCAACTAGTGTGTGATGGTCTACACATTAAACAGAAGTTCCATGCAGCAAATCACCCCCAGTCAGCAGGTTTGGTTGAGAAGTCCAATGGTACCCTCAAACTGAAATTAGCAAAAATAAAGGAAAGCACAGGATTGCAGTGATCAGATGCCCCACCCTTAGCTTTGTTACCCACCAGAGCAATGGCGCATTCTAGAACAGGGTTGTCCCCATATGAGGTGGTTTTTGACCGCTCTGCGAATGTATAGGGCATCCCACAGCCTGACGTTTCTCCGAGATATAATCCCCTTACTTGTGGATTACCTTTATGAGTTAACTAAAGACCTATGTTCTATCCATCAACAGGTTCAGGACACACTATTGCCAGTACCGAAGGTGCCTGGGCATCAGCTGCAGCCTGTTGACTTTATCTTAGTCCGCGACTTCCAGAGGAAGAGTTGTCTGTAGCCTCTTTGGAAGGGACCTTTCCAAGTCCTCCTCGCCACCCAGACGGCAGTGAAGTTAGACGGAATGAAGCACTACATCCATGCCTCACATACCCACAGGATCCCCCTCCCGCTTCCCTACAACTGCTGGGTGCGTAAAGGCATAGGAGATCACGAAATGGAACGTGTGCCCCATTTCATTCCCTTCTCTGATGCCCGAGTGAGTTGAGTGCAGATGGACGAGGAGAGCGACGCAGTCCTGCAGGAAGCTATACCTTCAGAGATCAGAGCTCCTCAAGAGAAACATTTGTCCAGCTCTCTCACAATTGAGTCTCAGTCGTAAAACTGCCAATGAGTTTCAGGTTCTTTTCCGTGATGACACTGTTCCTGAAGTACCTCAATATAATTTGCGTCCCCGACGGAAGGACAGTGCAACGAAGGGGAAGTCAGAAGAATAGAGATGGACTTCATGGATGAAGAATAGGGTGCAGGTACCCTGTCTAAGGTGCCGGTGATAGCAATAGGGTCAGAAGAAGAGTTGTGCATTGCTCTAGACACTGGACAGGATTAGTTGAGGTTGTTTTCCCAGGAGGAAAGGTGCCCTATCCTTAAAGAAGAGGCCACATTTTTCAGCAAGCGTTGCGATCGCGCAGCGCCAGAGATGAGTGCATATTGTAGATGAACAATAGGAGTCTACCTGTGAGGCTCTGACGGACACTGGGTGACTTGTGGCTTTTTATAGCATTGTTGGCTCCAGTATACAGACTTTCACTAGCAGTTGCAAATTGTTCCTCATTTTGAAATGTACCCCTTTGCTCATTTTATCATGGAAGAAGAGCAGCCCTTAGCGGCCTCTCTGGTAGAACAAAGTAGTCCTGGTTTGTCAAGTTGGTCTACTACGAGTAGGATAGTAGCAGTTATATTTGTTTTTGTAGTATTAATAGTGTTTGGGGTGGTGTGGTACTTGGAAGAAAAACATGCTATGCATGCCTTGCTGGGAACAACTCCTGCCCCTCCTGAGCATATCTTTGTTACGTTGGCTCTGCATAAAGAGAAGCACAGATAGACTTATGTAGATAACGTTTTTCTTCAGATGCTCTATCAAGCACATCAGACGTCCAATGTTACCGATTGTTGGGTGTGTGGGTTACTCCCTTCAGTCATGCATAAAAATGATTTATTGGTGTCCTTACCCATGTCATATTTAAGTAGCTGTGAGTCCTGGTTCCAGTTGCTTTCAATGGTGTATATCCTTTATCATGCGGATGCTATGAATATTACCCAATCTGACATTGAGACAGTTTTGGAATATATAGTTGAACACTAAGGATTTACACCAGGAGAAGGAGGGGAACAAGGTACTTAACACCCTGATGCTTGTATGAACATTAATGAACGTAAGAAGAACGCCACTTGGCTCCAAAACGAGATGTTGGATTTTCAGGGATTCTATGTCACTGAGTATTTCACATCTTTCCATTCAGGTAATATCACTAAAGATAAAGCAATGCCTTTACTGGTGGTAAATATTACAGCTAGTGTCTGTTTACAGGTTTTCGGAAAAGTCCCATTGGGGAAAAGTAATTGCAATTACACATACCGTTTGAATACGACTAGTAGCCAGCCTTGCGTCTGCCCCATAACGTGTATTTTGGCTGTGAGTCTTAAGCATATGTATGGCGCACCAGGGTCTGGTCTGGTATATGTTATGCCTCCTTTATGTTGCCACCTGTATATATTGCACCATCCAATTACCATAAAGACCACAAGCTACGACGTAGGGATGTGCACCTGCCCCGGGTGAAAAGAGTCATCGATACTGATGATATAGATCAAACAGACACTATTCTGCAGCAATTCACTGATGTAATGAAGGGTATTTTGCCTCGCTGGGGTCCCATGTACAGCAGTCATAGTATTTGGCGCCTCACCAGGGTAGTGGAAGAGGTTATTAATACCACTGCTGGGATTCTGACCAATATCACGACCGAGCTTCAGGCTACCGGGCTTGTTGCTCTTCAAAACAGGATGGTGGTTGACGTCTTACTCGCTGATACGGGTGGGGCCTGCCGTGTCATTGGCAGTAGTTGTTGTGTATACATTCCAGACCACGCCCCGAATGTTTATGCAGCCATACAGAAATTACACAAAATTGCTTCAGACATTCACCAAGAAAATGGGACCTAGTCCTTAACGGGGTGCTTCTGGGATTTGATGACTACGTGGGGTTGGAAAATACTCCTTTTCCTAGTAGCTATTGCAGGTGTCATATTTTTTTTTGTCCTCATTTTCGCCCTTGGTACATCACACAGAAGCACTAGGAGAGGGGAATATACTGTCTCAGGTAAACTGGTAGTGCTGTCATCCGACTGATGCGGTGTTGACACTCAGTATTATCCAACCCATCCAAGAAGCGCCACAAAATGATGACATTAATGGAATGATATTGCTGCTATTCGATACCCATTACGGATCGGCGGGGACCAAGAAATTGGATAAATCCTAGAAGGGGTGTAGACAAAGCAGCTTAATCATGGGACGGTGGGGGGAAAAAAACCCACAGTTAAAAAAAAAGCACAAAAAAAAGCAACTAAACCAAGTTCAAAAGATGCCAAAAGTCACGTTTATCGGGGTTGCCGGATCTTGCTAGATCAATTTTAGACGTTGGCAGGACTGAGATACGCCAGTCTAACAATGTGGGAGGTGCTTGCTCCTTCCATTTCCTGCAAATTTCTCTCCTGGCCAATAAAATGCAATAGAAAAGCAGGTTTTTAGCAGGGCCTTGGAGTTCTAATGATGTTCCAAAGATAACTAGCGATGCATTGATTGAGATTCCATAGCCCAATGATGTTGTCAAGAGAGTACTGACAGAGTCCCAATAAGGTAGCAGCAGTGGACATTCGAAGAACATGTGTAGGTCGGAGGCTGCTAGCACCCCACACTTAGGACATGCCACCAGGGAATCGGTTGAAAATTTCGATAATCGCTGTGGAGAGTAGTACGCCCTATGTAGGGTGAAAAGATGGTTCCTCCGCAACCACGCCAGCTTCACTATATCCCACAAGATCTTACAAGAGGAATGCCAAGTATTCTCGAGGTCCTGATCCAAAAAAGAAGAACTCCACAGTGTCTCTGGAAGAATGAACTCGCCGTCAACCTCTTCTATTAGTGTGTTGTACCAGAATGAGATCTCCTTAGTTACCTGAGGTTTGTCCATCATAAGAGCCACTAAGCTGCTATCGCCCCCCCAGTTGGAATCTACCCCTAACAGAACTCTGTGAGTGGGCCCAACTCGTAATCTGTAGATATTTGAATCTAGAAAGACCAGGACCCACTCTAGCTGATAGAGAGTCCCAAGAGAGCAAGGAGCCTTCTAAGAAGAGATCCCCCCAATTCTCCAAGCCAGCCTCTCTCAATGGTGTTGCCAAGCTATCAAGAAGCCACACTGGACTACCCGGGGAATCCCACAGTGGCGACCTACCTGCAAAGTAACCCACCTTTATGGCACCTCTTAATTTAACCCATGTTTTTGTGAATCCCAGCAAAATCTTCAACTTAACCTTTTTAAAAAACTTGGGGTCCCCGAATTTAAACAAAAAACCCTGCGTGTGCGCTCCCTCTCCTCTAAGTAATGCGGAAAACATGCTACCTATTCCCCCAGGTATTGGCATCTTAAGCAGCATCCTGGCGTGGGAGAATTGAAACGCCCAGGCATATAGTTGTAGGTCAGGTGCTGCAAGGCCCCCCTTTTCCCTCCAGCGCCTGATCTTTTTCCATGCTATCCTGGGTATGCGATCGTTCCAAATAAAAGAACTAATGTGGCCTTGAAGTTTTGCTATGGCAGAGGGTTCAAAATACAACGGAACTGTATTAAACAAAAAGGAGATTTTGGGTAAAATAGACATTTTAACAAGATTAGCTCTACCCAGAATGGAAAGGGGGAGCGAAGACCAAGACCTCATAAGTCTCCTACAGTCTCTCGCCACTATATCAAAATTCAACGGTGCAATTTTGTCTATGTCCTTGACAATGGTAAGACCGAGATAGCTCATAGAATGACTAAGCTGAGCCCCTGCCACTGGCTCCGCATCATTCCACAGCATCATCTCCATTTTAGACGCGTTGATTTGATATCCTGACATCTCACCGTATTTATGAGCTAGGGCAATAACCGAGGGGAGAGCTGTACGCAGGTCCGAGGAGAAGATGAGAATGTCATCCGCGTACATGGCCACCTTCCTCTCCTATCCCCTATAGATAAAAGACTTGATGTTACAGTCGTCCCTCAGCCGCTGGGCAAAGGGTTCAATATATAAATCAAATAGGAGAAGGGAGAGGGGGCAGCCCTGCCGGGTACCCCGAGTGATGTTGAAAGGGTCTGACAATTCACCATTGACCAGCAGAGAGGCAGTGGGGTTCTGGTATAATAAACTCACGGCTCTACGAAAGAAAGCCCTCCCCAATGTTAAATTTGCCCAAGACCCCCGTCAAAAATGTCCAGTTCACTCTGTCGAATTCCTTAGTGGCATCCAACGTGATAACAGCCAGGGGCAGAGAGTCCGCGGTCACCATATTGATAGCACCCACCAGGTCGTACGTTAGCTCAAAGAGTTGGCAACCCCTCACCAAACCTTGTTGGTCCTGATGCAAGATACAAGGTGCCACCACCCCTAATCTACTGGCGAGAACCGATGTAAAGAGATGTAAAGAGCTTGTAGTCAGCATTTAGGATGGAGATCGGTCTATATGAGCCACAGCAATCCGCTGGTTTACCTGGCTTCAATATCAAAGTAATTGAAGCGTCATTCCATGAGTCCGGGGGAGACAGCCCTGCCTGGAAGATCTGATTGAACAACTGGGTTAGGAAAGGGACAATTATTGGTACTAATGCTAGATAAACCTCAGAAGGGAGGCCATCGGGGCCTGATGCCTTGCCCTTCTTGCTATCAGCGATGGTGCGGCTAACCTCTTCATTCGTAATAGGTCTATCTAAGGTAGCTCTCTGATCAGGCGAAAGGGAGGGGAGAGATACTCCACCCAGCCAATCGTCAACTTGTCTTGCCTCAATGATCTTATCCTCGTGATACATTTTCTTAAAAAAATCCCGGAAGGCACTTCTAATGTCATTGTCTGCTGAATATGTCACTCCTTCTACCTTGATTTGGTCTATGTTGTTTCTGACTCTATCAGTTTTAACTTTCCAGGCCAGGAGCTTCCCAGCGCCTTCTCTGTATTGAAAGTGGGCCAGCTTACTGGCCTCCCATCTCTGGAGAACTCGTGCATTCAGGATTGAGCCCAGTTCCCCTTTTAATGTCAGTAGCTTATCTTGCCAAGCTTTCACAGTTTCTGGGGAAGCGGCGGGATGCGACGAGATGCTCTCTTGGACCATAGTCACATCGGCTTCCAGCGAGGTAACCGTTTCTCTATAGACCTTCCTTTTATATGAGACCTTGTTAGTGATTAAACCTCGCAAAAAGGCTTTAAGTGCATCCCAGACGCAACCTGGGGAGGCGGACCCGATATTATTATCAAAAAAGCTCTGAGCTTCGGTTTTTAGAAAAGTGATTTCATCTGGAGCAGTGAGGAATGAGCGATCGAACGACCATGTTCTCAATGGGGCTTTTAGTAGCCCAACCAGTTCAAGACGAATGGCCGCATGATCAGATAGATGGAAAGGGAGGTATAATATATTTTGCACCAATTTAACTAATTCCTGGATAACCAGGACAAAATCTATTCTTGACTGGTGGTGATGTTTATAATTGCGAAATGAAATACCCTGTTGGGCCCCAGAACTTAATCTCCATATGTCAACATTGCCAAACTCCTTCATTTTGTCCAGTAAAAAGGCCCTTCTTCTCTAAGTTTTGGATGGGGGTGTTGATCTATTAGACGAGGATTTGTCCAATTTAGGGTCCAAAACCACATTGAAATCTCCGGCCAGAATAGTCGGTTCTGGATAGAGAAGCAGATGGGAAAACACAGAACTCAAAGCAGATGGGTCATCATGGTTAGGCCCGTAGTAACCCACTATTGTGACTGGAGCCCCAGCTACAACTACCGAGACAATAAGCCACCTGCCCCCAGTATCTGCGAGTTTATCAACAAGCCTTGCTTTTAGGGATTTTGTAAAGATAATCGCCACTCCTCTGGTATTAGTGCTTTGTGCAGTAGACACACAGAAGTCGACCCACCTGTTTTTTTTAACAAGAGAAAGAATCTCAGTTTCCGTAAGGTGGGTCTCTTGTAGTATAAGAGCTTGTGCATCTGAATCCCGAAGGTACTGCATTATCTTCCACTTTCTCGGACTAGAACGCAGGCCATTTATGTTCCAGGAGAGAACTTTTAACTTATCCATTGGAACAATACAACTCCATCCAACTAATGACAGCTAAGGCAGAGGAGCCTCTAAGATTAATACCGACGTTTACCTTGAGACCTATGCATCTCCAAAACCGAAAGACTAGTACAGAGCAAAAAATGAGGACTTTAAAAAAAATGTTTCCTTGCCACCCCCCTTGTGCCCCCAATGACCTCCCCCCTCCCCATGGAAAACCCTTGCTCTATCTATCTGGAAATTCCAGTACATAGCGCCCCTACTGAGTTCCTGTCCTAACTAAACAATACCTTTTAAATGTGCTTATGTGCTAAGTGCTAAAAAAAAAACACAAAGAAGAAGGAATAAGTGACCCTTCAAGAGAGAAACCTAGACATGAGTTTTTTAAAGTTTTACGGTATTCCTATTTTTGCTAATTTTGCTGTTAGCTGCACTAATACCATCTACTAACACCTCTGCCTATAGCGGTCTATTTCTTATTCTTAAGTATTTTCTCTACGCGCTATTGAGAATTATGAGTATTATGTTTTTTCTTTTCCCTTCTCGCTTTTTTTTTCTTCTTCCCTTTACCTTCTCCTTTAACCAACTCTTAAATTATCATAAACTTTTTGTAAGACACAGTACTGTACTGATTTTACCTTAAGGTCCCCTTACTTTTATCTTTTATCTTTATCTTTTCTTCTCCCCAAAGAAATCAACAGCTCATCAGCTGCCTGTACTGATCTGATGTTATGCATTGTATTGTTATGCATAACCTTCAGTGCTGCTGGAAAAACTAGCTGGGCTACCGCCCCTAGGTTCCTAAAAGCTTCTAACCTCCTCCCGAACTCCCACTGTTTATCCAGCGTGGCCCTCGAGAGGTCAGATCTAATCTGAAAGTTGAAGACCTTTCCACTCAAGGACTTCTGCTTAAGGGCCAAACTCAGGATGGTCTCTTTAAGAGTATAAGTGTGAAAGTTCACTAGTATTTTCCTCGGCTTCGATCTTTGAGGGTTCTTCCTGAAGGGGTCTGTATGGATACGTTGGATGTCCATAGACAACTCTTCAACTGATTGATCCAATCTCAAGGCATCTTTTAACAGTTGGATGATGAATGGCTTGATGTCCGACCCCTCACTACCTTCCGGGATGTTAAGAATGCAGAGATTGCTACGACGCACATTATTTTCCAATGACTCCATCCTCTCCGCCAGCATCAGATCCTCCCTTTTAAGCTTGACAATATCCGCTTTGGCTTCATCCAGGTACAATGAAAGACCTGTCACTGTGTCTTCCAGTCTTTTCGTTCTTGTGGCTAAACTGTCTACCTTGCTATCCAAGGACTCACAAACGTTCCGGATTTCAGATTGAATAGTCGCCGACGCCTCAAAGCCTCTCTTAATGTCTGCTGATAGTGATGAAAACATTAACTGTAGGTATGAGGCTAAGGATGGGTTAACCCCGCTGTCCATATGGGTTTCAGAGGAGGCCGTAGCTCCCCGTAGATCATCCTGTGGTAGCTCAGTGTTTTTTTAGCAGCCCTGATGTCAATGTACCTGGGTCAGGCGCTAGTGCCTGTAATGGTGATGCTGTAGCTAGATGTAAAGAGGGGGATAAAAGAGTCAATGGCCCAATGGAATGCGTAAAGTCCATAGGATTGTGTATAGGGATAGAGATAGGGGTGACAATCGATGGCCCCGGAGGGCTCTTGCTCTGTACTAAGGAGCCAACCATCACGTTAGCCTCATCCTCAGCCCCATCCTCCCACCCAGAATGAGCCTCCCTCGTCTCGCTGAGTTCACTTATAGTGGCATCTATGTTTATATCTGTGTCTATATCCACAGCCGCAGTTTTCTCCTGCAGCGCATTAGCTTTAGTGGCGACAGTTCCTGTGGTAGAAGTGTTCAACGCAACAGTTGGTGCAATAGACTCAATAGGCTCAGAATGTTCCATCGATGCCATCACAAGAGAGGTAGCCTCAAGGTGTTGCTGGTCTGAGAGACGCAGGATCTGCGGAATAACCTTGAAATATGACCGCATAGACGGCGTTATCCTTGACCCAGCGCTGGTAGCTGCCTTAGAGGTTTTGGAACCCCTTGGTGTTTTGCAGGTAAAAGCGCACGTTTTGCTTTAACCTCGCCAGATAGATATGAAGAGACTTTCTTCTTTGAGGGGGTGAACTGGTCTATCTGGCTTAAATCAGTTGTCAGGTGTCTATTACCCCTGGGCACCAACTCTAACTCTAGCTCTGCCCCAGGTTCAATACTAGGCTTCCCAGCGTTTTTGGCCTCCTTTCTTCTGTAAGTATGCTTTGCCCTCCTTCTACCTGTATGTTTTGCACTAGGCGTATCTGGTTTAATCAAATTTAGTTCACTTTCTGGGGATAAAAACAGGCTAGAGCCAGGGGCCTCCTGATTTACTAATGCCAACGTAGCACTATGCACATGCAGACCTCCCTGCCTACTACGGGCCCCCTGTCGGGCCTCCGCAGCCTCAGCCGTGACAGTTTCTGTAATGCACTCTGTACCCCTTCGTTCCTCAACTGTCTCATTCTCCTCTGTCTTCACCACCCTTCTACCACACCCACGCCCCCTACCAGGTCGGATGGAAGTACTGGAGCTGGCACTGGACCCCACCGAGCTGCCTCGAGGTCCCAAAAGAAGGCTGCGGGTCTTCCTCCCACGACGGAGCTCCAGCGCTGCAAAACTCCAGAGCAGCAAGCCGGGAGCAGCCTGCTGCAGACTCGGCAAAACGGTCCGAAATTCAGTTGACCGGCTTGACGGCAGGCTCCACGCTGCATTCGGCCTAGGCTTGGGGGGTGGAGTAAGCATGAGAATACAGGCTGTGTGACGTGCTGCAACAGATTCGCCGCAAGAGCCAGCAACTAAGGCAATGAAACCCGAGCCAGCCAGGCACGCCCCGTCTCCGCACATCCAAAGCACTCGGCACTCGAACGGCGAGGACGCCCAAGTTCCACCACACTGGGACAAAAGGAAAATCAGAGCTAGAAAACCAAAAACCAGCACGAGATACCTAACAAGCGCCGTCAGGAAACGCTCATGTTTGAGTCTTCAGCGCTGTGAACCGGCGTCTACACACTCCCAGCTACATCGGACAGGAACTCAGGTCAGAGCACCGCGACAGCTCAACTAGCTGCCGCCATGTTTTCCCCTTGCAGGTGTCATCTTAATGTGCTGTCTATGTATCAATTGCCTTCCAGCCTGTTGCACCTACTGTGTTAGCAAAGTAACACCTACAACTAAGGTAGTAGGATCCTATGCTAAGGCCACTGTTATGACGCTGCAAGATGTGCAAGATATCATGAATATCGATGAGAGCATTTTTTAATATTGACTATGCTTTGCTATAATGCAATGATTCCGTTTTCTCCTTGAAATGAACATGTTGGTGAATAGTGATTATCCCTTCCATTAGAATTGTAAAGACCCTTATCTGATAGCACCAATAAAGTTAGCCTTATATGCTAAAAGGAGGGTCTGTTAGATTTGAAAACTCTCTCTGCCTTTTTGACCTGTCCTGTTCTATGTTAGAATTAGCATTATAAGGCTAAGTTAGTAGCATCTGCCACATTTACTGTAACCCACTGAGCTGTCCCTATAACGTGCAGGCTTAAGTTAACATTTGCAACACCATTTTGTATTTTGAGAGCCATGTTATATCACAACTGAATTAAACTTAATTTATATGTTTTGCTTGCCTCAGCAGAATACTGAATTCAGCAATTTTTTCTATTGTGTTCAAGGTTAGATTTTGACTTAGTAATGAATAGACTGTTCTGCCATGCATTCTTTTTTTTTAATCCTTTCATTAGTGTCAACAACCTATATTCATTTTTCTTCCCTTTGTGACTATTCCAATAAAGTGGATAAAAGTGAGAACCTCCTCCGGCCTCCTAGGTTTTGTTTCCAACCATCCCTCCAACAAGTGGTGTCAGAAGTGGGAAAAGCCAAAGAATGCAGTGTACTACCCGGAGACTGGGCGTGGGTGATGAAAATGACTTCTGATCATAATCTCCTAGGACAATGGCAGGGCCCCTAGAAAGCCATACATAGAGTAACCCCTGTCACATACCGTCTAGAACTGGATCCTCCAAATAAAAAGAATACCCACATTTACCATAACAATTTGTTGAAAAAATGGGAAGGGGGACCTGTGTTTGTAGGAACAGTAGAAAAGGAGGAATGTTTATACCAACAAAGCATAGACCCTGACCTACCAAATCAACAGAAACAAGAGATACTTACAGTTGAAAACTAAAAATCACAAAGCAAGACAAGGTAATGTAGAGGAGTTCTTTATTCTAGTCATCCACTCTCCACAAACAGACCCCCAAGGACATGAGAGGCCCATAATTTTCATCAGCAGAAAGGTCTTTCCTAGGGAACAAAAGTATGCAGTGATAGAGAAAAAAGCCCTGGCCATAAAATGGGCTATTGAGACCATACGAGATTATCTTGAGGGTAGAGTATTCACCCTATATACAGATCACGCCCCTTAGAATGGTTATCAAGAAACCAGGGCCACAATGACAGAGTCTTACGTTGGTCCTAGCCCTACAACCATATAGGTTTCATACACAACACAGAAAAGGTAGAGACTAGGCTAATGCCGATTATTTGTCAAGGTATCCTTCCAACCCTGACCCCACTAGTGAGAAGGCAAGGGAAGGGGGATGTGAAGAATGGGGGGCCGTATATGGACTTACCTGATGCCGCCTGGTCAGATGCTGTGTCGTCCGGAACAGTAGGAACCAGACACCTGAGGGTTAATTCTTCCACCTCTCCCACGCAAGCTGCTAGTGAACACGCCCGGTGGGAGGACCAATCATCTGTCTGGACCGGCCCTGAAAAGGAAGGTCCACAAGAAGCAGAAAGACACCGGAAGAAGTAAGAAGGGAAAAGAAGACAGAACGTGGAAGAGGACGAAGAGGATGCGTTCCAGCCCTCGGTGATTGAGGACCTGGAACCGACAGCGACAGGCACAGGGTGGATTGAGTTGGACTCCAAAGAGCGGGACCCGAAGGACGACAGCCTCGACATGTGGATGGAGGAGTGGTGGACACCCCCAGGGGAGCCAGAGGTCTCTCTGCAGTTCCTGAAAGAGTTGCTGCTGTCGCTTTGAGTGCTTAGTAAAAGGGGGAAAAGAGCGGGAAGGGGAGAGGAGCAGAAGGTCACTTACAGGGAATGAGCCATTTCACCTCCCTTTCTTTTAAACCCACTGTTCAGAGGTGATGATAAAATCACCCATACTTACTATATAGATTTTTTTCTTCCCTTTTGCAGTTTGGGAGTCTTTGGTTTCCCTTATTTATTTTTTATTTTTCCTTCTCTTCTCTGCTTAATTTAGTCATCTGGCAACTTGTGGGGCAGCATAAGAGAGAGTACACAGTTAGTCCTGAGAACAGCTATTTACATTTCCAAGTACTCATGATTTGGGGGAAGTGGAAGGGAGGGAAAGGAGAGGAGGAGATGTAAGTAGAAGGAGGTATGGATCCTCTTTTTGCCAAATAGTGAAGAGAAAGACAAACCCTACCTGACTGTTACCTCCCTTGTCACCCCCAAGAGCACCTCTTGGGTATGGTGAAGGCTGTTCTGTCCAATTTCCCTCTGCCCTGAAGAAGCCCCCTATACTCATATATCCTTCTGTGTTCTCTCCCGCTACCTGGGAGGACGTTGGTATTCTGGAGCCATCCTGTAAGGCAAAGAAGAAAGAAGACTTCAATCAACATGAAAGACGGACATTCAGACAAACCCCAGAACAATAGAAAGTCCTTACTGTCCCACTACAGAATATCCAGAAAGAGAGAGCGCATTTCTTTTTTTTTTAATCCTTTCATTAGTATCAACAACCTATTTTCATTTGTCTTCCCTTTGTGACTATTCAAAAAAAGTGGATAAAAGTGAGAACCTCATCCGGCATCCTAGGTTTTGTTCCCGACCATCCCTCCGACAGACATGCAGTGAACGAATGTTTGTGTAATGGTTTTTATTGACTAAACACTTAATAAACATTATTATTATTCACAGTGGTCTCCAGGGGGGAGACCAAACCATATACTAAAGAAGTGGAATGCAAACTGGACCAGAAGACTCAGAAGAGCTGGGGACCCAATGAACCACCTGAGTTAAGTACCCAGGAACCCCACTGAGGCTGTGTGCAGAGTGGAAACACAGTTGTGTACTCAATGCAAGTCAATGGGAAAGTCGTGTTGCAGTTTTCAAGAAGGACCCTTCCCGGTGGACCCTGAAGAAACCCTATGGAGGATGGAAGGTTGGATAGTCACCCCACCCGTGGATACCCCAGGAACAAGGATACCTACACCATGGAACCAGGGTGAAATTGGTGCAAAGTGAGTTCGGAAACTGCCGTAGACCACAATGGAGGACTTCAGTAATGATACAGCTGGCGAAGAAGGTGAAAGAGTTCAGTGAAATCCAAGGATGGATTCTTGAAGAGGAGTACCTGCAAGCAGAGGGTACAGAGTCTATGCCACTCTGTGGTGACCAGAAGGCACAGAAGACCAATGAACTCTGATGACAGAAGATGCAGGAGAGTTGAGGGAGACCTTGTTGCTGCAGCTGTGATGACCAGGCAATGATGTGGAAAACCAGGAGCAGTTCACAAGCTGTCCAACGTCAGAAGTCAAGAACCAAGGGGGTTGGTGTCCGGCGGGAACACCAACAAGCCTTAGCAGCAGCAACAGATGTGGAGAACAAAAAAGGTGCACCAAGTGCAAGAGAGAGCAGGCCTGAGCAAGCAGGGAAGCCCACTGAAGCCAAAGGAGACACTCAAGAGAACCCACAGGTTGAAGGCACAGGAGTCACAAGACGACCCTGAGCAGCTCACCAAAGATGCATGCCCACTGGGCAGAGGATGCATTAAGGACAAAGATCTTGGCAGGAAGAGATGATGGAGGCTGGAGCTTCTTGTGGCCCGAAGATCTCTAGAGGTCAGAGTCAACCACCCTTAGTAACGGCAAGTTTAAGCCGAGCACAGGGGTTCTGTTCCAGCAGTTCTGACTAGAGATACTAGCCTCAAACTTGCTGAGAAGACAGGGCAGGTGTTGAGGGAGTAGTAGAACCATCACATGTGTTGCAGAGCCTTTCGTAGTCCGTGGGACCTTAGGAGCAGCAGGCCAGTCAACTTTGTTGCGGTGCCTGCAGATGCTGGTGAGAGACTCCTTCACTCCAAGGAAGATTACCTCGGGTGTCCTTGATGCCCATAGGCCTGGAGAAGAACCTGGATGAAGAACAGGCACAGACGATGCAGAAGACTAGCAGGACGGCGAGACCTGGAGCAGCAGGAGTCTTCCCAGATGCTCTCTCAGTTCCAAGCGAAGTCCAAAGAAGTCCAAGGTGCCCAGACGGTTGAAGTGGTTTCGGATCTGAATCTTGTCCCACGACAAATCTGAAGAGCAGCCCACAGGTAAGCCCTTAAGTACCCTAGGGAAAGTGTTGGGATGAATCAGGAACCCCTCCAAGAGGAGAAGCCGGACAGAGGGGCGGATACTCCCATGTCCTTTGTCCAGTTTTGCACCAGATTGGGACCCAATGGCTCCCTAAACTGGTTCCAACTATAGTATGCAAGGATGGCACCAAATATGCCCTTCAAAGCAGTTTGGTGGCGCTGGCCCAATACTCTTAAGTCCTGCCTGGGAAGTGGTCACACCTCCCTTTGACGGTAAACCTACTGTTCTACCTTTCTCTACTCGAGTTCAGCTCAGCAGCCGGAGGGCAGAATCGTGTCTGTGGTTGGCAGCAGCACTAGCTTGCTGTTAGACCCTGGAAGGCTGGTACCGGGTATACAGGGGGACTCCCTAGTGGAACCCCTTAGTACCTGGAGTCAGTTTTGGGGTAGGATTCCAACATGATTGATACCAAACGTGGCCAGTTTGGGTGCAGCCAATATATAGTTAAACAGTTCTTTTTTGACTTGATGTCCACTATATGTATTAAATGGCTGACCGCACTTACAAAGCCTGGAGAATCGACTTTGGGGTTTGTAGCGGGGACCAGCTCATGCTGGGGCACCTTCACACTTGTAACCAAGCACCCCGCCCTCAGGACTGAAGGGCCTGCCATAGGGGTAACTTATAGGTTTTAAGTGCAGTGACCTCACAAATAAGGAAACTTATACCTGTTGTAAGTGGAGCTAGCACCAACTTACACAGGCTGCAATGGCCAGCCTGTAGTCACCATTTGAGTGGCGTTTCATGGGTGGCATAATACATGTTGCAGCCCATGGGAGGACCCTGGTGTACCTATGCCCTGGGTACCTTAGTACCATATTTTAGAGACTTACCTGGGTACACCAGTAGCCGATTGGGGAGGTTCCAAAGTACTTGCCTTTGTCAAATTTGGAGAGAAAGCACAGTGACTGGGGTCCTGATTAGCAGTATCCCAGTTAGACTAGTCAGAACTCAGAGCAACCCCAGGCTAGAAGTGGGGGTAACCATGCTAGAAGGATCCTACCTTCTTACAGGGTACCAATTTCAGGCAAAGTCTCCCCACCTCTGGGAGATTTGCTTTCAGTGATACCACCCCTGTGTTACAGTAGTTCACCTATGGGAGTTTGCCTTTCAGCAGTAACAGCCCTGGATCAAATAAACTGTTCAGGTACTCTATGGATAACACCTGTCCTTGGTCAATAAATTAGATTGGAGCTAGATCAGACTGGTAAGATTTAGGACCCACTTTTAAACATAGTTTTCAGATAGATTACGTGAATCCACTGGGAAAAATCCTTTTCATAATCTTTCCACAAAGCAGTAATTCTTAGTGTAAGGTCATGAGGTGACGTTTCTCACAGTAGGTAATATGAGCAAACTAAGTGTCAATTCTTATACCTGGATGTCACTAACCTTCCTAGATGGGCCGTTTAAGGAAAGACAAAATGCCCAGGCCCTTTCTAGAATCTTCCCTCCCTTAACTGAATCAGCTGCACCATCCCCAATTTCTTACATTCACACAAATGGCAGTGTTGAGGAAGGACTAGTCAGCAAGCCCTTGCTGATTATATTTCATATAATTTCTAAAGGCAGACCTGATTCCTTTGTTTCCACAATTCATTTTCTGGAGCTACACCCTCCAGCTCAGGAATGCTGGCAAACCACTTCCACTGTCTGGGGAAGCTGTGTCAATACCTCTATCTTGTGCCATGTCAAAAATAGGAGAATTACTAAATAGACCCTACTGGCTACAGCTTGCAGACAGACTAAAACAACATGGCTATCAGCCACTATTTACACAACACGCATTAAACATACTGACAGGAATATTTGCAAAGGGTCTGAGTATGACAAACGCAGAACTTTACATGAAGGTCAATAGGCCTAGCCCTCTCCCTCAGAACAGGAAAAAAGACCTGTCCACTACTTTGGATTAAAAAACGGTATGCTACCACCACCGCTCACTGTACATTTTCCAAGGACACAGACTGTAGTTTTGTGTCATTTAAGGTGTAGGCTTTTGGTATTTCCCACTTGACTTCAGAGTCAGGCTCTGGGTTTCATGGTTTGCTCCGGGGCTAGGCCTCATCACTTATGCAGTATTTCATGGGTGCTGTGCCAAAAGGAAGCCAGGATACCAGATTCACTTGTATTTGGGTAATTTATGGCGGGAGTTTCTGTCTGTAGGAAATCTGCCTTTTCTGCGTGGTCACCCCAAAGTACATATATTTTGAATCGTTTTAAAACTCTGTGCACTTGAGCTCTGCTAGCCAGAGGTTAAGAGCCTGTGCTCACCTTTAAACATAGCTGAATTGGCATACTCCTAATTGGTATATGTAACTTACCTATAAGTCTCTAGTGCATAGGTCTCCAAAGTGTGGGGCAAGTACCCTAGGGGGCGTGACATCACCTCAGGGGGGGACACACTCCACTCCACCACTTAACCTTCCATTGTTGCTTTGCAAATTGGAAGTACATTTGCTATCTGTGTTGCAGACCCACATCAAGTTGGGGCTCTCTCTGATTGGAGTAGTCATTCAAAACAGCCAACCAGCATGTAGTTCCCGCAGCCCTGACGTCAGCACTGACGTTCCTCCAAAAAAAGGGACAGCAGCACATATGCCAGGAAGTGCAGCAAATTTTGCAATAAAGCTGCAAAATACTTCTACTTTGCTGACAAGGCGGTGATTCTTCACTGCTGCCTTTTGCCTCTTGTTTTCTGAATTTCATATGCTGAACTTTGCCTCACTGTTGAAAACGTCCTCCAGGTTTCTAGCCTTGCAGCTACCGCCTATCGCTCCAAGGATTTGACAAGGGGTGCATTCTTCCTGAGGTTTCCATTTACTAGCAGGTAAGTGTTAAGATTTTTTTTTTCAAAAGTCTTCCTCCTTTTTCTGTCTTCCCAACACTAGTGGGAATGATGAGTGTTTTGAAGAGGAGAGGATGTGGCATTGATGCCAGAGCTGCTGACTTTGGCTTTGGGGACCCGGGTTTGAGTCCCGGCTTCTGCTCAATATTATGTGATCCTGGGCAAAATCACTTGATTTATCTGTGACTTAAGGAAAATAAATTTGACCTTGATTAAAGTCGCTGGTGCTTGTTTAAAGTGTTTCAATACTTTAGAGCTGAGTACACAAGCCTGATATTGCAACTATTATGAAATATGCCACCTGTCCTCACTTCTTTTGTTGGTTAAATATAATTGCTTTCTTGTGCAGCTGTTTCTGAATCTTTGGAAGGCTATTTTCTTTATAAGCCAACTATATTAACAATGGAATGACCCTATGCTGTTAGAGAAAAAAGGTGTATATATCCTCTTGAATCACTTATAATGTACATGTATATGATGTAGATGTCCCCTAGCCTTCTTGAAAAACAGTGATAGCCTCCTACTGGCAACCCCTGGCCATACTTCACATTTTTCAATTGTGTCAGAAAGCATGTTTTGCAGGCCCCTTTTCCTGATATCTTGTTTATTTTTTTTATTTATTTGAGTTTTACATAGTGCTGGCTAGACCCGGAGGTATCAGAGCGCTTTACATAAGGTTCCACAAAGTTACAAAATTACATAAGTTACAAGTTACATCAGTTACTAGAAAAACATTTGACGAACGTAGAAGATAAGATAAGTGGAGCTTACAAGGGAAAGGGTGTAGGGTAAAGGGGTAGGAGGGAAATAGGATGGAGAGACGAAGGACAGTCTGCCCAGAGTCCGGTTGGGTTGGTGGCGCCGCGGCGGCTGAGGGGGAAGTCCACAGCCCATCTCCTCAGTAGCTATCAGGTAGTTTCACCGGTCAAATGGCTAGGTCTCAACAGGAAAACATGTAGAGAGCATAGTGGACAAGATAAATGGAGCATATGGTGGGGGAAAGTGGGTAGGGTAAGGGGGTAAGAGGGAGAATGCGACGGAGAGACGAAGGAAAGTCTACCCAGGTAGGTGACGGCCGAGGAGGATGGCCACAGCCCATCTCCTCTTTAGCTATCCGATAGCTCCACGGGGCATTGGTCAAAAAGCTAAGTTTCCACGTCAGAGATAAGTTCGTAGATTAGGCATCCTGATGCGTAGGCCGGATGGGGGATGGATAGGGAGTAGCCATTCCGCAGCGTCTGGTAAACTCCTTTTTGTTCTGCTTTTTATTTCGTGTTTGGGCTTTGCTGGTTACCACTGCTAAGGGGGCCGCCAGGCCGGGTGTTGTTGCCTTCCTTTTTCATGAAGCATCTACACCCGGCGTCATTTTAAAGTCAGGCGCCCGGCTTCAACAGCTCCTTACTGCCTCTCAGTCTCTCACTCCCTTCTCTCCTTGGGTGGCCCCCTTCTGGTCGCAGACTGAACAGCTCTTTCAATAGATTCCCTTCAGGTGTTAAACCGTTCCCCAGGGTACCCCTTGTAGCCTAATCAATGATAGGTCACCGTAATGCAGAGGTAACCAGCTTCTCCACAGTTCCTCGGGCGCAGTGAGGGCTTATGCGTAACCACTATTCTGGGCGGTGTCTTTCCCTTGCGTCATTCCTTCCTGAGCCCTGCTAGCAGGGTGCCGATTCTCATGTCTCCCGTTGTGCTCCCTTCATTTGTGCTTGTTTTCCGTGCACTGCCAGGCCCGCTGGCCGCCATATTAGGGTATCTCGAGGGGCACACACAGTCAAAGGGGCAGCCTCAGCATCAACAGGGGTCCCCTATCGCCACCCTCAGCAGTCTCCTACCGAAGCTCCCCACTCGGCGGATGACAGAAGCTGCTCCCGATCTCGGAGCAGGGCGCCTCGCCTCATCGGCAGCTTGCAGTCCGGCCTCTGTTCCTCAAATATTGTAATGGACTTGATCCACCCGACGTTACACAATCGGGGTTTCTTGTACGTGTATGTCGATTTTGTGCCGCGGAATCGCGAGACCGCTCACTAAGAATAAGCCCGTATTGACTGCCGGTCCCTCTGCCGATTTCAAGTATCGCAGAGCTCTTTCCCACATCAATGCAGACTTGTTGAGTATGGAAGCAGTGCTTTAAATGGGCCGGTACTCACCGGCACTGAGTACCCGCACTTTTATTTTTTACCGCTCTGAGTACCGGTACTCATCAAAGGTGGCTCATTGTTGCTGTGATTCACGTGCACTAACTAACGAGGCTGTCTGTCAGCCAAAGCACCTCTGTAGCCCAAGCGGAGCCACCTTCAAACTATTCAGCAGGGCTCATCTGCATAATGTCCGGTCTTCACAACCACGCTGTGTTTGACAGAGCAGGGTCCATTCAGGCCCTGCGCTGTCAATCACATTAACACCATGGTGTGTATTTGTGCACACACTGAATGCAGGCATCCGGCTGACAGCAGCAATAGCTGCAATTAAGAAAGCCACGGGAGATAAGGGGTGCAAATGGCCTTTATCCCACCTGAGTGTTTTATGTGACTGTCTGTCTTCTTGTGTCTGGGTGTTTGCCTGCTTGAGTGCGAATGTTTGTGTGTGTGTGTGTAAGGAAAGTGAGTGAAAGAGGGAGAGAATCCAGACATTAGGGATGGATTTTAAAGGACATTCCGTTATGCTTTGTGTGACCATTTCTGTGCGTTGCTGTGAGTGCGCAATCAAGAATATATAAGTATTCCGCCACATAGTGGAAGTGCCTTGTACGTCTTGTCCTTAGCCCCGCCCCTAGCCCCACCCACTTGCTACACTCATAGCTCATTTTAAGAGTACCTGCACTTATTTTTTCCCATTTAAAGCACTGTATGGAAGAATATTTCTATGAGTTTGCAGGTTTCAAACGATTCCACTGCACAAAATCGGCATAAACGTGCAAGAAACCCCGATTGTGTAATGTCGGGTGGATCAAGTCCATTACAAGAGGAGATTCTGGTTTGAAACGCATAGACCATTTTCAGCCATAAGAATGTTACATTGAAGCTTGAATTAAGCACAAATCACAAAAAACCTTTGTTATTGATTTTTCTATGGCTTTGTTCTATAGAGAATATTCAAAAAATTCCAACTTTATTTGTATTTTAAATAGCAAGAGACAATTTAGAATGGAGTGCATGATGGTGCTAGTTGTGTGAACGCTATGGATGTGTTTGTAAGTGGAGTGAAAGAGATTGAGAGTTTGAATGGTGAAATGTATATGTGTCTGTTTTAATATGATATTTGTGTTGTAATTGATAAAATGTAAATGCATTGTAAAAATAAAAAAAAATATTTGTCCCAAAATAAGATAAATTAAAAAAGTGATTAACTCTGACAGAACTAGGAGTCTTTAGCCTATGTTGTTGAAGCTTTCAACATGGTGGCATTGATTGGACTATGAATAGAAAAATCAGTATTGGTGTTGTGTTAGTTTAAATATAACAGGAAGTCAGCCAACTGACTCACGGAGTTCACTTCTGTCTGGGGTCGGAAGCAACTTTCCTTGACCATCAGGGGAAGTGGCCGTTACTAGCCAATGGACTATCAGGTCCCTTCCCGTCTAATGACACCTTACTGCAGTGTGTGGCATCTAGCTATTCCAGAGTGCACCATTCTGCCCACTCCCAAGATGGTTGAATCCCTTGGTGTGTGAAGCTTGGTAGCCCAACCTAGAAATGTAGCTACCTGAGGGCTACTCACCCACAGAACAAAATGGTATGGTAACTGGTTTCTCCTCTCTGTCTCAGAGACCAACCTATCTACCTGAACAAAAGAACAGCACCTCTTGTGTGTGTCCATCATTTGCCTCTCGCCTCCGTTATTAGCCATTCAACAGTAAAAATGACAATTTGGGGTTTTATTGGTGAGACATATAAAAAGACATTTCCTGCTTTTTAATGTAGAACACCTTACTTTAGGACTCAATAGGCCTTCTGGATGGGTGACTAATACATATTTAAAAGGGAGTTTGGTATTTTCCATTAGTATAAATGGCAAAGGAGAGTTAGCAATTTAAAACTGTTCTGCCAGTCTGCAATGGCAGGCTGGGAGACATGCTTTTACATCGTCACATCCAGGGTGGCACAAAGTGGTGTAGGCCTAGTGGGACACTTTAATTTACAAGCCCTGGGTACCCCTGGTAATGTGTACTAGGGACTTATAAGGAAGTAAAGTTATACCAATAGGGTATACGCCAACCAAATATATACTTTTTTGGGTCAGAGCACTGGCACTGAGGTCTGTTTAGCAGCCCTTAGTGCACTTTCAGAGGTGAAAAACCAGCAGCATCAGTCTAAAACTGTGGGTGATCATAAAAAAAGAGAGACATTTGCCTCAATGGCCCCCTCCAGATGAAAGACTAACCTACATCCTGGTAGTTTTCATCTTCTAAGTGGAAGAACTTGGAAGTACCATCTGCATTGGCATGGTCAGTCCCAGGTCTGTGTTCGTTTGTAAAGACCATACCCTGTAGGGAAATGGACCACCTCAATACGTTGAGGTTCTCTCCTCTCCTTGTAAACAATGGGATTCTATCAATGTGAGTGGTGACTAATTTTATATGATTTTGTATATTCTCTAAACTCGTGGATACACTGCAATTTGAAAATCAGGCCTCTCTGCGAGTGGCAGAATGAGGGCACTGTGTGTTTTTAAAATTGACAAAGTAGACCACACTTGTAATTCTACTTACTAACCCCCTTTTTAATGTTCCCAGCTTGCGAAGCCATTAAAGTTAATTTTTTTCGATTAGCCAGGGAATTTTTACCCTTTTTTTACACTATCATTCACGTAAATAGGTCCCTACACTCCCCAACACATATCACTATCCTCATCACATCACATAGCCTATTGTCAAAAATATAAGTGCTCCCGCCTGCTGATAAACGCAAAGGGTTAGTCCTGGCATATACCTGTGACAACACCATAGCTGCCAAGGTTTCAGATTGCCATGTGTGACATTTTTATAATTTCAGTGTTATTATGAGTGACATTTCAATGAGTATGAGTGACACTTTCTCGCGAGCAAAACGAAGCAATGAAGACGAGAGAAACATGTAAATATTGCAAATTACAACCATTTACTCAATGAGAAACCATGTACTAGTTCCTAAGTGCACCTCTGCTTCCTTTGTTGTAGGATTGAAATGTCTGGCAGGCATTACTGCACTGTGTGAAATGGACATCAGTGAAGTTTGAATGGGAGCATCTCAAGGCTGTGAAAGGCCCCTATGCTTTGGTACTTTGCACACTCCAACTGAGAGACAAGGAGGAAGAAAGGGCTGAATTAACTGACACTGGGACACAGATACAGAGCAATAGACACATGGGCATAACGACATTGGCAGACTGCCACTACAACTTAATCCAGAAATGGGGTAGTAAGGCAGAGAGAACTCTCACCAAAAGGTAGGGACACATAAATGGGGCAGCTTAGTATCACTCCAGGCTAGGCCTCTCTCCTGCGTCTGGGACCCAGACCCAACAGGATGTGTGAGGCCCAAACAACTGCATAAACACACTGGTGCCTAGTGTTGCCGAGCGGACAACAGAAAAACAAAATACAGTTTGCGAGCCAATGTCCCCCCCCCTCCCGCTGCCGGCCAAATCAATCTCAGGACTCGGGCAGGCCCCTCTCTGTGATGCGAGTGACTGGCGTGACCCGGCCGAACAGCACCGTGAGAGGGCGGAGTCTCAACAACATCGTGAACAACTGTTCATGATATTGTTTGGACTCCGGCCTCTGAAGAACCGGGTTTTAGAACCCAGCGGCGCCAGGGAAAACGCCCTAAGTCTTCGGATTCCCCTGCCTCGGCAAACAGAGACACGGGACACTTCTCGATGACGTCAAAGACCAAAGTTTAATGGTTGCAACCAGTAACAGAGGTCTACGAAGCACAACACGGGTGGTTCGCCAGAGACTGCACAATTTCAATGAGCGGAGCATGGTCTTTTATGCCAAAAATCACATTCCAGACTAGGATCAATTACATACAAACTAACCAATCACAGTGTGACATTTCAAAAGTAGCGCATGACAACAATCCCATTTTCTGTTGTCCAGCCCACCAGAAAAGACCAAGCGCATTCCAATATCCTGTCGGATCAGGCCGGACAAACCCATCATAAAACCTCGACCCAAATCAGTGATTATGTCATAAAGGAAGGAGCAGAAACAGATTAGAAACAAGATAGAAAGGTGGGTGCAGTGTACTGTAAACTTCGGCATGTCCTGCTCTTTGATCTTTATCTGACCAGCTGCATAACAAGGAACTGGCTCAGCGAGGTCAGCCTCGGGCAAGGGAGTCAGTTCGGCCAGGTCTTGCAGAAGTCAGCTAAGGTGTACGTGTCCCAAGGACTCGCTCGGCCGCAGTCATCGGCCTATGTGAGGGCATCCACACAAAATGGCTGCCGTACACAAATTCAAACGAAATCCCTGAATACATTTGTATTTGTATTTTGGTATTTGTAAAGCGCAACTATCGCTCCGGAAGGAGCATCCTGGCGCTAGCTGGAAAGTATGCATACAGTTGTAGTTACAGAGGCAGGATTAGATGGCAGCCAAGACATACTCGTCTGAGAGACTGAAGATCCATGTTTTTAGTTGTTTCCTAAAATGAGTTTCTTTGGTCTGTGACCTCAGGTGGTGGGGCATGGAGTTCCATGCTCTGGAGGATAGATGGGTCAGGGTTTTACCCCCTTTGGTTTTTAGGTTGAATTTGGCGAGTTTTAGCAGGTTGTTGTTGGAGGATCTCAGGGTCCTCTGGGGGTTGTAGTGTGGGTAGCGTTTAATTAGGTATTTGGGGCCAGTGTAGTTAAATGCCCGGAAGGCAACGATTAGGATCTTAAAAAGAATCCTTTTGTGCAGAGGCAACCAGTGGAGGGTTCTCAGAGCAGTTGATGCTGAGGACCTCCTGGGGAGTTTAAGCACCAGTCTGGCGGCGGAATGCTGGACCTCTGCAGTTTTTTGAGTGTGTTTTTTTTCACACCTGCCATTAGACCGTTGCAATAGTCAAGGCGCGAAAGGATTAGCGCGACAGCTACCGCCTTTCTAGCATCCGTTGGTAGGAAATCAAAGAATTTTTTAAGGGATTTGATAATCCCGAAGCAGCTTCCTGCCACATTCCTGACGTGTTGGTCAAAGGATAGGTCAGTATCGAATATGACTCCGAGGTTTCTTGCTGTTGTAACGGTCTGGGGGGGAGCAGTGGAGTCCTCTGGCCACCATAGGTTAGGACAGAAGTTGACATTTTTCCCCATGGATCGATTAAGACGAAAACACTCGTACACACTACACTCATGATTTGCGGTCCGCCGACACCAAAATCGTCTATTTCCGACGACCTTTATTGAACGGGTTCGGAACCACCGAACCACAGACCCTCGAACTACGGAACTACACCTCTCACGGTCGGCGGGGATCTACCAATGTGCCTGATGGCGTGCTCATTGTAAATGATATAATTAACACACACTGACAGACACTCGGTGGGTGGCAAGTGGGATCTTCAGCCAGACAGTGCTGCATGACTGACGTCGACGACTCTCTGCAGGAGATGGCCAGGCTCAGGCGTACCCCGAGCAACTCTCGCGGCAATCATTTCGGTTTTCCGCCGGCGCCAGCATTATTCCAGGCTATTGCCGGTCCATGTGAGTCCTGTTTATACTGGTGGCGGCCAAGCAATGGCCATAAGATAAGCCCCACTGTGCGGCGGCCCGGTGTACTGCGAGGCACTAGAGTCAGCAACAGTGCTGCAAACAGAGCGCCATGAGCGTCATGATGACGCACTATGACCAATTGGGCACAGGCAGCGAGCGGTGCGAGTAACGGCTGCCGCTCAAACTAAAGTAACCATTTTGTAACACTGCCATGTGCTCCCACTGCGGCCAGCCCACCTCAGGAGTAACTTAACTTCCAGGCTGTCTTCCCGCTAACATGCCTCCAGCCACGATGACTCCCTAGGCAGCGTGTGCGGTCCAGGACTCGACTCGCATGGCAAAGAAGCCCCAGATCAGGCTGCTGAGGCACCACTACTCTGGCATCGGCCGACGTCCTGGGTCAGCCAGGTCAAAGGCCTGTCAGTCAGTGATGGAGAGCCATGCCACAGGGATTCAATATGCAGTGGCAGCTGGGTGGCAGATTTGTAACATTGTAGCACTCTTAGCCAGAGCTGAGCACACAAATATCTTTAACAGTTAACTTTTTATTAACTGAGCCAGAGCTGCTGTCAAGCCTGTGGGGAGCAGCAGAGCCGGCGCAGAGGTACACAGAGGCACCGGCGGCACACACTAGCACCCTGGCGTAGCCAGTTTCAGAGTTGCATCAAATGCGTGACAATGCATTTCAGTGCGGTAATGCGGAACACCACACTGAAATGCGTTGAGTCACACCTGATGTGTGATACTTGGCAGGACTGCAACACTACCCCAATCCCAGGATCAGAAGCATCTGTCTGAATATTCAACTGTGCTGAAATTAGGTGCTGTTAGGATAGGTGATGAGCAGAACGCTTCCCTGGGGATGTCAAAGGACTTTAGACACTGGTCAGTCCAGAAACCTTTTCTGGGTTGTTTCATAGAAGAAGGTTCTGTTAGTGGTGCCACTATGTACCATAACCTATGCAAAATCTTCTATTGTACTCAGTCAGGCCAAGACTTGGTTTGGGTCTTAGGAGCCTCCCAAGTCAGGATTATCTGAATCTTGGGTTGGAGAGTTTGTACATGGCCTCCACCTACTTGGTGGACCAAGAACAAAACTGACCCTTGCCCTGTCTGGCAGTTACTTACCTTGATAGTCTTTCCTGCTAGTTGCAGGTCCCGAAGCACTCCCTTGAGGTGGACCAGATGATCCTTCCAGGTGGCGTTAAAATGTAAAAAAGACAGACCTCTCCTTTGCTCCTTTTGTGAGGTCTATTTGCCAATAACCTGAAGTCAGGTCAAAGGTGCTCAGATACTTTGCAGGCCCCAACTTATCAATGAGCTCATCAGCTCTGTGTATGAGTGAGCATCAGCCTTGATGACTGAATTCGACCTCTGTAGTTCACACAGAACCTCATCTTTGGTATTCCTCCTTTATGGTTTGGGTACCAGCACCACAGGGTTGGCCCAAGACTATTTGAGAGCTCTATCACCCCTAACTCTACCGTCTTGGCAACTGCAGGAGCAGTGACTGTCCTAAAGGGTTAAGGGCCATATGTATCAATGTTGGGTTTTGCGATTCTCAAATAGCTAATTTTTGAGAATCATTATTTGGGAATCGCAAAACGAGATGTATATAGGATTTGCAAACAAATGTGCGAATCCTACATATTCCTTAATTGCAAATCGCAAATTGCGATTTGCAATTAGGGAAACCCTCCCCATTCATTCCTATGGGCCAGGAGGCCCATAGGAATGAATGGGAAGACATTCTCAATTTGCGATTAGCAATAAGAGAATTGCAAATTGAGAATGCATTTTCAAAGGGCAAGTATGTGCTCCACATTGCCCTTTGAAAAATGCAAAAAAGTGCATTTTTCAAAGAAATTGCAAATTACCACCAACTTGAAGTTGGTGGTAATTAGCAATTCCTTAAGGCCAAATTGCACTTTTTTGGTGCTTCTTACATTGCATTTAAGGAATCGCAATTTGCGATTCCTTAAATGCAATCGCAAAATAGGGAATCGCAAATTTTGCGATTCCTTTTTTTGTGAGGCAGTTTTGCCTTAATACATATCACTAAGCCAAATTGCGATAGCAAACACTGAACTTCGCTGATTTTATGCGTTTGCGATCGCAATTTTGCTTGATACTTATGGCCCTAAGCTCCTGGATATCTAGTGGCATGATCCACTACCACGAAGGCGAATCTACTTCTAGAAGCTGTTTGTGGGCCTAGGGGATCAATAATGTCAATCCCCACTCTCTCAAAGGGAGTCTCCACCATAGGTGGTGGTATTAGGAGAGCCTTGGGCTGGCCTCCAGTCTTGCCACTGGCTTGACAGGTGGCACAGGAGCGACAGAACTCTCTCACTGAGGCCAATAGAAATATGTTGACCAACCGTTTCCAGGTTTTGGTCTGCCCCAGGTGCCCAGCAAAGGGGATGCAATGGGCCAGGTTAAGGAGAAATTAATCGGTATTGTTGTGGGACTACCACTCTCCGGGTTGCCCCTGGTTTGGATGTTTTCCTTCACTAAAAAGGATTTCCTCCTCCCAGTATATTTTTGGGTACCACTTAGATCTCCTTGTTCTTGCCTAGAGCCAACTGTCTCAGGCCTTCAAAAGGCCTGTCAGGGGACGGGAGGCCATCCAAATGGTCCCTCTTCCATCACAACAGAGGTTTTGAGTGGTGAAGGCTTGCCAGCAGCTACCATCCCTTGCCTCTATGCTTTTAACACCCTCTCGGAAGCACAGATCATGACAATTCTTAGCCAGACAAGATAAGGTTCCCTCTGGGACCCTTGCCCCCCTAAAATCCTCCACCTGACCCTGGAGGTTACAACTAACTACCTTACAGACATCTTCAACTGTATTTTCTCCAATGGGTACTTTCCGATACCGTGGTAGAAGGCATCTGTCCTCCCACTCCTGAAAAAGCCTAACCTGGATAATACGGATCCGAGCAATTATAGGCCTATCTCTCGACTACCTCTCCCAGCCAAGGGTGTAGAAAAGGCCATGAATATAGAACTCACCCAGTTTATTAAGTGTAACAATCTCCTAGACAGGGCTCAAAATAGTTTTATAAGTCAATATAGCACTGAACAGACTGATTAATGTGTCGGAGGAAATAAGAGAGGTCCTGAACAAAGGTGGGAAGACAGCCATGATCCTCTTAGACCTCTCGGTGGCATTCGACACAGTGGATCATGGTCTCCTAATAAACCAATTGTTTTCTGTAAGGATCAGGGGCAGGCTCTGGCCCTTCTGAACTCCTTTCTCCGTGAGAGGGAGCAACGAGAGGAGCTTGGCAGACACACGTCGTCCTGGTTCACCTTTCCCTGCGGGGTGCCACTGGGCTCCTCGCTGAGCCCGAACACTTTTCAATTTATACATTGCCCCCTTCTGCTCTCTCATAAGGTCCTTCGGCTTCAAGACAGTGCCGTACGCCAACGACACACAAATTATGGCGTCCTTTTCAGGGGACTCAACAGACATTGCTCAGAGATTTCAGGACTGCATGCACAAAGTTGGGCATTGGATGTCCCAAAACAGCCTGAGGTTGAACACAGGGAAAGCAGAGGTACTTTTATTTGGGCGTGATACCTCCTTTGGCAACCTAGCTGGTGGACTCAGGAAATGGGAGAGATCCCTACACCCATCTCCAAGGTGAAACACCAAGGAGTTTACTTTGAAACCAGGTTTAGATCTTTGCATGTGTCTGCGCTTTGATGAGGGTGGCCCGAGCCGACACTTCAGGGGGTTCTGCCATATCTTCCCCTAGTATCTTACCAAGCGTGTGCCTGACTGTGAATCTGAAATTTTGTGAGAAGAGACGGTATATTCTCAGTCCCAACCATGTCTTCCCAGCCTTTAGCCACACCATTCACAAAGAGGTCACCTATATGTTGAGCTCCCAGTGTCTATAATGCCGCAACCACCCCCCTTGTCCACACATGGCAGTAGCCACACGCACCAATCAAGACTGGTGACCGGGGAGTACAGAATTACCCCTGCCGGTAACTGCAGTAAGTTATGCCAAGCGGGTACTATTGTGTTCAATTTATCTAATATCCCCGTGCTCCTATAAGGCAGTAAGAACAATAAAACTGGAAGGGGACTAGGGGCAGGTTCTAGTAATCAATACGAATGTGCGGTATGTCAGGCAGGCCGTGAATCCATTGATATGCATGTGCACCCTGTGCAGCCCTATAATATAAGCCCATGTCCGGTGCTCCCAATCGGCCCATGAAGTACGGAAGTGTGAGTATTTGCCAACTAGTGCATGCCTGTTTACCTGCCCAAGCTAGTTGAATCATAAGTGACTGTAGCTTACTAAAAAACATTTGCAGCAATACCATGGGGATATTTATGAAAAGAAATAGAAAGCGCGGCAATATAACCATTTTCATAATTGACACCCTGCCCAACAAGGACAATGGCAGCCAGACCCATCTAGCAATGTCCTTCTCGAGTTAGGACTCCTAACTTTACTACTACTAAATGCCTTTTGTGAATACTGAAAGTCGTAAAGTTAGGATTTTGTCTCAGTTTAGTAGTAGCAAAGTTAGGAGTCCAATTTTACTACTACTAAATGTCTTCTGTGAATACCAAAAGTAGTAAGTTTAGGATTTTACCTCAGATTAGTTCTGTGAATCGGCCCCCAAGTAAACACTGGACATTAGAGTGCTTCTCCCGGCCATATGATAACATTAGATGTATTTGCTTGCAAAAATAAAAGGGTTGTAGACAGATAATGCCTAGGGTTGTAGCACATAAATCCTATGGCAATTGAACACTAACAGGATAGAGCAGTGAAAATGTCCTACAGCTGTCTTTTGTGAATCATTTTCATAAGAGCAGCCATTCTTGCTGCGGATAAAATAGCTTTTAGGACTTTTTCACCCTGAGAAAATGTGTAACACTAAACATTTACATGTCCTACCTTCAAATACCATGCGCCATGCCTTGTGGCAATGAGGCCTACTAATAGGTGACATAAATATTTCAAATGAAGGTTTTGATCGGTAAGATTGTGTTATTTTGACAGGTCTAATTTGCAATTTTAACTGCAGACTGCCAACAGTACGAATGGCCCGCAGTCATACTTGTACTGCCATTGTAGTGGGTGGCAAAATAGGTGCTGCAGCCCACTAGTGACATTTGACATACAGGTCTTGGGTACAATTTGTACCATATACTAGCGACTTACAGGTAAGTTAAATATGCCAGTCATGAGTATACCAATCACAACATGTGTAAAGGATGAGCGCAGGCACAATACCAGTGGTTAGAAGGGATAAAGGGCACAGAGTTCTATGGCCAACAAAAACGTTCAAAGCAAAAATCCTGGAGAATACCAAGCATAAGATGGTAATTTCCAACACAGGTATATTAGGGATTTCTGGGGCAAAGCTTGACCACAATCAAAGCAACGTGTACACAGATGCTGCCACCCGATCCAGTGAAATTTATCTTAGGACAAATAAAAGATTCCAAATTCCATAGTTAGAGAAGTAAATTAGTTGATTTGGCTTTGGTGTTGGTAAAAAGAAGTATAGCTATGGATTGAAAGGCAAAAAGAGCTCCTAACATGGATAAGTGGCTGAGGGGTGTGATTCAGTGGACAAGAGCAGAAGTGATGGCGCTGACAGTCATACATAGGAGAAACGCCAAGGGCCACTTAACGTTTGAGTGGGAGATCATTTTATTGGTAATGGAAGCCAAACCTGACACAAGCCCATCTTGACATATATGTCCACAAGTATATCAAGTTATTGTAGACTAGATTGATTTGCTCGGGGAAACATTGCATGGGAAAGCAGTGCTGTTATTGAAATGCAAAGTTGTTGGGGGAAGGGTGGGGATTATATACAGCTTAAATGTGTTAATAGTTTGTAAGAAAGACATTGAAATCATTTAAAATTAAAGTCACCGACAATCTCCAAGAAGGTACTGATGATACAGCAGATCATATTAAATTGTAATGAAATGAAAAAAAGTCTCTTTTTAGGACAGAATGTCTTGTTAAAAAGGTTAATAAAGATATGCATTTTTAAAAGTAACAACAGGATTGTGCACAACTCTTATGTTTTTAAGAGACGACATTGCTGGCCAGTAACCCCCACAGTAAAAATTATTAGGCATTTAATATGTTAAAGCCTGGATAATGTTTAAGTTTTTTGTTCAGAAAACTGGGATGCAAAATACTTTCTCTTCCTTTGCTGAATTTTTCAGACAAGGTAAGGTCATTTATTCTAATATGGTCCCCGCTAGAGACCATTTGTCAAAGAAAGCAAAATGAGAAAAGCGAATAAGATAGCAACACATTCAACACATTATTAAAACAACCGCAACATTTACAAAGTTAAAAAATATATTTTCAAAAAGATTTCTGAAGTAGTTTAAGCAAATGGCACATTTGCAAAACATGCACATTTTATTTCGTGAACAAATAACATACTACAACAAACAATTACAATTAATTAAAATAAGTATTTCTTGTAACAAGTGATTCATCTGGTTTGAAGGACACTCTCAACTGCTTTCTTTGAGCGGACCTCCCCTCTAGTGATTTCCTGCAGCTGGAGTGAGTCTCTGGTTTGGAAACCTGCAGAATTTGAAACATATAAATTATTTCTGTTTTATGTTATTACATTTATTTCTTCGACACCAATTGTAACTAGATGTTAACTGAAGAAAGTACTGACAAATCTGGTTAATCCACATCTCAGTTTCATTACTATATCTATTTTAAGACATTTCGCCAGATATGTGCTTTCAGAATAACATTTCACAAACGTACTTTATATTTTGGATTGCATCAATAGAATTGTGATGCTTGCCATAATTGAGCCAGAACAGATTAAAATAGGAAGCTTGCAAAACAACCTAAAAGAAAGTCATGCAACCGAGAGATTTGCAAACTGTCTGCCAGTGGGGAGTGCTATCCTTTAGGAAGGCAATACAATTTCTCTCCTCATGAAAAGAGGAAACATGACCTCACCTTTTTGGTAAATGGTTTATTCTATGGGGCGTTTTAGTCAGCTGCATAGTAGCAGAAAAGTTGCATTAAAATAATTTAATCACAAAGTGGGTTAGGGGAAGGGTGGGGATTAATTACAGCTTAAATGTGTTAATAGTTTGTAAGAAAGACATTGAAATCATTTATAATTAAAGTCACCTACAAACTCCAAGAAGGTACTGATGATACAGCAGAACATATTAAATTGTAATGAAATGAAAAAAGTCTCTTTTTAGGACAGAATGTCTTGTTAAAAAGGTTAATAAGAATATAAATTTTTAAAAGTAACAACAGGATTGTGCACAACTCTTATGTTTTTAAGAGACGACATTGCTGGCCAGTAACCCCCACAGTAAAAATTGTTAGGCATTCAATATGTTAAAGGTCTGGATAATGTTTAAGTTTTTTATTCAGGAAACTGGGATGCAAAATGCTTTCTCTTCCTTTGCTGAATTTTTCCGACACAGTAAAGTCATTTATTATAATATGGTCCCCTCTAGAGACCATTTGTCAAACAAAGCAAAATGAGAAAAGCGAATAGGATAGCAACACATTCAATACATTATCAAACAACCGCAACATTTACAAAGTTAAAACATATATTTTCAAAAAGATTTCTGGAGAGGTTGAAGCAAATTGCACTTTTGCAAAACATGCAAATTTTATTTCGTGAAAAAATAACATACTACAACAAACAATTAACATTAATTAAAATAAGTATTTCTTGTAACAAGTGAATCATCTGGTGTGAAAGACACTCTCTTCAACTGCTTTCTTTGAGCGAACCTCCCCTCTAGTGATTTCCTGCAGCTGGAGTGATTCTCTGGTTTGGAAACCTGCAGAATTTAAAACATATAAACTATTTCGGTTTTATGTTATTGCATTTATTTCTTCAAGTGCACACCAATTGTAACTAGATGGGAAGTGAAGAAAGTACTGATAAATCTGGTTAATCCACATCTGATTTTCATTACTATATCTATTTTAAAACATTTCGCCAGATATGTGCTTTCAGAATAACATTCACAAACTTACTTTATATTTTGGATTGCATCAATAGAATTGTGATGCTTGCCATAATTGATCCAGAACGGATTAAAATAGGAAGCTTGCAAAACAACCTAAATGGAAGTCATGCAACCGAGAGATATGCAAACTGTCTGCCAGTGGGGTGTGCTATCCTTTAGGAAGGCAATTCAATTTCTCTCCTCATGAAAAGAGGAAACATGACCTCACCTTTTTGGTAAATGGTTATTCTATGGGGCGTTTTAGTCAGGTGCATAGTATCAGAAAGGTTGCATTGAAATAATTTAATCACAAAGTGTCTTGGGGGAAGGGTGGGGATTAATTACAGCTTAAATGTGTTAATAGTTTGTAAGAAAGACATTGAAATCATTTATAATTAAAGTCACCTACAAACTCCAAGAAGGTACTGATGATGCAGCAGAATATATTAAATTGTAATGAAACAAAAAAGTCTCTTTTTAGGACAGAATGTCTTGTTAAAAAGGTTAATAATAATATGCATTTTTAAAAGTAACAAGAGGATTTTGCACAACTCTTATGTTTTTAAGAGACGACATTGCTGGCCAGTAACCCCCACAGTAAAAATTGTTAGGCATTTAATATGTTAAAGCCTGGATAATGTTTAAGTTTTTTGTTCAGGAAACTGGGATGCAAAATGCTTTCTCTTCCTTTGCTGAATTTTTCAGACAAGGTAAGGTAATTTATTCTAATACTTTTCGCCTCTAGAGACCATTTGTCAAACAAAGCAAAATGAGAAAAGCGAATAAGATAGCAACACATTCAATACATTATCAAACAACCGCAACATTTCCAAAGTTAAAAAATATATTTTCAAAACGATTTCTGAAGAAGTTGAAGCAAATGGCACTTTTGCAAAACATGCAAATTTTATTTCATGAAAAAATAACACTACAACAAACAATTAACGTTAATTAAAATAAGTATTTCTTGTAACAAGTGAACTGATTGATTTCTGGATAATGTTTAAGTTTTTGGTTCAGAAAACTGGGATGCAAAATGCTTTCTCTTCCTATGCTGAATTTAAGGTCATTTATTATAATATGGTCCCCTCTAGAGTCCATTTGTCAAACAAAGCAAAATGAGAAAAGCGAATAAGATAGCAATACATTCAATACATTATCAAACAACTGCAACATTTACCAAGTTAAAAAATATATTTTCAAAACGTTTTCTGGAGAAGTTGAAGGAAATTGCACTTTTGCAAAACATGCACATTTTATTTCGTTAAAAAATAACATACTACAACAAACAATTAACATTAATTAAAATATGTATTTCTTGTAACAAGTGAATCATCTGGTTTGAAGGACACTCTCTTCAACTGCTTTCTTTGAGCAGACCTCCCCTCTAGTGATTTCCTGCAGCTGGAGTGAGTCTCTGGTTTGGAAACCTGCAGAATTTGAAACATATAAACTATTTCGGTTTTATGTTATTACATTTATTTCTTCAAGTGGACACCAATTGTAACTAGATGGGAAGTGAAGAAAGTACTGATAAATCTAATTAATCCACATCTGAGTTTCATTACTATATCTATTTTAAAACATTTCGCCAGATATGTGCTTTCAGAATAACATTCACAAACTTACTTTATATTTTGGTTTGCATCAATAGAATTGTGATGCTTGCCATAATTGATCCAGAACAGATTAAAATAGGAAGCTTGCAAAACAACCTAAATGGAAGTCATGCAACCGAGAGATATGCAAACTGTCTGCCAGTGGGGTGTGCTATACTTTAGGAAGGCAATTCAATTTCTCTCCTCATGAAAAGAGGAAACATGACCTCACCTTTTTGGTAAATGGTTATTCTATTGGGCGTTTTAGTCAGGTGCATAGTATCAGAAAGGTTGCATTGAAATAATTTAATCACAAAGTGTCTTGGGGGAAGGGTGGGGATTAATTACAGCTTAAATGTGTTAATAGTTTGTAAGAAAGACATTGAAATCATTTATAATTAAAGTCCCCTACAAACTCCAAGAAGGTACTGATGATGCAGCAGAACATATTAAATTGTAATGAAACAAAAAAGTCTCTTTTTAGGACAGAATGTCTTGTTAAAAAGGTTAATAATAATATGCATTTTTAAAAGTAACAAGAGGATTGTGCACAACTCTTATGTTTTTAAGAGACGACATTGCTGGCCAGTAACCCCCACAGTAAAAATTGTTAGGCATTTAATATGTTAAAGCCTGGATAATGTTTAAGTTTTTTGTTCAGGAAACTGGGATGCAAAATGCTTTCTCTTCCTTTGCTGAATTTTTCAGACAAGGTAAGGTCATTTATTCTAATATGGTCGCCTCTAGAGACCATTTGTCAAAGAAAGCAAAATGAGAAAAGCGAATAAGATAGCAACACATTCAATACATTATCAAACAACCGCAACATTTCCAAAGTTAAAAAATATATTTTCAAAACGATTTCTGAAGAAATTGAAGCAAATGGCACTTTTGCAAAACATGCAAATTTTATTTCGTGAAAAAATAACATACTACAACAAACAATTAACGTTAATTAAAATAAGTATTTCTTGTAACAAGTGAATCATCTGGTTTGAAGGACACTCTCTTCAACTGCTTTCCTTGAGCGGACCTCCCCTCTAGTGATTTCCTGCAGCTGGAGTGAGTCTCTGGTTTGGAAATCTGCAGAATTTGAAACATATACATTATTTCTGTTTTATGTTATTACACTTATTTCTTCAAGTGCACACCAATAATAACTATAAACATTTCGCCAGATATGTGCTTTCAGAACACCATTTCACAAACTTACTTTATATTTTGGATTGCATCAATAGAATTGTTATGCTTGTCATAATTGATCCAGAACAGATTAAAATAGGAAGCTTGCAAAACATCCTAAATGGAAGTCATGCAACCGAGGGATATGCAAACTGTCTGCCAGTGGGGTATGCTATCCTTTAGGAACGCAAGACAATTTCTCTCCTCATGAAAAGAGGAAACATGACCTCACCTTTTTGGTAAATGGTTTATTCTAGTGGGCGTTTTAGCCAGCTGCATAGTAGCAGAAAGGTTGCATTGAAATAATTTAATCACAAAGTGTGTTGGTCGAAGGGTGGGGATTAATTACAGCTTAAATGTGCTAGTAGTTTGTAAGAAAGACATTGAAATCATTTATAATTAAAGTAACCTACAAACTCCAAGAAGGTACTGATGATACAGCAGAACATATTAAATTGTAATGAAATGAAAAAAGTCTCTTTTTAGGACAGAATGTCCTATTAAAAAGGTTAATAAAAATGTACATTTTTAAAAGTAACAACAGGATTGTGCACAACTCTTATGTTTTTAAGAGACAACATTGCTGGCCAGTAACCCCCACAGTAAAAATTGTTCGGCATTTAATATGTTAAAGGCCTGGATAATGTTTAAGTTTTTTATTCAGGAAACTGGGATGCAAAATGCTTTCTCTTCCTATGCTGAATTTAAGGTCATTTATTATAATATGGTCCCCTCTGGAGCCCATTTGTCAAACAAAGCAAAATGAGAAAAGCGAATAAGATAGCAATACATTCAATACATTATCAAACAACCGCAACATTTACAAAGTTAAAAAATATATTTTCAAAAAGATTTCTGGAGAGGTTGAAGCAAATTGCACTTTTGCAAAACATGCAAATTTTATTTCGTGAAAAAATAACATACTACAACAAACAATTGTTGGCAGGGGGGTCCACAGGATGGGGCGTTTAAGACACTTTGCCAAGCCTTTGGGGACATTCAGTTGCAGCAATTGGTCTGTTCAGCGACTCACAGGGGAGGTCATGTCTTGGACTTGATTTTCGCTGACGCTCAATCAGTAGTGATCAACGATATCCTATGCCAATGCTGGACCGACCATGCACTTGTGGTTTTCTCCCTCTGCATAGGGGATTATTCCTCTGAGGCAGCCGGGGTAGGACTATCGAAACTGGGTAGACCTTGGTCTCGACTACTCAGTCTATCTCCTTTGCCTTCTTTACTCCCAGACAATTTTTGTCTGAGTAACTCGGTGGAGGAAAGCTATTTGACTCTGTGCCGGTCTATTACTGACACGCTAGACAAGGTTGCTCCCCTTCGTAAGTCTCGAGGGAGAGTGAACCGGGCCTTTCCCTGGTATACGGAAGAGCTTCGACAGTTGAAGTTGAGCTGTAAACGTGCTGAGAGAGCTTGGAGAAAGCAGTAGCAGTATTCACCCTCAGCAAAGGCCTCGTTCAGGCTCGCACTGCAGGGCTACAAGGCGCAGATTAAGCTGGCTAAGGCGGCTTTTTTGGAATCTACCTTGAATCAGGCGCCTAATAAATCTCAAGCCCTGTTTAAAATTGTCAGGGACATGTCCCACCCTGTGTGTGTGGCTAACACGGTCCCCGCGTCGCAGGCCCTGTGCGACTCCCTGGCGGGTGCTTTTGAAGAGAAGACTGCGAAGATCTTAGAGGGCCTAAAAAAAACCCTGCCCGCTGCTCTCGGCTTGGGAGCTCTGGTTAGCCCGCTCAGTCGACCCCGGCCAGTTGGTCTTAGCCTTGGCTTGGGAGCTCCGAACTGGTTATCCAGTCGACCCCAGCCTACTGGCTCTGCTCTCCTATTAGGAGCCCTCAATTTGGGAGCTCCGGTTGGCCTGCCCAGTCGACCCCAGACGGGTGCCCCTGGCCCTGGTCTGGGAGCTCCGGACAGTTCACCCAGTCAACCCCAGCCGAGCGTCCCAGTTTCTAGTTTGGGAGCTCCGGATATTTCTTCCAGTCGATCCCAACTAAAACTTTTTCCCTGTCCCTCCTTTGAGGAATTCTGCAGTCTGGCAAATACGGTGTCCTCTGGCTCTCCGCTTGACCCACTGCCTCCCAAATTCTGGAAGGTTTTTCAGGTGGAACTCTTCCAACCTTTGTATTCCATCTGCCTCCAGTCTTTGGAGTTGGCATCTGTCCCCGAGTGCTGGAAGCTAGCAGTAGTGTCACCTCTGCTCAAGAAACCTACGCTGGACCCGACCTGTCTCTCCAACTATAGGCCAATTTCCTTGCTCCCTTTTCCTATTAAGATCATGGAAAAATGGGTGAACCGCTCACTCTCAGGCTTCCTGGAGAATATCGGATGGTTCGACGAGGCACAGTTTGGCTTCCGCCCCGGGCACGGGACGGAGTCCGCGTTGGTAACCGTACTGGACAACCTTCGTTCGCGTGTCGACAGTGGTCGGGCAGCCTTTTTAGTGCTGCTCGACATGTCGGCCGCGTTCGATACGGTCTGCCACCGGACCCTTATCAGGAGGCTGGAGGAGTGTGGGGTCACAGAGGATGCAAGAGACTGGCTGATATCCTACCTTGGCAGTCGGCAACAGTTGGTCTTGCTCCCTCCATTTCGCTCTGAACCAAGGAAAGTAGGGCAGGGGGTCCCTCAGGGCTCGGCCATCAGCCCTATACTTTTTAATCTGTACCTCCGCCCCTTGGTCCAGCTTATAAAATCTTTTGGTGTCTCGGCTTTTAACTACGCCGATGACACCCAGCTGGTCTTTTCCCTGGAAGGAAATAATGCGGTCTCTCTGGAGACATTTCATCGCTGCATGGCAGCCACAGCGGACTGGCTACGGACCAAATCCTTACAATTTAACAGCTCAAAGACGGAGGTGCTCTACTGTTCCACAGATCGGATCGCGCGGGTACTTCCAGAGAATTTCTGGCCTGCCACCTTTCCCAAACCAGTGTCGGCGGCGGAATCTGCTCGCAACTTGGGGGATATCTTTTGCCCAAATCTACAGCTTGACATGCACGTCAATAAAACCACCTCTACGTGCATGATGGTTTTACGCATGCTGCGTAAAGTTCTGCCCCTTCTCCCCGCCCAAGCTAGGCCGGAAGTAGTTCGCGGTACCATACTAAGTCGTTTAGACTATTGTAATGCGCTACTTCTAGAGGCCCCAAAAAATCTGGTGGGGAAGTTACAACGGGTGCAGAATATGGCCGCCAAGTTGGCTCTCTCCTGCCCTAGGTCTAGCTCTTCTACCCTAGCTTTGAGAGATCTACACTGGCTCCCGGTACACCTGAGAGTGCTGTATAAAGCCGCGTGTATGGTGTTTAAGGCAGTACACCAACTGGGCCCAGTACCTCTGCAGAAGATGTTCACCTGGTACTCTGCCCCGCGACTTCTCCGTTCCTCTTCGGCGCATTTGTTGGTAGTCCCGAGGTTTCAGAGAGTTAGGATGGGTGGCCACTCATTTAGTGTTGCAGCGGCCAAACTTTGGAACTCCCTGCCACTCTCTTTGAGAAGCCACAGGGACTACTTTCCATTCAGGAAAGCGTTAAAAACGCATTTGTTTCCTAAAAATGTTTGAGTAGCGAAAGTGCAACCGCTCAAGTTCAAAGCGCCAGGATGCCCTTTGGGTGACAGGACTGCGCTCTACAAGTACACAAAATAAATAAATAAATAATTAAATAAGTATTTCTTGTAACAAGTGAATCATCTGGTTTGAAGGACACTCTCTTCAACTGCTTTCTTTGAGCGGACCAACCCTCTAGTGATTTCCTGCAGCTGGAGTGAGTCTCTGGTTTGGAAACCTGCAGAATTTGAAACATATAAATTATTTCTGTTTTATGTTATTACATTTATTTCTTCAAGTGCACACCAATTGTAACTAGATGGGAAGTGAAGAAAGTACAGATAAATCTGGTTAATCCAAATCTCAGTTTCATTACTGTATCTATTTTAAAACATTTCGCCAGATATGTGCTTTCAGAATAACATTTCACAAACTTACTTTATATTTTGGATTGCATCAATAGAATTGTGATGCTTGCCATAATTGATCCAGAAAAGATTAAAATAGGAAGCTTGCAAAACAACCTAAATGGAAGTCATGCAACGGAGAGATATGCAAACTGTCTGCCAGTGGGGTGTGCTATCCTTTAGAAACGCAATTCAATTTCTCTCCTCATTAAAAGAGGAAACATGACCTCACCTTTTTGATAAATGGTTTATTCTATGGGGCATTTTAGTCAGCTGCATAGTATCAGAAAGGTTGCATTGAAATAATTTAATCACAAAGTGTGTTGGGCAAGGGTGGGGATTAATTACAGCTTAAATGTGTTAATAGTTTGTAAGAAAGACATTGAAATCATTTAAAATTAAAGTCACCTACAAACTCCAAGAAGGTACTGATGATACAGCAGAACATATTAAATTGTAATGAAATGAAAAAAAGTCTCTTTTTAGGACATAATGTCTTGTTAAAAAGGTTAATAAAGCTATGCATTTTTAAAAGTAACAACAGGATTGTGCACAACTCTTATGTTTTTAAGAGACGACATTGCTGGCCAGTAACCCCCACAGTAAAAATTGTTAGGCATTTAATATGTTAAAGCCTGGATAATGTTTAAGTTTTTGGTTCAGAAAACTGGGATGCAAAATACTTTCTCTTCCTTTGCTGAATTTTTCAGACAAGGTAAGGTGATTTATTCTAATATGGTCCCCTCTAGAGACCATTTGTCAAACAAAGCAAAATGAGAAAAGCAAATAAGATAGCAACACATTCAATACATTATCAACCGCAACATTTCCAAAGTTAAAAAAGATATTTTCAAAACGATTTCTCAAGAAGTTGAAGCAAATGGCACTTTTGCAAAACATGCAAATTTTATTTCGTGAAAAAATAACATACTACAACAAACAATTAACGTTAATTAAAATAAGTATTTCTTGTAACAAGCGAATCATCTGGTTTGAAGGACACTCTTTTCAACTGCTTTCTTTGAGCGGACCTCCCCTCTAGTGATTTCCTGCAGCTGCAGTGAGTCTCTGGTTTGGAAACCTGCAGAATTTGAAACATATAAATTATTTCTGTTTTATGTTTTTACATTTATTTCTTCGACACCAATTGTAACTAGATGGGAAGTGAAGAAAGTACTGCTAAATCTGGTTAATCTACATCTCAGTTTTATTACTATATCTATTTTAAGACATTTCGCTAGATATGTGCTTTCAGAATAACATTTCACAAACGTACTTTATATTTTGGATTGCATCAATAGAATTGTGATGCTTGCCATAATTGATCCAGAACAGATTAAAATAGGAAGCTTGCAAAACAACCTAAAAGGAAGTCATGCAACCAAGAGATTTGCGAACTATCTGCCAGTGGGGTGTGCTATCCTTTAGGACGGCAATACAATTTCTCTCCTCATGAAAAGAGGAAACATGACCTCAACTTTTTGGTAAATGGTTTATTCTATGGGGCGTTTTAGTCAGCTGCATAGTATCAGAAAGGTTGCATTGAAATAATGTAATCACAAAGTGTGTTGGGGAAGGGTGGGGATTAATTACAGCTTAAATGTGTTAATAGTTTGTAAGAAAGACATTGAAATCATTTAAAATTAAAGTCACCTACAAACTCCAAGAAGGTACTGATGCTACAGCAGAACATATTAAATTGAAATGAAATGAAAAAAAGTCTCTTTTTAGGACAGAATGTCTTGTTAAAAAGGTTAATAAAGATATGCATTTTTAAAAGTAACAACAGGATTGTGCACAACTCTTATGTTTTTAAGAGACGACATTGCTGGCCAGTAACCCCCACAGTAAAAATTGTTAGGCATTTAATATGTTAAAGGCCTGGATAATGTTTACGTTTTTTATTCAGGAAACTGGGATGCAAAATGCTTTCTCTTCCTTTGCTGAATTTTTCAGACACAGTAAGGTCATTTATTATAATATGGTCCCCTCTAGAGACCATTTGTCAAACAAAGCAAAATGAGAAAAGCGAATAAGATAGCAACACATTCAATACATTATCAAACAACCGCAACATTTACAAAGTTAAAAAATATATTTTCAAAAAGATTTCTGGAGAAGTTGAAGCAAATTGCACTTTTGCAAAACATGCACATTTTATTTCGTGAAAAAACAACATACTACAACAAACAATTAACATTAATTAAAATAAGTATTTCTTGTAACAAGTGAATCATCTGGTGTGAAGGACACTCTCTTCAACTGCTTTCTTTGAGCGGACCTCCCCTCTAGTGATTTCCTGCAGCTGGAGTGAGTCTCTGGTTTGGAAACCTGCAGAATTTGAAACATATAAATTATTTCTGTTTTATGTTATTACACTTATTTCTTCAAGTGCACACCAATTGTAACTAGATGGGAAGTGAAGAAAGTACTGCTAAATCTGGTTAATCCACATCTCAGTTTTATTACTATATCTTTTTTAAGACATTCCGCCAGATATGTGCTTTCAGAATAACATTTCACAAACGTACTTTATATTTTGGATTGCATCAATAGAATTGTGATGCTTGCCATAATTGATCCAGAACAGATTAAAATAGGAAGCTTGCAAAACAACCTAAAAGGATGTCATGCAACCGAGAGATTTGCAAACTGTCTGCCAGTGTGGTGTTGCAGAGGTGTCACTAGGGGGGTGCGAGGGGTGTGGACCGCACCGGGTGACACCTTCACCCAGGGGTGACACCAATGTGGTTACGCTGTATAACACAGCTCTGCCGCCTCGCCTCTGCTCTGCTTTATAATCGGAACCCTGAGCCTAATGAAACGTGCCTCTCTCTGACAAGCGGCAATACAATTTCTCTCCTCATGAAAAGAGGAAACATGACCTCAACTTTTTGGTAAATGGTTTATTCTATGGGGCGTTTTAGTCAGCTGCATAGTATCAGAAAGGTTGCATTGAAATAATTTAATCACAAAGTGTGTTGGGGAAGGGTGGGGATTAATTACAGCTTAAATGTGTTAATAGTTTGTAAGAAAGACATTGAAATCATTTAAAATTAAAGTCACCTACAATCTCCAAGAAGGTACTGATGATACAGCAGATCATATTAAATTGTAATGAAATGAAAAAAAGTCTCTTTTTAGGACAGAATGTCTTGTTAAAAAGGTTAATAAAGATATGCATTTTTAAAAGTAACAACAGGATTGTGCACAACTCTTATGTTTTTAAGAGACGACATTGCTGGCCAGTAACCCCCACAGTAAAAATTGTTAGGCATTTAATATGTTAAAGGCTGGATAATGTTTAAGTTTTTTGTTCAGGAAACTGGGATGCAAAATGCTTTCTCTTCCTTTGCTGAATTTTTCAGACAAGGTAAGGTAATTTATTCGAATATGGTCCCCTCTAGACACCATTCGTCAAACAAAGCAAAATGAAAAAAGCAAATAAGATAGCAACACATTCAATACATTATCAAACAACCGCAACATTTCCAAAGTTAAAAAATATATTTTCAAAACGATTTCTGAAGAAGTTGAAGCAAATGGCACTTTTGCAAAACATGCAAATTTTATTTCGTGAAAAAAAAACATACTACAACAAACAATTAACATTAATTAAAATAAGTATTTCTTGTAACAAGTGAATCATCTGGTGTGAAGGACACTCTCTTCAACTGCTTTCTTTGAGCGGACCTCCCCTCTAGTGATTTCCTGCAGCTGGAGTGAGTTTCTGGTTTGGAAACCTGCAGAATTTGAAACATATAAATTATTTCTGTTTTATGTTATTACACTTATTTCTTCAAGTGCACACCAATTGTAACTAGATGGGAAGTCAAGAAATTTCTGATAAATCTGGTTAATCCACATCTGAGTTTCATTACTATATCTATTTTAAAACATATCGCCAGATATGTGCATTCAGAATAACATTTCACAAACATACTTTATATTTTGGATTGCATCAATAGAATTGTGATGCTTGCCATAATTGATCCAGAACAGATTAAAATAGGAAGCTTGCAAAACAACCTAAAAGGAAGTCATGCAACCGAGAGATATGCAAACTGTCTGCCAGTGGGGTGTGCTATCCTTTAGGAAGGCAATACAATTTCTCTCCTCATGAAAAGTGGAAACATGACCTCACCTTTTTGGTAAATGGTTTATTCTATGGGGCGTTTTAGTCAGCTGCATAGTAGCAGAAAGGTTGCATTGAAATAATTTAATCACAAAGTGTGTTGGGGGAAGGGTGGGGATTAATTACAGCTTACATTTTTTAATAGTTTGTAAGAAACACATTGAAATCATATATAATTAAAGTCCCCTACAAACTCCAAGAAGGTACTTTTGATACAGCAGAACATAATAAATTGTAATGAAACAAAAAAGTCTCTTTTTAGGACAGAATGTCTTGTTAAAAAGGTTAATAATAATATGCATTTTTAAAAGTAACAACAGGATTGTGCACAACTCTTATGTTTTTAAGAGACGGCATTGCTGCCAGTAACACCCACAGTAAAAATTGTTAGGCATTTAATATGTTAAAGGCCTGGATAATGTTTAATTTTTTTGTTCAGGAAACTGGGATGCAAAATGCATTCTCTTCCTTTGCTGAATTTTTCAGCAAGGTAAGGTCATTTATTCTAATATGGTCGCCTCTAGAGACCATTTGTCAAACAAAGCAAAATGAGAAAAGCGAATAAGATAGCAACACATTCAATACATTATCAAACAACCGCAACATTTCCAAAGTTAAAAAATATATTTTCAAAACGATTTCTGAATAAGTTGAAGCAAATGGCACTTTTGCAAAACATGCAAATTTTATTTTGTGAAAAAATAACATACTACAACAAACAATTAACGTTAATTAAAATAAGTATTTCTTGTAACAAGTGAATCATCTGGTTTGAAGGACACTCTCTTCAACTGCTTTCTTTGAGCGGACCTCCCCTCTAGTGATTTCCTGCAGCTGGAATGAGTCTCTGGTTTGGAAACCTGCAGAATTTGAAACATATACATTATTTCTGTTTTATGTTATTACATTTATTTCTTTGACACCATTTGTAACTAGATGGGAAGTGAAGAAAGTACTGCTAAATCTGGTTAATCCACATCTCAGCTTTATTACTATATCTTTTTTAAGACATTCTGCCAGATATGTGCTTTCAGAATAACATTTCACAAACGTACTTTATATTTTGGATTGCATCAATAGAATTGTGATGCTTGCCATAATTGATCCAGAACAGATTAAAATAGGAAGCTTGCAAAACAACCTAAAAGGATGTCATGCAACCGAGAGATTTGCAAACTGTCTGCCAGTGTGGTGTTGCAGTGGCGTCACTAGGTGGGTGCGGGGGGTGTGGACCGCACCGGGTGACACCTTCACCCAGGGGTGACACCAATGTGGTTACGCTGTATAACACAGCTCTGCCGCCTCGCCTCTGCTCTGCTTTATAATCGGAACCCTGAGCCTAATGAAACGTGCCTCTCTCTGACAAGCGGCAATACAATTTCTCTCCTCATGAAAAGAGGAAACATGACCTCAACTTTTTGGTAAATGGTTTATTCTATGGGGCGTTTTAGTCAGCTGCATAGTATCAGAAAGGTTGCATTGAAATAATTTAATCACAAAGTGTGTTGGGGAAGGGTGGGGATTAATTACAGCTTAAATGTGTTAATAGTTTGTAAGAAAGACATTGAAATCATTTAAAATTAAAGTCACCTACAATCTCCAAGAAGGTACTGATGATGCAGCAGAACATATTAAATTGTAATGAAATGAAAAAAGTCTCTTTTTAGGACAGAATGTCTTGTTAAAAAGGTTAATAAAGATATGCATTTTTAAAAGTAACAACAGGATTGTGCACAACTCTTATGTTTTTAAGAGACGACATTGCTGGCCAGTAACCCCCACAGTAAAAATTGTTAGGCATTTAATATGTTAAAGCCTGGATAATGTTTACGTTTTTTGTTCAGGAAACTGGGATGCAAAATGCTTTCTCTTCCTTTGCTGAATTTTTCAGACAAGGTAAGGTAATTTATTCGAATATGGTCCCCTCTAGACACCATTCGTCAAACAAAGCAAAATGAGAAAAGCAAATAAGATAGCAACACATTCAATACATTATCAAACAACCGCAACATTTCCAAAGTTAAAAAATATATTTTCAAAACGATTTCTGAAGAAGTTGAAGCAAATGGCACTTTTGCAAAACATGCAAATTTTATTTCGTGAAAAAAAAAACATAGTACAACAAACAATTAACGTTAATTAAAATAAGTATTTCTTGTAACAAGTGAATCATCTGGTTTGAAGGACACTCTCTTCAACTGCTTTCTTTGAGCGGACCTCCCCTTTAGTGATTTCCTGTAGCTGGAGTGAGTCTCTGGTGTGGGAACCTGCAGAATTTGAAACATATACATTATTTCTGTTTTATGTTATTACACTTATTTCTTCAAGTGCACACCAATTGTAACTAGATGGGAAGTGAAGAAAGTACTGATAAATCTGGTTAATCCACATCTCAGTTTCATTACTATATCTATTTTAAAACATTTCGCCAGATATGTGCTTTCAGAATAACATTTCACAAACGTACTTTATATTTTGGATTGCATCAATAGAATTGTGATGCTTGCCATAATTGATCCAGAATAGATTAAAATAGGAAGCTTGCAAAACAACCTATAAGGAAGTCATGCAACCAAGAGATATGCAAACTGTCTGCCATTGGGGTGTGCCATCCTTTAGGAAGGCAATACAATTCTCTCCTCATGAAAAGTGGAAACATGACCTCACCTTTTTGGTAAATGGTTTATTCTATGGGGCGTTTTAGTCAGCTGCATAGTAGCAGAAAGGTTGCATTGAAATAATTTTATCACAAAGTGTGTTGGGGAAGGGTGGGGATTAATTACAGCTTACATTTGTTAATAGTTTGTAAGAAAGACATTGAAATCATTTATAATTAAAGTCACCTACAAACTCCAAGAAGGTACCGATGATACAGCAGAACACATTAAATTGTAATGAAATGAAAAAAGTTTCTTTTTAGGACAAAATGTCTTGTTAAAAAGGTTAATAAAGATATGCATTTTTAAAAGTAACAACAGGATTGTGCACAACTCTTACGTTTTTAAGAGACGACATTGCTGGCCAGTAACCCCCACAGTAAAAATTGTCAGGCATTCATTATGTTAAAGGCCTAGATAATGTTTACATTTTTTATTCAGGAAACTGGGATGCAAAATGCTTTCTCTTCCTTTGCTGAATTTTTCAGACAAGGTAAGGTCATTTATTCTGATATGGTCCCCTCTAGAGACCATTTATCAAACAAAGCTAAATGAGAAAAGCGAATAAGATAACAACACATTCAATACATTATCAAACAACTGCAACATTTTCAAAGTTAAAAAATATATTTTCAAAAAGATTTCTGAAGAAGTTGAAGCAAATGGCACTTTTGCAAAACATACAAATTTTATTTTGTGAAAAAAGAACATACTACAACAAACAATTAACGTTAATTAAAATAAGTATTTCTTGTAACAAGTGAATCATCTGGTTTGAAGGACACTCTCTTCAACTGCTTTCTTTGAGCTAACTTCCCCTCTAGTGATTTCCTGCAGCTGGAGTGAGTCTCTGGTTTGGAAACCTGCCAAATTTGAAACACATAAACTATTTCGGTTTTATGTAATTACATTTATTTCTTCAAGTGCACACCAATTGTAACTAGATGGGTAGTGAAGAAAGTACTGATAAATCTGGTTAATCCACATCTCAGTTTCATTACTATATCTATTTTAAAACATTTGGCCAGATATGTGCTTTCAGAATAACATTTCACAAACTTACTTTATATTTTGTATTGTATCAATGGAATTGTGATGCTTGCCATAATTGATCCAGAACAGATTAAAATAGGAAGCTTGCAAAACAACCTACATGGAAGTCATGCAACCGAGAGATATGCAAACTGTCTAACAGTGGGGTGTGCTATCCTTTAGGAACACAATACAATTTCTCTCCTCATGATAAGAGGAAGCATGACCTCACCTTTTTGGTAAATGGTTTATTCTGTGGGGCGTTTTAGTCAGCTGCATAGTATCAGAAAGGTTGCATTGAAATAATTTAATCACAAAGTGTGTTGGGGGAAGGGTGGGGATTAATTACAGCTTAAATGTGTTAATAGTTTGTAAGAAAGACATTGAAATCATTTATAATTAAAGTCACCTACAAACTCCAAGAAGGTACTGATGATACAGCAGAACATATTAAATTGTATGTAATGAAATGAAAAAAGTCTCTTTTTAGGACAGAATGTCTTGTTAAAAAGGTTAATAAAGATATGCATTTTTAAAAGTAACAGGATTGTGCACAGCTCTTATGTTTTTAAGAGACGACATTGCTGGCCAGTAACCCCCACAGTAAAAATTATTAGGCATTTATTATGTTAAAGCCTGGATAATGTTTATGTTTTTTGTTCGGGAAACTGGGATGCAAAATGCTTTCTCTTCATTTGCTGAATTTTTCAGACAAGGTAAGGTAATTTATTCTAATATGGTCCCCTCTAGAGACCATTTGTCAAACAAAGCAAAATGAGAAAAGCAAATAAGATAGCAACACATTCAATACAATATTAAACAACCGCAATATTTCCAAAGTTAAAAAATATATTTTCAAAACGATTTCTGAAGAAGTTGAAGCAAATGGAACTTTTGCAAAACATGCAAATTTTATTTCATGAAAAAATACCATACTACAACAAACAATTAACGTTAATTAAAATAAGTATTTCTTGTAACAAGTGAATCATCTGGTTTGAAGGACACTCTCTTCAAGTGCTTTCTTTGAGCCGACCTCCCCTCTAGTGATTTCCTGCAGCTGGAGTGAGTCTCTAGTTTGGAAACCTGCAGAATTTGAAACATAAAAATTATTTCTGTTTTATGGTATTGCACTTATTTCTTCAAGTGCACACTAATTGTAACTAGATGGGAAGTGATGAAAGTACTGATTAATCTGGTTAATCCACATCTCAGTTTCATTACTATATCTATTTTAAAACATTTCGCCAGATATGTGCTTTCAGAATAACATTTCACAAACATACTTTATATTTTGGATTGGATCAATAGAATTGTGATGCTTGCCATAATTGATCCAGAACAGATTAAAATAGGAAGCTTGCAAAACAACCTAAATGGAAGTCATGCAACCGAGGGATATGCAAACTGTCTGCCAGTGAGGTATGCTATCCTTTAGGAACATAATACAATTACTCTCCTCATGAAAAGAGGAAACATGACCTCACCTTTTTGGTAAATGGTTTATTCTATGGGGCATTTTAGTCAGCTGCATAGTAGCAGAAAGGTTGCATTGAAATAATTTAATCACAAAGTGTGTTGGTCGAAGGGTGGGGATTAATTACAGCTTAAATGTACTAATAGTTTGTAAGAAAGACATTGAAATCATTTATAATTAAAGTCACCTACAAACTCCAAGAAGGTACTGATGATACAGCAGAACATATTAAATTGTAATGAAATGAAAAAAGTCTCTTTTTAGGACAGAATGTCTTGTTAAAAAGGTTAATAAAAATATACATTTTTAAAAGTAACAACAGGATTGTGCACAACTCTTATGTTTTTAAGAGACGACATTGCTAGCCAGTAACCCCCACAGTAAAAATTGTTAGGCATTTAATATGTTAAAGGCCTGGATAATGTTTAAGTTTTTTGTTCGGGAAACTGGGATGCAAAATGCTTTCTCTTCCTTTGCTGAATTTTTCAGACAAGGTAAGGTAATTTATTCTAATATGGTCCCCTCTAGAGACCATTTGTCAAACAAAGCAAAATGAGAAAAGCAAATAAGATAGCAACACATTCAATACAATATTAAACAACCGCAATATTTCCAAAGTTAAAAAATATATTTTCAAAACAATTTCTGAAGAAGTTGAAACAAATGGCACTTTTGCAAAACATGCAAATTTTATTTCGTGAAAAAATACCATACTACAACAAACAATTAACGTTAATTAAAATAAGTATTTCTTGTAACAAGTGAATCATCTGGTTTGAAGGACACTCTCTTCAAGTGCTTTCTTTGAGCCGACCTCCCCTCTAGTGATTTCCTGCAGCTGGAGTGAGTCTCTAGTTTGGAAACCTGCAGAATTTGAAACATAAAAATTATTTCTGTTTTATGGTATTGCACTTATTTCTTCAAGTGCACACTAATTGTAACTAGATGGGAAGTGATGAAAGTACTGATTAATCTGGTTAATCCACATCTCAGTTTCATTACTATATCTATTTTAAAACATTTCGCCAGATATGTGCTTTCAGAATAACATTTCACAAACATACTTTATATTTTGGATTGCATCAATAGAATTGTGATGCTTGCCATAATTGATCCAGAACAGATTAAAATAGGAAGCTTGCAAAACAACCTAAATGGAAGTCATGCAACCGAGGGATATGCAAACTGTCTGCCAGTGAGGTATGCTATCCTTTAGGAACATAATACAATTACTCTCCTCATGAAAAGAGGAAACATGACCTCACCTTTTTGGTAAATGGTTTATTCTATGGGGCATTTTAGTCAGCTGCATAGTAGCAGAAAGGTTGCATTGAAATAATTTAATCACAAAGTGTGTTGGTCGAAGGGTGGGGATTAATTACAGCTTAAATGTACTAATAGTTTGTAAGAAAGACATTGAAATCATTTATAATTAAAGTCACCTACAAACTCCAAGAAGGTACTGATGATACAGCAGAACATATTAAATTGTAATGAAATGAAAAAAAGTCTCTTTTTAGGACAGAATGTCTTGTTAAAAAGGTTAATAAAAATATACATTTTTAAAAGTAACAACAGGATTGTGCACAACTCTTATGTTTTTAAGAGACGACATTGCTAGCCAGTAACCCCCACAGTAAAAATTGTTAGGCATTTAATATGTTAAAGGCCTGGATAATGTTTAAGTTTTTTATTCAGGAAACTGGGATGCAAAATGCTTTCTCTTCCTTTGCTTTATTTAAGGTCATTTATTATAATATGGTCCCCTCTAGATGCCATTTGTCAAACAAAGCAAAATGAGAAAAGCGAATAGATTCAATACATTATCAAACAACCGCAACATTTACAAAGTTAAAAATATATTTTCAAAAAGTTTTCTGGAGAAGTTGAAGCAAATAGCACTTTTGCAAAACATGCAAATTTTATTTCGTGGAAAAATAACATACTACAACAAACAATTAACATTAATTAAAATAAGTATTTCTTGTAACAAGTGAATCATCTGGTTTGAAGGACACTCTCTTCAACTGCTTTCTTTGAGCAGACCTCCCCTCTAGTGATTTCCTGCAGCTGGAGTGAGTCTCTGGTTTGGAAACCTGCAGAATTCGAAACATATAAATTATTTCTGTTTTATGTTATTACATTTATTTCTTCAAGTGCACACCAATTGTAATTAGATGGGAAGTGAAGAAAGTACAGATAAATCTGGTTAATCCAAATCTCAGTTTCATTACTATAAATATTTTAAAACATTTAGCCAGATATGTGCTTTCAGAATAATATTTCACAAACTTACTTTATATTTTGGATTGCATCAATAGAATTGTGATGCTTGCCATAATTGATCCAGAACAGATTAAAATAGGAAGCTTGCAAAACAACCTACATGGAAGTCATGCAACCGAGAGATATGCAAACTGTCTACCAGTGGGGTGTGCTATCCTTTAGGAACACAATACAATTTCTCTCCTCATGATAAGAGGAAGCATGACCTCACCTTTTTGGTAAATGGTTTATTCTGTGGGGCGTTTTAGTCAGCTGCATAGTATCAGAAAGGTTGCATTGAAATAATTTAATCACAAAGTGTGTTGGGGGAAGGGTGGGGATTAATTACAGCTTAAATGTGTTAATAGTTTGTAAGAAAGACATTGAAATCATTTATAATTAAAGTCACCTACAAACTCCAAGAAGGTACTGATGATACAGCAGAACATATTAAATTGTATGTAATGAAATGAAAAAAGTCTCTTTTTAGGACAGAATGTCTTGTTAAAAAGGTTAATAAAGATATGCATTTTTAAAAGTAACAGGATTGTGCACAGCTCTTATGTTTTTAAGAGACGACATTGCTGGCCAGTAACCCCCACAGTAAAAATTATTAGGCATTTATTATGTTAAAGCCTGGATAATGTTTAAGTTTTTTGTTCGGGAAACTGGGATGCAAAATGCTTTCTCTTCATTTGCTGAATTTTTCAGACAAGGTAAGGTAATTTATTCTAATATGGTCCCCTCTAGAGACCATTTGTCAAACAAAGCAAAATGAGAAAAGCAAATAAGATAGCAACACATTCAATACAATATTAAACAACCGCAATATTTCCAAAGTTAAAAAATATATTTTCAAAACGATTTCTGAAGAAGTTGAAGCAAATGGAACTTTTGCAAAACATGCAAATTTTATTTCATGAAAAAATACCATACTACAACAAACAATTAACGTTAATTAAAATAAGTATTTCTTGTAACAAGTGAATCATCTGGTTTGAAGGACACTCTCTTCAAGTGCTTTCTTTGAGCCGACCTCCCCTCTAGTGATTTCCTGCAGCTGGAGTGAGTCTCTAGTTTGGAAACCTGCAGAATTTGAAACATAAAAATTATTTCTGTTTTATGGTATTGCACTTATTTCTTCAAGTGCACACTAATTGTAACTAGATGGGAAGTGATGAAAGTACTGATTAATCTGGTTAATCCACATCTCAGTTTCATTACTATATCTATTTTAAAACATTTCGCCAGATATGTGCTTTCAGAATAACATTTCACAAACATACTTTATATTTTGGATTGGATCAATAGAATTGTGATGCTTGCCATAATTGATCCAGAACAGATTAAAATAGGAAGCTTGCAAAACAACCTAAATGGAAGTCATGCAACCGAGGGATATGCAAACTGTCTGCCAGTGAGGTATGCTATCCTTTAGGAACATAATACAATTACTCTCCTCATGAAAAGAGGAAACATGACCTCACCTTTTTGGTAAATGGTTTATTCTATGGGGCATTTTAGTCAGCTGCATAGTAGCAGAAAGGTTGCATTGAAATAATTTAATCACAAAGTGTGTTGGTCGAAGGGTGGGGATTAATTACAGCTTAAATGTACTAATAGTTTGTAAGAAAGACATTGAAATCATTTATAATTAAAGTCACCTACAAACTCCAAGAAGGTACTGATGATACAGCAGAACATATTAAATTGTAATGAAATGAAAAAAGTCTCTTTTTAGGACAGAATGTCTTGTTAAAAAGGTTAATAAAAATATACATTTTTAAAAGTAACAACAGGATTGTGCACAACTCTTATGTTTTTAAGAGACGACATTGCTAGCCAGTAACCCCCACAGTAAAAATTGTTAGGCATTTAATATGTTAAAGGCCTGGATAATGTTTAAGTTTTTTGTTCGGGAAACTGGGATGCAAAATGCTTTCTCTTCCTTTGCTGAATTTTTCAGACAAGGTAAGGTAATTTATTCTAATATGGTCCCCTCTAGAGACCATTTGTCAAACAAAGCAAAATGAGAAAAGCAAATAAGATGGCAACACATTCAATACAATATTAAACAACCGCAATATTTCCAAAGTTAAAAAATATATTTTCAAAACAATTTCTGAAGAAGTTGAAACAAATGGCACTTTTGCAAAACATGCAAATTTTATTTCGTGAAAAAATACCATACTACAACAAACAATTAACGTTAATTAAAATAAGTATTTCTTGTAACAAGTGAATCATCTGGTTTGAAGGACACTCTCTTCAAGTGCTTTCTTTGAGCCGACCTCCCCTCTAGTGATTTCCTGCAGCTGGAGTGAGTCTCTAGTTTGGAAACCTGCAGAATTTGAAACATAAAAATTATTTCTGTTTTATGGTATTGCACTTATTTCTTCAAGTGCACACTAATTGTAACTAGATGGGAAGTGATGAAAGTACTGATTAATCTGGTTAATCCACATCTCAGTTTCATTACTATATCTATTTTAAAACATTTCGCCAGATATGTGCTTTCAGAATAACATTTCACAAACATACTTTATATTTTGGATTGCATCAATAGAATTGTGATGCTTGCCATAATTGATCCAGAACAGATTAAAATAGGAAGCTTGCAAAACAACCTAAATGGAAGTCATGCAACCGAGGGATATGCAAACTGTCTGCCAGTGAGGTATGCTATCCTTTAGGAACATAATACAATTACTCTCCTCATGAAAAGAGGAAACATGACCTCACCTTTTTGGTAAATGGTTTATTCTATGGGGCATTTTAGTCAGCTGCATAGTAGCAGAAAGGTTGCATTGAAATAATTTAATCACAAAGTGTGTTGGTCGAAGGGTGGGGATTAATTACAGCTTAAATGTACTAATAGTTTGTAAGAAAGACATTGAAATCATTTATAATTAAAGTCACCTACAAACTCCAAGAAGGTACTGATGATACAGCAGAACATATTAAATTGTAATGAAATGAAAAAAAGTCTCTTTTTAGGACAGAATGTCTTGTTAAAAAGGTTAATAAAAATATACATTTTTAAAAGTAACAACAGGATTGTGCACAACTCTTATGTTTTTAAGAGACGACATTGCTAGCCAGTAACCCCCACAGTAAAAATTGTTAGGCATTTAATATGTTAAAGGGCTGGATAATGTTTAAGTTTTTTATTCAGGAAACTGGGATGCAAAATGCTTTCTCTTCCTTTGCTTTATTTAAGGTCATTTATTATAATATGGTCCCCTCTAGATGCCATTTGTCAAACAAAGCAAAATGAGAAAAGCGAATAGATTCAATACATTATCAAACAACCGCAACATTTACAAAGTTAAAAATATATTTTCAAAAAGTTTTCTGGAGAAGTTGAAGCAAATAGCACTTTTGCAAAACATGCAAATTTTATTTCGTGGAAAAATAACATACTACAACAAACAATTAACATTAATTAAAATAAGTATTTCTTGTAACAAGTGAATCATCTGGTTTGAAGGACACTCTCTTCAACTGCTTTCTTTGAGCAGACCTCCCCTCTAGTGATTTCCTGCAGCTGGAGTGAGTCTCTGGTTTGGAAACCTGCAGAATTCGAAACATATAAATTATTTCTGTTTTATGTTATTACATTTATTTCTTCAAGTGCACACCAATTGTAATTAGATGGGAAGTGAAGAAAGTACAGATAAATCTGGTTAATCCAAATCTCAGTTTCATTACTATAAATATTTTAAAACATTTAGCCAGATATGTGCTTTCAGAATAATATTTCACAAACTTACTTTATATTTTGGATTGCATCAATAGAATTGTGATGCTTGCCATAATTGATCCAGAAAAGATTAAAATAGGAAGATTGCAAAACAACCTAAATGGAAGTCATGCAACGGAGAGATATGCAAACTGTCTGCCAGTGGGGTGTGCTATCCTTTCGGAACGCAATACAATTTCTCTCCTCATGAAGAGAGGAAACATGACCTCACCTTTTTGGTAAATGGTTTATTCTATGGGGCGTTTTAGTCAGGTGCATAGTATCAGAAAGTTTGCATTGAAATAATTTAATCACAAAGTGTGTTGGAGAAGGGTGGGGATTAATTACAGCTTAAATGTGTTAATAGGTTGTAAGAAAGACATTGAAATCATTTAAAATTAAAGTCACCTACAAACTCCAAGAAGGTACTGATGATACAGCAGAACATATTAAATTGTAATGAAATGAAAAAAAAGTATCTTTTTAGGACAGATTGTCTTGTTAAAAAGGTTAATAAAGATATGCATTTTTAAAAGTAACAACAGGATTGTGCACAACTCTTATGTTTTTAAGAGACGACATTGCTGGCCAGTAACCCCCACAGTAAAAATTGTTAGGAATTTAATATGTTAAGGCCTGGATAATGTTTAAGTTTTTTGTTCAGGAAACTGGGATGCAAAATGCTTTCTCTTCCTTTGCTGAATTTTTCAGACAAGGTAAGGTAATTTATTCTAATATGGTCCCCTCTAGAGACCATTTGTCAAACAAAGCAAAATGAGAAAAGCAAATAAGATAGCAACACATTCAATACATTATCAAACAACTGAATATATTTTCAAAACGATTTCTGAAGAAGTTGAAGCCAATGGCACTTTTGCAAAATATACAAATTTTATTTCGTGAAAAAAAACATACTACAACAAACAATTAACGTTAATTAAAATAAGTATTTCTTGTAACAAGTGAATCATCTGGTTTGAAGGACACTCTCTTCAACTGCTTTCTTTGAGCGGACCTCCCCTCTAGGGATTTCCTGTAGCTGGAGTGAGTCTCTGGTGTGGAAACCTGCAGAATTTGAAACATATACATTATTTCTGTTTTATGTTATTACACTTATTTCTTCAAGTGCACACCAATTTTAACTAGATGGGAAGTGAAGAAAGTACTGATAAATCTGGTTAACCCACATCTCAGTTTCATTACTATATCTATTTTAAAACATTTCTCCAGATATGTGCTTTCAGAATAACATTTCACAAACATACTTTATATTTTGGATTGCATCAATAGAATTGTGATGCTTGCCATAATTGATCCAGAACAGATTAAAATAGGAAGCTTGCAAAACAACCTAAATGGAAGTCATGCAACCGAGGGATATGCAAACTGTCTGCCAGTGAGGTATGCTATCCTTTAGGAACGCAATACAATTACTCTCCTCATGAAAAGAGGAAACATGACCTCACCTTTTTGGTAAATGGTTTATTCTATGGGGCATTTTAGTCAGCTGCATAGTGGCAGAAAGGTTGCATTGAAATAATTTAATCACAAAGTGTGTTGGTCGAAGGGTGGGGATTAATTACAGCTTACATTTGTCAATAGTTTGTAAGAAAGACATTGAAATCATTTATAATTAAAGTCACCTAAAAACTCCAAGAAGGTACCGATGATACAGCAGAACATATTAAATTGTAATGAAATGAAAAAAGTTTCTTTTTAGGACAAAATGTCTTGTTAAAAAGGTTAATAAAGATATGCATTTTTAAAAGTAACAACATGATTGTGCACAACTCTTATGTTTTTAGGAGACGACATTGCTGGCCAGTAACCCCCACAGTAAAAATTGTTAGGCATTTAATATGTTAAAGGCCTGGATAATGTTTACATTTTCTATTCGGGAAACTGGGATGCAAAATGCTTTCTCTTCCTTTGCTGAATTTTTCAGACAAGGTAAGGTCATTTATTCTGATATGGTCCCCTCTAGAGACCATTTATCAAACAAAGCAAAATGAGAAAAGCGAAAAAGATAACAACACATTCAATACATTATCAAACAACTGCAACATTTTCAAAGTTAAAAAATATATATTCAAAAAGATTTCTGATGAAGTTGAAGCAAATGGCACTTTTGCAAAACATGCAAATTTTATTTCGTGAAAAAATAACATACTACAACAAACAATTAACGTTAATTAAAATAAGTATTTCTTGTAACAAGTGAATCATCTGGTCTGAAGGACACTCTCTTCAACTGCTTTCTTTGAGCTAACTTCCCCTCTAGTGATTTCCTGCAGCTGGAGTGAGTCTCTGGTTTGGAAACCTGCCGAATTTGAAACACATAAACTATTTCAGTTTTATGTTATTACATTTATTTCTTCAAGTGCACACCAATTGTAACTAGATGGGTAGTGAAGAAAGTACTGATAAATCTGGTTAATCCACATCTCAGTTTCATTACTATATCTATTTTAAAACATTTGGCCAGATATGTGCTTTCAGAATAACATTTCACAAACTTACTTTATATTTTGTATTGCATCAATAGAATGGTGATGCTTGCCATAATTGATCCAGAACAGATTAAAATAGGAAGCTTGCAAAACAACCTACATGGAAGTCATGCAACCGAGAGATATGCAAACTGTCTAACAGTGGGGTGTGCTATCCTTTAGGAACGCAATACAATTTCTCTCCTCATGATAAGAGGAAACATGACCTCACCTTTTTTGGTAAATGGTTTATTCTTTGGGGCGTTTTAGTCAGCTGCATAGTATCAGAAAGGTTGCATTGAAATAATTTAATCACAAAGTGTGTTGGGGGAAGGGTGGGGATTAATTATAGCTTAAATGTGTTAATAGTTTGTAAGAAAGACATTAAAATAATTTATAATTAAAGTCACCTACAAACTCCAAGAAGGTACTGATGATACAGCAGAACATATTAAATTGTAATGAAATGAAAAAGTCTCTTTTTAGGACAGAATGTCTTGTTAAAAAGGTTAATAAAGATATGCATTTTTAAAAGTAACAACAGGATTGTGCACAACTCTTATGTTTTTAAGAGACGACATTGCTGGCCAGTAACCCCCACAGTAAAAATTGTTAGGAATTTAATATGTTAAGGCCTGGATAATGTTTAAGTTTTTTGTTCAGGAAACTGGGATGCAAAATGCTTTCTCTTCCTTTGCTGAATTTTTCAGACAAGGTAAGGTAATTTATTCTAATATGGTCCCCTCTAGAGACCATTTGTCAAACAAAGCAAAATGAGAAAAGCAAATAAGATAGCAACACATTCAATACATTATCAAACAACTGCAACATTTCCAAAGTTAAAAAATATATTTTCAAAACGATTTCTGAAGAAGTTGAAGCCAATGGCACTTTTGCAAAATATACAAATTTTATTTCGTGAAAAAAAACATACTACAACAAACAATTAACGTTAATTAAAATAAGTATTTCTTGTAACAAGTGAATCATCTGGTTTGAAGGACACTCTCTTCAACTGCTTTCTTTGAGCGGACCTCCCCTCTAGGGATTTCCTGTAGCTGGAGTGAGTCTCTGGTGTGGAAACCTGCAGAATTTGAAACATATACATTATTTCTGTTTTATGTTATTACACTTATTTCTTCAAGTGCACACCAATTTTAACTAGATGGGAAGTGAAGAAAGTACTGATAAATCTGGTTAACCCACATCTCAGTTTCATTACTATATCTATTTTAAAACATTTCTCCAGATATGTGCTTTCAGAATAACATTTCACAAACATACTTTATATTTTGGATTGCATCAATAGAATTGTGATGCTTGCCATAATTGATCCAGAACAGATTAAAATAGGAAGCTTGCAAAACAACCTAAATGGAAGTCATGCAACCGAGGGATATGCAAACTGTCTGCCAGTGAGGTATGCTATCCTTTAGGAACGCAATACAATTACTCTCCTCATGAAAAGAGGAAACATGACCTCACCTTTTTGGTAAATGGTTTATTCTATGGGGCATTTTAGTCAGCTGCATAGTGGCAGAAAGGTTGCATTGAAATAATTTAATCACAAAGTGTGTTGGTCGAAGGGTGGGGATTAATTACAGCTTACATTTGTCAATAGTTTGTAAGAAAGACATTGAAATCATTTATAATTAAAGTCACCTAAAAACTCCAAGAAGGTACCGATGATACAGCAGAACATATTAAATTGTAATGAAATGAAAAAAGTTTCTTTTTAGGACAAAATGTCTTGTTAAAAAGGTTAATAAAGATATGCATTTTTAAAAGTAACAACATGATTGTGCACAACTCTTATGTTTTTAGGAGACGACATTGCTGGCCAGTAACCCCCACAGTAAAAATTGTTAGGCATTTAATATGTTAAAGGCCTGGATAATGTTTACATTTTCTATTCGGGAAACTGGGATGCAAAATGCTTTCTCTTCCTTTGCTGAATTTTTCAGACAAGGTAAGGTCATTTATTCTGATATGGTCCCCTCTAGAGACCATTTATCAAACAAAGCAAAATGAGAAAAGCGAAAAAGATAACAACACATTCAATACATTATCAAACAACTGCAACATTTTCAAAGTTAAAAAATATATATTCAAAAAGATTTCTGATGAAGTTGAAGCAAATGGCACTTTTGCAAAACATGCAAATTTTATTTCGTGAAAAAATAACATACTACAACAAACAATTAACGTTAATTAAAATAAGTATTTCTTGTAACAAGTGAATCATCTGGTCTGAAGGACACTCTCTTCAACTGCTTTCTTTGAGCTAACTTCCCCTCTAGTGATTTCCTGCAGCTGGAGTGAGTCTCTGGTTTGGAAACCTGCCGAATTTGAAACACATAAACTATTTCAGTTTTATGTTATTACATTTATTTCTTCAAGTGCACACCAATTGTAACTAGATGGGTAGTGAAGAAAGTACTGATAAATCTGGTTAATCCACATCTCAGTTTCATTACTATATCTATTTTAAAACATTTGGCCAGATATGTGCTTTCAGAATAACATTTCACAAACTTACTTTATATTTTGTATTGCATCAATAGAATGGTGATGCTTGCCATAATTGATCCAGAACAGATTAAAATAGGAAGCTTGCAAAACAACCTACATGGAAGTCATGCAACCGAGAGATATGCAAACTGTCTAACAGTGGGGTGTGCTATCCTTTAGGAACGCAATACAATTTCTCTCCTCATGATAAGAGGAAACATGACCTCACCTTTTTTGGTAAATGGTTTATTCTTTGGGGCGTTTTAGTCAGCTGCATAGTATCAGAAAGGTTGCATTGAAATAATTTAATCACAAAGTGTGTTGGGGGAAGGGTGGGGATTAATTATAGCTTAAATGTGTTAATAGTTTGTAAGAAAGACATTAAAATAATTTATAATTAAAGTCACCTACAAACTCCAAGAAGGTACTGATGATACAGCAGAACATATTAAATTGTAATGAAATGAAAAAGTCTCTTTTTAGGACAGAATGTCTTGTTAAAAAGGTTAATAAAGATATGCATTTTTAAAAGTAACAACAGGATTGTGCCCAACTCTGAGGTTTTTAAGAGACGACATTGCTGGCCAGTAAACCCCACAGTAAAAATTGTTAGGCATTTAATATGTTAAAGGCCTGGATATTGTTTATGTTTTTTGTTCGGGAAACTGGGATGCAAAATGCTTTCTTTTCCTTTGCTGAATTTTTCAGACAAGGTAAGGTCATTTGTTCTAATATGGTCCCCTCTAGAGACCATTTGTCAAACAAAGCAAAATGAGAAAAGCAAATAAGATAGCAACACATTCAATACAATATTAAACAACCGCAATATTTCCAAAGTTAAAAAATATATTTTTAAAACGATTTCTGAAGAAGTTGAAGCAAATGGAACTTTTGCAAAACATGCAAATTTTATTTCATGAAAAAATAACATACTACAACAAACAATTAACGTTAATTAAAATAAGTATTTCTTGTAACAAGTGAATCATCTGGTTTGAAGGACACTCTCTTCAACTGCTTTCTTTGAGCGGACCTCTCCTTTAGTGATTTCCTGTAGCTGGAGTGAGTCTCTTGTGTGGAAACCTGCAGAATTTGAAACATATACATTATTTCTGTTTTATGTTATTACGCTTATTTCTTCAAGTGCACACCAATTGTAACTAGATGGGAAGTGAAGAAAGTACTGATAAATCTGGTTAATCCACATCTCAGTTTCATTACTATATCTATTTTAAAACATTTCGCCAGATATGTGCTTTCAAAATAACATTTCACAAACGTACTTTATATTTGGGATTGCATCAATAGAATTGTGATGCTTGCCATAATTGATCCAGAATAGATTGGAAAGGGGCGACCATTCGGTCCCCCCGAACGTATGGCGGAGTACCACGATCCCCCCGGGAAGCCATCTTGGGCGGGAGGCGAGTCTCGGCTGGTATGCCCGAAGCGGCGTAGCCGGGGCGCGCCTTTTTCCCGCCCTGGAGTGGGCTGGCCTAGACACTGACGCGGCCGGCCACGCCCTTGGGGCAGGCAGGGGCGGGTTTACGCCCGCCCTGAAGACGGACAAAAGGAGCAACAAGCCAAGAAAGCATCCTCTTGTTCCTGTGCTCTGAAGCTGCACCTCCTCGCTGCACGTGAGCTCGAGACGGAACGAAGAGCCAATTTTGAGCGTTGTAATCTTTCTTGTTTGTTTTACAGATACTCTGTGGGAGAATGCCCAAGAAAGCGGGAAAGCGAATGACTACCGACCAGATGCTGCGTGTTCTTATGAAAGAGGTGACCGACCTAAAGAGGCGAATGGCGGATAAAGACGAGGAAGGGGGACCGAAACGTCCTTTGGCAGGAGCAGCTCCGGGAGGAAAAGGCAAGAGGCCCAGAAGGGGAGCAGCTGGGGGAGACATCCCGGTTCCCTGTACCCCACTCGAAGAACCAACTCCCGTGCCGGAAGAGGGGAATCCGATTCCCGTGGTGGTCACCCCCGTGTCCGGGGAGGATATGCCGCCCGAGCTGGCAGCACAATTAGCAGCGTGGTTGGGTAAAGGTAGCAAGGGCGCCACGGCTGACGACGCACAGGTGTTGATGAAGCAACTGCGTGAAACAAGGGAATCGGCGAAGGCACTAGAGAAGCCACCTGGGACAGGTCCAGTCGCAGATACAGCTTCCGGTTCAGGTAAGCGGCCATTGCCGATTGCGAGGGATGAGTCTGCACCCTCACGAAGGGAAAAGTTGGGTCAACATGTCCCTCTGGCTATTAAAGAGAAGATATGGGCAGAGGAGTATATAAACATCTTCTCGTTGCTTACCGATCATTATGAGATGGAGCATGTTAAGAGACAGAAGGAGCTCATGCATCCTAGTGTTTGGCGCGCAAAGATGGCCGCCTTTAAGGTAAATGAAAACATTGGCACTTGGGGCAGAGCATGGGGGATTTTTACATCCATCATGGGTGAACGTAGGCCCGAATTGCTGTCCGAATTGCCGATTTATCAGTCACGGATCATGGGGTATTCTGTATCACACGAGGGCAATCAATGGTTCTGTTACGATAATATTTTCAGAAAAGCGAAAGAACATGATAAAAACTTAACTTGGGATTGTTATGATTCTGTGTCTTGGTCCAAAATGGAAGATACTGGTATGTTGAAGTTGCCATTGGTAGGGAGTAGCGTGGGTGAATCCTCCCGCCAATATGCTGGGACGCCCTTTCGATCAGGTACGAGTAACGACAACCACTCGAGGCCGATCGGCAACGCGGGTAAAAGGGGGATTTGTTGGAACTTTAACAGGGGTAAATGTACGAGGCCCCAGGGGTCATGCAAATTTAGGCACGAATGTGGTGGGTGTGGGCAATCATCCCATCCTGAGTCCATGTGCAGAGCCAAAACGGGTGATAACGGGGGTAGAGGAGGCGCCAAACAGGTCTGATATAGTCCGAGGGGCGCCTTTACCTACTCCGATTGATACCATGGCAATGATTCCCTGGCTCAGCGAATACCCGGATCACGCTTCCGCTGGGGTGTTGCGGAACGGGTTTTCATATGGTTTCCGCATCCCAGTGGGGGAGTTTCAGGGTATAGCGAAATGTAAAAACCAAATATCGGTCTTGCAACATACGACCGTGGTACAGGAAAAGATCGGGAAAGAGGTTACTCGAGGTCGAGTCGCCGGTCCATTTAATGTGCCACCAGTTGCTAACTTTGTTTGTTCCCCTTTAGGGGTGGTCCCCAAGAAGGACCCGGGTGAGTTTCGGCTGATACATAATTTATCAGCCCCACGTGGTCTTTCCGTAAACGATGCGATAGACCCGGAAGTGTGTTCGGTGCGGTACGCATCCTTCGATGAGGCCGTAGCCATATTGAATCGCCTGGGGCCCGGTGCGCTGATGGCGAAATCTGATATCGAGTCAGCGTTCCGGTTGCTCCCGGTACATCCAGACGATCAGCGTCTCCTTGGTTTCTTGTTTCAGGGTCACTATTACATGGATAGGTGTATGCCAATGGGGTGCTCTATATCTTGTGCCTATTTTGAAAAGTTCAGTTGTTTCCTGCAATGGGTCTTCACAAAGAAGACGGGGTTTCAACATGTTATGCATTATCTCGATGACTTTTTGTTTCTGGGGGCAGCCGGGGATCCGGAATGTGGACAGGCTTTGACTGAATTTTGTGTCTTGATGAATCAGTTTGGCGTGCCATTGGCACCAGGTAAGACTGTGGGTCCCTCGACTTGCCTCGAGTTTCTGGGGATCGAGCTCGACTCTGAAGAAGGTTGTTTTCGTTTACCAGGAAACAAAGTGTTAAGATTCAGGGCATGCCTGCAAACGTGTATAAGTGAGTCTAAGGTTAAGCTACATCAATTACAACAATTGGTGGGACAGTTGAATTTTGCCCTAAGAGTAATACCGATGGCCCGCCCCTTTTCCCGCTCGATCGCTCAAGCCATGGTCGGCCTGAAGGAGGGTCATCATCGCACAAGGCTCTCGGCAGAGGTTCGCCAGGACATGCGCATTTGGTTGGCATTTCTGGCGGATTTCAATGGTCGAATTGTCTGGAACAAACCGGCGGTGTCCTCTGAGGAGCTGGGGCTGTGGACAGATTCGGCAGGGAGCATTGGTTTTGGTGCCATATTCGGCACTCAGTGGTCGGCACAAAAATGGCCGTTATGGTGGCATGATAGTGGACTGACAAGTAACATTGCTTTTCTGGAACTTTTCCCCATTCTGGTGGCCCTGAGAACTTGGCCCGAGGGGTTCAGAGATCACTCTGTGGTATTCTGGTCTGATAACATGACCGTGGTTGAGTGTATCAATAGCCAGGCAGCACGATGCAAATGGATTCTGAGATTGCTCAAGGAAATTGTATTACTGTGTATGCAATTGAATGTGCTGTTTAAGGCAAGACATGTGCCGGGGGTGATGAACCAGGCGGCTGATGCGCTTTCTCGTTTTCGTATGCAGGCCTTCTGGGGTTTTCTGCCCACAGCGGACCCGGTGGCGGCACCCTTTCCCGAAGCTCTCTGGTCTCTCGGTGCCCCGAACTTCGTAACCTCGTGGGAGAGAGTTTAGCACCCAGGACGAGGAAGGCATATGAAGGGGCGTTCCGTTCCTATTGGGCCTTTTTGGGGGCTGCTAGAAGGGAGCTTTGGGGCCAGGAGGAGTTGGTAGTGAAATTCCTGCTGTCTTTACATCAGGCAGGCAAATCAGTGGCTACGGCCCAGAGGCATCGGGCCGCCATTTCCTTTGCGGCTAGGGCTCATGGGATCCAGGACCCAACAGCGTCTTTCGTTGTGCAAAAAGCGCTACGTGGGTGGCAACGCCTTGAGGGTCGCAGAGTAGATGAAAGGCGCCCGATAGGTTTGGATAGGTTGGCCCTGTTATTATCCATACTCCCTGCAACGTGTTCATCCCAGTATGAAACAGTGTTATTCCGAGCCGCTTTTACGCTGGCATTCCATGGGGCTATGCGGGTAAGCGAACTAGTGGCAAGGAACAAGCAGGATGTGATGGGGGGACTGTGCCGAGAGCACGTTCAGGTCAGAGGGGGGACAATGACTGTCTCGTTTGTCAGGTCCAAGACCGATCAGGGTGCGATGGGTGATTGCATAATCATACAAAGGATTCCCGGGTCCTCCATGTGCCCGGTGAGTTGTGTAGAGGAATATTTAGCACAAAGGGTGGCATCATGGGGGGGGGACCTTGTTGAGACACGCTGACGCCACCCCACTGACGAGGTTTCAGTTTCAGCGGGTGCTTGCGATGTCGATTGCCGCTGCGGGCTTGAACCCGGGCGAGTTTGGGACCCATTCCTTTCGGATAGGGGCTGCTACAGAGGCTACAGCCAGGGGTCTGAATGTCGAACAAGTTAAACGTGTGGGGCGTTGGTCCTCCAATTGTTATAAAAGGTATGTGCGGTTGCACATGTTGTGAAACTGTAATGATGTACTCACGCTTCTTGTTTTTGTTTGGTTTCAGTTGCGCAAGCCTACGAGGCGGGGCGGACTATGCAGTCGACCCAACACCGGGCCAGCGGTCAGACATCACCGGCTGTGAAAAAGGAGGTGTGGGTCGTGGGCCACTCATACGTGAGGCGTGCCGCGGACGTATTCAAAGCAGGTGACATGATTCACGTGGCTGGGGAATACGGGTACAGTGTGTCCTTCTACGGAAGGGGCGGACTCTGTATTGACCAGTTTCAATCATTTTTCGAGGGTTTGCTAGGGCGGACGAGGTCACCGCCGTCTATAGTCATAGTACATCTTGGGGGCAATGATTTGGTCACCACTGGTAGACGACTTCTTCTTGAGGCGATGCTTTCCACTGTAAGTTGGTTAGCGAGGAGAGTTCCAGGGTGCACAATTGCATGGTCCCATATGATCCCACGAAAAGTATGGCGGGGGGCTATTTCTGTTTCTGCTCTGAATCATTCAGTAAGAAAAATTAATAACAAAGTGAGTAGATTGTTCCGTTCCAATACGCTGCATTCTATTTCGCATGGTTGTATTACTGGTGACAGTATGTATTTGGGGGATGGTGTTCATTTGTCCCGGGTGGGGAACGAGTTACTCATAGGAGACTTGATAGCTTGGCTAAAGACTTTAAGACATGACCTTTAGGTAGGAGTGTTGTGGGGGGTCCGGATAGCCGGTCAACTATCCGGCCTGTGGCGGTAAGGTCATGATCGGTGAGCACTAATTGGAAGATCCCTAGGAGTGGGCGTCACCCATTACGGATGGGAGCGCTCGAGGGAGGTGGCCATTGGCCCCTCAACGGGGAGGCGGTCCCTTCTAAGGATGGGCCGCCGAAAGGAAAGGAAAGGCGGTCAAGGCCCCTTCCTGGGTAGGAGGGGCTACAGCCCCCTCCTGGGGAATTTCCCGGGCCAGGACATCTGCGACGGCAGATGTGGTAAGTTGTGTGGGGTTTGGGGGGGGGTCTACGCTACCTTCTAGATACCTCACACGAGTCCTCGGACGACCTTTAAGTGGCGTCGAGTTTATTGGGGCCCCCGTCAAGTCAAGGGAAATTGGTAGTTGCACTTGAGGTACACCTCTGTGCGGTCGCCCCTCACAAGTGAGGGGGATATTTCTGGTTTAGGGATCTTGACACCGGTTACGACCTTGCCGTTGGCCCTTAAACGTTAGGATGTACAATTTCAAAATTTCAAGTTAATGTTTTGTAGGATGTTAGTTCAGCTAGGAGAACCTTTGTATTAGAGAATATGTTAAGGTTAGCCAAACATCGCAATGTGGTAATGAAATTGTACATAATATGAAACTGTTATTTTAATGTTTTAATTTTGTTTCATATTTTAATAAATACGGCCGGGAGGGTCACTCCCTCCCGTCTTCCAAAAGTTCAGAACTGTTTCCGGTTTCCCATCCTTGGGGATTGTGTTGAGAGGGGGTGGCGGGTATCTCAGCCATATAAAATAGGAAGCTTGCAAAACAACCTATAAGGAAGTCATGCAACCAAGAGATATGCAAACTGTCTGCCATTGGGGTGTGCCATCCTTTAGGAAGGCAATACAATTCTCTCCTCATGAAAAGTGGAAACATGACCTCACCTTTTTGGTAAATGGTTTATTCTATGGGGCGTTTTAGTCAGCTGCATAGTAGCAGAAAGGTTGCATTGAAATAATTTTATCACAAAGTGTGTTGGGGGAAGGGTGGGGATTAATTACAGCTTACATTTGTTAATAGTTTGTAAGAAAGACATTGAAATCATTTATAATTAAAGTCACCTACAAACTCCAAGAAGGTACCGATGATACAGCAGAACACATTAAATTGTAATGAAATGAAAAAAGTTTCTTTTTAGGACAAAATGTCTTGTTAAAAAGGTTAATAAAGATATGCATTTTTAAAAGTAACAACAGGATTGTGCACAACTCTTATGTTTTTAAGAGACGACATTGCAGGCCAGTAACCCCCACAGTAAAAATTGTCAGGCATTTAATATGTTAAAGGCCTGGATAATGTTTACATGTTTTATTCAGGAAACTGGGATGCAAAATGCTTTCTCTTCCTTTGCTGAATTTTTCAGACAAGGTAAGGTCATTTATTCTGATATGGTCCCCTCTAGAGACCATTTATCAAACAAAGCTAAATGAGAAAAGCGAATAAGATAACAACACATTCAATACATTATCAAACAACTGCAACATTTTCAAAGTTAAAAAATATATTTTCAAAAAGATTTCTGAAGAAGTTGAAGCAAATGGCACTTTTGCAAAACATGCAAATTTTATTTCGTGAAAAAAGAACATACTACAACAAACAATTAACGTTAATTAAAATAAGTATTTCTTGTAACAAGTGAATCATCTGGTTTGAAGGACACTCTCTTCAACTGCTTTCTTTGAGCTAACTTCCCCTCTAGTGATTTCCTGCAGCTGGAGTGAGTCTCTGGTTTGGAAACCTGCCGAATTTGAAACACATAAACTATTTCGGTTTTATGTTATTACATTTATTTCTTCAAGTGCACACCAATTGTAACTAGATGGGTAGTGAAGAAAGTACTGATAAATCTGGTTAATCCACATCTCAGTTTCATTACTATATCTATTTTAAAACATTTGGCCAGATATGTGCTTTCAGAATAACATTTCACAAACTTACTTTATATTTTGTATTGTATCAATGGAATTGTGATGCTTGCCATAATTGATCCAGAACAGATTAAAATAGGAAGCTTGCAAAACAACCTACATGGAAGTCATGCAACCGAGAGATATGCAAACTGTCTACCAGTGGGGTGTGCTATCCTTTAGGAACACAATACAATTTCTCTCCTCATGATAAGAGGAAGCATGACCTCACCTTTTTGGTAAATGGTTTATTCTATGGGGCGTTTTAGTCAGCTGCATAGTATCAGAAAGGTTGCATTGAAATAATTTAATCACAAAGTGTGTTGGGGGAAGGGTGGCGATTAATTACAGCTTAAATGTGTTAATAGTTTGTAAGAAAGACATTGAAATCATTTATAATTAAAGTCACCTACAAACTCCAAGAAGGTACTGATGATACAGCAGAACATATTAAATTGTAATGAAATGAAAAAAGTCTCTTTTTAGGACAGAATGTCTTGTTAAAAAGGTTAATAAAGATATGCATTTTTAAAAGTAACAGGATTGTGCACAACTCTTATGTTTTTAAGAGACGACATTGCTGGCCAGTAACCCCCACAGTAAAAATTATTAGGCATTTAATATGTTAAAGCCTGGATAATGTTTAAGTTTTTTGTTCGGGAAACTGGGATGCAAAATGCTTTCTCTTCCTTTGCTGAATTTTTCAGACAAGGTAAGGTAATTTATTCTAATATGGTCCCCTCTAGAGACCATATGGCTGAGATACCCGCCACCCCCTCTCAACACAATCCCCAAGAATGGGAATACGGAAACAGTTCTGAACTTTTGGAAGGCGGGAGGGAGTTACCCTCCCGGCCGCATTTATTAAAATATGAAACAAAATTAAAACATTAAAATAACAGTTTCATATCATGTACAATTTCATTTCCACATTACGATGTTTTGGCTGACCTTAACACATTTCTAATACAAAGGTTCTCCTAGCCGATACTAACATCCTACAAATGCATTTTCAAATTGAAATTGTACATCCTAACGTTAAGGGCCAACGGCAAGGTCGTAACCGGTGTCAGATCCCTAAATCAAAACTCCCCCCTCACTTGTGAGGGGCGGCCGCACAGAGGACTGCACCTCATGTGCACATACCAATTTCCCTTGTCTTGACGGGGGCCCCAATTAACTCGACGCCATCTTACTGGTCGTCCGAGGACTCGTGTGAGGTGTCTAGAAGGTAGCGTAGACCCCCCTCCCCACCCCACACAACTTACCACATCTGCCGTCGCAGATGTCCTGGCCCCGGGAAATTCCCAGGAGGGGCCCGTAGCCCCTCCTATCCAGGGAGGGGCCTTGACCGCCTTCCCTTTCCTTTCGGCGTCCCATCCTTAGAAGGGACCGCCTCCCCGTTGAGGGGCCAATGGCCACCTCCCCCCGGGCGCTCCCATCCGTAATGGGTGACGCCCCCCCCTAGGGATCTTCCAATTACTGCTCACCGATCATGACCTTACCGCCCGACCAAATAATAAATACGACAAACTAAAAAAGAGGCTAATTACTAAAGAGGAGAAAGACAAAAGGTATTCAAAGTATGAACTGTCTAAAACATCACTGATCAACTCTGGTGCGAATACTTTTATTCAATAAAGCATACCCTAAAGAATTATCCCTTTTATTTCATACTGAATCACAACTTTATTCAGAACAACCTGTAAGAAAAAATTAATTACCACGTCAAATGACTTTATTTCAAAAACAACTTGCTGTCCTCAGGGGCTGGTGGGTGGGTCAAAAATGGCTCTTCGTTCCGTCTCGAGCTCACGTGCAGCAGGGAGGTGCAGCTTCAGAGCACAGGAACAAGAGGATGCTTCCTTGGCTTGTCGCTCCTTTTATCCTTCTTCGGGCGGGCGTAAACCCGCCTCCACCCGCCTCCGGGGGCGTGGCTGGCGGCTTCAGTGTCTAGGACAACCCACTCTTGGGCGGGAAAAAAGCGCGCCCCGGCTACGCCGCTTTGGGCATACCAGCCGAGACTCGCCTCCCGCCCAAGATGGCTTCCCGGGGGGATCGGGGTACTCCACCATACGTTCGGGGGGACCGAGTGGTCGCCCCTTTCCATATGGCTGAGATACCCGCCACCCCCTCTCAACACAATCCCCAAGAATGGGAATACGGAAACAGTTCTGAACTTTTGGAAGGCGGGAGGGAGTTACCCTCCCGGCCGTATTTATTAAAATATGAAACAAAATTAAAACATTAAAATAACAGTTTCATATCATGTACAATTTCATTTCCACATTACGATGTTTTGGCTGACCTTAACACATTTCTAATACAAAGGTTCTCCGAGCCGATACTAACATCCTACAAATGCATTTTCAAATTGAAATTGTACATCCTAACGTTAAGGGCCAACGGCAAGGTCGTAACCGGTGTCAGATCCCTAAACCAAAACTCCCCCCTCACTTGTGAGGGGCGGCCGCACAGAGGACTGCACCTCATGTGCACATACCAATTTCCCTTGTCTTGACGGGGGCCCCAATTAACTCGACGCCATCTTACTGGTCGTCCGAGGACTCGTGTGAGGTGTCTAGAAGGTAGCGTAGACCCCCCTCCCCACCCCACACAACTTACCACATCTGCCGTCGCAGATGTCCTGGCCCCGGGAAATTCCCAGGAGGGGCCCGTAGCCCCTCCTATCCAGGGAGGGGCCTTGACCGCCTTCCCTTTCCTTTCGGCGTCCCATCCTTAGAAGGGACCGCCTCCCCGTTGAGGGGCCAATGGCCACCTCCCCCCGGGCGCTCCCATCCGTAATGGGTGACGCCCCCCCTAGGGATCTTCCAATTACTGCTCACCGATCATGACCTTACCGCCACAGGCCGGATAGTTGACCGGCTTTCCGGACCCCCCACAAAACTCCTACCTAAAGGTCATGCTGTAAACTCTTTAACCAAGCTACGAGGTCTCCTATGAGTAAAGAATTCCCCACCCGGGACAAATGGACCCCATCTTCCAGATACATATGGTCCCCCCTGATACACCCATGAGGAATCAAATGCAATGTACTTGTACGGAACAGTCTACCCAGTTTGTTATTTACCTTCTTCACAGAATGATTTATAGCAGACACTGAATTAGCCCCCCGCCACACCTTTCGTGGAATCATATGGGACCATGCAATCGTGCACCCTGGAACCCTTCTCGCCAACCAACTTACTGTGGATAGTATCGCCTCGAGAAGTAGTCGTCTACCAGTGGTCACCAAATCATTGCCCCCAAGATGCACTATGATTATAGATGGCGGTGACCTTGTCCGCCCTAACAAACCCTCGAAAAAAGTTTGAAACTGGTCAATACAGAGCCCGCCCCTTCCGTAGAAGGTCACCCTGTACCCGTATTCCCCAGCCATGTGAATCATGTCACCTGCTTTGAATACGTCCGCGGCACGCCTCACGTATGAGTGGCCCACGACCCACACCACTTTTTCCTCAGCCGGTGATCTTTGACCGCTGGTTCCCAGGTGTCGGGTCGACTGCACAGTCCGCCCCGCCTCGTAAGCTTGCGAAACTGTAAACCAAACAAAAACAAGAAGCGTGAGTACATGATATCAGCTTCACAACATGTGCAACCGCACATACCTTTTGTAACAATTCGAGGACCAACGCCCCAACTGTTTCACCTTTTCCACACTCAGACCCCTGGCTGTAGCCTCTGTAGCAGCCCCTATCCGGAAGGAATGGGTCCCAAACTCGCCCGGGTTCAAGCCCGCGGCCGAAATTGCCATTGCAAGCACCCGCTGGAACTGAAACCTCGTCAGTGGGGTGGCATCAGCATGTCTCAGCAAGGTCCCCCCCCCATGATGCCGCCCTCTGCGCCAAATATTCCTCAACGCATACGACAGGGCACATGGGAGATCCGGGAATCCGATGGACTACTACACTGTCCCCGATCGCACCCTGATCGGTCTTGGACCTGGCAAACGAGACAATCATCGTCTCCCCCTTAACTTGAATGTGCTCTCGGCACAGTCCCCCCCGTATCCTGCTTGTTCTTTGCCACCAGTTCGCTTACCCGCATAGCCCCATGGAATGCTAATGCAAAAGCGGCCCGGAATAACACTGTTTCTGACTGGGATGAACATGTCGCAGGGAGTACGGAGAGTAACAGGGCCAACCTTTCCAGACCTATCGGGTGCCTTTCATCTACTCTGCGACCCTCAAGGCGTTGCCACCCACGCAGCGCTTTCTGTACCACAAAAGACGCTGTAGGGTCCTGGATACCATGAGCCCGTGCCATGAAGGAAATGGCGGCCCGATGCCTCTGGGCCGTGGCTACCGATTTGCCTGCCTGATGTAATGACAGCAAAAACTTTACGACAAACTCTTCCTGGCCCCAAAGCTCCCTCCTAGCAGAACCCAAAAAGGACCAATAGGAACGGAACGCCCCTTCATATGCCTTCCTTGTCCTGGGTGCTAAACTCTCTCCCACGAGGTTTTGTAGTTCGGGGCACCGAGAGACCAGAGAGCTTCGGGAAATAGTGCCGCCACCGGGTCCGCTGTGGGCAGAAAACCCCAGAAGGCCTGCATACGGAAACGAGAAAGCGCATCAGCAGCCTGATTCAGCACCCCTGGCACATGTCTCGCCCTAAAGAGCACGTTCAATTGCATACATAGTAAGACAATTTCCTTGAGCAATCTCAGAATCCATTTGCATCGTGCAGCTTGACTATTGATACACTCAACCACGGTCATGTTATCAGACCAGAACACCACAGAGTGATCCCGAAACCCCTCAGGCCATGTTTTCAAGGCCAGTATCAAGAGAAAAAGGGTTAACCCAATAAAGTCACTGGGACCTGGGTATCTAGCGTTAAGAAGAAGGGGTCCCAGCAAGGAAAACACATAAATACAGACAGTTTGAATAAAGTAAATGAAGATAAATTCATCTATAATGTTTTATTCACATTATAGGAAGAGGTATTCAAAACCAATTATAATATACAGTTGTATCAGTGCCCCTGGGGGTAAGGTGGACGTGCAGTCGTGAGGGTAGTGTGGGGAGGGATAGTGACAATAAAACCACGTATTATTCATACATTTATATAAATTCAATGTCAGATGGACAGCGTAACGATATTCAATCAACACAAAAGTTCACAGTGCACATGCCCCAAAGTCCGTATTATGCAAGGATTGGGATAGGAGGCTGTGTTATAAGGTGAGAAAGTCGACGTTTCGACCCAAAGGCGGCAGGAATCATTGAAATCCTTGCAGGTGGGTCTTCATCAGGACGAGGAAGGGGTAGTGGGGCAGGCAACCTAAATTTAAATGAATATATAGGTTCAGTATAGCAAAATTGAATAATCCGAAAAATAAGGGTATATATCTGGACTAACCTGAATATATCAGTGTTGCTGGGTTATAATCAATAGATGAGGTCGGTATTGGCAAAGAATCCTAAGTCAAAAAGATTTTAAACAAGTGCCCATTAGGATCACAATTAAATATAAAGTTTGCTCATGTCAAGAGCTGGGGGCGAGAGAAATCTCTCTACTTACTGGAAAATAAGGTCCAAAATCCCACAAGGGTAAGGCAAAAACGATCCGGTTGCTAGGCAGGGAGGGATCACTTCACATATCTGAATGAAGGAGGACATTATTCAGATGGAATAATTGGCCATGATTGAAATACTAAAGATCAAGGTTTAAGGATCACAGTAGTCGGTTGAGCTTACCGATTTCCATGAAGTTGATCCTGTGTCACCGGTATAGGAAAGGATAAGTCAGTATCCGAATCCTGATGAAAATAAAAACCGGGAAAAACGTCATTATTGGGGTCAAATCGCGTAGGAGATACACAAGTTAGTGTTAATGTCGAGGGTCGGGCGGGAATCAAGGCTTACCGGTCTTGGCGTCTGAATAGAAGCGCAGCGTCTCTCTCGGCTGTCTCGAGGAGAACGCCGGACTTCCTGGTGTAACCGTAGTCATGGCACCGAGAAGTCACATGGTAATAATCAGTGAAGAAAGACTCCATCAGTCTATTGTCGTTATGAGTGTACACCACAATCTTAAAACTAAGGTTAAATGCATTGGTTCGCCGGTATTATGTAGATCCAAAAGTAATTACATATTGTGATGTAATGATAAGAAAAACTATATTACGAGCATGACTCAATTAAAGTCAAAGGTTCGTAATTGGGATTGATCGGCTGTTAAATGGAGGATATTGGTAGTGTGGGAAAGGGGCAGCACGGCATAAATTCAAAACTAATTCGTGAACGGGTCATTTTGCATCTACACATAAATGGGTCAGTTCAGTGACCAAACAAGCATGGGTACGCTTAATGTGTTCTGATTTATACTGCGGATATAATTGTGGGACAATACCAGACAGTAACACTGATGTAGAAATAATGAGAAGGTATTATACAATTAGCGCATGCGTGAGTTAGTAGCAGATAAATATTATTACAATCAGCGTGATGGTAAACACTAGTACTGCGAACCTATCAAATGATGGTTAAGGCAGTTTTGTTGGTGCAAAAGTTAAACAATCCGTAGGGGTCATGTCATTCAGGAATTGTCATCAGATTCCAATCACAATGGTTAACAAAAGTTCAGGAAAGCCTTATGTTCTCAATGTTGGTACAAAGGACAGGTGTACACCAAGCATATATACATATATCAGTCTCAGAAAGCCGTGAGTATATGCATAAGATACCAACAGAGAAAAACTGCGTACCTATCGCACGATGGTAAAAGCAGTATCAGTCCACACAGAGTGGTATAATTATCAAGGGTTCCTATAAGCAAATTGAAGTGCAGATTAAAGGATTAAGGTAAAGTAGCAAGCTGTGAGAAGGAACTATCATGTTCGTTTAGACCAACTTGGATGGAATTGAAAAAGAACATCCATTTGAGTTCTCTGGTGTTCAATATGGTTGACACATCACCTCCCCTGGGGCCTAGAGTAGCTTTCTCAATCACAAGCCACTTCAGACTCTCCGGAGGGTGTGCAGCTGATTTGAAATGGTCTACAAGGGGAGCCCCTACAACTTCGCACCTTATTCTGCTCATATGTTGTAAAACTCGTTGTTTGATTTTCTGTTGAGTTTGACCGATGTAAATGAGATTACATGGACAAATAATGGCATATATCACCATTGACGTGTTGCAATTCGTGAAAGCTTTCAATTGGATCTTTTTCTGGTTGTGCTGAAACTCGGTGGTCTGTATGGTACTGCCGCAAGCTTTGCACTGGCCACATTTAAAGTGGCCTACTACAGGTTGGAGATTCCAAAGTGTTCTTAAGGTAGGTTCCTCCTTTGTGGGAAGGAGTGAACGCACAACATAGTCTCTGACGCTTTTAGACTTTTTGAAGGCATGAAGTGGTTTGTCAGGGTGATCGATGTCATCTGCAATCAGTTGCCAATGCTGATTGACAATTTTCTTTATTTGGTTGCTTTTGGTGGAGAAGGTGCTGACGCATGTGATGCGATCTGGTAAGTTAGTGGTGGAGTCTTTAACTTTCAGAAGTTCTTCACGAGGGTAGAACCATGCTCTTTTTCTGGCCTTGGTAACCAGTCTCCTGGGATATCCACGTTCTTTAAGGCGGTTTGATAAGTCTTCTGATTGTTGGAAATAATGTTCCTTGGTGGAACAATTCCTACGGATACGCAGGAACTGCCCAAAAGGTAGATTGTCTTTCAACCACGGTCACCAGAACACCACAGAGTGATCCCGAAACCCCTCAGGCCATGTTTTCAAGGCCACCAGAATAGGGAACAGTTCGAGAAAAGCAATGTTACTTGTAAGCCCACACTCGTGCCACCATGACGGCCACGTTTGAGCCGACCAGTGATTACAAATATGGCGCCAAAGCCTATACTCCCCGCCGAATCTGTCCACAGCCCCAACTCCTCGGAGGACACCGCCGGCTTGTTCCAGACAACCCGACCATTGAAATCCGCCAGGAATGCCAACCAAATGCGCATGTCCTGGCGAATCTCTGCCGAGAGCCTCGTGCAGTGGTGCCCCTCTTTAAGACCGACCATGGCTTGTGCAATCGAGCGGGAAAAAGGGCGGGCCATTGGCATCACTCTAAGGGCAAAATTCAACTGACCCACAGTCTGCTGCAATTGATGCAAATTCACCTTAGTCTCCTTAATACATGTTTCAAGCGAGGCCCTGAATTTCCTCACCTTTTCTTTGGGCAACCGGAAGCAACCCTCTTCGGAATCGAGCTCTATTCCAAGAAACTCGAGCGAAGTAGATGGCCCCACAGTCTTACCTGGCGCCAATGGCATACCAAACTGACTCATCAGACCACAAAATTCTTTTAAAGCCTGTGCACATTCTGGGTCCCCGGCTGCCCCCAGGAACAGAAAATCGTCAAGATAATGCATAACATGCTGAAACCCCGTCATTCTTGTGAATGCCCATTGCAGAAAACAACTGAATTTCTCAAAATAAGCACAAGATATGGAGCATCCCATTGACATACATTTATCCATGTAGTAGCGCCCCTGAAACATGAAACCAAGGAGACGCTGATCGTCTGAGTGTACCGGGAGCAACCGGAACGCTGACTCGATGTCTGATTTGGCCATCAGCGCTCCAGGCCCCAGGCGATTCAACATGGCGACGGCATCATCGAAAGATGCGTACCGCACCGAACAAACCTCCGGGTCTATCGCATCGTTCACCGAAAGACCTCTCGGGGCTGACAAGTTATGTATCAATCTAAACTCACCGGGTCCTTCTTGGGGACCACTCCCAAGGGTGAACAAACAAAATTAGCAACTGGTGGCATGTCGAATGGTCCAGCAACCCGACCCCTGGTCACCTCCTTCCCAATCTTCGCTTGTACCACCGCCGTATTCTGCAGGACCGACAGTTGGTTCCTACAATGTGCTTTACCCTGAAAATTCCCCAGTGGGATGCGGAAACCATACGAAAAACCGTCTCGCAACACCCCAGCGGAGACATGATCCGGGTATTCATTGAGCCAAGGAATCATTGCCATGGTATCAACTGGGGTAGGTAAAGGCGCCCCTCGGACTATTTCAGACCTGTTTGGCGCTTCCCCTACCTCCGTTTTCACCCGTTTTGGCTCTGCACATGGTCTCGGGATGCGAGGACTGTCCACACCCCCCACAGTCGTGCCTAAACTTGCATGACCCCTGGGGCCTTGTACACTTTCCCCTGTTAAAATTCCAGCAGACCCCTTTTTTACCTGTATTGCCATTCGACCTTGAATGATGCTCGTTACTTGAACCCGCCCGAAAGGGCGCCCCAGATGAATGGCAGGAAAACTCGCCCCCGTTTCCCCCCAACAATGGCGCATTTGTCATGCCTGATTTCTCCATTTTTTGCCAGGAAATGGAGTCGTAACAATCCCACGTCAGAGATGTGTCGAACTCCTTGGCCTTACGAAAAATATTATCGTAACAAAACCACTGATTGCCCTCATATGTCTGAGAATACTCCATAATACGTGTCTGGTACACGGGTAACTCGGCCAACAGTTCAGGCCTCCGTTCCCCCATAATTGCAGTGAATATGCCAAATGCTCTGCCCCAATTACCTATCGTCTCATCGACTCTGAAAGCGGCCATCTTGGCGCGCCAAACACTCGGGTGCATAAACTCTTTTTGAACTTTCACGTGCTCAATCTCATAATGATCAGTTAATAAAGAAAACATGTTTATATATTTCTCAGCCCATATCCTCTCCTTGATTTCCATCGGAATATGCTGAGCCACTTTCTCCCTTCTCGAGGGTACTGACCCCTCCCCCGCAATCGGCAGTAGCTGCTTACCTGAACCGGAAGCTGTAACCGTAGTCGCTGCCGAACTCAAGCCCGCTGCGGGTTGTCCCACTGGAGCCTGCGGGGGAACAAAAGGACATGGAGCCTTTGCAGCCTCTCTTGATTGCCGCAACTGCCTCATTACTGCCCTGGCGTCATCTGCCATAGCCCCCTCACTCTCTTTCCCCAACCATGCTGCCAGCTGTGCAGCCAACTCGGGAGGCATATCCTCCCCATTCACAGGGGTGACTACAACGGGAATTGGTTGCCCCTCCTTTGGGACCGGGATCGGCGCCTCAGTCGGTGTATCAGGGTGCGCCGGCGGCGCCTCGGGAACCGGGGCCTCTTCCCCAGTTGCTCCCTTCTTGGCCCTTCTACCTCTCCCGTTAGGGACTACACCCGGCAATGCTGGTCCGATGACTCGCTTAGGGCCCCCTACACCGTTCATTGCCGCCATCTGTTTCTTCATCTCGGCCATGTCTTTTACGAGCATGCGGAGCATCTGATCGGTTCCGACCCGCTTTCCGGCCTTCTTGCCCGGCATTGTCCAACGCTGATTCTCTGAAAGGACAAAGACAAGAATTAAAACGCTCAAAAATGGCTCTTCGTTCCGTCTCGAGCTCACGTGCAGCGGGGAGGTGCAGCTTCAGAGCACAGGAACAAGAGGATGCTTCCTTGGCTTGTCGCTCCTTTTATCCTTCTTCGGGCGGGCGTAAACCCGCCTCCACCCGCCTCCGGGGGCGTGGCTGGCGGCTTCAGTGTCTAGGACAACCCACTCTTGGGCGGGAAAAAAGCGCGCCCCGGCTACGCCGCTTTGGGCATACCAGCCGAGACTCGCCTCCCGCCCAAGATGGCTTCCCGGGGGGATCGGGGTACTCCACCATACGTTCGGGGGGACCGAGTGGTCGCCCCTTTCCATTTGTCAAACAAAGCAAAATGAGAAAAGCAAATAAGATAGCAACACATTCAATACAATATTAAACAACCGCAATATTTCCAAAGTTAAAAAATATATTTTCAAAACAATTTCTGAAGAAGTTGAAACAAATGGCACTTTTGCAAAACATACAAATTTTATTTCGTGAAAAAATACCATACTACAACAAACAATTAACGTTAATTAAAATAAGTATTTCTTGTAACAAGTAAATCATCTGGTTTGAAGGACACTCTCTTCAACTGCTTTCTTTGAGCGGACCTCCCCTCTAGTGATTTCCTGCAGCTGGAGTGAGTCTCTGGTTTGGAAACCTGCAGAATTTGAAACATAAAAATTATTTCTGTTTTATGGTATTGCACTTATTTCTTCAAGTGCACACCAATTGTAACTAGATGGGAAGTGATGAAAGTACTGATTAATCTAGTTAATCCACATCTCAGTTTCATTACTATATCTATTTTAAAACATTTCGCCAGATATGTGCTTTCAGAATAACATTTCACAAACATACTTTATATTTTGGATTGCATCAATAGAATTGTGATGCTTGCCATAATTGATCCAGAACAGATTAAAATAGGAAGCTTACAAAACAACCTAAATGGAAGTCATGCAACCGAGGGATATGCAAACTGTCTGCCAGTGAGGTATGCTATCCTTTAGGAACGCAATACAATTACTCTCCTCATGAAAAGAGGAAACATGACCTCACCTTTTTGGTAAATGGTTTATTCTGTGGGGCATTTTAGTCAGCTGCATAGTAGCAGAAAGGTTGCATTGAAATAATTTAATCACAAAGTGTGTTGGTCGAAGGGTGGGGATTAATTACAGCTTAAATGTACTAATAGTTTGTAAGAAAGACATTGAAATCATTTATAATTAAAGTCACCTACAAACTCCAAGAAGGTACTGATGATACAGCAGAACATATTAAATTGTAATGAAATGAAAAAAGTCTCTTTTTAGGACAGAATGTCTTGTTAAAAAAGTTAATAAAAATATACATTTTTAAAAGTAACAACAGGATTGTGCACAACTCTTATGTTTTTAAGAGACGACATTGCTAGCCAGTAACCCCCACAGTAAAAATTGTTAGGCATTTAATATGTTAAAGGCCTGGATAATGTTTAAGTTTTTTATTCAGGAAACTGGGATGCAAAATGCTTTCTCTTCCTTTGCTTTATTTAAGGTCATTTATTATAATATGGTCCCCTCTAGATGCCATTTGTCAAACAAAGCAAAATGAGAAAAGCGAATAGATTCAATACATTATCAAACAACCGCAACATTTACAAAGTTAAAAATATATTTTCAAAAAGTTTTCTGGAGAAGTTGAAGCAAATAGCACTTTTGCAAAACATGCAAATTTTATTTCGTGGAAAAATAACATACTACAACAAACAATTAACATTAATTAAAATAAGTATTTCTTGTAACAAGTGAATCATCTGGTTTGAAGGACACTCTCTTCAACTGCTTTCTTTGAGCAGACCTCCCCTCTAGTGATTTCCTGCAGCTGGAGTGAGTCTCTGGTTTGGAAACCTGCAGAATTTGAAACATATAAATTATTTCTGTTTTATGTTATTCATTTATTTCTTCAAGTGCACACCAATTGTAATTAGATGGGAAGTGAAGAAAGTACAGATAAATCTGGTTAATCCAAATCTCAGTTTCATTACTATAAATATTTTAAAACATTTAGCCAGATATGTGCTTTCAGAATAACATTTCACAAACTTACTTTATATTTTGGATTGCATCAATAGAATTGTGATGCTTGCCATAATTGATCCAGAAAAGATTAAAATAGGAAGATTGCAAAACAACCTAAATGGAAGTCATGCAACGGAGAGATATGCAAACTGTCTGCCAGTGGGGTGTGCTATCCTTTCGGAACGCAATACAATTTCTCTCCTCATGAAGAGAGGAAACATGACCTCACCTTTTTGGTAAATGGTTTATTCTATGGGGCGTTTTAGTCAGGTGCATAGTATCAGAAAGTTTGCATTGAAATAATTTAATCACAAAGTGTGTTGGAGAAGGGTGGGGATTAATTACAGCTTAAATGTGTTAATAGATTGTAAGAAAGACATTGAAATCATTTAAAATTAAAGTCACCTACAAACTCCAAGAAGGTACTGATGATACAGCAGAACATATTAAATTGTAATGAAATGAAAAAAAAGTCTCTTTTTAGGACAGATTGTCTTGTTAAAAAGGTTAATAAAGATATGCATTTTTAAAAGTAACAACAGGATTGTGCACAACTCTTATGTTTTTAAGAGACGACATTGCTGGCCAGTAACCCCCACAGTAAAAATTGTTAGGAATTTAATATGTTAAGGCCTGGATAATGTTTAAGTTTTTTGTTCAGGAAACTGGGATGCAAAATGCTTTCTCTTCCTTTGCTGAATTTTTCAGACAAGGTAAGGTAATTTATTCTAATATGGTCCCCTCTAGAGACCATTTGTCAAACAAAGCAAAATGAGAAAAGCAAATAAGATAGCAACACATTCAATACATTATCAAACAACTGCAACATTTCCAAAGTTAAAAAATATATTTTCAAAACGATTTCTGAAGAAGTTGAAGCCAATGGCACTTTTGCAAAATATACAAATTTTATTTCGTGAAAAAAAACATACTACAACAAACAATTAACGTTAATTAAAATAAGTATTTCTTGTAACAAGTGAATCATCTGGTTTGAAGGACACTCTCTTCAACTGCTTTCTTTGAGCGGACCTCCCCTCTAGGGATTTCCTGTAGCTGGAGTGAGTCTCTGGTGTGGAAACCTGCAGAATTTGAAACATATACATTATTTCTGTTTTATGTTATTACACTTATTTCTTCAAGTGCACACCAATTTTAACTAGATGGGAAGTGAAGAAAGTACTGATAAATCTGGTTAACCCACATCTCAGTTTCATTACTATATCTATTTTAAAACATTTCTCCAGATATGTGCTTTCAGAATAACATTTCACAAACATACTTTATATTTTGGATTGCATCAATAGAATTGTGATGCTTGCCATAATTGATTCAGAACAGATTAAAATAGGAAGCTTGCAAAACAACCTAAATGGAAGTCATGCAACCGAGAGATATGCAACCTGTCTGCCAGTGGGGTTTGCTATCCTTTAGGAAGGCAATACAATTTCTTTCCTCATGAAAAGAGGAAACATGACCTCACCTTTTTGGTAAATGGTTTATTCTATGGGGCGTTTTAGTCAGCTGCATATTAGCAGAAAGGTTGCATTGAAATATTTGAATCACAAAGTTTGTTTCTATATTTAGCCCCATGTTTGTTCATGACGGCTCCCGGCCGTCATGCGTCACAGTGGGCATGTGCACGCGACGGCCGGTAGCCATCCGAATCCCGCCGGCCGGTAGCCATCCGAATCCCGCCGGCCGTTTATTTCTCCCGCACAGCGCAGAAAGTAAACCCGCGTCTAAGGGGTTAAGGTTCATTTTTATGCATGTGGTATATTTTGCTCTGTCTATCAGTCCCAGCTGTGTACGAAAAGCATGATCTTCATTGCTAAATTTATGTGGCTGCTTGTGCAGACACAATAGTGATGATCGGATAAGAATCTTCACTCGATTTACTTGTCTCAGAAAAACACCTGAAGCCATTGACTCCTCCAACTCGTGGTACTCATTTATGCTGCAGTATGTGCATATAGTCAGTGCATGATTTCTGGGGTTAAGAAGTTATGACTGTGCTTCAAGTCATCATAAACATTGCACCCCTGTCTAAGATAATGTACTTAGAACTGGTGAAATTACTGATTGGGCGTCTACTACTACGAACAACAGAAGCTTCCCAGATCCTTTTAAACAAGTTTTAAGAGGGTTCAAGTTCACCATTTTTATAACAAAGGACCTGATTTTGAACTTGGGGGATGGTTACTCTGTCACAACTGTGATGGATATCCCGTCCATCGAAATATAAATCCCATTACATCCTGTGGGATTTATATTTCTCCAAACGGAATATCCGTCACCTTCATGACGGAGCAAACTGTCTGCCAAAACCTAAATCAACCCTAAATCTATGATTCTTGGGTCTATGAGCCCAAAATCTATCCTAAGGATATATAGTGGGAGGGTAATATTGATTCCAATAGACTTCCACAAGAGTGATTCCCTCTATTAACTCAATATTCTACACTGTTTATAAGCTTTTCTTCCATTATACTCTTTATTTCAAGGTATTCCATTTTGAGTTGTGGATCCACATACTTTCTAGCAGCCCCTGAGAGTATGTTTTGAACGTGACCCATTTGAAGCAAGGACAATACAATGATACCCTGAGGAGCTCTTTTTCTCTGTAAGGTTATCCTGAAATTCTTCAGCAGGAGATAGTCATACCACTTTAAAAAGTATTTTGTCATTCTCCCCAACCTGTCCTGACAAGAGCATGTTGCCACATGTCTGTAGACAGGCTTTATGTAGCCTATCCAGGCAAGGAGTCAGCAGCACAGAAGGTGCTTGTTCCTCTATTGACGTTCAATTGAACCTTTACAACCACAGTCAATATTTTAGAGAAGAACAGGTATTAACATTTAAAATGTTTCTTTGAAACAGCAAACACCTGGTAAAATGTTGGTCTTTTTCATTGCATCGTTCTGTTCTATATTCTAAGTTCCCTGGTTGTGACGCAGATATTCTCTGTGCTAAACAAGTATAGTAAAAACATGAGGAGTATAGATACGAGCTACATAGTGATCCTCCCTGCATATTTCCTGACACTTAAAGTTAACAGCAGTTAGCATCTATAGAAAAGCCCCTGGGTCACCTCAAACCATCACTAATTTCCAAGACCCAAACATTTGCGTGTAGATATGACTGCAGCAAAAGAGTCCGTTTTTTTATGAGGCCAAGTCCCCTTGTTCTGTCCTTCAAACCCCAGCGACATTGTGGAGTCAGACTCGCAGGCCCATACAAGTCGTATGTGTCCATTATTTCATCAATGTCACCCCCCGGTATCGTTGTTGCCTGGGGAAGGGGAGCCTCTAAGTCCTTGACGCCCCTCAATGTGGATTAGTGCATCGTGGGGGGAACATAGATGCATAAAATATTATATAGAGTGCTCTCCAGTGAACCCTCCAGCAGTATGTATCCACCTTGAGGGTCTTGTGTGATGTTAGTAATAGCCTTCGGGAGAGATCTGTGGGGAAGGATAGCAAACCCTTTAGAGCCCCTGACATATCTGGCATGGAATACCCTGCCATATCCCTTATGGGCCAAAAATGGACAGTCGGTGCCCTGGAGATGCCCTGTGTGGGTAATGGCGGTGAAGTAACTGAAATACTGCCCCGCTCTTAATGCGATCTAACAGGCCATTGACGTTCCAAGTTTAAACCGTGAATGTGGAAGTTATGGCGAGTTGTAGGAAAATAGGGGTCAATTCTCTCATGTGGGATGAGGGAGAAGCAGTTAAGGCAGTGGAAGGGAAATGAGGGGCAAAGACTACCTATTAGAATTTATTCTGAGTGATTTCAAACTCTGCAATTATCCAAGATGCATTTAAGGCAAGAGGAAACCGCAATACAAATTTAATCGAAATGTGGTTAACAATTCCCAAACCCTCCATCATCACCCACCCTATACTTCCCACCCAAAAGAAGCATCTGTTGCCCATTCTGAGTTTTGTAGGGTAGAGGAGCATATGGGAGATATGCTTAGTCTGTAAGTTGGCCTTGACTTGGTCAAATGATTTGAATTGAGCCTGAACCATGCAGGTGTAGCCTGGGAAGATCAATATTCATCCTGCCTGAAATTTGAGATCTTTAGTCTGGCAAGCCCCCCTCAAAACCGCATCACAATCTCTTTTGTTTAAAAAGTAGCCAATTCAGTGCTGGCGATGGGTCACCGGAGGGGGCTTAGTGGCCTGGGAGCAATGAGCTTGCCAAAGTACAAAACAAAAAAAGAGTTCCTCACGTTGTAGCAAGGTGTGGGTCTATTGTTCGTGGAATTTTTCAGGGAACTGGCCCTCAGACCACTCAGGAAAGCCAATAAAGCGTAATTTTTGTGCCATGCTCAGTTTGTGGCATCTTCCGTGTAGTTTTTGAGGATTTTTTGCGCCATGAGAAAGTCTTGTTAGTTCTGAGGAGAGTTGTTTGACACTGTCCTCCAAGATAGAGATCCTTGTTTTGGCCTCTGAGACACTTTCAATGGTTTTACGAAGATCCTGTCGCAGCAGGGATAAGTCGGCCCACACTTCCCCAACTTTGGTTTCCGTGAGTGTTTTAGAGTTGATAATGGTTTGTAGGATGAGGGACATGTTGTTTTGAGTTTGAGGGTGCCTCTGATCCCGAGCACCCCTGTTGTTCCCAAGAAGGGCCATGTACCTATCCATCTTGGCCTGGTTGACCCTTGTACTGGTCCATCCTTAGTTAACAGAGCCATGGGACTCATGTCCAAGGTATTGGGCAACTGGCAATATGATGCTAGCTCACCCCAGATGAAGCTGTGGGGGTGCAGAATGTTCAAGTCAGCAATGCCTTGAGCCGCAACCAACCCACAACCAACCCACATGCAGGTTTGCAGCCCGGGAAGCATAAGCAGTCGGTGCCAGCTCCAACTCACAGCATCAACAGCATTGTAGATACCCCACCGGGTAGTCCAAGGAAGACAGCCCCCAAAGCTATGGGCAGCCACGGATGTCACCCCTCTGGGGTGGAAAACAGCACAGGCTCGGCCCTAGGTAGGTAGCAGGCCAATCCAGGGCAGACCCACACCCGGTCACACAGGGAAAGTCCCCTCAGACCCAGCAACCAAAAGCACATGCGCATTGTGACACAAATTGTGGGCGCCAACATTGTGAAGGACCTTAGGTGAGCAGGAATGCACCCGGTTGAGGCCGCAATTCCACAAGGCCATGCAGCACATCAGGGAAACCAAGTTATGAAGGGAGAGGACCTCCACAGGACAGTTAGCCCAAACACATCACTCTGTTCAATGGGCCCCTTGCAGTACCCTACCCTACTGTTGTATATGGTTAATGTCGGAGGGGGTGGCCCTCTTCACCGGCCTGCGTCCCCCAAGGAGAAGAGCCCCTAGTAGATTTGGAAAGGTTTCAGGACCAACAGAAAGGTTCTAGCGGGTCTAGCAGTTCCACCCAGAGAGCAGGTCTACGCGGTTGTCATGAATCCCAAGGAATCCAGCAAGCCCCCACAGGAGGGGCCATCACAAGGGCAGCAGACTCAGGAGAAGCCCTTCCTCACAAAACAGTCACATTACCCACTCCATTTCGGTAGAGGGATCGCACCCAGTTTTGGGCCACCATGTTGGAGACAGCAGACCTCAGGCCCGGTGTTTCAGCAGCAGTGGGGTTATGCCCAATTCACCAAATTGCACCAGACAGCGATCGCTGTCAGTCGAGGGGGGGATAACGCCAGCCATCTCTCCCGGGTATAGCATGTCAGCACCAGCAGAAAGGGATCTTAGGAGCTACACGACCAGGAGCTCATGGACTTGCTTAGGCCATCCAGGCAATGCCTCACTAATTTATTTTAATGATATAATAATATATATTCTGAAAAAATTTGAACATTTTTTAAGTATATGTCATATCTTAAAAAATAAATGCTATAGGCCTTATTTATGAGAAGTGTTGCTTCGCTGCGTCAAAGCAGCAAATCAACACTTTTCAGTGCACCTTCCTTGCGACACCATCGATGCGTAATATTTACTGTATGATGCATCATGGCGCAAGTAATGACAGATACGTCAGTATTACTGACATATCTGTCGATGCAAAACAAATGCATTGCTGGAGTTGTGTCGAAAGCAACTCCAGCAATGTTCCTTTCACATGGGGCAAGCTCCATATGAAAGGACCTGCGTCAGTCTTATGCCTGCCATGAGGCAGGAGTAAAGTTTTCACACAATGGCGTCCTAGAAGTGGCACACTGAAATGCTATAGATTACTATCTGCCACTTCAACAAGGCTATGAAGCAGGTGACCGGCAACCCTGCATACATTATACCTGAAGCAGGTATAATGTAGAGCAGAGTTTACAAAGTGACGCAGCTGCCTAGATGTGTCACTTTGCAAATAGGGCGCAATGTGGCACATATTTTACCATGCTGCTGCACCACAAAAAGTGACTCAACAGTGGCACAAAAGAGATGCAGTGGCTCATGAATAAGCCCCCATATTTTTTGCCTATACTAAAGTTTTCAATATTTGTGTTATGTGTACGCTAATTAAAAATAAATATTTTTGCTATCTGTATTTTTAGTTTAGAGATTTTTTAACTTTAGATATTTTTGTAAGTTAATATTTTGGATTTTATATTGTGGTTGTTTAATTATAAGTACAGGGTTGCCGATATTATGAGTGTCTATATTTTGGCTACTGTATTGTTATATGTCAAGATTTTTTGTGTCAATATTCAGTAGTAGAATCCAGAATCAGGAGTAGTTGGAAATTGCTCTCTCATATGGGGTTTTCTAAAAACCTAAATGTAGCCTGTGTGGCAGAATTTCCATGGGAGCAAACTGTTTTTAGCAGCGGGTCTTTGGGGGTTCCATAAGTGTATTCCTTTACTAAAGTTGATGAACACACACAAACTGACATGATTATCTGTATTCACCACTTCCTATCGCCAGGATGTATGGTGTAGTATAAGAAATCGTTTATTCCAGTAATTCTGGTGATTTGCAACTAACTTTTCATCATGCTGGTAAGGTCTGGCACTATTCTAATAAAGATAGCAGAATTTATTTATGTCAAATAGGTCAGTGGACCTATTAAAATGGTGTCTCGTCATGCAATGTTAAATTGGAAAACTATCCAGAGCTCCGCTATGTGTGAAAAATGTAACATTTACCTTATTTCCCTTCTAAAGGCCAGTTTTATAAACATGCCTTTAACTGCAATTTTATCTTTTTTGTGTTTTCCTATATTTTGTTAGATTTGAAACAGTTTTAATATACTATGCACAAAAAATACAAATGGTTTCCCAGGAAGTGCTTTTCTTGAGGTTTGTTTTTCCTGGTCAATCATCATTTGGTTTGGTTGGAGATAAACTGTAATAGTTAGGGTGGTCTTTTTAACCTATCTTTTTTTCTGATGTTCTTTCACATCACTAGAAAACTGCAAGATGCAAAGAAAAAGGTTGTTGCTTGATCATTCTAACATGATGAAGATATCAAATGTTCTACCTATGCTTTTTGCAAACATGCTAATGAAATATGTTCCTAATATCATCTAGACAGATGTGAAAATTGTGAATAAAATATCTGTACCAAGGCATAAGGAATTCCTTACAGGAAAGTTCAATACACAACGGTCATGATAGATTGGGAAGATCACTGAAGGACCCTCTGTAGTTCCAAGAGTGATTGTTTGGATGTATGACGTTACAACGCATACTTTTACCACACATACCATTACAACGCGGTATTTACAACGAATACCGTTACAACGCATAGCGCTTAGAGGTGCTGGATAGTGGTAAGTATAATTTTATATTCCAACTCCAGTCCCCGTAGACACTAGGGAAGGTGTTGGATATAAAATTATACTTATTCCCTATCCTAGAGCGCCCCCCAGCGCAATGCGTTGTAATGGTATGCGTGGTAATGCCTGCGTTGTAATGGTAGTGCGTTGTAAAAACTTCGTTGTAACAGTTGTATACCGATTGTTTATATACAACCCAAAGTTTAGGTTTGCATGCAAAAGTAATGATCAGTTTGCAGTACAAGCTTCCCTAATTTGAAACAGCGCTCATATCATGTTTATCTTATAATATTTGACTACCTGATCAGGACCCACGTTTTATAGCCACAGTTTTGTATTATCAGTGCCTTTAGACCCCATCAGGTATGAGTCAGTCAGTCAAATAGTTTGTCACCAAATAGAATTTTTGTCAGCCCTTCAAAATGTACACATTTTGTTATTTAATTTTTTTAATTATTTGATTAACTATAATGCATTAATACAAAGTGCTATTTGAATCATAACACAAAGACCACAATCACATAAACCATAAATCTCTTTGCCAATTAGGCAATTGTCTTAATCATCACAGTTAGGGCAATAAAGTAAGAACATATATATTGCACACATCATAAACACATCCTCCCTGCGCACCCATGGCAGATCCTGAAATAATGCTTGTTATCCTGACCATGCAAGGCAAAAACATCATACATTAGAGCACATCAGGGCCTATAATGAAGGTTAGGTCATACATAAATCATGGTTGCTGGGCATACAATGCCATTCTTGGAAATGTGTGGAAAAACAACATACATCACAACATCACGGCATAAGTATGACGCAGTTAGGTAATGCTCAACACAGCATAGCCATATCACAATATGTCACCAAAAACAGCAGTGGTCACAGCGCACTTGCGCTTCTGTTATACATGTTATGGCAACCAGTACATTCAGGTAGGGCGCAGAAGCCTCTGGGCGCCTCCTACCTTAAGTCCAGTAATCACTGCTCTCTGACACATATGCTACCGGGCCAACTACCCGCCTACAACAGTGAGTTTGGTAGTTCAGGATATTTTGCTAACGCGCTGTCAGTTCCACAAGGACGCAGGGCTCTCTGTCCGGGTTCCACCCCGCAATGTCCCCACACAAAGGAAGTGAAGAACCGGTGAGGGGGGCACACACAGCACACCCATTGGTGGGGTGACCTCTCTAGTTCCCCCGCTTATGGAGTACCTAGAGGCAGCGGCGGAGGCTGCAAGCTCTCCCACTAGGGGAACTACAGCTGGGTGTAAATATGGACTGAGGAGCTTGAAATGATGATACTCCATGAACAATAGGGTAGTTGGAGAGTATTTATTGCGAGGTACAGAAACAGGTCTAATCATGAAGCCTGGGTCGTAACCGTCTTCCCTGGAATCCGGAACCCAGCAGTGTTCCTGATTCCAGGTATGACACGACAACACCACACATTCCCCTTTGTAAAGAGAAATAAAGAAACACTTTAAAGCAACTTATAAAGAACAAAAAACAAATAAACAAAATACAATTTGAACTCTGAAAAGAAAAAACAGAGGCATGAATAACAAGAGAACCAATTGCATGATAAACAAATCGGATCACCTATAAAGATGATAATCCTTATACCACACAGGAGTAAGACTTTTCCTCTGTGCTCGTTGGACAGGAACAGAGTCGTCAGGAGCACAAGAAGACTTATTTTCAGGAACACTGTGAAGGGTTGTAGAACAAGAGAATTTCCTCCAATTGCTAGCACTGTTGGAAGACCTTAAGCAGGACGAAATTCCAGACTCCGGGGACACTTCCTTAGGCCACAACCACCTAGGAATCTTTACCACTTTAGACATACTCCACACATTACCATCAGAGAGTTCAACAACCTGCCGACCAACACGCTTGACCATCAAAGGACCAGAATACCGTGACTCCCCAGACTTGACAAATCTACACTTCTTAACACGCACCCAATCATTGACACTGAACTGGGAAGAATCCCTACACAGATAACAATCAATCACAACGGCCCTATCTGAACCAAGCATTCTCATCCAAGGTTGACTCATGTTGGAGCCACTCCTCCTCCCTCTCATCTTCTCAAAAGGAGATAGATCACCCATACTCCTAGGTGTGTTTCTGTAGCACCACAGAACTTCACTACTGGTTTGTTTACAATCTCTACCATTATGTAAGGCTAATTGGAGACCCTCCTTAAACACCCTGATCCACCTCTCCACAATACCATTACTATTGGGATAATAAACTGATACACGTTTATGTCTTATACCATGACGCTCCAAAAACTCCTCCATCTCCTGAGACACAAATTGCACACAGTTGTCAGTAGTAATAGACTCTGGAAAACTTTCTCTTTCAGACACTTCATTTAAAAACTTGATCACCACACTAGACGTTATGCTAGAAACAATTTTTACCTCAGGCCATTGAGACAACTGATCTACCAAGATTATAGCATACATCGCATTCTTGTTGAACGACAAAGGACCAGCAATATCCAAAGATACACTCTCCCAAACACGTAAAGGTCTAGAAATGGGAAAACGTTCATATGCAACATGTTTTTGAGACTTATCACTCAAACAGCAATCCATACAGTCTCTGACATGCCGTTCTATGCATTTATCCATCCCTGGCCACCAGAATTCACTTCTAATCCTCCTTTTCGTAGATGTCATTCCAGGATGCCCCTCATGAGCCATTTCTAAAATCTTAGGTTGCAATTCACGAGGCACCACCAATTGCAGACCCCTAAACAATACTCCCTCAACCACAGACAACTCTTGAGCAACTTGAAAGAAAGGAAGAATATCATCAGACAACAAAACTTTGCGTGGCCACTGAGGTTTTACAAAATTACAAACATCACTACAAACAGAGTCACCACAACATGCCAACTTCCATGCATCCTCATGAACACAACCTTTAGAAATTTCACAAATTGACACAACATTATCATCATCCTTGTCTTCTTCAACAATATTGTCATCAGCCACAGGCAATCTAGATAAGCAGTCAGCTATCACATTCCTAACACCAGGAATATACTCCACTTTAAAATGAAAATCCTGAAGCTTGTATTGCCATCTAGCAATCCTTGAAGTCGCTTTCCCACAACCTTTCGTAGTAAATAAATCCACTAAAGGACGATGGTCAGACCAGAGTTTAAAAACAGTACCGTACACATACTTGCGGAAATACTCTATACCCCACCAGCAAGCAAGAGCTTCCTTTTCTAAAGTAGAATATTTGCACTCAGCATCCCTTAAAGGTCTTGATGCAAAGCCAATTGTTACCATCTGACCCTTTTGACGCTGCATTAAAACTGCACCAATACCCACATTACTTGCATCAGTGATGATAAATGAACAATGTGCAGTAATAAACGTTGCCAAAGCAGGTGCAGATGCAATGTTTTGCTTCAACAACATGAACTCTTTTTTGCAATTTTCATCCCAAAGAAATTGAACATTTTTTTTCATCAAGTTCCTCATGCTTGCAGTTTTATCAGAGAACAGGGGAATGAATTTGGATTAATATTCGGCAAGCCCCAAGAAAGACCTGAGCTGATCTTTGTTCACAGGGTCTGGAGCTAATTCAATGGCCTTGACTAAATTTAATTTCGGGGAAACGCCTTCCTTACTAATAGTATGTCCCAAATAGTCAACAGAAGACACACCAAATTTACATTTTTCTTTTGTGAGAGTGAGACCACTATCTTGCAACACACATAATACCTTATACAGAATTTCAGAATGATCAGATGGATTAGATGCAAAGATCAAAATGTCGTCCTGGAAATACAAGACATTATCAAAATCCTTAAAAAGGTTGTGCATTACTCTTTGAAAGACAGAAGATGCAGATATTAGACCAAAAGGCATCCTTTTGTACCTGAAAGCACCTTCCGAAGTGATGAAAGACGTCAAATGCCTACTGTCCTTGTGTAACGCTATCTGGTGGTAAGCATTAGACAGGTCCAATGTAGAAAAAATGGATCCCCCCTTCAATTTTGTGAACATTTCATTAATATTAGGCAACGGATGCCTATCCACCCATACGTTCCCGTTTAAATCTCTCAAATCCACACAAAGTCTCACTTTGCCGTTGGGCTTGTGAGCGACAACGACTGGAGACAACCAAACAGAAGATTCTATTTCTTCAATGACATCTAAATCACATAACCTTTTGAGTTCAGACTTTACAGCATCTCTTAAATGTAAAGGGACATTCCTAACTTTATGGACCTTTGGTACAGCATCTTCCCTAAGAATGATTTTATGTTCAACATTTTTTAAGAGACCTAATGCAGATGTAGAAAAAACAGAAGGAAACTTCTTTTCACACTCAGAACCAAGATCAGACTCTACATTCATGACCAGGTCTGAATAACCAAGCACTTGTTCAGGATGATTAGGATCCAATTTTATCATTAAGTCCCTCTGTTGAGGCCATCCCAATAAACAAGAGCCATCTTTTGCCACATAAACCTTGGAATTGATGGTTTTACCCTTGAAACTTAGGGATGTTGTAAAGAAACCAAGAACTTCAATGGGTTTCTTCCCATACCCAAGTAATTTTATATCAGGAGGAGATAATTTTAAACCTGGAAACTCTTTTACCCATTCCTCACCAATGAGAGTACGTTTTGCTCCAGAGTCTGCCATAACACTGATATCCTTCCCCCCAATAACCACAGTGCAATATGGGGAATCTTTAGTACACGCATTAACTTCATACACTGCAAAAATAAATTCTTCTTCTAAGTAATCGTCATCAATTTCATTAACATGCTCATCAGAACTCCTTTTTTGAACAAAACCCTTACTTTAAACTTGTTCTTATTTTTACACATTTTACTAAAATGACCTTTCAATCTGCAATATCTGCACACTTGTCCGATTGCCGGACATTTTCTGTCATTCGCTAGGTGATCAGGACTACCACATTTGAAGCATGCATATTCTCTCCTCTCTTGAAATGGTTGGTTTCTGTTTCTAATTGAAGTTCTTTCCTCAAAATTAGATTTTTTTACAATATTGACTTCAGCAATTTTTCTTTCCGCAAGTTCTTTCACACCCAGATTCATGCTCTCAAAACGATGAGCAATATCTAACGCTTTGTCTAAAGTCAGATCCTCAGTGTCCAAAAGTTTTCCTTGAAGCTTGACATCAGCAACTTTGTGGACCATTTGATCACGCAACATTTGATCATGAAAGGTTGAATAATTACACTTAGATGCTAAAATTCTCAAGTCATTCATAAATGAGTCGATAGATTCACTTGGTAATTGACCTCAACTCAAGAATTTATGACGGGAAACTACAACGTTAACTTTCTTTATATATTGTTTATCCAACTGTTTGATCGCTTCTCGAAAACATCTATCCCTTCTTCAGAAGATGTTACACTGCTTGAACTCAAAGGTAAATGACTTAAGACATGTCTTCCTTCAGCACCTAAACAATGTTTTAAAATAGCTAGTTTCCGTTTATCGGTGTAGTCATCCCCACCAATAGCTTCAATGTAAGCATAAAAACCTTCTTTCCATCTTTTCCATTCAAGAATTGGTTCACCTGGACTTGGTAGAAAAGGAGGTGGAGCTGAAAAACTTTCCATCTTGACGAACAAAAATTGAAATAACAGTAGGTGAATTTTTCAGTGTATTATGTTGACGTTGTAATTTGTTATTTGTAATTATGTTAATCTGTCGATAACAGCAATGTCAAACTGTTTGGCAGAGGTAATACCAAATACGAGGCTTCTTACCGACAATTGTTCGCTAAATCACGTTCTCAATGGGTTTTCACTCAATCTTGTCCCAAAAGATGGCCGCTGTGCGTCAAAATGCGTGCATTCACGCCATGACGTCACGCGCATGCGCACAAGCTTATCATGGAGCCACTAGACTCGTGCAGACATAACATTCGAAATGCGCAAAATGGTGAAAATTAAATATTTCAGTCACAGATGGGCACAAAATTGTGGCGGTTTCACCTGCACGTTTCTGCTACGGTCCATGACACAGCGTTGACAGCATTCAAGGCATTCAAGGACAGTTCGTGATCCTCTGCATAGCACGACATACAACGATGCAGGTAGGGACTCTAGGCTCTTATCTTTTAAGTTCTTGCCCAATCATCGCCAGTGAAATGATGATACTCCGTGAACAAGAGGGTAGTTGGAGAGTATTTATTGCGAGGTACAGAAACAGGTCTAATCATGAAGCCTGGGTCGTAACCGTCTTCCCTGGAATCCGGAACCCAGCAGTGTTCCTGATTCCAGGTATGACACGACAACACCACAGAGCTCTCCCCTCCGGGTCTACGCCATCACTCTTCTCACGGTGACTGGCACCACCCGGGAGGGAATTCGGACAGATTTCTGACTTTAGGGTAGGCCCCCACACAACCACACAGAACCTCTGCAAGCAAGACCGCGATCATGCAGTGCATCCACCGATATTCACCCTTTCACAGGGAACACAGCTTCCATAAATAAAAGAGCAGGCAAGCAGCAACAGGAGAAACTCTTCTTCATCAATCGGACCACAAGCCCTGCCCTACATGTCTGTGGCAGCAGAGATGGCTTTGCTGTGGGGTGTTCAACAGCCAGCACACGATCAAAGAGCAGGGAAAGGGTGCCTCCACAAGGAGCTCCCCCTGCAGTAGGTGTAGTGGCAGCTCCTTTGGGGCTGGGTGGAACACCGGGGCTCTGCTGGAATATGTGTCAGTGCTCACAGCGCTCACCACACTCCGGCTCTGGGGACAAGCAGATCAGTTGCAGCTCTCGCCGCAGGCTGCTCTTTTGGTCTCTGCTGAGACAGAAGAAAACTAAGTGCTCACACTGCACTTCTTCCTTGACACAGGTAGGGACCGCAAGGGGGGGAAATCTCCCAGGCTTCTACATGAACCGGGGTGGGGGGACCAAACACCTGGAGAACAACAGGGGCACAAGAGAAAACAACGAGCAGCAGGCCAGCACATACAACTCCTTGTAGCCAGTGGCAGTCCTTCTTACAGCACAAGCAAGCTACAGGTCAGCACAACAAGCAAGTAAGTCCAATGGCGGTTCTCCTGGCAGCATAACAGATCCTCCTGGCAATTTGCAGTCTGTAGAACTAGCAGTGTCTGGTTACAAGTCCACGCAGTGTCTAACATCATGGGGTCATGGGGTCAGAGCAACTGTACTTATACTCCAAATGTCTTTGTTCTAGAGGTAACTTCAAACATCTTCAGAAGTACAAAACACCCCAATTCAGGCCCAAGCTCAAGCCCAGGCTCCTGAAATACTACAGGGGGCAGAGACAGCATTGTCAAAGGCAGGCACATCGTAATTCAGGTGCAGGTGCCAACTCCTCCTAGCACTCTAGCCCAGGAAGATTCATCAGGATATGCTGGGCACACCTCAGTTCCTTCTGTCACTCTCTAGAGTGAAGGCACAAAACAGGCCCCTGTCAGTCTAAGCCAGACGTTGTCTGGAGTCAGACTCAGAGGCGGCTGGCACTGATCACGGGTGGCAATGTGGGGAGGAAGGGGTAAATAAGAACATTTCACTGACTTCCTCACCACATCTCTCGCCCTCATCTCTCCGCTCCATCTGAAACAGAAAGTGTGATGCTGAAGACTACCAGTTTCCAGTTTATTTATTTCTAATTTGGGAGACACCACAGAAAGCAACCAGGCACTCACACCTTAGATAATCACAACGCTGTAATGCAGCATTGTGACTGGTCTGAGAGCCGTGGTTTGGAGCTCAGATGGGGACCCAGAGCCTGGGCCTGTCCTCCACCCAGACTGTAATGTAGCCTGGGTGGAGAACATACAAGTGCACATGACTGTTTGACCGGCCCAAGACGGCTGCCCAAACATTCAAGCGCACTTACAAAGTGTCAATCACGCCTCCCCCTGCTCCTCTGTCAGCAGAGTAGCCCGTCCTGTCTGCAATGCTGCTGCAGCTTAACAAAAATAAAATGATAATTACATTGAGTTATTATCATTTATTTTTCCTTTATTTACACAGCTAAAAAGGAGTGAGGCGACGCTCCTCCGCCTTATGACTAGCCACCACTAGTTAGGCTGCAAAGTACAAAGAGTCCTAAGCACACAGAAATGCCCACTTCTAAAAGTGGGATTTCTAAAATAGTAATGAAAAATTTGCTTTCACCAATAAGCAGGATTATCACCACTATTCCAAACACACCAAACATGGTCATGCTACTCTTCTAGATTAGAAATTACCACTGAAAAACATATCAGGAATCTACAATGTATGCAAGAAGCAGCCTCACAGCAGTGAGAAACCAAATAGACTGTTAATCACTACCAGGACATGCCATACACAAAGTCACATGTCCTGACTTTTAGCCAAACAGCACCCGGCAATTTGGGCTACCTAGGGTCTTACTTAGGGGTGGCCTATATTTGGTAAAAGGGGAGTTTCATACTTGGCAAGCTCCTTAAATGCCAAGTCATTGTGGCAGTAAACTGCACACATAAGCTATGCAGTGGCAGAGGCCTCAGACAGGTTTGAAAGGCTACTTCTGTGGGTGACGCAAATAACCCACTACTAGCATTGAATTTAAAGGCCCTGAGTATATAGACTACCACTGCAGAAGGGACTTACAGGGAAATTAAATATGCCAAACAGATGTAGACCAATGTTATCAACTTTACAGGAGTGAGCATATGCACTTTAGCACTGATCAGCCCAGAGTCATAAAACCAACAAAAACATGTAAAAAAAACAGAGGAGGAAGGTAAAACGTTTGGGGATAACCCTGCAAAATGGCAAGATCCAACACCTGCGATGAAATATGCACAACAAAGAAAGGCTTTGCGCCTGCAAAGTGCCAGCAGCTTTTTAGCGAGCTTTTTAGCGCTAGCAGCATACAAAGAAAATACTCAGAAAGGACCCCTAAAGGGAGGTGACACCTCAGTACAGACTTACAATTTGGCAAAGAAACCCACAGAAGATCTTTGATTACTTGCATTAATTCAATGGACACGAACATTTTAGGGGAAAAAAACTCATATTTGCAATTTGTTTTAGCTTTTTCCCGCCTGCCTTCCCTGGTAAAACACCTTCAACAACCATGAAACATTTCAACTGCCAAAAAGTGCTGTAAATAGAATTACTCTGTGATAAGACTGCACGTGTGCTCAATGTTATTACCAAGACATGTGACAACACTGCACTGGTGCTCAATGGTATTACCCAGATATGTTACATGAGCGCTACCATCAATTGTCTATGAGCCTGTTGGAGCTAACTGGCTGAGAATGAAGAACAACAATGCGTTAAGTGCACTTGCGGTACATCAAAAGACACTCCAATTGCAGCCTGCTCAGTGCCACCCAGAAAATAAAACATCACCCACTTAATGCACCCAGGCCCAGTTTTTCCCATTTTAAAAACCAGTGTAGTGAATACAGTGTTCTCAGAAGAAGTCCATGCAGCAAGAGCGAATAATACAGTGGGAATACATCTCGTTTGGAAACGTGATGCTCTCTTTCAGTTTAATAAATTGTTTTTTTGTTTTTTTTAATTTTTGGAAGACCTTTATTTAGAAAAGGGTGCACACAGCTATTCAGCCAAACATCCCGGAGGCATGGCAGCAAAATTAGAGCATCAAACTGTTTCAGCACACTCAGGAGAGCTGTTCAGGATAAGAGAGGTCAATGTTTAAATTAAAACAGGATATACACGGTAAATACGTAATACAGTTCCATATGTTAATGAAAAGAAGAAAGGGAAAAGAAAACAGGAGGGGGCCGGCTACGGGATCTAAAGTAGATACAATCACCGGGTGGGCAGGAAAGCACGTCCAACTGCAGAGACACCCACATTTTGAAGCGAACAATATAAGCAAGCATACATTTCTGAAGACTCCCGACTAATGCCCCACCCGATGAATCCAATGACAGGAGAGGCTGAGCAGCTACAGTCCCAGCACCGCCTAAAAAGTCCAAACAGTAACCCGACACACTGACCCCCCACCCAGGGAGAGAGGAAAAAGGAAAGTCCAGTCAAACTAAAAAAGAGAAAAAGGCCATAGAAACAGAGAACGGAAAAACAAAAATACCCCACACCCTACCCCCCACCCTGCACCCCTGCAGATGGCTACGGCCTACCCCCCTAGCAGCGTGCCTATCGCCCAGCGACCAAAAACCCGAAATATAGTAGAAAAGAGATTTATAAAGGAAGGAAACACAGAAAAAGAAAGAAAAGAAAAGTTAAGGGAGGAGGAGAATCACACAATCCCGGTCACACTGCCCCCCTCCTGCGACGTACAGTCCTGGTCATTAAACAATAAGCAACAAAGCAAAGTAGATTCGGTAGAACCCAGGAAAGACGTCCTATACCGCCCCGCCCCCAGTACAAGAAAATGGCGGATCCCGGGTCCCTCACAAACCCCTAGCATCCGAGTCGAACACCAGTCTCACCCTTGACCTCTACGAGTGTTCACCATGAGTTCCGCACACCTCATCCGCCTATTCACAGGATAGATCAAAAGTCCAGCCAGTCCATGAATCTGTGCGGCGAGTCCAACGGATATCCACAGTCCACCACAATCCTCAGCCGCCATGACACTCGCCACGGTACGACCAGATCCCGACCGTCCCATACTCCACCACACTGCACAGCTCACACGATCGATAAATGTTCGCTGTTTCCGTCGGGTCACAGTTTCAATAAAGTCATTGGGGGACGAGCTTGTGAACACGACCACAGGCGGACTCTTCATCGTGGGCGGGCGATACACCATGGCGGCGGATTCAGCCGCACACTGCGGTACAGACATTGCTATCCATGCTTCGACACTAGATGGGCCTCGAGTCGTAGATTCCGGGATCAAAGTCGGGGAAACGGTTCGCTTAGGGGGACCAGACAGATCAGAGTCATTATGCGATCGGGCAGTTTCGGTGGCATCCGCGATCGACTTATGCGAAAGAGCAACCATGTAGCAGCACAGACCCTGAATGGCGGCCATCACGGTTCGCAATGATGGCTCTTCTTCACCCCGCACCGCAGCGAACTGATCGACTCCAGACATCAGTGCGCCCTTCGGGTCACCCGATTCTCCCAGGGACCGAGGTGCGATGAGGGCAGGCGGGGGCAGGAGGCACACAGTCCAGCAGCGATAGGGCCACTCGGATGGGGGCCCCACCCCGGCGGGAAGGGAACGCCGAGAAGGGGACCCCCGGCCACTCCGCCACTCACAGGATCATTACACCTCCTCAGTGCTTCCAGAACCGCAGGCTCGCCACCAGTCCAGGGGCAGGTTGCTCTCCACTTCTATCTACCGGACCGTGTCTGGGTCCCCCGGCCGCCGTTGTTGCACTGCAACCCGGCAGGGTCAGTACTCGAGGTCCCGGCACTCGGTCAGCGTTAGGCCAAGAACTTCCACTCGATGTAACTCCGGTAATCCGGGTCGTAAGTTTCCCAGGACCACACCGCCAGTATCAGCAATGGGTCACCCACACGGGGGCGAGGCGAAAAAGCAGGATTTGTAGCAGGATATTCAAGCAGCAGGAGGAGGTCGACTGAGCCGAGAGCTTACGCGGCCATCTTCGTTCGTCGCTAGGCTCCTCCCAGTTTAATAAACTGTTATTGAAAATTTTGCAAGTAAAACAGAGTACATGCCATAAAATGGAAACATATGAACAAAAAGAGGGAGATACTATCAGGCATAACATATGTGAAGAAATACAGCAAAATGGGAGATGCAGAGGAAGGGGAAGGATAAGATAGAAGGAGAGAAAGGAAGAAGAACAGAAAGAAAAGGAAGAAGGGAAAGAAGAAAAGAGAAAGGAAGAGATGAGAAAAAAGTAGATAATACTCAGTGGGATATAGTAGTAGAGGAAAGATAGGAAACAAAGGGGAGCCATAGAAGATCAGATTTTATTTTTTGAGAAATGGAGGAAGAGGATACAGTGGCAATTCTATGTTTGTCACAAATAAAATTCCACCACATGGATAAAGATATTTTGGAATTATCTTTCCATGACGATAGAATGACCTTAATAGCTAGAGCAATAAAAAGGTCAAACAACTTAGATGCAGATGAGATGCAACTTAGATGCAGATGAGGTCATATCAATATCAGATGAAAGGGAGCCTAGAAAAACATGCAGATATATCATATATCATTGTTAAACTTAAAAATTGACATGCAAACCTTCCAAACTGAATTCCAAAAGGAATAAACCGTAGTACATTCATATAGCAAATGGATTAACGTTCCAGGAGCACTAGAACAAGACCAACATAAGGAAGAAGAAGTAGGAGAAAATTTACAAATGCTAACGGGGGTAATGATGCTCTCTTTGATCTGTACAGTCCAGAAGAAACCAAGAGATGAGCTGGGCGACCTGGAGCCGCAGGCACACAGCACACACATCTCAGTTGGGTGTGGCACTGTGGTCATAACGGACGTGGCAGCAAATTCATACTAAATAACCAGTGGAGATCTCTCACTCCCGGTGGAGAGCACTTAGGTGCTTGAGGACATGAAGAAGCAATATCTTTTATAGTGTAGCTCAAAAAAGCGGAAAGCCTCTCCGGGCCTCCTTTTTTTCAAATGCATCTAATATGACGCAGCATGAGGCATGCTCGTGCTGGCCATGTTAAGTAAAGAGAACCCCATCTTCATCTAATAAGACTGCCATACAAGCCCCCAGTCATCACGTTTCAATGCAGAAGCAATGTAGGCAAGCACACACCCTAATACGTCAATACGAAGACAACAAGCACTTTCAGTGGAAGTGCACTAATATTGCCCTATTAAATGTGGTACTCCTGGCTCACAACTTGTGGGTAGAGCGCTGTCAAGCAAGCCCATAAAAAGCACAAAATATTACAGCCGCAAACAGGACAGAGGATGAGGAAGAGGGCAAGATGTCAAATGGGAGCAAATGGGAACCTCCAGTGATGATCTGGTAGGTGAAGCAGACCAGGATCTAAGTATCTCAGGCCCCATATATTTTCAAATCCTGATGTGCCACAAGTGCCCTGGACCTTCAGACAATACTCCACCGCCAAAAGATAAAATTAGGTGGGGTTATTAAAAAACAATAAAGAAGAGGGTGAGGGCAACCAGTTTACATATGCCATCAGAGATTAAAAACGGTCAGAGATGTGGTATCGTACCCGGAAGGCACCTGAACTTCAGTCTGTTTCAAGGATGAGGCCAACACCAAAAAGCACAGCTATATCGGTCTAGTGACCACATCCCCCAAGCCTTAGCTAGCAGTTGAAGTTCTATTGAGGAGCCCAACTACCCAGGAGAATAATTAGAGACCCCTGCCACTATGTCCTCACCGATCACTGCCACTCCATCCCCCTCCTATTGGTGACTCACTGCACGACACATGCATCATGTCCCTCAGAGTAGCACAACTGGGAGCACGAAACAGGAAGCACTGGGAAGGAGCCATTTTAAGCTGACACCACTCCAGCACCTGAATTCCTGTTGTCTCCTTCATGTGGCTAACAAGGGTTTTTAAAATTTCAATTATAGAAGAACAAACTAATTTCCTTAAACAAAAGGCATACATTTGTCATTAATGTGCATGTTTTTGTCCTGAAATAAAAGTTTTTACTTTTTACTAATTATATATTTTGTGACCAAACGTCAGTTTGTATTTTTCATCAAATATTTACATGTACTAATGACACACTTGAAGAGATTTTGCCTCACGTGCTCTTATATCACCATCTCATGCTATGGATGCCCAAAATATGGAAAGAATTACTGCTATTATATAAGTACCCTCATTTTACAAGATATGGGAATTTTTATTTGATAGTTGCCCTCATTATTACCAGAACTACTGTTCAGTTGCCCGGCTTAATATTACCATGTTGGACATTTTCATGCCATATATTTCCTCATTCAGAAAGAAACAAGACTTACCCTCATCATGCTGGGGCCACAATTATATTAAAGGTGACATTAACGATTAACGGATCCCCACTATCAGATCATCATTTTGCATCGTACACCCATTTTCTTTTTTGCAGAAGCACAAGAAAGATTTTTCCTTTGATTTGGTATACACTGTTAGGAGCATTAGTTGAACTATCTAATATTTGCAGATACAGCTTATATCGAAACTTTAGAAGTGATTCTCAACGGTCAAACAAGCTGGCATCTTCTTGTCCCAGGGAAATATAGGACACACGAGGGAATCTTTGTGAAAGGGCCAGCTGACCAGTTGAGATTGGACTTTGTTAAGGCTATTGCTCTACAATAAGTGAATGTGCCTGTCTCCCACTGCTGTCTGTGCCCTAACACCCTAGAAGATGTCCCTGGCAGTCTGGGAGCTTCAAGAATAGACAGGATGAAGGCATCCAGCGTCATTGTTACTTAAAAAGGTATTTCAACCTACAGAGATCAAGTATAAGATGGCAAGTATATCTGGTAAATGTAAACTCTGAATTCCTGATTTGTCATTCTATACACGTTCTTCCAGAAAAAAACAAAGCTTCAGAGGAACCTAATTCAGAATATATCTCTCCAAGTGGAGCACTGTTTGGTTGCCACTCCAGTTTGTGCTCTTGGGGAAGATTTTGAGGCTCCAAAAGTGATTACATCTGAACATAGAGAGGAACAGGGAAGGAGATGGCAAGGTAGCCTCAGTAAGGAGAGGGCCAAGAATTTCATGTCTGTCATGTTCAGTACATATGGTGACGATATGAAAGACTTTTGTGGAAACATGAATGTGACAGGTCTGGCCTTGTTGAGCCATGCTCTGCCTTGCCCTGCCTGGTTGACTAGGGGCTTAAAAAAAGGGAATGTGAGGGTAGAAGTGGTCAAAGGCAGGCAAGTCACCTAATAGCACAATCTCACTCGCTACAGATTTCAAGTTGTTCCCACTCCAGAACTTTAGGTGCCCAAACTCAGGTTCTCAGAATTCTCCAGGGGCCATATTACAAAATATGGTGTGCTCTATTTGTTTGCGCAGGGTTCACCTTTCAGAAGTTGCACCCTGCACCAACAAGGAGAGTGCACCATATTATATTGAATGCACTGCCTCCAGGGCAGCTGCAAAGTCGTGCTTTCAAGTGGGATTGGTGTTGTTACAACGCAGGCTATTACAACGCCTGCTGTTACAACGCGGTTTTTACATCGCATACCACTACAACACATAGTGCTTTTAAGCGCTGTATAGTGATTTATTTAATTTACTATTCCAACTCCAGTCCCCGTGGATAGTAGGGAAGGTGTTGGATAGTAAATTAAATATATTCCCTATCCTAGAGCGCCCCCCAGCACAATGCGTTGTAATGGTTTGCGTTGTAATGGTTGCGTTGTAATGGTAGTGCGTTGTAATAAATGCGTTGTAAGTGATGTTTCCCTTTCAAGTGAAATACGGAGTGTTTTTAAAGCAGCCGCTACATGTTTCACTGTGCTGGAGGCAATAAACCTGCACTTTAAATGGGGATCAGAGATCTTCTTGCGAGTGGGTGCAGAGAGTGACTGCACCCACCTGCAAGGGGATGCGTCAGGCTCCCTAGGACCTCTTTTTCCGCCTCCATAGGGATGCTCTCAGGGGATGCACTAAGGTGGCCCTAGGTCAGTGTGCCTCCTGACAGCTTATTTGCCTCTGCATCGGCATCTATAATATGGTGCAGGCACAGAGGCAAAGTGATTCCCTCATTTGCATGGGGCCACGACCCCAAGTAAATGAGGGAACACCCTCTGCTGATAACGCTGGCATTCATATGTGCACCAGTGCTATCTGTATTACAGAACGGGTCGCACAAGCATCTGCGGCCCTTTCTGTAATACCAAAGTGTCCCGGGGGAAGGCAAAGTGGGAGCACATGCCCTTTGGGCCCCCGGGGCACTTTCCGTAATGCAGTTCCAAATGTGGTACTAATTAAACTAAACTTCACTGATTTGTTTATGATGATCCTTTCCCCTGGATGGATAGCACAACCTAACCAAGAGAGTTATCTCGGATGTCGTAATGGAATACCAGATCTGAATGAACTCCAACATTAAATACAGTGAAATAGGCACAAGTTAGTTTTACAACACACTTGGGCCCTATTACGCTTTGCCTGTTTGTGCCACAGCACACCATAAAACAGGGGTGCTGGGTGCAAACAGGGAAAGTGTGCCTTATTACACTGAATGTTCTACCCTACTCAACCATGAAGTCATGCTGCCCTGGGGACAGTGCAATCAATTGAAAAACAGAGCAGCTTTAAGGCAACCTGCCTGCACTTTAAGAGGGAAGAGAGATCCACTTGCAGGCGGGTGCGGTGAGTGACTGCACCTGCCTGCAAGGAGCTGCCTGGGGGCTCAATAGGACTCTCTTTCCACCCGCCAGAGGACTGCCATCAGGGGGCACACTGATAGTATGCAACCTGACAGCTTCTTTGCCTCTGCACCTGCATATATAAAACAGCACAATATGTGCACCAGTGCTATCTGTATTCAGAAAGACTGCAAGTCTGCAGCCCTTTCTGTAATGCCAAGTGCCCTGGCAGCATGCAAAATGGGCACATATTTCTCTTGTGCCCACGGGGCACTTTTATTAATACAGCCCCTGGAGTGGCATGTATAGTGGGTCACGCCAGCTACTTGATGATCGTAAAGATAAGCTTATCTAATACACTAACTTTTATGTGAATTGTGAAGGCTGCCTTTGCCTCAATGGTGGTCTTCCAAGGGCTCTTTTACAGGTATCAATGGCAGGGTTTCAGGTTAGACCTTAGAGGCTTCCTGCAGTCTGATTTCGTTAATTTTAAGTCTGCAGCACTAAATCACCTGAACACCACAAACCACTATAAAATGTGTCATTAAAGTTCTTGGTGATGCGTTTGAAGAGAAGGAAAGGCAACTGAGACAAACATTTCTACAAGTTTGTCAATGGATTGCCGTATAGTGCATTAAAACTCTCCAAAACTGAAAGAAACAAGCCAAGATTCTTGGCTTCTAAAGTGTAACTTGTCAAATATGCATAACTCATTTAGCATCTTCGGAAATAAATGGTAAACATTACAGTTAAGTTTGTTTCTGAAGCAGAAATGTATTGTATACAATCTCAAATTACAAAAATGTGGTGTGCACGCTTACAACATGCACAGCCAAGGTGATCTAGAATATTTTAAACCCCAGCACCACAACGCCATCACCATGTTCACATTTTAGTCGGGAATTTCCTACGGAATGTCACTCTAAAATTGGATGAATTTGGTCACATATATTTTGCTTAATACCCAGACATTCAGGTTTCATTTTTACTCAAGTTCTACGAGAGATTTTAACTTTATTACACAAATAGGTGCAGAATGCCAATGTCAATTTATTTCCATTTCATCGTTTGGGTGCAACCAGCAAACATTTTTTTTTACATGAGTTTATTACTGAAAAAATCTCAATGATTGTGGTTTTGATTATTATTTTGACAAAACAAAAGGGAGGACTTATTAAATCTGTGTCTCGTCATGCAATGTTAAATTGAGAAAATATTTCATACCTCTCACATGTGTGGTAAGTGTGACACTAGTATTGTTTCCCTTTTTAAGCCCAGTTCAATAAACATAACTTTACCAGCAATTTTATTATGTATTTGTATTTTCCTATTATTGGTTGAATTTGTAATGTTTTCAATAAACGATGCAAAAAAAGAAATGGATGTCTTACTCACATTTGCACAGTCACAGTTTCCCCAGAAATATTTTTTCTTGTGGTGTCGTTCCATGGTCAGGCATCAGTTGATTTACCGGGAGGTATTCGGTGATAAATGCATTGCTTTGTTTAACCTTTTTCAGATTTTCTATCTCATGAGTAGAAAACTGAAGGATGACAAAAGTAACATTTTGTTGATTGTTCGTTTTGACATGATAAACATCAACGTTTATACCTATGCTTTTTGCCTGCATGTTAGGAAAATAAGTCTCTAATATAATCTAGACAGATATGAGGATTAAGCCTAAAATATCTGTCCCAAAGCATATGGGATTCTTTACAAATTCTGTCTGCCTCTTCAAAGATCAATACACATCTGCCTTGATATATTTAAAGAACAAGTTACTTACCTTCGGTAATGCTTTTTCTGGTAGATACAATATCTGCCTGTGGATTCCTCACCTTGTGAATATCCCCTTGCGTCAGCAACATTCGGAAATTCTTTTGTAGCTTCTCACCAACGTGGACTTGGATGTCATAGAAGCACGGCATCGCACGCTACTCCGCTGACGTCACCGACGCCTACAATAGGCCCACGCCGGCGTGATGACATCAGTTCTGCCCTTTTTTCCGTGCCTTCGAGGCACACGGACGGACAAATGACAGTAGATATATACACAGTATTCGTAACAGAAATACCAAGATAAACACACACAGTGTGAAACAGATGCAGTAAAACATTTGAAATTAACAACCTCTTGAGAATAAAATAAATACATTACAAAGAAACACTGGCATAGAAGAGTGGACCAATGTACAAAGATTGACTTCCCTTGAACAGAACTAAATGAACAAGGCTCGAAGGTCAAAAAACAATAACAAGATTCACTAATGTAAAAAGAATTCTTAGCAATTTATTGAAAATACAAATGTTAAAAAAGTGGACAATGAAAGAACCACTATGGCAAGTTTAAAAAACAAAACAATAAAACTGTTTGACATTCGATATTGACCAGCAAGATTGAAACATAGAGACAGAAAACAGTGAGACATGAAAGTTGTACAGTACTAAATGTATATTCCGACTCTGTTTCTGACACCTATGTTATGCACACCACAGAATAGTATATCAACAAGGGTATATGAGTCATAAATTATACTAGGATGGTGCGTCGACGCGTTTCGGTGGTTTTCCACGATTTTATCCACCTTTATCAAGACAACATTTAATATCTGTCGTGATGCATCGGTCAATATAATCTCCCTTAAAATTCTCTTTTGGATGTAGTCCGATTTCTGTTATTAATCCACATTGAAGTGTGATTAGGTAAAGATTTAAGCTTTGTGTATTCCCCTCTTTTGTTAAATAAAAAGTCATATGCAATAGACTCCTGATATTAGAGCATAGAGGAGTTGTCTTTGGTTGTTGACAGTAATGCTTTGCGAAAGAGTGGAGGATAGACCAAGTTGCCGCCCTACAAATATCCTCTACAGGAACACCTCTAGACAAGGCAGAGGTCGAAGATTTAGCTCTTGTAGAATGAGCCCTTATACCCTCTGGAGGATCCTTACCGGCCAAAGAGTAGCAGATCTTTATACAGAGGACGATCCATCTTGACAAAGTTCTTTTATGGACCGCTCTTCCTTTTCTGCAGCCAGCAAACCCAATGAAGAGCTGGTCATCCAGACAACAGTCTTTAGTCCTGTCCAGGTAAAAGGACACCGCCCTCCTGGGGTCCAGATGGTGTAATCTCTCCTCCTCCTTTGAAGGGTGAGGGGGAGGATAAAAGGTAGGGAGGGTAATGGATTGACCAAGGTGGAAAGGAGTCGCCACCTTTGGGAGAAAAGCAGCCCAGGTCCTAAGAACCATTCGATCAGCATGAATGGTCAAGAAAGGGGGCTTGGAACTAAGAGCTTGAAGCTCACTTACCCTCCTTGCTGAGGTTATTGCAACGAGGAAGACTGTCTTTAGAGTCAAGAGCCTCATAGGACATTTGTGAAGGGGCTCAAAGGGAGCTCTCATTAAAAAGGTCAAGACAAGATTTAAGTCCCACTGAGGCACAATAAAAGGAGTAGGAGGGAACTTATTTGTGAGGCCTTTCAAAAACCTCAAAACAACAGGAGATTAAAAAAAATAAGGCTGGTCAGGCAAACAGAGAAAAGCCGACAGCGCAGAAAGATAGCCCTTAACTGTGGCAACAGCAAGTCCTTGCTGCGCCAGAGAGAGGGCAAACTGAAGAACATCAGACAAATGGGCTCTCAAAGGGTCAATAGATCTCTCCCCACACCAAGTAACACAGTTTGACCATCTACATGAATAAATGGACTTGTTGGAGTCACGCCGGGCTGACAAGATGACATCCACCACGTCAGGCGGGAGAGAAAAGGAATTCAGGTTGCCCCGTTCAATCTCCAGGCATGAAGGTGTAATGTCTGGAGGTGGGGGTGTAGAACCTGCCCCTCCATCTGAGAGAGGAGGTCTGCCCTGAGAGGGAGACGGAGCGGCGGGTGAGAGGATAGGTGGAGAAGATCCGTATACCACACCCTTCTTGGCCAATCCGGGGCGATCAATATGACTTGGGCCCGGTCTTGGCGAATCTTCCTCAGAACCCGAGGAATCAAGGGTATGGGGGAAATGCGTAAAGGAGTTGATCTCCCCAACCCAACTGAAACGTGTCCCCCAAGGCTCATTGCATCGGATACTGGAGACTGCAGAAAGACAGGCAGTGAGCATTCTCGCGAGTGGCAAAAAAGTCCATCCGAGGAGTCCCCCACATCCGAAAGATGTCGTGAACAACCTCCGGGTGAAGCCTCCACTCGTGGTCGGCTGAGAACTGCCGACTGAGACTGTCTGCACGAACGTTCAGAACTCCGGCCAGATGATTTGCCATCAGACAAATCTGATGGTCCTGAACCCAGGACAAGAGACGCAGAGCCTCTCTGCAGAGACACTGTGACCCCACACCTCCCTGCTTGTTGATGTACCACATCGCGGTAGTGTTGTCCGTCAGGACTTGAACCGACTGACCGGGAAGGGAGGAAGGCCTTGAGCGCCAAACGTATCGCCCGCAATTCTAGTAGGTTGATTTGAAACAACCTTTCCTCTGGAGACCAAAGACCCTTGACCTCCAGATCCCCCAGATGAGCACCCCACCCTAGAGTGGATGCATCCGTTATCACTGTGGCCACCAGAGGAGGCATCTGAAAAGGCTTCCCCTGAGATAGGTTGCCTTCCACGCCCCACCAAGACAAATCCGCCGCAACTTCTCTCGAGATCCTCACTGACTCCCTGAGATCTCCGTTGTGCTGATACCACTGCCTGCGGAGGCACCACGGAGCGCCCTCATGTGCCAGCGTGCATGGTTGACCAACAGAATGCAAGAAGCCATCAGACCGAGCAGGCGAAGGACCTTCAGGACTGGAACGACCGCTCCATTGTTAAATAAAGGAATCATTTCCTGTATGTCGCGAATCCTTTGTGGAGGAGGGAATGCACGACATACAGTTGTGTCCAGTACTGCACCTATGAACAGGTTGCGCTGGGAGGGCACCAGGTGAGATTTGGGTACATTTATCGAAAAACCCAACCTGTACAACAACTGGGTTGTCTCCTGCAGATGATGGAGCACTCTCTCTGGCGACTCTGCCTTGATCAGCCAGTCATCCAAATAAGGGAATACAGGAATCCCTGACCTTCTGAGATGCGCCGCCACCACTGCCATCACCTTGGTGAAGACTTGAGGCGCAGTAGTATGCCCAAACGGAAGGACCGCAAACTGATAGTGCTGCGATCCCACCGTAAAACGGAGATACTTCCTGTGTGACTTCAGGATGGGGATGTGAAAGTACGCATCCTGCAAGTCGAGCGATACCATACAGTCTTCTTCCAGCAGAGCCTGAAGAACCTGAGCAAGGGTGAGCATTTTGAATTTCTCTTGTTTCAGATAAAGTTCAAGTTCCTGAGATCCAGGATTGGACGAAGCCTGCCATCCTTTTTGGGGATCAGAAAATACCGGGAGTAGCATCCCTGACCCCTTTCCTGCTCTGGGACCACCTCTATCGCACCCTTTCTCAACAGAGTTTTGACTTCCTCCTGTAGGAGTAACAGATGTTCCTCTGAGCAATATCCCTGGCAAGGAGGGTAATTGGGAGGGAATACCCGAAAGGGAAAGGCATACCCATTTTCTACGAGATTGAGAACCCAAAGATCTGATGTAACTGATTCCCAATCCCGTAGAAAGTGGGTAAGCCGACCTCCCACCGGACCCACATGATCCTGAATGGCAGATCTAGGGCTACTTTTCCGTGGCTGGGGGTTAGAGGAGGTTGAGGTGGAAGAGGCTTGACGCCCTCGAGGACAGGACCTTTGTTTTCCCCTGTATGACCTATACAAGGTATTCTGCTGCTGCTGCTGTTGTTGCTGCTGTTGACCTTGTATATAGGTACGAAAAGAAGAGCGTCCAAAACCTCTAAACTTTCAGGCCGTTGAACCTCTAACTTGAAGACCAAGAGATCTAGCAGTTGCCCTGCTATCCTTAAATCTCTCTAAGGCTGTATCTGCCTTCTTGCCAAGAGCCCTTCACCGTCAAAAGGTAGATCTAACAACGCAGACTGCACATCTGCAGAAAAATCTGAGGATTTTAGCCAGGCTGAACGTCTTGTGGCAACGACAGTGCCCAGGATCCTTGCAACAGAATCTGCAGTATCTAGACCGCTTTGGATAACCTGACGAGCTGCCGCTTGAGTATCAGATAAAACTTCCTCAAAGTCACCTCTGCAGTCTTCCGTAACCTTTGGAATCAATAAACGCATTGAGTCCATAAGTGCGTGCACATACCTCCCCATAAGACAAGTGGCATTCGTTGACTTTAAAGCCATACTTGCAGAGGAAAATGTTTTCTTGGCCACCTGATCCTGTTTTTTAGCTTCCTTGTCACCAGGCACCTGGGGAAAAGCACCAACTGACTTTTTTGAGCACGCAGCTTGAATCACCAGACTTTCAGGAGAAGGGTGAGATGATAAAAAAGCAGGGTCTTCAGGAGCCACTCTATATCTCCTAGCCACACTCTTTGAGACAGCAGGAGCAGAAAGAGGCTTTTTCCATACCTCCAAAATAGGTTCTGTTAACGCCTCATTAAAAGGGAGTAACGGTTCCACAGCCGAGCTCGGTGAATGGAGAACCTCTGTTAGCAGATTTGATTTAAATTCAACAGTAGGCAATGTCAAGTTTAAAAGTCCTGCTGCCTTTTTCATTACCACGTGATATGGCTGAACATCCTTGGAGGGCGCATCCGGACCTGATGGCAACACCCACTCTGGGGAAAAATCAAGACCACTAGCATCAGCTAGTTCCTCGAAATAATTCTCATCGAGCTCACCTTCCTCCAAGTCTGAATGAGACTCATAATACCTCCGCTCTTCCAGGAGACGTTGAGCTTCTCTCCTAGATCTCTGTTTAACACGGATTGCAACCGGATCCACTGTCGACTCCGATGGCGCCGGAGCCAACGTCAGTACCGAATCCGAAGGCTTAGAAGGATGCTCCAAAGACTTGCTTGGAGCGGGCAACGCCGGAGCCGGAGTCGTCGACTTTGGTCGAGCCGGCGTCGACATCGGCGTCGACCTCGGTGAAGCCGGGTACTGCCACAGCGGAGTCAGGGCTGGCATAAATGGCATGAAAGGTGCTGGGGTATAAGAGTGAGGCACACCCAAATTAAATGCCATTGGACCCATGGGACCCGAAGGTGCACCAGAGGGGTACCATGACCTCGAGAACACTCCATACATAGCGTTCAGGAACGCTGAAGGATCCTGACCTGGCGCTGGAAAAGGTGGATGATCACCCTCAGTCCGATCTCGAGGCAGATTCCAATCTGCTTCATCAACACGAGCCGATTCCTCCTCCTCAATCGGAACTTCGCCGACCTTCTCTGGAGCCGGAGACGGCGTCGGAGTCGGATTGGAAACCGGAGACTGAACCTGCGACCCCGAAGGCGAGGCCTCGCCCTCTCGATCCGAATCCTCTTGTAGAGGGATCACCTTCGATTTAACCTTCTTGGGCGATCTCGACCTCGAGTCCGACTTCTCACCCGAATGACGTCGAAATTCATGCCTCCTTTTCTTATGCTTCTTACGCGACCTCGAAGCATGATCCGACGAAGACTTCGAAGCCGACACCTCTCGAGATCTTGATCTTGACCTCGACCTTGACTTCCTCGAGCGGGATTTTGAAGACCTCTTTTCTTTATCGGTTTTCAGCTTTGCCACAAGAAGCTTGGACTCCCTTTCACGCAGGGCCTTTGGGTTCATCTTTTGACACGACGAGCATCCATCTACGTCGTGGTCGGAGCTCAAACACCAAATACAGTCCTGGTGTGGGTCCGTTACAGACATCATCTTCCCGCACTCCCTGCAGGGTTTAAATCCAGTTTTCTTCGCCGACATTATAAGGAGAAAAAGTGGCAAGAGAGTAAAGAAACAAAGAAAAACAGTATCAGAGTTACCACCAGCTACTGAGTATCCCGAAACCGTTAGCGTCGACGACGCGGAAAAAAGGGAACTGATGTCATCACGCCGGCGTGGGCCTATAGTAGGCGTCGGTGACGTCAGCGGAGTCGCGTGCGATGCCGTGCCTCTATGATGTCCAAGTCCACGTCGGCGCGAAGCTACAAAAGAATTTCCGAATGTTGCTGACGCAAGGGGATATTCACAAGGTGAGGAATCCACACGGCAGATGTATCTATCAGAAAGTTCACTGAAGCACCCTCTGCAGTTCCAAGAGTGATTGTGCCTGCATAACCCAAAGGTTAGTTTTACTTTTAAAAGTAATCGTCAGTTTGCAGGACAAACTCCCGTAATATGGAGGCAACTTCCAGGTCATATTGGCCTTGTTATATTTAAACTACCAAATCAGGTCCACTTTTTCTAGTTACATCTTTGAATCATCAGTGTCTTGAGACCCCATTAGGTGTAAGTGCATTGTAAGTCAATCGGTCTGATGTCTCAGGTATCATCTAGACAGATGTGAGAATTGTGGCTAAAATATCTGTTCCAAAGCATAAAGAATGATTTACAACTCTGTTGCACCTCATCAAAGTTCAATGCACATCTTTCTTGCCACCGTGGGTCTGAAATCAGGACTAATGGCTATGAGGTTGGTAATGTGTTTAGAGTGTGGTGGATTCATCTCAGAAATGTGATGACTGTCATTCGGGAGTGTTGGATGTTCAGATCATGGTATACACATCTCTGCTTAGATGTAAGTGCCATGCTTGAAGAGACATCACTTGAAGATGTAGCGATATAGCTCAAGAGCCAGTCAGATATGTCATAAAAAATGCAACATTCTACAATGCTTATGGATAGCGTTTGTTAGTGATGCAGGGCTGGGTAAAGGTAACTGTTTTTTCCTCTTCACTGGTTGCCCCATTCATTCAAAAATTCACAGGCACAGCAAGGAACTCCTTCTATGTTATTCTAAATATTATCAAAGCACTTTCTGCCTCTTCAGAGACGTGTTTAGAACTGCTTTGCATTCTGATTGCAGCTAATGCTGTTGCACAGAACAAAATAAAAAAGGTCTATTAAAACATAAATATATCTCCCGTTGAACCGTGATATAATCTTTGTGCTCAGGATTTCATCAATTTTGAAGTATGGGCAGCATTGAGACCCATTTTAAGTGGGTCATTTGTGTCTGTCTCTCTCAGAGGATATAACATTTGAAACAATTTAAATAAAGTCATAACCATAAGGGCTATTAAAAATGACTTTATTTGAAATATAACTTTTGGGCTGAGGATTCCATCAGTCTTTTTAGTATGGTCAGTTTCGCACCTTTTGGGCTGAGGATTTCATCAATCTTGAAGTTTGATCAGCTTCGGCCCGCATTTTAAGTGGTTCACTTGCGTCTTTCTCTTTCAGAGGCTTCAACATTTAAAACAATATAAAGAAAGCCATATTCATATCTCAAATTCCAATTTAGCATAGGCCAATTTGTGCAATGGATACATGTTGCGTAAATAAGGCACTAAATAGGCTAGCCGATCCATTTACAACTAATATATATATTTTATATAAACTCTTTTTATTGAAAAAGGCATGTAGACATTTGGAGCACAGCATTATACAGGTACTCAATAACACACAGCGCAATAAGACATTAAAAAAAACATTGCCACAGTATAACATGATTATCTTCAAGAGTACCTTGCTATCCAATATTAGCAAGAGTATCATCCTGGCTCCTCGGCGGTACACAGATCTTGCCCCGAATGTGTTCCAAGACCCCATATCTGCGACCACTTCTTCGGGCATCCCTTGGAAATATAAATAGGTACCTCTATCACCATACACCAGTCCATATCCCTGGCCCAGTCAGCAATGCAAGGTGGGTTCGGAGCCCTCCACAATCGTGTGATATTTCGCTTGGCCACCATGAAACCCAAAGTAACCCAAATCCTCTTCTTGGCATTAAGGTCAGTGGGGTCCCATATGTTCAAAAAGATCAATTTGATGTTACGCTGTATCTGCTGACCCAATACCTCCTCCATCATGCGTACCACCCTCCCCCAGAATTTCTGAATTATTGCACATTTCCAGAGGGTATGGATGAAGATGCCTTCTTGCCCGCATTGTCGTGCACAGCTACTGTCTTGGACGTAGCCCAAATTGACCAGTGAGAGTCCTGACAAGTACGTTCTAAGGAGTATTTATTGTTGGACTAATCTGAGTCTGGAGGAGATGGCAACTTCACGGGGAGAAGCGACTGCGGCCCGCCACTCCTCATCCTCCAAGCTAGCTACATTATGGTCCCATTTACCTCTCAGGAGGGTCAGGGGATCGGTCATGTTATTAATAAACCTCTTATGTAGGAGAGATATGGCTTTTTAGGGCAAGTCACCATCTAGGATCCTGTCTTTCAGAGGGGAGGAATCAGGGAGGTCCGTGCCTTTTGGGAGAACTGCGAGCAAGGTGTGTCTGATTTGGAGGTAATGGAACTATTCAGAGTTGGCCATTTCAAATTCTTGACACAATTGGGAAAAGGTATGACATCGCCCTATTTCCAAAGGTCCCCTATTCTAGAAATACCAATGATATCCCATTTGTCGAAACCCAAGGAGCATGACAGCCGACCCAGCTGGTCACAATGCCAGAGGGGCGTAGGTTGAGTGAGCTTGCCCTCCTAACCCAGGCTTCTGGTAGCGTCCTTCCATACATGCACAGCATGTTTGGTTGGACCAGACAAGCTGTATTTCTGAGATTTCATGTACAACGCACCCTCAAATCCACCCCCCAGGATGAGCCAATGATCGCTCCAAAAGGCCGGGGCATCATGCCGCCTATCACTGCATTGGTTAACGGCAGCAAGCTGCGAGGCCCAGTAATATCTTTTCATGTCTGGGAGACCGATGCCCCCATCAAAGCACCCCAGTGTGAGTTTCTGTGTGGCGATGCGGGGGGGTTTACCCTCCCAAAGCAGATCCCACACTGTACCCTCCAGTTCCCTGAAGTACGACGCCGCGACCGGAAGGGATGTATTCTGTAGCACATACAATAGTCGGGGAGGGACATCATCTTGAACAGGGCCGTTCACCCCAGGGCGGTTACGGGGAGCGATTTCCAGTGCTGAACGTCACATTTAAGACGTACTAGTCGTGGCCGAAGGTTAGTTACATAGAATCATGAGAGGTCTTTGGATACCCAGATTCCCAAATACTTAAAGGCGTCCGCAGCCTCCGTCAGCTGGCAACCCTGGGGAAGTCGAGGCAGCTGCCCACTAAGAACGTAGAGCACCAATTTGGACCAGTTGATCATGTAGCCTGCGAACCTACCAAAAATTTGGAATATGTCCATTACCACATTAAGAGACGTAGCCGGGGAGGCCAGATATGGCAGGATATCGTCCGCGTACAATGATATGCGGTCCACCCACCAATATGTACATTTAAGGCCCCTAATGGTGATGTCCTGACGGCTCCATGGTGTGAGAGGTTCCAAGGCTAAGGCAAAAGGAGGAGTATGGGTGCAGGCACCTCCAGACATCCGCAAGGCCCATAATACCCAGAAAGCTATGGATCCGTTTTCGAGATAATGGCAGGTCCTTCTGGGGCCAATGATCTAGGGAGTCAGAGACAATGGAGTTGAAATCGCCCCCTATCAATAATCTCCCGTCCGGCAGACGAAGGCGAAATTCGCCGAGATTAATAAAGGCCTGCATGTGTAGGCCTGGGGGAATGTATACCAAGACCAAGTTGAGGGTGGCTCCCTCCCAAATCCCAGACAAAGCTGCGAATCTACCCATTGGGTCCCTATGGACCGTGTTAATAGTCAAGGGGAAGGATTTACGAACTAGGATGCCCACCCCTCGGGAGCCAGAACCAAAAGCGAAGTGAGCTGCCAATTGGAAGCCCCATTGTGACAGTGCCTTACAACCATTGCCTGTCTGCCCCTGGCCCTCAAGGATACCAACGCACTCGACAAACTTACGACGCCGCCACCCTCCACGGACTCAAACCTGGCCGGAACCCCGCCTGCTACCAAGCCACCCCGAAACGCACCCACGGACCCTTCACCTGCGAAGCCTGCAAGTTCACTTGCACCCGGACCTGCACCGCACCCGGCAAGCATACCACCAGCACCAATCACCTCAAGTGCATCCTGCTCAACACCCGCTCCGTCCACAGACACGCCGTCCATCTCTGGAACCTGCTCGACACAACATCACTAGATGTCGCCTTCCTTACAGAAACCTGGATGAACGCCTCCTCAGCGCCTGACATCGCCATAGCCATCCCGGACGGATACAAAATCACCCGGAAGGACCGCGTCAACCAGACTGGAGGAGGCATTGCCATCGTACACAAGAACACCATCCACATCACGACCAACCCCGACGACACCTTCACCGCCGCCGAACACCTCCACTTCCAGATACACACCGATCCCAAGACCACCCTCAGAGGCACCCTCGTCTACAGACTCCCGGGACCACGCACACAGTTCAGCGAAGACATCGCAGACTTCATCAGCCCGCACGCACTCACCTCCGCTGACTACATCCTCCTAGGGGACCTCAACTTCCACCTGGAGAACAACAAGGACAGCAACACCACCACCCTACTGGACAACCTCGCCAACCTTGGACTCAAGCAACTGGTGAACACCCCCACCCACTACACCGGCCACACGCTTGACCCCGTCTTCTCCTCCAGCAAGCACATCTCCTTCAGCCACGCCACCGGACTCCACTGGACTGACCACAGCTGCATCCACTTCAGCTTCAGAAGAGCAACGACCCACCACCACCCGCAACAGATTCCTCACAGAAGCTGGAGCAAGATCACCACCGAGCAGCTCACCACCTCCCTCCAACAGAACCCTCCGCCAGCACAACGGACCCCAACGAAGCAGCCAACAACCTCACACAGTGGCTCACCAACGGCGCAAATGACCTCGCACCACTGAAGAACCCTCCCAGCAAACCCGGCAAGAAGAAAGCCTCCTGGTTCACCAACGAACTCAAGAACTCCAAGAAGAACTGCTGCACCCTCGAAAAAGCCTGGCGCCACGACCAGACCACAGACAACATGACCGCCCTCAAGCACGCCACCCGCAAACACCACCAGCTGATCCGCACCACCAAGAAGACAGCATTCACAGAACGACTGGACAACATCACCCACAACAGCAAGGAACTCTTCAGCGTCATCAAAGAGTTCTCCAACCCCAGCGCCGGAAACAACGACATCACCCCCTCGCAAGACCTCTGCGACTCACTTGCCTCGTTCTTCCACCGCAAGATCGCCGATATACACAACAGTTTCTGCGCACCCACCACGCACGCAACCATTGAACCATCGCCCCCACCACCACCCTCTGCGCCTGGACCCCGGTTAGCACCAAAGACACCAACCGCACGATGAACACTATCCACTCCGGATCACCAACCGACCCCTGCCCCCACCACGTCTTCAACAATGCCGACTCCATCATCGCACCCCAACTCCGGGACATCATCAACACCTCCTTCAACACCGCCACCTTCCCGGAGACCTGGAAGCACGCCGAGCTCAGTGCCCTCCTGAAGAAACCAACTCCAGACCCCACCGACCTCAAGAACTACCGCCCCATCTCGCTCCTCCCTTTTCCTGCCAAAGTCATCAAGAAGACCGTCAAGAGTCAGCTTGCCGGCTTCCTCGAGACGAACGGATCCCTCGACCCCTCGCAGTCCGGCTTCCGAGCCAACCACAGCACCGAGACCGCCCTCATCGCAGCCACTGACGACATCAGATCCATGCTCGACAACGGGGAAACAGCGACCACATCCTCCTGGACCTCTCTGCAGTGTTCAACACTGTCTGCCACCGCACCCTAGTGCAGCGCCTCAGCAGCATCGGAGTCCAAGAGAAGGCACTGGAGTGGATCATCTCATTCCTTGCCGGAAGAACCCAGAGAGTCCGCCTCCCCCCGTTCAGATCCGAGGGCACCGAAGTCATCTGCTGCGTACCACAAGGATCATCACTCAGCCAAACCCTCTTCAATGTCTACATGAGCCCTCTCGCAGCCATCGCACGCAAACACAACCTCAACATCAACTCCTATGCTGACGACACCCAGCTGATCCTCTCCCTCACCAATGACCCTGCCACCGCCAGAACCAGCCTGCACGAAGGGATGAAAGACGTCTCCGAGTGGATGAAGAACAGCCGCCTGAAACTGAACTCAGACAAGACGGAAGTCCTCATCCTGGGATCATCGCCCTCCGCCTGGGACGACTCCTGGTGGCCCCCTGCACTGGGCACCACTCCCAAACCAACGGACCACGCACGCAACCTGGGCTTCATCCTGGACTCCTCCCTATCGATGACCAAACAAGTCAACGCCGTCTCATCATCATGCTTCAATACCCTGCACATGCTCCGTAAGATCTTCCGATGGATCCCCACTGAAACCAGAAAGACGGTCACTCAGGCATTCGTCACCAGCCGACTGGACTACGGAAACACCCTCTACGCCGGACCCACAGCCAAACTTCAGAAAAGACTCCAGCGCATCCAGAATGCCTCCGCACGACTCGTCCTAGACATCCCCCGACACAGGCACATCTCCGCCCACCTGAGAGACCTGCACTGGCTCCCCGTCAGCAAGAGGATCACGTTCAGGCTCCTCACCCACGCACACAAGGCCCTCCACGACCTGGGCCCCAAGTATCTCAACAACCGCCTGGCCTTCTACACGCCCACCCGCCAGCTACGATCAACCAGCCTTGCCCTCGCCACCGTTCCACACATCCGCAAAGCCACCGCCGGGGGAAGAACCTTCTCCTACCTGGCAGCCAAGACATGGAACTCCCTCCCAATCAACCTTCGACTGACCCAGGATCACCTTTCCTTCAGGAAGCTCCTCAAGACCTGGCTCTTCGAGCAGTAGCGGACCCCCCCAGCGCCTTGAGACCCTACAGGGTGAGTAGCGTGCTATACAAATGCTCATGATTGATTGATTGATTGAACAAGTGGGTCGCCTGTAGGAAAACGACATCTGGCGAGTGTCTTTTCAGGAATTGGAGAACCACTCCTATCTTCATTCTGTCCCCTATCCCATTCACGTTCCAGGAGAACAAAGTGAGTTTCTGCCTAATCAAAGTACCCATCACTCAGTTTGAAAGGTGTGAGGTGACCCAGAAAGAAGCATGTCAAGGGGCAGATGGGGATAGATTCCGTAAGATCCCCAGGCACTGTATTCAATGAGAATATCACAAGCACCGTACTTGTTGCAACATGCATCTGAGACCTATCAGATATGTCATGCCTAAACAAAAACAACCTAAGTAAAAACAATACCAAAACACACATACCAATACAATTCCCCTGCCCACCCCACAAACCCAAAAAACATACCCATCCCCCCTCCCTGCCTCCCTGCACGGCGGTGAAAAAACCTCCAGCCCCCAAACTAGCAGAGTGCCTATCGCCCACCCTCTCAGAGATTTATGGGTACGTGTAACCTAACCGAGCACCCGTCTCTGAAAAATTCTTTCCAAACGACATTTACAATAAAATTACATGGATATACTAAGAGCAACAGCGAGGATCTAAAATACAACTGAAAACGCACACATACGTGTCGAGTGAGCAAACAACCTGAGGAGACCAGTTCAGCTAATTTATCAATAAAAGTCTGACTCAATACGAAGGAAAACTGGTGCCTTTGGAGGAGTCAACACTAAACACGCAGCCCCAGTCTATGAAGAATCATTCCATCCCTAAAGGGAAAACATACAAACCAATTATCCAGTGCCACCCACCGCTTCAGTCAAGTCTTGTGGGGGTGAGCCGCCACCAGAAATCCAGGTGTCTGCATCCATCCTCATACCCAGAGTATGACTGTGGCGGTGGCCAGCAGTGCGCCAACCATCCAACCAGTCCCAGGCCTCCTCCAGGGCGGTAAAGAACCAAGATTTCCCCTCTGACTCCACCCTCAGCTTGGCCAGGGACATCATGACATATTTCAGTTATTTATCACAAAGCGCCTTTTTCACTTCCAAAAAACTGCGTCATTGTCACTGCATCTTGAGGGTGAAGTCCGGGGAAAAGGTTGTGCGGCTGTTCTGATATTCCACAAGCAGAGCAGAGCGGGCACGCTGCAGGATGACATCCCTGTTACGGAAATTGAAAATTCTGGCAAGAAGTGGTCGCCGGGGATCTCCTGGTCTCGGCCGCCCCCCGACACCTGGTGCACTCGTTCCACTAAAAAGAAGTTGGATAGCCCCTTCGGCTTGAGGTAAGTAGTAATCAGCTCTTCCACGAATAGATCCGCTGATGGCCCTTCTGCTCATTCTGGCACCCCAATTATTCGAACTTTGTTGTGTCTGGAGCGCCCCTCATAGTCATCCAACTGCGCTTCTAGTTTCGCGGCGTGCGTCTGCATGTCTTCCATCTTCCTCTGTAGTGTGGACATGTCCTCAACCAGAGAGATCGCCTTGATTTAGACATCTTTCAATCATGAATTCATTAAGCGCATATCTTCTCTAATAAGAGACACTTCGGTGGATATCGTGTCAATGCACTATTCCAATGAGGTGCGGACGCTGGTGATGGCTTCAAAGATATCTTGCAGCGTCAACTCCTTCTGTTTCCCATCCGTTTCGGACTTGTCGTCTGCAGTCGATCCTCCTTTGGGGATCGCCCCGGGGCCCCCCTTCCATGCTTATTTTGTCAATTTGGCCTGGAGGGCTGCTTTCGAGCTGCGACCCCCTGCCATGATGTAGACGGGTCCCGCCGGTAGGGTTAAAGGATTGGGCCCTGTATGAGCCAGGCGGCGATATGCTTAACCCTTGTGTTGGGGCCCGGGATGAAAAGGTCGCACTGAAGTGCTGCAAGCCCACGCCAGCGACATGGTGTGGCCCCTCACAGGCAGAGATATGGGGGCGGTATTCTCCAGGCCACCGCCAGAATTTACAAGTCACCCAGGGCAGCGGAATCCACCCCACTCCAGCTGTACTGCGTTGGAATCCGTCTTAGGTGCAATATGGCCGCCCGGGTCCACGATCACCACCCCCAGGTATCAGCAGGCCAAGTTCCATCAGCAGAGTAAGCCCAGTATTGCAGTTTCTCCCGGGGCCCCTCACAGCTCGCACAGTGGCACAAGAAGTCCAGGGCAGTGGTACAAAGCGAGCCGGGGCTCAAGGCGAGCATTGTAGAGCAAGTTTCAGGCCTCTCCCCCCAGGTGCAGTGCTACACCCACAACCAGCCACCTCACTCATTTAGGGCCCCGTTGCTGCCGAGTCTCCTCACCTGCAGCCCAGATCTATGTAGCGAACGTAAGGCGATTCTCTAGTTCAGCTTTCCGAAGTGCACGCAACACTCCGCAAGTGGTGAAGTCCCCCGATGACGGGCCGGGCCTGGGGCACCGGCCGCGGCGCAGGGAGGCCCCGGCCTGACGTCAGCAGTTGGATCGTCTGAATCGCTGGTCGAATCCGGCTGAAATCGGGCTCCCCTGTTCCCTTGGGAATGCTCTGTGCTCAGGCGTGTAGTTATCAGCGGTGCGGATTTTAAAACAACGGCAGGAACGGGCGCTCTCGAATGGAGCCTCCTCAAGAAGCGGCCATCACACTCGGCGGTTGGCCACGCCCCCTACAACTAATATTGTATTAATCATTTTTAAATCAAACATTTGAAATTGAGAATTATACATTTAGCCACTCACCATTACAGATAAAATGTATTAGTAATGAATTTTCAAGAGGTTATAAAAAAGTCATATTTTTGTGTAAATAACATGATCCCAATATCTCACCAAATGAGATGGCTGCTCCTGGGCCACATTGATCACAGTAATGTTTAAACAAGCACTTGCAATGCAATAGGTCGCGCATTTACGCATGTTTAAGCTAAGTATTGCCATTGTTAATGATAATGCCTTTTATTTATGTTTTAAAAACCAAAACATGAATCTTCTTCTTTTCTCTACAGGACCAAAATGACATTGTGCCGGGGGGTAGGGGGGATCCGGGTTGGGGGAGGGGTGTTGGCAGAAGGGGTAGAGTAGGTGGGCGGAAGGTCAGGGGTTATGTTCTAAGATGCTGTATAGATCGCTGCTTATGATAAGAAATGCTTGTTTGCAGTCCCTCCGGGGTACGGAGTGCTGCGTCTTTTGTGCGATCTGTCAATAATAAGAGTTGTTAAAAAAAACCCATAAAATAATGCATTGTAATTTACAATGACAATAGCTCAAACTTGCGTAAATGCGAGACCTATTGCATTGCAAATACTTGTTTATGATGATGATGTCAGATGACCTTTTTAAGTCCTTTTGCGGTTTCACATACTTTTCTGATCTGTGCTCTGATCGTCCTCTCTCCGTTTTTGGATGTTTCTCTATATTGTAAAATGAAGACTCAATAAACACATTCAAACAAAAAAACAGGAATCAAGCCAACTTCCTGGAAACAAGAATTGCTCACTCCCTTCAAAATAAAAACAGGTGATCCTGAACAGATTCCCAACTATAAGCCTATCTCTTACTTCCTTTACCAGCGAAGATTGTAGAGAAAGCTGTCAACAGCCAGCTCTCAGCCTAGCTCCAATGTTGTGAGCTGTTGGATATCTAGCAGATGGGTTTTAGAAAGCTCATTGCGTCGAAACAGCTTTGCTATCTATGGCAGATGATACTAGATTAGTCCTAGACAAAGTTAACTTTTCTGTACTTATATTATTGGTCCTCTCTGCGACTTTTGTAACAGTGTCACACACCGTGCTACTTCATACACCAGCCGAAGTTGGGGTTTATAATAATGACTTATTTTCGTTCAGATTCTTTCTAATGAATAGGTCTCAATCTGTTAATATGCCTCCTCATCACTCTCCCCTTTTCACTCTTAATTGTGGATTCCCACAAGGATCTTCATTAAGTCTGACATTGTTTAATGTCTACATAATTCCCTTAGCTAAATTTGTAAAATGTTTTAGATTTCAATTTTTTTCATGTTAACGACACTCAAATGTTGATAATTATGTCTGATAACTATATATCTGCAGAAGATAGTTTACAGTAGTGCATAAGTGGCATTGCCACTTGGATGAACCTGAGCAATATATCTTATGAATGGTGCAAAATGGAGCTGTCCGTCTTATTTTGGTCTCCCAAAAACTCAATCATTAAAAGCTCATCTGCCTTCCTTACACTTGCTGGTAAACAGATTCTTACCTCCCTCAAAAGAGGTAAGATGTTTTTTGGGTTACATTTCTTTCACTGGTGAGGTACTTGATTGTTTACACAAACTGCTTAAACAAAATAAAATCTGATGTTTAATAATAACACACACCTGTCATACATGCCAACAGACCGTATCCAGGCAGGAGACTCCCAATTTATAAAGCAAAAAATGGCTTTATTTTACCTGTAACCCATCTGAAATTGCTCTTAAGTCAATAGAAGACAATGGGGAAAATACATTCTCCCGATATTTTTTCAAAGTCTCCTCCTTTCCTGCTCTGAAATGTTGGCATGTATGCATTTTGCACCAAGGGAAATATGGTCGGTATTTCGGTTACACGTGCATGCTAACACTGTGACAAAAAGAGGTAGGGTTTGTTTCAAATAAAGCATAATTATAACATCACTGTAAACGATTGGCCCGATGATGACAGCGCAGGCAATCGGATAAGTGCTGTTGCTCATTATTTGACTCGATCTTCCCAAAACATATCTTGAAACAATTACTTTTCCACCGCCTTCTTATCAGTCGGTACACTCCAGTAGCAGCCCCAAACCATGCACTTCATACTACTACTACACTGCTTTCAGAGCTTAACTGATTAATTAATTAAATGTAATTCAATTTATAAAGTGCTAACAAATACTCGAAGGCGTCCTGATGTTAAAAGATCATTTAAATCCTCCCCCCAGAGACTTCAGGCGGAAAGCACTTTGACAGATACGCTGTGGGAATATTTTTCGGCGACGGCTCGTGTCGTCATCAGTACGCGCCCCGCTAGCTTGTCAATATGTGTTAAAGTTGAGTCTGTTGCGGCAGCTGACATTGAGAGCCATGGCTGCCAGAGCATGCCGTATCAGTCACCTCTTCAGAACCGCACATGTTTCGGCAAGGAGCCCCTCGGTGGCAGCGGAGGTGATTCGCAGGCTGCTGTCGACCTATCCCCGCCACCCCGCTTACGCCAAGCAGCTCTTCCTTGGCTCCATAAGCAAGGTAATCTGCGGGTCCAAGGATTCTGAGATGAGTACAGTCAGACTGGACGGTTCAGAAAATAACTGAAAAGTCCAGTCTGCTCTTCAGAGGTGGAGGTGCTGGCAGCAGAGGCTCCACGTTTTGCAAACTCGGGGGTGGTACAGAAGTAGAGTCAACTCTAATAGTAGGGGTATGCGCAGTATAGGGTCGCCCCTCTCCAAAATGGAAGATCTTCAAATAGTGTGATTCCAGTGGTTACAGCGCTATTCATTTACTATTAAAATGTAGTATTCATTTAGTAAGCATGAAGGCTAAGTAGAATGCCCACAAGCCGAAATAAGCTAATGAGGGAATACTAGTTCTACTCAACTACCCTTCAAATACATAGCGAATACTTCAATTGATTGCTAAAAGAAGACTAGTAGTATTCTATAGGAATAGTATTTGAAGCTTAGTAGTATTCTGTTAGGGTTTATTTGCAGCTCTTGTGCTATTTCAAGAGCAAAATGAAGGGTAGTCTCATTGATTGTGACCACTATTTGAAGACTAGTGGTATTCTTTGTGAGCAGTATCTGAATACTAACGGCAATGATTGTGAGGGAAGCTCGGGTAGTCGCGCAGGGGGGTGTTGGCGCAAGGGGGGGGGTTACGCGGCAGCCGGCACTCCCCCTCACCTGTGTCTGTGGTGTCGGTGCTGGCTGCGTCTCTCCCGGGTGTGGCCTGCCTGTCCCGCGCTGTACTCCGGGCTGCAGACAGTCCAGACACAAGAGCAGTTGGGTTACGGTGACTGCTGCTATCCTGGACCCTGTCAGCCCCGCCTTCGATGACACTAGCTCAGTATGTGGACGACGGCGCTGCACCTCCGAGTACGGTGTGTGTCAAAAGAGGCAAATGAAAAGTTAAAAAAATAAAAAAATGATTACATTCACTAAGCAAACTTGTCACTGAATATATTCTTTTATGTAGCGCTGCCACAGTATTTGTTGTAATTAGCAAGTATCACTGACTTCCAAATAGAATTATTGTCAGTGAGGAGCTATTTTACGATATTTGGAGACTTCTACTATCCTCTAAAGCCATGTAGTGCCATTTAGAGCTACCCTTTTCCTAAAACCAACGGTATAGATTTAAGCAAAATGCAGACTTATAGGATTTAGAGTAACAGAGCATTTTCAACATTTAAATAAAAAAAATGCAGCCCATGATTTTCTCAATATGCTAGTTTTACAAATTGGTTATAACTGGGGGTTATGTTTTGCTCTGCATCAAATGAAAATATAATCCAGAAAACATCATGTCATAAACAAATCAATTCTTTTTAGGGGTGTTCAGCATTACAGAGTTTTCCTCTGAAATATTGTGAAGCTTTTTTCAAAATTTCCCAAATTTCGTGCACTTCACAAAAGTTCAGAAGATTTCAAAGATCGGGAGTTACTTCATAGGTTTATATTGGCATGAGTGCTCCACATGAAATGTGTTAAATTTGGGCTTTTAATGTTGGACAACAGTGGCCATCCAAGCACACTTTATCAGTGACCCACTCAGTGCCACTGTACAAGGGGCAGGCAGAAAACAAGCATTTGCAATGCAATAGGTCTCGCATTAGGAAAGTGTGAGCTATTGGTATTGTAAATGACAATTTTCTTTAATATGTGTTGGCTTTGAAAATATATAAATTAATAGCAGTGGTGTCCCATAGTGATGTGGTGGTGCCCCAGAGTGACGTGGTGGTGCCCCAGAGTTATGTGGTGGTGTCCCCGAGTGATGTGGTGGTGTCCCAGAGTGAAGTGGTGGTGTCCCAGAGTAAAGTGGTGGTGTCCCAGAGTAAAGTAGTGGTGTCCCAGAGTAAAGTAGTGGTGTCCCAGAGTAAAGTAGTGGTGTCCCAGAGTAAAGTGGTGGTGTCCCAGAGTAAAGTAGTGGTGTCCCAGAGTAAAGTGGTGGTGTCCCAGAGTAAAGTGGTGGTGTCCCAGAGTAAAGTAGTGGTGTCCCAGAGTAAAGTGGTGGTGTCCCAGAGTAAAGTGGTGGTGTCCCAGAGTAAAGTGGTGGTGTCCCAGAGTAAAGTGGTGGCATCCCATAGTAAAGTGGTGGTCTCCCATAGTAAAGTGGTGGTCTCCCATAGTAAAGTGGTGGTCTCCCATAGTAAAGTGGTGGTGTCCCATAGTAAAGTGGTGGTGTCCCTGAGTGATGTGGTGGTGTCCCCAGAGTGATGTGGTGGTGTCCCAGAGTGATGTGGTGGTGTCCCAGAGTGATGTGGTGGTGCCCCAGAGTGATATGGTGGTGTCCCAGAGTAATGTGGTGGTGTCCCAGAGTGATATGGTGGTGTCCCAGAGTATAGTGGTGGTGTTCCAGAGTAAAGTGGTGGTGTCCCATAGTAAAGTGGTGGTGTCCCATAGTAAAGTGGTGGTGTCCCATAGTAAAGTGGTGGTGTCCCATAGTAAAGTGGTGGTGTCCCATAGTAAAGTGGTGGTGTCCCAGAGTGATGTGGTGGTGTCCCATAGTAATGTGGTGGTGTCCCATAGTAACGTGGTGGTGTCCTAGAGTGATGTGGTGGTGTCCTAGTGTGATGTGGTGGTGTCCCCGAGTCATGTGGTGGTGTTGTGTGGCGTTCAGCAGTGTGAGGCGTGCTGCAGTGTGAGGCGTGCAGCAGTGTGAGGCATGCAGCAGTGTGAGGCGTGCAGCAGTGTGAGGTGTGCAGCAGTGTGAGATGTGCAGCAGTGTGAGGCGTGCAGCAGTGTGAGGCGTGCAGCAGTGTGAGGCATTACGTCCACCCCCAGGTAAACAGTAAATAGAACTAGTGCACCACTGGATGTGAGAACTATGCTTGTTTGTGCGGATTCTCCTTGACTGCCTACCACTAAATTAGGCCAGATGTCTTTTTCATTCATCTTTAATAGGCATCATTACGTCTAGCAACACACATAAAAACAACACACATAAAAACAACATTTGCAACCACTTTGGGGAACAAGCTGGGAGAGTTTCTTGACTGGTCGCAGTGACGGATAGAGGATTAACCCTTCCACGTAGCTGTGTTCAAGACAAGAGTGGTACAAACTACAGAGGCATAGCAATGTTAAACACTTAAAATGTAAAGCATTGAAGGCGAGCAGTACTGTAAGAAAAAGACTAGAATGTAGCACTTAGGCATCGAGTGCAGCATCCGCTGTATACAGACCAACATTTAACACAAACTTTCTCTTTAACGTTTTTATTCCTGTGAGAGGTTGTGTAGGCAGGGTCAAGTGCACTGCTTTGCCCAGGGGCCTATAAGGCTACGTATAGCTACTTAGCTGAACAACTGGCACAAGATGCCGCTGACGGAAACAGACTGAGCCCGGATGAGTTCTTCAACAAGCCCCTTGGCATGGGGCAGAAGTGGTCAAGAAAATGAAAAAGAGACTCAAAACTAACCAAGTTTCATTTGAGGAATAGGAGAATTTCTTACAGCATTAACCGCTGTGATTAAACCAAGTAGTTTGGGCCCTGTTTATAGGCATCATTAGTGCATTAGTACAACAGGCGCAGTGGGACTGGAGCCCAGGCATAGGAGGGGCTCACCACATTACAATTCTGTTTGTGCAGGGAACACATTCTCCGTGCTTGCATTGGTGACCACGGCATCCGTGCGGTGCTACTGGTTAGCGGTGAGGTATAAATAGCACATTACAAATAACAATGTTAGAACAATTTTTGTTTTATAATACTGCATACAATTTAAGGTGTATAACCAAGCAGCCATGTTGTGTATGATGTACTTCAGTGCAGGAACTCTACGTCATTGAATGTATCGGCCTTTGTTTTTGGATCCATACAAGTTTTGCCTCTCTGCACAAAGGAAAGCACATTTCCCTCTTAGCGCATACGAGCTCTCCGAGGACTTTGTGACTTTTTAACCACACCGATTCTGATGTGACAATGACCAGTGGTGGGCGCGAGTGAAGAGAAAGTGCTGACAGTGTGGTCCCTTGCCTGTGCTCCTAATTCCTAAATAGAAGCATGTAAAAGGTATGTTAATCGAACAACCTGTGCTTAATGGCTCCTATTAGACGATGGAACACAGGAATGTGGATCTCCGGTCGAAACTGTGAAGATTAACGAGGGAGCTAATGAATTAAAGGGTGCCTATTCACAACAGGAAATCATTACCACCGCCTTTCAGAGGTAGGATGAAGGCAAAGTTAATGTGAATGACATTCCATCACTTCGAGGTACTGGGCGAAAACGCCGAGCTAAAAGGATTTCTATCATTTGGCAATCTGATTAGGAAGCAAAGAGAAACCGGTATCTGAAATCAAGATCTTAGTGTAGTTTCCACTCTAATATTTTCAGATTGAAACTTTGTGTTGTTTTGTAAATTTGAATGGTTATTCATATTGCAAAAATGTTGAACAGATAGACAGCCAGTTAGCTCAGTTTGAGCCTTAATCGCACCCTGGTCCAGTCTCAGCCCTCACTTCCCTGCACCAGACTCGGGGACAGGGGCGGCGGCGTTTCAAAGTGATGTTAAATACAATTGAAGCCGAGGCACTTACAACTATATTCTGTGTGCCGGAGGAAAAAAGGCTAAATGGGATCTTCTGGTTTAAAAAAACTTGTCTATTATGCCACTCACGGTCCAAGCCAACCCAAGGAAAATATGCGGGAGGAACAAGATTGAAACTAGGGCAAAGTGCACACAGAGTACTACACTCTGCGGACAAGGCAGGCTGAATCATTCCCTTGAGATCCTATTTCTTTCAGCTTCCATTTTGAAATTGGGGCATTGGCATGTGAACGGCTCCCCTATAGGAAGCTGGTGTTTGCTGTACGGCAATGAAAGAAAAATAGAAAAGGCTCATTGTAATCTACTGTGTCCCAAGGTCTTGTTTAAAACAATTGAAGTAAACACACACCGCTGGCACACCAGACGCTTACCAATAGCATGGATCCTGGCTCGTGTGCCTCAGAATGTGGATTGAGGACCCTGCCTCACCGGAGCGTCAGCATTCCCAAACGCGGCCGGTAAAATTTACATTAGCATAGCTGCCAAGGTTTCAGATTGCTATGTGTGACATTTTTGTAATTTCAGTGTAATTATGAGTGACATTTCAACGAGTGTGAGTGACACTTTTTCGCGAGCAAGACAATGAAGATGAGGGAAACACATAAATATCAAGAATTACACCAATTTGAGCAACGAGAAACTCTAAGAATATCTTAAATCTCCTGCCAAACATCAGAAACGGAAGGGCACTAACCTAGTACCCAGGTTACTTATGCTCATTAGCATGGTCCACTAAAAGCCAATTAAATAGGCATTGGAGAAGGTACTAGTGACACTTATTCCTCTGTAGAAAGCAGCACGTGGCTGGATAAACCAATGAAACGCAGCAGTGAGTGTGTTTAATTCTTATATCATCCTGACCAAAATAGCTGCCAAGTTTTCAGACTGCTTATGTGTAACATTTTGGTGGCTTCAATGTGTGTATTAGTGGCATTCACTACCTAATGAGTGACACTTTCTTGCAAGTAAATCTAAGCTGTAACTAGTATTTTTGTGTTTTTCTATGAATTTTCGATTATTATGCAAGGTAAAAACCCAGCTACTGTAGTTAACAGTCATGGCCAAACAGAAACCTTGCAATACAAACAACTCATCAACGTGTCCAAGATGACAAATACATAAAGGTGTAACAAAGATAAGCATGTGCCCCTACATTTGCTGTACCTCAAATAGCTTTCTTGTACAATGCCACTAAGTTACATAATTTCCTCACTAGAAAAACCAAGAAGTTTCTCCGACTTTCAAATAACTAAAGGGTTCTGCTGAAAACAAAACTGGCCACCCGACCTACCGGCTGAGAGGCGCAAGAGCGGATCTCAGCTGCTACTATGGCTTAATAAAGATTAAAAACCATCTGAAGTTTGGTAAAGGTCCTCAATCGATCCTAATGGCACAAACAAAGTAGCACTACCAACACCCTATCAACCATGCACCCAAAGCGCGCTGAGAAACCTCGCTGTGAGTATAAGCGATATATACTGGACGAACACGAAGGGGCACCTAAGTACTCAACAATTCAAAAGTGGCTCAGGTCTATCATATGGAACGTGCTACATAAATACTAACACAGTACTTTAAAAAAATCACTATTAAAATCTGCTCCACGTGTTACCTCTTTAATAGGCCGACCAGCCTGTGACCTTGTGCAGATATTTGAAATCCTGCCTGATCTGTCAGTGACAATCTGCCCTATTCTGTTTTAATTTTCGCACCTTCACTGTCCCTCCCTCAGAACTCACTTTCACAAATATATGATGCTGCTTAGAACATCCCTTCAGGGCCTCTCTGTCCCAGGTGGAGCCCGACTCAATTCCGAACAGGATGTGAGGTCCCAACAACACTCTTCATTCTCACTGGTGCCTAGTGTTGGCAAGTGGGGCAGAAGAAAAACAAATTAAAACAGATTGCCAGCCTTTGCTTACTTACTGAGCAGACCCCCTCCCTTTAGGAATCAATCAGGAAAGCCTCATGATTACGGGGCCGCTCTCTGTCCATGTGGGACCCGGCCAAACAGGAAAGATGTGCGAGGCCCACATGAAGAAGGTACAGACCGATGCAGGCTTCTCGTATCGGGGAACATCACTTACAACGCATTTTTTACAACGCACTACCATTACATCGCAACCATTACAACGCATACCATTACAACGCATTGCGCTGGGGGGCGCTCTAGGATAGGGAATATATTTAATTTACTATCCAACACCTTCCCTGCTATCCACGGGGACTGGAGTTGGAATAGTAAATTAAATAATTCACTATCCAGCGCCTAAAAGCATTATGCGTTGTAATGGACTGCGTGGTAAAAACCGCGTTGTAAAGGCATGCGATGTAAAAGCATGCGTTGTAGTGACACCAATCCCTCGTATCATATATGTAATGTAGCACATAAGCAAGCAAGAGCTGTGAGCCAGAGCATCAATCACCTAGAGAGAATAAGAGATCTGCACTCGAGACTCAGTGAATTCAGGTTCCTGCAGGTCTGTGTACTGATGCCGGGCTGCAGCTGTTGCTTTGACGATAAAACAATGTGCACGGTTTTAATTAGTTTGTTGTGCATGTATTTAGCAAGAATTACTTTTCAAATGATATTGGTCAATGACACTAATGCAGGTTAAATTGTCAGTGCTGCAGTGCTTCACAATTGTGAATGCGAAAAAACTAAAAAAAAATATTATACAGATCTTCCTTTGAACGATTTTAATAAACAGTCTCTCTACTTGGGACCTCTATTCAGAAAAAACGCCAACCTTTCTCTCGAAAAGCTCGAGGTTTGCACATCTCACTATCCACGCGACGCCACAATATGAACTCAAGGAAAAATGGGCTTACCATCGTCTATTCATATCTCACGAGTCCCTGGACACCTTCAGAAGCAGTTATTTCCGCGCACCTATAACCTCCTTAACCAATTCTGGCATTGTGCCTTTGGCGCTCTATAATTGCAGGTAGACTCTGGACTGTCTACAAGACTGGCTGCAGGCAGGCTCAGGCAGCGAGCCACCGCAAGCCGTGGCAATTCAAGTTTACACCCGGGCCCGCTTCCAGTGATAGCTGTCCAGGCTGCTGTCCTGACTGACTCAGTCCCGGACGGGGCCATCCAATTTCTGTCTCTGTGCTGTAAAATATTAACTTCAAGAGGGGGGAGGGAGGGCGGATTATAACAGCTGATAGCACACGCTGGCCCGGGCCGATGCGAGCTGCTACAGGCAGCGCTGAGAGCGTCGCGGCCGGCACCGTAATTATGATTATAGGGCTTCTGCTGCGATTATTTGCAGGGTTCAGCCACGGTTATTTGCAGCGCTCCCTCTGGCTACGCTACTGTTATATGCAGCGCTCCCTCCATGATTTGCCGTGCTGCCAGCAAACTAGCCAGCCACCCTTTAGCTCTTAATACAAACTCCCCACGCTACGGTAATGCAGGATCACTCATGATCATTGATTTAAATTTACCGCCGCGGCCGGACGGTGCGAGCAGTGCTATCACGTAGCCTAGGCTGCTGTAGCGATTTGAATAATCACACTAACGAAATACCATTAAGTATTAAGTATTTATTACACATGAAAAGAGCTTGTGGGGAGGGAACAGGTGACCGACAGGGTGAACGGAGATCAACTGTCAGTGCCGGCTGTGGCGCTGACGTCACTTAAATAGTATGAAACATTTCACAGCTGCGCGAGCCGCGTGGCCAATAGCGTCAAGGCAAACAATAAAAGACTAGACCTACAACATCTCCCTTTCTAAAGGAAGTGTTAACTCACATCAAACTATTTGAACATACTGGGCAACTTAGCAATTCTGCCAGACCTGGTACATGTTCCCTGCCAACCTCCATGTATGCAGACCTCATCAGAAGATCTTGCTGCTATGGAGGAAGGGTCATTATTGCAAACATTGTCACTGACATCAACCTGCTCGTTATCTTATTTGTCACCTAGTGGTTAATTGTTAAGGTCACATGTATCATTGCAACTGTAACTAATTCTATTTTCACTCTCACGCTGACAGTCATCAATAGCACTAGACCTGTCTGTCTGGGTGGTAGATATACCTTCTTCATCACCATTGAACATATTTAACCATGAGTACTCATCATTGGAGCCTCTTTCATTAACCTGACCCCTGTGCCACACTTCAGCTTGATGTTTGTTAATTCTGATCACATCACTTCTATTGCGCCACCCAGAATACTTAAGGCAAACAGCACTTTCTGAGACTTCCACCACTTCTTCAGGGGCAAAGTATCTAGACTCGCCTTTGACCTGATGACCTGGCTTGGTGGCTAACGCCTAATCTCCTTTAATGAACTCTTTGTTGATAGCCCTATGCACTTTATCATGATATAGTTTACTTTAAATTGACAATCAGTTATTCTTTTCTTAACAAGAAATTGATAATCATCTATAATGATGGAGGGAGGCAACTCGTTCCCTGACAACAGAAACTTGGGAGTAATGTCGTGGTTGCATCTTCTTCCCCTCAACAAAAAGAACGGGGAAAACCCTGTGACAGTGTTGTGAGTTATATTATAAGTAAAAACCCTTTCTCTTATAAAGTCTTTTACTGGTAGATTCGACGCCAGGGCAAGTTGAATACCCTCCTTGAGGAACCTGTTGACTCGTTCAATTTGTCCATTTGACTTAGGAGAATACAATGGAGTTTTCTCCTGGCTAATCCCATGCGACTTGAAAATGTCCCTAATCTTGTTTGACGTAAGTTGTTTTCCATTGTCTGAAACAATAATACGTGGACTGCCTTCTATGTCAAAACACGTGCGTAGAAAATCAATGACTGTGTCAGAATCAATAGTGCTGACAAATTTATGGTATATCCATTTCGAATAGTAGTCACTGACTGCATTTATGAACTTAGCATCCTGACCAAGCCGTTGGAACGGTCCTGCCATATCAATTGCAATTTTAAACCACGCTGAGTTTGGGATGGATACTAATTGCATTTCATGAGTTCTTAATTTCCAATGTTTGTCTGATTTTGTGCAAACAGCACATTTTTCCACAAATAAGTTCACATCAAGGTCCATGCCGGGCCACCAGTAATGTTCTTTGAGGCGTCTTTTTGTCATGGTGGCTCCCAAATGCGTTTTTTGCGCCATGTCTATAACCCTGTTCCTAACGCTGGTGGGAGGAACAAGCAAATCACCTCTTCTGATACAACCTTTAAAAAAAAACAATTCATTGGCCACTTGCAAAAATGTTCTAACATCAGATGAAAGATTACGTATAGGAGGCCATGAAGAAGACATATATTTCTTGACTTTAGACATAACTACATCCTTACTCATGGCCTCTGCCCACTCTTCGTCAGAAATGGTCATTTTGTACTGTTGTATAACATCTACGTTAGACACCACACATTCTGTTTCCTCAGTTACTTGAGTATCTTGATTTTCTGTTGGTAAGTGGGAAAGGAAGTCCGGTCTGACATTGCACCTGCCTGAAATATGTTTAATAGAAAAATTATATTCCTGTAATTTGGCCAACAATCTCACCAACCTTGAAGAAGCTCTCCCATTACCCCTGCCATAACCATCAAACAAATATATGAGGGGTTTATGGTCTGTGATTAATTCAAATTCCTTGACCCAAATGTACATCTTCAGCTTCTCGACGGCCCAAACACAGGCTAGTGCCTCTCTTTCTATGGTGCTGTAGTTCTTCTCGGTATCATTTAATCTTCGAGAAATTAATGCAACTGTGTGGGTATGCTTACCTACTTTTTGGGTGAAAACAATACCAATTCCCACTGAACTTGCGTCAACTGTAATGACATTAGAACCATGTGAATCAAAAGGCTTTAATGTGGGTGCTTTAACAATTGCTTCTTTTACCTCTTTGAAAGCAACATCATGTTGCTCCTCCCAATTAAAACTTTGCCCTTTGCGTAAAAGGACCCTTAATGGTTCCACCATTCTAGCATAATTCTCAATGAACCTTGAGTAGTATTCACTAAGACCTAAGAACGACCTAAGTGCGTCCTTACCATCAGGATTGGGTGCATCAGTTATTGCTTGTATAAGATTCAGCTTTGGTTTGATGCCATCGGCACTGAGTACATGACCTAAATACTCAATTTCAGTTTTCAAAAATTTACATTTGTCTCTTGAGACTGTCATACCTCTCTCTTGCAACTTCTTTAATACCATATCCAAAATTTCATTGTGCTTACTTTCTGAATCAGCGTGAATCAATATGTCGTCTTGGAACTTCTGTACTCCATTGATCCCGCCGAACATGTTCTCCATTAGCTTCTGCAAAACACTGGCAGAAGATGCCAAACCGAAAGGTAGACGAACATATCTATACGCTCCCAGGGGAGGAATGAAGGTGTTTAACATTTTGGATTTTTCATCCAGCTTAACCTGGTGGTATGCCGATTTAAAATCTATTAGGGAAAAATATTTGGATCCAGAGGTGTTGGCTAATATTTCCTGAATCCTGGGTAATGGAAAACAATCCACCAATATATTCTTATTTAAAGATCTTAAATCGGCACACAGACAGTACTCACCGTTTTTCTTCTTAAACAAAACGATCCCCGAAATCCATTCACCTGAATCAGCAGGTTCAATTACTTTTTCTTTAACCAGTTTTTCTAAAAGCATACGCAACTCCTCCTTAACCGATAAGGGTAACGGTCTCACTTTGTGTTTCACGGGAGACACATCTTTTTTAAATACAATACTGTGCATAAATCCCTTCACACAACCTATGCGATCTTCAAATAACAATTTGTACTTACTCAAAATTGTAGATAAATAATTTTTTGACTCTGAGGAACAATAGCTTTTGGACTCTGAGGGAACAGTAATAAGAGATACAAAACCTTCATCTAACACAATGGGATCCTCAGCTCCTGGTTTGAGAGTTATCTTTAGTTTTGCAAGATCTCTCCATCCCACGATATCTCTGCCACGTTCCGCCACGTATATTTTGATTTCAATGCATCTGCCTTTTATGTTCAATATATCATTGAAATACCCAAACATGTTTATGTCATGCTCTCCAAACGCCTTGGGGTTGACATCTGAAGATAACAAATCAGTATTGGGCCAGTACTTCAAATATTTTTTATCTGAAACAATAGTGATAGGTGACCCTGAATCTGCCATGATATTGAGCTCAACATCACCTACATGAGCAATACCTTTTGGACCTTTCCTGCTAGTGTCACTGTCAACTAATGCTAAAATAATATTTGAGCACATATCTTCATCAAAATCTTCTACTACATTTACTTTTGCTCTTTCTACTCTTTTATGTCCAAAATTTCCGCACATGCTAGCAAAGTGCCCTACCTTCTGGCATCTTGTACATCTCTTCCCAATAGCTGCCGAATTCAAGGAATCTGCTTTGTGGTTGTGCGAGCCACATCTATAACATACAAAATTTGAAGAGTTAACAATTGAATTTGACTTAACAGATTGACCAACATTATATTCTTTTTTCTTTCTGTCATTGACATATGAAATACTTGCATTAGCTGAAACACCTGACCTGGCTAACTCTCTTCTGCCCTCCAATGAACGTTCAATACCTTTTGCAATGTCTATTACTTCAGACAAAGTGGGATTTTAACATGCTAATAAACGCTCCTGAATCCTGATCTCATAGCAATGGAACACAAACTGATCACGTAAGTATACATCAACCATATCTCCGAACCCACATTTGGCAGCCAACACCCTTAAACTGCCAATATATTCTTCCACACTTTCAGACTCAGATTGCTTCCTCATCGCAAATCGATGTCTGCCCACCATTACATCCTCCTCTTCGTCAAACTGTCTTTCTAGTCTCTTTATAGCTTCTTGGAACTCTTCAAGAGGAATAAATTGTCCAGGTGCAGGTTCATATTCTGGCAAACTATAAAACATTTCTTGTCCAGCAACGCCTAATAAACCATATAGAATAGCTTTTTTACGTTCAGGCTCAAATCTTTTGCCATTTATTGCCACAAGATAGTTATCAAACGCCCTGTACCAGTTTTTCCATGACATAACTGGCTTACCTGGCGTCTCGAGAAAATGTGCTGGTGCACAGAAATTGCTTTCATTTGCCATTTGAAATTTATTCTCCTCAAAGGTCTCTTTTTTAATAAATAATGCAATTGTGCTGGAGTAAATAACTGTGACAAGAAGAATTAAAGTGTTAAAGATCTTGCTAAAATTAGCGATGACCTTTGGTATTATGTAATACAGTAAACAAGGCTTTCTGATAATACTTTTCTATTAATTTCGTGAGTACACTGCTTACTTTTCGGAAAATCTTCCGTGATGAGAAAACACAGAGTACATCTGAGGGAAAACCCCAACCAAAATGGCGGCACGCACTCGATTCAGCACGGTGACGTGCTCACGCTGCTTCACCGCGTTCTACCGATGAAGTGAAACACCCAGCTGTGTGTGACGTGTTGACGTCAGCTCGACAATGACAGTTGACAGTTGGTTCTGTCAACAGTTTCCTCACGGGCAGATAACCGACTTCTTTGCCACACTGAAATACATGAAATTCTGCTTTAGAAGACGAAAATCACCACAGCCACATGCAAACATCCACACTTGCCTGAATGTTTGCTCCGGACGGCTGTTCTTATTCCTGATCTACACCATGCCAACTTTTCTTTTCACGTCACGTACAATGCTGCTCAGCTGACCGAAGTTCTCACGAGCTTCTCAAAGGCAATCTCAGAAATATTGAAGCGCAGAAATAAGAAGCATGACAACTCTTGTGAAATAAAGAGTATTAATAACTTGCCTCGAGTGAAATGAATATCCTCCGAATAATTCTCCTCCACAAGCTCCGACGAATCCTTCGTCCCGTACCTCGTCGCCAAATTGTAAAGATTTGAATAATCACACTAACAAAATACCATTAAGTATTAAGTATTTATTACACATGAAAAGAGCTTGTGGGGAAGGGACCGACAGGGTGAACGGAGATCAACTGTCAGTGCCGGCTGTGGCGCTGACGTCACTTAAATAGTATGAAACATTTCACAGCTGCGCGAGCCGCGTGGCCAATAGTCTCAAGGCAAACAATAAAAGACTAGACCTACAACAGCTGCCAACGTCTCAAACTTTGAACTGCGGTCGTATTAGGAGCCTGTACGCAACCAGTGTATGTCATCGCGTCAGCACTCCGCAAGTAGACAGGGAAAAAATACTACCCACAAAACGTAAGGCCACAAGCAATCCAGCAAAGTATCCAAACGTGCAAAAAGTGGCAATGACTGGGGAAAGAATGAAATTTGAAAAGTAAAGAAATCAAATTTTTTTAAAAGGCGAATGTGAAAAAATATGAAATAATCCAAGTAAACAAGCATTGAAAATGCATAAGGTCTCGCCCTCCTTTAAGTTAAAGCAATTCTGTTTGTAATTAGGTGGCTTTTTAGCTTTGCTGTTATTAGTGTCTTTCAAACTTTCATGTACATATCAAGCATATGTATGCATATATTTATATGAATATATATATGTATGCATGCTTTTATATTTGTATTTATATTGATATGCAGATTATATATATGTTTATATATGTATGTATGTATATATGCCCATACATATATATAAATGTATATATATATATATATATATTATGGCGGATGGCTGGTGTGATTAATAAATAAATCACTGAGAAATTGGCACAAAATCTGGGCTCACTCTCGTTATTCTTTGGACAAACCGTGGAGAAAGAATGGCGTTTTCCTAATATATATATATATATATATATATATATATATATATATATATATATATATATATATATATATATATATATATATATATATATATATATATATATATATATATATATATATATATATATATATATATATATATATATATATATATATATATATATATATATATATTCCAAACTTCCTTACTCCGGAAAACGCTGCTGCCTCCAAATCAGCGGGTGTGTCATCGAATAAAAGACCTCCGTAGTCGAGTCTTTAAATATTGCCTCCTCTCCCATCCCATGCATCCAAGTACAACGAGTTGATGACATCATGTGTTGGCCAAAATAATGTATTTCATAGTCAGCCCTTCGGACGCGTTTCGCCTGACCAGCAAGCTTGTTCGCCGAGTTTTTAACATATTAGCAGTCGCCATTTAACTGCCCTGCACCACCCAAACAGTCACGTGACAGAACTACAGAAAGAGTGTGGGAGTGGGAGAGGAGGCAATATATATATACGTGTGTGTGCATATGTGTGCGGGTAGAGAGGTCGAGGTAGAGAGGTAGAGAGTACAGCGGTAGAGAGTAGAGAGTAGAAGAGAGTAGAGAGTGAGTAGTAGAGTAGTAGAGAGTGAGTAGTAGAGTAGTAGAGATTGAGTAGTAGAGAGTAGTAAAGTGAGAATTAGAGAGTAGTAGAGAGTGAGTAGTAGTGAGTAATAGAGTAGTAGAGAGTGAGTAGTAGAGATTAATAGAGAGTGAGTAATAGAGAGTGAGTAACAGAGAGTGAGAGAGTGAGTAGTAGAGAGTGAGCAGTAGAGGGTGAGTAGAGAGTAGTAGAGAGTGAGCAGAAGAGAGTAGTAGAGTGAGAAGTAGAGAGTAGTAGAGAGTGAGTAGTAGAATTGTAGAGAGTGAGTAGTAGAGAGTGAGTGGTAGAGAGTGAATAGAGGAGTAGAGAGTGAGTGGTAGAGAGTAGTAGAGTGAGAAGTAGAGAGTAGTAGAGAGTGAGTAGTAGAGAGTAGTAGAGAGTGAGTAATAAAGAGTGAGTAGTAGAGAATGAGTAACAGAGAGTGAGTAATAGAGAGTAGGAGAGTGAGTAGGAGAGAGTAGAGAGTGAGTAGTGGAGAATGAGTAGTAGAGAGTGAGTAGTAGAGAGTGAGTAGTAGAGGGTGAGTAGAGCGTGAGTAGAGCGTGAGTAGTAGAGTGAGAAGTAGAGAGTAGTAGAGAGTGAGTAGTAGTGAGTAGTAGAGTAGTAGAGAGTGAGTAGTAGAGAGTGAGTAGTAGAGGGTGAGTAGAGAGTAGTAGAGAGTGAGTAGTAGAGAGTGAGTAGTAGTGAGTAGTAGAGTAGTAGAGAGTGAGTAGTAGAGGGTGAGTAGAGAGTAGTAGAGAGTGAGTAGTAGAGAGTGAGTAGTAGAGTAATAGAGAGTGAGTAGTAGAGAGTAGAAGAGAGTGAGTAATAGAGAGTAGTAGAGTCAGTAGTAGAGAGTGAGTAATAGAGAGTGAGTAGAAAGTAGTTGAGTGAGTAGTAGAGAGTAGTAGAGTGATAACTAGAGTGTAGTAGAGAGTGATAGAGTGAGTAGTAGAGAGTGAGTAGTAGAGAGTAGTAGAAATTGATTATTAGAGAGTAGTAGAGTGAGAAGTAGAGAGTAGTACTAGTACCAGCACAACCCTCCCCCGACCCCTAGTCTGGTCCCTACACTCAAACACTACCCTGCATGACCCCCCAGCACTACACTAAACCCTAAAACACTACAATACACTACAGTACACAAACACCACAACACTACCCTGAACCCTAAAACACTACCCCCAGCACGACCCTCCCCCGACCCCCAGTCCGGTCCCTACACTTAAACACTACCCTGCACGACCCCCCAGCACTACCCTAAAACCTAAAACACTACCTTACACTACACGAACACCACAACACTAAAGCCTAAAACGCTATCCCCAGCACAACCCTCCCCCAACCCCCAGTCCGGTACCTACAATCAATCACTACCCTGCACGGTCCACCAGAACTACCCTAAACCCTAAAATACTACCCTACACTACACAAACACCACAATAGTATAATAAATAAGGCATAACAATTGTACAATAAATAAGGCACAGATCTACCATTCAGCATGCAGCTTGAATAGAATGTTAATAGTAGTCTGGGTAAAGTCCAGTAGTATTCAAATTGTTTGTATTCACTAAATGTTCTGCATTGTAAATGAAGACTATGCGATTACAAATAAGTATGTGCTTAGTATTCTGTTAGTATTCAAGAAGTACCACTCACATATCAGTAGTCTTCATGCACTAACCTTCCCCAAAAGAACACTATTGAATACTAAAAATGGCATAAAGTAGTCTTCGAATGCTATACAAAGACAGGTTAACCACTAAATGTAGTATTCGACTTCGGTAAGGGGCTACCTAAAATAGACGCCTGCTGCTGAAAGCCTATGTGATTAAGAATCTAACTATTCATTTATTTAAAGTTTCCAGTATAGTGAACGTGGCCCGAGGACTTTGGAACATTTTATTGGAAACAAGAGTTGGTGACAGAACTTACCGCAAACACGTGAAAGTAACTAAGCAACAATTGTAATGGAACCAGTGAACAATTTGTTGGTAGAGATGAGGCATTGTCAATCTCTTCACTCATAAATGCGGGTGAAGACAAGTCTTTTAGAGGGCTATCCTACTAACATGAATGGAGGATAAACTTTGCTTTTTTGAAAGAAAGAGGATGCCTGTGGCGTTATTTGGTTTGTTAAGCCGGAGAATAGAAGTAGCAAGCGTTCTTCAAAAAGGAGAAGGAGAGGGCGGAGTGAGTGGGCGTGGAGAGAGAGGGAGATGAGGTAGGGAGCAGGAGGTGAGCCAGCGAGTGGAGCGAGCGCCTGTGCTTGCCGTGAATGAAAGTGAAAGCGCAAGGATGTCGAGCCGGGAGAGCAGTCTGCTCATTTCCAAGCACTGCACTCATGCTTGTGGCGCGCCCCTGCGCGCTCCTGCAAGGTGGATGCCGCCACAAGCATGAGTGTGCGCTTGAAAATGACCAGAGCGACGGCTAAAGGTCCTCCTATGGCGAGACCTAATAAGGTATTTTGACGTGGGTGGCATGATGCTGGTGGAGTAGGATGTGGATCTCGACACTTCGTTGTTAATCTTGCTGCATCAGAGCCACAAGGGGCCCCTGTCCGGCAACACCCAGCAATCCAGTGGGCCGATTCCACCGTTGTGACATTTTGATGACCTGGAGGGCGAATTTGCTTCCTAGCTCTGGTAATGCCTCTTCGATCATCAGAACGAGCACCAAAATGGCGGCCTCTGAGGTCTCTGCTTTGTACTTCGCTCTCTTCTGCCTCGCAATGCATGCTCAAAAGTTTGGAGACACACTGTGGCCAAGTCACAATGGTAATCTGAGGCAAAAGTCCAACTTTACGACTTTTGGCATTCGCAGAGACCATTTACAAGTTGCATCTTTACATCTGCAGTTGGGTCGGAATCTGTGCACACAGGTGGTGCTCTCTGGCTCGGGCTGTATTCTTCGGCTCGGGTCGTACTCTCCGGCTCAGGATGTACTCTCTGGCTCAGATCGCACTCTCCACCTAGAGCCGAATTAATTATAATCAATGGGCCAGAATGCAATTTTTATAAAAAGAAAAATTAAGAGCGTTTGATAAATGGTAGAGGAGGTCATGAAAAACTATTTGGGCAGGGAAAAGTAGTGTTAACTTTACAGTCAACACTAAGGGCACACCCTTTAGTGCTGACTGTAGTGTTGACACTACAGTCAACACTTAAGGGAATGCAAATTGTGCACTGCATGTACCATCATGCAAAGGAATAAACTCTTCTGGGATACAATGTAGTGTCTGGCCACACCATTTTCCCTGCCCAAACGATTTTCATGACCTCCTCTACCATTTATCTTACGTTCCTAATGTTCCCTTTTGTAAACATTGCATTCTGGCCCAGTCATTACACTTCATCTGGCTCGAGCCAGAGAGTACTTCCTGAGCTGGTAAGTAAGGCCCCAGCAGGAGAGTATGACCCAAGCCGGAGAGTACGACCCAGGTGTGGAGAGTACGGTCGGGTGCGGAAATTCCGGCTCGACTGCAGACGTAAAGATACGACTCATAAATGATATCTGTGAACTATTCCGGAGCCACTGGGGGTATTTGACCTTGGCCTGGGCCACTCGGCAAACTAAAGACTTGCATGGGGAGCAGCCGGGGAGCAGCATATCAGGCCCTAAGCACTCGGAGGCCCCCTCCCTCACTAACGGCTGCCTTATTGGCTCCCACAGGTGAATAAAGTCTACAGGCCCTAAAGCAATGCAGGACCAGTTCCATGAGGCTCAGCCAGCATGCAACAAAGACTTCGATACCTGCCTGACCCTCGGGTGACCGATGCTGCCAGCAGACTGCGCCTCCAGGGAAACTGGTGAGCCCTCATCGCTTTTTTCTACAAAAACTCGTTCTCTGCGCTTGGCGTCCACTTACCAGGCCTACCTCAGGGCTGTGCCCTCCCCCACTGAAGGTGGCCCAGGCCCCCTTTGGCTCTTGGGACTTAAACTTGCTGTCCATCCATCCCCACGGCGGACATTTCCAGGCATGTAGACCCGAGGTGTTTTCCTTGGCAAAGACCTATCCTGATCTGTCCACTGAAGGCAAACAGGGGCGACCTGCCATAATAAGGCTCAAGGGTGGCAAACAGCTTTACTTATCACAGTGCTCCTTCTCTCCAGCAGCTTCCACAGCCCCCAGCAGGGGCAGGGAATTCACCCTGGTGGTCAACTAGATCTAACACAAGGTACAACCTGCTCACAGCTCAGCTGCACACTGACATCTTCAAAAGGCAAACAGGGACAATAGGTCAGGGAAATGCTCATCCGCTCCACCCCTGTCCCGGCCAAAGATTCTGCACTAAGTTCTCAGCCTGCTACTCATTCTGAATCAGAGGGACCACTGAATGCAGATCAAGCCCCAGTAACTTGGACTTTCCTAGCCTCTCTCATTGGCTCCTGAAGATAGACCTCCAAGCCCTCAAAAATGACCTCTCACACGACATGCGGGAAATGTTTCAAGACCTGTCCTCACTCGAACCTTTTTCTACACAGGAGGACAACGAGACCTTCAAGGGAGAAGAGGTAGAGATAGTACAACAAGAAGTAACAGACCTGCATGAACAACATTAGGATTTCAGGGGCTAGAAGATCTTGAAAACAGGTTCCTTCATAACAATATTTGTTGCAGAGACATCTTGTCGGGGGAGGAGAGCTCCGATATAAGAGGATACACCCAGGTACTCTTGTGCTCCATTTTAGAGTGGGAAGATAGCACTGAGCTGCACCTCGACAGGGTCCACTGGGTCAGCCGGCCTGGGAGCTTAGCCTCAAAGTCTTCAGACACACAATCTTGTGTTCACATCTTTCAGATAAAGGAAGACGTTCTGAGAGCCACCAGAGTGAAATAACCCATCAGTTTCGGAGGTCACACCATAAGCCTCGTCCAGGATGATAAATAAAGAAGAGGGTGAGGGCAACCAGCTTACCGATGCTATCAGAGGTAAAAATGGTCAGAGATGTGGTATCATACCAGGAAGGCACCTGAACTTCAGTCTGTATCAAGGATGATGCCAAAACCAACAAGCATAGCTACATCGGTCCAGACACCACATTCCCCAAGCCTTAGCTGGCGGTCAAAGCTCTAATGGGGATCCCAACTACCCAGGAGAAGAATCAGAGACCCCTGCCACTATGTCCGGACCCATCACTACAAGAAATAAATGGTAAACATTACAGTTGAATTTGTTTTTGAAGGCAGAAATGTATTGGATAAAATCTCAAATTTCAAAAATGTGATGTGCACGCTTACAACATGCACAGCCAAGGTGATCTAAAACATGTTAAACCCCAGCATCACAACGCCATCACCATGTTCATATTTTAAGTGGGGAATTTCCTTCGGAATGGCACTCTAAAAATGGATGAATTTGGTCACATATATCTTGCTTAATAGCCAGATATTCAGGTTTCATTTTTACTCAAGTTCTACAAGAGATTTTAACGTAATACACAAACAGGTGCAGGATGCCAACTCAATTTATTTCCATTTCGTCGTTTGGCTGCAACCAGCAAACATTTCTTTTACGTGAGTTTATTATTGAAAAAATCTAAATGGTTGTGGTTTTGATTAATATTTTGACGAAACAAAACGAAGGACTTATTAAATCTGTGTCTAGTCATGCAATGTTAAACTGAGAAAATACTTCATACCTCCCACATGTGTGGTAAGTGTGACACTAGTATTGTTTCCCTTTTTAAGCCCTGTACAATAAACATACCTTTACCAGCAATTTTATTATGTTTTTGTGCTTTCCTAATATTGGTTGGATTTTAATGGTTTCAATAAACGATGCAAAAACATAAAAATGGATCTCATACTCACATTTGCACAGTCACATCCTGTTATAGGTTTCCCCAGAAGTATTTTTTCTTGTGGTGTCGTTTCCTGGTCAGGCATCATTTGATTTACCGGGAGGTATTCAGTGATAGTTGTGATTCTTTCTTTAACCTTTTTCAGATGTTCTATCTCATGAGTAGAAAACTGAAGGATGACAAAAGTAAAATGCTGTTGATTGTTCGTTCTGACATGATAAACATCAACGCTTCTACCCATGCTTTTTGCCTGCATGTTATTAAAATAAATCTCTAATATCATCTACACAGATATGAGGATTGTGCAGTAAAATATCTGTGCCAAAGCATAGGGAATTCTTTACAAATTCTGTCTGCCTCTTCAAAGATCAATACACATTTGCCTTAATATATTTAGAAGATCACTGAAGCACCCTCTGCAGTTCCAAGAGTGATTGTGCCGGCATCACCCAAAGTTTCCTTTTCCTTTTAAAAGTAATCGGCAGTTTGCAGGACCAAGTCTCATAATCTGAAAGCAACTTCCAGGACATATTGGCCTTGTGATATTTAAACTACCAAATCAGAGCCACTTTTTCTAGTGTCACCTTGGATCATCATTGTCTGTTGACCCCATTAGGTGTAAGCGCATTGTAATTCAATCGGTCTCATGTCTCAGGTATCATCTAGACAGATGTGAGAATTGTGGCTAACATATCTGTTCCAAAGCATAAAGAATGATTTACAACTCTGTTGCACCTCATCAAAGTTCAATGCACATCTTTGTTGACACCGTGGGTCTGAAATCAGGATTAATGGCTATGAGGCTGGTAATGTGTTTAGAATGTGGTGGATTCATGTCAGAAATTTGATAACTACCACTCGGGAGTTGGATGTTCAGATCAATACAGCCACTGGAGTGGCATGTAAAGTGGTTCACACCAGCTACTTGATGATCGTAAAGATAAGCTCGTCTAATTCACTATCTCTTATGTGAATTGTGATAGGCTGCTTTTGCCTCCATGGTGGTCTTCAAGAACTCTTTAACAGGTATCTGAATATCAATGGCAGGGTTTCAGGTTAGACCTTCAAGACTTGCTGCAGTCTGATTTTGTTTATTTGACGTCTGCAGCACTAAATCACCTGAACATCACAAACCACTATAACATTTAAGATCCGTCTGTGTCATTACATTTCTTGGTGGTGCAATAAAGGGAAGGAAAGGCAACTGAGATGAACTTCTCTACAAGTGTGTCAATGGATTGCCGTAAAATGCATTAAAACTGTGGAAAATTCATAGAAACAAGCCAATATTATTGTCTTCTAAAGAGTAACTTGTCAAATATGCAGAGCTTATTTAGCACCATGGGAAATAAATGGTAAACATTACAGTTGAATTTGTTTTTGACGGCAGTAATGTATTGGATAAAATCTCAAATTAAAAAAATGTAATGTGCACGCTTACAAAATGCACAGCCAAGGTGATCTAGAATATTTTAAACCCCAGCATCACAACGCCATCACCATGTTCACATTTTAGTAGGGAATTTCCTTCGGAATGGCACTCTAAAAATGTATGAATTTGGTCACATATATCTTGCTTAATACCCAGATTTTCAGGTTTAATTTTTACTCAAGTTATACGAGAGATTTTAACATAATACACAAACAGGTGCTGGATGCCAACTCAATTTATTTCCATTTCATCGTTTGGCTGCAACTAGCAAACATTTCTTTTACGTGAGTTTATTATTGAAAAAATCTCAATGGTTGTGGTTTTGATTAATATTTTGACAAAACAAAATGGAGGACTTATTAAATCTGTGTCTAGTCATGCAATGTTAAACTGAGAAAATGCTTGATACCTCCCACATGTGTGGTAAGTGTAACACTAGTATTGTTTCCCTTTTTAAGCCCGGTTCAATAAACATACCTTTACCATCAATTTTATTATGTTTTTGTATTTTTCTGTTATTGGTTGGATTTTAATGGTTTCAATAAACGATGCAAAAACATAAAAATGGATCTCACACTAACATTTGCACAGTCACATCCTGGTATAGGTTTCCTCAGAAGTAATTTTTTCTTGTGGTGTCTATTCCTGGTCAGGCATCAGTTTATTTACCCGGAGGTATTCGGTGATAGTTGTGATGCTTTCTTTAACCTTTTTCAGATTTTCTATCTCATTAGTAGAAAACTGAAGGATTACAAAAGTAAAATGTTGTTGATTGTTCATTCTGACATGATAAACATCAACGTTTCTACCCATGCTTTTTACCTACATGTTAGGAAAATAAGTCTCTAATATCATCTAGACAGAAATGAGGAGGGAATTCTTTACAAATTCTGTCTGCCTCTTCAAAGATCAATACATATCTGCCTTGATATATTTAGAAGATCACTGAAGCCCCCTCTGCAGTTCCAAGAGTGATTGTGCCTGCATAACCCAAAGTTTTGTTTTCCTATTAAAAGTAATCGTCAGGGGCTTAGCTAAGATAGCGGCCTGACCAGACGTGTCCTGCGAGGCTCCCCGGCCCTGAACCCGGAATCACCCTTTTAATAGAGTGATCTGCCCCTTGAAATCACGTATTTTACATCCGGGAGTTCTGCGCCTTGCCCCGGTGCCCCACACCTGAAGATCCGAGCTCCGTCGCCCACCGGAGCTGCGGAGCGTACAACGGAAGCTTTCGACGGCGTGGGGCAGTGAAATGGCGGCCGTGGGCGCTTATCGCCTGGAGTGACTCCTGTAGACTCCTGCACCCTGCGGTCTAGTTCAGCGTGAGAGGAAGGCCACGCGCGGCTGCCTCCACCCTAGAGCACAGCTGACAGACGGCCCGGACTCCCCGCGGCCGGCATACGGTCGGGCTGACAGTAGTGGCGCCGGCTGGATGCTGGGTGGCTGAGCCAATCGAGGCCCCGGCTTAGGGCCTAGCTTCCGAAGAGGACGACACGGAGCGGCAGCTCCCGCGCTCCGAGTGGGTGTGGACCCTTCGGGGGGACGTCGGACCCTCCGGCCTAGTGGACTGCGGCTGGTCTCACCACCTGGAGAATAGGCCGGTACAGAGGTGAGCGGGTTGGACGGTGGCAGAGAAGGAGAACTGGGCCTCGGCCCCCGGGGGGGGCCCGGCTGCTGACCGGAGGTCCGGGACAGACGTGACTGCTGTGCGCCTGTGGTCGGGCGACCCCGGGCGCTACCAGCCTGGTGACTAATCCAGAGACTGACAAGAAAGACGTCCGCACCCCTGGCTTACACAACCTCTCAGGCGGAGCGCTGCAATTGAAGCCCAGGCTTCGGGCCTACTACGAGAATACTCCGGATACCGCCGCCATAGCACCATATCCACACCGGAGTGAACACCACCCACACACCGGAGGCCTGCCCTGAGGGACATTCAACGTCCGCTACTTACACGAACCCGGACTCGCTCCAGGGACCACCGGACTCCTCTTCTGCGGCTGACCCCTTGATGGTCAACCCTCGCTCTGGGGGCCCCAGGGGAGAACGGAATACCCTTGAGGATGCAGCGCAACTGCGGCGGCCCCTCCGGGCTCAGTATCCACCCCAGCAGACCGGCCGCTGGAGTAATGGACCTGCGCAGGGAGCCCCCACATCTCTGCGCCCTGCACTCCAGCGTGGACACCGGGGCATTTGACCATTGAACCTGGGGGCATGACGGACCCGGACTGGCGCTGACCGGCTCGCAGCACTCCCGAATGGGCAGGAATACTCGGGGTCCCCCAGTTGCTCGGGCATAACAAGTTCTTGGACTCCGACACGGTCCCGCGGGCCTAACGAGCCCTTTCCTCGACATCGCCGAGGTGACGCTGGCGGCCTCCCGGAGTGCCCTACCCGGACATTAAGCGATTACATAACTCCTGTGACATGGCTACCGCGGGGGCAAAGGATCCCGCAACATTATGGACATGCTCCACAAAAACTCTCAAAAAGGAGAGAAGGCCCAGGTGACATCACCCCCGAAGGCGCCTGTCAGCCCCCAAGGCCAGGATGACGAGGCTGCTCCCATCACAAAAGCTTTCCTAGCTTCCCTCTTTAACACCCTGAGGGATGACTTTCAAACCCTGAAGCAGGAGCTGGTGGGGGAGCAGCGGGAGCTCCGCCGGGATGTGGACGGCCTGGGGGAGCGCGTGGCAGCGGTGGAGGAAGTGGACCAGTCCCGCAGCATGGAGGTAGAACGGCTGCAACAGGAGATCCTCCGTCTTCAGGAACAACAGATAGACCTACAAGCACACTATGAAGATCTTGAGAACCGCTCTCGGAGGAACAACATACGGGTCCGAGGAGTTCTGTTGAAGTCCGAAGGGAACAGCGTTGTCAACTACCTGCAGGAACTGTTCCGCGAGATCCTTGGGGAGCCCGGTGAGTTTGACATTCGTATTGACCGCGCACATAGAGTCGGAGTAGCGCGGCGAGCACCGGCCCCCCCTCCGGACATACTGACTTTCCTCCCCGATTTTTCATTGAAGGAACGCATTTTTGAGAGAGGCCCGATCGAAACAACCAATCCATTTCCGGGGGGACCCCGTAGCCCTCTTCCAGGACCTCTCCACCATTACCCTGCAGAATCGAAAGGCCTTCAGAGTTGCCATGAACTTTCTAAGGGACAACGAAGTGCCATACTCCTGGGGTCACCTGTTTCGCCTTATTTTCAAATGGAAGGGGTTACTACACCAACTCAGATCACTCCGAGACACATGTGCGTTGCTGGGCATTGAAATGCCGGAGGAGGCTGGATCGAGAGAGGCCTCCCCAAGTAGGTCACAGGACGGACCCGCACGATGCTCCAGAGATGGGTGTCAGACTGTGCGACGACGACGATCTCCCAGATCTCTTCCGAGGCCTGACCCCATCACGGCCGCTCAAAAGCGAGAGGCAGCGGTACAGGAGGTGGTTGAAAACACAGCGACCAAACTGTAAGGTGTTATTATCAGGGGGTATGCCATCATGCTATAGCTCTGTCTGGGGGGAAGGGCGGGGGAGCCGCTGAGTCAGCCGCTGCCACGTTACCCTCCACATTGACACTCTACGGACCTGAACTCTGTTCCGGTAGGCACGAGACTATGAGTAGTAGTTTTCCACGGGGTTGCTATGGGAGGGACTGGTGGGATGGAGTGGGTGTTGGGGGGAGTTGGTTGATGTTGGGGTAAGAGATTGGGGGAGGATGGGTTGGGGGGTTGGTCGGGGTGCGGATGGGGAAGGGTGGGAGAGAGGGTGGGTTGTCCAGTGCTCCGTTCTATTCACAATAGTCTAGGTCCCATCCCAGCGTTCCGCATCCCTCCGGGTGTGGGGCATAGCAGGTCTGTTTCCAATGGTCATCATGCCGCCTACAACCCTTAAGATCTTAACCTTGAATGTGCAAGGTCTAAACAATCCAGTTAAGTGACGTGCCATTTTGTCCCTACTAGAGAATTCCCAAGCAGACATCTGTTTACTACAAGAAACCCATCTGGTGGCCCGCGATTGTCATAGACTCCGCTCCCGAAAGTTCCCAACTCAGCTCTTCTCCTCGGGCCCTAACAAGACCGCGGGGGTAGCGATCCTAGTGGCTCGGACATTTAGAGGGTAGGTTCTACATAAGTGTGCAGAACAAAGGGGGAGACTGTTAGTGTACCGCTTTGCCCTGGGAGGCCTATTGTTTACAATTGGGTCCATCTACAGTCCTAACGACGGCCAGGAACGCTTTCTGCACTCAGCCCTCACTGATGTCACAGACACCCCGGATAGACACATCATACTGGGGGGGGGGTGTCTCAATATGGTGTTTGACACAGTTCTGGATAGGTCAGCACAACGCGCTCTCCAAACCGGAGCGTTTTCCGCCTGCTGCACAGACCGATTAGCAGAGCTTGACCTCCACGACCTCTGGCGCCGCACACACCCACATGACAGAGAATACTCTTATTACTCCAATGCCCACAAAACATACGCTAGGCTAGATCATCTCTTGGTCACCGGCCCAGTCGGCGCTCTATCCACCTCGGCGGAGATAGGGGTGCTCTCGCTGTCAGACCATGTACCAGTCACCACCACCCTCACCCTACCACCTACCTCAAATCCCCCCAGGGTTTGGCATCTGCTGGACACTCTCTTGCATAGAAAAGATGTGGTAAAACGCATTCAGGATGTTATTCACGACTATCAAATACACAACGCTAACGATCACACGACGCGGGCGACGCAGTGGGCAGCCATGAAGGCGGTGACCCGAGGAGAATTTATAGCCCTCTCTTCAGCAGAGAATAGAGACAGACAACACAAACAGGACGAGCTTACACAGAAGGGACAGGAGTTGGAACAAATACATCAGCGAACGGGGGCTCCTAGAATATGGAAACAACTTAAAGTGGCCAGACACCTCCTGACAGCACTAGATATGGATCGGGCGGAATACGCAGCCCTACGGCTGCGACATGCCTATTACACGGGAGGGGACAGGTGTGGTAAGTTATTGGCAAGCAGGCTCAGAACCATGCGCCAACAACAGATAGTGAAAGAGCTCTCCTGCCCCGACGGGTCTGTGGTCACAGAGGACGCAGAGATCGCGGAAAAGTTTCGGGAATTTTATGCGACTCTTTATACCAGCGACCCTCTAGACAGCCAGGCAGCAGCTGAATATCTGGACTCGGTCACACTTCCCTCTCTAGCGCCCTCTCAAGCGGAGTACCTCGACAGGGATATCCGCATTGAGGAAGTGATCTCTGCCATAGCCAAACTTAAGCCGGCCAAGGCCCCAGGGCCGGACGGCTTTACGGCCCTTTTTTACAAGACATTCTGCACAACATTAGCGCCGATTCTCACCCATCTTTTTAACACCTTCTCAGAACCCGGTGCCATTCCCCATGACCTTCTGCGTGCATCCCTCTCAGTCATCCCAAAACCTGGGAAAGACAGAACCAAGTGCGGATCATACAGGCCCATCTCGCTACTTAACGTAGACCTCAAACTGTACACAAGTATCTTGGTGGCTCGACTAGGCCCCCACCTACCAGGATTTATAGACCCGGATCAGGCAGGATTCATACCGGACCGCCAAACTGTAGATCACACCAAGAGGGTTACACACCTCATAGAAAAGACTTCCCGAATCCCCGGAGAGTGTATGTTGCTGCCGGTCGACGCCGAGAAGGCGCTCGACTGAGTTCACTGGCCATACCTACAGATGGTCCTGAAGAAAATTGGCATCGGGGAGAAATTTGGCACCTTCCTTTTTAATTGTTATAAATTCCCTACAGCAGTGGTCCGAGTAAACGGCTATAGCTCACGGAGCTTTGACATCGAAAGAGGCACAAGGCAGGGATGCCCGCTGTCGCCTCTGCTCTTTGCTTTATATATGGAGCAGTTCGCTCAGAGGATACGCCAAAACGAAACAGCGACAGGGATAAAGTTTGGTGGCTACACCCACACAATTAGCCTCTATGCAGACGACGTCTTACTCACGCTTGACAACCCACAGACGGCCCTGCCTGCATGCATGGCAGAAATAGATGCCTTTACGGCGGTGGCCGGATTCAAAATGAACACTGACAAATCGATGGCCCTCGATTTATCCCTGAGACCCACTACCAAGACGTACTTGCAGACCCTCTTCCCCCTCCAATGGGCGGTGGATGCGGGGCCTTATCTGGGGATCCAGTTGACCCCCACACTCCCCACTATGACAGCAGTCAACTATAACACACTTCAAAGGAAAATACGCGAAGAACTGGGCCGATGGAAAAGCCTCCCCCTCTCGTGGCTGGGCAGAATAGCAGCGGTCAAAATGACCATTTTACCTCAAATCCTGTACCTCTTCCGAGCACTCCCGCTCCAGCCACCCGCAGGATGGATTCGGCAAACACAGACTGATCTCGCCCGCTTCATTTGGCAAGGTCGGAAGCAGAGAATGAAGAGGGCACTGACCACTTTGGCTCCTGAAGCAGGGGGTTTGGGAATAAAAGACCTCCTCAAGTACTTCCAGGCAGCGCAGCTACACTATCTGGTGGAATGGAGCAAGTGGGAGTTGGAAAAACACTGGCTATTCCAGGATCAAGCGGTGGCAGGGCGCCCACTTCAGGAACTCCCCTTCCTCAGCAAAGCCGCCCGACCGGCTAACATTTACGCTTCATTCGTCACGCGGGTTCCACTAAAAGTGTGGGACGCCACTAACACCGTACATGAACTCACCACCTTTCCCTCGCCGCTTACGCCCCTGGTCGATAACCCGGACTTCACTCCGGGCATAGCCAAGGGAGCTTACGCCCATTGGCGATCGGCGGGATGTCACTGCCTCTGTCACATCTATGGCCCGGATGGTGTGCTACCCTTTTCACTCTTCAGACTGGAATACAACTTCCCCGAGACGGAGCGGATGTGCTACCTCCAAGTTCGCCACTGGGCACTCCAGCCGCAGGTGAGGGAGACAGCAGATAGGCGCTTTCAGCCATACGAGAGATGACTCCTGTCCCGCACCTCGGACACCAAATTAATATCTGATCTCTACAAATTCCTTCAACCACAATCAGCTCACCTTTATAACCCAGGCCGGGAACGTTGGGAGCGAGAGCTGGGCAGGACCCTTAGTCATAAAGAATGGGACCAGATCTCCTACAGGGCACGCCACTCAGCATACTACACCGGACTTACAGAGACACTAACTAAGGTCATCACATACTGGTACTACACCCCGGAACTGATAAATGAGATGGACCACAGTAAGGATAAAAACTGCTGGAGGGGCTGTGGACACATAGGCACGCTACTGCACATCTTGTGGGACTGTCCCCTGGTACAGCCGTACTGGACACAGGTGATAGACGATATTGAAACACACTTTCACACTGAATTGCCTCGCTTTCCTGCCTACATTATACTAGGGCTTCCTAACCCCCTGACATACCCTCTATGCTCACGCAGGGGACGCCAGATGGCTATCGCCCTAGGCTCTGCCATACAAAATATCCTAATGCACTGGCGCACCACAACGGTCCCCTCCACTACAGGTTGGCTTCATCGGCTGTGGTGTGTATTAGGGATGGAGAAGATGTCACTTACTCTAGCCGGGGACATAGATCAGTATGACGAGCTTTGGCAACCGTTCCTCTCATTATTGGTTATTGAATTCAGAGAACTTACCTGCCCAAGGTACCTCCGCTTGTTGAGACTCACCGGACCGGAAGAGGAGGCTTCATGAGGGGAGGCAGAAGAAGTATACGTCGAGATCCGGCGAGAAGAAGCTGGAAGGGACAGATTCGAGCACTGGACGGGGGGTGAGGGGAGGGAAGGGAAGGGGGAGTTTGGGGAGTGGGAGTGGGGGTTTCCGCCTGGCTGGCACTATGTAACACCCCTTGTTTCTCAATGCTGCCATGGGTTAGGAAGATATTGGACTACTATGCTCACTTTATTAGGAATCCTCCTTACCTCGCCACGTTTATGATTGCTGTTAGCTATGTAGCATTTGCACTGACTAACTTGTTTTCCAGGTGCAGATTTCAAATAAAAAGATTTAAACCTAAAAGTAATCGTCAGTTTGCAGGACACACTCCCATAATCTGGAAGCAACTTCCAGGTCATATTGGCCTTGTAATATTTAAACTACCAAATCAGGGACACTTTTTCTAGTAACATCTTTGGATCATCAGTGTCTGAAGACCCCATTAGGTGTAAGCGCATTGTAAGTCAATCGGTCTCATGTCGCAGGTATCATCTAGGCAGATGTGAGAATTGTGGCTAAAATATCTGTTCCAAAGCATGAAGAATGATTTACAACTCTGTTGCACCTCATCAAAGTTGAATCCACATCTTTCTTGACACAGTGGTCTGAAATCAGGATTGATGGCTATGAGATTTGTAATGTGTTTAGAGTGTGGTGGATTCCTCTCAGAAATGTGATGACTGTCACTCGGAAGTGTTGGATGTTCAGATCATGGCATACACATCTCTGATGAGATGCTTGTGCCATGCTTAAAGAGTCATCAGTTGAAGATGTAGCGATGTAGCTCAAGAGCTAGTCAGATATGTCATCAAAAATGCAACATTCTACAATGCTTATGGATAGTGATTGTTAGTGATGCAGGGCTGGGTAAAGATAACTGTTTTTTCCTCTTCACTGGTTGAACCCATTCATTCAAATTCACAGACACAGCAACGAACTCCTGCTATGTTGTTCTACATATTATCAAAGCACTTTCTGCCTCTTCAGAGACGTGTTTAGAACTGTTTTTCAATGTGATTGCAGCTAATGCTGTTGAACAGAACAAATTAAAAAAGGTGTGTTAAAACATAAGTATATCTCCCATCTAACCATGATATAACTCTTGGGCTCAGGATTTAATCAATTTTGAAGCATGGTCAGCTTTGGCACCCATTTTAAGTGGGTCATTTGTGTCGGTCTCTCTCAGATGGTTTAACATTTGAAATAATATAAATAAAGCCATGACCTTAAGGGCTATTAAAAATTTATTATTTCTCCAGTAACCAGAGTAACCCTTTCTGGAATATAATGTAGTGTCTGGCCACACCATTTTCCCTGCCCAAACTGATTTTCATGACCTCCTCTACCATTCATCACATGTTCCTAATGTACCCTTTGTAAAAATTGCATGTTGTCCCATTGATTACTCTTCATCCGACTCGAGCTGGAGAGTAGCCTGAGCCGGAGAGTAAGGCCTGAGCAGTAGAGTATGGCCCAAGCCGGAGAGTACAGTGCAGGTGTGGAGAGTACGGCCCAGGTGTGGAGATTTCGGCTCGACTGCGGACATAAAGATACAACTCGTAAATGATATCTGTGAAGTACTCCGGAGCCACTGGGGGTATTCGACCCGTGCCTGGGCCGCTCAGCAAACTAAAGACTTGCAGGGGAAATAGCCGGGGAGTGGCATATCAGGCCCTAAGCAATCAGAGGCCCCCTTCCTCGCTAATGGCTGCCCTATTGGCTCCCACAGGTTAATGAAGATTACAGGCCCTAATGCAATGCATACCCAGCCTCATGAGGCTCAGCCAGCATGAAACAAAGAGCTTGATCCCTGCCTGACCCTGGGGTGGCCGATGCTGCCAGCAGACTGCACCTACGAGGAAACTCGTGAGCCCTCATCACTGTCCTACAACAATTCCTTCTCTGCGCTTGGCATCCACTTACCTGGCCTACCTCAGGGCTGTGACTGTATCCTGCTGTGCCTGCACCCACTGAAGGTGGCCCGGGCCCTCTTTGGCTTTTGGGACTAAAACTTGCTGCCCATCCCCACGGCGGACAGTTCCAGGCACGTAGGCTGAGGTGTTTTCCTTGGCAGAGACCTATGCTGATCTGTCCCCTGAAGACAAACACGGGCGACCTGCCATAGTAAGGCTCAGGGGTGGCAAACAGCTTTATTTATCACAGTGCACCTTCTCTCCAGCCGCTTCCACCGCCCCCGCAGGGACACTGCATTCACCCTGCTGGTCAACTAGATCTAACACAAGGTAGAACCTGCCCACAGCTCTCTGCACACTGACATCTTCAAAAGGCAAACGGGACCAATAGGTCAGGGAAATGCTTACCCACGCCACCCCTGCCCCGGCCAAAGACTCAGCGCCAGGTTCTCAGCCTGCACTCATTCTGAATCAGAGGGACCTCTGAATGCAGATCATGCCCCAGTGACTTGGACTTTTCTGGTATCTCTCATTGGCTCCCTGAAGACATACTTCCAAGCCCTCAAAAATGACCTCTCACACAGCATGCAGGAAATGTTTCAAGAACTGTCCTCGCTCGAAGAACGTTTTTCTACACTGGAGGACAACAAGACCTTGAAGGGAGAAGAGGTAGAGATAACAATAGACCTGCATGAACAAGATGACGATTTCAGGGCCTAGAGGATGTTGAGAACAGGTTCCTTCATAACAAAATTTGTCTCAGGGGCGTCTTGTCGGGGAGGAGGGCTCTGATATAAGAGAATAAACCCAGGCACTCTTTCGCTCCATTCTAGAGTGGGACAACAGCACTGAGCTGCGCCTCGACAGGGTCCAGTGGGTAAGCCGGCATGGGAGCTTAGCCTCAAAGTTATCAGACATACTAGCTTGTGTTCACATTTTTCAGATAAAGGAAGGCATTCTGAGAGTCACCAGAACAAAACAAAGCATCAGATTAAGGGGTCACACCATAGGTCTCGTCCAGGATGTCCCCCTCCTTACCCCTCCATTGTCATAGGGAGTTTAAGCCTGTGACGGATTTCTTATGCTCCGAAAATGTTTCCTATGGTTATGGGTACCCCTTCATAATATTCCTCACTGCAAGGATCAGCTCCATCAGCTGTGATAATTCAAAGAGACCTGGTGGATACTGGGCCTCCCAGTTGAGAGCATGTCCCCCGCTACTATGGGTTTCCCCCATATCTCACCTACGTGACCATCTGCATGGCAGAAGATAGGGCAGCTCAGGCAGCTCCCACTCCCTGGCCCTGGGGAGCAGGCGCCAGATAAACTAGCCACTGGCAAGGGGGGGCAAATCCACCTGGCAATGCCCCTCACTCGTTACTCTTTGCCTGCTATGATACCTATCTGGCATTTTAACAGCATTGAAGGCGGTCTCGGGTGGCAGGGTGGCATCTACTATCTCAGAGACCCATTCCTAGTTTCTCCACTCCCGGCATAGCCGTCTATGTGGAACACCACTATTAATAGAATTTTTTTATTGTTTTTTAATTATGATGTTATTTCTCTATAACTGTTTCTGGGGTCATTGTTCCTTCACCCTTCATGGCTGGACTAAGAGACTCTGGGGTTGGGTCCGGAGCCAGAACATCCCCATGGGCTCCGACTATGCATGCTTTTACCACCTCTGCTGCTGGCAGCCCAGTCTTAGCACTACCCTGACATATGGTTTTGGAACTTAAAATCATGAGCCTCAATGTCAGAGGCTTAATAACCTTGTTAAACAGAAAGCAGTTCTCTCCCTTCTAGAATGCTCTGGCAGTGACATATTCCTACTCCAAAAAAAGCAATTATTGCCCAAACACGTACATTGCATGCAATCCAGCTGGCTCCCAGGCCCAAGCCCTTCTCCTCCTAATCAACGCAGAGAAAACGTTCAATAGGGTCCATTGACCCCACCTCTTCAGGACCCTGAAGCTATTTGGCTTTGGAGATAAGTTATTTCGATAGATTGAAAGCCTCTCCAGCTCCCCTAGGGCAGCGGTGCGTGCCAATGGACTCTCATCGCAGCCTGTTCCTGTCCGCCGCGGAACGCGGCAGGGATGCCCTCTCTCACTACTCCTTTTTGCCCTGTATATGGAGCACCTCGCCCAATACATAGGAGCCCACCCAGATATCACTGGTTCCCAGTTTGGGGGAGAACAGCACCTCATAAGCCTTTAGGCTGACAACGTGATCTTAGCAATCTCAAAACCACACATATCTCTTTCTGCCTTGATAATGGAACTCTAGACTTTTGGAACCTTCTCTGGCTTCAAAGTAAACATGCAAAAATCACAAATTTTGAATATTTCTGTCTCACATCCAACTGAAAAAAATGTATGTGCACATTTTCCATTTGACTGGGCCTCTGGCTCTATCCCCTATCTTGGGATCAAACTTGCGAATTCCATTCCCAAAACCATTTCATTCAATTACAACATGTTAGCCAAACAAATCCAGTCAGATATTCACAACTGGGAACAATTGGAACTCTCTTGGCTGGGCAGAGTCGCAGGACCTGCTGACCTGCCAACTTATTGACCTCCTGCAATAAGGTTGTAATTTACATTCCTTTTCACTGTGTAGTACTGAGCACTTAGGTCCTGAAGAGTTGCCATGACGGCAAGAAACATGTTGACCTGACCAGAGGGTCATAGATGTCCTGCTGTTAACTTTTCCAGTACATATCTGGGGAACAGCGCCAGATAAACTAGCCACTGGCAAGGGGGGGCAAATCCACCTGGCAATGCCCCTCACTCGTTACTCTTTGCCTGCTATGATACCTATCGGGCATTTTAACAGCATTGAAGGCGGTCTCGGGTGGCAGGGAGGCATCTACTATCTCAGAGACCCATTCCTAGTTTCTCCACTCCCGGCATAGCCGTCTATGTGGAACACCACTATTAATAGAATTTTTTTATTGTTTTTTAATTATGATGTTATTTCTCTATAACTGTTTCTGGGGTCATTGTTCCTTCACCCTTCATGGCTGGATTAAGAGACTCTGGGGTTGGGTCCGGAGCCAGAACATCCCCATGGGCTCCGACTATGCATGCTTTTACCACCTCTGCTGCTGGCAGCCCAGTCTTAGCACTCCCCTGACATATGGTCTTGGAACTTAAAATCATGAGCCTCAATGTCAGAGGCTTAATAACCTTGTTAAACAGAAAGCAGTTCTCTCCCTTCTAGAATGCTCTGGCAGTGACATATTCCTACTCCAAAAAAAGCAATTATTGCCCAAACACGTACATTGCATGCAATCCAGCTGGCTCCCAGGCCCAAGCCCTTCTCCTCCTAATCAACGCAGAGAAAATGTTCAATAGGGTCCATTGACCCCACCTCTTCAGGACCCTGAAGCTATTTGGCTTTGGAGATAAGTTCTTTCGATAGATTGAAAGCCTCTCCAGCTCCCCTAGGGCAGCGGTGCGTGCCAATGGACTCTCATCGCAGCCTGTTCCTGTCCGCCGCGGAACGCGGCAGGGATGCCCTCTCTCACTACTCCTTTTTGCCCTGTATATGGAGCACCTCACCCAATACATAGGAGCCCACCCAGATATCACTGGTACCCAGTTTGGGGGAGAACAGCACCTCATAAGCCTTTAGGCTGACAACGTGATCTTAGCAATCTCAAAACCACACATATCTCTTTCTGCCTTGATAATGGAACTCTAGACTTTTGGAACCTTCTCTGGCTTCAAAGTAAACATGCAAAAATCACAAATTTTGAATATTTCTGTCTCACATCCAACTGAAAAAAATGTATGTGCACATTTTCCATTTGACTGGGCCTCTGGCTCTATCCCCTATCTTGGGATCAAACTTGCGAATTCCATTCCCAAAACCATTTCATTCAATTACAACATGTTAGCCAAACAAATCCAGTCAGATATTCACAACTGGGAACAATTGGAACTCTCTTGGCTGGGCAGAGTCGCAGGACCTGCTGACCTGCCAACTTATTGACCTCCTGCAATAAGGTTGTAATTTACATTCCTTTTCACTGTGTAGTACTGAGCACTTAGGTCCTGAAGAGTTGCCATGACGGCAAGAAACATGTTGACCTGACCAGAGGGTCATAGATGTCCTGCTGTTAACTTTTCCAGTACATATCTTCCCTCCCACCCTTTTTACCATGGGTGTCAGCCACTCTAATAAAGTTCCCTGTGGACTGACCCACCTTTTTTAATTCACCACTACTTCACGACTACACTTTCACTCGCCCTCTCACCCGCATGCACCATATGGCCGGAACAATAGATCTCCGATAAAGAGCCCCTTTACGGGTGCCCATCAGACATTGCAGCACCAGTCTGATGAGGAGCAGAACCCATATGATGAAGCATGACATCTAGCTTGCTAGGTGTGTGAGGGTTTTAGTTCCAAAAAGGGAAATGCCCTTTTCCCTTTTACCTTCCTCTACGCTGCATGCACTCTTGTGTCTTATATTTCCCATCGGGGAACTTTGTACCCCTCTTGTGCTACTAGTTTCCTGGACTTGTACACTGGACCCCGTTAAATATCGTCTTGTTGATATATGGGCAGAGTCGCAGCCATAAATTGACGACTTTTTCCAAGCACTACTGCTGACCCCACCTAAACATGCACTCCGTTCAATGCAAGTTGATATCAATGGGTGCATTGGGTGGGTGGGGGGTAGAAATCTCGCCTTCACAAGCATCTTATACATAGTCCAACACTCAAGGGTGGCCTTGCAATGCCCTCCTTACTGTGGTATTATCAGGCCTCACAGCTTCTATTCTTAGTAGAATGGAGCAGGCAACTCAATGAAAAGCATTGGTGCTTCATTGGTCAGCCAGTGGCGGGATACCATATCTAGAAAGAACCCCGGCTTTCTTGAAGGCATAGGGTTTGGGGCTCTACTCTTCTCCGGTCATGAGCTCTAGCTTCTGAGTATGGGATGCAGTGGTGACCAGAGCAGGGTTAATATCCTTTCCTTCCCCTATGACACCTATCCTCAATAATCCATATTTCACTCCAGAGCTTGAATCCCACCAGTTTCGACATTGACACGATGGTCGATTTAAGTGTATGGGCTGCATGTTTTCCCCTCAAGGGATAACTCCCTTTGACCAATTAAAAAAAGATAACGGCCTGGAGGAAGCAGATCCAATATCTCCAGGTTCTCCATTGTGTGAGGCAGCCTTCCATCCCCCTCCATGCAGAGAGACCATTGACTCCTTTTGTGAAATGGTTAATACTTAAGAAAAAGGACAGGTGACTCATCACTGAGTTTTATACCATCCGTAATCAAGGGTAGACTTCCACTCGCTCTGCAGGACAGAGGAGGTGAAAAGAGGAAATGTGAGGAACACTCACTGAAACAGAATGGACTGATATTTTTCATGGAACACTGCGCACAACATGTCCAGTACAGAAACAGTATACAAAACTGTGTCCGACTGGCATTTGACCCCCAGCACAAATACGTTCCTGGAACTCTGAGTGCTCTAAGAATGCTGGAGGGGTTGTAGGGGTTCTCTGCTCAACCTTCTATGGCACTGCCCCAGAATTACTCGCTTTAGGGACCAGGTACTAGATGACATTGAGGGTGCGTTTGAGACCTTTATCCCTAGGTTTCCAGCATACACGATCCTTGGGCTACCCAATCCACTGATGTTTCAACTACACTCGTATTGAGGGAAACACATCGCATGAACTTTAGGTATGGCACATCAGGCGATCCTTGCTCTATGGGGAACTGACATGAGCCCTCAATATACAAGTTGGTACATAAAAAAGGCCTTTTAAATGTTCACATGTGCCACTCTGCAGAAACCACAATGAATGGGACCTGTACAAAAGTGGTTATAGTAGCTATGTTGTAGGTAAATTAGACATTAAACCTAAAGAAGTAATGTTTCTGATGGATACTTCTCACTGCAGATTTCTCACTTTGTGTATCTCCCTAGGAGCCAGCCTGGTTCTGTAAAACATTTCTGTAATAGTTCCTGTATGCAGGTAGATGGTGCCATTAATCTCTGTTGCAAATTCTTTCACTCCAGATGCATTGACACAGAGTTGCAAATAGGGGCCACCCCTGCTGTACTGATGTCAGATTGTCATTTTTGCTCCATTTGACCCAAATCCAGCAATTTTCTACATGTGGCACGCAGAGGCATGCAGGATTCCAAACAATGCGCTAACAGCACGTTATTATACACTAGGAACCGCCCGACATTGGCGAGAGGTCGGCCACTGAACGAGGACATAACAAGGTACGGAGGCTTCATGAAGCACGTTGCAAAACGTTTAAACAATTTCCCCGTCCTCGCCCGGCCGCACACACGAACTGATTGTAAATGCATCTTTTATGTGTTTTCTTCGTCAGCTTTATGGAATGAGGCTGACTGAGGCCAAGCTAAATGTGAAACACGCATAAAAGGAAACAGGCTGATAGAGCACAATAGCAAAAGGTATGTGACACCCGCTTTCCAAGCATCTTTGAAAATTGCAAACACCAGGGTTACAAATACAGTCCGTCTAGGCATTTATTTCACTGGCAGATTGCGACTTGAAAACAAAGAGCGGCACGCTCCCCTCCTTTCCAACAAGTTGAGAACTTTATCCAACAAACAGAGGTATGTGCTGAGAGTGGGGTTTGGCTCTGTTTTGTTTAAAGATCGAGCAACAGACAGCTACACAAGACACTTTGATGTTTCATTTTTAGAAAATCAACGATAGGATCGCTACAGTGTACTCTGTGTCCACTTTCAACATAAAGAAGACCAAGCTTGTCTAAAAGAAGCAGGTACAGACATAGATCTATCTGCACAATATAGGAGTGTAATTCTAGAGATAGAAGCGAACGCTAAATCTAAAATAAAACTTTATTGTTTTTTACATCTCACACAGAAAAAGTAATAAAGCCCTGATGAGAATCTGGGAACTGGTTCCCTGGATTCGAAACGCGTCGGCACATCCGAAGGAGCGAGCAACAGCATTTATTGTGTTGTGCAATTGGTCACTTTCCAGTGATTTTGTTTGGGGTCTCCTTCTTCTGACTTGATCTTGCAGTTTTGGGATATTGATTGATTCATTAGAATGCAAATTTATAAATATGTATTGTTTGTTTGTATCTAGTGTTACATTCGAGATGTATGTTGTTTAATTTCCCTTTAGTTATGTGGTTGTAAATACGTGTTTGTAAATGGTGTTGTATATAAGTGTAAATATTGTTGAATGTATTAATGTCTCTTTTCATATACAAATGAGAAAAACGAATATATAAATAAGAAAAAGTGGAAGGGTATGAATAAAAATACCAGGACAAACCAAAATACACTTTTGTTTAGTCCCTAAGTAATTTTTTGAAAGAAAGAATGGAGTAGGCAATTTTTGTTATTTTCGATAAAAAAATAATCAGGCATAGTACCACCCAAGCATAATTTGTGTAATATTAATCATTTTCTTGCTTGCCTCCCAACTCTTTGCCACCCTTCCCTGTAGTATGTTATCCAGTTTTGCTCTATTGGTCTACTAAAGGTATGGTACCAGAGCCTAGTTTCAGGTCTAGGGGCCCGATTCACAGAATGAACTTAAGACTAAATCCTAAACTTACTACTATTTGGTATTCACAGAATGCACTTACTACTTTCGGGATTCACAGAGTAAACTTACTACTTTCGGGATTCACAGAATGAACTTACTACTTTCGGTATTCACAGAATAGATTTAAGACTACTAACTTTACGTCCACACTCGGGCCGTAAATTCCGGCCCAGGGCGGAGTTTCCGGGCCGGAGGCGGAGCTTGCGGCTTGGAGGCAGAGCTTCCGGGCCGGAGGCGGAGCTTGCAGATTGGAGGCGGAGCTTCCGGCCCAGAGGTGGAGATTTCAGCCATGGCTAAATACCCACCTCCGAGCCGCAAGCTCCGCCTCCAAGCTGCTAGCTCCGCCTCCGGAAGCTCCGCCTCTGGGTCTTAAGCTCCGCCCCCAAACCGGAAACTCTGCCTCTGGGCCAGAATTTACGGCCTGAGTACGGACGTAAAGTTAGTAGTCTTAAATCTATTCTGTGAATACCGAAAGTAGTAAGTTCATTCTGTGAATCCCGAAAGTAGTAAGTTCACTTTGTGAATCCCGAAAGAAGTAAGTGCATTCTGTGAATACCAAGTAGTAGTAAGTTTAGGATTTAGTCTTAAGTTCATTCTGTGAATCGGGCCCTAGGAGTGTCAGCTCCCGCTCTATGCTTGATATGCCTTCTCTGTATTGCTTCCTTCTGTATGAGGCTCGGTTGGTAATACATCCTCTTAGGTAGGCCTTAAATGCCTCCCACACGATAGCCAAGGAGGCCGAGTTTAGATTACATTCTAGGAATGAGGTAGACTCTCCTATTAGGAAGTCCGTCTCTTCTTCCTCAAGCAGGATGGTCCGGTCAAAAGACCAGGAAGTGTGTTTAGTCTGCTGATCCTGTGTTAATGAGAAGAGAATAGCTGAGTGGTCGGACAAATGGGAGGGGAGGTAGACCAAATCCTTCAGGGCATCCTTAAGAATATAGCTAATAGAGCGTAATCGATTCAGGATTTATGCTTGTATTTGAGGTTGTGAAGAGACACCCCCAACGTAGTGCCTGCTCTCTCCCTCCAAAAGTCCGCTAACCCCATGTTTGCCATACATGCTATAAGGGTTGACCTGGATTTGACATGGGTCTGTGCTCTGGAATTGGGCGATTTATCCAATTTAGGGTTTAGGACTAAATTAAAGTCTCCCATCCATATCATGGGGGCTTGAGAGGTAATCAGATAGCTCTGAATGATATTAAGGTAGGAAGGGTCATCGTGGTTAGGACCATAATATCCTACCAGGGTGAAAGCCCTCCCGTCTAACAGAACATTGGCTAGTAGCCATCTACCAATAGGATCCTCCTTATAGTCTATGACCTGAGCCTTGGCCTGTTTCTTGAAAACAATATGGTTCCCACGGATGTTGGCATTATGATCCGTGGAGAGACATTTGTCCACCCATTTCAGATTTTTCATCATTTCCTTGACCTCTTGTTTTATTGGATGTGTCTCCTGGATGACAATGACCTGCACGGGGGAGTCTCTTAGGTATTGCAAAATGTTATGTCTCCTACCCCTCACACGCAGGCCATTGACATTCCAGGATAAAATCTGTAAACCCCTCAGTCGTTTTTCAGACCCCTTCCCCTTCGCCTGCCCATCGAACATGTAGGGAACCAAGAATGACCGCTCCTGACCTGGATAATGTTACACTTATGGCAGTTAAGGTGGATGCTGATATATAAACAGAAAAAGAAAAAGAGAACCGGCTTATAAGGACTTTTTAGTGCTTTTTAGTGCTTTACCCCACCAAACCTAGTGAAAATGTCTATCCTCCCTAAATTTACGTTTATTTTCAATTCCATTCCACTAGCATTTGACCCCAAACAGCTCCGTAAATTTCAGCATCAAATGAATTCTTTTATTTGGAGTTGTAAATCAGTAAGGCTAGCATGGAACAAAAGAGGAGAAGGGAGAAGGGAGGGCTTGCATTGCCAGACCTAGAGTACTACGCCTGGGCATTTTAGCTGTCCCGCTCCAGGATGTTGCTGAAGACCCCTGAAGACAACTCAAATGGGAAAATGTTTAAGGCCATGTTAACTGGGGCTAATCTTCCACTTGACAGTTTTTTGTTTAAGTTTGGTCATCAGAGGTTCTTTAAAAAGGTGAGACTAAAGATTTTACAATAGTTGGTGAGAGAATGGGTTCAAATAAAAGCTAGAGTTGGGTTGGCATATTTTTCCAACCTCGCCCCAATCTGGGATTCCCCGGGGCTCCCACCCTGTTTAAAAGATAGCCTTGCAGTTCCCCTACTAGAGGCTGGGGTTCTAAGATGGGGAGAGTTGATGGCAGGAGGTTCTTTGGTAGAATGGGAGGTGCTCTCCGAGAGGGTCGGCCCAGCTCTATCTAGTTTCAAATATTTACAACTGGTCAGCTGGTCCCGGGAGCAGTCAAGGAAAAAGGTTCAGGTTGGGAGGTACAGTTTTCTAGAAAAATATCTGGTAGAAAGGCAAACGGGGGGTAAGGAGGTGGCCTTCTGGTACTGGTTCATCATGGAGGAGGCAGATGGCGAATTTAATCTCCCGTCGGAGTTGTGGGGAAGTGACATGGGGGCACAGGGTGAGGACCTATGGTGTAGATCTTTTAGCCTCCTCTACAAAGCTGTCAAGCCAGCATGGTTAAGACGTAACCACTTGTTTACAGTGCACCAAGCATATCTTTCCATCAAAGGCTTTCTAAATTCCAGCCAGGAAAGTGCTGCAACAAGTGCCTCCTCCCAGCAGCCTCCGATATTCATATGTTTTGGGACTGCCCCGGCATCATTGCGTATTGGGAAGAAGTTAAGGCTACCCTGGAGTCAATCCTTAAAATACCGATTTCCCTCAGCTTGGCATTAATTATATTTGGTCTGGAAGACAACATTATGGGGTTGGCAAGAACCTTTCTGTTCTACGCAATCCTCCTGGCAAGACGGCAAATATGCAAACACTGGGTCGACTCCAACCCACCAACCCACGCACTGGCTGTCAACCCTCTACGAAACATCAAGGGTGGATACAGCTAGATCCGGCAGCTCTCGGCGCCTTGAATTTTGGAATTTCTTAGTCAAGTGGAGATGAAAAGCTACTCGGACCTCCGGGTTTTTTTTTTCCCCCCGGGTCCGATGATTATGCTCTTACACTCCATGGTCCAGATGGGGGTCTGCCGGCCCACGACAACGAATCTAGGGCCAACAGGCTGAAATAGGCCTTGATGGAGTAAGATCTTCCTGAAAATACCTCCCGCCAATTCGGTATGTCTGTCCGGGTGCAGGATGGGATCATTTTCTGGTCTCTTTCTTAATGGACAATAAGGTGGTTGGTTATTTCTTGGAACGAGGATGTGGCAAATGAGGACAAAAAAAAATATTAATAATTTTCTTACAATTACCCAATATTGCCCTTAGTAAACAATCACGCAATTTTGTCTTGGCTTAGTTGTGACAATACAGCACACACAGATACACAAATGAAGTTACTCATTCACGTGCCCAGTCACGATTCAGTTAGAAGAGAAGTCTAAAACAATTACTAATCAGAAACTGGGAAGCTTTTCAAAGCATCAAGTCATACTATGCAACTGATTATGCAGCATAAATAGTACAAGAACTGGCTGAATATCCCTTACAGTCTCCATGTAACCTGCTGGTAAACAGTACAGCCGCTGTCAGAAACCTGGCTCCTCCCTTGGGTAATGGGTGGGAGGAGGCGACATGGGCTGCAGATCAGAGCCTGAGTGCTTTGAAGCTATGCGCTGTGAAGTAAAGAGCAGCTCCTACCTATGCTTGAAATGCTTTGTGTACTCCACCTCCTGTGGCTAGATGAGGCTGCATTTATTGGCCGGACATTGTGAATACAAAACAACTTGGCAGTAACAAGGAATACAACACAGCCACATGTTGTAAATGTTGCCCAAAGTTTTCCTATAATGTCTCCACGTACAAGAGGTTGTGCACAAGATATATACACATTAAATATAACAACTGAATATTGTTAGGTTGAGGAATGATGCTGGTGCAGTGAAGAGTGATTGCTGAGCATGAGAAATGAAAGAAGAAAGCATTCCTGAAGGAGGTATCAGTGGTGAGAGGAAATTGTGACCGGCGCTCTGTTCTCTTCTGACTGAGGTGAAGTAATAATAATAATACAAGTTTTATAGGGCATGTAGCTACTCCTGTAAGGAGCATCCCAGCACTGAGCAGTCAGAAAGAAGCAGAAGAGACTAAATGGAAGAGGGGGCCTAAAAAACCAAGTCTTGATGTTTTTGCGAAATGAGGTTCAGATTGAGATTGCCTCACCCTCAGCGGAAGGGAATTCCAGAGTTTAGAGGCAAGAAAGCAAAAAGATCACCGCCAATGCGATCTTTCTTGATTCTGGGACTTGCAAAAGTAGTGCCTCTGGGGACCTAAGGCACCTTCTAGGGGAATATGTAGCAAGAAGAAATTGGAGGTATGTCGGTCCAGCCTTCCTATGGATCCTGTAGCAGTAGCAAAGGGCCTTAAAAGTGAGCTGCTTTTCTTTCGGGAGACAGTGCAGTTTCTGAAGGGCCCTACCCACAGATGCATGCTTGGAGAGTTTGAGCTGCAGGCAGGCTGACAAATTATGTACTCGCTGGAGTCTCTTGATCCTAGCCTGATAGGCTCCCACTAAAGCCTTGATCACAGTTTTCTGGACTGAGAATGTTAGGAGTGGATAAACAGTTTGAGTGACTCTGCTACACCTGCCTGTGATGTTAGCAGGGGTGGCTCCTCCACAATGGTGTAGGAGCGTTGCCCCACTGGCTTACAGCCAGTTGGTGAAAAATAAAACATGTTTTATCATCGCTTCATTTGCCGGCTCTGAGCCAACACGGGTAGGGAGGGGTGGACGGGCAGAGGGAGGGGGGAGGAGGAGTGCTATGTGCACTACTAAGTGCGCGTGTGTGGTTGGCCATCTGTCTCAGGCCGGCCAAACACACATGTGCACTTAGGTTCCTCCCACCCAGCTGTATCAGCAGGGCTGGAGAAACAGCGCAGACTCCCCATCCTGAGAGGAGCCTCTTTTCAGCCCGCTCAAGCCTTGCTGCTGTCAAAGCATGAGAGCAGTGCACGGATTGGACAGGGTAGCTCTCCCAGTGTCTACTGGGACCAGGAAAAACACAGAGGTGATTTGGGACGCGGGAGGTAGCCGGCAGCTTATGGTAAGCTCTTTTTAAAAAAAACAAATATTATTAACCCCCCTCACTATTCCCACACACTATTCCTACTGCACTTCCCCTCCCACTGCACTCCCCCTCTCCCCTCCTGCACTCCCTTCATCTGCCTCACCACCCTTTGTTTGTGGTGGCTGCTACTGGATGCTTGGCAGCTGCTGTCTGTTAAAAAGCAGTCTACCTAGCCCAAAGAGTAGCTTTAGAGGGGTGTTTGGGGTGTGACACCCCCAAACTGAATACATTATTGGCTTGTTTTTTGGGCCTGGGGGCCCTGAGTCAGGTCTGCCATCTCAGTGCAGGTTTTCCTTGTCATGCTGAGAGGCAGATAATATCAAAGTAGCAGTCTCACCTTGATGAATGTGTGACTACAGGAAGCCGCTCCTATTGCCTCGCTTGTTCAAGTTAAACGTTTAATGGAACTCAGTTTAAACGAGAGTGTAAATTATAAAAACCCTATCTTGGAGGGATCCTAAATTATGATCAGAGGGTGTTGTGTTTTGGGATCCTGAAGTTCCGGAGGAATGCCGGAGTGACCCAACATTGTGAGCGTAGTTGAATCAGCAGAAACTTGTCAAAACCTGTGCAGTAAGGAGGGGTGAAGGGATCTTAATTTTCTCCTATCACCATCATCCTTCACGTTTTTAACCCTGGCTTGGTGGCCCAGAAATGAAATTAGAAGTAGGGACACACACATCTTAGCAAGTTTTAACTTTCACAAGCTGCACTTCTCTTTGGTGATCCCTCAACTTTATGTTTGTATGGTCTCCCCCACCCTAGGCATTGGTCTGCACAGGGGTGTCAGTAAGCAAGCCCGATGATGAAGCATGTCCAAATCTGTGAGTGAGGGCAGTTTTTACTCACGGAGCACGTGCCACCACCGGAAGATGCATTGCTACCTCATTTTTGTGTGATATATTTTCTAGCCGTGAGCCAAGAAGTGGTGCAGGCTAGGAAAGCAGAGACGGGCATTATAGGGGCCAGCAGTGAACACCTAAGAAGGGTGGGAATAGCAGGAAGCGGGAGGCAAAAGCCTGCGCAGATGATTGCACGCAGTGATTGGCACGTGTGTTTTGAATCTCCCAATGCAAGCAAGAGAGGCGTGTTGAGTACAAGGTAAAAAGGGGGGGGGGCTCAGGATCCCTTAGCACAGTTGACCTCTCAATGTTGAGCCTCGTTTCCGGAAAGCATATCTGGAGCAGACCATCGTTCCGCCCTGAGATTTGGGAGTGACAGTGGAAGTGGCTGCGGGGCTTGGATTGTGCCAAATAACAGTGCAGCCAGAGGCCAGTCGGAATCCTGACATCAGACTTCCCTCAAGGAGTGTGTCAGGAGAAGTTTTCAAAACTGAGGTGGCGGGACAGAGTGGCAGCAGAGCTGAAGAACTACCAAGGGGCTGGCTCTGGCTACCGAGTGCAGCAGACGAGCGGAGCCACTGTAAGCTGGTGAAAAATCAAATTAATCTTTGTTTCTTCACTACGCATCAAGGATAACAGCAATTGACTCCCCCGGTGTGGTGTGAGACATCAGTGGGGACCGAGCAGCGAGACCTCCGAAGGCCTCCGGGTAGCAGGCCTGCACATTGCATGTAGCCTCATTGCCAGTGATGGGCTAAGGAGAAGCGACAAGAGGCCTGAGAGCAGGGAAGAGCGGCAACTACAAAGGGGCAAGGAAAATACGGGTGTCAGCCCGCTTCTGGGATGGAGCAGCTTGCGAAGAGGAGGTGGGGTCAGCACTACAGAGTCATGGTGCACCTCGGAGGGAAAGGGAAACGCTGGCCCTGAGCTAGATGATGATATCAAGGCCCTGTTGGAAGGACACATGTCCTCATGGCCAAGCAAGGAGAGGAATGGCTCAGCGAGCACATTATGGATTATTTAGAGGATGGGTCTGCAAATCACAACAAAGCACAAGCAGGCTCAGGAGGGTAAATCACTCAAGGCGTTTGAGACCCCAAGACCCAGTGGGAAGGGGCTTGCAGCCGGAATGGCAGGCCCCTCTAAAAGGGTTGGGGTTGGGTCTGCATAGAGGGCTCAGAAGCAAGGAGCAGCACTTGGCCAGAAAGGGGCCAGGACCGAAACAGCAAGGACTGTGCAGTCTGGACGCAGAGGGAGTGTGGCACCATCAGCCCCAACAAAGGACAAGGAGGGCGGTAACTTGGAGGACACCAGCGGGGACAGCAGTGATGACCCACAGGAGGGACCTGTAGCCAACACCCAAAGAGTCACAGGGCGCAGCAGACTACAACTCGGCAGCATGGACTGATGAGTAACATGTGCAAAGTGAAGAGATGAGGATGCAAGCAAGAGTGTGCAAACAGCCACATGGTCTTGTGGGGGGGGGGGGTAATCAGGGAGCATTGCCAATTATGGCACTCAAGTGGGCGTCACAGACTCCACCGCTCAGGGTCAGTGGGGAACCGCCCACCCTTTGCATGTAGCCAAATAGGTGCACGTGCAGTGAGCGGCTATCAAGGGGAGGCATGGGAACAATCAGCCTTCCAGCAACGAGTACACCCTGTCACCATTTATGTCATAGTGGCCATGGGCAAGGTCAAGTACCCAATTTAACGAAGGCTATTCCCCAATAAGTTGGCCAGACATGAACCCCTGGCAGAGGAGAGGGTCAAGGGGAGGGTAAATGGTCCAACAACATCTAGTAACGGGACTCAAGCTATATTAGATGAGCACATCGGGAATCCAATGAGCAAGACACAAGGGCCCAGTGCGACGTCAGGCAGCGAAGGGAGAAAAGGGGCTGACCAAGTACCCTAGGGAACACAGCAGCTGCTGGGGAAACTGATCCGAGCAAGGACGAACCACAAGGCCTGGTGTTGGCAAGCCCACTAGCGGGTACATTCGTCCATCCCCAGGGAACCGTCCCATTACAGCCCGGCTTACAGGGCGAGCCAGCGAGTAAAGAGATATATCACTTTTTATTATTGCATAGGAAAGCAGACATACCAAGGTCCAGATATCCCCATATAAAAACAAGGATTTAACAATAACATTCTGCTTTATGCAGACCTGGGGGAGGTGATGAGTTTCTAAATATTTTACATGCACAGTGTATGGTGTGTTATTTGCATTCGGCACATTTGGGTGCTTTGCATCCAATGCAGATTGTACGACAAAAATGTATTGAGCATTAGTCATTACTAAAAGATATTTATCTATGTATCTTACAAAACATGAGGAACACAAGGAAGGAGAGGAGATGGACAAGGGGGGGAGTTTGTGTTGCATTGGTGAATATAGACCTCTTTCAATTGCTTAAGCAGTCATTTGTTTATACTGCTGTTTTTGCGCTGTTCTGGTTTTTAAATTGAAAGAGGCTCTTCAGTCATTAAAATTTCTTTACTGAGAGTCCTCTATTCCTTTTTAATTTCACTTTTTCTTCACACTTTCACTCTTTGCACTGCACCTTTTTCCAATTGGTGATCCCACACATGGTCAGCTAGCGACTGCGGGAGTGACCCCAGTCCTGACAGGCGGCCCTGGTTGTAGTCTCAATTGATCTAGAGACACACCAGCCTAGCCCTGTGGATGACCACATGAGAAAACTAGATCACCAACAAGATTTTGATGGTAATCCATCTCTGGATATTGGATCTCACCTAGAGTTGCTGGTGGTTTCATGCGTTGGTTTACTATACTCTATAGAACTAGACCATTTAGCTACCGCACAGATATTCTGTTGATTTAACACCTTGTATGGCTTTAGACACACCTTTGTCTTGATTATAGACCCCCAGGTTTCTTGTATTTAGATATTGTATAGTAGGGGAAATTTACCTGGGCTGGTCTCTAAATTCCCTTAGACCCTCCAACCCCCGTTTTTGTTTTTAAAGCTTATTTATATCCTTAATCCAAAAAATATTCTTCCATCAAATATATGTTTTCTTTTTTTTTAAATGTATAATTATTGGAAGAAATAAGAACAAACTGTCAGGCAAAAAGCCCTTGATGCCTCCAATATGCCCCCTTCCTTTTTAAAAAAGTTTAAATAGAGATCCTTCCCTCTATAATGATCCAAAGCCGTAGGCCAGAAAGAGGAAAGGGGAGAATTGAAATACCTCAGCAATACCCACTTAAAGGAAAATGTAATCTACCACTGGCCCCCTGCATCACACCAAATCGCTGAAGCCAGTACAGCAACACCTGCTTTCTATATTTACGGGCCCACTACACCATAAGTGAGGGAAGCAGGAGCACAAAAAAAAGATTTAAATCCCGCCTGGGCCTCTTTGCACCGCAGGAGGTAAAACAGACTCACAAATATTAAAATACAGATCCCCTGCAGGACCCTTGTACCATGGAAACAACAATAAACAAGACCATCAAAACTTACCAACTTTGTGGGCCTCATCATCATGCAACACAGTGAAGGGCCTCAGTACCCTCTTAGCCATCCATAACAGGGATAAGAAACACAGACTGTGCCACAGTAATTCCCCACTAGCTCTAAGGATGACAAAGGGAACAGAAACAGAGCAGGAAGAGGTTTCACAAGGAACTGGATTTTGGGAGGTACTAATTGGTTTATTACTGGAAAAGCAAGTTAGGCAAAGGGTGGTTTGATTAAAGAAATGGGTACATTTATAGTTCGTGCTTGCTATGTCAGACCACCCTGTCTCTCCTTGACTTTTCTACATTGAATCACAGTAATCTGTGGCGCAGAACAACTGAGAGTGTTTGCATGAAAGACTCCTAGCCCCTTACAATTATTAGTGCAAAGTATACTCAATTACTGTTACAATAGTTGTCAACATGGTAACCTACAAAGATGTTCACGAATAAACCTTACTTCTTCTGTAGGACTCCACAATGTTACTAGCTTTTAAATTATGGTATTGTGTTTGTATTGAAGAAGACAAGGTAGTGGCCAACTGCAGAGCTTGAGTCAGATGCTGATGGGAAATAGGTTTAAGATTCTAACAAGAATGGATGACAGCGCTTGACAAGGGAATAATTGATTATGCTTTTGGAATGTAGGGATGTTGTATGACCATCCCATAGTCTTCCAAGGATAATAGCTGTCTCTGATGAGTTAGTCGGTGATGGAATCTCAGCGCCTAATCAAAGTGTCCTAACCCATTTTCCCCGTACGATAGGATTGGTTGTGATCAACTAACCTGACTGCTATGTTGTTGATAGTCCCGTCTTGCATACTAATGGCCTGTACGCTATGGTTGATAGTTTTGCTAGACATGGTAGGTTTTATTCCAACACAGCTACTTTGGGCTCATTGGTTCATGGTTCACTTTTTAATTGTGACACTTCAGGTGGGTTTTAAGTAATCAGAAGTGTTATTACAGGTATGAAAGATAATTGCAATGAATGGAGAAGTACCCTGATACTAATACCGGAGCAACCACTATAGTCGTTTCGTGTAATGTAGCTGGCCTTAAAGCCAAGCTGTTGCAAACCCTTTGGTGTGAATTTATCGAGCGGGCAATGTATCACTTCTCCATGACAAATCTTGTCATCATTTCTCTTAAAGGTAGGTTGGGGCCAAAATAAGTTACTGATTCCGTCCTTGACAGACCGCGTACATGTACTGTTATAATTTTTCTTTTAGACACTAGATTCCCCTTCCTACCATGTTCCCTACCAACTCCAATGATGTCCATTACTGCATATGTGTTACCAAGAACAGTCCCGCATTGAATCCATTTTGGGAAAATAAACAAGTGTTTAGAAGATAATTGTGCTTTCTTTGTCAGCTCCTGTAAAATGCTAAGTGAAACTGGTAACATATATTAACATGAAGAATAAATTAACTGAACATATATGAATATTAGGTTAATATATTAGGTGAGAAAATGAATCCCTAGCATCCCGGTGCAATCATATTCTACTAGAAACTCTCTTCAACTTAGACACCCACATGATAAATATCAACAACACCATACGGCTGAACCAAAAGTTGAAGTGTATGTAGGCACCCTCAGATCCATCGGCTGGTGCTTTTAAGGTCTCCGCTATTTAAGATGCATTCCATAAACTGAAAGACTTTGAGCACTGCATTTAGGGATTTCAAAATGTTCTTAGTTTGACAGTAAAAATAAAATGTCTCCACTGCCTAAAGAGGCTGAGGTGTACATTAGCTCATCTTTCAGATTGAAAGACAATAGGGTAATTCTGATGGGATTGGAATGTGCCATGCATGGTATGTATTTGAGTACCCTGTCTGCATGTCCAGCTGTGAACATCTTGATATTCCGGTTTCTGGATTTTGTGACCCTAGCCTCACACAAATCTAATGTAAGTGTAAACGCCAAGGCCTTTCTTTGACCTGTGCCTGGTCCTGGGAGTGTCTTGATCCTAGAGGGATGCACTAAGCGAGCCCTCAGAAGTGACTGCAGGCCAATGTCCCTATCAGGGGTCAAGCATCTAGCACAGTAGTGGCAGCATACTCTGTTTTGTATAAATCCTAGTGTTAAGAGAGCCTAGAACTCTCCTTAAGAGGGCTGGAGATAAAACTTGATAGGAATTAATTCTACCATACTGATATCTATCTTGCCAGCACAAATGGGTACATGCTAAACTGGGCAAAAGTGGATTCCGGGGCACTCCTTTCAGGCTTTATTCATATTAGCTCAGAGGAAATAGCGATATGCCTCTCACAGGATAGGGAGGATAAAGAAATATTTAACGCCTTCCTCAAAATCACAGTTGAGGCCAGGAAGTTATTAACAAGACAAAAACGCCAAGGTCAGCAACTCTCACAGGGGCTGGTTTGACAAAGGCTCTGCATGATGAACCGAAGTGCAGGGAAAAAATAAGGCAGGTGAGATCCCTGTACGATTTGGCCCAAAAAACACGCAGAGCAATATTAAAAAGTGAAGCATGGGATGCCCTACATGAGGCCTGTATAAACAAAGATAATATTGGCTTCTGGAGAGCGGTCAACGCCCCTTTTTTAACAATAGAGAGACATATTTTATAGATATGGCCATTACTGGTGACATGTGGGTAGACTTTTTTTCAGGGCTCTATTCGGATGAGACCATAGATGATAACGTGATAGAGACTGTTGCACTGAGAGCAAATGATAATATTGATCAAGGACCATTTCCCCTAGAGATCAAGATTACTAAGGCAATCAATGATAGTGCCTCAAGGAAGCGCCAGGGCCAGATGGCCTCCCGGTGAATGCTTATAAGTCTAACATAGGGTTATGGGCCCCTCTTTTAACTAATGTATTAATTAGTTGTATCTGTCATGGGTTCTTTCCAACCTGGGCGGATGCCATAGTGATACCTATATTCAAGAGAGGGAATAGAAACAAACTTAAGTGTTATCGCCCAATATCCTTATTGGATGCCTTTATGAAAATAGCGGGAACGGTTATTTTAAATAAGCTTGAGACATGGGCCGAAGAGACAGGTGTTTTATCAGTCTTTCAATATGGCTTTCGACCAGGTTTAGGCACCATTGAATAGGGGCTTATTTTTTCCCTAATTATTGATAAATACACAAAATCTAAGAAGGGAAAACTTTTCCTCACCTTTGTGGACTTAAGTTCCACCTTTGATTGTGTTAAACATGTTATGCTGTGGGAAACCCTTAAAGATCTAGAGTTGGACCCACCCCTGCTGCTGTTCATATAATATAGGGGGGCAGGTGCGAGGGTACGGTATGGGAAACAGGGAGAATGCTCAGCTAAGTTCCCCATAAAAAGAGGGGTGAGGCAGGGGTGCATCCTTGCCCCCTTGATTTCTCCCTCTGTATAAACAGCATGGGACAGTACCAACCATGAGGGATATCCCCGTCCCTATTTTATTATACGCGGATGACGCTGTTATAATGTCACAGACACAATTGGTGTTGCAAAGGTCAGTCTCAAATTTTCTTGCTTACATGACGGAGCGGGTTTTAACGGTAAATATCGCAAAGACATTTACCATGAGCTGTGGAACAAGATTGAGGAAGACATCTTTATTGATAATGAAAAAATTGTGAGCATGGATAAATTCTCTTATCTAAGTATAACCTTTGACAGGAAGGGCTCATGGAAAGCAGCCTTGAACAGCCGAAAGCTGACTTTCTCTCGAGAACCATAGGAGCTGTTACTAACTTTAAAAAAAACTAGGTCGAAGCCCGTCCCGGAGCTGCTGACCATGTATTAATCTAAATGTATCTCAACAGGGACATATAGGGCTGGCATATGGGGTATTGAATGTGTGGACCAAATACAACGCTGTGAAAACGCTTTTATGCGTTATTTATTGGGCGTTCCAAGCTCGACCGCTACTTACTGTTGTCACAGAGAACTTGGTCTTGTACATATTTCTGACACCATAAAGATTATCCCCCTTCTTCTATGGCACAAGCGATGGGTGTCCATAGAGTTTGGCTTCAACAGGGACGTAATTAAAGACTGACTCAAGCTGGATGGGGTGGCAAACCTGCCTTGAATCAGTTACATAAAAAGTATAACACACGATATAGGCCACCAAGAATATTTTCACAATCCAAGCAGCTTGAAATCTGTTTCTAGAAAATCCCTTAAGACACACTGTCTGAAGCACCTAGAGGATAAACGATGGTTCATCGAGAGAGAAAATAAATTGGTCATGGGAAATCATTTGATGTCCACTTGCACAGGTATACAACCCTACTTAACATTGGTACAGAGTAGTTTCTCTGGTATGCTCCTAGCCCGCTTTCGCAGTGGGTCCTTTATTAGGATGGTCACTTTTCCCAATGTCAACGGTTGGACAGAACATCCCCCTATATGCCTTTGCGATGATATCTATAAATTGACCACAATGCACTGCACTTTATTTTGTAAATATTATGTCGCACCGAGGAAAAACTTCCTATTGCCCATTCTTAGAAGCTGGAACCTAAAACAATGCAGAATAGCTTTTTTAAGAATACAAATGTTAGAAAACGAATATATTATTGCAGCCGATAGGGAATATATTATTTCCCCCGATAGGGGAATCTACATTTTCAAGTAAGTTCTAATGTGTTTCAACCAGTGCTCGTGATACACGAGACTTACTGTTGTTTTCCCCTTTTCTTTTCTTTTCCTCCTACACATGCCTCTCCCCATCTGTGTCTGCAGCCCTAGTAGGTGCGGGCACCCTACGCCATTAGCTTATGGAGCACTGTTAGGGCTCCATTAGGTAAGCATCAACGAAATTTTGATGTAAACACGCTACCAACTATGAACAACAGAATCCTAGCATTATCAGGCATTTTGTTTGTGTACTTTATACCGGCATCATGAGGACTTTTGCCCCAGGGTACTATAACGATAGGGTGTGATGACGGTGTGATGACATTAGCTTATGTGTGATGGGACTAACCTGTGTGAAGTAGTACCAAGCCTCTCACAGCGAGCTGGACAACAATGTGTCAGTCGGCGGGGTGGATGCGTGTGGACAAGCGACTACCCGGTTTGGGCTGTGTGGTTTGCCGCTCAGACTGGGATGCTGCTGCCTCTGCGCTCCATGCGCACCACCACACAGGAGTCACACTGTTGAGTATTTGGCGTTACAAACTTTTTAACCTTTCAGTCATGTCTTTTTAAATTTCTGCGCGTTCCTTCTCCTTGCTGAGACAGGACTGCGTCACCTTAGAATGCACCACTAATACACGAGTTGCCTGTCTCTTGTATTCCCTTTATCTTTTGTTTAGGCCATGATCGAATGGGCTGAGCTGACTATTTAGTTATAGCCGCTACTTAATTCCCTTAAGATAAGTGACCCCCACTGATCATTCAGAGGGCCAATGGTACCCCTCTACTATTAAACTTCACTTTCGTGCACTACACCACCACCACCTTGAATTTTGGTCCTGATGAAACGCCAGGGATCCTTTGGACCGACATAGGCGTGAACCAAGTTGACCTTATAAGGTACCTGGGCACATAACGCTGTTTTTTTGGTAACTCCTAACCTACGGGTTGTTTTACTCTGCCAAGGGTACCTTTCCATTAAAAGTTCTTTAGGTATACCCTTAGGTAGTTTTAACCTCACTGCACGCACAATAGCTCTTTTTATTCAGGACTCTACCCACACACCCACATGCACCCAACGGCAGTTGTCTAAAAGATCTCCGCCAAAGTGACCCTTGAGGGGACCTGTAGGGCAATGCACCGCTGGCCCGACGAGGAGCAACCGCCCAGTGATGAAGCTTGACATCTTTTGGGGTGTGTGAGGGCACCAAGAGACAATAAATGTATTTTCGTAGCACTTTCCCTTACTCTTCTCACTGAGTCCGTGACCTACCACTTCTTCCTTGTTTCACCCTCTCCTTTCTGGAGTGTATGTATGACTCTACATCACTCATTTTGGAACAGTGCCACCCTTTTCTGTAATAAGGTCCAGACATACTATGTGAAGTTATTGGGAATATCTGGTGTTCTTGTACCCTTCTTGTATATATATGGAATTTTGACACGTATTTACGCTTTTTACATGGATTGTATGTTTTATCATACTGCTGTTTGTGGGAAATTGTACTTCTTTTAAATTGTTTTTTACCATTGTTCCATTGTTCTTGTATGATTTTACAATATGAAATCAAATAAAGCTGATTTATGATTTGATTTGATTTGAGTCCTTTGTACCAGGCTCACTCATGGAAATTTGGTGAATCCAGAATCATAGTACAGAGCTCCAAAGGAGCTGGACGGTTGTAGATATGTTTATGAGTAGTGTAGGACGGTGGAGTATTATGTGGTGATGCTGGTTAGGCTTCACCATGTAATACTCTCACAGACCCCAAAGATGGTCCTTGGATTCACAATAATAAATCCGTAGCTCCGTCCTGGAAGAATGGCAAAGAGCTGTCAGGTTTTACTAGAAAAACTTGTGCCAAAATAGACGATAAGAAATTGACACAACTCTAAAGAAATCCAACACCAATTTATAAAAATAAAGCAGGTGTTTATATTACTTTAGACACCAAGATGAGTGTAATTAGTTACATATGAGTGGAGTTATGGATATTAGAAGAAAACATAAATCAGAGCAATTCAATTCTGTAGAACTGCTGCATTGCATTCAATGGGAAAAGTGGTAGTGACAATCAGTTACTTGCAGGTCGAGGTGTATGGAACTCAAGAAGGGTAAAGGGGATTCAGGTCCCAGGCCCAAGCCAGGATAGTCAGTTCAATTTCACCTGGTCCATGAAGCCCAGGTGCAGAGTTGTCCTGGTTGTCCTTTGTGCTGAACGCGAGCCACAGGAGAGCAACCTTTACCAGTTACAGAGTGCTGCAAAGGAACAGGGTGCACAATCTCCCCAATATTGCGCTGCTGATGTCAGTTCAAAGTTATATGGGGTCTCCTCTTGATGCAGCATCATGTGAAGGGGTCAGTTTCCGAACTGTGACCAACAAGCCTTGGCAGTAGTAAGTACAGCAGTTTGCTACTTCGATGTACAGAGGTCCCAGGGAACATGGTAGCTGCCTGAAATGATGTGGAGGGCAGGAATGCAGTTACCACAATGCACTAGGCCATCTGGATTTGGGAGATCCCACAAAGGTGCAAAATGGGTAGTGATTCTTTGGATCCAGGGCATTGTTGTACCTACAGTTTACAGGGGACTAGTACCACTAGTTCAGAGGAGTCTGAGGTTGCTTCTGGCTCTCACAGGGCAGAGTGAGAGCCGGAGGCAACCCTCCCCTCTGTCTGGGGGAAATTCGTTTTAGCCTAGTGAGTGTCCCGGTTGTGCAGTACTAGGAGTATTGCCACAGGTGCAGAGTCTCACTCTTTCGGTTTGTGCAAGTCCTGTTAGCCAGACTTAGGTCTCCTTGTCATCTTTGATGCAGATTGGTTCAGAACAGAGTTTCTGGTGTCAGGGGTAGCCCTTAAATCCTAGATTCCATTCCTGAGGTGACCACATCTGGGTGCGTAGATCACCTTTTCTACCACTTTTAAAAATGGCAGAAGTCATCCTTAACTATACAGACAAGTTAACCCACCCCAGAAGTGTGACTAGTCTTCTGGGGGTGTACCTAATTGTCCCACCTGTCTGGTTGCAAATGTGCCTGGGTGCAGGGAAAGGGATGTCTCTCCCTTTGGGAGGCAGCCTGGTTGCATTTTAAAGTCAATACAGTCTTTGAACCTCACCCCCTTGATGCGCCACTTCACTAGCCTGTCAGGGGTCAGGGAGGGAGCCATGACCTCTTTCTGTCCCGGCCATTATTTCTGACTCCTAGGAGGATTGGCAGAAGGTCACAATCCTGTCTTAGCGGCAGCAAGCGCGGGCTGTCATCCAGAAAACAGGAAAGGCTGGGCCCTCCTCCTAGGTTGTCACGTGGGTGCATGGCACACCATCCTCAAAACAATATTTGTGTCAGGGGTGTAGAGGATACCAAAAGAACATATTTAGGTTCTAAAATAATGGAGCCGCCAACCTTCGGCTTGCCCGAGTGCCATCCCATGTTATCCTATGGACCATCTATCACTTATAGTGTCCTTTAATGGGAAAGGCTACTTTCGGGGTGTTAGAAATAGGGTAGCGTGGTGCAGATCCGGCGGGCCAAACTCCGGAGGAAATGTGTAAAGCATCCGCGCAGCACACACAGACGACACACAAGGCACACTACAAAAAGAGACCACATCAGTTTAGGTGAAAAACAGCATATGTATTATGCACAACACAGCAAGAAGTAATCACAGGGGTGAACACGGCGCCAACTGGCACCCCCGGTAGTCATGTACAGAAGGGGACTATTTACAGGGCAGGGCCACTCGGCCGCTGCCAGAACCATCACAAGAGTATGTGGAATAAAGGTAGGTGCAAGGAATAGATGTAGAGTCCAGCAGCTGTAGCTTTAGGTGAAAAACACTTTCAGCATGGCTGTAACAACATTAGTACCACAGTATTGTCATAAGGCCTAAACCTGGGGCATAAATCACATTAGCATGACGCATTAGGCAGAGACATCCCATTAGCAACGTAGAGCAGCCCGTACCTACTGGCAATGTCAGGAACTTAGCCATGTCTCACGATAAGCCTCAATCGCAGTGTGAGCAGGCCTGAAACAGCAACCCCACAACACCTCCTTAGACATAGAGACACAAGCTTTGTAGACTCATTGGCCAGCGACACCTTAAATCAGGACCCTTATGCATTAAACATTCTTAGTATTAGGTATAAACAGGTGAGCACCAAAACATGTCCGTCAGGGAAAATCACATGAGCATGAATACACCATCCCTAGACATCACTTACATTATGCATACCTGCATTAGCAGGACCTTGGGCATACCATTAGCATAAGCCTCACATTATTCATTGTAACAGCAGGGCAGACACAGTAGATCTTGGAACATCGTGCCTTATCATTGGGCACAATCATGGGCATCAGTCACCTCCTGCAATTGCATGAAAAACACAACGGCATAAACATATGAGCTTAGGGGCTTATTAGGCACAACAACCTTCAGTATAAGGGCATCTACCTATTTGCATGAATCCTGGGGCATCTTACTGGGTAATATTCATAGGGTGGGCTCTCAGTAGGCCCTGACATAAGCAGGGGGCATTCTAATAGGCAAAACCCTCATTATCATAAATGCGTGGGTGTGGGAGGTCTGGAATAGAACATTATTGCATGTCAATAGGCTAAATGGCAGGAACCCATCTAGGTAGCCAATATGGGGCAATACTGTCACTAGGCATTAATCAAAATGTGCATAGATCTGCCTCACTGCATTGGACATCAGCATAAACCCTAGCAGCACTGCAATAAGCATAAAAGTGTTAGCATTGACACATTAGCATAAATGCACTATGATTATCACATTAGCTTAAGTCACGTTAGGAGGGGGCATAAAACATTACCAGCCATGCAGTCATTGAGGGAAATTGGCACACATTATAAGTGCCACTAGCCTCACAGGTTAGCCTTTGGCGCCACAGCGCCTGGGCAAAATGGAGCCCCTCTTCCGGACTCTGCAATTAAGAGTGCCCCACAATGTTGAAGCTGCCTGCTGTCAACCAAGCAGGCAGGGGGTAAACCCACACGCCGGGATTCCCTCATAGCGCTTTAGAATCCCGGCGCTGCAGACATCTGCTCCTCTTCTCCTGGGCACAGTTGTAGTGCTTTGGCAGCAAGCAGAGCACAGTCAATGCGAATAAGGCACTCTGGCAGCACCACAATGCAACACACATGCTGGGGAATTGAAATAAAGCCCTTTGACAGCACAGCACTGCAGGCCTCAGCTCCTCTTCCCCTGGCACCCTGAATATAGCACTTACGATGTGCTCAGTCCCACCAGGGGCTTCAGGGACGAAAGGTAGCGCTCCGCACCAGCAATGCGAACATAGCGCTCACGAGGCGCTAGGTAGCTGCCACAGATTAAGGGTTGCACCTAAGGACATAGGGCACACGCTCCTCTCTCCTCACTGGCCATCTGCATATAGCACTTTGGCAGTACAGCACTAGAGTGCAGGCAGGTGGAGGGTAAAGGCAGTCCACATGGACGGCTCACAAGGCGCTAGCTCTCACCAGCAGAGTCAGGGACAACAGGTCGCGCTCCTCACCTCCTTCTGGGCGCAGTCAAAGGTGCTCCTTGGCAGTCAGTCAAAGCGCTCTCCTTTTCCAGGCTCTAGGGAGCAGTCACGGCCCAGGTGTAGTGCTCAAGAGGCGCTAGGGCAGGAGAGTAGGCAGGCAGTGCTAGGCCTGGTCAGCGGTCAGTGGGTACTCATTTGTACAGGACAGCAGCTCCTCGGAACCATCATCCCCTGTAACGTGGCACTCTTCCTGGTACAGCAGCCTGAACTCCAGCAGCGGCTCTCACTGGCCCTGTGGACAGTGGAGGGGTACAGATGGGCTCAGGGTCCAGCACACAGGCTCAAGCAGCGGCACCTCCTGGCAGAGTGTCTCCTCTCAATCCAGTCCTCCTTCAGTCTACTCAAATGGCATCTCTACTGCTCTACATATACCAGAAAGGCTGGAAGCTTCTAGAAGGTCCCTGGCAGTTCCAGCCTCAACTGTCACTGTGGGGAATATAGAGCACCTTGTCACTTTAAATACTAGACCGTTAACCCACCTCAGTCAGGCTGCAGAAGCAGACAGAAATGGGGTCCATTTTAAAAGTGACATTTTACAAAGGTGCATTTCTACAATGATGAAAAAGACTGCGCACGCCATTGCGCACCATGTATCACTACATCTCGCACCACACATGGCCTATACATTCCTCTACCATGGGGGAGATATAGGTGCATACTATTGCACAGCATTTAACATTTGCATTTGAAATACATCCACATAACATGTTGATTCCCACAAAAGCGAAAAAATTCAGGGAAAAAGGGCCAAGTCCAACAGGGGGCATATAAGCTTACACTTACATGTTCAAACCCTTAATATAATGCAGCCCTCCTCCTGGGCTTTAGAAAATCTTCCTTAGGCATGACTGGAATATATGAAAAATACTGCATTAACTTTGCCACACATGGTGAGGGAAAAGATAAGTTTGAGAAGTGTGCACTGCTCCTGCAGTCTGAAATGGCAAGCCTGTTATCAGTAGTTTACTTGGGTTACTCAGGGTGGCACACACAGTGCATCAGGCCCTGGTGACCCCTTTAACCCCCATGCCCCGGCTTTTATAAGGGAGTTGAAGTCCTTTGCCAATTGTAGGTACCAATTAACACATAGCAGTTTTAGGGAGAAAGCACTGGATCGCTGGCATAGGCAGCAGACTCCAGTGCACTTTCAGAGTCATAACCATCAGCATTGGAGTATAAAGTGGGGGGTGACTATACGTAAGAGGAACTTCCTACAAGAAGCATGTTGTACACTACAAAAGTAGCACAAGCCTCTGAGCAGCAGACTTCCCCTTAAAAATGTAATTAGATTATGTTCAGGACTCTACCCACACACCCAAATGCACCCAACGGCAGTTGTCTAAAAGATCTCCGCCAAAGTGACCCTTCGGGAGACCCGTAGGGCATTGCACCGCCGGCCTGACGAGGAGCAACCGCCCAATGATGAAGCATGACATCCTTCGGGGTGTGTGAGGGCAACAAGAGACAATACATGTATTTCCTTAGCACTTTCCCTTACTCCTCTCACTGAGTCTGCGACCTAGCACTTCTTCCTTGTTTCACCCTCTCTTTTCTGGAGTGTATGTATGACTCTACATCACTCATTTTAGAACAGTGCCCCCCTTTTGTGATGACTGTCATAAGGTTCAGGCATACTATGTGAAGTTATTGGGAATATCTGGTGTTCGTGTACCCTTCTTGTATATATATTTGGAATTTTGACACGTATTTACACTTTTTAAATGGAGTGTATTTTTTATCATACTGCTGTTTGTCGGAAATGGTACTTGTTTTAAATTGTTTTTTACCATTGTGCTTGTATGATTTTACGATATGAAATCGAATAAAGCTGAGTTTTGATTTGATTTGATTTCAGTCCTTTGTACCAGTATCGCATGAGTGAAAGCCTCCTGGCTCACTCATGGAAATTTGGTGAATCTAGAATCATAGTACAGAGTTCCAAAGGAGCTGGACGGTTGTCGATATGTTTATGAGTAATGTAGGACGATGGCGTATTATGTGGTGATGCTGGTTAGGCTTCACCATGTAATACTCTCACAGACCCCAAAGATGGTCCTTGGATTCACAATAATAAATCCGTAGCTCAGTCCTGGAAGAATGGCAAATAGTAGTCAGGTTTTACTAGAAAAAATTGTGCCAACATAGATGATAAGTAATTGACACAACTCTAAAGAAATCCAACACCAATTTATAAAAATAAAGCAGGTGTTTATATTACTTTAGACACCAAAATAAGTATAATTAGTTACATATAAGTGGAGTTATGGATTTTAGAAGAAAACATAAATCAGAGCAATTCAATTCTGTAGAACTGCTGCATTGCATTCAATGGGAAAAGTGGTAGTGACAATCAGTTACTTGCAGGTCGAGGTGTATGGAACTCAAGAAGGGTAAAGGGGATTCAGGTCCCAGGCCCCAAGCCAGGATAGTCAGTTCAATTTCACCTGGTCCATGAAGCCCAGGTGCAGAGTTGTCCTGGTTGTATTTTGTGCTGAACGCGAGCCACAGGAGAGCAACTTTTACCAGTTACAGAGTGCTGCAAAGGAACAGGGTGCACAATCTCCCCAATGTTGCGCTGCTGATGTCAGTTCAAAGTTATATGGGGTTTCCTCTTGATGCAGCATCAAGTGAAGGGGTCAGTTTCCGGACTGTGACCAACAAGCCTTGGCAGTAGTAAGTATAGCAATTTGCTACTTCGATGTCCAAAGCTCCCAGGGAACATGGTAGCTGCCTGAAATGATGTGGAGGGCAGGAATGCAGTTACCACAATGCGCTAGGCCATCTGGATTTGGGAGATCCCTCAAACGTGCCCAATGGGCAGTGATTCTTTGGATCCAGAGCATTGTTGTACCTGCAGTTTACAGGGGACTAGTACCACTAGTTCAGAGGAGTCTGAGGTTGCTTCTGGCTCTCACAGGGCAGAGTGAGAGCCAGAAGCAACCCTCCCCTCTGTCTGGGGGAAATTCGTTTTAGCCTAGTGAGTGTCTCGGTTGTGCAGTACCAGGAGTATTGCCACAGGTGCAGAGTCTCACTCTTTTGGTTTGTGCAAGTCCTGTTAGCCAGACTTAGGTCTCCTTGTCATCTTTGATGCAGATTTGTTCAGAACAGAGTTTCTGGTGTCAGGGGTAGCCCTTAAATCCTAGATTCCATTTCTGAGGTGACCACATCCGGGTTCGTAGATCACCTTTTCAACCACTTTTAAAAATGGCAGAAGTCATCCTTAACTATACAGACAAGTTAACCCACCCTAGAAGTGTGACTAGTCTTCTGGGGGTGTACCTAATTGTCCCACGTGTCTGGTTGCAAATGTGCCTGGGTGCAGGGAAAGGGATGTCTCTCCCTTTGGGAGGCAGCCTGGTTGCATTTTAAAGTCAATACAGTCTTTGAACCTCACCCCCTTGATGCGCCACTTCACTAGCCTGTCAAGGGTCAGGGAGGGAGCCATGACCTCTTTCTGTCCCGGCCATTATTTCTGACTCCTAGGAGGATTGGCAGAAGGTCACAATCCTGTCTTAGCGGCAGCAAGCGCGGCTGTCATGCAAAAAACAGGAAAGGCTGGGTCATCCTCCTAGTTTGTCACATGGGTGCATGGCACATCATCCTCAAAACAATATTTGTGTCAGGGGTGTAGAGGATAACAAAAGAACATATTTAGGTTCTAAAATAATGGAGCCGCCAACCTTGGGCTTGCCCAAGTGCCAACCCATGTTATCCTATGGACCATCTATCACTTATAGTGTCCTTTAATGGGAAAGGCTACTTTAGGGGTGTTAGAAATGGGGTAGTGTGGTGCAGATCGGGCGGGCCAAACTCCGGAGAAAATGTGTAAAGCATCCGCGCAGCACACACAGACGGTTAGCGGTCTAGTCTTTGCGAGTGCCCTCAGCCACATACTATTTAAATCCACTAGTATGCAAGCGCGCAGCGGCGCGCCGGAGGAGCGCCGGAGGAAAGCCCGTCTGTGCCCGTCCGGGCCAGGACGGGCACAGGGGCCAAAAACTCAGTTCAAACCCACACTTATTCGCCGGACGCCCTCTGGGCCCTAAAGACAGATTCCACTGGGCTAGATGAGGTAACGCTGGCCAAATTACAAGCTGAGGCCCTGGTGCAGACAATAGGTACATGCTCCCGGATTAATCCTACAATCATTTCCCGGCGGTCACATGGCCTAAAAATAGCGACACTCAACACGCGCTCATTGCAAAAGCATCATTTAGACGTCTTTTCCCTACTGGTTGATTGTGAAATTGACATTCTTGCCCTCTCAGAGACATGGCTCGGCACAGCATCAACGCCAGACATTCTGGCTGCCCTACCTCCTGAGTTTGACGCGCTGTGGCATAATCGCCCTAATGACTGTAGAGGGGGGGGGGGCTTTTTGTTTAAAAAAAGTCTTGCAGTAAAACAGATCATAGCAGAAAACGGTGCCTGCGCGGAGCTGTTAGGGATTAAAATCTCACTTAAATCCTCATGCATTGTGATGCTGGTAGTATATCGCCCGCCGCAGAGCTCACCGGATTTCAATGATATCTTTCTTGAGCTGCTGACGGATTTGACCTCCAGATGCAAGTCCCTTTTGGTGGTAGGTGATTTTAATTACCACTGGGACAAGGTACCCAGAGACCCTACTGAGATAGAGTTTGAAGTTAATCTCTCGGCGCTCAACGTACAACAGCTGGTGGTGGGCTCCACTCATGTGAAGGGCCACACATTGGACCTTGTCTGGTCCTCTCTGCCTAAGACAGAAATAATTGAGGTTAGTCCTTGCATCTGGGCGGACCACTTTATGATAAAGTGCTGGGTTCCGGGTGACCCCGTACTGGCTGCCCCAAATCAGTTACGGAGGAAAGTTCGGTCCTGGAATAAGATTGAGGCTGACTCTCTAATCTCGGCCCTGCTCTCTTCCGCCCCCCCCCCAAAATGAGTGATATTAATTTGGATCAGGATGCTACGCTGCTAAAGACCTGGATGCTCGCCGCTCTAGATAAACTAGCCCCTGAGCGGATGGAGAGGACTAGATCTAAAGGGAAGGGAGCACCATGGTTTGATGCCTCACTGAAAGAGAAGAAGCAAGCCCTCCGCAAGGCAGAGAGAAGGTGGAGACTCAATTACTGTCAAGTAGAGGCTGAAACCTTTAAAACTCTATTCTCAAAATATAAGGCAGACATCTTGGAGAGAAAGTCAGCTTTCTATGAGGGAAGAATTAGGGAGGCGATTAACATACAGCGAGAGACCTTTGTGATACTAAGGGAACTCACGCAGCGGGGTGGGAAAATTTCTATGAGCGATCAACCAGAGGGTGACTCTTTCCAAAGTTTCTTTCTTCAGAAAGTACAGGATATCATTACTGATATCAATGCACGGCCAGTTACAACTATGCTGCCCAGTCTGGTGGCTCAGGTGCCGTCTAGGACTATGAACAGTTTTCCTCCCATCGACGACAAGCTCTTAGCGGAACTTGTTGGACAAATCAAATCAGGCTCTAACACAGATCCATCCCCCCCCAAGAATTTTTAAAATGGCCTTGCCAGGCATCCAGCCCCAGGTGCTGAGTCTACTGAACAACTCACTGGAAGCAGGCTATCTCCCAACTCAGATGAAGGAAGCTAGGGTCTCCCCACTTTTAAAGAAAGCAGGAACGGACACGAAGGCTTTAAAAAACTATAGGCCTATCTCCCAGCTACCATTCCTGAGTAAGATCCTAGAAAAACACGTCCTGGGCACATTAGCCGGTCATCTGGAGGAATACCATCTCCTTCATGCCAGGCAGGCTGGGTTTTGGCCACAACACAGCACAGAACTAGTCATGGCCTCGGTCGCCGACGAGCTGAGAGTCAGGGCAGACAATAAACGGCCATGCGCCCTGATTCTTTTAGACTTGTCGGCGGCTTTTGATACGGTCAGCCATACCATCTTGCTGGACCGTATCGCGAAGCTGGGGATCACAGGCCAGGTGCTTAAGTGGCTGGAATCCTTACTGTCAGGACGAACTCAGAGGGTGCAGCTGGGAGACCAGTTGTCTGGGATTAGTGATGTGACATGAGGTGTGCCCCAGGGGTCGGCACTATCCCCCCTGCTCTTTAATATTTATTTACCACCGCTGGTGGAGGAGCTTATGCGTAGGAATTGCAAAATCTTCAATTACGCAGACGATACCCAGCTATTGGTTCAGCTGGAAGACACCAAAGAGGCCCAGGAATAAGTGAGGAACCTGCTCAGTTTCACGGTCAACTGGATGACTAACAATCTGTTGAAAGTGAATGCTGATAAAACGGAGGTGCTGCTGATCAGCAACCGAGGGAATCCCTGGGGTGACCTGTATTGGCCCCCAGAGTTAGGAACTACTCCCTCTCCTGGGATGGTGGTAAAAAGCCTGGGTCTGAGGATCGACGCAGACCTCTCGATGGCCCCTCAAGTTTCAGCTGTGGTTGGCTCTTGCACAGGTGTGTTGAGGCAATTACGAAAGCTAGTCCCCATCTTATCAGCCTGCACCCTGTAATCGATCGTATCTGCCACAGTTATCTCAAGACTCGACTATGGCAATGCCTTATATCTCGGCTTGCCACAGAAGCTGTTGAGGAAGCTGCAGGTAGTACAGAACGACGCAGCAAGGCTGATATACTCCCTGCCCAGAAATTCGCACGCAACCCCCCTGCTCCAGAAGCTGCACTGGCTACCGGTAAAATTCAGAGTTTAGTTTAAGTGTCTCTGTGTGGCCCATAAGGCACTCTTTGTGAAAGCCCCAGAGTACATTAGGCAACGTCTGAAGAGATATGTTCCTGGTAGATCTCTGCGCTCAGGAAAAACTTTCAATTTGATTCAACCCAGGTTTAAGCTAAAAACCAGAGGAGGTAGGGCCCTGTCTGTGCTTCTCCCACAATTGTGGAATGAGCTCCCGGCCACTCTGAAGGAAGAATCACAGCTACTACCCTTCAGAAAAAAACGGAAAACCCATCTATTCAGAAAGGCAATGAATCCAGCCTAATTGGGGAGACAGCAGAGGGTATGGGGTAACAGTGTGTTATGTTCTTCTGTTAAGCGCTTAGAGACAGGCGGTGATAGGAGCTATATAAACAATTTATAACATAACATAACAGACGACACACAAGGCACACTATAAAAAGAGACCACATCAGTTTAAGTGAAAAACAGCATATGTATTATGCACAACACAGCAAGAAGTAATCACAGGGGTGAACACGGCGCCAACTGGCACCCCCGGTAGTCATGTACAGAAGGGGACTATTTACAGGGCAGGGCCACTCGGCCGCTGCCAGAACCATCACAAGAGTATGTGGAATAAAGGTAGGTGCAAGGAATAGATGTAGAGTCCAGCAGCTGTAGCTTTAGGTGAAAAACACTTTCAGCATGGCTGTAACAACATTAGCACCACAGTATTGTCATAAGGCCTAAACCTGGGGCATAAATCACATTAGCATGACGCATTAGGCAGGGACATGCCATTAGCAACGTAGAGCAGCCCGTACCTACTGGCAATGTCAGGAACTTAGCCATGTCTCACGACAGGCCTCAATCGCAGTGTGAGCAGGCCTGAAACAGCAACCCCACAACACCTCCTTAGACATAGAGACACAAGCTTTGTAGACTCATTGGCCAACGACACCTTAAATCAGGCCCCTTATTCATTAAACATTCTTAGTATTAGGTATAAACAGGTGAGCACCAAAACATGTCCGTCAGGGAAAATCACATGAGCATGAATACACCATCCCTAGACATCACTTACATTATGCATACCTGCATTAGCAGGACCTTGGGCATACCATTAGCATAAGCCTCACATTATTCATTGTAACAGCAGGGCAGACACAGTAGATCTTGGAACATCGTGCCTTATCATTGGGCACAATCATGGGCATCAGTCACCTCCTGCAATTGCATGAAAAACACAACGGCATAAACATATGAGCTTAGGAGCTTATTAGGCACAACAACCTTCAGTATAAGGGCATCTACCTATTTGCATGAATCCTGGGGCATCTTACTGGGTAATATTCATAGGGTGGGGTCTCAGTAGGCCCTGACATAAGTAGGGGGCATTCTAATAGGCAAAACCCTCATTATCATAAATGCGTGGGTGTGGGAGGTCTGGAATAGAACATTATTGCATGTCAATAGGCTAAATGGCAGGAACCCCTCTAGGTAGCCAATCTGGGGCAATACTGTCACTAGGCATTAATAAAAATGTGCATAGATCTGCCTCACTGCATTGGACATCAGCATAAACCTTAGCAGCACTGCAATAAGCATAAAAGTGTTAGCATTGACACATTAGCATAAATGCACTAGGAATATCACATTAGCTTAAGTCACGTTAGGAGGGGGCATAAAACATTACCAGCCATGCAGTCATTGAGGGAAATTGGCACACATTATAAGTGCCACTAGCCTCACAGGTTAGCCTTTGGCGCCACAGCGCCTGGGCAAAATGGAGCCCCTCTTCCGGACTCTGCAATTAAGAGTGCCCCACAATGTTGAAGCTGCCTGCTGTCAACCAAGCAGGCAGGGGGGAAACCCACACGCCGGGATTCCCTCATAGCTCTTTACAATCCCGGCGCTGCAGACATCTGCTCCTCTTCTCCTGGGCACAGTTGTAGTGCCTTGGCAGCAAGCAGAGCACAGTCAATGCGAATGAGGCACTCTGGCAGCACCACAATGCAACACACATGCTGGGGAATTGAAATAAAGCCCTTTGCCAGCACAGCACTGCAGGTCTCAGCTCCTCTTCCCCTGGCACCCTGAATATAGCACTTACGATGTGCTCAGTCCCACCAGGGGCTTCAGGGACGAACGGTAGCGCTCCGCATCAGCAATGCGAACATAGCGCTCACGAGGCGCTAGGTAGCTGCCACAGATTAAGGGTTGCACCTAAGGACATAGGGCCCACGCTCCTCTCTGGCCATCTGCATATAGCACTTTGGCAGTACAGCACTAGAGTGCAGGCAGGTGGAGGGTAAAGGCAGTCCACATGGACGGCTCACAAGGCGCTAGCTCTCACCAGCAGAGTCAGGGACAACAGGTTGCGCTCCTCACCTCCTTCTGAGCGTAGTCAAAGGTGCTCCTTGGCAGTCAGTCAAAGCGCTCTCCTTTTCCAGGCTCTAGGGAGCAGTCACGGCCCAGGTGTAGTGCTCAAGAGGCGCTAGGGCAGGAGAGTAGGCAGGCAGTGCTAGGCCAGGTCAGCGGTCAGTGGATACTCACCAGTACAGGACAGCAGCTCCTCGGAACCATCATCCCCTGTAACGTGGCACTCTTCCTGGTACAGCAGCCTGAACTCTAGCAGCGGCTCTCACTGGCCCTGTGGACAGTGGAGGGGTACAGATGGGCTCAGGGTCCAGCACACAGGCTCAAGCAGCGGCACCTCCTGGCAGAGTGTCTCCTCTCAATCCAGTCCTCCTTCAGTCTACGCAAATGGCATCTCTATTGCTCTACATATACCAGAAAGGCTGGAAGCTTCTAGAAGGTCCCTGGCAGTTCCAGCCTCAACTGTCACTGTGGGGAATATAGAGCACCTTGTCACTTTAAATACTAGACTGCTAACCCACCTCAGACAGGCTGCAGAAGCAGACAGAAATGGGGTCCATTTTAAAAGTGACATTTTACAAAGGTGCATTTCTACAATGGTGAAAAAGACTCTGCGCACGCCATTGCGCACCATGTATCACTACATCTCGCACCACACATGGCCTATACATTCCTCTACCATGGGGGAGATATAGGTGCATACACCATTGCACAGCATTTAACATTTGCATTTGAAATACATCCACATGACATGTTGATTCCCACAAAAGCGAAAAAATTCAGGGAAAAAGGGCCAAGTCCAACAGGGGGCATATAAGCTTACACTTACATGTTCACACCCTTAATATAATGCGGCACTCCTCCTGGGCTTTAGAAGACCTTCCTTAGGCATGACTGGAATATATGAAAAATACTGCATTAAAGTTGCCACACATGGTGAGGGAAAAGATAAGTTTGAGAAGTGTACACTGCTCCTGCAGTCTGAAATGGCAGGCCTGTTATCAGTAGTTTACTTGGGTTACTCAGGGTGGCACCAACAGTGCATCAGGCCCTGGTGACCCCTTTAACCCCCATGCCCCGGCATTTAAAAGGGAGTTGAAGTCATTTGCCAATTGTAGGTACCAATTAACACATAGCAGTTTTAGGGAGAAAGCACTGGATCGCTGGCATAGGCAGCAGACTCCAGTGCACTTTCAGAGTCATAACCATCAGCATTGGAGTATAAAGTGGGGGGGGTGACTATACGTAAGAGGAACTTCCTACAAGAAGCATGTTGTACACTACAAAAGTAGCACAAGCCTCTGAGCAGCAGACTTCCCCTTAAAAATGTAATTAGATTATGTTCAGGACTCTACCCACACACCCACATGCACCCAACGGCAGTTGTCTAAAAGATCTCCGCCAAAGTGACCCTTCGGGAGACCCGTAGGGCATTGCACCGCCGGCCTGACGAGGAGCAACCGGCCAATGATGAAGCATGACATCCTTTGGGGTGTGTGAGGGCAACAAGAGACAATAAATGTATTTTCTTAGCACTTTCCCTTACTCCTCTCACTGAGTCTGCGACCTAGCACTTCTTCCTTGTTTCACCCTCTCTTTTCTAGAGTGTATGTATGACTCTACATCACTCATTTTGGAACAGTGGCCCCCTTTTCTGTTGACTGTAATAAGGTTCAGGCATACTATGTGAAGTTATTGGGAATATCTGGTGTTCTTGTACCCTTCTTGTATATATATGGAATTTTGACACGTATTTACACTTTTTAAATGGATTGAATGTTTTATCATACTGCTGTTTGTGGGAAATTGTACTTGTTTTAAATATTTTTTTTACCATTGTGCTTGCATGATTTTACAATATAAAATCAAATAAAGCTGATTTTTGATTTGATTTGATTTGAGTCCTTTGTACCAGTATCACACGAGTGAAAGCCTCCTGGCTCACTCATGGAAATTTGGTGAATCCAGAATCATAGTACAGAGCTCCAAAGGAGCTGGACGGTTGTAGATATGTTTATGAGTAGTGTAGGACGGTGGAGTATTATGTGGTGATGCTGGTTAGGCTTCACCATGTAATACTCTCACAGACCCCAAAGATGGTCCTTGGATTCACAATAATAAATCCGTAGCTCAGTCCTGGAAGTATGACAAAGAGCTGTCAGGTTTTACTAGAAAAACTTGTGCCAACATAGACGATAAGAAATTGACACAACTCTAAAGAAATCCAACACCAATTTATAAAAAAATAAAGCAGGTGTTTATATTACTTTAGACACCAAGATGAGTGTAATTAGTTACATATGAGTGGAGTTATGGATATTAGAAGAAAACATAAATCAGAGCAATTCAATTCTGTAGAACTGCTGCATTGCATTCAATGGGAAAAGTGGTAGTGACAATCAGTTACTTGCAGGTCGAGGTGTATGGAACTCAAGAAGGGTAAAGGGGATTCAGGTCCCAGGCCCCAAGCCAGGATACTCAGTTCAATTTCACCTGGTCCATGAAGCCCAGGTGCAGAGTTTTCCTGGTTGTCCTTTGTGCTGAACGCGAGCCACAGGAGAGCAACCTTTACCAGTTACAGAGTGCTGCAAAGGAACAGGGTGCACAATCTCCCCAATGTTGCGCTGCTGATGTTAGTTTAAAGTTATATGGGGTTTCCTCTTGATGCAGCATCATGTGAAGGGGTCAGTTTCTGGACTGTGACCAACAAGCCTTGGCAGTAGTAAGTACAGCAGTTTGCTACTTCGATGTCCAGTGGTCCCAGGGAACATGGTAGCTGCCTGAAATGATGTGGAGGGCAGGAATGCAGTTACCACAATGCACTAGGCCATGTGGATTTGGGAGATCCTTTAAAGGTGCCCAATGGGTAGTGATTCTTTGGATCCAGAGCATTGTTGTACCTGCAGTTTACAGGGGACTAGTACCACTAGTTCAGAGGAGTCTGAGGTTGCTTCTGGCTCTCACAGGGCAGAGTGAGAGCCAGAAGCAACCCTCCGCTCTGTCTGGGGGAAATTCGTTTTAGCCAAGTGAGTGTCTCGGTTGTGCAGTACCAGGAGTATTGCCACAGGTGCAGAGTCTCACTCTTTCGGTTTGTGCAAGTCCTGTTAGCCAGACTTAGGTCTCCTTGTCATCTTTGATGCAGATTGGTTCAGAACGGAGTTTCTGGTGTCAGGGGTAGCCCTTAAATCCTAGATTCCATTCCTGAGGTGACCACATCCGGGTGCGTAGATCACCTTTTCTACCACTTTTAAAAATGGCAGAAGTCATCCTTAACTATACAGACAAGTTAACCCACCCTAGAAGTGTGACTAGTCTTCTGGGGGTGTACCCAATTGTCCCACCTGTCTGGTTGCAAATGTGCCTGGGTGCAGGGAAAGGGATGTCTCTCCCTTTGGGAGGCAGCCTGGTTGCATTTTAAAGTCAATACAGTCTTTGAACCTCACCCCCTTGATGCGCCACTTCACTAGCCTGTCAGGGAGGAAGCCATGACCTCTTTCTGTCCCGGCCAATATTTCTGACTCCTAGGAGGATTGGCAGAAGGTCACAATCCTGTCTTAGCGGCAGCAAGCGGGGGCTGTCATCCAGAAAACAGGAAAGGCTGGGTCATCCTCCTAAGTTGTCACATGGGTGCATGGCACATCATCCTCAAAACAATATTTGTGTCAGGGGTGTAGAGGATACCAAAAGAACATATTTAGGTTCTAAAATAATGGAGCCGCCAACCTTGGGCTTGCCCAAGTGCCAACCCATGTTATCCTATTGACCATCTATCACTTATAGTGTCCTTTAATGGGAAAAGCTACTTTAGGGGTGTTAGAAATGGGGTAGCGTGGTACAGATCGGGTGGGCCAAAGTCCGGAGGAAATGTGTAAAGCATCCGCGCAGCACACACAGACAACACACAAGGCACACTACAAAAAGAGACCACATCAGTTTAGGTGAAAAACAGCATATGTATTATGCACAACACAGCAAGAAGTAAACACAGGGGTGAACACGGCGCCAACTGGCACCCCCGGTAGTCATGTACAGAAGGGGACTATTTACAGGGCAGGGCCACTCGGCCGCTGCCAGAACCATCACAAGAGTATGTGGAATAAAGGTAGGTGCAAGGAATAGATGTAGAGGCCAGCAGCTGTAGCTTTAGGTGAAAAACACTTTCAGCGTGGCTGTAACAACATTAGCACCACAGTATTGTCATAAGGCCTAAACCTGGGGCATAAATCACATTAGCATGACGCATTAGGCAGGGACATCCCATTAGCAACGTAGAGCAGCCCGTACCTACTGGCAATGTCAGGAACTTAGCCATGTCTCACGACAGGCCTCAATCGCAGTGTGAGCAGGCCTGAAACAGCAACCCCACAACACCTCCTTAGACATAGAGACACAAGCTTTGTAGACTCATTGGCCAACGACACCTTAAATCAGGCCCCTTATGCATTAAACATTCTTATTATTAGGTATAAACAGGTGAGCACCAAAACATGTCCGTCAGGGAAAATCCCATTAGCATGAATACACCATCCCTAGACATCACTTACATTATGCATACCTGAATTAGCAGGACCTTAGGCATACCATTAGCATAAGCCTCACATTATGCATTGTAACAGCAGGGCAGACACGGTAGATCTCGGAACATCGTGCCTTATCATTGGGCACAATCATGGGCATCAGTCACCTCCTGCAATTGCATGAAAAACACAACGGCATAAACATATGAGCTTAGGGGCTTATTAGGCACAACAATCTTCAGTATAAGGGCATCTACCTATTTGCATAAATCCTGGGGCATCTTACTGGGTAATATTCAGAGGGTGGGCTCTCAGTAGGCCCTGACATAAGCAGGGGGCATCCTAATAGGCATAACCCTCATTATCATAAATGCATGGGTGTGGGAGGTCTGGAATAGAACATCATTGCATGTCAATAGGCTAAATGGCAGGAACCCCTCTAGGTAGCCAATCTGGGGCAATATTGTCACTAGGCATTAATCAAAATGTGCATAGATCTGCCTCACTGCATTGGACATCAGCATAAACCTTAGCAGCACTGCAATAAGCATAAAAGTGTTAGCATTGACACATTAGCATAAATGCACTAGGATCATCACATTAGCTTAAGCGCGTTAGAAGGGGGCATAAAACATTACCAGCCATGCAGTCATTGAGGGAAATTGGCACACATTATAAGTGCCATTAGCCTTTCAGGTTAGCCTTTGGCGCCACATCGCCTGGGGAAAATGGAGCCCCTCTTACGGACTCTGCAATTAAGAGTGCCCCACAATGTTGAAGCTGCCTGCTGTCAACCAAGCAGGCAGGGGGGAATCCCACACGCCGGTATTCCCTCATAGCGCTTTAGAATCCCGGCGCTGCAGACATCTGCTCCTCTTCTCCTGTGCACAGTTGTAGTGCTTTGGCAGCAAGCAGAGCACAGTCAATGCAAATAAGGCACTCTGGCAGCACCACAATGCAACACACATGCAGGGGAATTGAAATAAAGCCCTTTGACAGCACAGCACTGCAGGCCTCAGCTCCTCTTCCCCTGGCACCCTGAATATAGCACTTACGATGTGCTCAGTCCCATTAGGGGCTTCGGGGACGACAGGTAGCGCTCTGCACCAGCAATGTGAATATAGCGCTCACGAGGCGCTAGGTAGCTGCCACAGATTAAGGGTTGCACCTAAGGACATAGGGCCCACGCTCCTCTCTCCTCACTGGCCATCTGCATATAGCACTTGGGCAGTACAGCACTAGAGTGCAGGCAGGGGGAGGGTACAGGCAGTCCACATGGACGGCTCACAAGGCGCTAGCTCTCACCAGCAGAGTCAGGGACAACAGGTCGCGCTCCTCACCTCCTTCTGGGCGCAGTCAAAGGTGCTCCTTGGCAGTCAGTCAAAGCGCTCTCCTTTTCCAGGCACTAGGGAGCAGTCAGGGCCCAGGTGTAGTGCTCACGAGGGGCTAGGGCAGGAGAGTAGGCAGGCAGTGCTAGGCCAGGTCAGCGGTCAGTGGGTACTCATCAGTACAGGACAGCAGCTCCTCGGAACCATCATCCCCTGTAACATGGCACTCTTCATGGTACAGCAGCCTGAACTACAGCAGCGGCTCTCACTGGCCTTGTGGACAGTGGAGGGGTACAGATGGGCTCAGGGTTCAGCACACAGGCCCAAGCAGCGGCACCTCCTGGCAGAGTGTCTCCTCTCAATCCAGTCCTCCTTCAGTCTAAGCAAATGGCATCTCTACTGCTCTACATATACCAGAAAGGCTGGAAGCTTCTAGAAGGTCCCTGGCAGTTCCAGCCTCAACTGTCACTGTGGGGAATATAGAGCACCTTGTCACTTTAAACACTAGACCGCTAACCCACCTCAGTCAGGCTGCACAAGCAGACAGAAATGGGGTCCATTTTAAAAGTGACATTTTACAAAGGTGCATTTCTACAATGGTGAAAAAGACTCTGCGCACGCCATTGTGCACCATGTATCACTGCATCTCGCACCACACATGGCCTATTTATTCCTCTACCATGGGGGAGATGTAGGTACATACACCATTGCACAGCATTTAACATTTGCATTTGAAATACATCCACATGACATGTTGATTCCCACAAAAGCGAAAAAATTCAGGGAAAAAGGGCCAAGTCCAACAGGGGGCACATAATCTTACACTTACATGTTCACACCCTTAATATAATGCGGCACTCCTCCTGGGCTTTAGAAGACCTTCCTTAGGCATGACTGGAATATATGAAAAATACTGCATTAACTTTGCCACACATGGTGAGGGAAAAGATAAGTTTGAGAAGTGTACACTGCTCCTGCAGTCTGAAATGGCAGGCCTGTTATCAGTAGTTTACTTGGGTTACTCAGGGTGGCACCAACAGTGCATCAGGCCCTGGTGACCCCTTTAACCCCCATGCCCTGGCATTTATAAGGGAGTTGAAGTCCTTTGCCAATTGTAGTTACCAATTAACACATAGCAGTTTTAGGGAGAAAGCACTGGATCGCTAGCGTAGGCAGCAAACTCCAGTGCACTTTCAGAGTCATAACCATCAGCATTGGAGTATAAAGTGGGGGGGTGACTATACGTAAGAGGAACTTCCTACAAGAAGCATGTTGTACAGTATAGAAGTAGCACAAGCCTCTGAGCAGCAGACTTCCCCTTAAAAATTTAATTAGATTATGTTCAGGACTCTACCCACACACCCACATGCACCCAACGGCAGTTGTCTAAAAGATCTCCGCCAAAGTGACCCTTCGGGAGACCATTGCACGGCTTGCCTGACGAGGAGCAACCGCCCAATAATGAAGCATGACATCCTTCGGGGTGTGTGAGGGCAACAAGAGACAATAAATGTATTTTCTTAGCACTTTCCCTTACTCCTCTCACTGAGTCTGCGACCTAGCACTTTTTCCTTGTTTCACCCTCTCTTTTCTGGAGTGTATGTATGACGCTACATCACTCATGTTGGAACAGTGCCCCCCTTTTGTGATGACTGTCATAAGGTTCAGGCATACTATGTGAAGTTATTGGGAATATCTGGTGTTCGTGTACCCTTCTTGTATATATATATGGAATTTTGACACGTATTTACACTTTTTATATGGATTGTATTTTTATCATACTGCTGTTTGTCGGAAATGGTACTTGTTTTAAATAGTTTTTTACCATTGTGCTTGTATGATTTTACGATATGAAATCGAATAAAGCTGAGTTCTGATTTGATTTGATTTGATTTGAGTCCTTTGTACCAGTATCGCATGAGTGAAAGCCTCCTGGCTCACTAATGGAAATTTGGTGAATCTAGAATCATAGTACAGAGTTCCAAAGGAGCTGGACGGTTGTAGATATGTTTATGAGTAGTGTAGGACGGTGGCGTATTATGTGGTGATGCTGGTTAGGCTTCGCCATGTAATACTCTCACAGATACCAAAGATGGTCCTTGGATTCACAATAATAAATCCGTAGCTCCGTCCTGGAAGAATGGCAAATAGTTGTCAGGTTTTACTAGAAAAACTTGTGCCAACATAGACGATAAGTAATTGACACAACTCTAAAGAAATCCAACACCAATTTATAAAAATAAAGCAGGTGTTTATATTACTTTAGACACCAAAATAAGTATAATTAGTTACATATAAGTGGAGTTATGGATTTTAGAAGAAAACATAAATCAGAGCAATTCAATTCTGTAGAACTGCTGCATTGCATTCAATGGGAAAAGTGGTAGTGACAATCAGTTACTTGCAGGTCGAGGTGTATGGAACTCAAGAAGGGTAAAGGGGATTCAGGTCCCAGGCCCCAAGCCAGGATACTCAGTTCAATTTCACCTGGTCCATGAAGCCCAGGTGCAGAGTTGTCCTGGTTGTCCTTTGGTTGAACGCGAGCCACAGGAGAGCAACGTTTACCAGTTACACAGCGCTGCGAAGAAACAGGGTGCACAATCTCCCCAATGTTGCGCTGCTGATGTCAGTTCAAAGTTATATGGGGTTTCCTCTTGATGCAGCATCATGTGAAGGGGTCAGTTTTCGGACTGTGACCAACAAGCCTTGGCAGTAGAAAGTACAGCAGTTTGCTACTTCGATGTCCAAAGCTCCCAGGGAACATGGTAGCTGCCTGAAATGATGTGGAGGGCAGGAATGCAGTTACCACAATGCCCTAGGCTATCTGGATTTGGGAGATCCCTCAAAGGTGCCCAATGGGCATTGATTCTTTGGATCCAGAGCATTGTTGTACCTGCAGTTTACAGGGGACTAGTACCACTAGTTCAGAGGAGTCTGAGGTTGCTTCTGGCTCTCACAGGGCAGAGTGAGAGCCAAAAGCAACCCTCCCCTCTGTCTGGGGGAAATTAGTTTTAGCCTAGTGAGTATCCCGGTTGTGCAGTACCAGGAGTATTGCCACAGATGCAGAGTCTCACTCTTTCGGTTTGTGCAAGTCCTGTTAGCCCGACTTAAGTCTCCTTGTCATCTTTGATGCAGATTGGTTCAGAACAGAGTTTCTGGTGTCAGGGGTAGCCCTTAAATCCTAGATTCCATTCCTGAGGTGACCACATCCGGGTGCGTAGATCACCTTTTCTACCACTTTTAAAAATGGCAGAAGTCATCCTTATCTATACAGACAAGTTAACCCACCCTAGAAGTGTGACTAGTCTTCTGGGGGTGTACCCAATTGTCCCACCTGTCTGGTTGCAAATGTGCCTGGGTGCAGGGAAAGGGATGTCTCTCCCTCTGGGAGGCAGCCTGGTTGCATTTTAAAGTCAATACAGTCTTTGAACCTCACCCCCTTGATGCGCCACTTCACTAGCCTGTCAGGGGTCAGGGAGGGAGCCATGACCTCTTTCTGTCCGGGCCATTATTTCTGACTCCTAGGAGGATTGGCAGAAGGTCACAATCCTGTCTTGGCGGCAGCAAGCGCGGGTTGTCATCCAGAAAACAGGAAAGGCTGGGTCATCCTCCTAGGTTGTCACATGAGTGCATGGCACATCATCCTCGAAACAATATTTGTGTCAGGGGTGTAGAGGATACAAAAACAGCATATTTAGGTGGTAAAATAATGGAGCAGCGAACCTTGGGCTTGCCTGAGCGCCAACCTATGTTATCCTAGGGACCATCTATCACTTATAGCGTTATTTAATGTAAAAGGCTAGTATGGGGTCATATAAGCTTACACTTACATGTTCATACCTTTAAAATAATGCGGCCTTCCTCCTGGGCTTTAGGAGACCTTCCTTAGGCATGACTGGAATATATGAAAAATACTGCAATAACTTTGCCACACATGGTGAGGGAAAAGTCATGTTTGACCTGTTTATACTGCTCCTGCAGTCTGAAATGGCAGGCCTGTTATCAGTAGTTTACTTGGGTTACTCAGTGTGGCACAAACAGTGCATCAGGCCCTGGTGTCCCCTTTAACCCCCATGTCCTGGGTACCACTGGTACCATTTACTGGGCATTTATAAGTGAGTTTAAGTCCTTTGCCAATTGTGTTTACCAATTAACACAAAGCAGTTTTAGGGATAAAGCACTTCATTGCTGGCATGGGCAGCAGACTACAGTGCACTTTCAGAGTCATAACCATCAGCATTGGAATATAAAGTGGGGGGTGACTATACGTAAGAGGCACTTACTACAAGAAGCATGTTGTACACTACAGAAGTAGCACAGGCCTCTGAGCAGCAGACTTCCCCTTAAAAATGTAATTAGATATTTTCTCTTACAGAGGGATGCTGATTAGTCTTCCTGAAACTGTCATTTGATGGATGGCAATGGAGAAGGGCAAGTTTGTATTTCCTGTTGTTTGTGTTAGAAGGATCTTTTTGGAGAAGAGCATCCTTTAGTCTCTTCCTGATCACTGCCAGGTGTAGCTGTTCATAGATAAGTGCAGATTACTCACTCCCTTTGTGCCTCAGTTGTGTGTGCTCCAACCTTCAGCTGTCCCTGCTGTGAAGAGCATCACTCATGACACAGGCTAAGTTTCAGAGACATTCTCAGAAGGACACATAAATGGAGAACTAACCCAAACCACAACTACAAGGTCAGACAGGAAACCACATCCCCTGTCTGCCATCCCTGTGGGAGCTTCTGACCCACTTGTCGTTCTAGTTTTAAGTTATCTCGGAACAAGAAAGGGGTGCTCCAAAGAGTACCCAGAGGACTACAGTGCAATTAGAGCTGGTATCTAAGCGACAGTCAGCATCGCAGAGATAAGGGAAAAGCCTCTGGTATCATGCCTGAGCAGAGGGAGTCAAACCTGCAGGAAGAGCTGACTGTTGGTTTGGACAGATGTAGATGAGCATTGTGTAGTGGTCCACCCATCAAAGACTTGAAAGCCTGTGTGACTGGAGTTCTGTAGCCTGGGAACTAGTCCCTGAACTCCTTGGAGAAACTGTATAACCTTCCAAGCTCGCTCAAGCGGTCTCACCTGTTGTCCGGGTTGTTGCAGCTGTGACACCTGCCCAATATGCCCAATAATTCTGCTCCACTGATTTCGGGATGGTGCAACTGTGCCACCATCGCCCCAGCGGTACAAAAGGGGGTGGTGATGGACGAAGCATCTGAACCAATCAAACACTCACACCCAGTCAACAGATCGGGGTTTAATCCATCACCATTCTTTAGCCCACTCTGCCACCCCAGTTCAGACATGGCCATGTGCAAATCAGTCTGACCCTGTGCCTCATGGGAACAGTCCAGCCCGAACTGCCAAGCCATGCCTTCCCTGGACCAGAAACAAGCTTATTAGGACCGGTTTCTGGCATTCCAGCCGTCTTCAGCCAGGCTTGCTTGATCCCAGTGGTAAAGTGAGCAAGGGACTCACGTCTGAGCATACCCTGCCAACTTATGGCGAACAAAGCGGTACGAAAGGAGGTGGTGATAGACGGAGCATCTGAACCAATCAAACACTCACACCCAGTCAACAGATCTGGGTTTAATCCATCACGTTCTTTAGCCCACTCTGCCACCACAGTTCAGACATGGCCGAATGCAAATCAGTTTGACCCTGTGCCTCATGGGAACAGTCCAGCCCGAACTGCCAAGCCATGACTTCCCTGGACCGGAAACAAGCTTCCTAGGACCGGTTTCTGGCATTCCAGCCGTCTTCAGCCAGGCTTGCTTGATTCCAGTGGTAAAGTGAGCAAGGGACTCACGTCTGAGCATACCCTGCCAATTTATGGAGAACAAAGCGGTACAAAAGGGGGTGGTGATGGACGGGGCATCTGAACCAATCAAACACTCATACCCAGTCAACAGATCTGGGTTTAATCCATCACGTTCTTTAGCCCACTCTGCCACCCCAGTTCAGACATGGCCATATGCAAATCTCCCCAAGCAGTGCCTGATGCCTCAGAAGAAGAAGTCTTGGTTCCCACCCCACAGTACTCCACCAACCAGCCTAGGAAGGTAGCCTGACACTGATCAAAGATGTACTGAACAGAATACGCAACTTCGAATTAAAAAGAAGCTGTTTTGAGAAACACAGTTATGAAGCATTGGCTGGTTGCCATAGTGTGAGAGCCCTACACGATCAACCAGACACAGCTGCCATGCTCTAAAGCACCTCAAAGCTGTTATGTCACCATGTGAGACTCATGCAAGTAGAAGAGTACTGCAATATTAGTTCATCCTGGAAGAGGGCCATCATCAGAAGCCAGTCACTCCTTCTACTGTCTTCAGGATCCTACCAATGGGCTGCGCCTGCCCGGTCTGTGCTGGTCTGCTGCAAGACCTGACTGCAGCCAGCACAACCTCAATGAGCCTGACAGGAAGCAGAGGCCAACAACGGCCCTCCACAGCCAGGAGAAGTGGGCAAGAGACTATTTTATTGTCCCAGGTCAGAAAGAGACTATATGCTAATAGAGGGGGAGAGCTGCACCTGCATTGATACCTATGCCACTCGGCTGTAGCCTACCAGTGAATGGAAATAGGACAGAGTGCATAGAGGGGGCACCCTTGAGAGAGAGATATTGGATTCACACTTTTACTACAAGCTTATGGAACATTGTGTAGATATATGTAGTTTTTTTCTTTTACTATATATTAAAGTACTTTTTTCAGAACCACAGCACTAGAAAATCAAGTTTCAGTGCTCCTGGGTCCACTGATTAATTCTGAGCCTGTTATACACCTCATACCAACCTCCCTGAGCAGCCTGTGTTTGTTTGTGAATGCTAACACTGTCAATTGCTGACAGGGTTGGACCAGTTTTGCAGAGCCACAGTAGACGGACTACAGGACAGTAAAGTCAAATTACCCCGGTCCCCATGGCTGTGGCCCAATAGCTCCTGGCTGTATGATAGATCTTCCCACCAAACAAAAAACAGGATCTGACAAATTCACTTCAGTTTCTAATTAACAAAAAATATTTAATTGCAAAACAGAAACATGTTTGACCCTTTCAAAGAGAGTGAAATCGGAGAATGAATTTAAAAATAATGTCCATATCACCAGCCAGCTGAAGAGACTCCATATATATCTGTCTTCCTTCATCTACTGAAAATAAAAATACCTACTCAGACAGCAATTCTCGAGGGGATTTCCAAAACTGATTTTGTTTATCCTATATAAACACAGCAGGCTTGGTAGACTTTTCAGGGTGTTCTTCCCCCAAATGTTGGCCTTATTTCCTCAATTTTTGCTGATCTCATTTTTGCTGGCCTTAGGACTCTGTGCACTTTACCACTGCTAACAGTGCTAACGTGCATGTGCTACTTGCTTAAAACAGGGTAACATTGGATTAAACACAATTGGCATATTTAATTTACTTGTAAGCCCCTACTAAAGTGGCACCCCATGTGCCCAGGCATGTATATTAAATGCTACTAGTGGGACTGCAGCACTGATTGTATCACCTATTTAGGTAGTCCTTTAACCTTTTAAGTGTAGCTCTCAGACAATGGCCAATGTCCGCAATACCTCCCCGGTGAAGGTGTCAAACATTGGGGAGGCTTTGCACCAGAGGAGTCCTTTATTTTGTTTTCACCAGTCTGCTCAAGAAGATCTTCCCAAGCAGCATGATTGTTTTTTTTTTGTACAATAAAGATAGGCGTGAGGGGCGTGCTGAGGTCATTGCAGTAAAAGGGAAAGTAAACCAAGCCAATGCACTACATTTTCTTACACTGAATTAGAACTTGATAAGCTATCTCAAACCCCGAGCACTGATTGTGATGGTAGAGATATTGTTGGAAAGTGGAGAATCTCTTCTTTCCAATGGTACCTCTGCCCTGTGGATTACTGCTGGGGATCGCCACAGGAAAGAAATCCCTAAGCTAGGATCCACCCACTAGGCACCAAGGATAGGGGGAGAGGCCCCCTGGGCAAGGGCTTGTGCACCCCTTTTGGCAAATATTTTATTTCAGTCTTTCTGCACCCCTGGAGGGCAGATTGGTGCAATTACCCCGATCTGCACCCGGGGGTCAAAAAGACTCCTTAGTCACCATGGTAATTTTATTATAAAGAAATAAATGAGCTGCCCAGCATTGACATGGTAATGCCCCTACCCCAAATAAATGGGGAACCTGTCTTTCTGCTCTCACTGGGGATAATTACCCCCTATCTTCCTCCTTGGGGTGCAGAAAGCCCGTAGGTGCCAGGTAATAAAAAACAAACAGAGAGGTGGGGGCTGACCACCATGAACATTACCCTGCCCCACCCCAACAACTAAATGGGGTAACAGACTTTCTACCCCTTTTGGGGGGCAGACTGGGACAAGTACTCCTGATTTGACCCCACCCACGTGAAGGCTGAAAACCCACTAGGTACCAGGGTTATTTAATTATATAGAAATAAAGGAGTGGGGGATGCCCAGGATGGTCATGCCCCACTGCACAAGAATGGGGAAACAGTTTTTCTGCCCATGGGGTAATTACCCCTGAAGCCCACTGGAAGCCTGGGAATGTATTTTTTTAATACTGTGGTGGGAGCTGCCCATCATTGGCACGGCTTTGCCCCCTCCCAGAGTAAATACAGCAACAGTTTGTGCCCCTGAACGGCAGATGGGGGTAATTACCCCTGATCTGTAGAAAGCCCACAAGACATCTGGGAACGTTTTTTTTTTATTCGTATGTTTATTAATTCATTAACAGCAAAATCACAGCACAGTAGTACACAATTTCTCAAATGTACAGTATTGATCCCCAGTTTACAGTTGGACACAGGTGGTACAGGCACAACATCATCAAAGCTTGTTCCTTTTACATAATCCAGTCCTTTTTGTCTTTTTCTGGCATTATTCTTTTCCACATTATTCGTCCTCTGAGACCTCCCCATCCAGATCACCCTGTGGGTCACATATATCCCCTCTGAATTTTTTCCACGCCCCCCAGACTTTATTCCACACCGTTCTTTCAACAACCATGGCCTCGTCCATGTCTTTACACCATTGGGCCAGTGTCGGTATTTTGGATGAGCCCCATTTTTGTGCAATATTACGTTTGGCAAACATAATCCCCAATGTGGCCCAATCCTGCCCCTGATGAGTTACGTCGTTTGGCTCCCAAACATTCAGCAAACAACGTCTGGGTTCTGGTACTAGCGAGACATTCCCTGTTTGGGAAATAGTTTTCATCACTTTTACCCAGAATTCCATAATTTTAGGGCATTGCCATATGGTGTGAAAGAAGGTACCCTCGTCCCCACAGTGGTGCAAGCAGTACGGGTGTGATGTGTTTCCTATCTTGTGTAAGGTATATCTGGTGTAGTATGATCGGTGTAGTATTTTTAGCTGCACCAGACTGAGTTGTGACGATATACCAATCAAACGTGGGGAAGTCAGCGCATCCTGCCAGTCAGTCTCGTCAAAGTCGCCAACGTCTTGGGCCCATTTTTTGCTAAGGGGTCCGGTAGATTATTGACCAATCTACGGTAAGTAAAAGATGTCGCTTTCTTAAACATACAGTCTGTCAACAATCTGTCCTCTAGAGGAGATGCCTCCGGGATATCTGTGCCTGGCGGTAGCACTTTTTTCAGTGCGCGTTTTATCTGTAGACATCTAAACTTTTCGGAGGAGGCCGATTAATAGGTCCGCTGCAGAGCCTCAAACGTGATAACATCCCCTTTACTCCACATACCCCCTACTGTAGAGATGCCTATATCATCCCACCTATCAAAGCCCCTGCTATTTCTGAGTTTACCCAGTCTCTTTATGTCCCACAGAGGTGTCATTTGAGTTAGAACTCCCTGCCATCCAAGTTTGGTCTGCGCTTTATGCCAAATGGAGATTCTTTGCTTCACAGGCCCCACCAGTGCTGCGGACCTACCCCGTTCGTACAGGGCAGTCAGCATACCATTCGTTCCCAGTGCTGTTCTGTCCGCCTTATACACCGGGTCTGTCTGTGGGGCTTGGATCCATTGGTTGATGACTTTCAACTGTGCCGCCCAGTTGTATAACTGTATATCAGGGAGCGCAATACCACCATCGTACCATCCCTGAATTAATTTAGATTGCGCTATGCGCGCCGGTTTATTTCCCCACAACAAGCTTCAGACCTGGGCTGCGATCGCCTTAAAATAGCTCACCGGGACTGTAAATGGTGTGTTTTCTAGCACATATAAAAATCTAGGGAGGGCCATCATTTTGTAAAGTGCTGCCTTACCTAGTAGCGTTAATGGTAGGTTTCCCCAGTGCGCTGCATCTCTTTTCAGGCGGTCCAGCGGGGGTTGGAGATTGCGTCTAAAAAACTCAGCAGGGTAGGTTGATATACATATACCCAAGTATTTAAAGAACGTGACAGAGATTTGAAGTGGGCAGTCTGAGGGGAGCTGCGGCGTAGGACCATGCAGGACATATAGGACAGACTTGGACCAATTTATGGTGTATCCTGACGCCCTTTCAAAGATTTCACAGATGTTAAGGAGAACTAGTATAGAGCGTGTAGGGGAGATGAGATACAATAGGACATCGTCCCCATATAGGGAGATGCGGTCTTCCCACCCTTCGGTCCATCCGATACCTTGTATCATGGGGTCCCGTCTAATCCACGCCGCCAGTGGCTCCAGCACCAGGGCAAAGAGTAGTGGAGACAGGGGGCATCCCTGTCTCGTACCACGCGTCAGAGGGAAGTCATCTGATATGTGTCCGTTAGCCACAACATGGGCCATCGGTTTGGTGTAAAGAAGACATACCCATGCACAGAATTTGGGCCCTAAGCCCAGATGCTGGAGTACGGCAAACAGAAAGGGCCATTCGACCATATCGAAGGCCATCTGGGCGTCCAGAGACAAAATGACTGCAGGTTCTTGCAGGCAGGGAGTGCGGGCCATTACGCCAGACGTCTCAAATTGAGAGCCGTACATCTGCCAGGCATAAAGCTGGACTGGTCCAGATGGATCAGGGTCGTTAAATGTGGTGTGAGGCTAGTCGCCAGTAACTTGGCAAGAATTTTTGCCTCTGCGGTAATCAGAGATATAGGGCGATACGCGTTGGTGTTGTCTGCTGGTTTGCCCGGCTTCAGTATTGCTACTATGGTAGCCATACGCTGATCTGGCGGAAGCTCTCCCGTTTGTAGACTTTCGGAAAACATGCGCAGCAAATGCGGGGCAGTAGTCCCCGCCGTCTTTTTGTAGAGCTCTATAGGGATCCCATTGAGCCCTACTGCTTTGCCAGACTGCAGTGAACCACTTGCTCCCTGCACTTCCTCCACCGTAAGATCCGTTTCAAGGTCAAGCGCCGCCTCAGGGGTAAGCTTCGGCATGGCAATGTCTTTTATGTAACTAAGAGCCTCCTCTTGTGTCATGTTTGAGGTAGACGTATATAACTTTTGGAAGTGGTGAGCTAGTGTGTGCACTATCTTCTGAGGGTCCGCAGTAATCCCATCTCCCTCCGTAGATATCTGCCCTATCCATCTTGTACCTCTCTCACGTTTGTTGAGCCATGCCAGACGTTTTCCCACCTTATCGCCAGTCTCGTATATTTTGTGTTTCACTGCCGTTAACCGCTGCTGGGCTAAAACCCAATGGTGTTCCCTGTACTGTTGCTGCTTCAGGCGCAGGGCTTGGGACGTGGCGGGTGTTGGACTGGCAGCATGTTCTCTCTCCATATTGTGCAGTTCTATTTCTAGGTCCTGTAGCTCTCGCTGTTTTTCCCTTCTATGCCCTGTGATAGATGCGATGGCCTGCCCCCGTAATACCGTTTTGTATGCCTCCCATAGGGTACTAGGGGAGTCAACCGATGCAACATTCTCACTAAAGTAATGCTTAGTCGCTCTAGGAAGGGCTTTTTTGATTTTGGGGACCTGCAGGTACCCGAGATATATCGGGTATAGATGTGCGTGTAGTGTAAAAGTATTGGGTAATGGTCGGAGATGCCTCTAGGTTTGATCTCTACACTTTCAACATTGCTCAGGCAGTCTACGGAAGCCAAAAAATAATCAATTTGTGTTAGGCTATTGTGTACTCCAGAGTGGAATGTGTACTGCCTCGCAGTCGAGTGGTGCCAGCGCCAAACATCCGTCAGTCTGAGTGCCTCCAGAAACTCCCCCAAACGTGATGCGCCTGAGTCACCTGCCCTCACAGGGTATCGGTCAATAGTCCCGTCTACAGTGGCGTTAAGGTCTCCTCCTATCAGTGATTCACCCATCGGGAGGTCAAGTAGGAACCTACTAAGAGCCGGAAGTGTAATCGAGTGTAGTGCAGGTGGAGCATATACTGAGACTATGTTAATCGACAGCCCTTCCCACTGCCCAATCAGGGCTGCGAACCGACCTTGGTCATCTGTTTTCGTACTATGGATTATCAGTGGAGTTTGCTTCCTCACCAGGATACCCACCCCCCCTGGGCCCCAAGGAGAATTCTGAGTGGACCTTCATTGCATACCCCCACCTGTCCAGTGCCCTACAGGTGGTGCCAGCGAGGTGGGGAAAGATTTTTTTTAAATAAAATATTAAGAGTGGACATCCCCACATGTACATTACCATGCTCCCACCCCATTTAATGGAGGCAATAGTCTTTCTGCCTCCCAGGGACAAATTGATGTAATTACCCCTGATTTGCATCTCCCAGGGTGACAGAAGCCCACAGCATGGCAGCATTATATATTTTAATGAAATAATTGGGTGGGTCTTGCCCATCCTAACATCAGGCCCCACCGTCACCCCTAAAACCTCAACAGTCTTTCCGTTCCCCTGTGGACTAAAGCATCCCTTCCCAATGGCAAGCAAGAGGAGATTTGATTCTTTTGGGTGTTGTTTTACATAGGGGCCAGAAAAGTGAAGCTAACTCCCAATATCATCCGACTTACAATGGGGAACGCCTGCAATTTTTGGACTTGGGTAGGCTGCCACCTAGAAAAACCTACTAGACCCAGACAGTTCTGAAAACTAGGCATCTGGAGTAGTCCAGGATGGCATGCTTCACAAGCATTCGTACCGTTTTCATATCCACAATGCCCTACATATTTCAAACATTGACTAAAAAAACATTTTACTCACATTTCTATGAGGAAAACTTCTGGAATCAGTGGGGAGCAACACATTTCCTACCAGACAGCATTCCCCCAAGTCTCCTAATAAAAATGATATCTCTTTTGTGTGGGTGGGCCAAGTGACCTTGACACAAAAGGCTCTACAGTGCTACGTGGAGATATGAGCAGAATGGTTAGCTGCAGGATTTGGGGCAGTGCTCATCCGCCACCCATTGACAAACACAGACATTTTTTAAAGTTAGACAGCTTGGGGATTCCAGGGTGGTTTGTCTTGCATGAATCCCTTGAGGCTTTATTACCCACAATGCCCTGTAAACGTCAACTTTTGCATGAAATCAATCATTTTCCTTACACTTCTGTGATGGAAAGTATAGGAATCTGCAGGAATCTCCAAAATTCCTAACACCCAGCACTTCTGCACTTCTGCCGTTAAATATGCATCCCTACTTGTGGGGTTGGGCCTAGTGCCCATGACAGGATGGTATCAAACCAAGGTCAATAGGAGTGCCCATGCAAGGGTTCCCATTAGATTGATCGGCTCCTGTCGCGGGCACAAGGTTCACTCACATAAGTGGCACAGTGTATTTATCGGCACAAGTGGGATAATGCTGGGTGGTAGGAATTTTGTGGATTTTGGTAGTTTCCATCAAAGAAATATGAGGAAAATGCATCCTTTCAGGCAAAGTTTGAGGTTTGCATGGCATTGTGGGTACAAAAAGCTCATGGGATCCATACAAGGCACACCACCCTGGACTCCTCTAGTTGTCTAGTTTGCAAAATGTGTAGGTGAGCTGGGTTTTCTTAGGTGCCATCTGAGGTAGGGCCAAAAATCCACAGCTACCCACTTTGGAATGAACGGGTCAGTTTGGAGTGGAAAAATGTGATGTATCCATGTTGCGCTTTTGGACGTTTTCTCTTGCAGGCACTAGGCCTGCCTGCCCACACAAGTCAGGTTACATTTTTATCAGAAGACATAGGGAGATGCTGGGTGGAAGGAAGCGTGTACCTCCCCACAGATTCCAGAACTTTCCATCAAAGAAACGTGAGAAACATTTGTTTTTTTCAGCAACATTTGAGATTTGCAAAGGATTCTGGGTGAAACCAGTTGTTCAGAGCTTGGCAAGTCAACATATCCTGCATTTCCCTAACTGTCTAGTTTTGAAAAATGTACAGGTTTGCTAGGTTTCCTTTGGTGCCGGCTGATCTAGGGCCCACCATCCACAGCTGCCCACTTTACAAATAAATGGGTCACTTTTGAATGGAAAAACATGACATGTCCAAGTTGGGTTTTGGGACGTTTTCTGTCACAGGCACTAGGCCTACCTGCACAAGTGAGGTACCATTTTAATCCGAAGACATGTGGGAGCATAGAATAGAAGGATATTTGTGACTATCAATGGGATTTCGCTGCATTTGTGCCTTCCAAATGTAAGCCAATGCGTAAGAAAGAAGAAATTTCGAAAAATCTCTTCTAAATCATATACCCACAAATTCAGAGATGTACAATTAACCACTGCTTTTAAACTCCATATCTTGTGCCAAATTCAGAACTACATAAGTTACCTTGATACATATTTTTCACTCCACATATTTTACCATATAAATGGGTCTATACTCAGTACTCAATGAAAAACCTTTGTAATATGCAGCTCAGTTGTTGGCTCTGGGGATCTTGATTCTTGGAAAACCTCCAAACCCTATATATCCTCACAACAAAAAAGGTTGAGTGAATGTAAAGGTAAATTGCTTTTGTGATTCTACCACTATGACAAAACGTTACAGTTGAAAACATTGTCAAAAATGGCTGTTTTTCCACCACCTTTCAATATTTCTTTATTTCAGCTGTTCGTTTCTTGAGGGATCTACACATATGACCAGTTGCTGAATTTGGAATTTTGTTTATTTTTTATTTACACTGGTTTCAACCACAAACTGTTAGTAGTTATGACGTTCATGAAATCGGCAAAATATGCTACCTCTGATGTTTTTTAATTTAGTTCTGCATTCTCCTTAAAGCTGGAAAGATGGTGACTTTAGCACAAGAAACCATTGATGCAAGTTTTATGAAAAAACCAGACACTTTTATCCAGAGCACTTTTTTCCTATTTTTGTTTAAAAAAATCAAAAAATAGCTATATTTTGCTTATTTTCTCTGTGCTCCACAGGGGAATGTACAAATGCTGGATACCGTTAGCATCCCCAGAATGTTTGAAAAATAGGCCCCAAATGTGGTGTGGATACCTTGTGGGGACAAAAATGATGGAGGCCTGAGCAAGAACTCCCCAAAATAGCCAAAAAAGTATCCAGTACAGGGGGAGGAAGGAAGTCCCAGCAGTTAAGGGGTTAAACATGTCTCTGGCCTGCCATTACAGCCCATGTGCAGCTTAAATTGCCATTTAAACCTGGCTAAAAAAACCTTTTGCAGGCCCCAACCTCACTTTTTAATGCATATTAGTCACCCCTGGGTAGACCCTAAACAGCTCAGACAGCGGAGTGCGGTGTATTTGAAAAGTAGAACATGAACTTTTGAGTTTTATATGTGCTGTATTGAAAATCCAGTGAATTTGTTTTTCACTACTCCAAAGGGGGAACATCGTTTACAACGAAACTTTTACCACACACTACCATTACAACGCAGGAATTACAACAAAAGTCGTTACAACGACTTTCGCTGGAGGGCGCAGTTGGATAGGGAATAGTTTAATTTTCTATCCAACACCTTCCCTACTATCCACGGGTACTGGAGTTGTAATAGAAAATTAAACTATTCCACTATCCAGCGCCCCCCAAAGCAGGTCGTTGTAACGACTTGCGTTGTAATACCTGCGTTGTAAAGGCATGCGTGGTAAAAGCATGCTTTGAAACGTCATACAACCACTCCAAAGACCACTTCTCCGATAGACTAACTTTGGAGTTACCTTATTACATTTAATGAGCTGTAATTTCCAAATGAGAGCAGGTTAACACTTCATGTTTGGTGTTTTTGGAATTGTAGTGAAAATACTAACTTTGGGTGAGGTCGGAATTCAAATTATAATTTTGAAAATGGCATTTATTGAAATCTCTATACAAAACAGTGATGCATGGAATGCTTGAATTAATCTCAGCCACTGGCAATTACTAGGGGTCACATCCCAATCCATTTTTATTTTGCACACCATGCCACCTCGAGTTGGACACAGGTATTTGCAAATCAGTCTTGACACTGCCCCAATAGAAATAGTCCAAACCAGGTCCTTCCTGAATGTTAATCTATCAATCAAGGGTTAGTAAAGCGCAACTACTCATCCATTAGGGTCTAAAGGCATTGGTGGGAGGTGGGGTGCACATCCGTCTGAGTGCTGGGGTCATTAAAACAGCCAAGTTTTGAGGTCCTTTCTAAACTGGGGTAGTGTGGGAGATAGTATGAGGTGGAGGGGGAGGGTGTTCCAAGTCTTAACAGCAAGGAAGGAGGTCTTTAAAACAGCCAGGTTTTCAGGTCCTTTCTGAACTGGGGTAGTGTGGGAGATAGTATGAGTTGGAGGGGGAGGTTGTTCCAAGTCTTAACAGCAAGGAAGGAGAAGGACTTTCCTCCGGTTCTGGTCTTGCGATCCTTGGGATGGTGGCCAGGAAAGGCGGCTGTTCAGGTATTCTGGTCCGGCATTGTAGAGGGTCTTGTAAGTGTGGGTGAGGAGTTTGAAGGTTATTCTACTGTCTGCTGGGAGCCAGTGGAGTTCGTTGAGGTGTTGCGTTATGTGGCTGTGCCGGGGGAAGTAAAGGACCAGTATGGCTGTGGCGTTCTGGACGTTCTGGAATCTGCTGAGGTTTTCTGGGTAACGCTGGTGTAGAGTGAGTTGTCGTAGTCGAGTCTGCTGCTGCTGATGAGCGCGTGAGTGGCGGTCTTTCTGGATTTGGAGGGAATCCTTCTGAGGGTCTTTTGCAGCAGGCGGAGGGCATTGAAGCAGGCAGAGGATACTGAGTTGATCTGGAGGTCCATAGTAAGTGATGCGTCTAGTGTGAGGTTTCATGCGTGGTTCGTCAGTGTGAGGGGTGTTTATAGCGCCGAGGGCCACCAGGTATCGTTCCATGCGGAGGGACTGGATCCCAGCATGAGGACTTCTGCCTTGTATGAGTTGAACTTAAGGCAGCTGTTCTTCATCCAGGTGATGATAGCTTTCATCCATTCTTGGAAGTTTTGCCTGGTGACATTGGGTTGATTGGTGAGGTAGAGGATCAGGTGTGTGTCGTTGGCACAGGAGACGGTGTTGAGTCTGTGGTCCCTGAACATGCTTGCGAGGGGAGCCATGTAGACGTTGAAGAAGATGGGGCTGCGAGAGGAGCCCTGGGGCACACCACAGTTGGTCTGTCGGTTCTGAGAGGTATGGGGAGAGTTTGATCAATTGTGTTCTGCCTGTGAGGAAGTATTTGATCCAGTAGAGGGTCTTGTTGCGGATGCTGGCTTCATGGAGTCTAGTGGTTAGCGTGCTGTGGGAGATGGTGTTGAATTCTGCAGAGAGGTCCAGGAGGATGAGGCTCGTGATGTCTCCCTGGTCAAGGAGGGAACAGATATTGTCGGTGGCAGGGTGGTCTCGGTGCTGTGATTGCTTCAGAAACCGGATTGGGAGATGTCCAGGATGTTGTTTGTTTCTATGAAGTCGATATTTGGTTGTTGACAGATTTTTCGATGACTTTGGCTGAGAATTGGAGCAGGAAGATGGGCCTGAAGTTCGTAATATCTGTCGGGTCCAAGGGTTTCTTCAGGAGTGGGTTGATTTTGGCGTGTTTCCAGTCGTTGGAGGAGGAGGCGTCTCAAGAGAGCGATTGATGATTCATTGTAGCTCAGGTTTGATGGTGGGGACAGCTCTGTGGAAGATGCAGTGCAGGTAGGGTTCCGATGGGGCTCCGGAGTGAATGCTTTTCATGGTCTTTAGAGTGTTGTCTGAGGTGAGTGGAGTCCTGCCGAGCAGGGTCTGTTGCGGGCTGTTGGTTAAGGAGGGTGCAGGTGTGGTGGGGCAGTCCTGGTTGTCGAAGTTGCCGTAGATTGTCTTGATTTTGTGGTGGAAGAAGGTGCAGAGTCTGTTGCAGAGGTCTTGGGAGGGTGGGACGTCTGTGGTTTCGATGTTGGGTTTGGCAACTTCTTTATTGATGGTGAAGAGTTCTTTGCTGTTGTGGGCGTTATTTTTTCTTGGAGGGCCTTGCTTCTTGTGTTTATGAAGAGGTGGTAGTGTTCACTGGTGGCTGCTTTGAAGGCGGTCTGGGCTTCCGAGGTTTTGTGGTTGGTCCATGTCTTTTAGAGTTGTCTGCTGGAGCGTCTGGATCCTTGGAGGGCAAGCGTGAACCCGCTTGCTTGCTTGATGTGTTTGCTGGTGGCTTTTTTGAGGGGGGCCGCTGTTTGCGATCCATTGGTGAAGGTTGCATGCTGCAGTGTTGGTGTCGGAGGTTGGCGGTGGTGAGGTACTGTTGATGGCGGTGGTGAGCTTGTCCTGTGAACTTGTTTTAGCTTCTGCAGGGGAAACATTGGGCATGCTTGGGTGCGGTTGGTTTATTGAAGAAGTGAAAAGAGTGGTGGTCCACCCAAAGAAGTTCCATGGTGTGGCTGTAGGAGACACTGTTTCCTCTGGTGAAGAAGAGGTTGAGTGTGTGCCCTGCTGTGTGCATTGGGGCGGTGACTAGCTGTTTCAGTCCTACGTTGGCAACGTTCTCTAGAAGGGATGAGGTGTTCGGATCGCTGTGGTTGTCCGGGTGGAAGTTGAGGTCTCTGAATAGGATATAGTCTGTGGATGTGAGGGCCTGGCGTGTGATGAGGTTGATGATGGTGTCAGTGAATGGGGCGCGGGGCCAGGTGGTCTGTAGATGAGGGTGCCACAGATGGTGGTTTTCAGGTTGGTCTGGATCGGAAAGTGAAGGTGCTCCATGTGGGTTGTGAGGTAGTCTGGTTGGGTGCTCAGGTTCAGGGTGCTTTTGTGGACAATGGCAATGCCTCCTCCTAGCAGGTTGGGGAGGTCCTTGCGGATGATCTTGTAGCCATCAGGGATAGCGATGGTGATGTCTGGTGCTGAGCTGGCATTCGTCCAGGTTTCCGTAAGGAAGGTGATGTAGGTGAGGCGGCGTTGAGGAAGTCCCAGATCTATGTGGCATGTTTGTTGGGGATCGTACCTTGAGGAGGATGCAGTTGAGAGGTTTGGGTGCAGTGAGGGTAGGTTGGTTGGGTAATAGAGTTGGGGTATGGAGGTGGGTGAAGGTGCAGCTGCAGTGAAGGCAGGAGAGAGGGACATGGGTGTTTCTCTGCATCAAAAGCTAGCAGTTGTTGTTGCATCTGGGTTTGAGATTGTGGAAGCTGCTTGAGTCGTAGAAGAGGCAGTTCAGGAATCCAGGGTTCCTAGAGCTAGGTGCAATTGGGGCACGGACAGGCACAGATGGGCATGCCTTTGGCGTACCAGCAGCAGGCCACACAGCGGCCACCATTAAGTAGGTTGAGGGGGAGGTCATGTCAGCTGGGAGGCGAGAAGCAGGGAGTAGGAACGGCGGAATAAAGGGGGGGCCGCAGGGGCCCCAGTAGCAGGAAAGGGCCAAAGGAGCATCGGGGGAAATGAAAAGAGGGCACAGAAAAAGGAAACAGGAAAAACAGGCAAAAACAGAAAAAAAGGCACAGGGATTGAGAAAAGGCAAAAGGAAAAAAAGCAGAGAAGAAAGACAGAGGGCAGATCAGCAGAAGAGCAGAATGCTCTCCCACTGGACAACTTGGGATGAGGTGCAAGCAGGAGCCTGGGGGTGGAGGAGGACTTTGAACACCCTATCACAGAGGTCAGAGCGCGCTCGTTAGTAGCACTTAGCTGTTGGAGCTGCGTGGGTAGAGAGCAGTTTCACTGACTAGGTCAGTGGGCTTGCTCTTCTTGCCGTGCAGTGGCTGTCATTAAGTAGGCTGAGGGCATGTCAGCTGGGAGGCGGGAAGCAGGCAGTGGGATCAGCGCGATGGAGGTGGGAGGGGTCGCGGGGGCAGCAGCAGCAGGAAAAGGCAGAAGGAGGTGTGGGGAAAAAGACAATGGGGCACAGAGAAAGGAAACAGGAAAAAAGGAAATAAAAGGAAAACATACAAAAATAGAATAAAGGCACCATTAATACATGTACACTGATGTGTGATTAACTATCACATAGAGGTGTTTACACAGGATCATCTATTATATTAAGGAACAAAGGTAACAATGAAACGAACCACATATTTATAATCAGATTTCTCCTGGGAAGATTTAGGTATTGTATGTCATAATTGCTAAGAGAAGCATCAAATGCAGACATACAGAACACAAGGGGTGTGGCACATGAGATAGATCTATAACACAAAACCTCTGGATATTTCTATAGAAAAACTAAGGGCCTTCCCTAGAGTGTGACAGCCAGGGTACTCCTTCAAATATGTGGCAGATATCCTGTTCACAGTATTAAATATGTATTACAGACAATGACACTGTAAATGTAGGGTGCATGAAATCCAGCAAATATTAATAGAGTACCTTGTTCACTGAACACAGAATAAAACCTTAAGATCTCACTACAGAATCTACTGCATAATTCTCCAAGTACCTCTCCAAACCTATAAGCACAAGAGTAGCACATGTTACAATGGCCCACAACCTTGAACCTATCCACTGTGTATCAATGTCGCTCTCCTGTGCAAGACCTATTAAAAAGCAGTGTTGAGTAGAAAAACAACCTGTCTTGTAATTCTGTACCATCATATCCAAGCACAATGGCCTAGGATTTACACAATACTCAATATTGATATCTAGAATGGAGTTCCAAACACTGACTATAGGCCAGGTTTCTTCAAACTGTGAGGCGCGCCCCCCTGGGGGGGGCGCGGCACCATCCCAGGGGGGGCGCGCGCTCCACTCCGATCTTCCCTTTGTGCCCGTTCCTTTGTCTGGGTGCAGTGCAGGCAAGGAGTCTCCTCTGCTAAAAGAGAAAGTAAACAAACAGACACGCTTTCAGCTTTAGCAGAGGAGACCCCTTGCCTCCCACTGCAGCTGAAGCTGTCGACCCTGTGAATTGGCCCCCTCTTGGAAGAGTTAGCTCTTCCCAGAAGGGAGAGAAGGTTTCCGGAGAGGGTTTGAGGCACGGGCGGGGTGGGCTCTGGCCCAGGGCCCCAGCCTTTCAAGGGGGGTGGGAGTGAGGGGGAGGGGGGGCGGGATTCCTTCAGTTATTTTGGGAAGGGAGGGAGAGGTTGCAATCCTGGTTTGGGCCATGAATCGGGACGGTGGGCTCTGGTCTGCGGTCATCAACCCATGAGGATCTTTGTGTGGGGCACCGAAGTGTCTGTGTTCAGGGATGTTGGTCTGCAGATTCGAATTTGAATCATCAAATGTGTGAGGGATGTCGGGTGCAGCCGGCCACCAGACATCCGTTATGTTGCCATGTGGGTGAATAGATGTATGGGTGGAGTGGTGGATGTATGAGTGGAGTGATGGGTGGAATGGTGGATGTGTGGGTGACATGGTGGATGTATGGGTGGGGGGGTGGATGGATGAGTGAGGGGATGGATGGATGGGTGAAGGGGTGGATGGATGGTGGGAGAGAGGATGGATGGATGGGTGAAGGGGTGGATGGATGGTGGGAGAGAGGATGGATGTGTGTATGGTTGGAAGGGTAGATGGATGGGTGGAGGGATGGATGGATCAGTGAAATGGTGGATGGATCAATGGGGGGGTGGATGGTGGACGAGTCGGTGGGTGGATGGATGAGAGAGGTGATGGATGGATTGATGTATTGATGGGTGAAGGGGTGAATGAATGAATGGATGGATGGATGAGTGAAGGAGTGGATGTGGGGATGGATGGGTGATTAAGGAGGGTGGATGGACGGGGGATGGATGGAGGAGTGAAGGGGTGGGTGAGAGGTCAACGGATGGATTCATGAGTGGATGAGTGGATGGATGGATGGATGAGTGGGGGGATGGGTGAAGGGTGGATGGAGGGATGGGTGGCTGGGTGAGGGGGGAATGGAGAGAGAGGGGGAGGATGGATGGATGGATGAGTGAGGACATGGATGAATGATTGGCAGAGTGGATGGGCAGGTGGGTGCATGGATGGGTGAGGAGAGGAGCAAGGAGATGGATGGGTCAGAGAGTGCATGCATGAGTGGGGGAGGGTGGAGAGCGGGATGGATGGGTGGGTGGATGGATGAGTGGGCGGTTGAGTGGGTGGACGGATGAGTGACTGGGTGGATGGATGAGTGGGTGGGGGGATGGCTGGATGGGTGAGAGGGTGGGTGGTTGGATGGATGAGTGAGTGGATGGATGGGTGGAGGAGTGGATGGATGGGTGGAAGAGTGGATGGATGAATGGAAGAGTGGGTGGATGAATGGAGGAGTGGATGGATTGGTGAGGGGATGGATTGGGTGAAGGGATGGATGGATGATGGATGGATGGATGGGTGAGGGGGTGGATAGAGGGATGGATGGGTGAGATGATGGATGGATGGAGGGATGGATGGTGGATGGGTTTGCAAGTGGTTGAAGGGGTTTGGATGTGGATGGGGCACAGATGGAGGGACGGAATGAATGGTGGGGGAGTTGGTGGATGACAAGGTGTACATGATGGATGGGGAGGGTTGTGATGACTTCCTTTGCCTTGGAGGATTGTGTTTTGAGCTGTGTGGTACGCCTCTGTCGTTTCGCCACACCCACTCACAGGCCTGCAGTTTGCTAGGCACTCTTGTTGTGTTGAGCATTGTTTGCCGGATATGGCCCGTGGTGTGCGCGTTGCAGTCGATCATGTGGTGTGCCGGATTCCTGAAGTTTCGGTCGGGTGGTGGGGAGGCCCAACATCTGGGGGAATTCAGCTGGAGGGGCTCAACCTGGAAAAGTTTGAATACCTCTGCTATAGGCACACATGAGTTTGTCCTGATGAGTAATCTGCAAATGCCACACATCAAAGTTCTGGCAGTTCTGTTGCAATTCACTGAAAAGAGATGCTTAAAATCCAGATGCTTCACCAAATTGAGAACGTTTACACACGTTAGCACTTTTTACAAATAATGTCCATAATGTCATGTTCTTGCAGATTTGTATATACTTTTCCATAGATTATTGTTAAAAAAACACAATATGCTGTATATGTATAAAATCAAACTGAAATCTTTGGAAATGTGCTTCAAATTCTCTTACAAAGTGTTGGAAACTGATACAGAACTAAAATAGTAATCTGACTTCCAGTAATTGTGCAGTAAAAAGACAATTTTCATTAAAAAAGAGAACTTCATTGTTGGCAATAACTTTAAGTCAATATATTCCTGGCCCGAAGATTGGTGGTTTCTGTACCTGGATATTTGGCAGATATAGTAATCACATTAAAAAGTCATTTCCGCTACTTGTTTTGGGTGGCTCTTTCGGTAGTATCTTAGTTGTGATGTGAGTCAGCAGCTTGACACAGATTTTAAAGGAAAGGCAGACTTTTCTTAAATTTCAGTGAATCTAAAGAAAAGCTTGGAAAATCTCTCTCTTGAAAAACAATGATCTTTCCTGTTACACATGAGCGAGTCACACTAATTTCCTCCAATTGATAATTTGTAACTTATTCAAAGACGCAAATGAAGGAAATGGTGGTTATAAAAAACCTTGGCTATCACTAACATTTTGTGGAAATTGAAAGCAATTTGTTTGATGTTTTTACAACTCGTCACAAGACCGTACATTATTACCCAGAGGTGGTCTGCATCAGGAATACGTGCAATGGTCTTCTGCACTTAACCGCATTGGCTGCAGCTACTTATGATTTCTGTGTTGGACAATCGGCAGATTGGATACAAGAAAAATATAAAAATTAATGTTTTTCCAGGCCTGATCTAGGATGGTGTGAGCAGTGCAGCTGCACCTGACGCTGACCTCTAAGACACATATAATGTGCCTGCTGCAAAGAAAGTGTACTATTTAGACCTCAAACTATATTTTATGTAGATAGCTTAGTTGATTATTGCTTTTGTCACAGGGCTCCTTTTGTTACTTGCAGTTCATAAGTTGTTATCTTAATATAGCACAGCTACCTATGAACTGTCATCAAAGAGTTGCACAAAAAAATGCATGGTATTGGTTAGAAGGTTATTTGCTTCCTAGTAGTTTATTAGGTCGAAGCCTGCATTGCAGCGCATGCGCTGCTGCAGGCAAAGAGATATTGTGAGGAGGGGATTTCAGTATGGCGTGAAGCCACGCCCCTTTTTTCCATTGGCAGGCCTCTCGAAACGGAGGCCTGCCATTAGAAAAAGCTCCTGTTTAGCAGATTTGTCTGCTCTGGATACCGCCTCTCGGGGACTCCATGACCTGCCTTACAGTAGCACGACAATATTTTTAGAAATATTGCCTTGGCAACCATGAGGCAGGTCAGGGAACCCTGGAGGGGCGGGATTCAGTATCATGTGTCCGCCCCGTTTTGTTTGTTTGTTTTTGTTTCGTTTGTGCCGTCATTCCTGGGCGGTGGAGGAGGTAGGGGAGAGGCGGTGCTGGTTAGGTTTGTTGCAGGATGCCTTTAAACATTATGGTGTTCCTAAAAATACGTGGTGCAGCTACCATCTGTGAATGTTTTCCTTACTGCATATAATGTGCAAAGAAATACTTTTCCTTTTAACCCAACTCCCCCAATATTTAGTCCGCCGTTGTCAAGGGAAGTCGCAGAGTATGGCTGACCATAGTCCGGGTAGGAAGAACTGATCGGGCGCAGGGGCAGCCGGCATCCGACGTAATCCGGGGCTGTCTGAGGACTCCTCAGTACAAGCGGTGGCTGAGCAAGAGCCCCGGAGCCCGGGCAAGCCATACATCGGGCCATTGAGAGTCCACCGCTACCGGGGGCCGAGTGAGCAATGGGGACAGTGACGCTCGGGGTCTGACCGGGGGGGAGCCGGAGGAGGCGAGAGTTGAAACTCGGGAACAGGAGGCAGGCCATCCGGGAGAAGACAATCAGCTGTTGCTGGGTCCAAAAGGTGGAACCGGGGACTAAAAACCGTATATTCGGGAAGGTGCCAGAAGAATTTAAACTGTATTCGCAGTGACAAGGAGTCTCTGGACCGGGGGAGATCCAACAGGCCGGGGAGCCGCCCCAGGATCCCCGGGAGACGAACATAACGATAGAGCCATGGAGCTTCGGGTCGGGAACAGATACCGACTGGGTCGGAAGATCGGCAGCGGCTCTTTCGGGGACATTTATTTGGATGAGGAAGTTAGGGCGAATGTGGAAATACAACAGTGGTGATATCGTATTGAGAGGGTACAAATGGGGGGGGGAGCTGGGATTTAAAGGCTTGTTGGTTCCGGGCGGTGGAAAAAGTGTAAGAAATACAGAGCTTAGGAGTGTCAGTGACTAAAACATAGAGCCCTTGTTTTGGGGGACTTTCAGTGGTTGGTGCATGCCACGGGTAGCAGAACAGATTGTGCAAGTTTACGTTTCTGTGTAAGCTTATGGGGGAGTACATTATGTGTACTGAAGGGTGTGGTGGTCATTACAGATCCCGTGAGTTACTTTGAGGGTCACACACCCTTGTATGTTGGGGTACTGCAAATGTGAAGAGTACGGAGTTTGTACTCCAGGGAGCGTATTTGGGGTGTGGTGAGCAGTAAATATTTTTGGGAGGTTGAGGGGGGTCAGTGACTGGTATAGAGGTTGCAATTGATCGTGTTCTTTTAGCGAGAGTCTGAGAATATGGTGAGTAAGAGAAGTCTTATAGGTTGGGGCGGAAGGGTTGAGCACCACTCTTCGTTTTAAGGGTCTCGAGCTAAGGAAACGTCAGGTTTTAATTAACAAGCATTTGCAATGCAATAGGTCTTGCATTTGCAAGAGTTTAACCTATTGGCATTGTAAATGACAATGCCTTTTATTTATGTTTTAAAAACTAACACGCAAATAAAAGGCATTGCCATTAACAATACCATTTACAATACCAATCGCTCCAAAACTCGCAGTTGCGAGACCTATTGCATTGCAAATGCTTGTTATCCTAGTGTTAAGCAAAAAGGGTTTGTTTGGTTGGAAATACATTCTTAATTGCGGAGCCAAACCCAACCACTATGATATATTTTAATTCCCGTGTTTGTTCTTCTCCAGACCAAGCACTCTTAAAATATACTGCACATTATGATGGATGTAATGTGATTCCTACACCTTGTAATCCTCACTGTCTTATGTCATATCCATCCTATGGCGCGATTTACGCACATATGATTCATTGTCTCTGCACAATGGTGTGTGATGTAAAGTCCTCTGACACCCCACACTAGTCTGAGTAGTGCTGTAGAAAGAAATGAAATACATGTGAGTGAAGGGATAAGGATAGATATGGAGCATTGCTGGAGGGCGGTAGTGAAGGAATCCTTGAAGAAGGAGATCAATGAAGAAGCACCAATAAAAACTGTTGCAGCAGGCACCACCAGTGTAAATGTGAGCCCAGTATTTTTCTATTTCAAACACAATGCCCAATTTCTAGTCATTTCATTTGTTCATGGTATATTGCTCATTGTGCATGTTTAGTACACAATGGGCAAGCATTGTCATGTGGGGAGAGGAGAAGGCCTAACAGCTAAGGCGGTCAACCTCGAATCTGGGGACCTGGGTTTGAGTCTCGGCAATGACGCTGAACATCCTGTGATTCTGGGCAAATCACGTAATCTCCCCGTGCCTAACAAAAATGAATGTTTCCTCATGTAGTGCAACTGGTGTTATGTAAAGCACTCTGATACTCGATTCGGGTCAAGTTTGGGGTAAATAAAACTCTATAAAATAAAAAATAAAAATGTCAATGCCAATTGCCCAGGCTTATGAATCAAAGTGCCTTTTGTACCACTGATGGGTTTAGACACTCAATAAGTCATCATGCACAGCCACAGCCCGTGGAGGGAGTTTCGGTGGGGCGGAAAGGCGGGGCGGGGCAGGCTGGGGGGTGCTAAAAAACTGGAGTATGGATAATTGAAGGTAAGTAAACAATTTAATAAATAAAGCGAATTTGGTAGCGCACCCTGCATCGCATTTTGCGATGCAGTGCGCGCTACGAAATTCGTTTTATTAAATAAATTGTTTACTTACCTTCAATTATCCATACTCCAGTTTCTAGCACCCCCCCCCACCCTGCCCCTCCCCACCCCGCCTCTCCACCCCACCGAAACTCCCTCCACAGGCCGTGGCTGATCATACAGGCAATCTATAACTCATCTTTGCACTCATGCATCCATTCATCAATCCACTGAACTATTCTTGCATTCACCTTATAACACAACCACAGTAAAACACACATAAATTCAGCTGCATATGTAATATGGCTTATAAAAACACATGCCATCTAAACACTGAGGACAATTGGTGTGAAAAACAAAACTAAACATGTCACAGGCTGTCCGTCTTGCAAAAGTATTGTAATTAGTCGATCATCATTTTAAAGATCAAGCATTGCCACCACATTTAGAACCAATGTGCTGGCTGTCTTGGAAAAGAATGATACATTATAGACAATAGCATCCCATAATGGTCTCCTGGTTTAGAGACAGTGACCATGTGGAACGCAGTGCACTGCAGATGAAATGGAAGGCAAGCAAGCAACCTGTTATGACTGCCTGGAGAACTGTAGTGTCCTCCTAAGAAACATAAAAATAAAATGAGGAGAAGCAAAGAAATGAAAGAAGAACTAAAAAGGGAGAACATTCAGATCTAAAAACTGCCCAATGAGCCCTGACAGTGAAGCACACTCATTTTCAGATGGATGTACAGATGTGATCAGAAATTCTGTCATTCACAGGGTAAAAGGGCCAATAACTGATGCGGACTGAACTGTTACCCCATACATTTCGCTGTCATGGATAGAAGCAATGTGTCAATTATACTAGGACAGACATGTGAAAGAACAGAGCTAACCCAAAGGCCCTCTATGTATCAATATAGATCTATATTTATATATTTGGATGCTTATATTAATTAATATTGTTTATTACAAGATCCTGGCAGACAACTAAGAAGAGATTCTAGCAAGAATTATTTTAGTTCAAATGTTTTCCTCCTAGGTGTTGTGAGAGGTAGCAGCCAACACCAAAATCATTCCCTAGAAAGGTAATCTGTGTGTCCTCCCCAAAAGTGGTTGCTATTCCTGCAAGATTGCGACTGGTACAGTTAAAGACACTGCACAGGGTCTATGTCACTGGCCCCCGCCTTGTACAGATGGGGTTGTTGGAAGATGGATTGTGTAGATGTAAATGTGGCTTAGTGGGTACTTTCTTCCATATCCTCTGGGATTGCCGTTAGATAGCAGAGTATTGGGGTAAGATTCATAATACTGTTCAATAGGTCACAGGTGTCTCTTTGTTGCTGGCGGCGCGAAGATGCCTTCTCAATATATGGGAACCTACTGATCTTAACAATGCACAGACACAGTGGACCACACTGGGCTATATGATAGCGAAAAGAAATATCGCCCAACAATGGGGTGCTGAGTTGCCTCCCAACCTCGAAAACTGGAAAAAGGACTTAGACTGGAGTATGTTCCGGGAAAAACTGTGTACACGGTGAGAGGGCGTCCGGGAAAATGGGCCTCAATTTGGAATCAATGGAATAAGTATAGAGGAGAGATTTGTACACCACCTAGAAATTCAGTATTTGATGTTCCCCCATCCCCGTGAAGCTTTTAATAAGTATGTACTTTGGTTCTGCTCCCCCCCCACCTTCTTTACAAATGTACTGCAGATTATAATGTGATTCGTCTGTATTGTGTCTTTCTCTGTTTGATGCCTTGATTTAATAAAATGAATTTTCAAAAAAAAGAAAGGTAATCTGTAGCATTTAATATAACAAAATACCTATCTTTCGAATTTAATGCAGAGAAATAACAATCCTCACTTAAATGTCTATTTATTTTAACATGTGATTTTCCCAATCATTATGAAAGGCCTAATGTGTTCATCATAACTTTTGATAATAAATAGATCAGACCTATGGCAGGAGAAATATTTTTTCCAAGTGAACATTATCATCATAACATCTGCGGCCTCCTACCCCAAGTGTAAGGTTTTGCACAAGGCAACGGTTAGAGCTTCTGATGCAAATAGAGATCAAACCCTTGTTGGTAATTTCTCTTTATTGCATTTCCATCTCTATTTCTTCTAAGTAGCTGTCGTTTTTTTGGGGTAAAATCTTTAGCAAACTGCACATGAGCCCTGTTGAATTCAGAAATGTATCTAATTTTCAGTCTTTCATTCATAGGTTTAATTACTGTTTCCTGCTCAAATTACAAATAGACAGCAAGGACATAAATAGCAAATGTTGACCAACACTGTAAAAAAGAGCAAAAACTGTGAAAACAAATGTGCCTCACTGCCTGTTTCTTAACGAGGTAAGAGGATATTCGTAGCACAGGAAATCTTTTGTTGATTACATTTTTAAGGCAAAGCACAGCATTACACAGCATATTTTTCTGTCTGTTTAAAAAAACAAAATGTTACCATACCTTGGCTATTTTGGCAGGCCCCTTCAGGGCAAATTCTAAACCCTGGTAGTCTTTACCATCGCTAACAAGTTGACAAAAAAAGATTAAATTTTTTTGTGGATCTAAACTGTGGAAAAACTATTATAAATGTCTGAATTGGAGGAGCCAAGCTCGACATTGTGATGGCCGCACGGTAGCTCGGCTCCGCCGGCCTCCCTGCCCAAACTCGACTATCCTGCCATACATCCTGCCCAAGAAGGATAACAATTTATATGCGAAGTTCGGCTGACACTTACCATCCATCCTGGTGGATCCGGCGCTCAGTGGGTCCGCAGCGGCGTCCTCCCGGGAAGTGCGGCCTCTTTGGGGTGGAGACCGGGGCCTCGCCTTCAGCGAGTTGCCGGCAAGACGGTGTCGGCGGCGGCCTCGGGTGGAGGATTGGGGCCGGCCGGAAGATGCCGATGTGTGAAGAGCCCGGAGGCAACTGAACGCGCCTGGGACTACCGTCCGGTGTTCCAGAGGTGGCGTGCGGCAAGCTGTGTGTGGGGGACACCGTGTTGGTGGCTCCCCCCTTTGCTGCCTTGTCCGGCCATTACGGACTTCATCGCTCGGTGGCGGAGAGTGATTCCAGCGGAGCGGTGGCGCTGGCGGGTCCCCCTCTTTTGGTGGTTCTCATTTCTGCACTGCGGGTGCTGTTTGTGCGCTTGAGGGGGATCCCACAGAGGCCCTGCAGGTGAGCCCACCCCTGGAGTTGGTTTCGAAGGGACGGCGCTGTATTCGCAAAATGGCGGCTGAGGCCATATCCTGTGGAACTCCCCGGGATGCTGATTCCTTGCCTCTGTGCTCCGCTGGGGCCTGTGCTGGTGAGCGCGAACCCACGATTGGGGACGTCCTGCAAGCGCTGATGATTTGGCAACTGACCTTGGCCCAGGATTTTTGTGTACAAGACAATGTGATGGCCGCCATTTCTCCTGGGTC